>NC_090921.1:1109957862-1111207862 GCF_040938575.1 Ambystoma mexicanum | reverse complement strand
TTGCAATTTCAGTTTGGGTCACTGTTCCACATTACAATATTATCCCACAATACCTATTTTGTTCGTGTGGCACAAAATAAAATAAGCCTTGTGTAATGTTCTATCATCTTTGCAATGCACATATAAAAATGTCTAAGTAAAAAACCCTGGTGCCTGTGCATTCCCGCCAAGCGCCTCCCTCCCGATAACCTCCTGCTTTATACGTTGAGCTGCTGGACTTGACCACAGGTTAGTTAATCGAGCAGTGCAAAGTCTATAGTGCAGTTTGTAATACATGAAGCAAAACCATGCACGAAGTTCTGTATACTGCATCCGTTTGCAAAAAAGATTAGTCTAAATGGGATGTTGTGCCTCAGAATGTGAGATGAGACGAGGCAGACATGGTGCAATTTACATGCAACCACTTACAATTTTGCCTCATTGCCGTTGGTATTTCAGTTAGAATATGTTGCTATTAAAAAAGCCACACTCATGGTTTACAAGACTGTTGATTTCCACCATATATAGTAGCATTGGTCATTCATCTATTTACACCGCTAAGTTATTAGTCTCTTGGCAACTTTTTAATCCCACTTCACATGATAGCCTGCCCACCAAAGTACATATAAAACATGTTTTGCCTTGGTATTTTATGTGTAAATCTATATTTTAATCTTCTGGAAGGTCACTGCCTGATGAATGGCAATACTCAAAGTATGTTGTGAAGAACTGTGATTTACGGGTAAGTAACATATTCTTTTTCTGGAGTTGCTTCATGTGATGTCACTTCCTGTGATGTCACAATATGCAAAGTAGAGGGGGCGCTGCACTACATTTTCCTCACTTGGCCCCACACGTGCTAGGACCGACTCTGGCCCCCACCCTCCTTCATCTACTTCTCCTGCCCTATGCCTCAATGTTCTGTCCTCCTCTTTCTTATTCCACATCTTCTCCTGGCTCCCTATGGTCTTAATTGCTTGCTGGTCACAAGGTAACACACCCTTCTTACTCACTCCATCATCCTTGCCAGCCTCCTTTCTCCAATCTTCTTCACCCCTTTTCACCCCCACCTTCTCCTGCTGCCTCTGACTCCCCTGAATTGCTCCATTGCCAGTAGTCGAAGTGGGCGGGAGTGGTTAGGAGCTCCACCTCTACTGTTATTTTAAAAATAAACAGTTCTGGGATGGTTTAGTTTTAAAATAAAAGTGTAAGAAGAAGTTAAAACTTGCACTTCCGTGCACTGTATCGGGGGGTACGTGGGAAAGGTGGCTTTTATCTTTAGCATACCCCTTAAGAGGTGCGAATGGTGGGTGATTAGAAAGGGGAGGGTGCATAGATTTACATGCTGTGAGGGACAACAAATACATTTAATGGGGGTCGTTTAAAGTGCATTTTATATTTTCTTTCACTGTGTTCATTTCAGGCTTTACACAGTGGTGGGGGTAGCTTTGAGGAAAGGCGGGACCCAGGTATGGGGTTTGAATTGCGTGTGGGAGGGAGCTTGACGATGGCGTTTGTGGCAGGTGGGCCAGCAGGGAACAATATTGCACTACTTCTTTTTGTACACTTTGAACACTGCCTCTAACCACCCACTCTATCCTGAAAACAACCTTGACTTGTATAGGGGCCTAACACATCCTTACAGAAGGCTTGCCGGAGAGAGGTATACTGCGCTCCTGAAGACTTAAGAAGCCTGCTTGCACAACCCCATCAATACCCTGAATCATGAAGCGCTACAGCTAGTACTCTAAAAATACCTCAGGGAGAGATGACTTGAACATAATTGAAAACTACTACAGCCCGAAAATGTCCAACAACAATAACCCCTCTAGCTGATAAGGAATCACAACACCGTGATGCTAGTGCCTTTTAGTGTGAAGATGATCTGTGTCAGCCCCTTGTTGTGATGAAGCTCAGTGATATGACACCACCTGTTTCCCCTATAAAAGCTGCTGGTGAATGCTGTGATGGGGTGGATGCTGTTATAACCTATGCAGACTACACAGATGCAGACTGCATTTATATGGATGAGTCTATGAAGACTCTTAAAGTGTCCTTGTATGAGGACCTGGGCGTTCTGGACAAGTTGTTTCCAGAGGCTGCCATGTCCCCAGAACTAGAAGCGTGTACCGATGAAGACCAGAAGTTTATGGATGCCGTTAATGCCATGGAGATGAAAGCGGATGGTCCTGACCTGTGTAATCTGGTATGTTACAAAAGTTTGTGTATGTGTGTCTGTGTGAACACTTGTTAAAAACACATATTCAATAGTTAATCTTCTTTCTTTTTTGAATTGCAGGAAACAGCAGATAAATACCACCAATTTTGTCTGCGTGTGCTGTTAAGAAATGATTGAAAGTCCAGCAACCCAAAGCAGTAATAAGTATCAGAAATGTGTCTGCCTAAAATACTTTGAAAGTTCTGATGAAGAAGAGGAAACTATGACCCTGTTGGAGACCTTAACTGTTCAAGCTTTTGCGGCCTGCGTAGTGAAAACATGCTTGAAGCGTAATTACTAATATTGGTGTTATCGGCATAAATGTGATGACCCGCAATAGGATGCTCATGAATGCCAACAACAGCATTATCACGTTAGAGCAATACGGCGGATATGTTTTATGCTGAATTCATAAAAAGTTTTGCAGATGCTTAAAGCGGTCTATAAAGGCATGGGCATGCACGTACATGATAGTGTGGAGAATTTGTTATCAAAAACATTCCTGGAAATACACAATTGTTGAAATCCAGAGGTAAAAAATGTGATCTTTACAGGTGGGCGGCCCTGTGGTTTTTACAAATTGGATAGCCCGATTAATGCAAGAAGATTTTTGGGACCTATACATTTTTTAGGAAGACCCATAAGGTGTGCCTGATACGCCGGAAGCTGTTTTAAAGAGAAAGAAAAAATGCAATGAACTTGCACCTTATATGTATACATTTTGTTTCTAGGATAGAACTTCTGAAGGTCAAGCAATGTGTGTTAAACGTAAACTGAAGCCAGGAGGTGTATGTGTGGAAAAACTGTCGAAAGAGAGAATGCTGAAAGAGAGAATATCTGAAATCGCCCCAAATACCTTGAAATATCTACGGGTACATACACTCCAGCGCAATCGTCCTTGTAAAAGTGTAATGTGTATAGGTAACATATAGATACAACACCTGGCTGCCGGTATTGGATGAATACTGACATTTGTACAAATACGATGTGGACTCTCTATACCTACACCCGGTATTGCAGCAGTTACTGGATGAACTGTATGAACACTACTACAGCATTAAAGGATACTTCTTACAGGGCCGTGAGTTGTATGAACTTTGAAATGCTTCAAGTCTCGTATGCATGCAGAGTTATATGCGGGGGAATGGGTGGGTCTGTATAGCGCCATCTAGAATGCTGCAGAAAGAAAAACAGAATTGGTAACACTGTGTCAGACCCTATATTTACAATATCCTTAATAAAATGTCTTTCACCAGCCACGCCTCAGTTTATTTTTTGAGTGCTACAATGGATAACAATTCACATTTAAGAATGCCTAAAAGCTATTATGATAAAGGTGGAATTGGTAATTATGGTTGTATTGATGCTCTTTATAGAAAACTATAACTTGACAAACAGCCCGTTACATGTGGAGCTGCTAAGGAATGGCTAGCTGGTCAAGAGGCATATACCATACATAAAAATGCTAGAAAATGTTTTAAAAGAAGAATGACCGTGATTTCTGAACGTGACAGACAATGGCAGGCGGATTTAGTGTATATTAGTCCTTTTGAAAAGCAGAACAATGGTACACGTTACATCTTGATGGTGATAGATATTTTATCAAAATACACTTTTGCTGAGGTCTTGAGGGATCAGACTGGTTCAAGACTGACAGCCGCTTTCAAGCATGTCTTCAGTAAAGGACGGGTGCCTGGAAAATTAAAAACCGAGGCCCCATCAAAATCTTCTAAAGCAACGCAGCGTGCATCATTTTGTAAGGCACAAAGAGGTTAAGGGGGCTATTGTTGAGCGCTTTAATAGAACCTTGAAATCTAAACTCTGGAGATTTTTCACAGCTAACAATACACATCATTATGTGGGCATATTGCAGCCTTTTATAGATGTCTATAAAGACAGATACCACCGGTTTATTAAAATGACTCCATAGTCTGTAACGCCTGAAAAGTAATTAAGAGTCTGGAGAAACGTGTATGCGAAGGTCAAGAAAACACCCCAGCAAGAAGGGTACCACATCAGAGTTTCCAAGTTAAAAGGTGTCATTACGAAGGGGTATCACCAATTATTTACTGATGGCATTTTTATAGTGACTGAAATCTCTGTGAAAGAGGGGATATACATCTACCAACTGGTTGATTATGTGGGGGAAGTTGTACGCCGTCATTTCTGTACCGAGGAGTTACAGAATGTTACGAATGACCCACAACGTTTTTATAGGGTCGAGAAAATTATTCATAGTAAAGGCAAGGGGTCTAAGAAACAAAACCTTGTGAATTGGGTGGGTTGGCCTGAGAAATTTAACAGTTGGGTTAGCGCTGCATCTCTAAAGGATCTAAAAAGCCTAAGAGCTCCCTGAGAAGATGGAAAACACTGCATTTTGCATCACCTTACCCAGTAACGCTTCTTTAGATACATTCCCCAACAATGAGATATCGAACTATTGTGTTAAGCTGGCTAAACCAGTTTATTTACAAGGCTTGTGGGAAGCAGGGCTGATGGAGATTCAATGCCCCCAGACCTGTGGCACCATAGATAAAAGTGAGGTAAAGTTAATCATTAAGCGTGAACGACCTGTTGAACTGTTACATGTGGGTTTGCCTCGCGGTTTTTACCCCAGCATACAAGTGCTGCTAGATGCTATCAACAAGTCGTTTGCAAACATCGAGAGCTATTCTGATAGACAGCTGTTTCTGGATAATACTCAGAGGAAAGTATTTCTAAGATCAACCGATCTTACCACATGTTTTATATGTACTGGAAAACTCACTAGGTTGTTGGGAACCGTTCAACATGTGAAAAGTAATAAAGCTTTGGACAGACCATGCGTTGATATTAATGATGGTTTTTACAGCCTCGTGATCTATAGCGATACTGTAGAATATCAAAGGTTGGTCACCCATATGCCCCCTAATGAGAACCGCCCAAGTCAGAGTCTAAGTGTAATTTTGACACCATTAATAAACAGATAAGGAACGATCAGGGGGAAATTATCTCATTTAAATAGGGAAGGTCCTAGTGAAACTAAACGTGCACCCAAGGAGAGAGAAAGACTACTAAAACATGGTATCCATGAAGAACTATGGGGAGCCGTACATCTATCTGGATTATTACTGCAGGAAGGCCTGTTATGGTGATCAACCCTAATTCCAAGGAGCGCTTGTTATGTATGGCACGGGTTTAGGAAGTATTTTCAGAAGTCTATTTCAGAGGGCTAGGACCTTCCTGCGAAAAGGGTTTGAACTAGCCAAACCGTATGTGAAAACCGCAGCTACAAATATCGCTAGAAATGTTGTCACTAGTGCAGCAACCGCCATCACAAATCGTTTCAACAAACCAGCTGTAATGCATCGACCTTGGGAGGTCTAGAACCGATGGAAGTACACCTAGCATGGATGCTGGAAGGTTCGTGTGGCGGTCTATGCCTCATCCAAGATGGCCGCAGCACGTATTTACGCACAACGCACCAGTGCTCCGATGCGTTGTATCAAAGTACTTTCGTATCTTCCCAGCGCTGTTTTTCTGAACTCTCGCTACCTATTATTGCTTCCAGTTTATTATTCATCTCTCTTTTTTTACTTTCTTTACACTGCGTCTTACATACCTTTTTCGGGTAGCTTTCCTTATAACGGTTGGATCCTTGTTAATCGCACTTTGAGGTAAGCTCTTTAACTCCTCAGTCTCTGTATCTATCTTTCCCTTCTGCGTCTCTTGTTTACTTTTGCCTTGCCTTTCATTTTCATTTCATTCCATACTGTTCCTACTTTTTTACTTGCTCTGTTTTCTTCCGCCTGGACTTTTTTCTCTAGTGGCAGTCAATCCTTTCTAGGCTGTTACTTACCGGGTTGTCGGTTTGCCGTCCTTGGCGTTCTTCGACCATCCGGCCATTATCCTGTGCTCCTGGTGTGCCTTATCCACAAATCCTTCACATCTGCAGTAGCGCACCTTCGGCACCACCTGCTACTTGGAACTGCCATTTGGACAAGATCTCTCTGTTCTCTATATGTACTCTTGCGATCCCTACCATCTTACCCTTGCATTTGTGAGAGAACTACTGCATGGACATTCGATACCAGAGTGCATACTACACTGAAGAGAAAGCCGGATTCACATCTACTCTTCTATACAACCATAAGAAGACCATTCACACAGGGTTTTTTCTGCTTACGGCTTTTTCCCTGGAATAGTGGGTTGACTCCTGGGAGGCTTCTGGGATTTGGTTCCTATCCGGTCACGGTGGCCTCCGGGGAGTCACGCCCGTATTTGCATCATAAGAAGAGTAAAGATACCAGAAAGACACGAAGGAAGAAGAAGACGGAACCCCAAGAAGACTCCGCCGGTGATTCAGGTGAGGAGGAGTTGGAAAGGAGGGGAACTAAGGTTACAAGTTCTGACAGTATACAACGCCAAAAGACAAAGAGGATGGCCACTCCAGAACAGGTTCAAGAAATGTGTAATGTCATTCAAGCACTACAAGTCGATATGCAGAAACTACAGGCAGAGAATCAGTCTCTTCGTCAGCAAGTAGCTACCCGAGACGAAGGAAGAGGTGAACTACCACCGATGCCCCTTTCCATTAACAAATATGATGGAAACCCTAAGGGAATGAAGAAATTTCTCGACGCGTGTGCTGTGTATTTCTCTTTCAGAAGGAGGAATTTCGAGTCTGGAAGATCACGGGTTGGATTCCTGATAGCTAACCTAACGGGTAGTCCATTAAAGTGGGCAACACCTCTAGTTACTTCTGATGATCCTTCGGTAAATGATTGCGACTTATTTGTTCGCAATTTCAAGACCAGGTTCAAAAGGCCAGACGTTCAGTACTCTACCTATGAGGCACTTATGGACATCAAGCAAGGGAACCAAGACGTACAGACATATATATCTCACTTCCAAGGTTTGGCAAACTTAGCAGGATGGCCAGACACTGCGCAGCAGACCATATTTCGAAGAGGGTTGCACCAAGATATAAAGGATGAGTTGGCGTGGGTTGAAAGACCTGAGACGTTCTCCGATCTGGTGTCCTTGGTACTCCGGATCGAATTCAGGTTGAATGAGAGACGCCAGGAGAAACAGAAAGGCAGAGGACTCCAATGGAACTACCAAACTGGTTCACACCTTAAAGATCGTGTTTCTGCAGAGGAACCAATGCAGATGGGTGCAACCAGAGGACCCCTGTCTGCAAATGAGAGAAGACGCAGAAGAGAACACAATCTGTGCATGTATTGTGGGTCTTTGGAGCATCATTTGAAGGATTGTACAGAGATTCCATCTCGGCGTTCGGGAAACGCACAACCCTGAGTCTGCGCAAGGGAGACTATGGGGAAGGTGGCACAAACCCTTGCAACACCACTAACAGAGGAGAAGACAACCGACTGATGATATTCCAAGTATCATTGACCCCTGCTACTGGAACCTCGATTCCGGTATTAGCCATGTTGGACTGCGGTGCTGCAGGCAACTTTATAGACACCTCATGGGCACAAGACAAGGGGATTCCGCTCAGGCAGAAGAGGAAGCCCATTCCTGTGGAAGGTGTTGACGGATGCCCATTGTTGTCAGGACCTGTTACTATGGAAACATTACCCTTACAGGTAACCATGGAGGATCATACTGAAGAGATAATCTTTTACGTTATCAGGGCTGCTCATTCCCCGGTCATACTTGGTATCTCTTGGTTGAGACTTCACAACCCTTCTATTGACTGGAGTTCTAATCGACTGAGTTTCAATTCAGATTTCTACAGAAGGAATTGCATTAAGGAGCAACTGGTCGAAGTTCCTGCTTACCCGATTAACCAGTCTACTGTTTCTATTTCTGCCATTCCCATCCAGTATCAAGAATACAAAGAGGTATTTGAAGATGTTGTTCCCAAACTCCTCCTACCTCACTGACCTGAGGATTGCAGGATAGACTTAAAGGAGGAAGTCTCACTACTTTTCGGTAGGATGTATCCGTTGTCCCAGCATCAGAATGGACTGATTCGGAAGTCAAGGTCCTCTGGAGGTGCATCACTTTTCTTTGTAGCCAAGAAGGGAACTAAAGAACTACGCCCTTGTATAGACTATCGAGAACTAAACAGAATTACTCTCCGGGATCGATATCCCATGCCCTTGATAAGGGACATTCTCAAAGCTGTTAAGGACTCCAAGATCTTCACAAAGATCGATCTACGCGGAGCATACCACTTACTCGGGATCCATGCAGGCGAATAATGGAAGACTGCCTTCCGAACACCGTTGGGGTTGTTTGAATATTGTGTGATGCCGTTTGGACTAGTCAACGCCCCAGCGGTTCATGGACCACATTTTCGCTGATTTGCTAGGAACGTCTGTAGTAGTGTACTTGGATGATATTTTGATCTACTCCTCCACTCTAACGGAACATTGGAACCTTGTTAAGGAAGTACTGCAGAGGCTCAAGGAAAATCATCTGTACGCTAAGGCTGAGAAATGTACATTTCAAGCAGCCGAAGTACGTTACCTCGGCTTTATCTTATCCTCAAATGGTATACGGATGGACCCGGATAAAGTAAAGGCCATTCTTAGGTGGCCAGAACCTTCTTCTCCTAAGGATATTCAAAGATTTCTTGGTCTGGCTAATTTCTACCGTTGTTTCATTCCTCACTTCTTGGAGATGGTACTTCCTCTGACAATGCTTCTCAAGAAGGGAAGTGTCTTCGACTGGAATCTTACCACACAATCGGCCTTTTCGGACCTCAAGAAACTGTTTACCACAGCTCCGGTGCTTATTCAACCGGATCAGTCAAAGTCCTTTATTGTGGAAACAGATGCTTCAGGCCGAGCCATCGGAGCTGTTTTGTTACAAGAGGATATTGAAGGAGTAGAACATCCCATCGCCTGCTATTCACGTACCCTTACAGTCAGTGAACGAAACTACTCTGTACTCGAGCGAAAACTATTAGCTATGAGAAGAGCATGCGAGGTGGGAGACATTTGTTACAAGGGGCCACGCATCCATTTCTAATTCGCACTGACCACAGGAATCTGCGGGTTCTCCAGCAGATGGAATGCCGCAATTCCCGTCATGCCAGATGGGCATACTATTTCTCCAACTTTGATTTCCAGATAACATATATACCAGGCTCACAAAACGGAGTGGCTGACACCCTTTCTAGAAGCTGGTCTGAAGAACAGGGGATGGAAGCTACACCTACCGAGAAGGAAAGGATGTTGCCTACCACAAGATTTATAGCAGTGATCAACTGCTTTCTTCAGAAGGTGAGGAAGGAATATAAGACATGGACTAGACAGAAGCTAATGTCGATGGGTCTTCAAGAAAGAGGTGGATTATGGTTCTACAATTCGGCTCTCTTTCTTCCTTCTTCGCAACTCCAAGCCAAAGCGCTACATTTTTGCCATGATCTCCCATTAGCTGGTCATAGGGGACAAAAGGCCACCTACGAACTATTGACCAGAAGTTTTTGGTGGCCCTCGATGCAAGCTGATGTCAACTCATACGTTAACTCCTGTTCGGTCTGTGTAAGTTCAAAGGTCTCTAGACAGAGGCCTTTAGGCCTTCTGCAGCAAGCTGATTTACCTTCTCGTCCCTGGGAGAATCTATCTATGGTCTTTATCATAGTTACCTTCATCCCAAGGAAAGACAGCTATAATGGTTACGGTTGATTCCTTTTCCAAGCAGGCCCATTTCTCCTCTCTAACAGGAGTGCCTTCCGCTTCAGAGACAGCTTCTGTGTTCCTACGAGACATCATAAGATTGCACGGTTTTCCTCGAGTGATTGTCTTGCCCAGGGGAGTACAATTCACCTCTAAATTCTGGTCCATTTTGTGTAAGGAAGTAGGGATCCATAGAGCATTATCATCAGGATACCACCCTCAGTCCAATGGACAGAGGGGGAGACTAAATGCCACACTGGAGGAGTATCTTCGGTGTTTCTGTAACAAGGAACAAGATAATTGGGCATCATTGTTACCCATGGCGGAGTTCACATATAACAACACAGTACATACAGCTATCGGAATGAGTCCTTTTCAGTGTACCTATGGTTACCATCTTCATTTTCTACCCACTAATATCGCCGGAGATACCAAGGCTCCGGCAGTAGACGAGGTAGTGTCCAAGATCCAACAAGCTCATCAATTGGCATTGCAGACTCTAGAGGAAAGCAGAAGGAACTACAAGAGATATGCCGATGCCAAAAGAAGACCAAATCCTCAATGGGGCCCTGGTTCAATGGTATGGTTGTCCAACAGGTACTTACCTCGCTGGACACGAATGGGCAAATTTTCTCCAAGATATATCGTTCGATACAAGATCGAGGCTATGATCAATCCTGTCGCTTACAAGTTGAAGCTACCACCTTGATTCAAGTGAATACACCCGGTCTTCCATAATTCCTTACTAAAGGCTCATGTGGAAGATCCTTATCATAGGAGTGTTAAGAAGACGAGTGTAGCAGATCTCAAAGAGACCAAGGAGTACGAAGTAGACAGATTGGTGGATTCACGCTATCGACAAGGTATCTTGCAGTATCTGGTACACTGGAAGGGATATCCCAGATCAGAGAGAACCTGGGAGCCCAAAACCCATATAAGTGCTCCAAGACTTGTTCAGGAGTTCCACAGGTTGTACCCGAGTAAACCAGGTGGTGACCGGCATCGAAGGGGGCATACTGTAATGCATCGACCTTGGAAGGTCTGGAACCGATGGAAGTACACCTAACATGGATGCTGGAAGGTTCGTGTGGCGGTCTATGCCTCATCCAAGATGGCCGCCAGCACGTATTTACGCACAACGCACCAGTGCTCCGATGCGTTGTATGAAAATACTTTTGTATCTTCCCAGCGCTGTTTTTCTGAACTTGCGCTACCTATTATTGCTTCCAGTTTATTATTCATCTCTCTTTTTCGACTTTCTTTACACCGCGGATTAGCTTTCCTTATAATGGTTGGATCCTTGTTAATCGCACTTTGAGGTAAGCTCTTTAACTCCTTAGGCTCTGTATCTATTTTTCCCTTCTACGTCTCTTGTTTACTATCGCCTTGCCTTTCATTTTCATTTCATTCCATACTCTTCCTACTTTTTTACTTGCTCTGTTTTCTTCCGACTGGACTTTTTTCTCTAGTGGCAGTCAATCCTTTCTAGGCTGTTACTTACCGGGTTGTCAGTCCGCCGTCCTTGGCGTTCTTCGACCATCCGGCCATTAGCCTGTCCTCCTGGTCTGCCTTATATACAAATCCTTCACATCTACAGTAGCACACCTTAATTTCCTTCGGCACCACCTGCTACTTGGCACTGCCTTTTGGACAAGATCTCTCTGTTCTCTCTATGTACTCTTACGGTCCCTACCATCTTACTCTTGCATTTGTGAGAGAACTACTGTATGGACATTCGATACCAGAGTGCATACTACACTGAAGAGAAAGCCGGATTCGCTTCTACTCTTCTATACAACCATAAGAAGACCATTCACATAGGGTTTTTTTCTGCTTACGGCTTTTCCCCTAGGATAGTGGGTTGACTCCTGAGAGGCTTCTGGGATTTGGTTCCTATCCGGTCACGGTGGCCTCTGGGGAGTCACGCCCGTATTTGCATCTAAAGAAGAGTAAAGATACCAGAAAGACACAAAGGAAGAAGAAGGCGGAACCCCAAGAAGACTCCACCAGTGATTCAGGTGAGGAGGAGTTGGAAAGGAGGGGAACTAAGGTTACAAGTTCTGACACCAACACAGGAGGGTTCAGGCCTGGTTTATGTGGGAAAAGCTCCAGCAAAAAGAAAAAGGAGAGCAACGCCTAGATGGGGGCCTCCGAAGCCACATATAAAATGAAGATCAACATCGAGAGCTGCTCAGAAGAGAAAACGCACTTGGAAGAACATACTGAACAAGAGAAATAAAAACAGCCCCAAAATCAATATTTTCTAAAAGATGGCCTTCATCCATTGTGCCTCAGGGGAATGTGTCAAATCTGAACTAGACCTGTTAGCCGTACCTCCAACACAGACTAGCATTGAAAACTGTTTTTTCATGGAAGTTGCGCCCCTCGCTGCACAATCTCCTCTAGTGCCCATATAGTTTTTCATATTCAGCTCAATGGAAATGTGCCTGGAACTGAATGACATTCTACTTTACCTGATCTGAAAAATAACAAAAGCTGATGGGACAGCTGTTACAGCCGCTGCTAAGTTAGCCATGATTGCCTATCCCGTGGACACCATTTTTAATAGAATTGACATCACTCTAGGCGAATGCTTCATTATGCTGAGTGACAACGTGTATGCCTATAGAGCATACATAGAAAGCTTTCTGAACTACATCAATGACGCTTTGGACACTCAGCTCACAGCAGGGCTTTTGGACAATTATGCTCTAGATTGGTCTATACACCGATTTATTCTTCCAGGAGAAACCTATGGTGAATGGCGTTGATCTGAAAATCAAACTCTCTCGAAATAAAGATGCCTTCTGCCTTAACAGCGAAAACGCAGAAGCCTATAAGCTGGTAATAGTATCAGTGAGTTTTTTTAGAGGGTCAATGTGTCTCACACGGTCAGATAGCTCACGCTGACGCTCTACAAGTATCTAACTTAAAATAACCAGTGGAGAGGACATCCTTGAAAATCTTCAGTGTACCCGGTTGTCGCTGTGTTGCCAGTTAACTTATTCTTGGGGAAGCTACCTAAAATAATTATCATTCGATTTGTGGACAACACTGCTTTATCTGGGGATTACGTCAGCAACCCTTTTAATTTTTAACATTACAACATCAACTATGCCGCTCTCTTTAGCGACGGGGTCGTTATACTGACCAAAGCCTATAGCTGCAGTTTTGAGCACAAAAATACAATTAGGGAGTATTTGGGTCTAGTCTTCATAGTGGTAAACACTTACATGATAAAGACTTTGTGATACTGCATGATGCCTATGATGGGTGTTACACGCTGTTGGTCTTTCAGTTGAGATCCGATAATGCATCATCCAGCCATTATAATCTGATTACGAATGGTAATCTATGCATCGAACTACGCTTTGCTGCAAATGTACCAAATATTATGAATCATATGATTATGGCTCTATTTGACTCTGTCATGGAACTCAACAACAAACGGCAGGTGCTGTATGATGTGTGATGGATACCCACTAGATGAAACGTTTCCTGAGTAAAGACAAATATGCAAGAAAACATTTTGGGGTGTGTATTTATGTGATAACCTTCCAAAACGTATACCAATCAAGCAACCTGTCAGCCTTGTGGTGAACACCGATCCCCAGGATAAGGAAGGCACCCACTGGATAGCGATGTTTGTAGACAATGGTGCAATAAGAGTGTTTGATAGCCTGGGGTAATTCCCTAGCCACCCAATATACAGAGGCACAATATTGTACTATGTTAAACATATTGCACCCGTAATGCGTTTTAAAAGAACACAGGTGCAACATCCTGAAGCTGTGATGTGTGGGCAGCACTCCTGCTACTTTGTATCTAAAATGTCTGAGGAACATTCTCTGTGGGGGGTTATACAGACCTATTCACTTAATCGCAGGCAAAATGATCTGATGGTAGCTGCTTTTGTGAACAAGAACAGATATCGCAGACCCTCTGTAAATGCCTTTGATTCTTGTCAAAAATGCACACTTGTTACTTAAACTCTAGAGCTGTGTTCATGTGCAAATACAAACATTTTGTGATTTTAAACAAAAGCCTTTTACTCTTATTTATATTGTTGTATTTATGTATTAAATATTTTTTTTAAAGCGTGCCTGCATGTTTAGACATCTTTGAAATGATTAGACATAAAACATTTGGTAGGTATCAATAATCAATATATTTATTACAACCAGAACCCTTTCTTTTACAGAATGGAAAGTTATCCTTATATTAAAAAAGACATCTACATATACATATATATCTAGATACATACATATATTACAGCTGTTAAACATTTTCTTAAACCAATAAAAACACATTTACACAAAAAAACAGCCTGATCGTTCTGTTGGTATTCTTTTTCTTTTTTCTTTTCTTAAATGCATTGTCTAGAGAATCAACATCATCGGTCAGGGTTTTAACATCAGAGTCTTTTAAGGTTTTGAGCAGCTCGGGATGTCTCATATTTCCCACCAGGCTGGTGGTTATGTTTAAATCTGCAGATGCCTGCATAAATAACTCCCATCCTCTGTTTTTTGTGCCTTCCAAATGCCTGAGTTTTGGTAATGCTGCGAACTAGATTGTGGACGTTTGAACCTTTGACAACCGTTCCTTTATAAACAAATTCCCCCTTGTCATTCCATGTTGCCACACCCTTTTTGCTCCCCATTTTGTTCAGAAGAGTTCCGCATTTTTACAATAACGAGGGTTAAAGCTGTCCAGATGTTCTACCACAACAGGATCTTAAACAGTGGCAGATCTGGGCTGTTTGGCGAGACTGGCAAGATCTTCGGGGGGCATGTACAGCGTTAGTTTATTCTTCTCCCTTTTGGCCTGTCTAAAGTATGTTAAGTATTTTTAGAGAATAGTTGAATAGCGGGTCATCTTGTCGTAATCTGATAGATCATGACGTCTTAGGATCTCTTGCATTTCAGAGTCGAACCTTAGGGTGGCTGATTTTCAAATATCAGGTTCTTCATGGTTCTGGGTACTGAAACATTCAGCTGGCGTTTGTCAACCAAATACATCTTTTGGCTGTACTCCATTAAACACACCCTAAAAGTCTAGTGATCAGAGACCAGGCAAAACCTAGTTGCAATCCTATGAAACCCCGGGATTGTTTTAAAAGTTTTCTTTTCGCTTTTAGGGATGCCCTCTTGTTGCCCAGTTTCTTGAGGGTGTGCTTTTTCTTTATTTTAAAGCTCCTAACTGACGGGTGCATAGTGCATTTGCATGTAAACCACAGGTAGATCCAGTGGGAAAAGACTGGCATGCTCTCTGTAGTCCTCTAAAGTGTTTGTTTTTAAATCCACCGATAGGTAACTATAAGGTTTCAGGGTAGCGTCTTCAAAAGCCTAGATGAAAAATCTGGCGAAAAATCATTTTTTCCCCAGGTACATCTGTCTCGCCAGGACAGCGAAGCTGTTGTTTATCTCTAGGGTTCTCAAACACCACTATATAAGTGGAGTTTAATGTCATGGAGTGGTTGCACTTGCACCTCTAGAATACATTCTGAACAGTGTAACAGATGCTAAGGTTACAAAGGTGCGAATACTGAGTGAATGCTTTTATCTGGGTGTTTTAACAGCGAATTAGCTCCGGGTGAACACACTGTAGAATTTGTTTCTGCAGGCCCAAAACATAGTCGTATGGCACATCCTCTGGGGTGGTCTGCATGAAGGTAAAAGGCATCACTCTGAATATTAGTAACAGTATGAAAATCAATTTTTATAGCTTGAAGGAGTTGGTGCAGGAGTACTCTTTAAAAAGATGACTACGGATATGTGGTCCAGCAGACCTCCATAGTGCGTAAGAAAAATCAGTGGGAGATTAGCACTCAAACGCTACAAAAATTTTTGAGGGTAGAATTTTAGAAGCGTGTACACAGACAATTACAAGACATTACCTTAAGGCTAATGAAAACGAAGCATCACGTACGATGGACACCAGGTTACTTTTGCATGCGTCTTAGCAGGCCCCTTTCAGCTGTGGTAAAAACTATTTTATTAAACAGCTTTTAGAAAATGCCCCTGCGGTTATGGCAAGGGTGCCACATAACATTGAGTGGTTCTACGCTTGCTGGCAACCCCTGTATAATGAGTTGTCCACTTAACTACCTCATCTGAAATTTGTGGAAAGTTTAACAGATTCCCTGAATGATGATCATTTGCTACCCCCTTATTTTGTAAATTTAACCATCATTGATGATTTGATGATGGAGCGTGGGCAAGGAAACACAAACCTTAGTACAGCTTGATACTGACCCACCTCTTTTACACCCCCAAAAAAAAAAAAAAAAAATATATATATATATATATACACTTTACTCCACTCCTAGTGGCAGCACTGCGCCCACATCATCTCCACAGTGCCCTGGCGCATCATGAAACATTTCAGGGTGAAAAGTACACTACCTACATCACACCTCCCCCAAAACATCACAGTTTAATACCTGCATCATCTCCCCAGTGCCCTGGCGCACTATAAACCCTATGACATGCTTCCGGATCTTGGAGGCATACATGCAGGGTGTCAAAAACATGTGCATTATTTTACGCATTATCATGACACCCCATGAACAGGTGTCAACCCACAACCGGGAAGCAGGCCTGCCGTATGGTACCCATAATGCCACTTCCGGGGTGAGACTTTTGGTAGGGCAGGACTTCCGAGTGGCCCACATGATGTCACATCCGGGATAGGACCTCCGGCAGGGCGGGACTTCCGGATGACCCCCCATGATGCCACTTCTGGGGTGGGATTTCCGATAGGGCGGGATTTCCGTATAAAGCAGCATTCCCACCTGTCAAATATACATGGGGACAAAAGGGATCATTCCCCTCTACTACAGTCCTAAAAAAGGCTGGTCTCCATCTTGGAATAAGATTTCATGCATATTCAGTGGATAT
The DNA here is from genome assembly GCF_040938575.1 of Ambystoma mexicanum. Lineage (NCBI taxonomy): Eukaryota > Metazoa > Chordata > Amphibia > Caudata > Ambystomatidae > Ambystoma > Ambystoma mexicanum. Next base: position 1,111,191,132 of record NC_090921.1, on the reverse strand, counting down.
ATGCCTTCCATGGTTTCACCTGGCAATGGCGATCACAGACTGGGTGCAATTCGTTGAAGGACTCCTGGGCACAGCAGCTTGTGCATTTAGAATTAGCATTTCTGTCATTGCTCTTGGGCGTCACAAATCCCTGCAACTCCCGAACCAGTCTCCCTGTTCTAGTAGGATTGGGCACTTCTCTTTTAACCAGGGGGGACATTGGGCCTCATTACAAGTCTGGTGGTGCAGTAAACAATGGCGGTTATGCAGTGGTAATTATGTTATCATTGCATTACCACTGCATTACCGCACTGCCACACTATAACTTTGGTGGTAAGACAGAGGAAAAACTTCCAGCAACATGCTGGAGGTAATTCCGCCACCTTACCACAAAAACAACGGGCAAATCGGCAGAATTACCCCCTTTGGTAATTCTGCCAAAATCCCCATGGAGTCGTATGGACTCCATGAATGGGGACTAATACCGCCATATGACCACTTGTAATCCAGTGGTAATTCCGCCAGACCAAGTGGTGGTAACAGTAATTTGGAGGTATTCCAGTGGATTTACCACTGGAATACCACCAAACGTTTAAGGAGACCCAATATACCAGACAAGGGGAGAGCTGTGTGTTTAAAGAGATCCCTTAAAGGGTTAGGCCAATGGTTTCTCTTATTGTGACAAGCCCTGCCACATAAGTGGTCTAAGGTGGTGGGGTAAAGCCGGGGGATCCTTCATGCAGGCCCCAGAGCTAGCATCCCCAAGCAGGCAGCAGCACTCAGCCCCACAGCTATCCCACTGTTTTTCCCGAGATGCAGGGTACTTCGTCACAGGATTCAGGTGAATATTTTCTCACAGAGCCGTGCAGTTTAAATTGTCCATTTGACCAGGCTTCATAGAGATTGTTGCTAGTATCAAGACCATGGCATATTGACCTAATTGACACTTGTGTAGACTCAGACCACCTGCCTCACAATGACAAGAAGGATGCACACTTATTCTGAGAACAATGAGTCAGTCACTATTCCTAGGATAGGTGGTGAGGGGGGAGTTCCTCTCTTAATGAGTATCTGCCACACTTCCAAACTCTGACACTTGCAAAGAGTCCACAGTGAGGGACCATTTCACAGTGTAGGTTAATTTGCAAATGCACATTGTTAAAAAGAGGAATGAATCTCTCTCTCTCTCTCTCTCTCTCTCTCTCTCTCTCTCTCTCTCTCTCTCCTCCCCCCCTCCTGTAGGCCCAGGCATGCAGATAGTAGGGATATCAGGGACGTATTTGGGTAAACTTCTAGGTGACCTGAGGTCTACACAGTGACATACTTATGCTTTCTGCTGCCCTAGGCCAAACCAATTTTATCTGTCTGCCCTAATTTAGCACACCCCTTTTACAGATGCAGCCCCTTTTCCAGCTCCACCCCAATTATCTTAAAGACCTAGAAGTACAAATATTGAATTTGAGGGGTAAAACACATTTAAACCCCATAACCTTTTAGACTTTTCTTGCAACTGAGCTGTGTAAGGATTTGCTTTCTTTTTGTTTGCATCACCAGTTCCCTGTACATCGTGTGTTCTCAATGATTTTGGCAACACATTGACTTTGCCTGAAAGCCAAGCTGCGGTTGTGCACAAGCATAGCTTTAAATGACAGTCACCCACAATAGATATGCAGGAGCCACACACATTGATTGAAATAACGCCTGGGTTACCCCATATAAGTAGTAGTGCCACGTCATTAGACTTGCTACTGAATTTTCACGGATATGATATATCTTCCATTCCACAAAGAGTCTCCATTTCAGTATGCAGTGCCCCCGCTGTATTATCTGTATCATAATATTCAGATTGGAGAACTGTAATCCCTTTATAAGGGAGGGGGGCGGGTAGTCAATCCCTACCAGCCCTGTCCCCAAAGCTCTGAGCCCTCCTGCCCAGACTATCACTGGATGAGGCCTGTGTGTTTTTCCTGGGAGCAGGTCTGAGAAAGGTGCTGCCCAGCTGCATGCAGTTCCTTGTGGCAGACACATGGCACAAGTCCTACAACAGTTCATAGGGAACTAATTAGCATACAGAATGAGGATGCACATTCAGTAAATGCTGTGCCGTTGTGAAAATAAAATTATTTAATTGCCACAGTCAAATTACATGTTTTGTGAAACTACAGTAATCTGTGTGGAAATTAACTACTGAGGGGGAAATGATGAAGCCCAATGACCCTAGGACTGTTGACCACGTATTGCCCACTTTTCTAATTAGATCTCACTCTGTGCTCATTTTACACCTATTTCTATGTAATATGGCTGAAAGGAGCATACAGAAGAGGTTCCACAAGCCATGGCTTTTAGATAATTTCATTTTGCATTTTTACAATTACATTTCTTAAACGTGTAGTCCATTCCTATAGTTAAACATAACAGCTAGTGTTAAAAAGTTAAAATATCTGAGATGTCTTTCTTGTTCCATGTTTACCATGTGATAGATATATCATCAACAATTCATTACCAATGTAAAAGATTTCCCATACTTGATCTAAATTTTCAGGGTTGGTATCCCATATCCCAGCACACATAAGCGACTCCTTCCTTACAGTGCCTAGACTTTCACAACAGAGCATCAGATGTTTAGTCGTCTCAATTGACCTGACCCCACATAGCTTGCATAGACTAAGGTGTTTGGTCAAATCCTTCCTGTCCCAACAAACTCAAAGGTATTGACCAGATTGAACTTGAACCATATGTTCTCTGATACAATTTGGTTATTGGGATAGTGGAGAAGGTATCAAGGTAGAGTGTCACGCTTGTTAAGTTGATAGAGATATTCATCACTGCGATTCGGTAGCTAAATCAGCCCTGTTCTGCTCCAAATCAAGAGCATGCCAGGCGCTTCTGATATCCTGCCTAAAGTGTCAGTATAAAGTGCGGGTGGCATAAATACAAAGGATTGTACACCACTTACGACCTTCGTCCATTAATGATTTGAGTCATGTTCCACCCAGTCCACTGACCGAGATTTCATCAGCTACAAGAATTATAGGTAATAGTGAATTCTCAGTACTATTTAACAGTTTCCAACATAGTAACATTCGCCATTGATATTGATATTTTATTTCCATCACGCTCGTACACAAGTGTTTCAGAGCATGACAAGGCAAGGGAGGTGAACAAGGGAGAACAAAACAGCGATCTTACTAGGCCCAGTGACATTGAGAACGCGCAAGTGCATGGGAGAGGGGGAGGGGAAATGTGCATGGAAGGGGGAGAAGTGGAAAGTGTGAAGCAGAGGAGAAACAGATAAATAACAATACATTAATAAAAAGGCAACAAACAGTGGTAGGGCAGCCAGCAATTTGCAAGTGCTAGGTTTAAAGCGGCAGACAAGGTAGGTCTGATAAGTGCAGAAAGAAAAAGGGGGGGCTGTATGGGTACAGATACAGACCCCAGTGCAAGGGGTGGCCCGGAGGCAGTCGGGAGGGTGGCAGGGTGAGCAGGTACCTGGGCCCGGAGGACAGAGGGTGGCCAGGTGCACGGTGCTAAGAGAGAACAGATCAGCAGGGGAGAGGGGGAGCGAAGGCAGAAGAAAAGAGGAAGGTCTTGAGGTGCTTCTGGAACCGGAGATGGGTCTCCTCAAGTTTGAGAGTGGCAGGGAGGCTGTTCCAGAGGGAGGCCCCAGCCGAACACAGAGATCTAACCCCAGCACGTTTCTTTGAAAAACGACTGACCCCGAGGGAGTTAGAGGTAGAGGAGCGAAGAGCTCGAGGGGGGAGGTATTTGCGGAGGGATAACTGAAAGTATTTTGGACCCGGACCCCAGAAAGCCTTGTGGACAATGCAGAGGGTTTTGAATTTAATCCTTGCATCCACTGGGAGCCAATGGAGAGATTTCAGAGCTGGAGAGATACAATCCTAGGGCTTGAGGCCAAGGACAAGTTCCGTAGTCCTGTTCTGGATTAGTTGCAGAGGGCAGAGAGTAGAGGCAGGTAGATTTAGAAAGAGGCTGTTAAAATAGTCCAACCTAGAGCGAACCAGAGCTTGGGATACCCTGAGCTTCTGGGGGAAGGAGAGGAAAGGCAGAGTCCCCTGAGGAGGTGCAGTAGGAAATTTGACTTTTTAGAGACCTCAGAGATGTGGGCGAAGAAGGAAGGGGTGGAGTCAAAGATGACCCTGAGGTTCTTAGCCTCGCAGGTGGGGGTATGATGAGGGCCAAGGGAGGCCGGCCAGAGAGTGAGGGGAAAGGATGGTGAAGGTGTGCACTCGGCAAAGATCATTGGCGGCACACCAATCTTGAATGGCAGTTAGGCAATCGGAGATGAGAGAGGGAGAGGAGGTGGCAGAGGGCAGCCTGAAAATGAGTTGAGTGTTTTCAGCATAGCACTGGAAAGTTGAGCAGAAAATGGCAATGCAGTGGGCGAGAGTTGCCAGGTATTGGTTGAAAAGCCAGGGTGAGATGTTAGACCCCTGGGGAACACCACAGGTAGAGAGGAAGATAGATGATAGGAAGGACCCAAGTTGGACCTGGGAGGGTCGATCTGAGAGGAAAGAGGTCAGCCAGGCCAGAGCCTGATACCCAGGTTTTCACAGAGACGGTTGAGCAGGATGGTATGGTTGACCCTGTCGAAGGCAGAAGAGAGATCGAGGAGGATGAGGACAGAGGGAATGTTAGAGTCAAGGTTGGAGAGCAGATCTTCACGGATGTTCAGGAGAGCGGTGTCCGTGCTTCTGGCAGCTCTGAAGCCAGACTGGTGGTCATGGAGACAGCCAACAGAATTGGAATGAAGGTTAAGCTGAGAGAGGGCCAACTTTTCCAGGAGTTTGCCCAGAAAGGGAGCAATGGAAATTGGGCGGTAGTTAGCTGGACAAGAAGGATCAGCTGTGGGTTTCTTGAGAAGAGGATGCACAAGGGAGGAGAAGGATCCTGAGGCAAAGGAGTGGTTGCAAAAATCAGCACGGGCCGGAGCGAGGGTGTCAATGTGGTCCTTGATGGTTTTAGAGGAACAGTGATGAACCTGTCTTGACAAGGCTTTCATAGATAAGACTTGTCTAGCGACCTCGTCAGGGGAGAAAAGAGGAACGGACGAGAAAGATGGTGGGGTGGGGGGAGGCTAAAGGAGGGTCAGCAAGCACAGATGGAGAGGGGAGAGGAGGGATGGACAGGATGTCTTGGGATTTTGAAATGAAGTGAGAGGCAAGAGCATTGCAAAGAACCTGGGAGGCAACAGGAGGGGTAGAGACTGCAGTAGGGTTGGCCAGCTCCTTGCAGATTTCAAAGAGTTCGGCTGAGTTGTTAGATGCCGCAGAGACACGAGCTTGAATGTGGACTCTCTTCTTGGTTAGGACCCATATTGAAAGTACTCCACAAATACTAGGAAGGCCAAATTTAGTTGGCATGTATTCAACTGGTATGTGGCTAGTGCACTTGATGATGGCTTTGAAGCACAGCCCTTTAGTTTGGCAAGATGTATTGGTGTCCAGTGATAAAGTCGCCTGGGAAAAGGTTCCCAGCAGGGCGACATTTCCCATTTAGGGCTTTTAGGGGTGCAGGGAAAAAAGTTGCCTACCTGGTTCACATACATCTAATGTTTTCTACCCCAGATTTCAGAGCCATAAAGTATCAATGAGTGAATATTTGCTTTATAAACATGTAGGTTGGATTCAAGGGAGCACCTACTGTTTTCTAGAGTAAACCAAAGAACTGTGTCTAGCTGTTGGTGGTTTTTTTTGTCTCAACTTTATCTAGCTGAGGATCCAGGACAATTTATTATCTATAGTCACAACAAAATACTCCTATGTATTAACAGGTTCAAGCTGATAAGTCTCCAACTCCTAGCTTAACCCCGTCAGGTTGCCATTGTTACAGAGATTGAATATCATGATTTTGGTTTTATTAGTATTTATTCTTTTTTAATTAAATTGTATTGGTCTTCAATTCTTGTCCAAACAGTACAAGGAAACAAAAATAGGAAGCACCAACATTGTGTAACCACAGACACAAGAAGACAGTTGTTCATTGCAGGAGACAACCTTTGAGAGTCCACATTATTTGGTGGGGGGGGTCTCTGTGGTAAAAGCAAAGAAGACAATGCCCTCCGAAGGTAGCACCCTGGGCACGACCAGGGGGTGAAACAGAATAGCAAAAAATCCACAAAGGGGCCAAATGGGACAGTCATTTCAAACCATAAGAATGGGTCATAGCGGGGGCGGGGCTAACCGCCATGTAGGAGAGACGTGTTTGGTGCAGCTCCGCGTGATACGTTTAACGATCCGCCGCCAACTACTGCTTTATACGACTACAAACATCTGAAAACCGCACACAAGCCGTGCGAAAGCCTGATCCGCCCGCTGTCGAAGTTTGGAAGCCCTACGTCCCTCCGTTGGCCCGCAACGTCGAAAAGAAAAGAACGCCATGCGGACACAGAAAATGGCGGCCATTGTGAGTCCCGGCCCGACGCTCTAAGCAGAGCGCTGTGACCGACCTCGAAGGAGCTCGCTGAGGACCTGGGCGCCCGACCAACGGTGATCTGAAGAGGGCTGCCTGCACCCGCGGGGCCCGGACCTGCACGCCCGAGCCCCAGGCCGTCGGAGGGGGAGTCTGAACTGCCTCGGAGGAAATCGGACTGGGGCGGCAGCGGCAGCCTCCGCTGAGATCCGGACTCCCGCAACCACGAAGGAAAGCGGTAAGGAGTCGGAGGGGGGGAGCGCCTGGCGCGGCCTTTATTACACTCCCACTGGACCCGAGGCAGGGGCCTCGAAGCCGATCTGCACCCAGCCACCCTGCCAAGCAGCTGAGGTGCCCACACACCGCTGACATTGCCCGGCGGGCCGATGACCCACATCCCATTGGCACCCTGAGCAAGGCCTGAGGACAACCAGCGCACGAACACGTCCACTGGGAGACAGGCCCCTTGGAGCACGAAAGCTTCCCCCCACACTAGCCGGCAGTACCGGCTCCGACGACACACTCAGGACTACCCACTCCGGGCATCCCTCGCACGACAGCGGACCATCAGTACAACCAGAGGCTACAGACTGCACAGTGCCTGCCGAGGTCTGGGGGGCCTCGCGGCGGGGACATGACCACCAAGGGCGCCCGAAGCAAACACCGCCAAACCACCATGGAGTCCTTCGCGGCCGCCGGAGCGACTGGGCCTGAGGCGGCTCCCGCCCCTGGGGAGGCGCCGGGCGCCGAGACGCCTGAGCCGGCCAACTCCCAGCTACTAGAGGCCATCATGACACTTCAGAAGACCATGGAGAACAAAATAGACGCGGTCGCCATTGACCTGAACTTACTGTGGCAGGATGTGCGCTCCATCGCCAACAGAACGGATGCCCTGGAGATCCAAGTTCGAGACAACACTGAATCCAAAACACAGCTCTTAAAGGAAGTGGACATTTTGGCGCAAAAGGTGAAGAACCTGGAAGACAGGGCTGATGAGGCCGAAGGACGGGCCCGCAGAAATAACATTATAATCATCGGCCTGCCCGAGGGCATCGAGGGCAACGACCCCACTAATTACATCGAGGACCTCCTCATACACGAAATTGGAGCCGGAAAACTGTCACAGGGCTTCACCATAGAAAGAGCCCACTGCTCCCTAGCCAGACGGCCCCCTCTGGGGAACCCACCCAGACCTATAATAGCCAAAGTCCTCAACTACAAGGACAGGGAAACCATCTTGGCCTTCTCCAGAATGGGTGGCTCTATACAGAGGGACGCTGCAAAGATCGCAATATATCCCGATTACACCCTGCAGGTTCAAAGGAGTAGGGCCCAGTTCCACCACACCAAAGCTAGACTCAAGAACGCAGGCCTGCGCTATTTACTCCTCTACCCGGCTAGACTGAAAGTCCTGCGCAACAACAAGGCACACTTAATCGACACCCCCGCAGAGGCCTGCGAATGGATGGACAGAGAACAGATCCCAGACATTGAACTGAAGCTACGCAGACCCTAGCCGCCCGCAGCGATGGTCCCTTCCTCACTTCTCATGGCCAGCACCCATCAATCACACAGCAACACGCCAGCAATGGCGGTGACATAGATGGTACCAGAGCGGCGCCGGACACGGCGTACCTCTTGATAACATCCCCGGAGGCAACCCCTCCCCTACCCCCAGGCTAGTTTGGGTGAGTTCACCTGCCCGTAGGGCACCGGAAGAAATGGGGCAGATGGGGCAGAAACGGGAAAGTCAGAGCAAGGGTAACCTCGCTAGACGTGTTGTGTTTAAAGTTAAGTTAGACGTTATTATTCATGGGGGGAACCCCAAGTTGGGATTTCAGTTTAAGTTCTCCACACGCCAGACCGGGACCACGCGCAACGGAATCGCCACCAGGCTGACCAAGTTTGTTAAATACCTCAACCTCAGACTGTCCACAGCCCCACGACCACATCCAGACTATGGCTGAGAAGATCAGAGTCATGTCCTGGATCGTCAGGGGACTAAATAGCTACATCAAACAGCGCCGCATCCACGCCTACATGAAACGCCACAGAGTCGGAATCGCCATCCTTCAGGAGACCCACCTAAGCGCCCCCAAGCTAGCAGCGCTGGCCAAAGTCTGGAGAGGTACCCTGGTGGGCTCCTCGTACTCCACATACTCCAGAGGAGTCTTGATATGGATTGCCCCCTCCGTCCCTGTCTCGCTGACCCACACCAAAACGGACAATGAAGGCAGAATGGCCCTGGTACAGGGCACCATAGAAGGGCGTGATATGCGCCTGATCTGCACCTACGCCCCGAATCATGATGCAACTGTCTTCTTTCGCTCGCTGTACACCCGGCTGTCCCCGAGTAACGAATGCATAACAATATGGGGAGGCGATAACAACTGCACCTTAGACCCTCGCATAGACAGATCGGATGGTAAGCATGGTGACCCCTCCCCACCCGCCAGAATACTGAACGCCCTCACGCAGCAATACGCCCTGAAAGACCTGTGGAGAGCACAAAACCCCGAAACCAGAGGCTACTCCTTCTACTCCCCCCCACATAAGGTTCACACCAGAATAGACTGTTTGTTCGTTAGAGAAGAGCATGCGGCCAGATTTGAGGACACGCAGTACCTGGCCAGAGTGCTATCGGACCACTCCCCCCTGATGACCTCATGGGCGATCACAGCCCCTAGACCCCCCATCCCGACATGGAAACTAAGAAGCGAAGCGCTACTAGACAAAGCCTTTAATGAACAAATCAGGGAGGGCACTACACACTACTGGCAAACCAACATTGATAGTGTCCAACACATAAGTACAGCATGGGAAGCCTATAAAGTGGTAACAAGGGGGGAAATGATAGCCGCCGCTGGAGGGGCCCTAAAACTCATCACGTCCCAACTAGCGCACACCGAAGCCGAACTCCAAGCCCTCGAAGCAACACCATCCCCTGCCCATACGCACAAATTGATCGAACTCAAACAGACATGCCTGACACACTGGGAGACACTGGGGAAACTAAGCTATACCAAATACACTGAAAGGAACCACGCCCTAGGCGATAAACCCGGGAAACTACTCGCGTGGCTTTACAAGCGGGAAACCCCCAGGCACCCCATCTGCTCTATCCGTAACATAGATGGCCTGACCCTCCACACGCAAGTGGGGATCAATGCAGCGTTCAAGGAATATTATCAAACCCTCTATTCCGATCCCGCCCCGCCCCCAGATGTCCTGGTCATCATCAGGCTCCCTTGCCTGGAAGACCACCTGGCAGACCCCCTCGGAGGCCCTGTCACCCCAGACGAGGTCACGGCCACCATCAGGTCACTGCCCTCCGGGAAAACGCCGAGACCAGACGGTCTCCCAGGTGAATTTTATAAAGCTTACGAGGACATACTAGCCCCCCTATTGTCCAAAGTATACAACGAGGCGTACGAAAAAGGCCACCTCCCCGACTCCATGGCTGAAGCCACCATCATCCCTTTACTCATACCCGTCAAAGATAGCACTGACTGCGGCTCGTATCGTCCCTTGTCCATGCTAAACGTAGATAACAAAATCCTTACAGCACTACTGGCCAGAAGGCTTCAAGCAGCCATCCCACACCTCATACACCAGGACCAAACGGGTTACGTGCAGGGCCGTTCCATCTCAGAGAACCTGCGCAGGCTGCATCAGGTCATACACAGCACAAACAGCATACCCAGCAAATACGCAGTTGTGTCCCTCGACGCCTCTAAGGCCTTTGATTCGGTCCGATGGAAATGGCTCTACGCCGCCCTATCCAAGATGGGGATCGGCCCGGCTTTCATGAATTGGGTCAAACTCATCTACACCAATCCCACCGCCAGAGTGCGAACCAATAACACCTTTTCAGAAAAATGGAGCCTGGCCAGAGGCACCCGGCAAGGGTGCCCCCTATCCCCTTTGCTCTACATCTTAGCAATCGAACCAGTAGCGGCATACCTCAGGCAGGAGTACGGAGACGGGGGTATAATGATAAATGGAGTGAACCACCTCGTTTCCATGTACGCGGACGACATGCTCCTCTACCTAAAAGATCCCGAAACATCCTCCCCTACATTCTTGAAACCCTAGATGGGTTCCACAGATGCACCGGGATCCAGATCAATCACAGCAAGTCTTGCCTATTCCCCCTGGCTGCCCTTAGCGAGACCGAGAAAGAACACCTCCCCCCTCTAGCCCTCAAATGGGAACCCACCACATTCAAATACCTGGGTGTTATGATCCACCGCGACCCCGTAGCCAAACACGCACTAAACACCGGCAGGGCAACGGAAGGCCTGGCTAAATCAATTGACTTCTGGTGCAAGCTGCCCCTCTCGATGGCTAGTAGGGCGGGACTCCTTAAAATGGTGGCACTCCCGCGCCTTCTACACTTCTTCACCAATGTCCCTTACAATATCCCGCAACATTTCTTCAGAGACTTGAATAAACTTTGTAGGAAACTTCTATGGCGGGAAGGAAGGCACAGAGTCGCCCTAGACATAACACAGAGACCGTACGACAAAGGAGGCCTAAAAACCCCCAACTTTGAGCTCTACTATATAGCAGCCCAGCTCAAGCACGTGATTCAGTGGATGGCTGATGACGCCTCAACGGACACACGCCTCTTACAGCCCCCAGACGCACCCTGGCTGCTCAGGGACCTTCTCTGGATCAAACCAGCGCCAAAAACGCATAATACACACCTAATCCGCCTGGGCACCCAGATCTGGAATTGGGCCTGCAAATCGGTCAAGCTGACCGACCCTTACACCCCACAAATCCCAATAGCTGCCATCATGTCCAACAGACCAGAGGACCGAAAGGCGATCCGGAACATATGGGAACCCTCCGGTGTCGCCACCCTGGGTGACCTGGTGGATGACCAGGGCATCCACACATTTCCTGAGCTGCACGAGTTGACAGGGGTCCCGCTGGGTCAGTTCCTTCTACACGGGGCGGTGTTGGAAAAGCTCAAGAAGCGATGGCTAGATGCAGAATCCCTCTGCGCCGGGCACGAGACCATCGAAAACTTGCTGAGCGTCGCAGAAGGAGGGCACGAAACCTCGAGGCTCTATGAGATCCTAATTGACAACACCACACATAACGAACTCAAATGTAAAGGCAAATGGGAATCTGAACTAAACATGCAGTTTGGAGACACGGAATGGGAAACCATAACACAATACCACAAAAGAGTTTCCAGGAATGCCCGATTCCAGCTCATTCAATTCTATATCATCCACAGAGCCTTCCTTACCCCAGCTGTCATCTCAAGATTCAGCGGCACCGGTGTAGTGACGTGCCCCAAGTGCCAAGAACCCGCAGCCTCACTGACCCACATGTTCTGGGCCTGCCTGGCCATACAGACCTTCTGGTCCCAAATTCAAGCTAGGGTAGCAGAAGAGGACATAACACTGGACGTGCAGTCCCCCAGGGCCTGCTTGTTGGGCTCATACCCGCGAGGCAAAAAGAACAAGCCCCTTAACAGACTCAAGGATTTAATGTACATCCTGGCAAAAAGGCGTATCGCCATGGCCTGGAAGCGCCCTAGCGCCCCTAGACTCATAACATGGTGGGAAGACCTCCGTAGATGGACTGTGGCTGAAACCGGGGCCTGGGAGCTGGCGCACCAACAACAAAAAATGGGCGACTCTGAGGACCTTTTACAATGGATAGCCCTTACAGCAGCTCTGTTCCGCCCTAAAGAGGACAGCTCCTCAGGCGAGGACCTGGACAGTCCAGGCTCACCTTAGCGCAAACAGTAGACTGCCCAACGTCCCGGCCTGGGTTTGCATTGGGGGGGAGGGAAGGGGGGGAGTTACTCTTGACACATAACCGATTACTATGTTGATGATGCTGGTTGTATTGTATTTTGAAAAAACAATAAATATATAAATAAAAAAAAAAAGAATGGGTCATACAAAAAAAAAGAAACTGAAATCCAGCCGACAAAAGCAGTGAACCAACAGGAGCGGACATGTCTCTCTCTCAACCACAACCATACAGTGAAAAGAAACAGAGAAAGGAGGCAGTTCTCCTGCTCCAAGACCCTTCTCAGGTACAACTGCCAGTGGACTTTCCTGTGGGGATGGATTTCAGCAACTCGTCCGCAGCTTCTGCATCCCAAAAAAGGTAGTCCTTACCATTCCAGGAAGCCTTGAGTTTTGCGGGTCGGAGCAGGCCTGGTTTTACGCCACACTCCAGAAAGACTTTCCTTCTCTTTTCGGTGGTAGGGAAGAGGTCCGGGAAAAAGTGGACCGTGTGACCTCGGTATTCCAACATTTTCTTTGTGCCGCTTCCGCCTTCAGGACCCTGTCTCTATCGCATGAGTCACTAGGCCTGACTAGGAGCATGGGGCCCCATGCCGATGATAGCCTCGCTGCGGAGCTGGATGATTTAAGCCTGTAGCATTTCTCTATGTACACTTAGAGTTCCAACAACTCCAGCAGCCAAGTAATAACAAAGTTCACCGGATCAGTCCCCTCCATGCCCATTGGGAGACCAATGATCTGCAACTGCAGGGCCCGCACCGTATTTTCAAGATTTTCAATTTTGTTCTCCATTGCTTTGGTGCCCCTTACCACCACCTCCATTTCCCGACTGACTTTCTGCACTAAGGTAAAGTCCGAGAGTACTGGTTGTCCAAGTGAAAATACCCCCAAAGACCAAATTAAAAAGCATGAATGCCATATTTGGCCAAATTTAGGCTGTATGAAAGTCGCGTACAACCAATCATTTGATCAAATATGCCATTCAAATGCATTATAGCACACAAGGGGAACAAAAGGGTGTTGTGGGGTGTGTCCCCCCGCTATCCTTGGTCACTATAATTGGAACTGGGCTTGTGGGGGAAATAAAGTTCCAACAATAAAAAGGACCCTGCGGTGCCAGTTCCCAAGCAAGTAATTGCAGCAAATCAGTGTCACTGGGAGTCAGGAGAGTCGGAGGGACACAGCGAGGTTTGCTGCCGAAAGGCAAGTATGGGGGAAGTGTATATGTACTGTATGGGTTGTTTGACCGTAACGGGCAAGTTAACTACGGGCATTTCGACCGCAATCGTTTCCGTTACGATCAAACCACCCAAATCCGTCCAACTCGCTAGTCCTTTGCTCCAGTGTGGAAGATTTGCCTCCAGCTGGGCCACTCTCTCTACCACTTTGTCAAACGTGTCCTCTAGTCTGGACATCGATTGTTCAATCCGGCCTAGTGCAGCCATGACAGGGTCCTGCAAAGCCAGCTTTTCCTGGCTGCACTCTCCATTGCGGGCACAAACAAGTCACTGTCCTCGGGATAGTTTTTTTCTTTGATTTCCCAGCTGCCCTTCCACTTGCTGTTTTTAATTAGACCCAGGTCTCCAGGTGTACCTCCAAAGAAAATCCCTTCTCAGCAACCACACTGTGGTGCTCGAGCAGACCAGCGGAACATACTGTGACAGGCCATGCAAAGCTCACCACGTCTGCACACTCCTGCTGGTTATCTTGATCTTCCCTGCTCGGTCTCCTCCGCAGTCCGCTGGCACCCTCGTCCTCACGACTGCTACTCGTTGTGTGTATGTCGGCGCTCATCCAACCTGCGCCCTCCGGCTGCAGCCTTGCTGTCCTGTAGCCGTGTTCCTTTCGCTACGGTCAGGCTGTGCATCCAGCTCGGGAGCTGTGGAGAGTGTGCCAAGAGGTGTGGCACCCAACCCCACCTCAATTCGCCCCCGACGCATCTCTCCAGACACGCACCCAGGGTGCACCCTCGCCGCCCCGTCGCTTCACCCGCCCATACCCCGGCTACAACCACTGCCTGCTAGATCTTGGCTCCCGAGATGACGATCTCTCCGCTCTTTCAGCCACAGCCATGCAACGGGTTACTCAATAACCCCTGCCCCCCACGCTGATCCACCGTGTAGGCAAACAGCCCCTTGCAGTTTCAGCTACCTTTCACAGTCAAGAGCTATGCAGTTGAGTCACTGCAGAGCTCTTGACTGAATAGGTTTTACCAGAGAGGGGGCAAGACTATACCCTTGCTTTAGGCCTGTGAATGTAGGGATGGTGTCTGTAACTTCACCAGCTGAAGATATTCTTACTTTTACCATGGTGTTTCTAAGCAATAGCATGATCATTCTTAGTAAACCCAGTGGTATGCCCCAGTTGTCAAGTTTAAGCCATAAAGTGTCAAGCTGTACTGTGTCAAATGTGGCACTGAATTCTGTAAAAGCAACATGCACAGTTTGTTTCAAAACCCGCCAAGAATATTTGATGGTGGTAGTCAGAGCCAATAAATTCATAATGGTACCAGTACATTTACGAAATCCGGTTTGTTTCATAGGGATGATGTTATGGTTACAAGCCCAATCATTAAGTTCCCTGAGTAGGACTGGAGCAAAGATTTTGGAAGGAGAATCGAGCATCGATAAAATGTGGTCGTTTTTGGGATTGCTTTGTGTGCCATTCTTCTGTATCAGAATAATAATGCTCTTTAGCCGCGTCAGTGGTAAGACTACTAAGGCTTATCGTGACGAATAGTAAGTGCAGCAACCTACTCCACCAATTGGGATGTACTTTAATTAAGGCATTGCATAGGCCATCGGGCCCGGTACAAGCAAGTTTTTAAGCGACTTGATGATATCAATTATTCATTCCTCCCCACCTGTGTATATCCACATATCAGTAATTTCGATCACAATTTAATTGTATTGTTGTCAACAACAACAATTTAATTGTATTGCTAATTTCTCATTTAAAAATGTAGGACTTCACAGACCAGATTTTGCTTTAAAGCACTACCTTAACAGTTTAAATCTGATAGGGGTCAATTTGAGAGTACTGTAAACTCACCTAATGAGTTAACGACAAAAACATGATCCAAAAGAGCCTCTGATAAAGTAACCTGCATTTACTCATTTTTTGAGAGGAGCATGCAACTTGTTACTCAATATGAGATCAAATAGGCAGTTTAGCAAAATATGTTTTTACATATAGAAATACCTCATTGAATTAATACAGACTACACTTGGTTGCAGACAATGGTTCTCTTTTGAAAAGACAACACAATCTTTGAATGCTCCTAAAGCCCACACGTCCCGAGGCAGGTTCTCTGTGAATACCAGAGGAGCACTAGCAGGCTAGTGTTGGCTGGTGAATTTTTTTAATCCGAGCGGTGTAAATATTTCCTACAAATATGCAGGAGCAACTGAGCATAGCGAGGGAGCCTGAACCAACAATGGGGCATTCTGAGAAAAGTTTTAAATAAATTACCGGGAAAATGGTGCTGTTTAGATTACACATTTTATGAAAAATTGGGTAAAACCCACACTGTTTGCAATCGGTTTGGTAGGGTAAAACATGAAAAAATTCAAAAGATGCAAGTGACGAACAGTGTACAGGAGAATTCTTTTTATGCATTTTATGCATTTTCATGATGCCTTTCCCCCCAGTGGCCAGTATAAAAACATGTTCGTGCTGGCTCTGCACATACATGTCCATGCAGGCTGCACAACTATATGCCAATATTCCCATATAAGAACAAACTCTTTTTTGCTTTGCGCATATTGCCAGTTATTATATTATATGACAATATTTGCCAGTATTCGCACATGAGAGCATACACCTGTTGGCTTTGCCATTAAAAATATCATTTTACAGTAAAAACATATATCCAAGTAGACTCCACCCACTTACACCAGTCTAACCACGTAAAGACACTTATCATATTTGCTTTACTCTTGATGCCCAGCAAAAAATGCCATGACACAGTAAGAATGTATGGCCAGGCAAACAATGGAGGCCAGTCTAGCCACATAATAACACTTTTCATGTTTGCTTTACCTTTGATCCCAGTAAGAAATGCCATGCCACAGTAAGAAAAACATGACCTAAATTCTGCAGCACAAATAGTCCCTCTCCACCCTCACAATCAAAGTCCTGCTTCCCAGCGCATACATTCATGCATCCATTAGTTTGACTAAATAGTTTCCTTAGGACAGGGGTCTGCAACCTGTGGCTCTCTAGATGTTTCGGACTATGACTCCCATGATCCCTCATCTTTGCCTATGCTTGCTAGGTCTGATGGGAGTTGTAGTCCAAAACATCTGGAGAGCCAAAAGTTACAGACCCCTGCCTTGGGGGTATAGAATGAAGTTTGCCCTCTTGTCCTTGCAGTTTTTTGTGGTTGACGGTCTGGCCTTGGACAACTCAGGTAGGTATTCTCCCAGGCTTGGGATAGTGCAGGTAAAATTGCCACCCCCCCCCCCTCTACCTGGGTTACAGAGGCTAGGGTCTCTGTGTGGTGATGATTGGTTTGTCACTTTCACTCTGATCTGAACTCGACTCGATCTTTCTGCTATTGGCAGTGAAAGGGAAATATCACCTGTGACCCATTCATCAGCCTAAAGGGGATGTACTGCCACTGTCAAGAACGGAAACCTTTAGCGGGTAGAGCATCCCTTAGTCATTTCAATAAGATCTCTATCTGTCCCTTTCTGGCCCCTCTGATCATCCATCACCAGGTCCAAAATAGGTCCTCTACATTGGCCTTGACTCCCCACCCCCAGGGACTGACCCTCTTGTGATCCCTGGGTCTGCTCGTAGGTGACTCTCTAGGTCCTTAACACTCCAGCTCTTGCCCCACTCCTCCTTTTTCCCACTCACTCCTACTAATGTAATGCTCCTCCTCCTGCGACAGTTCTTGCCCCCCTCCTTCTGCTTTCATTATCACTCCTGTTCTTTCTCCTGCTCCTATTCTCCCTTCTCCTCCTCGAACCGCTCCCTTGCTTCATTCCATACTATCAAAACATTTGCTCACTATTTAGCACTGGTGCAATTGTTAGATCTGGTCCCTCCTTGTCACTCCACCTTCTCCTCCAACCTCTTTCCAGCTCTTCTGTCTCTCACTAACACCCCCTCTCAGGCCCCCCCACAAAGCTAGAGTAACCTTCTGTCTTTTATAATGTATGTAATAAGGTGATTGGGGCAATACAGGCTCTGATTGGTTCCCTGGTTCCTTCATGCTTTTTGTTGGGTCCGATTGGCACTTGTCCTGTACACCTAACTCCTCCACCTGTCAGTAACCCCTTTGTTTCCTTAACTTGACGTGAACCAGGTTTTCTACAGGTTTTGATCGTGTGCCTCAAATGTTAGGGTCAGACAGGTGTTTCATGGTTGCTTCCTGTCCTAGAGATCTGCCTAGGAAGCAGGGAATTGTCTCTGCGTTCTCTGAGCGCGTTTTCAAGTGAATACTTCAGTTCATGACCATGCACCTAGCATACAATCTGTAGCCTGTCTCTGCCATATATTTTGATTTAGAATCCATTTCAGGCTTTGTCCCTTCGGCAAATGTGTTCTGGGGCCGCTGCTCTGTGTATGGACTTGCAGACCTTAAGTAACATATGTTTCTATCTCTCCTTAGCTGCCTCATGTGTATATGTGAGCATTTTAACTTGGCTGTGGATTGCCCTCTGGCTATTTGTCAGCCACCTGTGCTCTAGGTCTCTCTGCCCTGCTATGGGAGGACTGGTTGAGGTGTGCGGTATCCACCATTTACTGCTGCCAGGAGTTGCATCACGGAGCGCCCTCTTACACACACACACTTACCCTGTCTCGCTTGGTTGATTTGGCCATGGCAAATTAATCACTACATTCATTGTTAAGTTGTTATTAAACAAGTAACCTTAGATTGTGAACATTGCTGTAATGGAGCTGTGAACAAACCCTTTTAACTTATGTCGTAAGCGTAGGAGTACCCACACCACTTACCTCCGTTGGTAAGTGTTTCTTTTCTCATCATCATCATCATCATCATATGCTTTATTTCGGTCGTTTTTACTACAAAAGCCAAACCTTTAAAACAACAAAGCACAAGAAAGAAGGAGCTAATAGATGAGAAAGTGCAAACTAAGACACAAACGTCCGAAATAGGGGACATCTTTAGGCAATTCTACCAGAACCTATACTCCTCGGAACATCCAGATGAGGTGCAACAGAGATTCTACCTGGAAGGGGTTCCCCTCCTGAAAATATCGGAAGAGGAGAAGCAGCAATTAGATAAAGAAATCACGGAAGAAGAGGTGAATTTAGCAATTAGGGAGCTCCCGAGGAATTAAGCTCCGGGACCGAACCGCTATACAGCACAGTTCTATAAGAGGTATAAAGATATAATAGCCCCATTCCTAACAGACCTATTTAATTCATTCAAAGAGAGAGGTAATATTACCCAATCGATGAATGAGGCTAAAGTATTGGTCTTCCACAAACAAGGGAAAGATCTGCAACTCCCTAGCTCATACCGCCTGATAGCGTTAATTAACTTGGACGTTATACACCAAGATTCTGGCAAAAAGATTGGCGCCACTTCTCCCGAAATTGATCCACCAAGACCAGTCAGGATTTGTCCCGAATAGGAAGACCCAAGACAACATCAGAAGAGTGTTTCACTTTGTGGAAAAAATAGGAATAACACAAACCCCAGCCATCGCACTGGCACTCGATGTGGAGAAAGCATTGGACCGCGTCGAGTGGTCACTCCTCTTCCTCATAATGAGACAGAGGGGTATGGGAGAATCCTTTATAAATATGATACAGGCAAATTATAACTCCCCAACAATACGAATAGCAGTGAATGGGGAACTGTTAGAGAAAACACAGATTGAGAGGGGAACTAAACAGGGGTGCCCACTATCCCCACTTCTATACGCAATATTCTTGGAACCCTTGTTGTCGCGAATAAGCAACAATCGACCATTAAAGGTATAGATATGGCAGGGCAGTCTCATAAAATTGCTGCGTATGCGGATTACATGTTGATTCTGGGAGACCCTGAGAAATCCCTCCCGAACCTTCTGCAGGAGATAGACATTCGGCACGTTGTCTGGCTTGAAAATTAATAGGCAAAAATCAGAAGTCCTGATACTGGCGGGAGATGACGCACATATCCAATCAGTCGCATCTACGCTACAGTTGAAAGTGGCGAAGGGAGGGGTTAAATACCTGGGGATCATGCTGACAGGAAGCTTAGACACAGTATATGCCCAAATTTATCCCCAACTCCTAGATAAAATCAAACAGGACTTATTGAAATGGAACCCATTATTGATATCATGGTGGGGCAGGATTACGGCGGTCAAGATGACCATATTACCTAGACTCATGTATCTCTTTCAGGCTCTACCTATCAGAGTCCCCTCATCCTTCTTTAAATCCTTGACAAAAGTGATTTTAGCGTACATATGGCAGAATAAAAACCCCAGAGTATCAAGTGCGGTCCTTACCGCACCGAGAAGAGAAGGGGGCTGCGCCCTCCCGCACTTCCAAAAATACTATGAAGCAGCCCAACTATGGGTACTAAAGGAATGGATACCAGATAACTCACAAAAGATATGGGCGTCACAGGACAGGGCAGTAGGGACAACCCCCACCAGACACCTTCTCTGGCAAGGTAAACAACATAGGAACCCCAATGTCCAAATTAGCAAAATTATGAGAGCGACGCTAAGTATCTGGGACAAGGCAACACAGAAAGGATCATTAACTAAAGATCCAGCCCCATTCATGCCACTATTTAGAAACCCAGAATTTCCACCAGGATTAGATAAAGAGGCATACCAGAGGTGGGAGGAGGCAGGATGCAAAATGGTTGGAGATATGTACCAGGCGCAACAGATAAAATCCTTTGAGGAATGCATACAGTTATTAAACCTAAATGCGACCGACAAATACAGATATGATCAGCTCTATCACTGGTTGAACTCCCCCAGAATTAAGAGTGCGTCGACAAGGGAGCGGACACCATTTGAATCATACATTATGACACACACGGGAGCAAAAAGGTTTGTCTCATACAGATACAAGTTCTTAAACACCTCCTCAGAGGAGGTAAAATGGCAATGCATAAAAAGATGGGAAAAGACATTAAAAACCATGCCAGCAAAAGAGCGATGGGACTACATATGGGGGGCGATACATAATTTCACGAGAGCAATACAGACTAAAGAAATGTGGATGAAAATACTTATACAGTGGCATTATACGCCAGAAAGACTCCACATGATGTTCCGAAACTCACCAAACCTATGCTGGAGGGAATGCGGAGGGGTGGGTGACTTTAGGCACATTTGGTGGGACTGCCCGGCCTTGCAAGACTTCTGGGCAGAAATAAAGACACAAATGCAGTCAATGTGTCCGGACATGGGGTGCCTGGGAGAAAAAGTGTGGCTATGTGGATTATGGGACCTAAAAGGGAAAAATTCAGAAACGCAACTTCATGGGACTACTGATAGCAGTATGGCTGGAAATAGCCCAAAAATGGAAGCAGAAACATCCACCTCTGGACAATTGACTGGACACACAGAATCTGGTCACATCTGGCCATGGAGCGCATAATGTACATTATCCAGGGGGAAGCCCACAAATTCAGAGAAGACTGGGGCAGGGTTTTGGAAACCCTACAGGGAGACTACATGGAGCAATGGTGCCCACATAAAATACGGATACTAGACCTGTTCAATTAAAGGCAGATGGAAATACAATGGTAGCTGAATTTACGGACCTTTCCGGGGAAGGGAGGGAAAAGGGGGGGTCGAGGGGTTAGGAATGTTCAATGTTGATTGTAATATGTACAAAATCAATAAAAACATATATATAAAAAATAAAACACAACAAAGGCCATAAAATAGAATCAATAAAATCAATAATATCACATCAATCTGCAGCATGGACAATAATGCTATGAACAGAGCACTTTGTATCTCCCCGGGTAACCTTTTAGTCAGCTGTGAGCCTTGTAAAGTGCCAGATTGTGTAAAGTGCATTTTAATAGGATACATGTAAACATTCTGTATAGAGAAATATTTCTACATAAGTAGAGTAGAGCAAACAAGCATCAGATAAACATTACCCGATTAGTCAGGTCACATTAATTGTTAATAGCAATAGGCCACAATGGAGTCCACTAAAGTTCTAATATGCATAGAGAAAATAATTTCCATATAAAAGGAACCATGTGGAAATTCAATAAAGTTATCATCAATTCACACAATTTAAAGTAGAGGGTACCAGAGACCAACCTTCGCAGTCTATCCTGGGTCCTACGTCTATTCCACGTATTTGGCTCTTCTTCGACGGGCTGTAAGCAAATACCACCCTATTGTAAATGTTGCAAGATGATCTTAACTGCCAGGCAGAGTATTACAGCCTCAGTGGTGAAGTTGACTGAGCGCGAGACGAAGAGAGGTTTTAGTGATCCCTTCCTCAGATCACTATAGCTGGGGCACAGGAGTAGGAAATTCATCATATCCTCTCTTGTGTCCAGGCAGAAGGGGCTAACATTGGAATTCCACCTGGATCTTAAAGTGGCTAAGGGAAGTATACCCAGGCGAGTTTTGAGAAAGAGATCTCATCTGCCTTGGAAACATTAGGTCCAGATAGTCTTCATAGCCCTCATTCTGCTTCATGGACCAATGCTTGAGGAACTTTGATGACGTCTGCAGTCTCCTTCCAATTTCAGCCTCTCTTACAGCCTCAAGCTCACACCGAACAGTACCTTTAGAATTTCCATTAATGGCACCCGGGTCGGTCCTATAGTCAGTGAGACCAAGCATTTGGAGTTTGTTTTTTAAGAATAATAACCATGGGATTCTCAATGCGCCTACTTAGGTCAATCCATCCCCTAGTCCCGCCCGAAATTAGGATAGATTCCCGTTGGTCCACAGCCTTAGCAAGTAGAGCACTGGCTTTGCCATACACACTTATTCAATAGGCTGTAGGCCTAGCTTGAGGGAAATCTGGCGATTCTGCATTGGGATAGGTAGACCCAGGAGGTTCTTTAGATATTTGTTTTCTATGATAGACAAGTGTTGACAATTTGACCAACCCCAAAGCTCAGCCCCATAGAGGGCTGCCTTGCCGTGCCTGAGCCTTATAAGCCTCTAAGGCCACATGTACAACCCACCCCCCCCTGTGCTCTCTGGTAAAAGTGGTTATGGCACCACTGTACTTGTCTAGGGTCAGTACTGCCTTCGCCGTCTGGTCCCTCCAGGTACAGTTTTGGTTTACTCTTAGGCCCAGATAGCCATATGTGCGTACCTGCTCAATGTTCGTGTCCCCCAGGGTAAGGTTAATTCTAAGCAGGTTTTCTACCCTATTTCCTCCAAAGACCATGGCCTTTTTTTTCTGGATATTAATTTTCAAGCCATTTTCAAGGCAAAAGCCTGCAAAGATATCCAGCTGGTGGCACAGTCCCATAGACGACAGTGACAATAGGGCTGCGTTGTTGGCAAACATCAAGACCGGATCCTATCTGCTGCCAATAAGGGAGCATCGTTGGGATCTTCCAGTAGGTTAACCATTACTCCTTTTATGAACAAGCACAAGAGTAGGGGGGCCAGGACACAGCCCTGGCGCACCCCCATCTCAATTTTCACCCTTCTCAATAGCACCTCATCAATGCCACAGAGAACCCTTGCACCATTGCCCTGATATAGTATCCCAATGGCATTTAGTAGATTTTTAGGGATACCCATTTCCGCCAAGGTCAACCATAGTCTTGCCCTCGGGACAGTATCAAATGCCGTCTTCAGGTCTATCAAGGTGGTAAAACAGGCTTTTTTTGTCGGTATCACATATTTATCGCAAATCAGGCATAGCCTCAAACATTGGTCCACTGTACTGATGCCCTTTTGGAACTCTGCCTGTAGATGATTCAGCGCTCCTGTCTCCTCAAACCAGGCCTCAAGATGTCTCAGTACTGCTTTGGCAAAGATTTGGCCTCCCTCGTCAAGAAGGGAGATTGGTTGATAGTTAACCAGATGGTTTCGATCTCCCTTCTTGTAAATGGGCACGATAACAGCCTGGGTCCAGGAGACCCGAGTACTGCTTGACAGGAGGACTCCATTAAAAAGCATAGTCAAATACGGTACCTAGATCAACGGTTCAGATGCAAAAAGTCTACCAGCGCCTTTCCTTTTTTCTAGCTCTACAGAGACCGCTTGACCTCCTCATCCCCACGGATCAGGGGCCCCCTGTTCTAGAGCTAGGATATTCTGGTCAGCCCCTTCACTTGGTCTATTCTCCTCATAGAGGCTCTCAAAGTGATCTGCCCAAATGTCCTCCGGTATAGCTCACTGGATTATATTCTGGTCCATGGGTCGCCGCTACCCACTTGCTCCCAGAACTCCCTGATATTCCCATTCTTTATTGCATTAACCATTAGCTCCCATTGGCCCTCCTGGTATGCTAATTTCTTTGATTGTGTGTAGTTCTTCCGTGCATCACGCAAAGATGCTAACCCCTGTGTGGTCACTAGTTTAGCCTGGTTTATGAGATTGCCCTTTGCCCTATGGCAGTCTCCGTCATACCAATGATTTCTACGGAAATATTGGCTTACAAGAGTCTTAGTCGGTCTTGAGAAGAACTCTCAGAGCGTAC
Source organism: Ambystoma mexicanum (assembly GCF_040938575.1). Taxonomy (NCBI): domain Eukaryota; kingdom Metazoa; phylum Chordata; class Amphibia; order Caudata; family Ambystomatidae; genus Ambystoma; species Ambystoma mexicanum. Next base: position 1,111,167,313 of record NC_090921.1, on the reverse strand, counting down.
TCCTCATGGATTTCTATGATAACTTCTTCTCTTGCATCTTGGCCCGCAAATGAGTGCATAACTGTTGGAAGAATAGAATTGTATATTGCTGGCAGGGCAACCGCCAAGTTAATCTTAGCCCACTCAATAGTGTGCCTAGCGTGCCCACTAAAGATATGCCAATGCTGGCGTAGACACCTTTTCGACCAAAACCCCCAGGAGAGGAGTGTTGCTGCCACTATTAGAGTTAGTGGGTTATGGTCGCTCTCATATCTGATAGTGATGTTTATTTATTTATTTTTGCATTTGGAAAGCACTCCAAGCCCGGAGGCATCCAGGCGCTAGTTACAGGAATGGTGAGGGCAGGAGGGTATCAGGAAGAAGGGGGGGCGGGGTACCAATTCAGTTGACACGTCTGGTTTCAAGTTATTTTCTGAATGACCAGTAGGCAGTTTTGGCACTTTAATGGGGTGTTAGGGCATTCTAAAGTCATGGTTGGGAAGCTCGTGCATCCAACCTTTATGCTTGTGAAGAGACGGATGGTCAGATGGTCACTGTAGGCTGTTCTAGCTGGTCTTCCAGTGGGCCATCCTTTCCTGCGGCAGGGGGCCAGCCAAGGCGTTGGGGTCTGGGAGGATAGTAACGGCGTGAGGAGGCAGCAGGCAATTGTCCGGCATGGACAGGCACAGACAGGATGTGATATAGGCCTTAGTTCTAAGCCTTTGTTGTGGGCCGGCATTGCCTGCTGGCTGTGCGGGCGCTCAACTGTGTATTTGATGAGCGCACAATTACGGTGCTCCATCGTTGGAGGCGCCTGCCAATCCGGTTGGGGGCAGGAAGGCTGCAGGGCATGCAGGTCGATCGAGTCGCCATCTTTATCTGTGGCTGCACTTCCTTGCTTGTGGTGGCAGTAATGTCCTCGAGTGGTGGGTTGGGCCTAGAAACACTTGTGTACAGGCGCGTTATAAATTACCTATCATATCATATCATGGAGGGTCCTTCTGGCACGGTGTGGATGAGCCAGGGACCTCTCCTGCCCTCCTTGTGCAGGCACAGACAGGTTTAAAGTCAATAACAAGAGGACCATGCCCCAAGATTCAAAAGAATATAATCAATTAAGCTAAAGCGATTTAATAGAGGGTATGTTTTATTAGCTGGAGAATCACCCTGGAATCTGCCATTTCAGGCCCTCAATTTACTTGTCATCATTATGACAGCGACTTTATGTTTGTATACTTTATCTTAGTTAGGTGGGCCATCAGCTCCCTAACTCCCCAAATGTTCTCTTCATCTTCCAACATACCTGCCATAATCTCCACCGGCACATATTGTAAATGAAAATCCCCCACTACAACAATCTTTAGAGATTTACCAAATGTTTACCTCCACTTCTCTATGTGGGCTTGCACATAGGTAAATAGAGTAATCCCCCGGATGCTGCCTCCCAATTGTACAAGTAAATTAGTAAGATATTTGTTCCATCAAAGCTCGGATGTGAAGGTCCAGTAGGTCCCTCAGGCCAGTTTCAATGGCAGTTATGGCCCTGTAGATCGAGGAGCGAATCCAGCAGGGCAGTCCCCCACTTAGTGTGCCTCCTCTGCCCTGTGTTGCTGGAATTGAGAAACTTGTATTGCCCTGTATATTTGGCGCCACCAATGCCCATGTCGCTTGGAACCCGGCAATATCATGCCTACGAACAAAACACATCCATGCCTCATCTTTCAAACAGCGATTAAGGCCTGCCACATTCCAGGACAGTACACGCACCTCCGCTTTCGGAGGCATCATCCCCTCCTTTGGTGCTAAGATATTTGACACAAACATACCATTTGTATCAGAATGTGAGGATGTAGAGAACAAGTGGGGCGCCCATCCCATCAGTCTATTCCATTCAGTATTGAATTATCTGTACCAGGATTTTTTACATTTGTCTTGGCAGAGTTTACCTCCATTGCGCTAGGTATCATGGTGCACCTCCCCTTATCTGTCAGGGCAGACAGGGAAAGCAGAAATGATGATGGTCAGCGTCATGGGACCCAGATGATGTCAGGTTACTTCCAGTACCCACCGGTAGGGAGATAAAGCTTTAAGGCAAACTACCAGTCACAGGAAGACCTGGTCTAACACCCCTGTCCAACTGGGTCTGACCATTTCCCATCTTCCCACATTGGATACATTGTTCAGTTGTCAGACAGACTAGGGAGATTGCTGCTTCCAGATTCAAAGGCAGGAGGGTTCTCTGTTCCATGGCCAAGAGGCCCTCCCACAGTGTGCCCGATGCCAATCGCATGTCATGCCCGAGCCGCTGGCGCACGCATTGGCAACCATCATGGACTACTTGGTACTCATTGATCCTTCTAATACTCTTTGAACAACTCCTATTTACGCCTTGGTCTTTTATTTCCATTTGCTCAACGTTGGTTCTTTCTTATTCAATTAACTACATTTACCATAATGCACCTGGCTACAGTCCTCAATTCCTGGCTATTCACATTCACCGTTATTGGGACCACAATCCCTAGAAGCCCTAGCGGCCAGTGCTGCTTCCCCCTGCTCAGGACCAGAGAGGGAGGAGGCAGATTGTCTTCAGGTGTGCTGCTCCAGGTGCTGTCAATTAGCCTGCCTCAGAACAGGGCAGGACTGTATATAAGCAGCTGCCTGCAGGAGCACAGTGTCTTGCATCTTGAGATCTCCCTGCTCCTGTTTGCCTTGACCCTCTACTTTGTATGCTGTTCCTGTTGCTGCATTATCCTGTTTTGATCCAGTGCCCTTTCCGGGCTCCCTGCCTTGCAGCCAATCTCGCTCCGCTGCCTTCTACCTACAGCCCTTGTCCTCCGGGCTTCCTGCCTTGCAGCCTACTACAGTCCTCTGCAGCCCTCTACAGTCAGCGGCCCTGCTCCTCTGGGCTCCTTGCCTTTCAGCCTGCCTCATTCCGGCTGCCTACAGTCCTTGTCATCTGGGCTCTTTGCCTTGCAGCCTGCCTCACTCCAGCTGCCTACAGTCCTTGTCCTCTGGGCTCCCTGCCCTGCAGCCTGCCTCACTCCGGCTGCCTACAGTCCTTGTCCTCTGGGCTCCCTGCCTACAGCCTGCTTCACTCCGGCTGCCTACAGCCCTTGTCCTCTGGGCTCCCTACCTTGCAGCTTGCAACCCTCTGCTGTCTCCAAGCCCTTGTCCTCTGGGCTCCCTACCTTGCAGCCTGCACCTCTTCGCTGCCTACAGTCCTTGTCCTCTGGGCTCCTTCCTTGCAGCCTGCTCCCTCCGCTTCCTACAGCCCGTGTCCTCTGGGCTCCTTCCTTGCAGCCTGTCTCCCTCCGCTGCCTACAGCCCGTGTCCTCTGGGCTCCTTCCTTGCAGCCTGTCTCCCTCCGCTGCCTACGGCCCTGCTCCTCTGGGCTCCCTACCTCGCGGCCCTATTCTTTTGGGCTCTCTGTCCTGTTCTTCTGGACTCCCTGCCTTGTAGCCTACTACAGTCCTCCGCAGTCCACTACAGTTTGCCTGCACCTAGTGCCACTCTTGACTGCAGACCTCCTTCCTACTTTGCAGTCCTTCTGTTTTCCTTACTGCTGCTCCCTTGTTCTCTTCCTTGAGTCCTCTGTACTCCACCTTTGGCTATCTACTTCAGTCTAACTGTCTTTCCTTCTTTTCCTTCTGCTAGATTGCTCATTGACTTCCTTTTCGCTGGATATATCTGTTCTTGTCTTCTCGTGTGTCTTATGTAATCCCTTTTGTACAGAGCTTGCCTTTTGGTTTCCGGCAGGCAACCTCTGCCCCTTCCCTTGTCGCGTTTTCAGTGTTACAGACACCCACTGCTGTTGTTCCCAGCCATGAGCATACAGCGTGGGCCTCTGTTATAGCAATCTGTGCAGAAGGCTGGAGTTTCCTAAGGTTCATGGAACACTCTTTCCCATTTCAGCATACACCCCAAGAGGGAATCCAGTTTGTTTGTACCTTTGTATCTTTTGCCCCTTTTGGCTCACAGCTACAGTTTCCTACTCTTCTTTCTTGTTGAACTTCCTGCTGTGTGTGCTTATCTGCTACCTTACTTCAGCACAGCCACCCAAAACCTACCTGGGTACCCTGTGCCACTCTTGACAGAGTGCCATTCCTGACATCGCACTTCAATTTAGTCTTTATCAGAATTGCCTGCCTTACCTTCGCAGATTTTCTCTGATGGTAGAATAGCATTCCCTCTTCATTCTGAGCCAAAGGATCACCCTGTTGGTTAGGCTATCACTAATTTCACCATGTCTAGACATTACCTTGGGTACATTAAGCAAAAAGAAAGAATGCCCATCCGCTCAGGGTTTAATACTTTGGTGCCCAGAAGGTTTATTGGTGATAATGACTGAGGGATTAAAGTGCCTCTTTGGGGGATGGTTAGATTCATGCTCCTTAATTACCTGGGCTATATTGGTCACACAATTCCCCCGGCAGTCTTGGAATCAGTGATGGGGGGATTTGGGTGTTTCACAGGTTACATTGAACAATCTTTTCCCTGCCATCTGTCTCTGTCGGTCACCCATGCTCTTCAAAACACACTTAAGATTCTGCAGTTCAAGGAACAAGGCCCTGTGGTCCACCTGTAATTCCTTAATGATAGACCCCAGGCAGCTACAGCTCAAACACTCAGGGCTTTGCAGATGACCACATTCGGTCAGAATCTGACCCCCCTTCTAGGAGCCCTGTTGAATTTTCGCTGCCAATTACCATGGGCATCCTCCTATTAACTTCCCCAACTGCAAGCGGGGGGCTATGCAAATTTATGAGAGGATTAAGCCGAGAGTGGAAACATTTGGGACCATAGTTGGAGAAAAGTTCACCAAATGTACACATTCACAAGCCTCAATGTTGTTCCTGCTATCAGTCCTGGCTTTACTACCCCGCACAAGACCATTTCACTCTACTGGGATATTGTACCTTTTGCCTTCCTTCTGTGCTGGGGGATTTGAATCCTTAGATCCTGAGAGAATCGTACCCGCAGCCACAAGTGCCAGGAGGGGGGTAGTGGCAGTACTCAAAATCTCATGAGCCATTTTTATAATGTCCTTAACTGAAACAGGCTTTTGGATTATACCTAGTCTTCACCGCTTTATCATCCATCTGAGAGGACTTGAGGGGCACCCCTACTTGTGGTCAGCATCATCGACAATAGCACAGTTATTGGGTCCTTTAAATTCGTCCGCCCATTTTTCCTCCTGTTCAGGAGAAGCACCGGCTCAGTGTCATATATTAAGGAGGCTATTTTCGCTGATCAGAGCCTCCTCAATATGTGAGGTCGAGATGGTAGGCCTCTACCCAAACTGAGGATGTAATTGCCTTACGTTTGGACATAATATCCAAACTTTACCAGACTAATAAAAAGTCCAAGATTTACAATCACAATAAAGTGCAGGTTGAATGATAAAATAGTAAATTGATTAATAATTACCAATAAGGATAAACCAAGTGTGCATCTTGCATTTTCATAAAGACACCAGAGAGTCCAAGACTGCAGACCAAGCTAAAAATCACCCCAGGCCCCTGCAAAGCAGTCCAGTCGAGGCACACTCGACTGCTTGAGTGGCAGCCAGAGGCCGTCTCGCCTCCCTCTCCTGCGTTTGCTGATAGTCTTTGTCGTGCAAAGGCTCCACTAATTGTTGGTCTAAGGCTAGAACTGCAGGATAACACGCACTAAAATGGCTGATCAAAGAATGATTGAAAAATTATCCCAGCCTCAGATTCTGCGGCTGCTGCGGTATACTCCAAGTATTGTATTGACAATGGATTCTCCAGTTGGAAGTTCACAGGTCAGTTAAAGAATCGTCACTAATACAAAACATCCAGGAAAAAATACAGAAATGACTGTTCTGTATCCAACGTGAGTGTCCAGAAATAAAGGAGGAAGTTGCTTGTTTTCCTGGGGGTAGGGAGTCACAGTCAAAGCGTTCCAGACTCCCAAAAGCCTTAACTTTCCTCTGTCAGCCCTCGGGGCACAGACTGCTGCACTTGAGGTGTCTGTAAAGGAATAATAGATTACAGTCCTTGGGGCCTACACAGCCAACTCCAAGTACGAGCCAGCCACTGTCAGCATGGCATGGTAGGCACAGCGGCGCAGTAATAGATCAGTGGTGGCGACCACAGTGGCAACCGCTCTAATTACAGGTATTGGCAACCACAGGAGTCCATAAAATAGCCCTTAAAGAGCTTCTGCTTCTAGGGGGCTCCCACAGCCATTGCCACCTTCACATGAGCCCAATGCAGAATCGTATAGACAGGAAAAAGTAGTCAAGCAGTCAGGAGCAGCAGCAGACAGGGGGAATAGAACAAAGTACCACCATTGCAGAAGTTTGTCACAGCAGGATACAGTCTGGGTTTACCATCATCTTCAAACGCTGGCTCAGACTACCTGCCTGCTCTACCAGCCTGCGGCTTGTAACAGCCGTCGCCGCCCTTTTCCTCACCGGACTGCACCGCTAAGGGTTGGGGTCCTGGGTAATGTAGAGTTCACAGTAAGTGTGCCCGCAGAAGGGATCAGCTGTGAAGCAGGCGGCTAATGCTGAATGTCCGCGGCTTGTAACAGCCGTCACCGCCCTTTTCCTCGCCAGGCTTCTTCTGTGTCTTTTCTATTTTAAGGGTTACTTCCACTGCTTCCGTTTGCCATACTCCAAGAGGTCGACCTTAGCTGCTGCGTCAATGCCTTATCAGAGCTTGACTGAGGGCGATCATGCCTTCCATCCAGATGGTCCCAGATGGTTCACTCTTCTATTTGGTCTTCCTTGTGTCCCACCATGAAGCCAAGTAGGATCAATAATTGGAAGATGTGAGAGCTTAGGGTTGACACATATATAAGGAAACATTACAGAAGATGTCCAACTTCAGTTGGTATCATTGAGATTTGTAATTTTGCCGGTATTTCATGGCCACCTTTACCCGAAATTAGATCTCTTGCGCAGTCAAGTGGGCTCTGGCAATTTATTTTTCTGTTGCCAATGGGCCTTTGGCGAATATGCGTGCACCTCTGCACTCTACTCTCTCCGTGGTGTGGTTCCTGAAGCGACCAAGATATCTTAAGTAGTGTTCTGTATCCGCTAGGAGTGAGAGACGGCATATTGTGCCCTGCAGAGCTGTCCAGCAACAAGGATATAGTACTCTCTTCCATCTGTGACAGAAGATGCATGTGCTTTCCTGAACAAATGTAGTGTAGTGCACGCGCTGTACAGTAGGGTATTGTGTAAAGCTCTTCAGTTTACAGTACAGTAAACCGTGTATACATCATCTCATTTGCATTTTACAAAGCGCCTACGAAGCAACAAGATTCATTACAAGGTGTTTCATTCAGAGTCCAGATGGACACAGAATATCGTCCAAAATTGTATATTTCGATGCCACTAACTATAAGCAGGGGAGCCGTTTAAATTTCAGCTCCATTTGTATGTTTCTTTATTTATTTGAGTTATTTAACCATCACGGCTTTGCGGGATGAAGGACTGGGACAAGAAATGTAAAATTCTCCTGCTGTGGTCCCTGTGAAATGGAAATGTTAGTTGCCCATTATGTTCTTTGGTGCCTTTGTAGCAGAAGTTATGTTATCGAAGTTCTCCTTGGAGCGTGATTGGGCCTGGACAGTCCTAACATAGAGCTGTCCACACCTGCGTGCCGTACAGCCAGGGACAGCCCCGGGGACAGTCCCTGGGCTTGCGTTGTGAACAAGTCTTAAAAATGGATTGAAGCTGCCTTCAACTCTGGGAGACAGGATTACCTTTTCATGTGGCATCTAATGGTGGCGCCACACGTAAATATCATCCTGAAACGGCGCTCAATTAAGCAGTGATCCAGTTGATTAATTCATTCTTATGCAACCGGTTGTCCCTCCTCTGTAGCATGTGACCCCTTTTTAAGGCACCCTTGTTGAGACCGTTCCGTTATTCATTGTGCGTTTCATTGGTATTTTACTGTAATTATGTCCATTACTGCTCTTACTTCTCACACTTCAGTGGCAAGGCCCATCACTCCAGCAATGAGTGAGAAGCTGAAGGAAGTTTATAGCACAACATTCAATAGATCCACCAACAGGGCCCCACTTCCTTCCCACACTAACACCAACACTGGGAAGGAGAGGACTCCCCTACAGTTACCAGCACAAGGGAGGCAGGATCACTTGCCCACAGTGAGTTTTGTGCTCTTAATACAGTGCTTGTTGGGACTTGTAGTAATTGCCAAATATTACCCACAGTGATATTTGGGCTATTAACACACTGCATATGTAATTTTGTATATTTGTACAGTGACTTTTGTGCTCTTAATGCAGTGCATGCTGGGATGTGTAGTCTCTGCTAGATATGTGCTAAGAGTGACATTTGTTGCGTTGAACGCAGTGGATGCTCGAATGTGTAGTCTCTGCCAGATATGCACTCACAGATGAGTTTTGTGCTCTTAACGCAGTGCATTGTGTGGCCTGTCTCTTCCATGTATGTGCCCACAGTGAGTATTGTACGATTTATACAGGGTATATTTAATTGTTCATATTTGTACAGCAACTTTTGCACTCTTAATGGAATGCATGCTCATATGTGTAGTCTCTGCCGGATATGTGCCCAGTGAGTTGTGTGCTCTGAATGCAGTGCATGCAGGGATGTGTAGTCACTGCCATATATGTGCTGTGAGGAACCTGAGGGCATCCTCACTACTTTTCCCCATGTATCCTCCTCTCGGGTAGCCAGGGGGCAAGGCCATCGCTTTTGGATCCTTACCCTGGGGGTGGATATGCGAGGGAGGATCACCTGGGTGGAGGGAACTTGGGGAATGGGGAGAGGACATCCTTAGGTGAAACATGGTATCCCCCATTGCCTTTTCATAATGAACCCTCCATCACACATGCCTTCATAGGCTATTGTCAGCCCTTTCCCTGTTCGTCCCCTAAACATTCCCCAAGAAACAACAATACTCTACTGGGACGAAGAAGAGACCAACTAGAGCAACACATGCTCATTCTAATAATGCACACACATATAGACCTCAACTGAGTACTGAGACGAGGATGAGGATAACAAGAGTAAGGCAGGACTACTGCTTCAGCAGTGAGCAGCCTAGTCCTTTTTGGTCCAATCATGATGGTGGGAACTTGGAGGCAGAAGCAGCAGCTGGGAAAGCAACTCTGGATCAGCGGTGTGGCAGGCGGAGCGCTCGAGACCCATTCAAAGATGCAGAGTTTATGCAGCAGAAAGCAAAGCTGAGGGATGCTGGGGGCCGGTATCAGCCTGTGAGTGGGTGACCAGTGTGACCGAGTGAAGGGGGTCTCAAGAGTCCTGACCTGCAGTTGGAGCATCGCCAGGGGAGCAACATCACAGAGAGCCGCTGGGAGAAGACTCATGGGAAGGTGAGAATGCTTGGCGGCAGAGGACCTCACAGCTCCGTAAACTCTGACCGATGTGTGCTAGCAGGGGAACCACTGGCCTGGCAGGTGAATATGCAAACCAGGTAATTAACATTGTTTTGAATAAAGAACGAAGTGAAAGTAATTACTTTTGAATACCGAACGAAATGAAAGGCATTATAAGTACTTTTGAAGACCTAACAGAGTGAAACAAGTTTTGAGCACTTGTGACTATTGAGTTGAGTGAAAGAAAGTTGCTGAATTTGGCACATAATAGAAACTGTATTATCTGAGGCACAAGTATTGGCAGAGACAAGAGAATACCAAGAAGGGTATAATATGAGAAACCAAGTATTAGCCAAAGCCATTAGATTTCAAGGAATTGCATTATATGAGCATTGGAAACAGCCAAAAGAGTTCAAGGAGATGCATGTTATGAGGAAACCTGCATTGGCAAGCGCCAGGAGAATACAAGAAAGTGTAAGATGTGCATGGTGGCCAAACAAGCCACGGTACAGTGTCAGGAGAGTGTGACACGGGTGAATAAATCAAGCCTCACTGTTAAATTGAAGCAGTGGCATATTGTTGATGGAAAGCAGCCAATTAGCAGCATCGGTTGCGTGACCTATAATGGGTGGACCATGTGGACCGACAACTGCACCAAGACTGAGTGCCCCTTGTATGGAAAAGCCACTGAAATTATCCATAAAGAAGCCTGTGTTTTACAACAACCTCATATGTGATTTTGAAGTTAAGAAATTGAGCTGAAGAAATTGAACTGCCTATGTGAACGAGTCAAAAGTACCAATATCAAAAGAGGTGGGAAATGTCCCAAGGAACTGTGTTGTTTTCGAAAAGCTGGAAGGGAACTCCAGTACCTTTTGAATGGTTTTGAACTTGGGGAATGGAAAGCTGGTAACAAGCCAAGAGCTGGAAGAAGCTCCAAACTTTATTTTGAACTCTACTCATTTTGATGCTGACATCCCAACACATTGTATACAGTTAGTTATGAGGGCAAGTATAGGTTTTGGGCACCGATAGTCATTTGATTTGGACTTCCTGGCACAAACTATCCTTAGTTTTCTTTAGGTAGGGAAATCCCACATTAGCAGCATATGGCAAGTTAGGCCTTACTCCATCCTGCCTTTTGGCACATAGTCTCTGCAAATAGCTCCCACAGTTAGTTGTGTGCTCTTAACGCAGTGCATGCATATGTTGTATATTTGTGCTGTAAAATGTGTGCTCTTAATGCAGTGTATGCAGAGACATATAGGCTCTGCCCGATATGCCCCACAGTGAGTTTTGTGATATTAACAAAGTGCATGTGGCATTTTACATATTTGTACAGCACCTTTTGTGCTCTTGACGCACTGCATTTGTAATCTTGTATATTTATACAGTACTCCTCTTTTAATAAGAAGCCCTTTCCCCCTAGGCTAATGTTACCTCTGTAAATCACCTGTTTCTTTTATCTTTTTGTTTTGTTTAATTTTGTCCCTGGTCTATTATAGTAGCAATAGTCGATTCTGTTCTTTCTGTTAAATTCATCAAAAACTGGCATGACTTGTCCACAGGATTTTTCCGATGATCTGCAATGCCAACAAATAAAGGGATTGTCAACGTTAGGGCCTTGCTGGAGACAGGGGAAGACTTTTATAACACCCTTTTTATAAACTAGAATACTGTTGCATTTGATAACTTTAATTGAATGGTATTCAGGAGGAAAGGCTATTACTCCAATAAGCACCCCGTGAAGATACATGTTTGCTGCGGCATCTTCAAGAAGGGGCCAGGTCCATTGGTGTTTTCTGAGGGCTAATGGACAAAGCCATTTTGAAAGAAAATATTCATATCTGATGCCTTTTGCTGTATGCGTGACGCTATGGTCTTCTAGGATAAAGACCCTGAGCACTCTGCAGCATTGTGTTTATGGCGGAACAAGGACTTATCTGGGTGATAACCCCACCATCATTTCTTGACCTTAACCCCATCAGGGAGGTCATGGACCAATTCAAGGGGTACCTGAAACGTGTCCATAAGCCCACCAATAAGGCAGAACTGATTGTGAGATCACTAACTTTTGGTCCAAGGTACTAACACGAGACACCTGTCTGCAGACTAAACAAACGTCATGAAGGTCCTTACTTGATGCTTGAGCAGAATGGTGTAGCAACAAACATGTTTATGGACCCTGTGGTGTGAGTCTAGAGCACTGGACATGTACTGTTGTCTTATTAAGAAATGTGCAGTTTGAGAAAGTCTAGACACTTGTAATTTATTTGCAAATTGTTCACATTTTTTTTGGATCAACGAACATGCAGCTCTGAATATACTGTAGATCAATGATACTCATTATACATAATGCTTTAAATTGGATCAGAAATCAAGGGGTGGCCTAAGGATTCCTGAATCTTTTTGGGGGCTCAGGGGTACAACCCAGGGGCTGTCAGGCATGGCTCTTTACCAGGGAGAGAGCCATGGATCACTAGAGGGGCAGCTGTTGCACTTCCCAATAATCACTCGCTCATTCTCCGCGCAAATGGTTTTCAGTGAGAAGTCGGGGAACAACACTGAGTCATGCATTGGGGCCTTTGGGCGCTTGGGGCTTTTAGGAGTGAACATGACGCAGAAAGTAAAGGCAAGGATCCGAATGGAGACATGGTGGTGGATGTCGGGATTAATGTGCAAGAAGTGGGGGGTATCGGAGTGGACAAGGGTGGGCTGTCCTCACTCAACAAGGCGGGGGTGTTTCAAAGGTGGAGTCTGGATTACGGTCACCCCCCCTCATGATGCTTTTCGACTACATGCCTCGGTAGGGTGGTTACGGGCCCCCCAGCATCTCAAGACCCCCCCACCAACCCTCCCATTATATGGTCCTGGACGGTTCGAACTTGAGAGATTCTAAAAGGTAAATAAGACACAATGAGACAGACTGGACATCAAAATGCAGTAATTCGTGCAACCATCGGCACCAAAAACGTCTTTATAAGAGGGCAAAAGGGTCACTATTGCAAACAGCATATTGAAAAGGGTGAGTCCAGCAGTGCCTGTATGTCCTTACAGTGCAGTATTTGTAGCAAAGCAGTTACAGTATCAGAGGGTGAATGCAGTGCAATCATGTGATCTTGGGCAAACCTTATTCATTCTGAGCCAGTGTTCTGTATGAATGCATTACTTTCTATATTAAAGATCTAGTTAACAAGTGACTAGTATACGCAGTAGAAAGTAGTATTGTCCTTTATTAAAATTGATCACGTTGCAATCAGTTGCCTGCCCTCTCGTCTCCAGGCCCCCATTGTAATATTATTTGTAAAAGCAGTCCCTATGATTTGGGTCCCACTAAACACCTGCTCTTGAATAATGGCATTTCACTCATGTCGGGGCAGATGTTAGCAATGATTCTTTGGATCCAAAGAGCATCAGTGTCCCAAACAGGTGTGTACCGAGGGAAGCTGTGCCTGACCATGTTCCTCCAAACAACGCAGTTTTCCCACTGTTAAAAGTAGTGTACAGGGCTCATGGGCTGTGACCACTTACTGTAACTCTTTACCGGAGGGCAAGGTTACTTATAATGGATTACTTGTGCTCACCACAGCGCGTGGATGGAGGTGTTTACAATATCTAAGTGAACAATACACTGTGATGGGACTTGGCGCCGAGTTGGCTGAGCTCTTGCACGACAGGTTGTTGTGATCCCCAGGGTTGGGGGGGGGGTGTTGTCTCCATTATTACAGCTGGGTCGGTTGATGTGCTGCTAGAGAACCAATGAATGCATCACATTCTATGAAATGAACCTACAATATGGAACTGTAGCTGGATGACTTTGGCTGTTGGGCACCTCGGTGTGCGGTGGCGCCGGAAATGCCCCCTGTTCTAGTGTGAGGTAGAAAAGTGTTGATGATGGGGTGTGGGAATTACTGTAAGGATATTGAATGCAATTGAATCACCCACCCATTAGTCCTAGAAAGTTAATATGGTGGCACTATTGCTTGCTATCGTGCTTTAGATATGTGGTGCCCTTTTGCGGATGCGGCAGGATCCAGATCATGTTTTCTTCAGGATCCACTGTGATAATTCTCAATAGCTGATCTCGAAAAAGCACCCTGTCCAGAAGCTTTTCTCGCCATAATAACCCACAATGCTACCGACCGCTCTGGGCATCATGACCAGCTCTACAGCATCTGTTGCAGCACACGGCACAGTGTCATTAATTGGGCACAGGCTATTGTATTATATAGTACTGGCTCACATTCTGCAACATGCCTGTGAGAGGAACGCTTATGAAATGACCGAAGAATCTCTTGCATTCGATTGCTGCCCTGATATTTTTTCTTAATATGGTGTCAGTTTTGTTGTGATATTTCTACTGTGAGCACTTGCCCATGGGACATGACGTGCACTTTATAGCACTGCACAAATGCGAGCATAGTTTCCCATCCCCAAGGTTTTATCTTGAGACATCTTGGCAAGAGCCACATGCTTCAGGAAGTTCAAGTGTTAACTTGGATAGATGGGGATTGGCCTCTGAGAGGGTGGCTCAAATGATGAGGAGTTTAAATTGAATGCTTGTGAAGGCAGGCTTTCTGGCACCCGGCCAATACAGCGGGAAACGTTTGCAAACGTTGTAGTGCTCTCTGATACATGTACTGTACAGTAGTTGTCCTTTGGCAATGGGTACAGATGTGGAGGGGTGTATTCATTACAGTAAGCATGATAATTTCAGTTAGAAGTGGGCATTACCACAATACAGCACATGCACTTATACATGCACTTACACATGCACTTACACATGCACTTACAAAACTGCCTTAAAAACATTCTGCGAGTAAGCTCAATATACAGTATCTCTCCTATTTTAGGGGGACCAGGCCTGTCCCACTAAATACTGGTTCCAACGCAGAAGTATGCTTGCTGACTACAGGTACATACTGTAACTACTCTTCCAGCGGGGTTCCGAAGATAGTCTGGCCCGTTATGTGAGTTAACTACACATCTACTTAAACATAACATTTAAAAAAGTGATAGCAGCGGGAGCATCGAGTACTGAGACCAGTTGTTCTGGGTCACCCAATTTATGAGATGCTAGCCCAATTCATTGGCGAGCAGAAGCCTCAACCCATTACTCCCAAACCTATTGCAGGGAGCAAGTCAGCCATAATTCAGAGCCTCTGCCACCACGCAGAGCACTGGGCGTCTGAATGCCCATGTCACATTCTCCTCTCATTTGCACTACCCCTGTGGTCAGCCGATGAAGGCACAGGGGGCTGGGCACCATTCAGTGGCAAGGAGCCACTCATTTCTGAAATGAGAAACATCATCAACAAAATAGTGCACGGCCAGCATGGCTGATTAGATTGGGGCCAAAACATTGCAAGAAGACCAGGCCTGACATGTTTCAATCCTAAGAGTTGTTGAAGGATCTTCATCAGGGTAAAGTCAACTATTAGTGGTGTACAAAAACAAGTTACCTCGAATGTTGAGGTGATATTCAGTTATTAGAAAAAGTAGTTTTTATAAAGCTTTTGTCCCCAAATGTCTCACAAAGAAGACAAAGACCTGTAGGTGTTGATTACTGTAGCCTGTAAAAGGTTGGGCAAGTAGACCAAGTACTCTACATTCATGACTTCCATATGAGGTAGTTGTTGTGGTTATAAGTGCCACGCAAGAACACCTTGTGGGAAATGGGGGTCCCACGCCTATTATATGTGATGACTTTTGGAACAAGTGCACCACAAGGGCACTATTTATTTGGATGTCCCACCAGCACTCAGAGCTTTTCTTAAATTGACAGGTGCTTGTTCGTGTCAATGTGACAATCCTGTGCCCCAAGATCAGGGTATTGTCAGGAAGGCCAGGGAATCCCTTGCACTCCTCCCAGGGGCCAGCATCACATAGTGGGTGACAGCACCCAGGGCCTGCGGCTACCCCAATACCCCATTTCCTACTGTAAGACAAAGGCAATGTACTCGTTCTCCTACTGTTCTTGATTTATTTCAATGGACTGCACAGACAGAACACTTTTTGTCAGTTTCTCCCTAATGTACAAACACTGTAAACTGTTTCCAGCAAAAACTTCCTGCTGGCAGTAAACATATCATCCAGTACGTGTAAGAGCCATTTGTGTAAGAATGCATCGTACTAAATAACACACAAGCATACATTTATTTGAAACACTGAAAAAGAAAATTAAGAAAACTGATCATTATGTGAAATGTCTATTAGCAACACTAATTCCATTGGATAGGGTGATCGGACGTTCCGGATTTAGGCCTGCTGTCTTCGTCTCCGTAGTGTTTTTCAATTTAAAAACCTTATGCCGGTTTTAAGAATGGGAGGGTGACCACTGAAGAGAAGCAAAATGAAAATGAAATCAAGGTGACATGTATCGATGATAAAAGGTTTAACTGTTCCCTTGCTTGCCATTATCACCTTTGTCACATATATCTGTCACCCTAGGGTAGGCTCGAAACCCCTAACCTGTCTTTTCATAGCTCAAAGCACAAGCTCTTTGTTTTTAACATGTTTATTGTCACAGAAGTTTATATATAAGACAGGTGCTGGAAATTCTATTTATTTTAATGTGAGATCCTACAAAGTGGGGCGGTAAGGACAAATAAGGGTGTTTGAATGGCTTAGGGGCGGTAGTCCTACTTTTATGTTTGTGGTTTGTCCGTTTTTTATTTCCAAAATCTGCTCACCCTACCCTTGGAGCAAATGCATATACTCAATATTGTGTTACCTTTCCAGGACCTGAAATCATCATGCCTGTTGCACCCCTGGGCATTAATGAGGAAGGAACGATTTACCCCATTGATAACCAGGACCAGCCACCAGGTCAGTAAGCTGTCGCATGCTCTTTTCATTCACATCACTGAACTGTCTGAACATACCATCGGTGAGCATGTTTCTGAGCCACTATTGAACTTTAATTTACAATGCTATCTGTTTCTAATGGACCTATTTTTGGTACTGACCCTTTTAGCCCGACTCTGGTCCTGATCCTGAGGTGCGTGCTGTGTCTGAGTTTATAAACACTTTTCCATGAAGACACATATTTACGGGAATGGCAGCAATAAAGGAAGTCCGCCACTCCTGCAAAGCCGACATTTACGGCATGGCAACAGCCTTGCCAACCACCTCACATGTAAGGGACTGGCAAGGACTGTATTCAGAGGCCAGAACACCCTTCCTGCACCAGCCAAAAGAGGCGCTCATTAACGGTACCCTGGGAGGTGACATTAAACTCAACAGCACACTTTTCCCATTATGAACAATGCATTTCTCAGACTGTAGCATCACTTTTCTAGTTTAATGAAAGTTTAAGAAAACGTTCTTAAATTAGTAAAGTGGCAGTCTTTTGAGAAATGCTCGCTATGCCACTGAAGCACAGGTTTCCCCCACAAAGATAGATTTGAGCAGCTTTTGATGCTGGAAAGCACGACATTTCCCCTCCAATATTTCCACCCATCTCAGAATGATGGTGCTGGAAACTGGAGGGGAGAATGTCAGCTTTTCTCGCTATACTTAGCACTAGCTCAGAATCAGGCCCTCTGTGTGGTAGGTTTATGTGGTTATAGCACCGCTAACTCTTCTACAGAACACATGGACCTTTTCTTTCGCATGAGTAAAGGTCCATAGTTAATAACATTGGCTCTATGTAAATGGAATGTTGAGTAGACCATTAAATAATGGGGCACATTTTTTAACTGGGACTGAGGGAGGCCAGTGTCAGCCTTAATGATTCAGGCTCCACTTCTCGATTTCACAAAAGACCTTGCAAACCATGCCACCACATGACACACATCCTGAAAAGTCTAGGCTCTATTGGCTGGAATTTATTATATAACATCACCTTGAATTTTACAATCACCTTGAAGTACGATAAGCCCATTGCTAAGTAAATATGTCTTAAGTGCAATGAATACTATAAATATTTGTTTTCAAGGTCAGGCACGAGATGACACAATTGTTGTAAGTGCACACAAACTAACAAGTACAAAATGATAGAATCAATCTTGGGTGTCGTACAGAAATACTTTGTACCCAGATTATATTGAGAAATGCTCTCCAAGCATATGACGGGTATTTCCCCATGGGTGGAGAATGCTGGGTGTGATACAACACTCGCTTGGGCAGCAGAGATTTTGCGGGTTTGAATTTGACAACAGAAAATTGCTACGGGAACTAAGACTAAGTGCAAATTATGGGATGGTAGCTTCAGCATTTAGGTCTGCTATTTGAAGAAGAGCTAAGAGAAAGTGGGGCATCTCCTGATATCTCAAGTAAGCACCAGGGCTCGGCCCATCTTCACAACCTAGCTTCCACATTTTCCATACTTCTAGGGGGAAGGGAGTACTTCTTGCACAAGACTGCATCGGAGCAGGTATACTTGACTTCACAAGTGTCCACACTGACAGGTAGAAATATAACTTAGTTCAGAAATACACAAACCACATTAGCAGTCATGCCCTGGTCCCCCTTTACATATACATGGGCACATTCTGGCCTCTAGTGCTAGGTGGGTTTACCATGAATGACTGGTTTTGGCAGCATTGTAAGACAGAATCAAAATGGCTGGGAACATCACGTTTTCAGTCACAACACAATTACTGGACAAGAAATGATCTCGGAATCAGCAACCACACCTGAAACCGACCCATACAAGTCTTCCAAAAAGAGGAAAACCAGTTCGGTATGTTGCTAGCCTCTATCATTACACCTGAGATATAGAAAGTGGTTCTATCTAAAGACGCGATGCAAGAAACACTGGTTGTTCCTAATGCTGGCGTCAACTTGCCACTGTCAGTGCTGCTACCTTGTGTTTCCGAATGTGAAGCTTGATAAGAAATGCTGACAGTTTTCTTTTTCTTTTTTTGCTCTTTTCCTTGTTCTTTATCCCCACCTCCAGCTCCACATCCTCTTCTGCCCCATCACTCACTATACCTCTATGGGGCCCCTTACCTGTGGTGCCATTGGGAAGTTGCCTGTCACATCAGTGTTTCATTTTTCATAGAATGATTTCAAGGCGGTATGAATTTGCCAGCCTGTTTGTTGTGTAATGTTTATTAGACAGTTAATTAACCTTGGGTAGAAGATAGTGCAGTTTGGGGTATTGTGATGAAGCCACAGACATCAGCCGCCCTTACCAAGAGAGGAATCTTACCCCAGATCCCTTTATGGGGTTTATCCTGGGAAGAATACAGGGAGAGGGACTTTCCCTTTGGAAATAGAAACATCCACCTAAGAAGAGAACCTAAGAATATGATATGGTATGGCATTTATAATGCACCTGTACACAAGTGTTTCTAGGCGCGACAAGACAAGGAGGGGGAATCAGAGGAAGGTCAAAACGATGATTTTACTAGGCCTTGCGTCATTCAGATCGCGCAAATGTAGGGAAGTGGAAGGAGAGAAGTGCCGAGGCAGGGGTGGGGGTGGAGTGCAGGTAACTCAAAGGTGCAGCCACCGGGTGGCTCAGTGCAGGTAAATCGGAAAGTGTAGCCAACAGGTGGCTCATAAGTGGAGAGCGAGGGGACTGTAGGGTTGCAGATACAGACCACAAGTGCTGGGGGTGCAAAGAGGCAGGAGCCTGTGCCCAAGTTCAGAGGGTGACCAGGAGATCAGCGTGTGGAGCAGTCGGGACATCAGCAGGGGAGAGGAAGAGAGAAAGCAGAAGCGAAGAGGAAGGTCTTGAGTTGCTTCAGGAACCGGAGGTGGTTCTGCTCAAGTTTGAGAGAGGCAGGGAGACTGTTCCAGAAGGAGGCCCCAGCCGAAGATAGAGATATGCCCCCATCTTTCTGCTTGGAAAAGCGACTGACCCTCAGAGAGAAGGCTGTGGAATGGAATTAAAAATATAACTCAACTGTTATTGTATTATTGTTAATTGGCACAGTTCACTGATTACATTTAATTTATCTCTCACTGAGGGTTCTTGGTCCTGGCACCCTCACAATCTCATGTTGAACGCTGCCTTTTTCATATTCTTAAAATTTAGCATTTGCGCTGGCTGTTCACATAGGCCTCTGGACCACACTGTTTTACTGACCCTCAGAGAGTTGGAGGTGGATGGGCGGAGAGCTCGAGAAGGGAGATGTTTAGGAAGAGAGAGTTGGAGGCAGTGCGGCCCCAGGCCCCGGAAAACCTTGTGGACGATGCAGAGGGTCTTGAACTTGATCCTTGCCGCGACTGAGAGCCAATGAAGAGATTTTAGAGCTGCAGAGATAAGATCCAAGTCTTGCAGTCCTGTTCTGGATAAGTTGTAGAGGTCAGAGAGTAGAGGCAGGAAGATTTAGAAAGAGGCTGTTGCGGTAGTCCAGCCTAGAGAGGACCAGAACTCTGGAGACAGTGAGCTTTTGGGGGAAGTGCGGAAAGGAAGAATACCTCTGAGGAGGTGCAGCTGATAGTTTGACTACTTAGAGACGTCAGAGATTTGAGGAGAGTCAAAAATGACCCCAACGTTCTTAGCCTCCCAGGTAGGGGCAGGAAGAGGGCCCAGCGTGGGCAGCCAGAGAGAGAGAGAGGAAAGGAGGGAGCTGGTGTTCTGATAAAGAGGATCTCAGTCTTACTGGCATTAAGGCAGAGATTATTGGTGGCACACCATTCCTGAATTTCAGACAGACAATCTGGAATGAGAGAAAGAGAAGAGACGGCCGATGGGAGCCTGAAAGAGAGATAGGTGTCATCCGCATAACACTGAAAGTTGCAGCAGAAAGCATCGTAGCAGTGGGCAAGAGGTGCCAGGTATTGGTTGAAAAGCCAGGGAGAAAGGTTAGACTCCTTGGGAACACCACAGGTAGAGAGATCGAAGAGAGGAAAGACCCCGGTTGGACCTGAGAGGGAAGTTCAGTGAGAAAGGAGGTCAGCCAGGCCAGGGCCTGATGAGTGATAACCAGGCTATCATGGAGGTGATTGAGCAGGATGGCATGGTTGACCGTATCAAAAGCAGAAGAAACATTAAGGACAATAAGGACAGAAGGATGGTTAGAATCAAGGTTAGAGAGCAGGTGTTCAGGAGAGTAGTTTCCATGCTTCTGGCAGCTCTGACGCCAGACCGGTGGTCGTGGAGACAACCAACAGATTCAGTGTGAAGATTAAGCTGGGAGATGGCCAGCTTTTCCAAGAGTTTGCCCAGGAAAGGAGTGATGGAGATCGGGTGATAGTTAGCCGAAGAGGAGGAATGGCAGAGGGCATTTTAAGGAGGGGGTGCACAAGGGAGTGCTTAAGGGGGGAGGGGAAGGTTCCAGTGGCAAAGGAGTGATTACAGAAATCGGCCAAGGCTGGAGCCGGGGTGTTAATGTGGTCCTTGATGGTTCTGGATGAACAGGGGAGAACCTGTTTTGACAATACTTTCATAGATCGCACTTGTCTAGAAACATCGTCTGGGGTGAACAAGGGATAGGAAGAGAAGGGAGGGGGAGAGATGGCCACAGGCGGGCCAGGGGTGGAGGAGCAGGAGGAGGAGGAGGAAGAGAGGGTGTACAGGATGACCTGTGTTTTAGTGATGAAATGAGAAGCCAAGGCCGTACAGAGGGCCTGGGAGGGAATAGGAGAGGTAGAGCCTGCAGCAGGATTGGCCAGCTCCTTGCAGCTTTTGAAGAGTTCGGCTGAGTTGTTAGATGCCGCAGAGATGTGGGCTTGGAAAGAACCCTCACACTCAGTCTACCTCCGTTTTGTTACCCTATCCCAAGTTACATCTTTCCATCTCTCTTTATAAAGATGGAAATATTGCAGGTATCGACATGAGGGGAGGCGAACCTCAAGGGGGTGAAATAACATCATTGGGTGAGACATGGTATCCTCCATTCCCTTTTAAGTACACCCCTTCAGTACCTCAGGCCCTCATGGCATATTGGGCAAGTAACCCTCAGTATTCTCCAACACTTAGTCATAAAACCTATAAACATCATGTAGTTATGTAAGTAACAAAGACTGACACGAGGAAGAGAGCAACCGGAATGAAGTTTGCTCAGCTAGACTTAAGTGAGCAGTCTAGCTGTTGGAGAAATCTGATTGACTCCAAACGGATCCCTTCAGTAACGCAGGAGTTCAAAGATGGAGCCGTGGAGAAGTGCAAGGAAATCTGACCGGCTACTCACTTCTGGGGAAGCCAAGCTGTCAGGTTGACACGCGAGCAGAAAGAAGAGGTGAGGCAGAGAAGTGGCACAGCGAGAAGTAGAAGTGGCGTCTGGATCGGAGACGCATTTCCGCAGGCAGGAGAGATGCCTAAGCGAGACATTAGGCAAAGGAGCTTTGCGCCGGCAAGGGAAGCCGGAGCAATGAGCAGACCGCCAACAGCCGCAGAGTCACGCCGCCAGAGGTGGAGAGTGAGTGCAAAAGCTGCAAAAGACCCAAGCGGGGTCAGAGAAGCTACAGGAGCCATTCGAAAGCCGGTGAGTCCACAGTGGAAAGCCAGGGCCTTGGGAGGGAGCTGGAGAAGGCATTCCTGGTCCCTAACTGAAATGGGAGGCAAATTCCTTACGGCTTACATCACTAACTGATTTACAAAGTCCCAGTATTTGGGGAGATGCAAATATACCAGTGATAAAAGGAACTTGAGGAAAAGTATGTGTCCCTAGATCTTGAAAGTGAATTAACATAAGAGAGAACCTGGTAGGAGAGTATACCAGGTGGTTTGCGATTCTGGGTCCCACACCCAAATTGTATCAAACTATATGAAAGAACCTGTTAGGAGAGTATACCAGGTGTTCTGCCAGTCTGGGACCCGCACCCATGTTGAGATATTGTGAAAAGAAAATCCCAAGGAAGACTCATGCCCTTGGGATTTTTAATTGCATTTGTGGTATTTTTGAGAAGAGAATCCCAAAGAAGATAAATGCTCTCAGGATTTTGAATTGCATTGAATGTGGAAAAGACCTGGAGAATGGAGTCAATTCCCCTGGAGTGCATTTTTGGGCTACAGATAACTTGATTATTCTCTTGAACTTTTGTTTTGGTGGAGAGAAATCTCGGGAAGGGAGCCATTCCATGGAACTGTGAACATTATCCCTTTGGAACGTTTGTTGGAGTTATACCGTTTTGTTGCACTTGAATATGTGTGCACTCTTCAAGCCATAGACGATACCCTTAACACTTTAGAGTTACTTTTAGAAGGAGAGGGTTAGGATAGGATAGGATTTCGGACACAGGACGTTTTGCTTTGGACATCTTGACACAGGACAAGCCCTACGTTTTTGGTTGAGGTGGGGAAATACCTCCTAGATTAGGGACAGAGAGGCATTTCCCATCCCTTTATCATTTTAATAAAAGTTTTTAGCAATAATCATGAGTCCTCTGTGTCCGTGTCTCATTCCTGGTTCCCCAAGTATGCACCTTGAAGACTGTGAACAGTGCAGCTGTAAAGAATGTAGTTAATGAATGTGTGATTGTTGGTGGTGAATGTTTGTCCCACGCTTTATAGGTATTCTCTAGTAATTGAGGCTTCAACAGGAAAGCGTTCAAGCTCCCGTTTTGGTTTTAAAGCTCTCTTTTGGATTTGCAAGGGTTTGTTTAGCTCAGTTTAGAATGTAACAATAACATCTGTGTAGCTATATCTGTAACTACACAAGGAGCATGGCAAGGATCTTAAGAGCGCTAAGTATCGCATTTCCAAAATATGGTTTTGGATTCAAGCACTCTTGGCCATATTTGTAGGAAGTGTTTCTCAGGAGAAATATTTTAATGTGCAGACTTTCCTCATTCCTTTACATCCTCTGCCAGTGAGGAGATGGCAATGTCACACTGGAAGGGGGCTTTGGACATGTCACTTCTCGCCATCAGCATTGAATTCTTTAAACGATTTAGCATAGCAAAGGTTCTCTCTACATGGAGGCTTTACACATCTGTTTTCCCTCCTGTTGAGGTAGATATACAGCAAAGCCCCGCCATTTGTCAGACTGCACATTTCTACTAACTTTGGCATTGCTTTAGATATTTGGGTGAAGGGAAGATATGCAGACACATGCTGGTATGATCTATGTTGAAATCGATCAACTTAGGGCAATGACCTTCACTATTCACTCAACCAACACATGGACTTGGTGCTTACTGCCCCCACCCCCCACCCCCACCACTTGTGTATATTGTGGATTGTAGTTATCTAGTATAGTATGAATATGAAGGCAACACCGCTCACTGAGAGGAAGTTATTCATCTGATTGTTTAGCCATTAACTGGAAGAAACTTAAGAACACTAGAGAACTACCAGTGTGAACCGTTATTTTTCAGGTAATTTTATTATTGAGAAAGTGATATTATTGGTAGATTGAGATAATTCTGTCAAGTAGCAGCACCTTTCATCTGAAGAGTAAATTCACTATGTATATATTTATGGGATTTTAAGCCCTCTATACCCATCTCGTCTTTGTTGGTATCTTGGTGGTCCCTTAATCTTCTTCTGTTCAAAGATCACTTGCTGCAGATATTTAGACGATCTAATCAGCACTTACTTTCCAACACTATGTGGCAACACTTTACTTCCCTGCGTTTCCCTCCAAGCATGTTGAACTGGATGTTGATGAACGTTTCAATACCAGAAGCTAATGTAGTATGAAACTCTTTGTGCCTGTGATGAGGTCCTATCTCTAATTCTAGAGGATTTGGCTGGGGTTACCATTGGAGCTAGGAACACCACCAGGTGTGTGATATGGTGCCAAGAGGAGATACATGGAGGATACCCAAGAGATGCTAGCCATTCCCTAACCTTATTTGTAGGCCCAGAATACTGCCCATAAATGTGCCCAGCAAGATATGAACAGATCTGTAAATATACCACTAAATAGGATGGGAGGAGAAGCACAGGCAGTCCGCTAATTGGTTTGTTCAGAGATTCAAGTGTAGTAATAGTCAATAGTCTAATTTTTGTGGGTACATGCGACAATGAGAAAGGTAAAATCATACCGAGTTATAAATGGAGAGGAAAGCGGATTACGTCAGCCAGTGATGATGACTACAGTCTGTGAAAACAAATGGAACCCAAAAGCCTTCAACTAAAGCATGACACACAACAAAATGGCACAACTTCTTTTAAGTGCGGTGCATATGATTAAATTGAATGGAGAAATATTGTGCTGATAAAGCGAGAAGATAGATGTCGCCTCATGCAATGGACAGCACCTAACATAAGACATGGAGGCTGCCTCCATTTTAAAGTGAAGAGGTGCTGAAAGTATGCATCACTTCATTGATGGTGTTTTTCACCAACTTCCATGAAACGGATGCATTTGCAGAATGTAGGTAGTTACTTACTTCCGTGAGTCACCCGACAAATGGCACAGAGTTTACGACATATCAGTAACAGTACCAAAATGTTATGTTAAGTATATATTCAAAGCCCCAGTTAAAAATGAAACTCTCTGCAGTCATGCAAAACTGCCCATGGTGCACTAAAAGAATATATGACCAGAATTTACAAACCCAGAATGTCGATGAAGTGCAGGGCAGCATTGTATTTATTCGATAATCACTTTATTTCTTATAACTCATGCAACTATCTCTCAAAACATGTGAAAAAGCCCAATGTGTCAGAAAGGTTCCAATGTAAACTGTTAATTTCAATGTTTAACAGACAATTAAACCTCAGTTTATTATTTCAATAATATAGATTTAAAAGTTAACAGTGACATCAAAAAACATAAGGGGATTACACAAGGATTATTATAGGTGATATTTTAAAAATTTGGAAATACATTACTGTTTGGATGTGTGAAAAATCAATGTTTTCTAATGGGGCTTTGGGTGTTGCTGGTTAGCTCTCTAGTGAAATCTCTGACAAACTAATTTTTTCTTTTAGCACTGCATACATGTTACAATGTGGGGAGTGGGGGTTAAATGACCCAGGAGATCTGACTGGGCCATCTGGAGTGGAACGATTTATTGTTTGAAACCATGAAAAGCCATTAGATTCACAGGAATTAAAAGGGCCATGTGGATCATGCCTCCAAGTTAATGATGGGTCCGCCCTTATGATTTACTGCCAATTAAATATTTCTAATACATATATTTCAAAATACCAGTATAGGCCAAAATATGTTATGTCGACCTGATCAGAATCTGGCCTGTCCTCCTGATTCTGAGCCTCAAAGTAAAATTATTGCACATATTGTGTCAACTTTGGGCCTCTGCGCCCCATAAAATCAACCACATGGTCAGCCTAATGGAAACCCAAACAAAAGAAGCCCCTGTCAGAAGATTCAGTCTAATCAGTAACTGTGGGGGGCAACTTTAGTCATGTATGCTTTTCCTTGATTTAAAAGCGCATAATATTTTGCAGTTTTTCAATTCAAATACAGAAAATGATTTTGGTTATACATCCACAACCCATACCAGGTAGAAACTAGCACAAAATTGGGATATGATCCTGAGGAACTCCTCTTTCAAATAAATGCAAAACATTTGGAGGATTATTAAAAATGAATATAATAATAAGTATTAATAACTATATGAACAATTACCACCCATAGTATGCTGCATCTCCTAACGTGCGTGAGCTGCGGGCGATCCTCGAAATCCATATTTCATAGATGGGGCATGTTTTATGATGAAATATTGAACATAAATGATTTTTGATTGCAAAAGTGTCAGAGCAGATTAGCTCCCCGCCTTTTTATGTCAGAATTATGATTAATTTATAAGAACTGTTGTTGTGTAGTCTATGGGAGTGTTGGACTATTAAGCAAGCCAATGGAAGGATTTGATCGATCAAAAATTATGACATAGGTGTGGGACTGTGACCCATGATAAAAGCAGAAACATGAAGGGAATGCAGATCTGACTCTGGAATCAAAAGCTACACAGAAGGGATCCCACTTGTTACAAATGGATTAGTGCTGACCTGGGACATTATCTGGAGAATTCTAATCTACCAATGTGGAGAATATTACCTGGAGCAGAACTGATTTCTCACAAGGGTACATTTTGCCTCTGTGCCTTAAAGAATATTGCAAAGTGAGTTTAAAGATTCTTCAAAATGCAATTAGAAAATTTCTAGAATCACTTCCTGCTACGTCCCTGGAGTAGGAGGGAACTGGTGAGATAATACCACTGGATGGATCCTTTTTCCAAATAGAATATTTTGATGTTTTTCCTCAAAATGCAACAGTACTTTCTCACTATACATAAGACAAGTGTGATTTGACTGGTTGTAGAAACATAGCATTTTTCTCCCCAGAGAGCACAGTGCTGATAAATTGATACATCAGAATGAGAGCTATAACAAATTGATACATCAGAATGAGAGTTATAACATATTTTCATTGTACTAAAGAAGGGGGACAGTACGTTTACATAAGAACAACAATGCTTTCTCTGTGCTGTGTGCACTGTGTAAAACAGGGAGCACTTCCCACTGCCAATGATATGATATGATATGGCATTTGTAACGCGCCTTTACACAAGTGTTTCAGGGCGCAATACACAAGTGTTTCAAGGCGCAATAGTGCAACATTTTCAATATGACAGCTAAAATAAACTTAATCTTGCATATTTTTTTAAAAATGTATTTGCATTTATAAAGCACTCAAACAGACCAGAGGCATTGTGGCACTGTTACAAGGAATCGGCTTAGTTAAATTAGCACATACATGTGGTTAGATTTGCAGGATTAGTGACATGGGTGCAGCACAGGGTTACATAATGAGCCGCATATCATCATTACATATCAAGTGCATACAGTTGTTTATCATCTAACAAACAGGAATGGCTGGGGCAAGGGTCTTGATAGCAGTGTGTGAAGTTTTAAGCAAATAGTCTAGTTTTGATGGCTTTGCGAAAAACGAGGTGTGAAGGTTCAGATCAGAGGGCGCGTGGGAGGGAGTTCCATTGCCTGGCGGCAATAAAGGGGAAGCTGGCACCCCCACCTCTGGCATCGTTAACTCTGGGAACAGGCAGCAGTATTCACAGTTATGGTCTAACACTTTGGGCTGAGGATCGGTGGCCATGCTTCATAGCCTAAACAGAAAATTGCTTGATAATGTGTAAACCCGTGAAAGCCATGGATATGTAAAAGGTGAATGGGAAAATGAAAGGTTCCATAATAGTAGAAGGACTCTGCCCTTGCGGGATCTGATTTGTGAAGCTGCAGGCAAGGGTACTCACCCTTATAGTAGGAAATCATAAAACTGTGTTTCTATATTGGGTGGTTGACCCAAGATCCTGAGTGTTCTAAATTGATAGCACTGTTTTTCTAACCCAAACCTGCAAGATTAGGTGTAATTATAGTTTGCACTCAAATTGCATGCATCTGCTAGAATTTCACAACCACATGTTCAATCAGGGGCTGACCTGATGTAAATATTTGTACATAAATGCTAGTTTTCTAAGCAAACCATCTGTGATACCAATACTTGTTTATGGTATTAGCGAAAACAAAGTGCTTAATATGTTGTCATGAAATATCTAATGAAAAGCAGGTCTTCAATTGAAGAAAAAGCTACAAATATACTGACAGATAAGGTGCAAGAATGTCATAGAATTGAGCATGCTGCGGAGACATGACATTGAATTATTTGGTATCACTACATATTATCCCTACCAAAAATATCACCGTATATATGGTCGTCTGGAACGGCCATATGCAATATTTTTGGCGGGGGATCATTTTTGGGACTTTTAGGAGCAGGGGTTGCAGGGGTGTCCCCCACTCCTTTAAAAAGAATGTGGGGTTGCCAGGGTGCCCCCGCAGGTTCCATGCATTAATATCGCCGCAGAAATATGGCAATATTTTTGCGGGGATATTAACGCATGGAACCAATTATTTAGGATTAGAAATGGTAGAAATATATTTGATACGGTGTGACTGCATATGTGTGCTATCTCATAGTGAGCTTGTCACAAGCAGGACATTTCTAATTGTGTAAACAAGTCATCATAGTTTATTTATCTTATTGTGGTGATTTCTGCTACATAAAAGAGACATTTGATTTATTTCATTCAAATGAATTTGTGTTTTGATCAAAAAGGGCCCGTTTATTGGCCCATAATTTTGGGGTGGAGCTGTATAATATGGGATGTTAGATTAGTGATGGCAACTTAGTGGAAAGAGCCATATATCAGCAAATACACAATCTAGTTGCAAAATGGGGATGAGGCCAAAATAACCGTGGGTCACAGGGCCGCTAGGCTGCCAGCCAGGCAATTAGTTCCTGTAGTGCAAAACCTTGCCCCCAATCCATGGGAGCAATTCACACTCACCACACCGTAAGGGAGCTGCATCACTAGGCATTCCTTGAGCCGCGCTGAGGGCAAATCAAAGCAGGCATAGCAACAGTGTGGGAGTTTAGATTGCAGAGAAGGTGTTCGAAGTGAGAGAGTGTGGCAGAGTAGTTGGTGGGGGAGAGTGAAGGAAGAAGGCAGATGGAGAAGTTGAAAGAGACAGTGGAGATCGGCGCACTGTTACTCCAGTATGGCTTCATGGTGCTGTTACCTTCAACTGAAAAGTAACATAAAAAACAACCAGCTGTGTATGCTACAGACATCCATGGTTTTAAATGTCATACATTTCACTTTCTTTTGATCTTGTTCCAAAGTTACAGGAAGTGTGGGCTTAACGTACGTACGCACCTCCAGTTTTGCTTGGCGTGGTTGGTAGATCTTCAGAATATATGCATTCACAGATCTTAGTGTCCAATAATGTGTATAACTTTAGATTTTTCTATTTAGGAACAATTAGTCTTCCCATTTAGAGCTCAATGTACAATACATAGAGCTTTGAAATGTACCTCTGTTTTAACACTCAGCCAATGGAAGCACCTTAGTATCAGTGAAATAGGATTCCACTGACGCAGGCTAGCCACTACAGTTTATAAATGCTGCAGGCATTTCAATTGCAATATGGGGAGGCCTTGATATATTCCCTTAGCATTATAAGTACCTAGGTAGTGAGCCAGTATCTTCTCATTGGCCAACCCCTGGTCCTTACCTCCGTTAATGCTCGCTCGCAGCCTTCTGTTTTGAGGTGTGTGATAAATATTTTCCACCCCCTGACGCTTACCTTCAGCTGCCATTATTGTTTTGCTGCCGTCATTCCTCTGAGGCCTCTTTCTCTGTCGCTCACACCAGGCCATTGATAGTTTTTAGACGTCTGCTAGCATGCACTTTACTCCACACATCAGCTAACATTGACTGGCGAATGTGCACAATCTTACACAAGCTTTATAATGAATTGTTCTAATCTCCAATCACCTCATTTCATGCTTTGACTCAATATAAAATCATGTGCATGTAATCTGTGGTTCTGCTACCTGCAAGCCAGCTTAATTATTGAACGAGTTCTGCAAACATTACTGCGTCCTTCACTAGCTTCAAATGCTGAGCCGCGTACCATTCTTCTGGCTTTAGCCTTTACAGCTAATGCTCGCTTAGATTCCTGCTGCATGCTTGGGCTGAACTCTCCTCAAGATGGTACTGAAACATCTAACCCCCTCGCTCAGGCCTGAAAATTGGTTACAAGCCCTTACCAGATGGTAATGTACCCCCGCTTCCTCCCAGTGATTTTTGACTAAGTAATATGCTGTTTGGTCTATGCAAAGATGGCTGTTTGAGCAGGCCACATTTCTAAATAAGTTTTTTTGGAGTCTAAGGTAATAGAAGCCTGATTTGCTAGCTGCATATACTTATTGCATCACATGATATCTTGTGTGGCATTTGTATAGCGCCTGTTGCCATTGGTATGGCCTCACAGCGCAGTGGTGAACACCCTTGAAGGACCAGAGTCCGAAGTATGAGAAATTGGTAAGAGAATTTTAGAATGCATGTGTGCATTTTAGCCAGAGCAGGTAGGGGTGGCTAAATCCTTGCTAGTGACCCATGGAAATCTGGCTAGTGAATAGGTGCTGTGATGGGCTGTCGGGAGAGTATGCGAGTCAAGGAGACTGACTATGTGCCCAGCTAGACTGAATCTTTTCGTGGGACTCAGCTAAATTCTAGTGGCAGAGGTGATGTGCAATATGAGTTTGAGTAGTGGATTATTGTAGATTTATGCGGGTTAGTGAGCGTGCTACGTGAGGGATATGTCTATCTTCCATTGAGATGGAGTGTGATACGCACCAGTGAGACATGGCTAATATGTAGTTGCGACTAGTGCATGCAGATCATATAATGCGGGTCGACTTGAATCCTTTCTGTGTGCCTGGTACTGTGTTGTTGTCTCCTCGCGTGACTCATTGATGCTCCCACCTACCTGTCTGGGGGTAATAGTTCACACAAGATGTGGACTAGGTCAGTCATCAAGATGCAGAAGGGAAGAGCCAGGTCTTAAGTGCCTTCTGGAAACCGAGGTGATATGCTGGGAGAAGGAGGATTCTTCTATTGCAGTCGATTTGGCTGGTGGGATGACAAGGATCAGAGCGTACCTGATCTCAGGTTTCGGTACTAGGTCAAAAGACGTTTTTCTTTTTTCCAAAAGGAAAAAAGTCTGATTTAGAAAGACCGCTCTGTGACTGCACGAAGTAGTCTTTCTAAATCGGACTGTTCCGCCCCTGCCACACACGAGTGCGTGCAGGGGCTGACAGGCTCTGTGAGCCCCAGCGGACTCATTGTGGGGGTGAGAGGTACGTTTTGGACTGTAGGTGTGTGTGCGTGTATGTGTCTGGGTGCGTATGTGTGGGTAGGATGCGTGGTTAGATGCGGGAAGGGGTGGTTCGGGGACTTCGGGGAGCTAAACCCCCGATTAATGAGAGAATTAGCGGGAGAAAGTGGGGGTGAGCAAAGAGGGGGGCAAAAGAAATCAGGCCTTTTTGTATTCAGGCTTTAAAACGCAGGAACAAGACATAGAACCCAGGTTTCTGTTGGTCGTGTAGGGAGGGAGCTTGTGGTGTAGAATTCTGAGCATGTGTGGTGCAGAGCACAGTGGTTGACGCGCATAGCCTTGAAGGTGGACCGTCACTCGATCGGAGCCAATGAAGGACACGGAGGGCGAGCATGATGTGTTTTCTGGGGTCTAGGGCGAGGAGGAGCCCTGCAGCAGTGTTGGAGTTTACTAATTTGAGATATTGGGGCGCCTAGGTTTAGGGTGTTAGTATAATCTAGGTGAGCGAGGGCGCGTTGCGACATCTGCGAAGGCTGGATGAGTGTACCGACGGATATCTAAGAGGGAGTACTGTGTAGGCGGGTTCAGGACAGTGGGTGGAAGGGTAAGGGTGGGAGGTGAGAGGCACAGCACCTAACTCCTCCAGGAGTAAAAGCAAGCCTGTAACCTATTCCTGTGGAGAAAGATGCAAACTAGTGGTGCAAAACATTAGCTAGATTCAAGGTACAGGCCTACTGCACTTACCATGTGGAGAAGATGCACAGTAGTGGCACCAAACAGTGGCTGGATTCAAAATACAGGTAGATTCAAAATACAGGCCTACAGCAAGATGCTTGTGGAGAAAGATGCACATAACAAACTTTTCCTATTGTCAACCCAGGCTCTACAGCTGTGACACTAGGATGGGGCAGTCTCCCAAGTGTATTAGCCACCAAGCAGAGTTCCAACACTCAGGGTCCGTGCTTATGATTAATACTTTGGTTTTAGAAATGTATAGCTCGGGCATAATTCTGCCCATCCAGTGATGCATTCCTGAAACTATGTGTCGTGGGCATAATTATACAAATGAAAATCTAACCATCAAATTAGCTGGAAAGGTGATCGAATATCCACATAAACTGAGTGTAGCAACAAGAGCACAAGAGAGCCCTGTGACACACTGCGGAAAATGTACACATTTCCATTGGAATAGCGTAATAGTAATTGAAACCTCGTAAAGTTGGTGCATTGAATTCGTTTCTGCAAAAACACACGTTCATAGAAGAACATTTCTTTCACTAATTTAGGCAAGCTAACTCTTCTAGGACAACTTGTTAGCAATGATACATATTTCCCCTTATACATTGATACATTTGAAGAAGAATTTTCCTTTTTTGTGTTACGATATGCCCAAGAACAACCATTTTATGCCTGAGTACTGATGCCAGAGTCCCATTTTGCACAATCAAATACACTGCTACTGCCATTTATTTCCCAAATACTTATATTGCATGCCTACCAATTATGTGACAGGCACGGATATCCTATGTTATGTTAAAGTTTCTTATACTGCACACTGTCACCATCTGCATGGTCCCTTGGCGCTCTGGCAAATCTATAAAGCAAAAGGGTAAGGCGGGGTGAGTTAGTAGGACTGAGTGGGAGGAAAAGAGCGAGAGAGGTGTGATGTGATGTTGGCAGCTTCAGTTTGGTTTACACCGTTCGCTGAGCGTAGGTGTATTTTTCGGTTGGTAGCCGCCATGTGCTATTGTGCAAGGCTATGTGGTTTGTTTCGTCGTTGCGGTGTAGTGAAGTGTGTGTGGTTTGATGTGCTGTAGAGGTATGGTTGTGCTTAGCTCAACGTTTGAGAGATGTATGGAGAAGGATGAGTTTTTTTAGTAGGGTTGGTTATTGGCGATACTCTATCCTACCTCCACTGATTTGATTGATTGTGGCCTGTGTCCTTTCCCCTGTTGTGTATTCTGCTGTGCTACCCTTACCACTCCTATCTAGCGTGCAGAAGAGTGGGTCCTCGATGGCTTATTCAATGGCAGTACTCTTTGCACTCCCAGTGTTCTGACCAAGTTTTGCACACATCCCCCACTGGCAGCACACCCGGTGTGCAGCGACCACTGGCTCCCCCAAGGAGCAATGTGCTCCCCAAGCTCTGCAGTCCATAAGTTCTGAGATCAGGACACCTCTCTTTTCCCATTTTTCATCCGAGACTCTTTGTCAGTGGTCCAATTAAGTCAGACATATCTCTCGCCTGTTTCCCGTTTGACCCTCTATAGGGAAGGATACACCTAAGTCTCCCTCCCATTTGGACTGGTCTCTTTCTTCTCTGCACTCCACTCCAGTTTGGCTTACTCCCTGGTATTTCTAATGGGAGAAATGGCTACATTCGAGACTCAACAGTAAATGCAATGACACCCAGATTTGAGATACAGCAACAAATGATAAAAAACGCTCAAATTTGAGGTGCCTGGATAAATGGGGAAACGCCTAAACCCAGAACTCAACAGTAATTGCAGTGACACCCAAATTTTAAACATGGCGGTAAATGATGAAGACGTTCAAGTTTGAGGTAACAGGGTGAATGGATAAATGCCTAAATTTGGGACTCATTAGTAAATGCAGTGACATCCAGATTTGAGACACAGCGGCAAATGAACAAACAGTTTGATTTGAGGTAATTGGGCCACGGTAGAAGACGCCTACATTTGAGAGTCAACAGTCAATGGAGAAACATATTATTTTGCCATACAGCAGTGCCTGAAAATTAATTTATCAGGTGACTAAAATGGGTGTGCTAAGGTAATCAGAGTGGTGGGGCTTGGCTGGAATGCATATAAGCAAGAATATGTGGTAAATCACCCAGAGAGAACTTGGATCTGTGTTGCCACAGGAGGGCTCCTTGGACTTTGCAAGGCCTAAGTGGACTCTCATCCAGTTGGTTGCCTGCTCCCATGGAGTAGAGCCCCTGAACTGACCCTAACTAGAAAGGCTTTCTTTAAATAAGTTCTACAAAGTGACATCAAAGTTCCAACCCTTCCAAAATCTCATAACATGAAATGGATTTTAATGAGATGAATTGTAACTGTGAATCTTGGGAAAGTTAACTTGTTTCAGTCTGTTAATAAAATTGTATTCAGACATTGCATTCATTAACAAAGGTTACAATCACAACTAAACGTAACCACAAAATATACAACAACCTTGACAGTTTAAAATGACTGGAAATAAAACTCACACAAAACTAGACTCCAGGACGCCATAATACATTAATCACTTTAAAAGCATTATTAATAAAATTAGCTGCATCAGATAAAAAAATCCTCATTATTCATAAAAAAGCCCATTGCCCCTGAGCATGCAGTTATATTATTAATTTTAAAATGAGATGCGAGCCAACGTTTCCTTACATGGATTATAAACCTGCAAACCCTTAGAAAAGAAATAAGATCCCCCTCGCATTCCAAGCCACAAGGACAAATCTTCTGTAACCCCAACCACAGAGCTCTTGCGTGCAAAGGCAACACATTCGTTCGATCCATTAACAATAATCTGCGGCTAGGATGTGCATGTAATTTAACTGTTGCTGGAGAAGGGTTCGTGTGTACTGGAGCATAAGCGTAGAATTTTGATGAAGGCCACCAAACTATGCGTTCCTGAAAAAGTCTCCCCTCCATTTTTGCAGACTTTATTTGAGTTAACATTTACGTTGCATATTTAAATGTCCAGCCCGTACATCCACAACCCCTAGTCTCCAGCGCACCATTATGTTGAACCCGCTGATAGTCCAACTTTCCCTGTCTTTAACCGAATGAGCGCTAAGTTCCCTCACGGCAGCCCGTACATTAGAGTTTGTAGAAGGAACATGCAACACTTCAAGCCAGAGGCGTTGCTGGGGGGGGCTTAGAGGGCTATAGCCCCGGGTCTTTTGTTTGTAGCCCCGGATAGAATCTCAGGGGCTACAACCAAAAAGGCTAGCTAGCCCTGAGTCCTGACAGTACCGACATTAGCATAGCCCCAGATCGTTTACAGATCTAGCAACACCCAACCGCTGCTCAGCTAATAGGGAGATATTCGCCAACCCTAATTCATGTCGAACAGCGTCTGCTTGAGTACTCGGGGGCAGGCCAATTAACCTACGTAATCCCATGCTTTTACATTTTTCTAGGCACGTACTTGGGGAAGAACCCCACACTTCAGCACCATATCATTGCTGTATTAATCTTGGCCTGCATTACCTGCAGACTTTTATCTAATCGTTTAGCACCAAATTGATTGTAAAAATGCAAAGGTCCTTCAAAAGCCACTGATGCCAGCCTAGCTGTTGTACTTTTCCAAGAGCCACTATTATCAAAAAGCAGATCTAGATATATATTCACTCACAACCTCTCAGTGATTTCCCAATAGCCAATTGTAAGTATTTTTCTTTTTTTTTACCAAAACCCCAAATTTTAGTTTTTTCCAAATTCAGTGTTTAACTATGAGCTTTAAAATAAATATTTGCGTATTCCAGACTCTACTGTAATCCTTTAGGTGTTAGATCCATCAGAAAGAACAGAGTCATCTGCATGTAGAAATGCACACAAATTAACCCCATTAAAAGACGGGACTATTAAAGCTAGAGTCTGCTAAAGGATTAAAATCACAAAGAAATAGAGAAAACAAAAGGGGAGCCAGGGGACATCCTTTATTAACCCCTTGTTCATACTAAAATCACCGGATTACCTATACCTGCCGTAGTATCCATATATAAACTCTTAATAGCTTTCAATAGCTCAAAAGGCACTCACGTGATTTCTAACTTCTTCCATAATAATGTTCGACTAATCGTGTTGAATGCCTTGGATAAATCCAAAAAGGCAGTGAAAAGCCGTGACTTCCTTCTTTTAACATATTTCTCCACTATCGCATTTAAAATAAAACACTGATCGATAGTGGAGAAAACCTTGCGGAAACCCGCTTGCGTATCACTTAATTCTCACGAACCCAATCATAAAGTCTCTCCACCAGACAAGCAGCATACATCTTATAGGACACATCAATCAGTGCTATTGAGCGAAAGCAGTGAGGAGCTAATGAGTCCCCCTTTTTAAATATAGTTATGACTATGAAATAGGAGGAGCAATTAGTGTTGTGATAGCCTTAAAAACCTGCAACTAAATCGGGGCCCATCAATCACTTGCTTTGACATAAACCTCTGGCCTTAACCCATCCAGATCATCCGCTTTCCCTTTAAGGTTTTCAGCTGCAGCTCAATTTCAGCCTGCCCCAACTATCTCTCTTCTAAATGCTTATCGGGGCCAGCAAGCGCCCCCACATCAGAATCACTAAAGACCTCCTTAAAACGGGTGATCCAACGTTCAGGCAAAAAAATACCTGGATCCCTCGCCTTAACACCCTCAAACCCCTTTGCTACGAGCCTCCAAAATAATGTCGGTTGATTGTCCTTCACAGTCTTATCTAAAAGATCCCATTGAGCTTCATTAAACAACGGCTTCTTAAGTTCATATAACATTTCTTCATATGATAAAGATGTCCTGCCATTGTTTCCAGCAGCAATGATGCTGCGTGTAATGCCTGTTTCAGATGTCTTCACTCCTTATCGAACCAAGGGGCATCGTCCCTCCCTGTTCGGATAATGTTCCCGTAGTCGGAGGAGGCATGGGCAGAAATTAGATAGATTCTAGACTGTTTCAAGATAGTGAGATTCTGTACCTATGGCTCTTAAATAGGCATCCCAAAAAGTGAACTGTTAGTCACGGTCTCAGAGATGAGCAGCAGCAATGAGTTGTTCCATTTCTACCCCTGCTCTGAAACGCTTTCCCTACGCGATTGCACTTGCTGACTTGAAAATCCTCAGTCTTGTTTATGTCATGAAATGCAGATTTCCGACATGTGATATGCAACATGTTTTGCCCCATCAACCGTCCAGTTTCTGGCACTTTGTTAATTAGCACAAATCCTCTTCTTCCATACAGAGCCATGCACTCTGCTCTTCTCAGTACCGTGTTGTCCTTCTCAACTTCTGTCCATGTTTTTAAGACAACATAAAATAACACCAGGCGTGTTTCCCTGTGCAGTACTGCTATTCTGTCTACGGGTATATGTAGTTGCAATGATATTGATGCTTAGGAGTCTATCACTTCGATCCATGTTTCTCTTGAGTTCTAAGAGCAGGGCGGTGTCCTCGGACATCCTTCTTCCACCTTACAGGCATTCCTACAGTGCAGTAATGTTATGCCTTAGTAAAAACACCTTTGGCCTCATTCCGGGTATGGCGGTAGGGGGTTAACGGCACCTGTTAACCCCCTACGGCCACATTCCGAGGTCCCTTAGCGGGTCCCACCAGGAACGGCTGCTCTAACCAGCCGTTCTTAGCGGGACCCGTTAAGGGACCAGGGAGCAAATAACGGGCCCGCTATTAGCCCCCTGGTCCCTTAGCGGGCCCGTTATTTGCTCCTTCCCCATTCTCATTGAGCCCTATGGGGGCTCGAATGGAAATGGGGAATGGTTTTCTGAATGGGGACTTAACGGGTCCTCCAAGGTTGGAATGACCCGGTAAGTCCCCATTCAGAGAACCCGGACGCAGACCCGGGTTTGAAGGCAGCCATGGTGCAAGTAGCACCATGGCTGCCTCCAAACTTGGAATGACCCCCCCCCCCTTGTCTTCTGGTACAACCATGTAAGTAAGTATATTTATTTTTGCTGAAGCTGGTATCACCATTATGTTCTCTCAGCACAAAGGCTGCCTGCAGGGAGATCCCTTGCCCCAAACGCACACAGGCGCAACCAGATGCACTCATGCACATAGGGGTACACACACAGAGTAACACACATAGGGCAAGATGGTAAAGGAAGAAACATTATGAGGATATATGACCTCCTGACTCTGTAAAGTAATCTCGTTCCTGACCGCTAATGTATTTTCTCCTGTACCTGCACTTTATTTATATATTTCTTCGCCTTCTTTTGTAAAATCCATTGTAACTTTTGTATCCATTGTATCTACTGTAACCTAAGCTGAAGTGTACTTGTAATAATTTTCGAAAGGGGCCCAGATACCTCCGGGTTGGGTGCGCCTTACAAATAAACAAACAAACAAACATTATGGGTCAATCTCAAAGTCCACGGACCGCTCATTTTATGAGGCATATGGGATTTTTGTTATAGATTTTCTAGTTTTTTCGAGTGTAGAGAATTAAGTGGCGATAGGTGGAATAATTTCTTGGAGGGCATCAGGAACCACTGATAACCTTTTGTAGTGTGGCCTCATGTCCGAATGACAGCTCTTTTGGTGGCGGAAATATAGTACAAATGCCCAGAGGTCAGTAAAAGCTCTTCAAACTCTCTCTCTAAAAAAATAAATGTTTATCTCTATAAAATGGAAATTGGTGGATATATGTGTGTGTGTGTGTGTCTGTTCGAAATGTTCAGCAAACTTTCCAACATGCTAAAAAC
Organism: Ambystoma mexicanum; assembly: GCF_040938575.1. NCBI lineage: Eukaryota > Metazoa > Chordata > Amphibia > Caudata > Ambystomatidae > Ambystoma > Ambystoma mexicanum. The sequence goes on along the minus strand of NC_090921.1, from coordinate 1,111,129,014 downwards.
CTGAAATCTAGCACGTGGGTAGGTTCCATGGTGTAGACAATGTAAAAGTATAAAATATACCTTTTTCAGATTTGGCTGTTGGCGCCGTAGTTCTGTCGTAATTCTACATTCATTGTTCCTAAACTTCAGCAGTTCATGAAAACTTCAGCAGTTCCTTGTTTGTATACTTTCCACACTATCAGCATTCTAGCTGGCATTAGTGGCACTAACTTTTGAAGTCATGCGAGTGACACAATACGGTGCTTTTGTAGTAAAGCGGCTTTCAGGAAACGGTGCATGTCTCTTCAGTAGTGTCCGCAATGACGTTGTCCGTCACATTGTGGCAAATCTCTCATGTTAATTACAGAAACATCATTTCCCACAGAAGTTCATGAATATATGCTATCTCAAAAGTACGAAGCTTACATCCTTCAGCCGTACACGTACGGGTACGGCACTTCAAGCTTACACGCTTCATCCCTACACATACGGCACTTATGTTGAGGTTGCTGCTGCCTCGACTGTAGATCGGGACAGCAATAATGTTGCTTCGCAATCTCAATGCTCCAACTCAAAGTAGCTGGAACCGTTATACGGGATTCATGCTTTTCTCATGGTCAGCTTTATGTGGCTTGCTCCAGAGATGGAAACAAAGACAATTTGTTCACACTAGCTCCTACAGGAAAGACTAGCAATATTGTCTACAAAGAAGCATTGGTTTAATTCATTAAATAAACTTCAAACTAGGACTGAAGTAGGAATTACTGTGCGAAGCATGGTTACACCTTCTAGTGTGTGTGTGTGTGTATATATATATATTTCTGAGGCTTGTGGAATCTGCTTAGATCACATGCTGTGCATAGGCAGGCATCTAGTGGAAGCTGCAGAGTATTAAAGTTTGTTTTTCGAAACTCGAAAATGGGCGTTGACACATGGCGTGCCAGTAATACTATGTGTGACGTCCACTGTACCCATGATCCCTCACGCGTGTAGGACCCACAGATTGTTTTTTATATCGCCATACTTGTCGGAAGCATTGCACGGAGTTCCCTGGCTTTCAGCCATTTTGCAAAAAATCAATATTAATTTGCCCGTTCTTTCACTCCCACGTCGAGACATCGAAGATCGACGCCGGTCTGAAGAACAAACAAACGTCGAGAGCTGCACAGCAGACTTTGGGCCTCGGAAGGCCTCTGGCCTCAGCCCGGGCCTAGGAAGGCCTCTGGCCTCAGCCCTGCAAGTAGGGAGAGTGGGGGATGGTAACATACTTTACACTCTTATTATTTCCTACATACAAAAGCCCGCTGCCACTAGGTGCATATGGAAAGTACTCCGTTTAAATTTTGCCCCAAGTGCAACCGCAAATACCCTTCGGTTGACAAACACGCCACCTGTAACCTCTGCTTGCCGAGGGATCACCCCAAGGCTAATTGCAGAGCGTGTAGCCTGTTTAAGGCGAAAATACTAAAGGACCGCTCCACTAAACGTTGGGCCCACCACGCCAGGCAACTCGAGGCCATGGAAGCGGTGGGTGCTTTCAGTGATGGCAGCGACGCCGTACTTTCGGACGGCGAGGGCACAGAGGTGTCGAAAGACGCCCAAGCGCTAGTCCCCGACCCAGGAGGATTGTCCGGCAGGGCAGTTATGGGGAACACACCCAACGACACGAGCGCTACCCATACTACTACTACACATAAACACTCTAAGCCCAACCGCGACTCGACACGTGTGTCGAGTTCTTGGAAAAAAGAGGCACGGAGAGAGCGGTCCACAAAGTTGGTGTCCTCTGGGCGTTCCAGGTCGAGATCGCCGCACGACATGAGGCAACTGTCCACAGTTGCCAAGAGTGCCTCGCTTCCCCAAGTCACGGAGGTACGTTCGTCAGAAAACCAATCCGGCCTCCACCCCCAGGACGCACACCAGAAGTCGGCTCCGGCAGCTCGTTCGGGCGTCTGCTTCTGAGTCCCGACGTGCACACTCGAAAGAGAGAGAGAGTACCCCCGAATCTCGACGCCAGGCGTCAAAAAGCTTAGAAAAGGTGAAAACTTCAGGAAAACACTCTTCTACTCAAGGGGAAGGGGGCAAACAGCATAAAAGGTCAGTACACTCTACTTCTGCACCACAGACACTTAAGTCTTCAGATAAAGAAAGTTCCAAGACCCCTGTCTCTGCCCCTAAGACCAAACCTATTGCTCCCACTCCTCACGTTAGGGAAATAGGAGGGGAACCTTCACAAGAGGTTATCATCCCCAGCTCCAGAGAATGGAGCAGTGACGATATAGACAGGGTAATGAGGAGAATGTCTTCCCTGGCTGATTTCTACTCTGAAAACCCAGAACATTTCCTCACTTACACTCCAGACGGCGCTACTCCTTCAGGATCCAGGGACCCTCAGCCCTCTAGTAAAAAAAAACCCGGTTTCAGACTCCAACTCAGGGCCTGATTTCAGACCCTTACTATATACAACCTTATCAACAGTATAGTGAGGATCCACAACAATATACTGAGGATCCAGACTTCCATTTGTTGGACAACCAAACGGGGGTAGATTATTATGGAGAGGACAGGGATTGGGCAAGCGGTTTGCGTGATGTCTGCGGACTCTGTTTTCCCCATAGGGGCCGGGGTCTGGATGCCTGGAAGCGGCAAGACCCGAAATGAAATGGGAATGACCCAACAGGTTAGACTTAGAAGGAAACTGAGCTTTTCCTATTCCCTTCCTTCTCTCACCTTGTTCTTGTCTTTCTCTCTAGGTTCTGGGAAGTGGCTGTGGATCCGGATGATCGCTGCTGAAGATGGTGGCGTCCAGGAAGGTTGAGTGAAATGCAGCGCTGCAGCGATCGTAGCGAAATGCTTTTAAAATGATGTCTTCCTTTTCAGGATCGTCGGTGTGATGTCTCTGTGGTGCTGATTTAGCAGGTAAGGTCTTTTGTCTCCCTTTGCAGGTGACCCAGGATACTGACAGGCGTGGCTGAGGTCCAGATGCAGGAGCTGACACGGTGAGCGTCCAGCTGCGAGGAGCAGAACAACGCGAAGCGTGAGTTGCTGATCGGGTGTGGTTTAAATAGCTTTGGAAGAAGTTCCAAGTGTGTATCCTTCCTCCGATCAGGTATGTATCCTTCCCCGACCACACCCGGGTGGAAAGTAATCCCACAGGTAAAGTAGTTCCATTCAGGCCTCAAGAGGGCCTGGACGTGGCAGCATGGTCTGTATCAGGTAAGTGCACATTAAAACACTTGAACACATGTCTAGCTTTATGAGCCTGGCGCCTAAGGCGCCAGGACAGGGGTCCAACATGAGCCTGGCGCCTAAGGCGCCACGACTGCGTCCAAAGGGCCCCAGCTTGGGCCTGCTGGCACTCCCTTGGGGGAAATGATGCCTGCCTCTGGGGTTGCTGGGTCGGACCTGGCTCCTTGGAGGTAGGCATCATGACATCATGCCCCGTGTCTCCTTCCTGTACCCCCCGTGTCTCTCTCCTGTTGCCCCCCACCCCCTGCTCATGCCCCCTGTTTCTCTCCTGTTGCCCCCCACCCCCCGCTCATGCCCGTGTCTCCCTCCTGTTCCCCCCACCCCCCGCTCATGCCCCGTGTCTTTCTCCTATTCCCCCCACCCCTCGCTCATGCCCCGTGTCTCCCTCCTGTTCCCCCCACCCCATGCCCCGTGTCACCCTCCTGTTTCCCCCATCCCCGCTCATACCCGTGTCTCTGTCCTGTTCCCCCCACCCCTGCTCATGCCCTGTGTATCTCTCCTGTTCTCCCCACCCCCGCTCATTCCCCGTGTCTCTCTCCTGTTCCCCCTACCCCCCGCTCATGCCCCGTGTCTCTCTCCTGTTCCCCCCGCTCATGCCCGTGTCACCCTCCTGTTCCCCCCCGCTCATGCCCCGTCTCTTCCTCCTGTTCCATCACCCCGGCTCATGCCCCGTGTCTCCCTCCTGTTCCCCCCACCCCCGCTCATGCCCCGTGTCTCTCTCTGTTCCCCCCGCTCATGACCCGTGTCTTCCTCCCGTTCCCCCACCCCCGCTCATGCTTCATGTCTCCCTCCTGTTGCCCCCGCTCATGCCTTGTGCCTCTCTCCTGTTCTCCCACCCCCTGCTCATGCCCCGTGTCTCTCTCCTGTTCCCCCACCCCCTGCTCACGCCCCGTGTCTTCCTCCTGTTCCCCCACCCCCGCCCCGTGTCTCCCTCCTGTTTCCCCCACCCCCGCTCATGCCCCGTGTCTCTCTCTGTTCCCCCCGCTCATGCCCCGTGTCTTCCTCCCGTTCCCCCCACCCCCGCTCATGCCCCGTGTCTCCCTCCTGTTGCCCCCGCTCATGCCCTGTGCCTCTCTCCTGTTCCCCCACCCCCTGCTCATGCCCCGTGTCTCTCTCCTGTTCCCCCACCCCCCGCTCATGCCCCGTGTCTCTCTCCTATTCCCCCCCACCGCTCATGCCACATGTCTCTCTCCTTCTCCTGTTCCCCCCACCCCTGCTCATGCCCCGTGTCTCTCTCCTGTGCCCCCCACCCCCGCGCATGCCCCGTGTCTCTGTCCTGTTCCCCCCACCCCCCGCTCATGCCCTGTGTCTTCCTCCTGTTCCCCCCACCCCCCGCTCATGCCCCGTGTCTCTCTCCTGTTCCCCCCACCCCCCGCTCATGCCCGTGTCTCCCTCCTGTTCCACCCACCCCCTGCTCATGCCCCGTGTCTTCCTCCTGTTCCCCCCAACCCCCGCTCATGCCCCGTGTGTCCCTCCTGTTCCCCCCGCTCATGCTCCGTGTCTTCCTCCTGTTCCCCCACCCCCGCTCATGCCCCATGTCTCCCTCCTGTTGCCCCCCACCCCCTGCTCATGCCCCGTGTCTCTCTCTTGTTCCCTCCACCCCCGCTCATGCCCTGTGTCTCCCTCCTGTACCCCCCACCCCCTGCTCATGCCCCGTGTCTCTCTCCTGTTCCCCCCACCGCTCATGCCCCATGTCTCTCTCCTTCTCCTGTTCCCCCCACCCCTGCTCATGCCCCGTGTCTCTCTCCTGTGCCCCCCACCCCCGCGCATGCCCCGTGTCTCTGTCCTGTTCCCCCCACCCCCCGCTCATGCCCTGTGTCTTCCTCCTGTTCCCCCCACCCCCCGCTCATGCCCCGTGTCTCTCTCCTGTTCCCCCCACCCCCCGCTCATGCCCGTGTCTCCCTCCTGTTCCATCCACCCCCTGCTCATGCCCCGTGTCTTCCTCCTGTTCCCCCCACCCCCCGCTCATGCCCCGTGTGTCCCTCCTGTTCCCCCCGCTCATGCTCCGTGTCTTCCTCCTGTTCCCCCACCCCCGCTCATGCCCCATGTCTCCCTCCTGTTGCCCCCCACCCCCTGCTCATGCCCCGTGTCTCTCTCTTGTTCCCTCCACCCCCCGCTCATGCCCTGTGTCTCCCTCCTGTACCCCCCACCCCCTGCTCATGCCCCGTGTCTCTCTCCTGTTCCCCCACCCCCCGCTCATGCCCTGTGTCTTTCTCCTGTTCCCCCCAATCCCCACTCATGCCCTGTGTCTCCCTCCTGTTCCCCCCACTCCCCGCTCATGCCCCATGTCTCTCTCCTGTTCCCCCCCACCCCCCGCTCATGCCCCGTGTCTCTCTCCTGTTCCCCCCACCCCTCGCTCATGCCCCGTGTCTCCCTCCTATTCCCCCCACCCCCCGCTCATGCCCCGTGTCTCCCTCCTGTTTCCCCCATGCCCCACTCTTGCCCTGTGACTCTCTCCTGTTCCCCCCACCCCAGCTCATGCCCTGTGTCTCTCTCCTGTTCCCCCCACCCCCCGCTCATGCTCTCCCTGTGTATCTCTCCTGTTCTCCCCACCCCCGCTCATTCCCCGTGTCTCTCTCCTGTTCCCCCCACCCCCCGCTCATGCCCCGTGTCTCTCTCCTGTTCCCCCCACCCCCGCTCATGCCCGTGTCACCCTCCTGTTCCCCCACCCCCTGCTCATGCCCCGTGTCTTCCTCCTGTTCCCCCACCCCTGCTCATGCCCCGTGTCTCCCTCCTGTTCCCCCCACCCCCGCTCATGCCCCGTGTCTCTCTCTGTTGCCCCCGCTCATGCCCCGTGTCTTCCTCCCGTTCCCCCCACCCCCGCGTCTCCCTCCTGTTGCCCCCGCTCATGCCCCGTGCCTCTCTCCTGTTCCCCCACCCCCTGCTCATGCCCCGTGTCTCTCTCCTGTTCCCCCCACCCCCGCTCATGCCCCCTGTCTCTCTCCTGTTCTCCCCCACCCCCCGCTCATGCCCTGTGTCTCTCTCCTGTTCCCCCCCACCCCTGCTCATGCCCCGTGTCTTCCTCCTGTTCCCCCCACCCCCCGCTCATGCCCTGTGTCTTCCTCCTGTTCCCCCCACCCCCCGCTCATGCCCCGTATCTCTCTCCTGTTCCCCCCAGCCCCCGCTCATGCCCGTGTCTCCCTCCTGTTCCCCCACCCCCTGCTCATGCCCCGTGTCTCCCTCCTGTTCCCCCCGCCTCTCTCTGTTCCCCCTGCTCATGCTCCGTGTCTTCCTCCTGTTCCCCCACCCCCCGCTCATGCCCCGTGTCTCCCTCCTGTTGCCCCCCACCCACTGCTCATGCCCCGTCTCTATCTCCTGTTCCCCCACCCCCCGCTCATGCCCTGTGTCTATCTCCTGTTCCCCCCGCCCATGCCCCGTCTCTCTCCTGTTCCCCCCCACCCCTGCTCATGCCCCGTGTCTCTCTCCTGTGCCCCCCACCCCCGCGCATGCTCCGTGTCTCTGTCCTGTTCCCCCCCGCTCATGCCCTGTGTCTTCCTCCTGTTCCCCCCACCCCCCGCTCTTGCCCCGTGTGTCCCTCCTGTTCCCCCCGCTCATGCTCCGTGTCTTCCTCCTGTTCCCCCACCCCCGCTCATGCCCCATGTCTCCCTCCTGTTGCCCCCCACCCCCTGCTCATGCCCCGTGTCTCTCTCTTGTTCCCTCCACCCCCCGCTCATGCCCTGTGTCTCCCTCCTGTACCCCCCACCCCCTGCTCATGCCCCGTGTCTCTCTCCTGTTCCCCCACCCCCCGCTCATGCCCTGTGTCTTTCTCCTGTTCCCCCCAATCCCCACTCATGCCCTGTGTCTCCCTCCTGTTCCCCCCACTCCCCGCTCATGCCCCATGTCTCTCTCCTGTTCCCCCCCACCCCCCGCTCATGCCCCGTGTCTCTCTCCTGTTCCCCCCACCCCTCGCTCATGCCCCGTGTCTCCCTCCTATTCCCCCCACCCCCCGCTCATGCCCCGTGTCTCCCTCCTGTTTCCCCCATGCCCCACTCTTGCCCTGTGACTCTCTCCTGTTCCCCCCACCCCAGCTCATGCCCTGTGTCTCTCTCCTGTTCCCCCCACCCCCCGCTCATGCTCTCCCTGTGTATCTCTCCTGTTCTCCCCACCCCCGCTCATTCCCCGTGTCTCTCTCCTGTTCCCCCCACCCCCCGCTCATGCCCCGTGTCTCTCTCCTGTTCCCCCCACCCCCGCTCATGCCCGTGTCACCCTCCTGTTCCCCCACCCCCTGCTCATGCCCCGTGTCTTCCTCCTGTTCCCCCACCCCTGCTCATGCCCCGTGTCTCCCTCCTGTTCCCCCCACCCCCGCTCATGCCCCGTGTCTCTCTCTGTTGCCCCCGCTCATGCCCCGTGTCTTCCTCCCGTTCCCCCCACCCCCGCGTCTCCCTCCTGTTGCCCCCGCTCATGCCCCGTGCCTCTCTCCTGTTCCCCCACCCCCTGCTCATGCCCCGTGTCTCTCTCCTGTTCCCCCCACCCCCGCTCATGCCCCCTGTCTCTCTCCTGTTCTCCCCCACCCCCCGCTCATGCCCTGTGTCTCTCTCCTGTTCCCCCCCACCCCTGCTCATGCCCCGTGTCTTCCTCCTGTTCCCCCCACCCCCCGCTCATGCCCTGTGTCTTCCTCCTGTTCCCCCCACCCCCGCTCATGCCCCGTATCTCTCTCCTGTTCCCCCCAGCCCCCGCTCATGCCCGTGTCTCCCTCCTGTTCCCCCACCCCCTGCTCATGCCCCGTGTCTCCCTCCTGTTCCCCCCGCCTCTCTCTGTTCCCCCTGCTCATGCTCCGTGTCTTCCTCCTGTTCCCCCACCCCCCGCTCATGCCCCGTGTCTCCCTCCTGTTGCCCCCCACCGCTCATGCCCCGTCTCTATCTCCTGTTCCCCCACCCCCCGCTCATGCCCTGTGTCTATCTCCTGTTCCCCCCGCCCATGCCCCGTCTCTCTCCTGTTCCCACCCACCCCTGCTCATGCCCCGTGTCTCTCTCCTGTGCCCCCCACCCCCGCGCATGCTCCGTGTCTTCCTCCTGTTCCCCCAGCCCCGCTCATGCCCCATGTCTCCCTCCTGTTGCCCCCCACCCCCTGCTCATGCCCCATGTCTCTCTTGTTCCCTCCACCCCCCGCTCATGCCCCGTGTCTCCCTCCTGTACCCCCCAACCCCGCTCATGCCCCGTGTCTCTCTCCTGTTCCCCCCACCCCCCGTTCATGCCCTGTGTCTTTCTCCTGTTCCCCCCAACCCCCACTCATGCCCCGTGTCTCCCTCCTGTTCCCCCCACTCCCCGCTCATGCCCCGTGTCTCTCTCCTGTTCCCCCCACCCCTGCTCATGCCCGTGTCTCTCTCCTGTTCCCCGCCACCCCCCGCTCATGCCGTGTCTCCCTCCTGTTCCCCCCCACCCCCCGCTCATGCCCCGTGTCTCTCTCCTGTTCCCCCCACCCCCCGCTCATGCCCCGTGTCTCCTGTTCCCCCCACCCCCGCTCATGCCCTGTGTAACTCTCCTATTCTCCCCACCCCCGCTCATTCCCCGTGTCTTCCTCCTGTTCCCCCCACCCCGCGCTCATGCCCCGTGTCTCTCTCCTGTTCCCCCCGCCTCTCTCTGTTCCCCCTGCTCATGCTCCGTGTCTTCCTCCTGTTCCCCCACCCCCCGCTCATGCCCCGTGTCTCCCTCCTGTTGCCCCCCACCCACTGCTCATGCCCCGTCTCTATCTCCTGTTCCCCACCCCCCGCTCATGCCCTGTGTCTATCTCCTGTTCCCCCCACCCCCCGCTCATGCCCCGTCTCTCTCCTGTTCCCCCCCACCCCTGCTCATGCCCCGTGTCTCTCTCCTGTGCCCCCACCCCCGCGCATGCTCCGTGTCTCTGTCCTGTTCCCCCCCGCCCCCCGCTCATGCCCTGTGTCTTCCTCCTGTTCCCCCCACCCCCTGCTCATGCCCCGTGTCTCTCTCCTGTTCCCCCCACCCCCCGCTCATGCCCGTGTCTCCCTCCTGTTCCGCCCACCCTCTGCTCATGCCCCGTGTCTTCCTCCTGTTCCCCCCACCCCCGCTCATGCCCCGTGTGTCCCTCCTGTTCCCCCGCCTCTCTCTGTTCCCCCGCTCATGCTCCGTGTCTTCCTCCTGTTCCCCCAGCCCCGCTCATGCCCCATGTCTCCCTCCTGTTGCCCCCCACCCCCTGCTCATGCCCCGTGTCTCTCTCTTGTTCCCTCCACCCCCCGCTCATGCCCCGTGTCTCCCTCCTGTACCCCCCCACCCCCGCTCATGCCCCGTGTCTCTCTCCTGTTCCCCCCACCCCCCGCTCATGCCCTGTGTCTTTCTCCTGTTCCCCCAACCCCCACTCATGCCCCGTGTCTCCCTCCTGTTCCCCCCACTCCCCGCTCATGCCCCGTGTCTCTCTCCTGTTCCCCCCACCCCTGCTCATGCCCCGTGTCTCTCTCCTGTTCCCCGCCACCCCCCGCTCATGCCGTGTCTCCCTCCTGTTCCCCCCACCCCCCGCTCATGCCCCGTGTCTCTCTCCTGTTCCCCCCACCCCTCGCTCATGCCCCGTGTCTCCCTCCTATTCCCCCCACCCCCCGCTCATGCCCCGTGTCTCCCTCCTGTTTCCCCCATGCCCCAACCATGCCCCGTGACTCTCTCCTGTTCCCCCCACCCCCGCTCATGCCCCGTGTCTCTCTCCTGTTCCCCCCACCCCCGCTCATGCCCTGTGTATCTCCTATTCTCCCCACCCCCGCTCATTCCCCGTGTCTCTCTCCTGTTCCCCCCCACCCCGCGCTCATGCCCCGTGTCTCTCTCCTGTTCCCCCCACCCCCGCTCATGCCCGTGTCACCCTCCTATTCCCCCACCCCCTGCTCATGCCCCGTGTCTTCCTCCTGTTCCCCCACCCCTGCTCATGCCCCGTGTCTCCCTCCTGTTCCCCCCGCTCATGCCCCGTGTCTCTCTATGTTCCCCCGCTCATGCCCTGTGTCTTCCTCCCGTTCCCCCCACCCCCGCTCATGCCCCGTGTCTCCCTCCTGTTGCCCCCGCTCATGCCCCGTGTCTCTCTCCTGTTCCCCCACCCCCTGCTCATGCCCTGTGTCTCTCTCCTGTTCCCCCCACCCCCGCTCATGCCCCGTGTCTCTCTCCTGTTCCCCCCCACCCCCTGCTCATGCCCTGTGTCTCTCTCCTGTTCCCCCCCACCCCTGCTCATGCCCCGTGTCTCTCTCCTGTTCCCCCCACCCCCTGCTCATGCCCTGTGTCTTCCTCCTGTTCCCCCCACTCCCGCTCATGCCCCGTGTCTCCCTCCTGTTCCCCCTACCCCCTGCTCATGCCCCGTGTCTTCCTCCTGTTCCCCCCACCCCCTGCTCATGCCCCGTGTCTCCCTCCTGTTCCCCCGCCTCTCTTTGTTCCCCCCGCTCATGCTCCGTGTCTTCCTCCTGTTCCCCCACCCCCCGCTCATGCCCCGTGTCTCCCTCCTGTTGCCCCCCACCCACTGCTCATGCCCCGTGTCTCTCTCCTGTTCCCCCCACCCCCCGCTCATGCCGTGTCTTTCTCCTGTTCCCCCCACCCCCCGCTCATGCCCCTTGTCTCCCTCCTGTTCCCCCACCCCCCGCTCATGCCCCGTGTCTCTCTCCTGTTCCCCCCCACCCCCGCTCATGCCCCGTGTCTCCCTCCTGTTTCCCCCACGCCCCGCTCATGCCCTGTGTCTCTCTCCTGTTCCCTCATCCCCCGCTCATGCCCCGTGTCTCTCTACTGTTCCCCCCACCCCCCGCTCATGACCGTGTATCTCCTTTTCCCCCCACCCCCCGCTCATGCCCCGTGTCTCTCTCCTGTTCCCCCCACCCCCCGCTCATGCCCGTGTCTCCCTCTTGTTCCCCCAACCCCTGCTCATGCCCGTGTCTTCCTCCTGTTCTCCCCCACCCCCTGCTCATGCCCCGTGTCTCCCTCCTGTTCCCCCCACCCCTGCTCATGCCCCGTGTCTCTCTCTGTTCCCCCCGCTCATGCCCCGTGTCTTCCTCCTGTTCCCCCCACCCCCCACTTGTGCCCCGTGTCTCTCTCCTGGTCCCCCCACTCTCCGCTCATGCCCCGTGTCTTCCTCCTGTTCCCCCCACTCCCCGCTCATGCCCCGTGTCTTCCTCCTGTTCCCCCAACCCCCCGCTCATGCCCCGTGTCTTCCTCCAGTTCCCCCCCACCCCGCTCATGCCGTGTCTTCCTCCTGTTCCACCCGCTCATGCCCCCTCTCTTCCTCCTGTTCCCCCCACCCCCCTGCTCATGCCCCCTGTCGTCGTCCTGTTCCCCCCACCCCCCGCTCATGCCCCGTGTCTTCCTCTTGTCCCCCCTCCTATGATGCCCATTGTTGACCTCTTGTTCCCCACCCCCGCTGATGCCCCGTGTCTTCCTTCTGTTCCCCCCACCCCCCGCTGATGCCCCGTGTCTTCCTTCTGTTCCCCCTGCTCATGCCCTGTGTCTCTCTCCTGTTCCCCCCCACTCCCTGCTCATGCCCCGTGTCTCTCTCCTGTTCCCCCCACCCCCCGCTCATGCCCCATGTCTCCCTACTGTATTCCCCACCTCCCACTCATGCCCCATGTCTCTCTCTCTCCTGTTGCCCCCTACCCCCGCTCATGCCCCGTGTCTCTCTCCTGTTCCCCCCACCCCCGCTTATGCCCTGTGTCTTTCTCCTGTTCCCCCATCCCCCGCTCATGCCCTGTGTCTCCCTCCGGTTCCCCCCACCCCCGGTCATGCCCCGTGTCTTCCTCCTGTTCCCCCCACCCCCGCTCATGCCCTGTGTCTCTCTCCTGTTCCCCCCCACTCATGCCCTGTGTTTTCCTCCTGTTCCCCCAACCCCCGCTCATGCCCCGTATCTCCCACCTGTTCCCCCCACCCCCCGCTCATGCCCCATGTCTCTCTTCTGTTCCCCCCACCCCTGCTCATGCCCCGTGTCTCTCTCCTGTTCCCCCCACCCCCCGCTCATGCCCTGTGTCTCCCTCCTGTCCCCCCCACGCCCGCTCATGCCCCGTTTCTCTCCTGTTCCCCCCCAGCCCCCGCTCATGCCCCGTGTTTTCCTCCTGTTCCCCCGACCCCCTGCTCATGCCCCGTGTCTCCCTCCTGGCCCACCCTACACCCCGCTCATGCCCTGTGTCTCTCTCCTGTTCCTCCCACCGTCTGCTCATGTCCTGTGTCTCTCTCCTGTTCCCCCCACCCCCCGCTCATGCCCCGTGTCTCCCTCCTGTTTCCCCCACCCCCGCTCATGCCCCGTGTCTCTCTCCTGTTCCCCCCACCCCCGCTCATTCCCCGTGTATCTCTCCTGTTCCCCCCCACCCCCGCGTCTCTCTCCTGTTCCCCCCCACCCCCTGCTCATGCCCCGTGTCTCTCTCCTGTTCCCTCCACCCCCACTCATGCCCCGTGTCTCCCTCCTGTTCCCCCTACCCCCCGCTCATGCCCAGTGTATCTCTCCTGTTCCCCCCACCCCCGCTCATGCCCCGTGCCTCTCTCCTGTTCCCCCACCCCCTGCTCATGCCCCGTGTCTCTCTCCTGTTCCCCCCACCCCCGCTCATGCCCCGTGTCTCTCTCCTGTTCCCCCCCACCCCCCGCTCATTCCGTGTCTCTCACCTGTTCCCCCCAACCCCTGCTCATGCCCCGTGTCTTCCTCCTGTTCCCCCCACCCCCCGCTCATGCCCTGTGTCTTCCTCCTGTTCCCCTCACTCCCCGCTCATGCCCCGTGTCTCTCTCCTGTTCCCCCACCCCCCGCTCATGCCTGTGTCTCCCTCCTGTTCCCCCCACCCCCTGCTCATGCCCCGTGTCTTCCTCCTGTTCCCCCCACCCCCTGCTCATGCCCCGTGTCTCCCTCCTGTTCCCCCCGCCTCTCTCTGTTCCCCCCGCTCATGCTCCGTGTCTTCCTCCTGTTCCCCCACCCCCCGCTCATGCCCCGTGTCTCCCTCCTGTTGCCCCCCACCCACTGCTCATGCCCCGTCTCTCTCCTGTTCCCCCCACCCCCCGCTCATGCCCTGTGTCTTTCTCCTGTTCCCCCCACCCCCGCTCATGCCCCGTGTCTCCCTCCTGTTCCCCCCACCCCCTGCTCATGCCCCGTGTCTCTCTCCTGTTCGCCCCCACCCCCACTCATGCCCTGTGTCTCCCTCCTGTTTCCCCCACGCCCCACTCATGCCCTGTGTCTCTCTCCTGTTCCCCCATCCCCCGCTCATGCCCCGTGTCTCTCTCCTGTTCCCCCCACCCCCCGCTCATGCCCCGTGTATCTCTCCTTTTCCCCCCACCCCCTGCTCATGCCCCGTGTCTCTCTCCTGTTCCCCCCACCCCCCGCTCATGCCCGTGTCTCCCTCTTGTTCCCCTAACCCCTGCTCATGCCCCGTGTCTTCCACCTGTTCCCCCCACCCCCTGCTCATGCCCCGTGTCTCCCTCCTGTTCCCCCCACCCCTGCTCATGCCCCGTGTCTCCCTCTGTTCCCCCCGCTCATGCCCCGTGTCTTCCTCCTGTTCCCCCCACCCCCCACTCGTGCCCCGTGTCTCTCTCCTGGTCCCCCCACTCCCCGCTCATGCCCCGTGTCTTCCTCCTGTTCCCCCCACTCCCCGCTCATGCCCCGTGTCTTCCTCCTGTTCCCGCCACCCCCCGCTCATGCCCCGTGTCTTCCTCCTGTTCCCCCATCCCCGCTCATGCCCCGTGTCTTCCTCCTGTTCCCCCCCACCCCGCTCATGCCCTGTGTCTTCCTCCTGTTCCCCCCCGCTCATGCCCCCTCTCTTCCTCCTGTTCCCCCCACCCCCCTGCTCATGCCCCCTGTCGTCGTCGTCCTGTTCCCCCCACCCCCGCTCATGCCCCGTGTCTTCCTTCTGTTCTCCCTGCTCATGCCCTGTGTCTCTCTCCTGTTCCCCCCACCCCCTGCTCATGCCCCGTGTCTCTCTCCTGTTCCCCCCCACCCCCCGCTCATGCCCCATGTCTCCCTACTGTATTCCCCACCTCCCGCTCATGCCCCATGTCTCTCTCCTGTTACCCCCTACCCCCTCTCATGCCCCGTGTCTCTCTCCTGTTCCCCCCACCCCCGCTTATGCCCTGTGTCTTTCTCCTGTTCCCCCATCCCCCACTCATGCCCTGTGTCTCCCTCCTGTTCCCCCCACCCCCCGGTCATGCCCCGTATCTTCCTCCTGTTCCCCCCACCCCCCGCTCATGCCCTGTGTCTCTCTCCTGTTCCCCCCCGCTCATGCCCTGTGTTTTCCTTCTGTTCCCCCCAACCCCCGCTCATGCCCCGTGTCTCCCTCCTGTTCCCCCCACCCCCGCTCATGCCCCGTGTCTCTCTTCTGTTCCCCCCACCCCTGTTCATGCCCCGTGTCTCTCTCCTGTTCCCCCCACCCACGCTCATGCCCCGTGTCTCCCTCCTGTTCCCCCACGCCCGCTCATGCCCCGTGTCTCTCTCCTGTTCCTCCCCACCCCCCGCTCATGCCCCGTGTTTTCCTCCTGTTCCCCCGACCCCCTGCTCATGCCCCGTGTCTCCCTCCTGGCCCACCCTACCCCCTGCTCATGCCCTGTGTGTCTCTCCTGTTCCTCCCACCGTCTGCTCATGTCCTGTGTCTCTCTCCTGTTCCCCCCACCCCCTGCTCATGCCCCGTGTCTCCCTCCTGTTTCCTCCACCCCCGCTCATGCCCCGTGTCTCTCTCCTGTTCCCCCCACCCCTGCTCATTCCCCGTGTATCTCTCCTGTTCCCCCCCACCCCCGCGTCTCTCTCCTGTTCCCCACCACCCCCGCTCATGCCCCGTGTCTCCCTCCTGTTCCCCCTACCCCCCGCTCATGCCCAGTGTATCTCTCCTGTTCCCCCCACCCCCTGCTCATGCCCCGTGTCTCTCTTCTGTTCCCCCACCCCCCACTCATGCCCCGTGTATCTCTTCTGTTCCCCCACCCCCCGCTCATGCCACGTGTCTCTCTCCTGTTCCCCCATCCCCTGCTCATGCCCCGTGTCTTTCTCCTGTTCCCCCCACCCCCGCTCATGCCCCGTGTCTCCCTCCTGTTCCCCCTACCCCCGCTCATGCCCAGTGTATCTCTCCTGTCCCCCCCCACCCCCGCTCAAGCCCTGTGTCTCTCTCCTGTTCCCCCCACCCTCCGCTCATGCCCCGTGTCTCCCTCCTGTTCCCCCCACCCCATGCTCATGGCCTGTGTCTCTCTCCTGTTCCCCCCACCCCCGCTCATGCCCCGTGTCTTCCTCCTGTTCCCCTCACCCCCCGCTCATGCCCCATGTCTCTCTCCTGTTCCCCCCACCCCCGCTCATGCCCCGTGTCTCTCTCCTGTCCCCCCACCCTCTGCTCATGCCCCGTGTCCCTCTCCTGTTCCCCCCACTCCCTGTTCATGTCCCGTGTCTCCCTCCTGTTCCCCCCACCCCCCACTCATGCCCTGTGTCTTCCTCCTGTTCCCCCCACCCCCTGCTCATGCCCAGTGTCTCCCTCCTGTTCCCCCCACCCCCGCGTCTCTCTCCTGTTCCCCCCACCTCCCGCTCATGTCCTGTGTCTTCCACCTGTTCCCCCCCACCCCCTGCTCATGCCCGGTGTGTCTCCCCTGTTCCCCCCCGGCCCCCGCTCATGCCACGTGTCTTCCTCCTGTCCCCCCCCCAAGCCTTTCTCTCTCCTCCATCACAAAGCCGATATGGGGCAGCCATCTTCAACTGGAGAGTAAAAGCACAGTAGCAATCAAGTACACTTCAAGACAGGCCCTGATTCAACATCCCCTATTTACTCCTTGCCTTAGAGGAAGGCCCTCGGTCATCCGCGGCACAAGGTTGCTATGGCAACCAGTCATGCACATCTGGAGCCTCTTGTAGAGATTGCATGGCGGTGGGAAAGAGCACACATGGGTGGCCCTTAAGAGGAGGGGCAGCAATGCTGCTGTGACAGGCTGCCGGTGTAGGGTTTTTCACACCCCACAGGGATGACAAAGGAAGAGACAGAGGTAAGGGCAGGCTGGCGAGAAGATGGTGATCAGGAACGGGACTCCTCCACTTTCCATAGGTGAGCACAAATGAAACATTCTGAGTGGTTATCAGGAGCTAGCGCCTGGGATTAGCAGGAATACCTTGTTCCTAATTGGCTGAGCCATGTGGAACATTTTATAAAGGGTCTTAAATTAAGCTTAATACTGTTTAGAAAAGATGTTTCTGGGTATGGACACCCAAGATTGGGGACCAGCACCTGGTCTCTATAACAAAGAAGGAACACAATGTAATCTTCAACCAAGTGTTACAAATTACCTTTTTGTTTAGGGTGTCTCTTCCATGAATTTGGGTTTGTGGGCATGTCCTGTGCCCAGATACTGGCCAATATGAAAATGAGAACTATTACTTACTCATTCACTATTGTGTGGTAGTAGGAAATATTACTGGTTTAACTCACTTATGTTAGCTGGAATCATAGATAATTACCATTACTACACAACCTAGAAGTTATGTTTTTGGTTCTCAGACAAAATGTTTGCATTTGAAAAGAACAGGCCCACTACCTGCTCAAGAGATCTCTGTTTTGTGCTCAAAGATGTACTGTATCCCCGCTATTGTTTACACATAAGAAGAGCGCAAAACTATTTGAAGAATGCACAGCAGCCAATTTGCTTCTGCATAGTTGAGAATGATATGCTTTATTTAATCTATGTTTTTAAACAGAGACTGCTAACTCGGTGTTTTTTCTGTTTAATCTGCAGGTTTTGAGATTATAAATAAAAAAAGCATCGGAAGATTTCCATTTCACTCGACAGCAGCAGAAATGACACCAATGACACCATGGAAAGCTTCATTGGGAAGAGCCAAATTGAGGGTGTTCCAGAGATATCAAAGAGGAGCGAAATCCAGAAGCCACTCGTATTCAGAAAATAATAGAAGACTGGGAATTAATTTTGCTCAATGTGTAGGCGGGCTCAGGAATGTTACGCATTCTGAATTACAACAGGAGCCTCATGGTGCAGAGACTTCATTTACAGATAGTGGATTTAGTAGTATGAGAAAAGAAAATCTGTGTGTATACCCACAAAGCACACAACAAAACTATGGACAGTGTAAAGGTTCTGAATCTGAGCAGCACTTCCGACACAAACAGGGGATTTGTAAATATCAGAGATCAAGGACTGTAACAAGACTATATACATGTATGCAATGTGAAAAAAGTTTTACTCAGATGAGAAATCTTGTTAGGCACCAGAAACTACATATCGGAGATAGGCCTTATAAGTGCTCTGAATGTGAGAAAAGCTTTAATCGTAGGGAACATCTTACTAATCATGAGAGAACCCACATTGGATAGTAGTCTGAATGATAAGGGATTACATTTTTACTGTTAAGTACTCAGACTAAGAAATGGCAATACTATTAATATTGACCATTTATAGAGTTCAAGCCACGAACTGAATTGTATCTTGCCAAAATATCCCAAATATTGTACTTATTTTGTGAACCTCTGATGAAAGATTCACTTGAGTCCACCCATGAGGACTCAACTATGTCACTGCCAGTATGAGGAGGTGAGGGGAGGGGATATTGTAACTTGCTGAGCTTTCACGCTGTCTCATACACTTACTAAACCTATAGTCATAAATGTTTGGATTCTCAGTGATTTGTTTTAATCTTCTGCATCGAAGATTATTGAAAGTGTAATTCAGTAGTGTACACAAAGCATTACTCACAGATGCCCTTATTTTACAACACGCGCAGACATTCCTATTTCACAACATGCTCAGACTCTCGTATTTCCCAACAACAAGCCTCATAAAAAACTATTATTATCAAAGCTACAGACTATTCACGTATGATCTCCTACACGCCCTATGAACTGGCTGCTCTCCCAATCGAGCTGCTATGTGTCGTAATTGACAAATTCTTGTTAAATGCACCATTGCTTAGAATACAATGAGTAACATCTAATCACACCTAGCCATGCTGCCCATAACGCCTACATGTGAACTTCAGGAAATTGCTAATTTTGTCAAAATACAGATACTAACAACTTTTTTGGCATGGGCCAATGAGATCACTTTAACCAGCTTCATGATCCCTCCAGTGGCTACCAGTTGTCCGTAGAATTTGTTTTTACTGTGTAGCAGTGTGTAACACAGTCTATTATCCCCCAGATCCCGAAATCCTGGCCAACAAATTAATATCTTGTCTTCCATTTTGCAATCTGCTTTTTAGTGGGACTGCGTGTTAATGGTCCACATATTTAGAATGAACCATTGGGTGTGTGCAGGCTTTCCAAGTTCAGCCTACAGGACATGTTTTTCATGAGAGGTTTGAGTCCTTGACAATCATATGGATTTTTGTAAAACAGAAATAAATTGTTTGAGAAAGCATAGTCCCTAAAAGTAAGGCATCATTAAATCTAATGTAACCTTTTGCATAACAAAATGCTTAATGGGTGGGTCTCCAAAACAAGAGGAATAAGAAACAAAATCTCAAAAACAGAACAACTATACTTTAGAAACCTCTTTTTCAGTTAAGATGACTTAAACAAGATGAAAATCAAAATGTAAGGCATTTAAAAGACAGAATGACAGGGTGAGTTTGCTTTCAGATTTAAGGGCTTGGGAAAAAGAGAAAGGCAAAAAAGGGATAATGAAGGAAGGGGGCCAGATTTAGGATTAAGTTTAGCAGTCAAATGGAAAGGAAGAGGGGTGTAAATTGGGAAATTATAACGGGTTAAACAATATAACAGAAGCATGGTGGAATGAGTAAAGAGGTGCTGCAATTAAAAAAAATAACTTAAATGGGAAATTAGTTCTAACATGCAAGCCATTATGCTAATACATATAAATGAAAAATAAAATGTAATTTCAAGTATTCCGGCAGAATGAAATTTGCATATTGTCAATCATTTTGGTATTTTCTTAGCCAAAAGGATGACCTGTATATATATATATATATATATATATATATATATATATATATATATATATATATATATATATATAGATTATGACGAATTGGGACAAAGTTGTGTTTCTGTTGTTCTTAGCAGAGCTCAGGTTTTCATGTGTAATATATGTAATGTACATATGCACAGTTTGTAGGTTATCTGATGCTGTATTTATAAACATACATTCTCATATCTTGTTCTTTTGGGTTGCCCTTTGTGTATTTTAGGTTAGGTTAATCAGTATGTATACTGTGCCCATAACCACAGTAGTGATCTTACCTCTTCCGAGACGTAACCTATTGATGCTGCCATGGTGTCGTCAGACCTTAGCCTGTGGATAGGAAAGAAGAGGGTTGGGGTGTGAGCTGATAGGAAAGGGGTATTAGATCATAGCTGTGACATTGACTTCAGGGGAAAAGCACTTGAGATGAGGTTTGGGAAAGTGGTTGTGGTAGTATGGATGTGTGTTTGTTAACTGTGACTAGTTATCAGAGTGAGAGAACATTTCTGTAATATACTGCAAGGTTTAAAGCCAAGCTTTACTGTGAAGGTAGTATCTATACCAAGCAGTGCTAGGTACTAGATGTAGTTGCTTTGGGATTGTGTGCAGGCCTTGAGAGGTGCTCACGCGGTATGTATGCACAGGATTTATAGCTGGGCGAACGTTATACAGGGGATGCACCATGGGGGTTATAGGTAGGGTTAGGAGAAGGAGAGGTAGCGGGAATAGGTAATGGAAGGGGGCGTTCCCGAGAGGGAAAAATAGTATTGATTGGAACAATTGGTGAGACATTTATTTCAAGTAGGGTCCTCAAGTCCTTTCTGAAGTGTAAGATGGAGAGGGCCAGTCTTACCTTTGTTGGAACCTTGTTCCAGTCATAGGTCATCTAACCATGTACACTTTCTTCCCTCCCTCGGTTCTTTGTTTCCCATCTGGTGATGTCATGACTTGGGATGGCGCTCTGGCCCCAGGGATGGTGAGCTTCTCAGCCAGGTAGAGTTGTGTTTTGTCTGTGATTGTTGTGTAGCTGTATGTTGGTTTATGAGAACATATTCCTTATTTTCCATAGGTTTATTTCTGAATAAGAATATTGCCAACAAAGACCAAGCATCTAATAGGCTCGAACATAATTTGGCAGAGTGAGACAGACAATTGAAAAATACATCTGGCCCTAGAAGGCCAGTAAACTTTTGTTGAACTTTCATGTGTGAACTGATAATTGTGGAAAGTAGCCAAAGAAGATGTGAGTATAATAATCGTATTGTACAAAGCAGAATCTGAAATGCAAGCTGTTTAGAAAGCGTCCGAGAACACTGACAGGCAGACGCACTTCCACAAGCAGAATAAGGATGGAAGATAGATGAGGACAGGAGAATGGAAGCAAATCGTTGACGACGACGTAATACAATGTACAATAACATGTGGGTATGTCATGCTAAATAAAATAAACAGTGAATACAACATCTGTAAAGGAAATGGTGGGTGTCAGGAAGCAGTGCAGGTCTACTTTCAGATCACCGGCTCCAAGTGTCATGATACTCTCTGAAAATACTTCAGTAGTTAACTCTGTCAACGTTTCTCAGCATCAGCCCAGCTATCATCAAGAAGACAGAGCACACCTGTGTATCCAGCAGCCTACAGAAATTAAATTTCTGCGCACACCCTTCTCCACAAAACATTATTCGCCATCGGTATGTCATCTGCCTGCTGTAATTCCAGTATAGATGTGGTCCACCCATGCTTAGCCTCTGTGTCACATCCCTTCTTCTGCCTTCAGCCAAGGCCATCTCAATGCATCCCACTTCCTGCCTGCCAGGCCCAGTGTTTCTTAGACCAATGTGGTTACTTGTCGGACCGTTCACTTTGGTGAGTCTGGGCTCTGTGAGGGGTCTGGAAGAACTTTAGGCAAGCCCAAATACTGTGTGTTCCTTATCTTTCCCAAGCCCCACTGCTGTTCCACTGCACATCTGATGACCCATCCCTTCCTGTCTCTGCACCTGACATTTGACGGAAGATGCCCTCTCCTGCCCTGTTCAGCCCAGGAGGTCCTGGCCTACTTATCTGTCCAGCTCCCCTTGTTATCACTTAGGGGAATGTTTGAAAGTTGAGAGGGTCAGTGTCAGCTCACATGAGTTCCTGTGCAGTATCGGTGAGTCATAGCCTGGCAGTCTATGAAGCCTGTCCTCCAGTCTACTCCCAAACTGATGGCTATTTCTTTTGTGTTACAACAAGTAACAGCTCAGGTGGGCCAAATCCATGCAGAGGTGGCATCCGGGTGATCAGAAACTGCTACCATGTGTGACATGGCGAAAACCTTGCAATAAAAGGTAGATAGGACCTGGGAGGACCAAAGCCAGATCCCCATGCCAACCGTGGAGGTAATATCTTTTAACCTCTGTTCACACACAACGGATTCTTTGTTTTTATGTGTATTATATTTCTTCTAACAAGAACATTACCTGATTTGAGACATGTTTTAACCTTTCTCTTGGCAATGCTTATTTTCGTGCGTTTAGAAACAGACACAGCATACCCACAAAATAGCTGCCTGGTACTTTTTTTGTGGCAAGATCAGGTAGGATTGTGTTAATGATGTAACTGGGTTTGTCCAATAAACCCAAAGAATCAGTTGAGAAATATGAGGCAATGTCTAGATGAGAGGGGCCAGTGATGATCCCCGGCTGGAAGCACATAGGAGGAACTTGTCATGCAATACATCGGCCAGATATGTGCATCGATGACAGACTCGTATCATGAGGGTTTGTATTGTATTTCTGAGGGCGGAAGTTCACAGTGGCCGTAAGGCCTACAGTGAGTTTCTAGAATGTTCTCATCCTTAGTTTTGAATTAGTCACCTGACTGGTGACCTATAAATGTAAGGGATCTGGAGGGCGGGTCCGTTTGTTGTGGTCGGGTAGGTGAAGCTGTGTCTTGTCTTTGTCTTGACAGACAAATAAAGCTGACTCCGATTTGCCAGTGCCCTAAAATGATGCATGAGCCCGGTTTGTCTGACAATTCCGCAACTCAGACATGTCACTCTCCATGCGGCTTGCAGGCTGCTTCCTCTTGTACGCCTGAGATTTTATCATTGGCAAAACATGATGCCCAGTTCCTGGTTTTTATGGTAATTTAATGCACATACACAAGCTTCCAAGGGGATGCAGATGGACAATGCAGCTGCTGCACCCCAACAGTCTCCATGACTGCTACACCCAAACAAACAGCAGGGCAACAACAGCCACACGGATCATTTGTCCAACAGCCTTTGCCAAGTACTTATGATCCTTAAGCTCCAGCTTCCAGGGAGTTGGCCCCAGACTTTCATAAGTACCTCTCGCTTCTCTTTTTACTGCTGCTCTCTCTGGAGGCGGTATAAATTATCAAAAAGACCCAGTCACTTTTCATGCTCCTTTAAGGGAAATGCTGGGGTGACGGGTGGAGGCGCAGATGAAAGCAATGTTCTTTGGACTGCTGGGGACTTTAAGAATTTAGTTAAGGAATTTTAAAACATTAAGGAGGGGCCTCAATGATTTTCTCATGAACTGCAGACAGTGGTATAGTGTTATTACAGTGTAGTACAGTTTTGCAACTCTACCTCTCTGCCCTGAACTCTCTCAAGCCCACTCTTGATAGAGCAAAAAGGGAATTCTACCTCACTCTCATAGACCCGCACAGCAACCATCCTTGCTGGCTACAGGGCACCCTAAAATCACTCCTTCTAAACCTATGACTATCAACTCCACTCTCAAAGATAATTACCTAGTTGAATACTTGCTGGAATGATATAAAAAAATAGAGACTTTTGTCTGAACTTCCTCGCCCTCCCTCCTCCTACTTTCGGCACTCTGCCTACTGTACCATCATCCTCTACCTCTATCTCCCGCGTTAGCCACATTAATACTGAAGAAGTTCTATCTATACTGATGGAGGCTAACCCCTCGTGCCCCATTCAGGCCCTCTTGCTCCTCAGCTAGTCACGCCTATTGCCCCCTGAGTGGCCTCTCACCTCTCTGAACTCTTCAACCTGTCCTTTGACTCTGCTTGCTCTCCCTCTATTTTCAAAATGGCCACAGCCATCCCTCGCCTAAAAAAATAAGTAGCTGATACAAACATACCGCTAACCTTTGTCCTGTGTCTCCCATTCCGTACTACTCTAAAGTGCCTGAAAGGGTTGCGTTCAACCATCTTACACATTTCTTAGACATACACAACCTTCAAGACCCCCTACATGCAGGTTTCTGCTCCTGTCACTCCACAGAAACTGCTCTCTTGAATGTCTCCAACTTCATTGCCTCTGTTAAGCACTCCAACCTATCCTCTATCCTAAATCTCCTTGAGCAGTCAGCCACCTTTGACTCTGTCGTTCACTCTGATCTCCTTAATACACTCTCTCTCTTCTTGGGGTTCACGATCAATCCTACCTGGCACCTCACCAGTGTCTCCTTGAATAACAATACCTCTCAACTCACTCCTCTAACTGTGTTCTACAAGGCTCTGTCCTGAGTCCTCTGCGCTTTACACTTTACACTCTCCACCTCTACTCTTAGTGCACAAATCTCCTTCTTTGGATTCTCGTACCAACTCTTTGTGGATGATACCCACATTTTCTTCTCTTTTCCTGAACTCTCCTCTTATTGCTATTAAAATGTCCAACCGTCTCTCTTTCATTAAATATTGGGTGGCTTCAAACTCTCTGAAGTTAAACTCTACCAAAACAGAGGTACTCTTCTTCCCTGACAAATACTTTAATCTCTTCCCCTACCTTTCCAGTTCCCACCTGACACTCTCCCTTACTCCTCTTTAGATAGAAACCCTGGCCTCATCTATGACCCTTCTCACGCCTTCTCTTCTTTCATCTCCAAAACTGCAATGGCGGCTCACCTCAACCTCCTAAACATTAGGAAAATCAGGTACCCCCTTCCTTTCAACACTGGCAAGCATCTCTTAACCACTCTTGTCTTCTCTAAAGTAGACTACTGTGTGAGTATCGTCTTTGGTCTTCCCAACTAGGCTTTCTGTCCTTTTGACAAAGTCATTAACTTGGCAACCAGGAATCTCCTTGAACTCCTTCACTTCACACCTACTTCCTCTGACCGTCACCGGGCTGGATGGCTGACAATGCAAAACAGGGCCACATTTAAATTTCTTCTCCTGGTTCACAAATCTATCCATGGTAAGGCACCATCATATCTAACCTGTATCCAATTCTACAAGCCTTCTCATAATCTCTGCTCTGCCTCCTCTACTACCCTTGTGGCACATTCTCCTCCCTGTGCTTCCTCTCGCTTTGCATGGAATTCTCTTCAACTGGATATCCGAGAAACAGTCCGCACTGATTGGCTTTTAGTTTGGTTTTGAAAACAGCCAACTGGCCTCTGAGTTACCCTCTTAACCTACCTGTCTTCTGCCTTCAAGATAACATGTTTCCTTTGTCACTAACCTACCTCTGTCCCTCACAGTCTTGGCATCCACTCTAGCACTTCTTCCATCATGGTCACATCCCTTACACAGCTGGCCGTACCGCCTACCCGCACTTAAATAGATTAAGGACAATCTACATTAGACATTATGTCCACCCATGTTTTGTCCCCAGTGACTGTTCCATGTACTCAGTCAGAACGTCACTTGAACTCAGCCCTGTGTAAGAAGTTCATTGTTATCCATCAAATTTGATACCTTATGTATTGTATTTTCTTTTGTGATTGAAAGAGCATTGTTCTTTCCAGTATATAAATATAAATAAATAGATCTGCTTGGGCTGTTAAGAATGAGCTCATGAGGGTGATTGTGCCTCTGGAGGTTAGACAGAGACTCACCAAACAGGCTCAGTGACCAGCAACAGACCCATGAATAGGGAACAAACTAGAACACGCTTCAAATGTACTCTTGTCAACAATCCCTGAAGTGTGCCTCAGGAAAACAGATTGGGGCAAAAATGAGTAACTGCTAGCATAATGAAGAGGAGTCACCGGCTGATTATTAGATTGCTTGAAAATAGTGTTCACACAACACTCACGTATTGATGATCTGTATAGTGTGGCAGAAGAACACTTTGTCAGAGCTGGTAACAGTTGCAAACCATTGTGTGGCATGTAAATAACAGAAGAAAGCCCACATAGGGAATGCACTCATAGGGATATATAGCCTTCAAGGACAGGGACTTCCAGTTGGGAGGTGGGGGGCTTCAGATGGGGCTATAGAGGAAGAGGTTGGGAAAGTGGCATGCAAGGACCAAAAGGCAGCTAGCCAAAAAAAACAGGAGAATTCCCAGACCCACCAGCCTGAAGTTATTTTAAACCAGTTAGGCATTGGAAGAACGAACCCCCTATAGACCCGAGCACAGCAGTCCCCTTCCCCTTGAGGGGAGGGAATAGAACCTAATCCAAACTTCCCCTAATTCACGCCAAATAAGAAAACATGCAGACAGATTAAGAACGGTACTGAGATAACCTGAAGAAGAACACTTCACCATGTCCCCCTTGGTACTTGTTAACCAAAATGGACCATATGTCCAATTCAAATTTGGTGCACATATCTAGTAGACACTGTAGCTAGTGGGGCAGCCACCTGTTGCGATTATTTCCCAGATCTTCCCCTACACACTGGCAGTCTTGGTAACACTGCATGTCATGCAGGTGAAACCATAGCTGGGACAGTATATACATTGGTCCCACACCTGCACGAATTGGTAAGTACAATTCTAGGAACACTATTTTCCCAGCACGATAATGAAGTAGGTTGTATCGGAAAGGCACAGCCAGTCAATATTAAGGTAGACCGATCCAAAAGACCACTCTGAATCACTCTTACTTACCCTTGTATACAGAAGCTGAAGAAGGCATAGCATCAGTGATCGAGTATCTGTCAAATCAAGACATAATAGTGCCACAACTAGTCCTTGTAACACTCCCAAACTTCCAGTCAATAAGCCATGTAGAGGCACTCAGGTTTGTTTAAGATTTAAGAGCTATCATTGCAATGGCATACCAGCCTTCTGAGTAGTGTGCAACCTGGCAATGATAGTATCCTGTATTTTACCAACTGCAGCACACTTTACAGTAGTAGACGTATGTTCTGCTTTCTTCTCAAACCCAGCACACCCAGCCACTCAATGCCTATTTGCTTTTTCATACTGTGGAATTTAGTGCATGTGAACCAAGCTTCCAAAGGCATACATGCAATCACCCACCCTTTTCTAAGAGCAACTTAAGAAAGACCTGGATGATATTAAATTCCTCAGACAGTCCGTCTTAGCTCAGCATGTAGACAATCTATTGTTAGCCTCCCCCTCATTTGAAGCATACAAACAAGACACAGATAGTGTTGACAGTGTTAGTAAATAAGGGACACAAAGCCGCTTGATGCAAGCTAAGCTCTGTATGGTACAGTTGCAGTACCTAGGACAAAACATCATGTTAGGGCACAGGTTCATAGCTGAATCCCAGTAAAAGGGGATAAAGAACATTCTGTTTATGGTTTGTAGGTTATGCCCACTACAGAAGGTTGCAAACATAAGGATGCCTCTCGTACATAGGTCAGTAGGGGGGCGCTGCCTAGACAGGAGCCACAAGAGTGTGCAGCAGGAAAGTGCGGGTTGGGGATCAAGAGTGCAGAGTCCGTGCAGCGATTGGGAGCACCCAAAACAGAACTGGGAGAGGGTCGGTAGCAAAAAGCCAACTGGGTGGATTTGGATTAGAATCTGCAAGATCAACCTTTTGTTAGTGCCCTTCAGACCCCCAAGACAAAATTCCTAAACCTCAGACTATACCACAAATGAGAGTGTTTCTAGGAATAGTAGGTTATTCTAGAAAGTGGATATTTGGTTATGCTGAAATAGTAAAACCGCTGCAACACTATACCAAAATAAACACAATAGAACCGCTATAATGGACACAAGGAGTGAAGGAGGCTTTCAGTAGAGTCAAAACAGTTTTGACAGGAGCACCACCCCTCGGTCTGCCAGATTACAAAAAGAAGTTCATACTTTGTCATGAAAGAAATGGCTTTGCATTGTCACCAAATCTCCGGATTAGGCCTGGCACCCTTTCCTAGTGTCGGCCACCCGGCCCTTCCGGGTTCCTCCATGTTTGGTCAGAATTTCCTGTCTGATAAGACACAGACATTATCACGGTTACCAAATGCCTGAGATCTGTGTCACCTTCTGGTCCTATCCCTGTTGAGATCATGAAGGAGATTATTCTGCCTATCTCTTCTGTGGTATCTTCAGTGGTTAACACCTCGTTGCTAGTAGTACTGTCCCCCTTGTGCTCAAACATGCATTAGTTATCCCTCTCCTAAAAAAACATCTTGATGCTGCAATCTCTTCTAACTTTTCCTGGTCACCCATCTGCTTTGCTCTTTTCTCGAAGAAACTGGGTTTCTTGATCCTTTCCAGTCAGGATTCTGACCAAGACGGTGTACTGAATCTGTGTTGGTATCCACTGTGGATGACCTGGCTCAGATCGTGGATCAGGGCTGGGCTGGAGCTATGATATTATTGGATCTCTGCACCACATTTGACACAGTCGATCACGCCATCTTAATTAGCTAGTTGTCCTCAGCAGGTATGATATGATAGGTTATTTATAACACGCTTAATACCCAGAGGTTTCTAAGCGCGGACCCAGGGATCAAACCTGTGGTTCTCTCTGTCGTCTTGCTTTCATGGCAAGCACGTTGCCCCTGAGCTATCCTCCCGAGACAAGGTATCTGCGGTTCGGTCCTCAACTGGTTTAGCTCTTTTGTCTTGGATCAGTCTCAATCACTCTTTGTTTCTCCTTTTGTCTCCTCCCCATGACTATCACCTGTGGCGTTTCCCAGAGTTCTGCTCTTTCTCCTCTGCTCTTTAACATTTATACCCAGCCTGTGGCTAAGCTTATTCACTTTTTTGGGTTTCAGTGCTACTCCTGTGTGGATGACACCCAAATCCTGGTGTGCCTTGATTGGTCTTCTTCTTCAACTACAAAGTGCTGTAGTTCATTCCTGCTCGCTAGTCACTCTTGGATGCGTTCTAAGTGGCTTCGCCTTAATGGTGAAAAAACTGAGATCTTACTAGGATCCCCCTGTGTTGTTGCTTTTTAGTCTGCTGATTTCCTGGACCCTGAACTTGATCCTTTGCCCGTGCCGGTTAGTGTGGTAAAGGATCTTGGTGTGAAGCTTTCATTGTCCCTTTCCATAGATGGCCAGGTGAGCACTGTCTGTCAGGCCATTCATTTTAAACTTCGGATCCTGCGTCAAGTTCTGCCCCTCCCCCCCTCACAGCTGCCACCTCTGGTAGTGTCATTGCTTGTTTTGGGCTCTCTTGACTACTGCAACTCTCTCTACCTTGCCCAGCCAGCCTACCTTTTACAACATCTGCAGGTTCTACAGAACACCGTGGCTAGGTTGACCACAGGTGCTTCTCGCTTTGTGTCTGCTACTTCACTCCTTTTATTTCTCCATTGGCTGCCTGTGTCCAAACGCGTCAACTTCAAAGCATTGTGTATTGTCCATCGGGCCTTCTATAAAACCGGATCTGAATATCTGCAGGAATAATTTCTTCCCTATGTCCCCATGCACTACCTCTGCTCTACCGTCACCCTCACCATCTCAGTCCCCTGTCTTAAACGCACTCGCATCGGGGGCTGTTCCTTTTCCATTGCTGCTGCACCCCTGTGGCATGCTCTTCCTTTCTCCCTTTGTGCTACCTCGAATCCCTTGTCTTTCCACCAAGCCTTAAAAACTTTTCTGTTCTAATGTTCTCTCCTTGGGCTTCCTGCTGTCCTGTCTCCATAGTGTCATGCTGCCCTTGCCAGTCTAGGCTGCACTTTATAAATGTTTTAACATAACATCAACAGTACTGCCACAAATATACTGACAGTATCAGCAACATATTGTGTATTACAGACCAATTTTAGTAGCTGCGGAATGAACCCTGTCTATGATCTGTGGCAGCACGAGCTTTAGCAGTACAATTGTGTGAATTCATCAGTCACATTGTTACTGAAGGCAAAAACACAGCACATGTCAATGTCACAATCCATTAAGTAGGAAATCACTCAGACTTGATGCCCAGTGTTGAACCCAGCATCCCTGATGCCCATTCCGACAGATGGCAAATACCATGATTGTGATCCACATGCCTGTGTGACTATTACTGACAATCTCCTGCCTGGCACCAAGAAAGGTCATATGTAACACACCAATACATAATGAAGAATTATTGCATTTTGTGGATGGGTCTTATACAGAAATAAAGATGGCCAAATGGTAGTAGGGTATGCAGTGTGTACATTAGTAGATATCGTAGAGAGTGTAAAGCTACCCAATGTCATGTCAGCCTAAGTAGCACTATCCCGTGCATATAAACTGACAAAACAACAAACAGCAAACATATTAACAGACTCTAGGTATGTCTTTGAAGTAGGGCACGACTTTGGTCAGGCATTATCTGTATCACCTATTAAAAATGGTTCTATGGGATTTGCTCAAAGTTATTTGGTCAAGGGAGATTTCATCAAATTCTTTTTTTGTTAGGGACATTTTATTCCAAATGTTTGTCGGGGAGTCCCCCTGCCCTGCCTTCACTCGTCACCATTTTTATTACCTAACCCCACCGCCCCACACACATTTGCGATGAAATTCATCCAAAAAACATCAACAAATTCTCCTTCACCCAAATATGCTGTGGCAAAACCTCCCATTTACATTAAAACACACTCATATGTAGCATATCTCCTAGAAGCACTCGTTACCCAAGCAAATGGCTATAATTAAGTGCACAGCAGACCAACCCTTTAATTATGAGGTCTCTCGCAGAAATGCTTTAGCAGGCTGAGTTTCTAAGAAGGCTGCCAAATCCGTCTCTCAGCCACAATAAGTATTAACATTAAAAGTGTAGCGGAAGCTCCTCCTTTAACAACATTAGAAGAATTGTCACAAATTCAAGCAGTAGCACTAGAAGTAGAAAAGGAGAGGCTGCTGTTTGCACAAGGACTCTCTATGATGAGACGAACATGGTCACCTAGTCACCACGAAAATACTTTAATCATGCTTAGTTTGCAAATATCATGTATTCACATAGGAAAGGGGTATGGTACCAACCCTAAATTGTGACTGGTATGCTCCAGACCTTTCTGACATGGCCCAAGCATACTGCAGACAGCACGTCATCTGCCAGGAAATCCTCAATGGGAAACGAGTATGAACTACACCAGGAGGATATCCACAGCCCTATGGACCATTAGTGAATCTGCTCGTGGACTTTGTGAGGCTGCTAAAGTGCAAACACATTTAAGATGTACAGAAATGTGTGAGCCATTCTACTGTGAACAAACATTGCCAGATAACCTGTTCTCTGGGATGGTTCCCACTTAGGAGGGTCTACAACTATGTTTTAGTTCACAATACCTTTTACAGCAGAGAAATACACATTTGCATATCAGTATGGTCCAGCCCACAAGGAAAGTCCAGCACGGAAATGTCAGGCAATTCTCCTCTGAACAAGAGTACCAACCACAGCCTAAACACATGTTTCAGCCTTGTTGAGCCTCACCAGTGGGATGAAGCTGTGCCTTAGGGCAATGAGAGCAAGGGGTCTATTTCTGGATCACCCTTCAAATTTAGGGTGAAGAACCAAGCGTTCCAAATGTACAGAAATGTAGGTGCCCCTCTAGTGAGAACGAGCACAGACAAATAACCTGTTCTTTGGAATGGTTCCAATAAGTTATTGTGGTGCTGGACTTTTCTGATGGGTGGGACCTGACTGATATGCAACTGGATATTTGTCTTCTGTGAAAGGTACAGTGAGCTAAAATATGGTTGAAGACTCTCATAAGTGCGAAACCTCAAAGAACAGGTTGCTTTAACCATGTTCATTCTTGGTAGAGGGGCTCCTAAATTCTTGTGACTTTCAATATATGCGTATTGTAATTCATACGTTCTCAGGATGGATAGAAGCCTTCCAGTTCAGAAGGGCAGATACAGTTACCTTTGGGGAAATACTCATCATATACCCAGGCTTGGAGTGCCAGTTAGCATAAATATTTACAGAGGCACTCACTTTACAATACAGTTCATAAAGGAGCTTTGCACTGCCCTAAACAGCTTCACTGCCTTCATCATCAACAATCGGCGGGGGTGGTCGGGATGCAGAATGGAGTATTGAATAATATATTGGTGAAAGCTCTGTGCAGAAACCTGCTTTAAGTGTCCGGAGGCCCTGTCATTAGTGTTGTATAACATGAGCAGTACTGCTAGTCGGAACCTCTATAAGGTGCTCTTCAGACTCCCAAAATGTCTATCCTAATCACCACCTGTAAACAGTGATTTCAGTAGTGTTCATTTGGTTGATGACGTTCTTTTGAACCATTGCAAGGAACTAATCTCTTCTGTTGCGCGTGTCCATATTCATCTGCAAAAAGCTTTGCCAAAGGAGCAAGAACAAGCCTTCAACTCTCTCCAGCATGGTGACTTCCCTTTAGTACAAACATTTCAGTGGCAAGCAGCACTGGCACCCAGGTGACATGGCCCATACCAGGTCATTTTGGTTACTGGAAATGCTATTAAAGGAAGGGGAATTGCCACCTGGTTGCATGCCTATCATTGCACCTGAAAATGGAGAACACGTTGCTATTGATAAGTGTTATCGGGTTCTGTGATTTTCTGGGAAAGGTGAATGAAATTTGCCAACTACAAGAAAAAAGACAATTACAGAAACTGCATGGATTAGCGAAGAGATTCAACCGGATTAATGTTGTGATTAGATCAGCTGTGCAGTTGTGACCTTGGTACCTCCATTAAAGGTACTTGATGACTTTGCAATGTGGCTCCTTCGATCTGGAAGGCACGTGGGACTGTGGAGTAGACTTGTTTTGGGATTTCTTCCCTCACCGGTGGTGTTTATCCATGCTATGCCCTCCCTAAGCATTTGTCTAACACTGATTATGCAAATGTCCTAGCCACTGAGTTGCCACCGACCTCTGCCACATTCGTTAGACTCAAATCCCTGTTTCCTGCATCCCATCACCCACTTGTGCCTAGCAAAATGAACTCCCCCTACCCATCCCACCTTTCTAATCTGTTTCCTTATGTATTTCTAATCTGTATTTGGATGATCGGTACAAGAAGAAGAGAATGTTCTAGTAGATTCATGGCACTGATCAGCCCCACATTTTATGGGGAGAACAAAGTATAGAAGAAGGTTACATTTTCTATGAGTCGTCGATATCGTGGTTGCTCCTGGCACGTGCAATGTAGAAAGGGAGGAGATACAGGTTGATGGAGAGGTCAATTGGTACAGTGATAATCACTGTTATTTGGTGACTCATTTGACCTCGCCAAATAAAACTACAGTTGAGAGGGTATCTGTATTTAAGCTGTTTCTTTATCAATATAACCAGGCAGGTCCAGAAAACTATTCTTGCTCCATAGTTCGGGCATTGGTTTCTTATGCAATGAGCATAACAGGATTCAAATGTTCAACTGTGATATCTCCACATTCATTTTGTATTAAACAGTTAGTAAGATAGATAGTTCTGGGTATAGTAACACTATTGTAAATGCTTTTTTAAGGTAAAACGACATTCTATTTGCCTTTGTCTGCCTTTCAGGTGACCTTGCAGTTTCTCAATTGCTTGAGGGGTGCAGCTGTTCATCTAGCACAGAAGCGGCAAGTTTTGTTATCCATGAAAAGTAAGAGGGATGTGGGGGATAAATAAGGTATGGGATGGAGCAAATACAGCCCTTGCTGCTTGAAGTGTGCATTCGGGTCAGTCCCTCAGTGACCATTTAGTTGGGCTCGAAAGAGCTTCTGGGCTTGTTACTGTGGCGCAGCTGACAAATATTGATGCCAACATTGCTGAGCAGAAGATCCGCTTCGCCCTCAGTTCTGCTATGAAGGAAATATTAACAGAACTCATCAGGGACATCAAAATGTCAGTAGGTGATTTGGAATGGGACTTTCCAAGTGGGGATACTGACTGTGAATCTGGTATAATCCTGGCCATTGTGCAGTTTTGATACCAATTAGAATTATGTATCCGTACTCGATCTCCCTACGGGCTGTGGGGGCGATCTCTATGCAGTTCTCCTATCGGGCACCATAAACCCCGGGCCTTTCCTTTTTTATTTCTTATTAATGGACATCAGGTTTCTAACCTGCAGCTTTAACTGTTTGCATAGCTGTATGTCCAGCAGCTCTCTCTGACCCATTTGGGTCCAGGTGCACACCCATTCAAGTTTGGTCCTTTCAACATTAACAATTATGCGCCGGTAGTGGCTCCAATATTTTGCCCACATAGAGGCAGATTTATGGCAAGGAAGTGCATTGCCAGAAACATACCATATTCTGGTGCCATAGGATTCCATCTGGATTTGAGACATTCCAG
Organism: Ambystoma mexicanum; assembly: GCF_040938575.1. Lineage (NCBI taxonomy): Eukaryota > Metazoa > Chordata > Amphibia > Caudata > Ambystomatidae > Ambystoma > Ambystoma mexicanum. The sequence continues at coordinate 1,111,095,584 of NC_090921.1, read as the reverse complement.
GATGGATGATCCCCTCCAGTAACTCTCAGGGCCCAGGCCTTCTGAGGGTTTACAGTGTCACACGTACAGCGTGGCTATGGCCAGTTGCCTAGTGACTCAACGCTAGTATGTTGACTTGTATCCACATGGATACTGTTGCCAGCTCGTGACTTCTTTGCAATCCATCGTTTCTGGCGCTGTTCTTACCAGAATGTTGCAGTAACACTAGTGGTTCATGTTCTAACATCTCTGCATGCACGAAGGGTGCACGCTGAGTTGCCAGCAGGCATAGCAACGATATGTATATATCGCACATCTGCTGGTGGGCTCAGCTGCCTCGGTCTGAGTGAGCATGATCTATAGGCTTCTATTTACTGTAGCGCTCTCGGAACCCTGCACTTATTGAAGGGAAGTAGACCGTTTTGGTACCCCATTGGATGAGGGACGCGGCTTTCATTTTATGTTGGGTTCTGTCATAGTTAACCAGTGCCCATGGTACACTGTTACCAACCAGATGGAAAGGTGCAGGGGCAGGAGTGTCCCGGAACAGGCCCGCCCTGGTTAAGGCGGAGCTAGATGGAAAGGTGGCAGGGGCAGAAGTGTCCCAGAGCAGGCACACCCTGGTTAAGGTGGAGCATGGAGGAGGTAGTAATCAAACAGATCGGGAGATGGAATTCAGGGGGTTTTAAGAGGTATATCAAGCCTGAAAAGCTTTAAAGTTGACATGCCGCATTCTCTCTCCACTAGCACCAGCCCAGAGTAGAAGGAGATCGGTCTGGGTAATGGGACTTTCATTTGTGGCTAGGGCTAAGTCAAGCTGGACAGCGGAACAGGAGGAATTGATGGGTGGCGAGTTCAGGATTGGGACACATGGGGTGCAAGGAGTGAAATGGGCCCAGCTGCAGGGGCAGTTGCAAAGATTGCTGGGGAAACAGCAAAGCTGGACGTATTGGTTATTCACTTGGGAGGTAAACGACCTGACAAGCCTGGGTAAGGGGACTCTAATGCGGGAAATTATGTTCTCATGACAGGAGCTGGCATGTCAATTGGGAGAAGCGGAAATCATATGGTCAGAGATAATTCCAGGGCCAGAATGGAGGGGCGCGGAGAATCATGCAGCCGTGGAGAGGTCCGGACGAAAGCTAAATTGTGCAATGGCAAATTCTGCAGGGGCAGGGTCTTTGGCCAGATCAGGCACGGTCTGATTAATTTAAAATCGCCAGAGTATTTTCTCAAAGATGGAGTACATTTGTCACCAAGGGGGATGGAGATATTTTACTGGAACCTCTGCACAAGAATCTTAGAAATATAAGGAAGGAAGCAGGGGGGAGCCACGGCGGGCGGTAACCCACCTGTGGCGTGGCGGTGTTTGGGAAATCAAACACAAGAGACAGACTCCGGATGAGCCAGGAGAAAGCTGGAAGGGTCTTTGCTCTTCTCAGACCAGCACCCCTTGGGAGCCTAAACGGCAGGGGCGTCTGGGGGGAACAACAAGGGCTCAGCTTCCCCCAAGGAAACGGCACTCTCCCCACCCAGGAACACCTGCAGGGGCAGGAGAGGCTCGAACGCAAAGGGTTGGTAGAGTTGGGCCTATGCAGGACTCTTTACGAAAGAAGGGGGAAGCAAGTTATTTGGACACGGAGCAGTCTCTGCATCTTATCTTCGGAGTTATTTCCACTAATGTGTGCAGTGTGGTTTTTATGATATTGTGGAAATAAAATCTGCGGCCTTTTTATGCCAAAAAACAAAGCAAGACTCATTCTACACATTTCTGGGTTTGGAAGGGGAATGAGTTATTGCTATGTGATGGGTCCGAAATGGACGGATGCACGGGTTATATATCGCACATCTGCTGGTGGGCTCAGCTGCCTCGGTCTGAATGTGCATGATCTATGGGCTTCTATTTACTGTAGCGCTCTCGGAACCCTGCACTTATTGAAGGGAAGTAGACCGTTTTAGTACCCCATTGGATGAGGGACGGGCTTTCATTTTATGCTGGGTTCTGTCATAGTTAACCAGTGCCCATGGTACACTGTTACCAACCATGACTTTCATTCATTTTTTATTGTTAGGTTCCCTTCATTGAACAAAGCAGGTCATTTGGGGACCCCCGCGCATTGACTCGGGTAAAAAGCGGGCACACTTGGCCTGCATAGGCTCCGAACAATGGGGGTAAGCCCTCCTTATTTCTCTATATGATGAGCACTACCTATGCTGCACTGTGAACTATTATTAAACACTTAGAGGGTGGATCGGCAGGCGATGGCACTGATGGATGGTGTTTGACACAGGCCACGCCTGGTTTCCTTTTGTTAAATCATCAGATCCTGACAGCAGTATGGACTATCTAGAATAGAGGACCTTGTACTCTGTGCCGCTTGACGTACACTGGGACATTTAAAATATATTTCGGAGAGGAGGTGAGTATTACCCCCACTCGCTTCTGCCTGATTATTATCATTATTATTACTATTACCTTAATGTAGAAGCCTTTGGGCTTTTGAAACAGCCACAGGGGATGGAGTTGTGACAGCATCCATAATGCACATTATTTCTGTTAAATATAGGAGGCTTTTGGTCCGTTTCCAGCCCCCTGACAATATCTGATCTGTTATCGACACTACGAAGTTTGACCCTTGGATATGATCACCTTAGAAGTTTTACAGGTACTTTCAATCCCCCCTACTCTCTTTTTCTGTGAGTTAAGGGACATTTAAGTGACTTCTTTATACCACTGTCACATTTCTCTTCCAGTACAGGTAGTTCTTCTACCACACAGGTTGAAACTTTGGCCCTGAAGAAGGCTGGGCTCATCAGAACAGCTCGGGCCAGTACAGCCGAAACTAAAGTAGGCCATTCGATAATCAGGTTACATCCAAAGAAGATCCAGCATTAACGGGCAGCCAGTATGAGGTAGCCTTGTTCTGTCAGAATGGCTCTTTTTTGGTATCTATTAGGCAACAGGTTGCACTTAACCAAGATGTAATCTAAGAATCATACTCTGCCAGTAAACTGCAGTCTGGTTTATGATTAATTGTTGTTTATTCATGTATTTCTAATGTTTTTTGTAAAATAATTACGATTTGGATTTTATTGAAACCGTGAGTGCATCTTTTCTGTGACAGTACGGGTTAATACATTTGGGTGATGTTGGGTGATGTGTGTGGACCAGCTGTGAGACTGGTTCAAGGTATGTATGAAAATGAAGGAGTATGGACTTTGTGATGGTGTCATGAATATTTAAAATATTGCATTTCTTGCGTTGGTGGTCATTTCAGTCATTTTTGCGATTGGTGTTTGTCTGTGGGCACATTTTAACTTATTACAGCAATATTTAAATACATTTTTTTGTAATTCAATGTGGAACTGTATTTACTGATATATAAGTGAGTAGTAATTTGGCAGATGAGATTATGCTTTTGTTTTGTCTCCACTCATCTCTATGCCTACAACTGAAATATGTGGAGCACCTCACATCTTTTGGTACTGTTGGAATGGGCCTGCCTGTACAGAAGTTCAAGATTTTCTGAATGATCAGCTCATAAGCATCCAGTGCATTACTTCTGACTTGTTATATGTATTAGGCGAAACCGCTAAGGCTCTAAGGCAAAACCTATTCTTATCACCGCCTTGAGCCTGATGCTGTGTTCTGTTTCTTTAGCATATGTTTTACTGTATTGCTGCAAATATAGAAGTAGCAAGAACACTGCAACTGTGTGTACCTGTAGGTCCCCCAACAGTGGAGAGTAGCATATTTTATGTGATATTTGTATATCCGAAAACTAGTTAGGAATTCCAAAATGGCAGCAGGCGGAGACAGATGCACGTGAGCTGCCTCGTCCCCACCGGGCCATTTTATTAGCTTAACAAAAAAGCACTGTGTGTCTAGGAATGCAGGAATGGCCCCTGTGGCGAAGGTGGTGATCAGCTGGAGTACAGAGATTAGAAGGTGAAGATCGGGATAATAGAGCCGGAGCGCAGGGATTAGTAATGGCTCGAACGATCCACGCCAGGTGTTGGCCTCAGAGCCGGTGAAACATGCACCCCAATGTGAGGAGATGAGTCTAGGGATTGGGAGAAAGTAGGAATGCGCAGGGCACCCCGTCCGGGAAAGAGCCTCTGGTGAGCACTGGAGACGAGCCGGGCAAGCGCTCAGCATCACACTTGAGGTGGAGGAGCAAGCCGGCGAGGAGAAAGTGAATCATTAACGAAAGTGAAACACTCAGCGAGGCAGCAAAGTCAGAGTTCTGCTGACGCAGATGGCCCAGTGAACAGACATTGACGTAGAGGATTTCACACGTCTCTTCAAACACTAGGAGGCACAATAAAGGACAAAAGGGAGGAGACGGGGAGCTGGCTAGAGACATGCCTAGGTCTTGGGCTCCCAACTCTTCGGGGAAGACACAATAAGCACCAGGAGACGAGGAGAAGTAAGGAGCAATTGCAAGTCTGGAAGGAGGTTGAAGGGGATGATAGCTAAATTGCAAAGAATTGGGAATGATTAGTAGCATATTGGGAAAAGAATTAACCAAAAGCAGTGGATGAAGAGGTAAACTATGATTCCCGGTACTCACAGCCCAGCATTGAACAGTGAAAGGACAAGAGGGCTCGGCTACCCCTAACAAACATTCATTAATGCACTTAGCAATTTATAAAAAGGAGAAATAGAGAATATAGATGAGGGCAATTTTCTTGCGTGCATAGGATACAGAGAACAATAGACAATACAAAGCGTGTGAACCCATAACCGTTCCCAATGTCCAAAAGTAAAGGGAAGGGAGCGTAGACGGTGCAGAAACCCCACATGAACAACAAAGACAGTGGTATCAAAAAATGTTGGGCAACGGAGACATCACCTCAGGTGACAAGCAGCTAAGAGGACCAGGACATAACTCAGCAGGAGAACCCGGGAGCAGGGACTATGGCAATGTGCAAAGATGACCTGTACCGAATTTCAGGAGCAATTCATGGTAACGATCCAATCCCAATTTGCCCAACTGAGAACAGAAATGAGACAATCTTTGCAAGAGTTTAAAACCGATTTCGCAAAATTGGAAGAAACGGTTGACACTACTGAGAGAGCTTTACAAGATATAATGGAGGAAACAAATGAGAATGATAAGACCACGGAACACCTCTCTCAGAATTTGAAAATTCATTGCAAGGATTTGGAAAATCGATCGCTAAGATCCAACATAAGAATTAAAAATGTACCAGTATCAATAGAAAACAACGATCTAGAAGCCACGCTGCAGCATTTGCTTGTGGACCTTCTCTCAGGGGATGAGGAAGGAACGGTCCCAATAGATTGAATACACAGAGTGGGCCCAAGAAGAGCAGACCCAGGAGCGCGACCAAGTGATGCGTTGACAGCACTTACTTTGTATGCTCAAAAGGAATCAATATTAAAGGCAGCTCGATTCTCAGGCCTGATAAAGATTAACAGCAGCGAAGTTCAGTTAAATCAAGACTTGGCCCCAGCAGCGCTTCAAAACAGTAAGGCCATGCACCCCATGGTAAGGTTTTTGTCCCAGAAGCAAATTAGATACAAATGGACATTTCCATTTAGATTGCTTTTCTCATGGGAGGCAACAAAATATTACAACCTGTGGTGAAGGACCACACATCTTGCAAATACAAGAAGAAGATAGGGCGGTCAAGGCAATACAAGATCATCTGACAGACAGGACAGATGAAGTAAGAAACCCTGGGGATGGAAAGCGGGAACGAACAAAGATGATGTTAAGTGAAAGAGAAAGCTATGATCACATGCCCCTCCAGGATTTCGATGCAGCTTTTTTTTAATTAAAGACCTGTTTGAGGCGACCCGCCACTCAAAACATCAGGGGTTCCGGCAGAAAATAATGGGACTCTTTTGGAACATTGCGACACACATACCAAGCAAGAAGACGGCCCACACGGGCAACAGTGTGGTAGTATGAGGGTGGGAATCCAAGAGTGGGGTTTAGGAAACCCCCACGACCTCTCTCTGGGTTATAAAGAGAGTCAAAGATGGCAGACATTGCGTCTGGGCATTCATAGGAACTTTGGCTCTCCTCAGGGAAGGGGGCCTTGGTGGGAACGGAGGGGGAGAAGGGTGAGGTGGAGGGTGCTTGGGGCAGAGGATGGAAGATGTTGTTTGAAGGGGGAGATGTTGTTTGAAGGGGAGGTAGAGGGAGGGGAGGGATCTGCCAGCAGGACGAGGGGGTGAACCTTTTACAAACAGCGAATTGGGTCTTGTGTAATGTTATTTTTCAATGGCAACAGTTAAAGTTTTGTCATATAATGTGAGTGGCATGAACACACCAGTTAAGAGGAAAAAGCTAGAATGATACGTGGCAGGGGTGAAACCTGATAGCCTAATATATCAAGAGACTCATATTCGGAAAGTAGTTAAAGGTAAACTCAGGCTTAAAGGTTATTCCAACCTATTTCAGGCTAATGCAGTAGACAAAACAGCAAGGGTATTGATAGTGATCAGTGATACATTGTCGGCACAGCGCCTGGATACTACAGTGGACACAAGAGGGAGGTCGATTTTTCTTGACGTCACACCTGGAACCCAAATGTATACTTTGGCAAATCGATATGCTCCCAATATTGGTCAACACAAAAATTTGAGGGAAACGCTGTCACAGCGGGAGTTGTACAATATATAAAGGCACCGACTAAAGCATTGAAATGTAAAATCAATAAACTAGCTGTACATGGCACATGGCGAGCGATAAAAGGACAAGATAATGGATACAGGTTTTACTCCCAAGTGCATTTATCTCAGTCGAGAATAGACTATATATGGGTATCCACTTGATTCTTGGGGAGGATCAAGTAGATGAAATTTGGGGTAATCTCTCTAACTGATCATGCCCCACTGTTAATGCAGGTAACAATGGGGAACATAGCAGGGGACCTCTGGAAATTAACATTTCCAACAGCCATATTACAAGATACGGTTTTAGAGGAAACCATAAGGAATCAGAGAATGAGACTCAGGGAATGGCCCAGGAAGTGGTGTGGGATGCATTTGAGGCGGTAATGCGAGGGAACTTCATAGCGATGAAAGCGGCTACGGACAAATTAAGAAAATCACAAGATGTCGAATTAGTAAATAAGATGAAGGAGATGGAGAAGGGTTCGAACAGGGCTATGCACAGGGCATTGAAACATGCGCACAGTCACCTGGAGATTTTCTGTACCAAACAAGCCGAGAAAGCCTTGCTGTTTACTAGGCAATTCTATTATATGAAAGCGAACAAGGCAGATATGTTGCTGGCCATACAGTTAAAGGAGAAAATGCTTGCTGGTACAATACTGAATGTTAAAAAGAATGACGGGGAGATGGCGACGACTAATGAAACAATTATGGGTATATTCCAGGGCTATTATAGGTCACAGTATATATCCGACAACCAGAGAACGAGATACAAGAACCACATTTTAACATAATCTCACTGCCAGGAATTACCCAGGGAGAGAGGGAGAGACTGGAACAGGAAATACATGAAGAGGAAGTGAGGAAGTTTATTCGGTTGCTTCCAAGGAATAAGGCACCGGACGTGGATGGGTACCTGATGACTTTTTATAAAACATTTCTAGATGCTTTAGCCCGATAACCTACAAAGTTATTTAACTCATTTAGATGCAATTGTACGATCATGGACACTATGAATGGGGCTAGGTTGGTAGTATTTCCGAAACCAGGTAAAGGCCCGACGCTTCCTGGGTCGTACAGGCCTATAGCACTGATAAATACGGATGCCAAAATGTATACCAAAATATTGGCTAATCGATTAATGGATCTCCTGCCCACTCTTATAGTGCCCGACCAATCAGGATTTATACCAGTGCGACAGACCAGCTCTAATACCTGTAGGGCTTCTCACCTAATTGAAAACATAGCCATAACAAAGGCACCTGCCCTATTAATTTCACTAGACAGAGAAAAAGCGTTTGATAGAGTCGAGTGGTCACTATTATTTCAAACTATGGAAAAAATGGGGTCGGATTGGGATTCATGAGTATGGTTCGAGCTAATTACCAAACTCCTATGATTCGATTGGCAATTAATGGAGTATTATCTAACTAAATTGTAGTGTCCCGAGGTACGAAACCGGGTCTGTCCCCGCTTTTGTATTCTATCTATTTGGAAGATTTGGGAAACGGATTGGGTTAAAGGTATACATATGGCTGGGGAAGAACATAAAATGATTGCATTCTCAGATGATATGCTGATTGCAATAGTAGATCCAGAAAAGTCGATATCAGCATTATTGAAGTAATTGGAGGAATTTGGAGCAGTGTCAGGTTTAAAATTAACAGACAAAGGTGAAGGGGCATTTGGAAGGAATGTTTCAGGATGTGTGCTCCCTAGAAGTGAAGGTGTGGTTATGTGGTCTTTGGGATCCAGTACGCAAGACACATACAAAAAGACATAAACGTAGATTTATGGTCCTGCTCATAGCAGCGTGGATAGTGGTGGCACAAAATTGGAAAAAAACACAAAGACCTACAGATCAAGAATGGCTTTGGAAGATATGGACATTTCTATCGTTGGAATGGGCCTTGTATGTAATTCAGGGAGAGCAAGCCACCTTCAAACAGGATTGGGATGGTGTGATGACTTATCTTCAGGAGGACTATATGAAACAATGGTGTCCTGACAGTATTAGGATTATGGACATTTATGGGGAGCAAGTTGTGATGCAAGAGCCCGATTAGAAGGGAATACCTCTGGCAAGTGGGGCTGGGGGAGTGTTTTGGGGATTATTTTATTTTGTTTTAAAATTCTAAAAAGAAAAAAAGAAAAGAAAACTAGTTACATAAAGAGATTGACACCCTGATGGAAATGGATTTTGGGACAGGATCATGACCCTGTCAGGCGGGGACGGACGAGATGGGGATGGGTGAACCCCGACCTCTAAGACCCACTCAAGTGCCATGCATGTGGATATGGGTGCCACCCTGTGTTGTAAAATGCCTCCAAGCACGTTTTCTGGCCAGTGTGTTCTCTTTTCCATTTCAGAACTCCAACTTCCATAGTGCACCTGAGAGCAACTGAGAAAACCCACACTGGGGCCAGGAGAACAGAATCAAGAACAGCCAGGAAATGTACTGCAATGTCCTTGTCAAACAAAACTGAAACTCCCAACACTCGACCTGACGACCCCAGACCTTCATTACTTAAATCAGGCATTTTTGTGTGTTTTTGTTCACGCTCCGTGCACGTTGTGCTGCCCCCTGCCCCCTCCCTCCACCTCACTTCCTGGTCCTCCTCTCCCTATCCCATCCCGCCTCCCTGTAAACCCACACCCCCTCGCCTTCCTCTCCCCCTGCCTTAAATCTTAGCCCCTCTGCCCGGCAGCCCCCTCGGCTAAGGGCCCCTTAGGCAAAGGGCGGCTCCTACAGCTGCGGCTCCCAGTGTCTGCAGGTGTCCGCAGGGGACGCCAGGTGCTGTTCCGCCTTTTCTATCTGGTTAGCTCCACCTGCTCACCCAGCCCACCATCATACAGCTGTTCACTTCTTTCTCATGGTTTCTACATTACAATTTAGTAAACCAGGGCTTTTTTCTCCGCTTGCAGGACTCTCAAACTTAGGTGGCCTCTACTCTGGGTACCTAATACGCATTACTGTGTTATTGTTGCTCTAAAATGTGGTAAACTAGGGTTTTTTCTCCCCTCGCAGGACTCTCAAACTTAGGTGGCCTCTACTCTGGTTACCTAATATGCATTACTGTGTTACTGTTGCTCTAAAATGTGGTAAACTAGGGTTTTTTCTCCCCTCGCAGGACTCTCAAACTTAGGTGGCCTCTACTCTGGGTACCTAATACGCATTACTGTGTTACTGTTGCTCTAGAATGTGGTAAACTAGGGCCTGCCACTCATTCCTGTCCACTTGCTCTCGTCCATTTCCCCTCCCTCTCCCTCCTTATTCCATGGTGCCCTCTATCTCGCCTATCTTCTCTAACTGCTTCTCCATTGACTATCCTGCTCCCCTCACTAAATCTGGTAGGAAAAAGTTTAAAAAGGACATCCTGGTCTCCAACCCAGGCCTCCCTATCGCTGACACCTACACCAGTGCCTCCTCCAAGGAAACTCTTACTGACATCCTCTTTTTCGTGCCTTCCCCTGATCTAGTGACCCTTCATATGGTCTCTGTGCTCTCTCCCTTCTCCTCTTCCCCCATTAATGGTGGCACCTGTTGGGATGTCCTCTTGGCCCCCTTCCGGCAATGTCTACGCTAATGGGACCGTCTTGGTCCAAGGCCCTCAGGCCAACCTCCACCTCTTTGATAGACGCTTCCTGCGCCTCATCAACTTCCTTTCCTCTCCTGCTGTCCCCTCTTCCCTGTCCTCGGCAACCTTGCCTCCACCCTCTCACCCTGCCCTCTCTTGGGCTCCTTCTTCACCTCCGCAGGGCGTACCTCTGATCTGTACCCCTCTCCGGAAGTCCTTAAAGGATGGCAACCTTCTCCACATTGCCACTCTCAACTCTCGCTCTGCCGTCAAACATTCCTCTGATATCTGTCACCTTCTTGAGGAACTGGATCTTGACATCCTCGGTCTCACTGAGACATGGTTCACGGCCAGCTCTGTCACCAGCTTTGACACACTCCTACCTGACGGTTACAAGATCCTCTCCGTGCCCAAACCCAACCGTGCTGGTGGGGATGTGACCCTTATCATCTCTGAGTGGATACCTGCCACTGTCACTCCTATGCAGACCTACTCCTCTTTTGAATGCCTTGTCTGCCGACTCTCTCTCTTTCCTAGCCATTCCCTTACTGTGGCTACTATCTATCGGCCACCTGGTCAAATTTCCTCCTTCCTCTCCGAGTGGGCGGACCTCTCCTCTTCACTCCTGTCCTCAACCACTCAACTCCTCTTTCTCGGTGACTTCAACATCCACCTTGATGCCTCCTGTCCTCCCTCTGGACTCTTTCGTGACCTCTGCGACTCCCTCTCATTCTCTATTCTCCCTTCTGGGCCGACTCACTCTGCAGGACACACTCTTGATGCTCTGATCTCTTCTGACCTTCCCCTCTCTGTCCCTCTCTCCACTCCTCTCTCCTGGAGTGATCACTTTCTCCTATCCTCCCACCTCACCTTCCCTACCCCACTGGCAAAGCCACCCTCATCACTGTCACCCACCTTCGCGGTCATCCGACCCATGAAGCACGTGTCAGTTGAGGCTTTCGCTAACACCTTCTCGCCCCCCCTTCCCCTTCGGCTGACTCCCACCCTGACAGAACCCTCTCCACTCTGCTATATCTGATACTCTTGATATCCTTGCCCCTGTCATGAGAATCCGCCTGAAGCCCAAAGCCAAATGTAACTCCTGGTATGACTCAGATCTCGTCACCCTTAAACGCAAGTGCAGGGTGGCTGAGAGAAAATGGCGTGCTTCATGTTCATCCTCTGACAAACTGGCCTGCCGCCTGCTCTAAAGGCAATACCGGCTCACCGTTCTCACCAAGAAGAGAGCCCTTATCCAAGCCCGCATCTCTGAGGCATCTAACAATTCAGCCGAACTCTTTAAAATCTGCAAGGAGCTGGCCAACCCTCCCGCAGTCTCTACCTCTCCTGTCCCCTCCCAGGCCCTCTACACGGTACTGGCCTCCCACTTCATTTCTAAAACTCAGGACATCCTGTCCTTACTCTCCTCCTACCACCTCCCCCCTCTATTCACTGCTCTTCCTCAGGCCCTTCTGAAGCCACCCCTCCTCCCTCCTTCTCTGCCTTTCCCCTTTTTTCTGCTGACGAGGTTTCGAGACAAGTCTGATCTATGAAAGTCTTGTCTAAACAGGTCCACCCCTGTTCCTCCAAAACAATCAAGAACCACATCGACTCCTTGGCTCCTGCCCTGGCTGACTTCTGCAATCACTCCTTCACCTCTGGAGTCTTCCCATCCCCCCTCAAGCACTCCCTTGTGCACCCCCTTCTTAAGAAACCTTCTTCCGACCCTTCCTGCCCAGCTAACTATCGCCCAATCTCTATCACTCCCTTCCTGGGCAAGCTCCTGGAGAAACTGGCCATCTCCCAGCTTAATCTCCATGCTGAATCTGTTGGTAGTCTTCATGACCATCAGTCTGGCTTCAGGGCTTCCAGAAGCACGGAAACTGCGTTCCTGCACATCCGTGAGGACCTGCTCTCAAACCTTGACTCCAACACCCCTTGTGTTCTCATTTTGCTCGATCTCTCCTCTCCCTTTGACACAGTCAACCACACCATACTGCTCAACCGTCTCCGTGATAACCTGGGTATCACTGGTCAGGCTCTGGCGTGGCTGACCTCCTTCCTCTCCAATCGACCCTCCCAGGTCGAACTGGGGTCCCTCCTCTCTGACATCTTTTTCTCTACCTGTGGTGTCCCCCAGGGATCTAACCTCTCTCCCTGGCTGTTCAACCAGTACGTGGCACTTCTTTCCCACTGCATCGCCGCTCCCTGCCCCAATTTTCAGTGCTATGCGGATGATACCCAGCTCATTTTCAGGCTACCCTCGGCCTCCTCTTCTCCTTCCCTCATCTCTGACTGTCTTTCTGCTATCCAGGAATGGTGTGCCGCCAATTACCTCTGCCTTAATGCCAGTAAGACTGAGATTCTACTCATCGGCACACCCACTCCCTCCTTCCCTGCAGCTCTCTGGCCGGCCTCTCTTGGCCCTCTTCCTGCTCCCACCTGCAGGGCTACAAACCTTGGGGTCATTTTCGACTCCACACTCTCTTTCTCTCCTCACATATCTGACGTCTCTAAGAAGTCACACTACCAGCTTCACCTCCTCAGAGGTATCCTTCCTTTCCTCTCCCTCCCCCAGAAGTTCACTGTCTCTAGAACCCTGGTTCTCTCGAAGCTGGACTACTGTAACAGCCTCTATCTAATCTGCCTGCCTCTACTCTCCGCCCTTTGCAACTCATCCAGAACAGGACTGCAAGACTTGTCCTTGGCCTCAAGCCTAGGGACCGTATCTCTCCAGGACTGAAATCACTGCACTGGCTCCCAGTGGCTGGGAGGATTAAGTTCAAAACCCTCTGCATTGTCTACAAGGCCTTCTGGGGCCTTGGCCCAAAATACCTTCAACTCTCTCTTCCTAAATATCTTCCTTCTCGAGCTCTTCGCTCATCCACCTTCAACTCCCTCAGGGTCAGCCGCTTCTCCAAGCAATGAGTTGGGGGTAGATCTCTCTCCGCAGCAGGGGCCTCCCGCTGGAACAGCCTTCCTGCCCCCCTGAAACTTGAGGAGAACCATCTCCGGTTCCGGAAGCACCTCAAAACCTTCCTCTTTGCCTCTGCTTTCTCTCCCTCTCTCCCCTGCTAAAATCACTGAACCTGCACTGAATCTGCAACTGGGCCACTCACCGATCTCGGTCCTTGGCCCAGCCACTCTTCCTGCACTGCCTCCCTGCACTACGGGACTGTCTCTGTATCCTACAGCCCCTCCTCCCGGCACTTACCTTGCACTTGCCACCAGCTGGCCCTATTATTTATCTTGTATTCTTAACCCTGTACTGCACTTTTCCCTTCCCCTCTACCCTTGCACTTGCGCGATCTGAATGACACCTGGCCTAGTAGGATTGTTGTCTGTCTCCCCTTGTTCCCCCCCCTTGCCTCGTCGCACCTTGAAAGACTTGTGTACATGCACGCTACAAATGCCTTATCATATCATATCAGAGGATCCCCAGGCAAATGCATAGCGACCAGAAAAGGACCTAGGAATGTGAAGAGGTTGTAGGGGGAAAGGAGAGACATGGAAACCCTCCCCCAAACAGAATTGACAACAAAATTCACCAACACCTGACAAATACCACAGAAAGATAAGCCTCTCCCTCTAGCTACTACCACACTAGAGACTGTTTCCAAAACTGTGCTGGAAAAGGGAGAGGGGCTTAGCGTTTTTTTAAAGCCTCTCACATAGGTAAGTAACCCAGCTCCTGTGGGAAAGTCAGGCACAGATTTGTTCCTAGCGTCAGGTCAGTGCTGCAGCCAATGGAAGTGAAGTGGGAGGGAGACACAGCAGGGATGTCATTTAGGGGTCGCCGCCAGAGGTCGCAGTTGCAACCCTTGTCAATCCTTTTGTAACCCATGGCCATGCCTTTGCGACCCCTGGTGGCAAAGGATGTGATACTGACACATACATTAAACACTTGTAGTTTTGAGCATAGGCCTCTGCTGCTGCACTGGTGGCGGGATTGGTGGTAGAGCAGGTGGAGTCATGACGGAGTGCCAAAACCCTATCCAATAACTCCCTGAAAACAACATGGTGCCTGCCTCCAGGACATACATTAATCATTGATTAAATAGAAGAGGCTTTGAGTGTAAGCACACACGCCTGCATGATAGGTAGGAGTGAACAGCCTGCTCCCACCGTCCTATGGGTGTTCTTAGTGAGTAGGCTGACTTGAGGGCCCATGATTGCAGGTCTGTATGATTTGCGTGGGCCTGGCTTTTGACCCTGGGATGATTTCTGCACCTGTGGTGGTATCGGCTGCACTTGGTCATCAGTTTACTGCCTCCATGCCTACAGCCCCTTACCAGCTACAGTTAGCTTATACGCCATGAGATGAGTGCCTCCTGCAGCTGGTAGTGCCAGCCTAGCTCTTCTTCCTCCACTGACAGTGATATGTCTCGGCCAGTCATCAGTTTTCTGGCACCAATGCCATCTGTCTTCGTCTTCACAAAGATAGGTAACTGTTTGCTGCTCATTCTTAAAGGCCTCTTTGTTCTCAATTCTCATCTCGGCTGATGCCTGCAGTAAACCAGTTCATGGTGCAACACTGGTCGTGGCTAGAGATTAATGCCATTCGAGGAGCAGTCAGGAAGTCAGGGGCTTTGAACCTCACTCATTTGGCTCATGAAATGTGAGCACAGCCCAGGTGAATCCCTGAACGCTCTCAGACCTACCCAATAATCCCAAGGAACACTGTGGCATGTTTACCTGTTTATTCGGCATAAACATAGGCATAGACATATATGAGGCTGGCATCCTCTGTAAGCATGTTGATCTGTTCCTTTGCTGCCAGACAAAACATGGCATTAAATTCTCAAGCTTATGCTGAATTAAATGTCCATTTTAAAAAATCTAGTTTCTGAGTGGTGTTTGGCCTTTCTCGAACCATTTCCGATTTTGCAGAAAAGGTACCGGGTAGATACAGTGCATGGTACAAGACTCATTAACATATGTGATTTTGTCTTGGCCATGCAATCTGGTATGGATAGTGCTCCAGATAAGATTTTGAAGTGGGAGTATTTTACTTCCGATTATTTTAAATTTGGGAGTAAAATGACTTTTTGGGGAGTAAAAATGTAAGTCCATTTCTAAATGGGAGTATTTTATAAGCAAGTAAAAATAATGTTTTAACTGAAAAACGGATATTTTTTGTAATTACATAATACATCTTCCAATCAGGCAGTAATAATAGCAGTTTCTGCACTACTGGCCAAAACATATCCAGGGGAGCTGTTTAGGTGAAAGCAGGAGCACAAGGTCTTGCATGTCTTTCCTATTTTTTGTTGGGGTTACTTTTACTCCCCATTTTTATTTTTGGGGAGTATTTGCCTATTTTTAGGGAGAAAGAGTGGCCGGACAGCGCTTAGCTGTAGGGCTGGGTGTGGGAATCCATGTGCCTCGTCTCTTCTTGCCAATAATAAAAGCGTGCATTTATGGAGCGCTCACTTGCTTGCCACATGTTTGAAAAAGCCGCCCTGTCTTGGAATTTGGCGCAAATATGAAGCATGGCGATCATTGTCCAAATGAATGACTCTCTGGTGGCATACGGAAATCTTCCTGAATTGAATAGGCTGATTGTTCAGTCCCACAATGTAGTGATGCATTTTACACAAAACGGCAATCCCTATAAAACATATTATCGTTATATATTATTGTGACAGGCAATTGACAATTGTGCATGCTGACGGGGTAATTCATGGAATGACTGTGCGCCGAAATGTGTGGCGCAAACGTGAAAAAGCCAGCACAGAGGGCACCAAGGAGCGAATGGTCCAAATAGGAATAGTATGCAGCAGCACCACAATAATGGAGGTAATCAAAACCAAGCCCAAAACCAAAGTGCTCCTAACCAGAGTCAGGGACAGCAAAACCAACAGCATGGAAACCAGAGTGGGGAAAATAGAGGGAAGAGTGGGAACGTTTTTGATACACAGCCAAAAACGTATTACAGTAATAGTAATGATTACACATCGGACGATGTGTTATTTCCCCAATAGGACAGCCCAGGACAGGGGTCGGAACCAGTGTCTATTCCCGTGAATCAGAGAGGACCCTACGTAGGAATGAGAATCGGGAATGAGGAGCATCGCTTCCTTGTAGATACAGGAGCGCAAAAGTGTTCAATAGACCATCACTTGGTTCCGGATATATCACTGTCAGGGCAAAAGAATGTTTCGGTAGGGTTTGCAGGTACACCAGTCATAAACCCAGTGTCCCAACCAGTCCCAGTTACTATAGGACCATTCACTGAACATTGTCCTTTCCTTTTAACAGAAAATTGTGGGGAGAACCTGTTGGGATTAAATTTGTTGAAAAAGTTAGGTTCCGTTATACATTGCACGACAGACGGGGTGTTCCTAATGATTTGGCCACAGGATGCCCCTGTGTCAGAATTCATGTCTGAAACTTTACCAGGAGAACTAAGTAAAGTGCCAACCTCTATATGGGCAATGCATGATAATGATGTAGGATGCTTGAAAATAGAGCCAGTAAAGATTATTTTGAAAGAGGGTGTTACACTACCGTGAATTCCCCAATACAGAATTTCGGCTGAAGGTGAGAAAGGATTGAAGAGTATTGTTACAGATTTGGTGAAATTAGGGGTGATTGAAGAAATTACAGGCAGTACATGCAACAGCCCGATTCTTCCAGTTTATAAAAAAGGAGGCAATAAAGTACCATACCGTTTCATAATTGATTTACGCACACTAAACAAAGTAGTAGATCCACAATTTCCTTTAGCACCAGATGTCACTACAATATTGACAATGATACCTGTCTCAGCAGAATACTTTAGTGTAGATGATCTAAAAAAATGCGTTCTTTAGCATTCCGGTAGACAAGGACAGCAGATATTTGTTTGCGTTCACATTAGGAGGACGATCATTTACATTTACGCGGATTCCGCAAGGTTACATGGAAAGTCCGAGTATTTACAGTAGAGCATTGAAAGAGCAGCTAGACATGCAATAATTACCAGTGGGTTGCGTACTCTCGCAATACATAGACAATCTATTGCTAGCTGCTGACAAAGAAGCGATTTGTAAAGAAAGCACTGTATTACTACTATCACACCTAGTGGCACATGGCCATAAAGCTAGTTTGAAGAAGTTTCAATATAATCGAAAGGAGGTAGCTTATTTGTGCTACCTAATTTCGAAAGAAGGGAGAAGGCTAACGCCAGAACGTATAGAAAGTATTTCTTGTATGCCTATTCCAAAGACACAGAAAGGAGTCAGAGCCATAATAGGAATGGCTTCATATTGCCGACAATGGATCGGTAATTTTGCGTTAATTGTGAAACCGATGGTGAATTTGACTAGAAAGGATGCGGTTATGCCTTTACAGTGGGATGAGGAATGTCAGAGAGCGTTTGATCAATTGAAAACTGCATTATGTTCTGCTCCAGTTTTGGGCACACCAAATTATGAAAAGGTTTTTAGACTGTTTGTGTGTGAAAGTGAAGGATGTGCATTGGCGGTTTTGACACAGGAACAAGGTGGAAGAAATAGGCCGTGCGGCTATTTCTCTTCCGCGCTGGACCCTGTAGCGCACGCACTACCACGATGTTTGCGATCTGTCGCGACGGCTGCTGCGTCGATGAAACAAACGGAAGGAATGGTATTGGGGCATACTTTAATTCTGATGGTGCCACATGCCATAGACGTTCTATTAAATAGGACACAGACGCAACACCTCACCTCTGCTAGATTGACAAGATATGAGATTATCTTGTTCGCGCCCCATATCCAAATTATGAGGTGTAGCGCTTTGAATCCTGCAGAATTAATGCCACTACCCATAAAAGAAATTGGTGACAACGAATCACCCCCCCCCCCATGATTGCTTAATGGTCACTGAGGAAGAAACAAAGGGGAGAGTTGATTTAAGTGATACCCCACAGAAAGAGCCAGATGGAGAGTTATTTTGTGACGGCTCTTGTTTTAAATTACCTGATGGCACAACAACTGCCAATGACGCTATCACTACCCTAGAGAGCGTTGTAGAAAGCAAAAGAATCCCCTACAACTCGGCACAAGCCGCAGAGATAATAGCATTGACCAGAGCCTGCGAGATTTCTGAAAATTTGAATGTGAATATATATACTGATAGTCAGTATGCTTTTGGAGTGGTTAATAATTTTGGTCAACTCTGGGCTCGGAGAGGGTTTCTGACATCACATGGTGCCAGAATTCAACATGGCCCTTTGACTGTACGATTGCTGTCTGCACTCACGTTTCCAAAGCGCCTAGCAATAGTGAAATGCGAGGCACATAAAAAAGCAACATGCAAAGTAAGAGAGGGAAACGCTTTTGCAGACAGAATTGCGAAACAAACTGCCACTGATTTGAATACCAAGATGATGACGGTTAAGACAGAGGAAGTACCCTGTATGATAGAAGATGGAGTTGGAACTGTCAAAGAAATGCAGGCCGAGGCTACGGCCGATGAAATACAGGGATGGGCAGAGGGATCTGCTGAGTTGGATCTGGAGGGTTGTTGGGTGGACAAGGGAACTAGAAACTGGATGTTGCCAAATTCCTATGTGACTGCAATGGTCACAATGGCTCACAGCCCTACTCACATCTGTGCGAAGAAAATAATACACCTTTCTACAGTTTGGCAGAATGTAAACATAAAAAAGAATGCAGAAAGGTTGGTGCAGAACTGTATCACGTGTTTGCAACACAATATAGGGAAGGGAACGGTGACTCCAACAGGCAGTTTTGGCCCGCCCTCCATGCCACTTGAGGTAATTCAGCAATAGATCGTCTATGTATTGCAAAAGTGCACAACCCACGGGTAATTCCAGCATGTCTAGCTGCTCTTTTAATGCACTACTGTAAATATTTGGACTTTCCGTGTAACCTTGCGGAATCCGCGTAAATGTAAATGATCGTGCTCCTAATGTGAACGCCAACAAATATCTGCTGTCCTTGTCCACTGGAATGCTGAAGAATGCGTTTTTCAAATCTACTACACTAAAATATTCTGCTGAAACGGGTATCATTGTCAATATTGTAGTGACGTCTGGTACTAGAGGAAATTGCGGATCTACTACCTTATTCAATGCATGCAGATCAATTATGAAACGGTAGGGTACCTCTACCTCCTTTTTTATAAACCGGAAGAATCGGGCTGTTGCATGTACTGCCTGTGATTTCCTCGATTACCCCTAATTTCACCAAATCTGTAACAATACTCTTCAATCCTTTCTCACCTTCAACCAAAATTTCGTATTGGGGTATTCGTGGTAGGGTAACACCTTCTTTCAAAATAATCTTTACTGGCTCTATCTTTAAACATCCCACATCGTTGAAATGCATCGCCCATATACAGGTTGGTACTTTACTTAGTTCCCCTGGTAACACTTCAGACATGAATTCTGACACAGGGGCATCGTGTGGCCATATCGTTAGAAACACTCCGTCTGCCGTGCAATGTATAACAGAACCTAGTTTTTTCAACAAGTTTAATCCCAACAAATCTTCTCCACAATTTTCTGTTAGAAGGAAAGGACAATGTTCAGTAAATGGTCCTATGGTAACTGGGACTGGTTTGGACACTGGGTTTATGACTGGTGTACCTGCGAACCCTACGGAAATATTATTTTGCCCTGACAGTGGTATATCCGGAACCAAGTGATGGTCCATTGAACACTTCTGTGCTCCTGCATCTACAAGAAAGCGGTGCTCTTCATTCCCGACTCTCATTTCTACGTAGGGTCCTCTCTGATTCACGGGAATAGACACTGGTTCCAACCCCTGTCCTGGGCTGTCCTATTGGGGAAATAACACATCGTCCGATGTGTAATCATTACTATTACTGTAACACGTGTTTGGCTGTGTATCGAAAACATTTCCACTCTTCCCTCTATTTCCCCCACTCTGATTTCCATATTGTTGATTTTGCTGTCCCTGACTCTGGTTTGGGGCATTTTGGTTTTGGCCTTGGTTTTGATTACCTTCGTTATTATGATGCTGCTGCATACTATTCCTATTTGGTCCATTTGCTCCTGGGTGTCCTCTATGCTGTCTCCTCTGACCAGACCCATTTCTATTCTGTAGATGCGGACATTGCGCTCGCCAATGTCCTTCCTCCTTACAATATGCACACTGATTCGGTCCCACTGTTCCCCCATACATATTCGAATTACTCCTTCCTTGCGCGTTCCCTCGCCCTCTATTATGTCCCACTACTTGCTGCATTAGTACTCGTGTCTTTAGAGTTACCCTATCCCGCTCTTCTTTTTCTTTTCCTGCAGTCACTCTGCGCTCATAATATTGGGCCATATGCAGTACTTCGCCCAATGTTTTTGCTTGCCATGCACTCTCTGATGTCATTATTAGATCCTGAATTGGAAGTTTTAACCCCCTCACATATTTGTCAACAAATAACCTCTTTCCTGCTTCCGAACCCACATCCTGCCCACTGAAGTCTGTGAATACTTCTTCAAATCTATTAAAATAATTTTTAGCAAACTCATCCTTGCCTTGTACACATGCAGTCAATTTGTCCCATTGAATTCTTTTCTCTGGGACAATTGCTTTTAACTTCTGCACTATACGTGCTGGTAACGCCACCAGGTTCGCTCCTGGTGTCCCTCCAACCGCTTTATTTCTATCTTCTATTATCAAGTCCGCCCATGTGGCGCCAAAGGCTGTTGGGTCATCTACCTTCCTTATTTGTTTCCATGTCTGCTGGCAGGATCACCGGGAATATTAGGTCCATATCACTCATGGTAAGCACGGATGATTGTAGGTAGGACTCTACTTCCTTGTAAAACCCTGCAGGATTCTTTCTTATATCAGGAATCGTCTGCTTTATGTTGTTCACCTCCTGTCTGGAAAAGGGGACATGCACATACTGGGCAGTGTAATGGGCTGGTGTCACCTGCGCCACTGCACCGCCCACTGCGGGAACCTCCACTTCGGGCACAAAGGTAGGTGGGACCTCTCTCATAGGAAATGCCCCACTTACCGTCCCCCCCCTTCTCTTAGATGTAACAATATTCCCAGATCCAATGATAGGGCTGTTTCTCCTGTCCCTCGCTCTAGTGCTCTTCTATATACTGCCATTATTTCAGGTGGGCTGGCCTTATCATTTTTTATATCTTTGTCTAATAAATGTTCAGCCATCGACTGTAGTGCTTTTCTTTTCATGGGCATGGAATATTCATCAAATATCTCGTGTATCTCCATTGTGGGGATACTAGGATCCGACATCCATCTAAACGCTTCTCGTATACATACTTTTAACTTATCGCCCCTTTGTACTGACGACATTGAATGTCGTTGTTGTATATATGGCTCTACAATTTCCTTCCTATTTCTCCCGATATCCCTACTCCTGTACCCAGGTGTAGCAAACATTTTGGCATAATCATTATCTAATTCATCTTTAAGCTCAAAAAGTCTATATACATGTTCTCTCACTTCTTCATCTCTCTCCCTACAGCGTGCTAATGCATTCAAATCTAACAATTGCTGCGGTGGTAATTTCCCAATTAGCTGTTTCCATCTCTCCACCAAATATTCACCCATGCATTCCAACACTACCTGTCTTTCGTTGCTTCTACGGAAGTCATATATCAAAGCCAATGTTGTCGTCCCATCATTCATCTATACATCTCTGCTTGTTGCTGCAATTCCACCTTTCTTTCTTTGCCGATTGCGCTGCGGGTTACCCTTGTGCACCCCCGTTGGTCAGTGTCACCTCTTGCCCCCGTGGTTTCAACTTCAACCCCGGGAGGAACGGATGGTACCTAGTCTATGTCTGTGTCTGAGGGGGGAGGTGCAGATGGGACAATGGGAACAGGGAGTGTCTGTTATAGGCCGGGTTGGCTAATAGGAAGTGTTACATGCACGGTCTGTGGCTGTGGGAGGGCTTGAGCTACCAGAGGGGGAGCTTGAGCTACGGGCGGGGTCTGGGCAATAGCTGCTGACGTGTCTGTTCTTACTTCTGATCTTGGACCTTGTTTTGTATGGGTCAATATATTTTCTATCAATTCATCTGCTATGTGTAATTCTCGTTGTGGGTATATTTTTTCTATATTCAACTGGTCACGCCTACCTGCCCTTCTTAGACTCTCAGTCCACTCCTCCTCTTCTTTCTCTTCCGCTACTTCGCCTTTTGATTTCTGCCTGCGCGCATGCTTTGCTTCCTTTCTCCAGTCTTTAATAGTCTTTAATAGTCTCAAATGCTGCAGGACGCGCTTTCTTTCTTATCAACACCCTTTCCAGGTTATCTATCCTCGCTATCTCAAAACTACCATTAATCGGCCACTGATGATCTTGTTGCTTTCTGGTTTGCCTATGCCAAGTCTCACAGAATATTATCGCACCCACTCCATGCTTCACGTTCATCTCATACGCCAGCGTTCGCCCAGGTGGTACAATTTGGCCATCTTCCAAAGATTGTCTACCACAGCGGAAAAACCCTGCTAGGGTGGACAATACCCCAGGCATGTTTCAAACTTCCCCCTGGTTAATCAACCTTACCTAGGGCGTTGTGTCTGCGTTTCTTGGCTTCCGCCTCGTTTCGGGACCCTCGCCTCATTGTTCTCTAGCCAGGCACGTCGATCAGGGATCAGATGTGTGCAGATCTGCAAAGGAGTCTCTCATCACTTTTACAGGGCGCCCCGAACACCTCTTGATCCCGGCTCAATCGTCCCGTCCTTGCCGTTCTCTGCCTTACTCAATTACAACGTTACATGATGGAACAAGTGGGGGAGGGTCCCTGTTCGGGGGCCATCTTGAAAGGGGCCCCTAGGGGACCCTGACATCTATGGAAACAAGGCAAGTCACCACACACGATAGAGGCACCAGACACGAGGTTGTATTCCCAAAGCTAGGGTTTATTGCAAAGCAAAAGTCTCAGTTGGCCAACTCGGTCTCATGCCCCCGCGACGTGTATCTCTAGACCTCGAGGGCCGCAAGAGAGTCAATTACATACATCAGTTACATATATACAAAATCCATATCAAACAATCAGCTATGACATGTTTAACACCCCCCTTTATTGGGTTTCTTTGAACTTGGTGTGATGATGGACATCTCCGACCACTATGACACCTTCAAACATCTATTCTAGTAACAATTTGCAATTTGTGAGTGCGAAGGCATCTTTCAGTTGTTGAATAGAACACAGCGCTTCTGTTCTTGGAAGCGAATTACATACGGGGGGGAGTTGCATTCCGGACCTTGCTATCTATCAGGTGCTATTCGCGTCCTGGGAGCCGACATGCTCCAGCGGGCTCAGCAAAGGGGGGCCGTAAGAAAAGCATAATTCAAGCCTTTAGCAGTATTATTCTACCATATAACGAGACTGGCTGGCAGCTGTGAAATGATTAAATGCCCTGCAGCTCTGCTTCAAGGCTACATTCGGGAGGGAGCCGGGCATTCTTCCTGGCGCTGCCTACGTTATGTTTCAGCGAACTCTTGTTATCCTCACGGCCCTGCGGCCTTGTCCTTTTCACATACAGACAACAATGTTTCACAGTCGAGCAGTGTAAGCGGAAAGTATACTGCGAAGCAATAGGAACAGAAAGCAATTAGCAATGGTTAGAAAACAAAATGGCGATTCTTGTTACATCAAAATGGCCGTTCATTGGCAAACTCGAAAACCTATATTTTGTCATATCGTGCATGAGACGGTTGGCCCACGGCCACCAAAATGCGTTTGCGGTCTGAAAGTAGAGGTATCCGTATTTCTAGATTGACAGACCAAGGGAGTGGTTGGCGGAACCAGGACGGAAGGCCTGACTTCAGTCAGTGGCTGCTGGGTGCTGTTGCCAGGACCCAGCACCACATCTGCCACAGTGCCAAGGTCTGTGACCGACACAGTCCTGGCTGGCAGACTCACAGCCGGGGTGGTGTTGGCTGCATCTGCCCATGCAGTTACCACCACCTGGCTGCTTGGGGCAGCAGATGTCACCACTGCCCCAGATATGTGTTGCTTGGTCACAGCAACCCTGGACACACGTGTCATGTGCTTCCTGACCACCTGGAATTCTGCCTGGGAGTCCTCAGGTTCCAACGCATCATGCACTGGCCGTCCCCAAGCCTGGGTGGTGGTCGCCACAGCTGAACCTGCACCTACCACTACGAGTGGATCCGAAACAGCATATCTAACTGACTGTCGGTTTATATGGGCGCCTGGGTCGGATGCAACAGCTGCATTTTCCGGAGCCGCAGGGGGTGGTGGCCTGGCTGCACCAACACAAGGCTGGACATCCTGCCCCAGTGGTGCAACACTGCCTCTTCCCCCTCTGCAGCCACCTTGGCCACTCTGGACTCCCTGTACCCCCTGGTTACTCCCGCCACGTCCCCGACCACGCACAACACTGGGAGGATGCCCAACTTTGCCGCCCTTTACCTTTGGTGGCCTCACAACCGTGGCCCAGATGGTATATTGCCAATGTGAGGTGCACTCAACAATTGTCCTGGGCAATTAGGGTGAAGGGGGCAGAGTACGTGATGTTAGACGCACCTGCAAGGCTGTATGTGACCCCTGGTGATAAATAACGGGTAATGCAACACTCAGGCACCCCAAAAAATTATAATAAATATGCACGTAACCTCCGGTAGCCCACGTGCATGGAATAAACATCCTGCAGTACGCTGCGGCACCCAGGGACACAAAAAAGGCACACATGTGGAACACGCAGGCTACTATCACCTTGAAAACGGGTACGCGATGCACAGAGGGAACCACAGTGGGAAAAATAGCATGCACGACTCACTGTCTGCCTTGCGTGGAAAAGAAAAACACACATGCTTGTGCGCGTAGGCAACACCCCCACCAAAAGAAGAAGTATGAACTCTATCCGCCGCTGTGAAGTAATCACGTGTGAAACCACAAGAGGAGTTAACACACGCGTCGGTCTCCACGAAAAGCACGTACAGCAAACTGCTTACCCACGGGACCTTCAACCCCTGCCGAAGGCAATGCCCGCGTCCATAACGTCACTCGTGCGCTTACGTGCTAAGTGCCTTTCCTCGGATTACATGCAATATCACGCTGACGTGCTGTTTTTGCATGTGCAGATTCACTCTGCATCAAGCTGGCCACGTGACAACACACAGAAGAACATGCTCCTGCCCAGACGGCCATTTACCTGCCCCCCATAGCCCTGGGGAGCTTCCTACGAGACATCTGCTGCGTCCTGCCTGTCTGCTACCAACGTGCCCTGCTAGTTGGTGCCTGCACATCAGCCATCAACAGGGGTCCAGCTGCTGTGACCACCCCTGCTGGAACAAAAGACTCCCGGCTAGTCTTCCATCGCTCCACAGCCCAGCCCCAGGACCCAGTTTCCCACCCACGCTTGCCTCGCGGGTTGCCATGTTGGGCCAAACTCCACCTGAGACCAGTGGCGACTCCCCAGCAGAGAGTCAGAGGGCTGGCAGTTTTACTGCAAAAGAAGTTGGCATCCTGGTGGATCAAGTCCTGGGGCATT
Organism: Ambystoma mexicanum; assembly: GCF_040938575.1. Taxonomy (NCBI): domain Eukaryota; kingdom Metazoa; phylum Chordata; class Amphibia; order Caudata; family Ambystomatidae; genus Ambystoma; species Ambystoma mexicanum. The sequence continues at coordinate 1,111,069,929 of NC_090921.1, read as the reverse complement.
ATTATGCCCTCTTCGGACGAGCATGCGCCGACAAGGATGGACGGGAGAGGATCTGGTAGGACATCGTGGGTGCCATTAACACGGAGGGGGCGGCACCCCGCGATTTCAAACACGTCCATAACCGCTGGGAGGACTTCAAGTCCAGAACCCTCAAGAAGGCCCAGCTTACCACCGACCAGATGAGAGTCCTGTCCTGAAGTGCATTCGCCCAGCGCTTCACCTCCAGGTCCTCGAGAGGCAGACCCATCTGGAGTCGAGCGGTAAGTGTTCATGCATTCTCATTCAACACAGTGCATGTTGAGGTGTGGCAGGAGTGTGCAGCTTGGACATATGTCTGACATCGCCCATGTATGGATGTGTATGTGCAGGGACATGGCCATGCTGCATGTGAGTCCAGTCATGTGTGCTGCACATCAATGGTGTATGTGTTCCGATGCATGATGTACAACTGCATGTAAAGATGCACACATGTTTGCATGCCTGTGTATGTATTCGTCCATGTTTGGGGAGTGACACATGGATGCTTGTCCCACCTTCATGTATGTGCATGGTGTTTGGTATGTGTGTGACTGTGAGACGCCATGGATGCATGTGACACAGACATTTAGGTACCCGATTGGCAGATGTGACAGAGTTGACGATGATTGCACTGTGACAGGAGGTAGAGATGGCCAGATTCATGTCTGTCTGGTGGCGTGTGTGCATGCGAATGGCATGCTCCATTATGCTTGTGACGTCATGCCGCCCTTAGGATTTTCATGCAGTTCCATGTGAATGGATGCAGATACCTGTTGCACATTCCCTGCTTGTTTGTGCATGTGTGTGGGTTCAATTCATCTAAGTGATGGGGAGTGTGATGCCGTCTGTGATGTTTGACACTGCCACGTGTTAGGGAGAATTCTCATTTCATGGCTAATTTCCCTTACCTATAGAGTCCCCCAGCAGCTTTGCTGGATTTGAAGGGTTTATTTCTTTTTACCTGCTAAGAGTGAGACTCTTTTTCCCACTCTTAGGCATCTTTGCTATGCGTGTTCTAGGCTATTTTTGAGTTTAATGCCTATGGGATCTTTTCTCTCACCCATAGGAACCATCTTTATGCACATGTGTTACACAGCACCCTACGTGCAGTGACACAGGGGTGTCGAAGCGACCTCCAATCATAGACTCCATACCCTGGGACTGACTACTGTCTGCCAGGGCATGTAAAGTCCCCATTGATTTTACTAGTCAATCTCTATGAACTAAACCAGTACAACCCATCTTAAAATGGAAGTACTGGAAGGGGTTAATAGTTTTTCCCCTATGTTCATTTTCGAGAGGGTACCTTAAAGTCCCCCTCTACAAAGTTTCTGGCTGGTGGCAGTGGTTACTACCTTTTATAATAGACAGCGAATATTTCCCTATGGGATTTTCCCATTTTTCGAGGCTAAAACTTTTACTGAAGGCCTCTAACTTACCGCTGGTTTATTTTATTATTAACTTTTCTCCGGTAGGTTTTATTTGCCAGAACTTTGATATAATTTCTTTCCCGTGTCTTACTCTAAACTCCTAACCCAGGTCGGGGATCCTTTGTTCGCTCTTTTGGCAGGCTTCTGCCAAGAAGCCCTCTTTTCGGCGCCTCTGAGTCTGGGGTGGGTCTGTTGTTTGGGAGGGGGGAGTAGAACCCCTGGACAGAGTTGGCACAGCAACTCAGGTCGCACTCTAACCTGATAGGCTGGAGGGTCTCCCGCCAAGAAGACCACTCGACTGTGTGAGTGACAGCTAGGCTGTAGGAATGGGTCTCTTTCTGCATAAAAGCAGGGTCCTGAGGACTGGAAGAACATGACGTCACCACTGGAACTACGGAACCGAAGGGGAGAGAAGCCACAGACATCTTCAGCATCTACACCACCGGTGATGCCCTGACGGATTGTCTCGCCACTTTTATTCCACATGACGAGAGGAGATCTTCAGTGAAAGAGCCTCCTTCCCTTGAGCTGGTGGGGTCAACCAGTTCACCTATCGCTTCCTCGGACCTGCATTGGTAGAATTAACAGTGCCCAGCACTTGGAGACCGGATAGCCAGGCAGCTATCGACCCGGACCGCGATTAAAAGGAGAGTACCTTTTAAACTTTGTTTGGCAGCACCGCGGCTGGTTTCATCCATGGGTAGTGCAGCGACTCGAACCTTCCTCCACGACGAGAGCCTCTCTTCCTCTGTTGTAAACCTCGACCTGCAGGAACCATCAGGAACAACCGCCAACGCAGGAGCCACTTCTTCACATTTAAGGTACATTGTTCCAGCAGGTCGCCCTTTCTCCGTAGTAGCCCTAAAGGTGTTTTAAATCCTTTAACTACTTGTGGGGTCGGCCACCCTCTCTCTTAACATTGTCTTTCGACTCGCATCTACCTCTTCAATATTTTTCTACTAAAGACTTCACTGCAGCTACAAGAACATTTTTGCTCCTAAGATCTTGGTCCTGTACCACTGACTCTGGCCTATTGACTCTGGCTGATTTGTTAGATCTGCTCTTACTAGATTGGTTTTCAATGAGAAATGTGTTGATGCACCTAAATCTTCTAATCCCCTCTACTGTTTCAAGTTGTGGAGTGCCATTTTGCTCAGTTTTCATTCACTTATCTTTTGGCTAAAGTGTGACTGTGCATTACTTGTTCACAAAACTTCAGGGAAGTGTTGCTAGGGAGTGCTTGAAGATATTTCGGTTTAACTTGTGCTTTCCCTCCCTTTCATTGAATTGCTAGAGTGCCATTTGTAGTTGGTTTTCACTGTGCCATTTTGCTCAGTTTTCACTTTACAGCAACTTGTCTACAATTGAATAGGGAGTTGTATATGCTTTTCCTTGACTAAAGTTAACTTACTTTATCAACTGTGATCTATGTGTTGAAACTAGATGTGTATAGAATAAATATATTCTCTTTTTGATACAAAGCTTTGGTCAGTGTTTCCTTGCTCTATAGTACTGTACTGCCTATTGTGTAAACCCTGAATACTGCTCATCTCCCTCTTAAGATAAGTGTGACTGCTCAGACACAGCTACCAACTAAATCTTTGTGGTACAGACTGATACCAAAGGGGATTTATTGCTCTCACCTGTAGTCCTAATCTGGTGTAGTGCTCCCTAAGGGAACTGCGCTGGATTCTGCCTAACACTGGTGGCAGCGGTGGGATAAAAGTATTGGATTTACATTTTAGTGTGCTACTAGTACCTTGGTGCAACTAACCACAAGGTTAACAATCACAAAAAGTTATTTTGACAAAGTCAAGTATGGAAAGTTATAGTCAGGAGACCCTCCTTGCAAAAACTGCTGATTATCTTAAAGATTTGTGCAGACAGAAAGGTCTTCCTGTCAAAGGCAAGAAAACAGAAATGATTGATAGACTGTTAGAGAAACAAAGTCTGGATAGTGGTGCTGTAGGCCCTACTACTCCAGCAAATGTGGCAAACAGTAATGAGGATAATGTTGAAACTGTTATTGTTGAGTCAGATGAGGAAGAGGAGGATAACAATGTCACCCCCTCAGGTCCTCTGCCTGCTCAAGGACCACAACCTGTAGCTACTGGACCCTTACCAGGTCCCACATTAAGTCCTGAATTTATATCCCTAGAAAAAATGAGACTTGAACTTGAATTCAAAAGAATTAGTGCCCAAACTGAACAGAGACATCAAGAACTAAGGCTCAAAGAAATGGAGCTCAACCATGAGCTTGAAATGAAGAAATTGTCTTTGGAAAATGCTTCTCTCCCCGAATCCTCTAGATCTTCCAGTCCAAAAAGACCTTGGATGCCTAAAGTGATTGTGGATATGTATGAACCTAAGTTGGATGTATTAGATTGGCTTGCTATGTTTGAATACAATCATGGGCTCCAGGATATCACATGGAATCAGTTGATCCCCTGGTTATTCTCTAGGCTCCCTCCTGTTGCATCTGATGTGGTAATGGAGTTGGGGAGGTGGATAGGATGGATTATGAATGTGTAAAGCTAGCTCTGTTAGATAGATTTGGAAAGACTCCTTCCCAGTACCTTAAGAGGTTTAGGACCTTCAACAAGCATGATAGTACCCCTTGGGCTACTTGGGTGAATGAATGTTTGAAGAATTTAGAGGGATGGATTAAGGGTTATAGAGTTAACACTTATGAAGGAATGAGAAATCTTGTTATGATGGAGTCTATCTATGATGCCTGCTCTCCTGAGCTCACACTGCACTTGGGTGATTCAAAGGAATTCGATTCTAAGAAATTAGCTAAGGCTGCTGACTTGTGGGTTGCCAACAGGGCTACTCACAAGGATTCAGGGGTAACTCTGAAAAAGGATGAGGGAAAGCAGCCTGAGAAAGACACCAAAGAGAATTCAAATAATTCCAATTCCAAAGAGGGCCACAAACAAAATTCTAAGAGTAAGCCACAAGGGAAACCTAATCAGGCTAATGTACCTTCTGGTCTCAGACCAGAAAGAGGTCAGAACAAGCCACCATTCATAAAGACATTTGGAAAATGTTGTGTTTGTGGCTCAACTAATCATGTGAAAGGGGATCCCAGATGTAAGGGTAAACCTTCAGGGGTCCACACTGTCTCCTTAGCCTTCGCTCCAGAGGAGGAGGTACAGATGGCCAGTGGAAACTTTCAACTGCTGGCTGATAACCAATTGGAGTCTCAGCTAGTGTAGCTTTAGTATCTCTTGGGTTGTGGTAACAACAGAATTTAGATGTGTATAATTATATCCCTACTAATACTAAAGAGTATTATAAAGACAGTGTGCTAGTCAATGGTCAGGAGACTCCTGTCATTAGAGACACTGGGGCTAGCATAACTGTGGTGGACAAATCTTTTTTCAAGGTGGAGGATGTTGCTAAGGCACCCAAACGCCTCACCAAGTTAGCTGGAGGGCCTGTGCAGATGCTTCCCCAATTACCAGCTCTGATCCAGTGCAATGAAATGACTGTCAGGATACCTGTGAGTGTACAATCCGAAGTACCAGGAAGGGTGCTATTGGGGAATGATCTGAAATATCTGGGAGTAGTGTCAAGTACCCCAGACCTCCTAGTAAGAGATTACAGGAGCTTACCAGACCTGCAAGGGAGAGGACATTAAGAGGCTCTCCTGAGGAGATGATGGAAATTACTCCTACCCCACTGGAGTTACTAACTGCTATTTCCAAGTAACCAGAGGCAAAGGGGAAACCTAAGACTTCAAAGAAAAAGACAGCAGAAAGCACTCCAGTACTGCCAACCAGGAAATCTCCTAGGTTAGCACAAATCACACCTGGGATTCCTTCTCAGCTGAGGCTGAGAGAGAGGTACAACCCTGTGTGGTTGAACTAGAGCCTTAGGACTCAGATCTAGTAGGAGGCCAGGAACTCACTGGAGATCTTGACCCTGTGGACCATCCTGAGCTGCAGTCGTTACTGGCAGAAGGTGGACCCCAAAGGGCAGACTGTAACGCTCACCTGGTTCCCACGGGGGCGCTGGTCTAGTCTGGATTGCTGTGGCCTCTTCTAGCGTGATGCGCAGGACCCGGAACACCGATTGGACAGGACCTCCAAATCGTGCTTGCCTGGCCCGTAGGAATATCCTTCTGCAGATGAGAAAGGGGATTAACAGTCTGCAGAATAGTGTGCTAGCTCCCCCCTTTCCCCCGTCGTTCCTCTCTAACTTCCTCCAGACCCCGGTTTAAGCTCACCTTATGGTTTGGAAGGATGAACTCTCCATCCTGCTTCTGGTGCAGGGGCGCGCGTTCGTCCAGTTACTTCACTGGTTTTCAGAATGGTGCTGGCAAAATCCACTTGAATTTCCTGAGCGATGCGCCGTAAGTATGAAAGTTCAAAGTTCAAGTGAGGACCCCTTTATGTTGTCTTTCTAACCTGTGATCTGTCCTTTATTCCAGGTGCAGAATGAAGGCGATGCGTCGAGGGGTTAAACTGCCGAGGTGAGTAGTGATGAGGGCGATCCCTCTAAATGTCCTTATCATTCCCCAGAAATGTCTCTTGTCATTTCCCCATAGGGGCCGGGGTACGGTACCTGCCAACGGGGCGGCGCCGACCCGAAATGTGGAAGAAAAGCCGGTAAGTATTATGGCTGTTAATCAGGCTTTCCTTCTGTGTTCCTTCTGCTCACCATTTGTTTCTTCCTCTCTCCCCTAGGTGCAGAGATGTGGCGTCCGATGCTGACAGCCGCGATGGAGCCGGGAGATGTCTCGAGGACAGGTGAGTGAAGCGTAGCGATGCAGCGAGCAACGCAATGCTTTTAAATGGAAGTCTTTCTTCAGGGATGCTGGCGAGAAGATTCCGGATGCAGGTAAGAAGTTTGAAATAGTCCTTGGTTTTCACCTTTCTCTTCTCTTCCTTCCTTGCAGGTCTTCCAGGTTCGAGGCGGGCGTGGCTGGAGTCCAGGAGCAGGAGCAGACACGGTGAGCGTTAAGCTGCAGGAAGCAGAATAACGCGAAGCATGAGCTGCTGTCTGGGCGTGGCTTAAATAGCCTCCAAAGAAGTCCCAGGTATGTATCCACCCCAACTAGGTGTGTATCCTTCCCTGGCCACGCCCGAGTGAAAAAATAGTCCCTATGAAAAAATAGTCCCTTTCAGGTCTCAGGGAGGCCTGAAGCGTGCAGCATGGTCTGCATCAGGTAAGTGCACAAAACACCTCCCTTTATGAGCCTGGCGCCTATGGCGCCAGGACTGATGTCCAACATGAGCCTGGCGCCAAAGGCGCCAGGACTGAGACCAAAGAGCCCCTATAAGGGGGCGCTGGGCTTTTACCCGAGGGCATGATGCCTGCTTCCGGGGGTGCTGGGCCTGGCCTGGTGCTCTGGGGGTAGGCATCATGACAGCACTCCCCCCCAAAGCCCCTCCCAAGGTCGTTCCTTCTGGAGGTTTCGGTTTGTTTGGGAAATTCCGATGGACCCTTTTTACCAGCCGAGGTGCATGTACGTGATCACTGGGTTCCCAAGACCTTTCCTGAGGCCCGTACCCTTTCCAATCAATTAGATAGAAAAGTTTTGATTTTGAGATCTTAGAATCCAAAATGTTCTTCACCTCGAATTCAGGCTCCCCATCTATCTGAATTGGTTCTGGTGGCTTTGTTAATCTGGTTCCTGGGTGCACTGGTTTCAAAAGTGACACATGAAAAACGGGGTGAATCCGCATGTTAGCTGGTAGATCGAGCTTGACTGCCACTGGGTTGATTATAGCTTTGATCGAGTAAGGGCTAAATACCTTGGATTAAAAGGTCGAGGCCCCTTGAGTGATAGGTGTTTGGTAGCCAACCATACTTGATCCCCTATTTGGTATGGAGGCGCCTCTCTTCGATGCAGATCCGCATTCTTTTTGTATTTCCCTTTCGCATGTTGCAAATGTGCAGTTGCATCCTTGAAGGCTTGAGTAATCGTAGAATGCAAATGGTCCACTGCGGGCATTTCAAGGCTCAGAGGTGAGTCCAAGTCTGAAGTACGAGGGTGATGTCCATATAGGGTATAAAAGGGGCTCTGACCAGTTCCAGAGTGTATCGAGTTATTGTATGCATATTCAGCCACCCATAAAATTTCCTTCCAATTACCCTCCGATTGGTGCAACATACATCGTAGATATTGTTCAAGGGTCTGGTTCGTTCTCTCCGTCTGACCATCGGTCTGTGGGTGGTGGCTGGTCGAGAGTCTTACGTCGATTTGTGCCAGTTGACAACACTTTTTCCAAAAATGAGAAATAAACTGGCTTCCCCGATCGGAGACTAGTATGGACGGGAATCCATGCAAACAGATGATATTTTCGAGGAATTCCTTGGCAAGAACAAAGGCTGAAGGTAATCCTTTCAACGGAATAAAGTGGGCCATTTTGGAAAATAAATCCACCACGACCAGAATAGTATTGTAACCATTACAAGAGGGCAGGTACGTGATAAAATCTAGTGACAGGGTGTGCCAAGGTCCTGGTGGAATGTCTAAGGGCTGAAGAAGACGGCGGGTCTTGTCTTTTGACCTTTGTTTTGGGCACAAACTCCACAGGACATCACGAAAGATTTAATATCCTTTCGCCAGGAAGGCCACCAGAATTGTCGTTTAACCTTTTCCTCTGTTTTGGCAATGCCAGGATGTCCTTCCATCAGGGTATCATGATGACGGGAAATAACCAGTTCTTGCAATTCCTTTTCTGGCAAAAATAAGCGTCCTTGGAAGTAAGGTAAGCCATCCTTGACTGAAAAGTTAGACCCCCTTTTGATCCAATCCTGCAAGGCTGAAGAGTCCAGGAATTGTTTCACTCGTGCTTGAATGTCTTCAAGGGTTTGTAAAGTGGTTATCCCCAAAATTCTTTGTTCGGGAATTATCGGCACAGGTTCTGAGTTTGTGTCTATTTCTTCCATTCCAAGTCGGGATAGAGCGTCCGCCTTACCATTCTTATAGCCGGGGCGGTAGGTGATTACAAAATCGAACTCAGCAAAGAACAAAGCCCATCGGAGCTGTCGAGACGATTGAGCCTTGGCAGTTTTTAAATATTGTAAATTTCGGTGATCAGTGATCACGGTGATGGTATGCCGGGCGCCGAGGAGATAATGCCGCCAAGCCTTAAAGGCGGACTTAATGGCTAATAGTTCCTTATTGGTGATCGCATAATTTATCTCCGGCGGCAAGAACTTTCTGGACCAAAATGCTACGGGGTGCAGTTGGTTGGTTTCAGGGTCTCTCTGAGACAGGACAGCTCCCATGGCTAAGCTGGACGCGCCGGTTTCGACTATATATGGGAGATCGGGACACAGGTGCTTCAAAATAGGTGCAGACGTGAACTTAGCTTTCAACTCCTGAAAGGCCTGTTCGGCTTCCTCGGTCCATTCAAAACGTTTATTTTTTCGCAAGAGTGCAGTGATGGGTTGCACCACACCTGAAAACTCCGGGATAAACCTGCGATAAAAGTTGGCAAAACCAAGCATGCTTTGGACACCTTTCACCGAACTAGGTGATGGCCATTTGAGAATGGCATCCACTTTCCGTGAATCCATTCAGACCCCTTTAGATGTCAGGATGAATCCGAGAAACTCAACCTCGGTGGTATGGAAAACACATTTTTCCAGCTTGGCAAACAGTTTGTGCTGGCGCAGTTTCTCTAGGACGGCCCTAACATGCTTTCTGTTATCAGATTCCGAAGAGGAGTACACAAGAATGTCATCGATATACACGACAACACAGACATCGATGAGTTCCCGAAGGACATCGTTCATGAAGAATTGGAAGGCTGCAGGTGCGTTGCACAACCCGAAAGGCATCACCTGGCATTCGAATAGTCCATATTTTGTACGGAAGGCCGTTTTCCATTCATCGCCTTCTTTTACTCGTACCAGATGATAAGCCCCCCGGAGATCTAACTTGGTGTATACGCAAGCGTCCTTCACCTGGTCAAGGAGTTCAGGGATCAGAGGCAGAGGGTAACGATTTTTAACAGTTATCTGGTTCAATGCGCGGTAATCGATACAAGTTCTAAGGTCGCCTTCTTTTTTAGGCACGAAGAACAAAGCTGAGGATGCCGGGGACTTTGGTTGGCGAATGAAACCATTGGCGAGGTAGTGATCTAAATATTGTCTCAAATGCAGATTCTCTGGTTCAGTAAGGGCGTAAATCCTGCTACAAGGGGATTGTGCACCGGGCACCAGATCGATTTGGCAATCATACGATCTGTGGGGAGGTAACCTGTTGGCCTGTTCCTTTTGGAAGACGTCCTGAAAGTCTTGGTACTCTGGAGGTAGTTGCACGGGGACAGAGGTTACTGATGCTAGATTAATCATTGGATTTTCTGGGTAGCAGGTTTGTGCACAATCCGGGAAGGTTATTCTCTTCGCTCGCCAATCAATTTGAGGATTATGTGTCTCTAACCAAGGGATTCCGAGAATAAGCTGAAACTGTGGAGCCTTGATTACATCAAACACAACTGCCTCCCGATGGCCATCCGGACCTACAAGTGTCACCTCAGCTGTGGAATGTGTTACCGGTCCAGAGGCAATTTCGGTTCCATCTACTGTGGTGATGACATCTTTGTTGGTTTTAGGACGCAGAGGGAGGTTTATCCTAGAGACCAATTCTCGATCCACATAGTTTCCTATAGCCCCGCTATCGATGTATGCCTTTATAGCATGCAACCGTTTAGGCTGTTCCGGATCTACGAGGACCATTGCCACAATGAAATGCGAGGTCTGAGAGTTAGTTTTCAAGCTCGGCAAGCGGACCCCTACGCTTGCCGGGCATGGTCGTTTCCCGATACAGAGTTTCCAGGGATTTTATCAGCGGCTCCTACCACCTTCTTGGGCGGCTTAACCGGGCAATCTCGTAGAAAGTGTCCAGAGGACCCACAATAAAGGCATAATTGCATCTGTCGTCTTCTTTCCCGTTCTTTTTGAGTTAGGGGTCCTTTAACCCCTCCGATTTGCATAGGCTCCGAGCCATCAGCCCCCTTGGGGTTAGCGTGGGTCTTGGCCAACACCCGGGTTTCAAACTTGGACCGATCTGCTTTTCTGTTTTGCAGCCTGTGATCCAATTGGACCACTAAGTGTATATATTCAGTGCATTCTTGGGGCGGATTTACAACTTGTGCCAGGACATCTTTAAGTTCTCCGCGTAGACCTCGATAGAATAACGTGATTCTTTTATCCTCTGGCCAACCAGTTTCCACAATTAGTCTATTGAAGGTTGCAATGTAGGATAGAAGGTCTTGATTGCCCTGTCGCAGAGATAGAAGTTTGTCATCCAGAGCCTGTCCCTGGGAGTTTGGAGCAAATAACCTTTCCATGCTTGTTTGAAATCCTTGAAAATCACGAAGAATCGGGTCATCTTGAGTTACCAGTGGGACTGAACAATCGGCAGCACAGCCGCTGAGATATGACAACACAAAGGCTTCCTTGGTCTGATCATTAGGGAAGGCCCCAGGTCTGCATAGGAAGTGCAAACGACACTGATTCATGAATACGGCGAATCGTTTGGGGTCCCCAGCAAAGCGTTCAGGTGGGGCCAGCGGCATGTTTCTAGGTAGATTAATCTGCACCGGGTTACTGGAAACCACAGGAGCGGGGTTCCCCCCGAAACCGGGTAAAGGAGTTTGTCCAGCTTGACCTTGCAAAAGCTGTCTAGCCAGGTCATCAGCTCTATCCTTTATTACTATCACTTCCCTCCTGAGGGCACTAGTCTCTTGACGAGCGGCGTGTACTTCGGCCCTTAATTCCCCCAGTAATTGGGCCAACTGGTCAGTTTCGGAAGTTTCCATAGCGCCTGGGTGGGAATTTGTAGGAAGGCTTCGCGTTCTGTAACGCTCACCTGGTTCCCACGGGGGCGCTGGTCTAGTCTGGATTGCTGTGGCCTCTTCTAGCGTGATGCGCAGGACCCGGAACACCGATTGGACAGGACCTCCAAATCGTGCTTGCCTGGCCCGTAGGATATCCTTCTGCAGATGAGAAAGGGGATTAACAGTCTGCAGAATAGTGTGCTAGCTCCCCCCTTTCCCCCTTCGTTCCTCTCTAACTTCCTCCAAACCCCGGTTTAAGCTCACCTTATCGTTTGGAAGGATGAACTCTCCATCCTGCTTCTGGTGCAGGGGCGCGCGTTCGTCCAGTTACTTCACTGGTTTTCAGAATGGCGCTGGCAAAATCCACTTGACTTTCCTGAGCGATGCGCCGTAAGTATGAAAGTTCAAAGTTCAAGTGAGGACCCCTTTATGTTGTCTTTCTAACCTGTGATCTGTCCTTTATTTCAGGTGCAGAATGAAGGCGATGCGTCGAGGGGTTAAACTGCCGAGGTGAGTAGTGATGAGGGCGATCCCTTTAAATGTCCTTATCATTCCCCAGAAATGTCTCTTGTCCTTTCCCCATAGGGGCTGGGGTACGGTACCTGCTAACGGGGCGGCGCCGACCCGAAATGTGGAAGAAAAGCCGGTAAGTATTATGGCTGTTAATCAGGCTTTCCTTCTGTGTTCCTTCTGCTCACCTTTTGTTTCTTCCTCTCTCCCCTAGGTGCAGAGATGTGGCGTCCGATGCTGACAGCCGCGATGGAGCCGGGAGATGTCTCGAGGACAGGTGAGTGAAGCGTGGCGCTGCAGCGAGCAACGCAATGCTTTTAAATGGAAGTCTTTCTTCAGGGATGCTGGCGAGAAGATTCCGGATGCAGGTAAGAAGTTTGAAATAGTCCTTGGTTTTCACCTTTCTCTTCTCTTCCTTCCTTGCAGGTCTTCCAGGTTCGAGGCGGCCGTGGCTGGAGTCCAGGAGCAGGAGCAGACACGGTGAGCGTTAAGCTGCAGGAAGCAGAACAACACGAAGCATGAGCTGCTGTCTGGGCGTGGCTTAAATAGCCTCCAAAGAAGTCCCAGGTATGTATCCTTCCCCAACTAGGTGTGTATCCTTCCCTGGCCACGCCCGAGTGAAAAAATAGTCCCTATGAAAAAATAGTCCCTTTCAGGTCTCAGGGAGGCCTGAAGCGTGCAGCATGGTCTGCATCAGGTAAGTGCACAAAACATCTCCCTTTATGAGCCTGGCGCCTATGGCACCAGGACTGATGTCCAACATGAGCCTGGCGCCAAAGGCGCCAGGACTGAGTCCAAAGAGCCCCTATAAGGGGCCGCTGGGCTTTTACCCGAGGGCATGATGCCTGCTTCTGGGGGTGCTGGGCCTGGCCTGGTGCTCTGGGGGTAGGCATCATGACACAGACTTCAGTAAGGGACAAAGAGGACAACTCTGGAAGGTCTTCGCCACCAGGCAGCTTCTCAGATTGAAGGGCAAGAGCCTGGGAAGTATTGGTTACACTGGGAAGATGGCCTCTTCTATAGTGAACCAACCGAGTCACTCCCTGGGGACTACAAAAGACTTGTAGTGCCCCAAGCAAACCAACTCCAATTCTTGCAACTAGCCCATGAGATACCTTTGGCTGGTCACTGAGCTTCAAGAAGACCAAGGAAAGGCTCTCTCTCTACTTTTATCGGCCTAAAATGGGGGCTGAGGTAGTTAAGTATTGCAAGAGTTGCCACACTTTCCAAACCTCTGGTAAAAGTGGATCCAAGAATGTGACACCTATAATGCCTCTCCCTGTGGTGGGAGTACCATTTGAGAGGGTAGGAATCGACATTGTTGGTCCCCTTGATCCTCCAACTTCTTCCGGCAACAGGTTTATACTTGTTGTAGTAGACCATGCTACTAGGTTCCCTGAAGCAATTCCTATGAGGACTGTTACAGCTCCGGCTGTAGCTAAGGCTCTCCTTGGTATTTTTACCTGGGTTGGGTTTCCTAAGGAGGTAATATCCGACAGGGTGTCAAATATTATGTCCCACTACATGAAGGCCATGTGGAAAAACTGTGGAGTTACCTACAAGTTCTCAACAGCATACCACCCTCAGACAAACGGATGGTAGAAAGGTTTAACAAAACCATGAAGAGCATGATAGGAGCTTTAGAAGACCCTCTTAAGAAAAAGTGGGATCTTTTACTGCCATGCCTTCTCTTTGCATATAGAGAAGTCCCTCAGGAGGGAGTGGGTTACAGTCCCTTTGAACTTCTCTATGGCCATCTGGTCAGAGGTCCATTGGCCCTGATTAAGTAGGGGTTGGAGAGTGCTCGTTCCCCCAAGCCAGTCAGAGTGACTGACTATGTGATAGGTCTCTGGAGGAGAATGTCACACATGATGGCAGAAGCTAGTGATAACCTGAATGCTGGACAAGCTTTGGTCAAGCATTGGCATGATCAAAGGCTAACATGGTTAAGTTCACTCAAGACCAGCTAGTTCTAGTTATGATCCCAAAAAGGCAGAGGACCTTGCAAGATAAATGGATGGGACGCTTCAAGGTTGTGGGTAAACTTGGAGAGGTAAACTATCTGTGTGTAACGCTCACCTGATTCCCACGGAGGCGCAGGTCTGGCTTCGAGTGCTGATGCTTCGTCAATGGTGAAGCGCAGGACTCTGAAGATGGACAGGAAGGGCCCCTCTACTCTGGCTTCTCCGGCTCGCAGGAATATTCCCCTGTGCGTGAAAAGGGAGTATTACCTACTGACTGAGTTATGCTCAAGCCTCCCACTCTCTTCCAACCCTCCACGATACCCTTCCACGATTCCCTGTGAAGTCTCACCTTAGGGTCAGGAAGGATGAGCTGTCCATCCTGCTTCTGATGCAGGGGCGCGTTGAAACCCAGTTACTTCACTGGATTGAGGATTGATGGGAGTTCAGGTAAGCTTGACTATTCAGGTAAGGCTCTGTAAAAGTTCTGTTGCAAGTTCAAAAGTCCAAGCTTAATAATAATGTTCATTGTCTTTTTCCCCTTAGGGGCTGGGGTTCGGAATGCCGGAGATATGGCGCCGACCCGAAGTGAAACGTACAGTTCCAGTAAATGACAGGTAAATTCTGGATGAGCGCTCGGGTAATGTCTTTGCATTTGCTCATTCAATGTCTTTGTCTTTTTTCCCCATAGGGGCCGGGGTCCGGAAAATGCCTGGAAGCGGCAAGACCCGAAATGAAATGGGAATGACCCAACAGGTAAGTCTTAGAAGGAAACTGAGCTTTTCCTATTCCCTTCCTTCTCTCACCTTGTTCTTGTCTTTTTCTCTCTAGGCTCTGGGAAGTGGCTGTGGATCCGGATGATCGCTGCTGAAGATGGTGGCGTCCAGGATAGGTGAGTGAAATGCAGCGCTGCAGCGATCGTAGCGAAATGCTTTTAAAATGATGTCTTCCTTTTCAGGATCGTCGGTGTGATGTCTCCGTGGTGCTGATTTAGCAGGTAAGGTCTTTTGTCTCCCTTTGCAGGTGACCCAGGATACAGACAGGCGTGGCTGAGGTCCAGATGCAGGAGCTGACACGGTGAGCGTCCAGCTGCGAGGAGCAGAACAACGCGAAGCGAGAGTTGCTGATCGGGTGTGGTTTAAATAGCTTTGGCAGAAGTTCCAAGTGTGTATCCTTCCACCGATCAGGTATGTATCCTTCCCCGGCCACACCCGGGTGGAAAGTAGTCCCACAGGTAAAGTAGTTCCATTCAGGCCTCAAGAGGGCCTCTATGTGGCAGCATGGTCTGCATCAGGTAAGTGCACATTAAAACACTTGAACACATGTCTAGCTTTATGAGCCTGGCGCCTAAGGCGCCAGGACAGAGGTCCAACATGAGCCTGGCGCCTAAGGCGCCAGGACTGCGTCCAAAGGGCCCCAGCTTGGGCCCGCTGGCACTCCCTTGGGAGAACTGATGCCTGCCTCTGGGGTTGCTGGGTCGGACCTGGCTCCTTGGAGGTAGGCATCATGACACTGTGGACTTGGGCAATCCCAAGGAAGCTCCCAGAGTCTTCCACACCAACCGACTAAAGGCGTATGTCTCCAGGCCTGAAGTAGGAGCCTTGCTTCTAGCTTCAACAGAAGAGGAAGAAGAGAGTGAAGCTCTCCCTGATCTCCTCAGAGGCTTACCCTTGGATGAAAAGATTGAAGGAGTAAATCTCTCTTCAAATCTGACACCTGAGCAACAAGAGGAGTGCAAATCTATGTTAAGTCAGTTTGCCTCCCTGTTCTCCCTTTCACCAGGCTTGACCCCTTGGGGCCAGCATGATATACTCACTGGTGACTGTCTGCCAATCAAAAGCAGAGGATGTAGAATGTCAGAAAATGTAAGGACCCACATTAAAGGGGAGGTCAAGAACATGCTTGATCTCGGGGTAATAGAGCCCTCTACTAGTTCATGGTCTAGCCCAGTTGTGTTAGTACTAAAAGCAGGATCCAAGGAACTGAGATTCTGTGTGGACTATAGAGCTCTTAATGCAGTCACCAAGACTGATGCCCACCCTTTGCCAAGGATAGATGAGTTGGTGGATAGACTTGGTTCAGCCAAGTTCCTCAGCACATTTGACCTTACGTCAGGCTATTGGCAAATAGCCCTGACAGACCATGCCAAGGAGAAAACTGCATTTGCTACCCCAGTTGGCTTATACCAATTTAAGGTTTTGTCTTTTGGACTGATAAATGCACCTGCAACATTCCAAAGGATGGTAAATCAGGTTCTGGCTGGGATGGAGGAGTTATGCATGGCATACTTGGATGACATTGCAGTATTCAGCCAATCCTGGGAAGAACATGTACACCTGTAGTCCTATGCCTTTTGCAGTGGTCCCTAAGGGAACTGCACAGGTTTCTGCCTAACACCCGCCTCCAAAACCATGGTTTTGGCTGGCCCCACCTCCAATACCATGGTTTTGGCTGGCCCTGCCTCTAATACCATGGTTTTGGCTGGCCCCGCCTCCAATACCATGGTTTTGGCTGGCCCCGCCTCCAATACCATGGTTTTGGCTGGCAACGCTGTTAGGGAGGATTCTCTTATAAGGCTAATTTCCCAAACCTGGTGAGTCCCCCAGCAGCTTTGCTGGATTTTTGGGGTTTGTTTTTTTCTCCTGCTAAGAGTGAGACTCTTTTCCTCCCACTCTTAGGCATGATTTGAGGTATGTCTTTGACTTCTTGTCTGCTTATGGGCTATGGGTTTTTTTACTCCCTAGGGTATCATCTGTTTTTGTGTATGTGTTACACAGCACCCTCAGTGCAGTAACACAGGGGTGTCATAGTGACCCCCAAACATAGACTCCATACCCTGGGACTGACTACTGTCTCCCAGGGCATGTAAAGTCAACATTGACCCAAATTATGAACAGAAACCAGTACAAACCATCATATTGTGGACGTACTGGCCGGGGCAATTCGATTGCCCCGGGGTCTGTTGTTCGAGGGGGCACGTCTCCGTCCCCCCTGATCGAGTTTTGGCTGGTGGCAGTGGATACTACTTTTTATATTCAACCGCAAATATTTTCCTATTTGATTTTCCCATTAATCGAGGCTACCACTTTTTAAAATAGCCTCAAACATACCGCCGGTTTATTAAATTAATATAAAATCACTGGTTGGTAATTTCTTCCGAAACTCGGTTCCAAAATGGCGTTTGTGTTCGCTTCTGTGACTCCAACCCAAGTCAGGCCCTTTGTTCCACTTTTTGGCGGGCTTCTCCACAGAAGCCTCCAAAAGTGGTGCCACTCTGACTAAGTACCACAGGGGGTGTGGGAGGGGGTTTAGGCACCCTGGACTGAGCTGCCTCGGCAACTCAAGTCACACTCTTGTGTGATTGGCCCAAGTGGTGAGCCGCTCGGCTCACCACTTAGCATGTTTGATTGACAGCTAGGCTGAATGAATGGGGGTTTGCTGCATAAAAGCAGGGCTGTAACGCTCACCTGATTCTCGCAGAGGCGCCTGTCTTGACTGGGCGACTACCGTATCTTCAAAGGTGATGTGTAGCACCCGGTTGGCTCTTTGGGCTGGACCTCTGTGCACTGTATGCCTGACGTGTAGAGTAAGATGTCTGCAGATAGAAAATATGGGGTTAATGAACTGGGGTTGTTGGGGTGTCCCTATCTCTTTCCTCTTCTCCTCTCCTGTAGACCCCCAAAGGTTAACGCTCTCACCTTAGGTAAGTGAATGCCGAGCTCTCCATCTGCCTCGGGGCAGGGTGCTGTAACCAGTTTCTTCACTGGATAGGTAGCGCAGGCCTCTTGACTTCAGAGGACTGCTGTCCGTCGTTTACTGCACGAACGGTAAGTTTCGAGTCATTCAAATGTCTTTAAAGTCTTTAGTAATGATGTCTCTTGTTTTGCAGGGTTCCGGCGATGGCGGATGACGGGCTGAAGTGAGTTGAAGATGGAGCCCGTGTGATGAATAGAAGCGCCTGGAAGCACGTAAGTAAGCGCTTGTTGCCTGCTTCACGATGCGCTCTAACTGTCTTTTTATTTTGCAGGTACGAGTTCGGAGCGGCTGCAGGGTGCCGGAATACCCACTGGATTAGATGTGGAAAGGAGTAATGGCACGTGAGTATTAAAGTTCCCCAATGTCTTTAAACGCACCTTGTTTTGTCTTTCAGATGCGGGATGCAGCGCCGAAGGCCTCCGGAGCGTGCGAAGAGTTGGTAAGCTTTTGTCTTTCAGATGCCGGAATGCAGTATGAAGACCTCCGGAGCGCACGAAGAGTAGGTAAGCCTTTGCCTTTCAGATGCCGGAATGCTAACCTGTTCTTTCTTGTCTTTATAGGTGTTGCTGAAGACTGGATTCAGGATGGTAAGCCTTTTTCCTTAGGCCCAGGACCGGATGCAGAAGACACGATGAGCGTTCTGCTGCAGAGGGTGCAGAATAACGCAAAGCAAGATTCATCCACCGGGTGTGGTTTAAATAGCCTCCTGTAGTGCTTAGGTGTCTCCTTCCACAGCCACGCCTAAGTAAGAAAAGAGTTCCTGGTAAGAAAAGAGTTCCTGCCTTCCAGAAGAGTTCCAGTGTTCTGAATCTAGGGAGTGGCTCCAGCCCCACCCAACAGGAAAAGTAGTTCCAAACAGAAGAGGATCAGAGGCTCAACTGGCAGGCAAGTAAGCAGTATGGTCTGCTGCAGGTAAGTCCACCCAAGCATTATGAGCCCGGCGCTTCCGGCGCTGGGACTGGGCATATTTATGAGCCTGGTGCCACTGGCGCCAGGACTGGGTCCAAAAGGTCCCAATTGGGACTGGTTGGCACTCGGAACCTGGGTTATGGATCTGCTTCCAAGGGAGTTGGGAAAACCCTGACCTTTTGGAAGCAGAGATCCTGACAAGGGCTTTGGGGACTGGAACTCCAGAAGTCGCCACAGGACCTAAAGAATCCAAGAGGGAGAAACTGAGCCGACCTGCAACGACGACACCACCGGTGGAGCCCTGCTGAACCGTTTCACCTCTTTTCTCGACGACATAGGAGATCTCCAGCTCGGATAGTCTTTTTCCTTTGACTGGTGGGGATAACCAGTTTGCCCGTCCTTTCGCCTTCCCGGATCCTCTCGTGGCCGCTTTGCCTGTGCCAAGCACCCCGGCAACCGGGATACCACGGTTTTTCCACTACCGCAGATAAAAAGGGTCTTACCTTTTAACCGGAGAACTCCGCGGCTGGTTTCTTCCCTGGCAGTGCAAGGACCTTCAGCTTTTCTCCACGTCGAGACCATCTCTTCCTCTGGACGACGCTGCGACTTGCACCTGCTGCCAGGAACAACTGCCCCCGCTGGAGGATCCTCTCCACTTTGAAAGTACTGTGTCCGCCTGGCCTCCCTCGCAACGGTCTGTGTGGGGTGACTCTTAAAGTCTCTACTTACCACTTGGGTTGGCCCTAGGCTGGCTAGCGGAACTTTTCTGAGCTGACTTAATTCTTTTCTTCACTCCCTGCAAGACTTTTCAAGACTTTTAAACTGTGTGATCTTGGGCGCATTGGTGGTCTGTTCTCTCTAAGAGGGAGCCGGGCCTCTGAACTTTTGGCTCACAATTAGACTTGACTTTCCTGCCTTGCTGGGTGCTTCTAAAGTATTGTGTTCTGTGCTTTTCCTAATTTCTGCCTTTTCCCTCCCTTTTTCTTAACTTATTGGAGTGCCATCTTTAGTTAAGCGCTCACCTCTGTCTGGAAATAAGTGGTGTTAACTAAGACTTGTCTAATAAGGAATAGAATAAGGGATGCACATCTAGTAATAGTGACTGTGTGTTGAATTTATTTACCTCTTTTTGTGCTAGTGTAATTTACAAGTGTGTCTTTAAATAAATAATTATATACTTTTACACCAAAGCTCTGGTCAGTGTTTACGTGTACTACTGTGTCTCTGTACCTATTGTGTATGCTCTGCATACTGCCTAACTCATCTTGAGAGAAGTCTGACTGCTCAGCCACAGCTACCAGGTAAATCTGGGTGGTACAGACTGCTACCAATTGGGTTTACTGCCAACCACCTGTAGTCCTAAATCTTTTGCAGTGGTCCCTAAGGGAGCTGCACAGGTTTCTGCCTAACACCTGCCTCCAAAACCATTGTTTTGGCAGGCGCCGCCTCCAATACCATGGTTTTGGCAGGCGCCGCCTCCAATACCATGCTGGCCCCGCCTCCAATACCATAGTTTTGGCTGGCCCCGTCTCCAGTTACATGGATACGGCTGGCCTCGCCTCCAATACAATGGTTTTGGCTGGCCCCGCTTCCAATGCCATGGTTTTGGCTGGCCCCGCCTCCAATACCATGGCTTTGGCTGGCCCCGCCTCCAATACCATGGATTTGGGTGACCCTGCCTCCAATGCCATGGTTTTGGCTGACCTCGCCTCCAATACCATGGTTTTGGCTGGCTCCGCCTCCAATGCCATGGTTTTGGCTGGCCTTGCTCCAGTTACATGGTTTTGGCTGGCCCCGCCTCCAATACCATGGTTTTGGCTGGCCCCGCCTCCAATACCATGGTTTTGGCTGGCCCCACCTCCAGTTACATGGTTTTGGCTGGCCTGCCTCCAATACCATGGTTTTGGCTGGCCCCGCCTCCAATACCATGGTTTTGGCTGGCTCCGCCTCCAAAACCATGGTTTTGGCTGGCTCTGCCTCCAAAACCATGGTTTTGGCTGGCTCCGCCTCCAGTTGCATGGTTTTGGCTGGCCCTGCCTCCAGTTACATGGTTTTGGCTGGCCCCGCCTCCAATACCATGGTTTTGGCTGGCCCCGCCTCCAATACCATGGTTTTGGCTGGCCCCACCTCCAAAACCATGGTTTTGGTTGCCCCCACCTCCAATACCATGGTTTTGGCTGGCCACCTCTCCAGTACCATGGATACAGCTGGCCCCGCCTCCAATACCATGGTTTTGGCTGGCCCCGCCTCCAATACCATGGTTTTGGCTGGCCCGCCTCCAAAACCATGGTTTTGGCTGGCTCCGCCTCCAGTTACATGGTTTTGTTTGGCCCTGCCTCCAATACCATGGTTTCGGCTGGCCCTGCCTCCAATACCATGGTTTTCGGCTGGCCCTGCCTCCAATACCATAGTTCTGGCTGTCCCCACCTCCAATACCATGGTTCTGGCTGTCCACGCCTCCAATACCATGGTTCTGGCTGTCCCCGCCTCCAATACCATGGTTCTGGCTGGCCCCGCCTCCAATACCATGGTTTTGTCTGGCCCTGCCTCCAATACCATGGTTTTGTCTGGCCGCATCTCCAAAACCATGGTTTTGGCTGGCCCCGCCTCCAGTTACATGGATACGGTGGCTCTGCCTCCAAAACCATGGTTTTGGCTGGCCCCGCCTCCAAAACCATGGTTTTGGCTGGCACCGCCTCCAATACCATGGTTTTGGCTGGCGCCGCCTCCAATACCATGCTGGCCCCGCCTCCAATACCATGGTTTTGGCTGGCCCCGCCTCCAAAACCATGGTTTTGGCTGACCCCTGCCTCCAATACCATGGATTTGGCTGGCCCCGCCTCCAAAACCATGGTTTTCGCTGGCCCCGCCTCTAATACCATGGTTTTGGCTGACCCCCCCTCCAATGCAATGGTTTTGGCTGACCCCACCTCCAATACCATGGTTTTGGCTGGCCCCGTCTCCAGTGCAATGGTTTTGGCTGGCCCTGCCTCCAGTTACATGGTTTTGGCTGGCCCCTCCTCCAATACCATGGTTTTGGCTGGCCCTGCCTCCAGTTACATGGTTTTGGCTGGCCCGCCTCAATACCATTCTTTTGGCTGGCCCAGGCTCCAATACAATGGTTTTGGCTGGCCCGCCTCCAATACCATGGTTTTGGCTAGCCCTGCCTCCAGTTACATGGTTTTGGCTGGCCCCGCCTCCAATACCATGGTTTTGGCTGGCCCCGCCTCTAATACCATGGTTTTGGCTGGCCCCGCCTCCAGTTACATGGTTTTGGCTGACCCCGCCTGCAGTTACATCGATACGGCTGGCCCCGCCTCCAGTTACATAGTTTTGGCTGGCCCCGCCTCCAAAATCATGGTTTTGGCTGGCCCTGCCTCTAGTTACATGGTTTTGGCTGGCCCCGCCTCCACTTACATAGTTTTGGCTGGCCCCGCCTCCAGTTCCATGGATTCTTAGCCACAAGATCTTCGGTGAGTAGAGACCTTAATCCTTTGCATCCGACCCATTTTGAAGTAATTTTAGTGCCCCAAGCTGTTTGCTTGTGAAATCCCTGCATCCCTTCCTGGTTGTTTGTCCCTCCCACCTCCCTGCCCGCCCACTGTGTCATGATTGGCTGGCTTTGCAGGGCTAACTAGAGTCCTGCAGCCCGTTTCAGGCCCCAGCCACTCACTTATCCACAAGATCTCCGGTGAGTAGAGACCTTAATCCTTTGCATCCGACCCATTTTGAAGTAATTTTAGTGCCCCAAGCCGTGTATAGGCCTTGTTTGCTCCTGAAATCCCTGCATCCCTTCCTGGTTGTTTGTCCCTCCCACCTCCCTGCCCGCCCACTGTGCCGTGATTGGCTGGCTTTGCAGGGCTAACTAGAGTCCTGCAGCCCGTTTCAGGCCCCAGCCCCCCACTTATCTGTTACCCTCTTAGAAGGGCCAGTAAGGAGGACGCGCACACGAAGTGGATGTAACGACTTCTTTATTCATCTATCCTCTAATCGGAACTGGCGCCTTCGCGCCTTACCCAGAACTCCCCCTTCCTCCTTCCCGCTCCCCAATACAATAACTCCGCCTCCCCAACGGCGGGGGCTGCACTCATTAACTCTCGAGTGCCTGGCAACACCACCCCCGAACAATATGTCCAAACATCAGAGTCAACACTCTTCAACTAGTCTCACCGGCTTCTTGACGACTCTCCGAGGCCTCTCATCAAGGGCGCTTGGTCCCGGGGTTTCCGGGGCACCTTCTTCCTGACTCAGCCCATCCGGGTCTCTTCCCGGGGGAATCCACGGGTCGTCCCGCGGCTCTCGAGGTTCTGGAGAGACAGACCTTTGGGGCACTCCTAATCCCTCTCGTCTGTTGTAATGTTTGAAATGTTGACAGTTCCTGGTGACAGCTCGGTGTTGGTCCTCCGCTGTCACCATAGTGCCATTGACTGCGGTTACCCTCATGGGGCTTGGGGCAAACCGCGGATCTGTCTTCCTGAGGGTTGGTTGTTGTACGAGCACTTCGTCCCCTATGTGGAAGTCTGGCAACGTCGCATGGCGGCGTGCGTCAGTGTCCCATCTCGCTTTTTCTTTTGCCTCTGCATCCTTTTGGAGCACCTCCATGTCAGGCGGTTCTTCAGGTGACAAATTGTGAGGTATGCGGGTTCTCACCTTGTATCGAAGCATTAGTTCAGCAGGCGTCTTGTTCGTGGCTTCGTGTGGGGTGTTTCTATAATCCCTTAGGAGTCGGCACACCGCCTGGTGAGGATCGATTGCCTCCAGCATGGCTCTTTGTCGTGTTTTTTTGATAGACGCCATGAAGCGTTCGGCCATGCCATTTGCCTGTGGGTGGCGAGGGGTCACCTTCATGTGTTTGAACCCTAGGTGTTCCGCTAGTGTCCTGAATTCGTGGCCACAGAATGGCGGTCCATTGTCAGATTTGACCATCTTCGGGATCCCCCACTCGCTGAATGCCTCTTCTATCACCGCCGCTACCTGCGGGAATGCAGTGGAGGTGACGCATTTGACTATCGGGAACCTTGAGTGCTCGTCTATGAGAAGCAAGAGGTAATCGCCAACTTCCGTCGGCCCGTAAAAATCCATTGCCACGCGCTCCCACGGGCGTTCTGGAATCTGTGTATATTGTAGCGGAGGAGGGTGTTCTGGAGGGGCTGTGCACTGACATGCATGGCAGTTTCTCACCCATTCTTCTACTGCCGTGTCCAAGAAGGGGAACCAGACATGGCACCTCAGCTGTTTCTTTGTGTTGTCCGCGCCCCTGTGGCCCTCGTGTGCTATGTGCACGACCTCGTTCCGTAGCGTGGCGGGGATGACGATCTTGCACCCTCTGAGGAGGATGTCGTTGTCCTTCACAGCCAGCTCCCTGTGTATCCTGGCCAGCCGCTCAATTTCCTGTTTGCACACCCCCGGGTGCGCCAGCATCGCTCTGCGGTGGTCGTGCCACTTGTTGGCGGAGGTGAGGCTGATGGCGAGGGCCATGGTCGGGTCGGCCGCCGATGCGGCTGCAACTCTCTCGAGGGACATCGCGGGTGGCAGTGAGTTGGTGGAGATGAACTGTACGTAGGCGACGTCACCCTCCCGGGTCACTGGCACCCCGACGGGGTGTCGTGATAAGTAGTCAGCGGGGTTGAGGTCGCCCCCGGGGCGGTGGACTATGTCATAGTTGTATTCTTGCAGGCGGATGCCCCACCTCTCGATCCTGGGGGGCATCTTGGTGTGAGGGTTCCCAAACAGGGACAACAGGGCGTGATGATCAGTGATGAGCGTAAACTTTTTGCCAATGACGAAATTGTGGAAATGTTCGCAGGCCCAGACGGCTGCCAGACTCTCCTTTTCCGCCTGGGAGTAGGCAAGTTCCGGGGCGGACAGCGCCCTGCTCGCATAGGCGATCACGTGTCGTGGGTGAATGTCCTCCCCGCTGGTCTGGGCCAGGATGGCGCCGAGTCCCACCGGGCTAGCATCCACGACGATTTCGGTGTGCCATGATGGGTTGAAGTATGCCAATCGGTGTGCCTCCGCCAGGGCACGCTTGATGTCAGAGAATGCCGCACGACACGCGGGGGTCCACTCGAAGGCTGCTTCCTTTTGCAGGAGTTTGCGTAGTGGGTCCGTGAGGGACGCGTAGTGAGGTATGTATCTGGCACAATACCCCGCCATGCCGAGGAACGAGCGGACTTCGGCTGCTTGCCGCGGCTCGCTCAGGTTGGTAATGGTGTCGACCTTATCAGGGTCCGGGAGCATCCCTTCACGGGAGAAGATGTGACCGAAGAATTTCAGCTTCGATTTACTGAATCTGCATTTGGAGATGTTGAGGGTGAGACCCGCGTCCTGGAGTGCCGTGCACGTGGCAAGGAGGGCTCGGTCATGGGCCTCTTTCGTCGATCCGAACACGAGGATATCGTCGCTGTAGTTTAGGGTTCCTTTGATGGGTCTGATTACCTGCCGGATGGCCTCCTGAAAAATTTCCGCGGCGGACGAGATCCCAAAGTTCAGTCGCCGGTATCTGTAGAGGCCATCGTGGGTGGCGAATGTGGTGATGGGCCTGGACTCCGGATGCAGCTCCAGCTGATGGTAACCTTGATTGAGGTCGAGCTTGGAGAACATCTGGGCGTTGTTTAGTTGGACAATCATGTCCTCGATGCACGGTCCTGGATGTCTCTCCCGTTGGATGGCGGTGTTTGCCACCCTCATGTCAACACACAGACGTATCTTGCCCCCTTCCTTGGGCACGATCACAAGTGGTGACACCCACGGCGTCGGCCCAGTGGCTGGTTCGGAGATGCCGTCGGAGAGTAGTTGGTGAAGTGCCTCCGACACTGCCGTCTGTAGGTGAAATCCAACTCTTCGAGGGTGCTGCGGGACGGGGGTCACCGAAGGGTCGATGTGTAGCCGGATGGGGGGGGCCTTGAGCTTGCCCAGGCCTTTGCACAGCTTCGGGAAGCCACTCGCAACATCGGCCTGTGTGATCACATTTTGCGGTTGATGGCACGTGACAGTGCCGACTGAGTCTCTCGGGTTTAGGCTGTCCGAGATTGCGGCGATGACGTCTCCCGCTCCCACGTGGATTTCGATTAGCCCCAGACGAGATGCCGTGTGGTAACTGAGGAGGCATCGGCTTTT
Source organism: Ambystoma mexicanum (assembly GCF_040938575.1). Lineage (NCBI taxonomy): Eukaryota > Metazoa > Chordata > Amphibia > Caudata > Ambystomatidae > Ambystoma > Ambystoma mexicanum. Next base: position 1,111,044,423 of record NC_090921.1, on the reverse strand, counting down.
GGTGAGCGACCGGATGACGTGGATAGTCGTGTCGATCTGCCGGCCGTTCAGGAGGAAGCGTTGTGTAAAACATCCCACAGCCTGTAGGGGCGTTGCGGCACCCCACTGGAAAATTCTGGAACGGGGGGCCTCCAGTGCTGGTGGGTTCAGAATTTTGGCGTAGTCCTGTTCACCCATGATATTGACGGTGGCACCTGAGTCGATCATGAAAAGGAACTGTTGATTGCCCATCTTGACAGGGATTTTGGGGGCCTCTCTGGCCTCTTCAGTGTCCTGTATCAGGTTGACGAATTCATCCTGGTCATACATGTCGTATGGCGGATCGTATGCCGCCTCTTGCACGTCATGGTAGGCAGTCCCGTATCTGAAGTCTATCGGGGGGTGGTCATATTCGTCGGTGAGAGCCTGTGGCTGATCCGGTAGTTCAGGCTGCATCGGGTAACCTTGGGTCTGATACTCGTCGATGGCTCTGATGTAGCGCCTCTGTCCCCCTCCTGGTTGGCCGAATCTGGGCTGGTGATATTGTGGGAACGGCGGGCGGAAAGGCATCCTGGCCTGTGTGAGGGGTCTCACCGGCGGGAACGGTATGCCCTCACGGCATACGGACTGGAAATGGCCCTCTCTCCCGCAATTCGATCATCGTTGTGACAGCGCTGGACACGCTCCGGCATGGGGGAACGACATCCCACACCGATAGCACTGCCGCTGTAGACGAGGAGCTTGCGCGGGCTGCGTCCTGTATGGGTGTGAGCCTCTATCTCCCGGGCGGGATGGCTGCAACGCCGCAACAGTTTCAGCAGTGTCCAATTTGGGGTGGGCCGGATTGCACATGGATGTGGCCTGGGCATCCACCCTCTCGTGAATGCGGGCTAGTTCACTCACCTCTTGGATGGTGAGAGGTTTCTTCAGGAGTTGTTTCTTGAGGGCCGGAGACAGGCACCCTTCGATGACCCTCAATCTTATGGCTTCTTCCAGTGAATACGCGTCAAATTGACAGTTCGCTCCTTTTACCCGAAGGCGAGTGATGAACTCATCTACCGTCTCTTGCGGCATTTGGGTGCACTTGTTGAATAGGTAGCGTTCATAGTCACGGTTGACTCCAATTATGAGGAGCTTGTCTAGCGCCTTAATCAAGTTCTTGAAAGTGTTTTGTTCTGCAGCGGGAATCGTTTTCACAACGGTTTTGATCTCTCCCCCCACCAGATTGAGGAAGATGTCCCTGATGTTGGGCGATTCGCCATCGCCAGACCCCCGTACATAATGTTGAAAATCCTCCATCCAGTCAGTGCATCGCGGCCCTTTTGTGGACTGCGGGGTCATGGTGAAAGGTGGGGGTAGGCGTAGTTGAATCGGTTGCGTCGCACGGGGCAGTTGAGGTGAACTGGGCCCGGACCCCGAAGTGGAGCCCCTTCTGCTCATGGCGACGTGCGATGGTAGCTCGTCGGGGGGAGATCAGTCAGGCCGTGGCGTACTTCAGTTGCCGGAGGGCACGTGGTAAAATCCCCGATGTAGCGGAAAGAGGAAGGTGGTGGCACGTGTGCGGCCACCGAAGGAGCAGGAGGAGGTGCCTGCGGCGGAGGAGCCAGTAGGCCTGCCGAGCACGAGTGTGGCGGATTGCCAAGGAGGAGGAGGACTCCGCTGTGCGCACTGGAAGACCTCGTCGCCAGTGTTACCCTCTTAGAAGGGCCAGTAAGGAGGACGCGCACACGAAGTGGATGTAACGACTTCTTTATTCATCTATCCTCTAATCGGAACTGGCGCCTTCGCGCCTTACCCAGAACTCCCCCTTCCTCCTTCCCGCTCCCCAATACAATAACTCCGCCTCCCCAACGGCGGGGGCTGCACTCATTAACTCTCGAGTGCCTGGCAACACCATCCACAAGATCTCCGGTGAGTAGAGACCTTAATCCTTTGCATCCGACCCATTTTGAAGTAATTTTAGTGCCTCAAGCCGTGTATAGGCCTTGTTTGCTCGTGAAATCCCTGCATCCCTTCCTGGTTGTTTGTCCCTCCCACCTCCCTGCCCGCCCACTGTGTCGTGATTGGCTGGCTTTGCAGGGCTAACTAGAGTCCTACAGCCTGTTTCAGGCCCCAGCCCCCCACTTATCCACAAGATCTCTGGTGAGTAGAGACCTTAATCCTTTGCATCCGACCCATTTTTAAATAACTTTAGTGCCCCAAGCCATGTATAGGCCTTGTTTTCCCATGAAACCCCTGCATCCCTTCCTGGTTGTTTGTCCCTCCCACCTCCCTGCCCGCCCACTGTGTCGTGATTGGCTGGCTTTGCAGGGCTAACTAGAGCCCTACAGCCCGTTTCAGGCCCCAGCCCCCACTTATCCACAAGATCTCCGGTGAGTAGAGACCTTAATCCTTTGCATCCAACCAATTTTGAAGTAATTTTAGTGCCCCAGGCCCTTCCTGTTCCCATCTGCACTCTCTTCCTGATTCCCCTCCCTCCCGCCTCCCGCTCTGATTGGTCCTGACAAGAAGATCCCGACTCATTGCCAGCCCTCCCAGGGCAGCCCTCTGCCCAGCAGGTATTTAGAAGTATCCCCAATTGCCTCTCTAAGGACTCAAGGCAAAGGACGGCTCCACTTTGACGGCTCCTGATCGTATCTGCAGGTATCCGCAGGAGAAGCAGGAAGCAGACAATAAGTAAGTGTGGGAAGGGCAGGCCAGAAGCAATCACTTCACTCCATACTGCCCAACCACACATCTAACAAGTCACCACCACTGTAGCCTCTCCGCGAATCTAGAAGTGTTCCCAATAGCCTCTTTATGAAAGTACCTCTCTGTAAAAGTCGCATCTAGAAGTGTTCCCAATAGCCTCTCTGTGAATTTAGAAGTGTTCCCAATAGCCTCTCTGTGAAAGTTGCTTTTAGAAGTGTTCCCAATTGCCTCTCTGTGAAAGTACCTCTCTGTGAAAATCGCATTTAGAAGTGTTCCCAATAGCTTCTCTGGGAATTCAGAAGTGTGTCCAATAACCTCTCTGTGAAAGTGGTATTTAGAAGTGTTCCCAATAGCCTCTCTATGAAAGCTGCATTAGAACTGTTCCCAATTGCCTCTCTGTGAAAGTTGCATTTAGAAGTGTTCCCAGTAGCCTCTCTATGAATTAAGAAGTGCACCCAATAGCCTCGCTGTGAAAGTTGCATTTAGAAATGTTCCCAATAGCCACTCTCGAAAGTTTACAAATGTGCTCAATTGCCTCCGTCTGAAGGTTAAATTTAATTGTTGGCCTAATAGACTCTCATTGAAAATTAAAAGTGTGCCGAGCAGCTTCCATGTGAAAGTTGAATGCACAAGTGTACCGAATAGACTCTCCGCAAGAGTAGATTCTAGAAGTGTGCCAATTATCCTAATAGTATAATACCATGCCGGACCGAACCGGCTAATCTCCCTAAGAACCTCCCCGTGCAAAGTTGATTAAGATTCATGCCTAATACCCTCCCTGTATAAAGCTGAATTAAAAGAAGTGCACCTATTAGCGTTCTCTAACTGAACTGACTAGTGTCCAGAATAGCCTCTCCGCACTTAGTCCAATGTAAAGTGTACACGAGACCAGTGAGGTTAAGAAGCGTACCTAATTATACTAATTATTAGTATGCCTAAAAGTATATCTGTGTAAGGCAGAATTTAGAACTGTGCCTAAAAATCTAATATCCCCTCTATGCAAAATTGAACCTAGAAGTAGACGTAATATCATCTCTATGTACAAGTGAACTTAGAAGTGCACCTAATAATACCTAATAGCTAATATCATCTGTGTACAATTCAACCTTGAAGGGCACCTAATAGTCTAGTATCGTCTCTGTGCAAATTGAACTTAGAAGTGTGCCTAAAAGTGTGCCCCACCGAAATTAGAGCTACAATTAGAAAGCCCTACTAAAATCCACCTAAAAGCGCGTAACAAGCATGAGTGCACCTGCTGCACCAGAGTTCGTCGGAAACGACCTCTGTGGACCGCCCCCACTTCCTGATCTGCCTTCCCTCCCACCCCCCCTTCCCAAACCACCCCTCCCTCCTTCGCACTCCCTGCCATTCCCCTCTCCAAACACCAAGCCAGAGGGGCACGATGGCGAGCCAACCACCCTAAAACCACTCTTTCCCTGAACCTCACCTCCGACCAGCCATCGTTAACCATGCCCGCTCCCCTCACTATCATACCTGGCACACCCCGCCCTGCAATCACCCACCCCCCGCCTTGCCCTCACACCCCTACCACCTTCTCCTCCCGACCGCACCCTTTCCCCTCCCTAAAAACTGCACGCCTAGCCCTTGCTAGAACCGAGGCTGCATCCGTCTCCCCCTCTGACCCCCCTACCCTCTCTCACACCCCAATTGCAACAAGGAAACTAAAGAGAAAACGTTCCTGGTCCCCCTCAATCTCTCAGCACTCTTTGCCTAAACTGTCTCATCCCACCACCTCATTCCTGCAATCTCCTCCTTCCCCCGTGGCTTCACCCTCCCTGAAACCCCTCTCCCTTCCACGCCACCCGAAACCTACCAATTCTTCTGCTCGCCCTCTATTCCTATCGAGCATCACCCACCCTACCCCCCTCCCTCCTCCACTCTCTCCACCACCACCCCCTCCCGCTCCATCACTGAGACCAACCTTGCCTGCCGATGTGAACTGCATCCTATTTAATGCCAGATCACTAGCAAAAAACAGACACTGCATCTTTGACCTCCTCGCCTCTGTCAAACCAGACCTAGTTTTCATCACTGAAACTTGGTTCTCTGACGACTTCGCCCCAATTGCTAACAAAGCCTCCCCCCCCCCCGACTTCTCCCTCATCCAACTGAACCATCCCTCCAGAGGAGGGGGAATAGCATTTGTCTTCAAGTCTCTCTTCCACGCCTCAATCATTGACAACCAACCTTCCATTCCTTCCTGCAAATCTCTCCTTGTTACAATATCCATCTCCCCATCGCTCTCACCAGCTTCCTAATAATCTACAGGACTCCTGGCTACGATGGACAATTCGCAAACAACCTCTGCGACTCTATTACCACCCTTCAACTAAACCATCCCAACCTCACCCTTCTTGGAGAGTTGAACATATGGCTCGACATCCCCACAAACCCTATGACACACTCTCTGGTTGATGGTTTGGACGCAATTAACCTCAAACCCCGCATAAATGGCCCGACTCACTATAAAGGACACACTCTTGATGCCATTTTTACCTCCAACTCTCTGATTCATTTAAAGCCACCCACCCCTATCATCTGGTCCGATCACTTTATCCTCTTGTTCAGCTTTCGCTCACCCGACCCCCTTCCCGTACTCAAATATGACTCTCCGAATCTAGGCAAATGCTGGAAAAAACTAATAATCACCCTGGACCTAGCCGAGGCACTCCTCCAGTCTCCACAACCTACCAACCTTCTCTCCAAACAACTAACCCCTGATGCCTTTGACTCATGGCTCAACGCATCTCTGATGCCGCTCACACCCCCGTGCAAACCATCAGTCTGCGGCGGCCTCTTCCCCAAATGGTTCACTCCTGAGTTGAAGATCACTAAACAACTATATAAATACCTAGAACGCAAATGGCAGAACGAGAAAACCCTGGAGAACAAGGCCATCTTGGCCCGCCACCTCTATCAGTACAAGGCTGAAATCCGGAAAGCAAAAAAAGCCCACTAAAACTCCCGAATCCTAAACTGACAAAAGCCCAAGCAAAGAACTCCACAAAATCATCTCCAAATTCACCAACCCCGCCTGCGTCATGACCATCCCGACCCCTCACAATCACTGTGTGACTCACTCTCCCTCCACTTTTACACCACATCTCTTGAAAGAACAAAAACTCTAACCACCAAACAGGCTCTCTTACATCCACCAGGCAATTCTCCACCCGTACTTCCACCCGTACTGGCCAGCCCACCAGCTGCGACCTCTACACAACCAACATTCGAATCCTTTAGCCCAATATCACCAGAGCAATTTCTCAAGATTCTATCTGCCCGCAAACCATCTGGATCGCCGCTGGACCCTTCCCCAGCCACAACCCTCAAACAAATTTTCGCATCCACCTGCGCAGGAGAACATGCAAGATCCATCATAAATGCCTCCCTTTCCTCTGGTATCTTTCCCGACGCATTCAAAACGGTTCACGTCAAACCTCTAATTAAAAAACCTTTGCTCGACCCTCTTGAGCCCAAAAACTATCGCCCCATCTCAAACACCAAATTCCTTGCCAAACTCATTGACCGAACCGCCTTTGTCGAAGCCAACAATCTCCTAGACCCCGCTGAATCGGGTTTCAGAGCCCGTCACGGAACAGAAACCACCCTAACCTCAATCTGGGATGACCTTAAAATGACGGCAGACTCCGCAGGATGCGCCATGCTAATCCTTCTCGACCTATCTGCCGCCTTTGACACAATCAATCACTCAATCCTCCTAGACCGCCTCCACTCCCTAGGAATTCGTGGAACCGCTCTTAAATGGATAGCTTCATTCCTCAAAGATAGATACCAAATAACGATACTCTCCACCCATACCTCCCAAGCCCGACCAGTCCACACGGGAGTCCCACAAGGAGCATGCCTATCTGCCCTCCTGTTCAATCTCTACCTGAACACCCTCCCCCCAATAATCCGTTCACACAACATCCTGTGTTACAACTACGCTGATGACACCGAGCTAATTTTAAAACTCCTGAACTCAAAACTCAATCTCCGACCTGACCTCCTGCCTCCTTGACATAGAACTCTGGATGACCCAAAGCCACCTCCTGTTAAACCCCTCCAAAACTGAAATCATGGCATGTGGCAACTCAGAACTTCTTCCGCACCCACTACCATGGCCAGCCGCCATGGGCAACTCACTGATTGCCTCCAAATCAGTGAAAAATCTTGGGTGCACCCTTGACTCTGACCTAACTCTCTCGCGCCAAGTCAACAACGTCTCAAAGTCCTGCCATTTCCACCTTAAAACCCTTAGACGCATCTTTCCATATCTCTCCTTTCCCAACAGACTCTCTGCCGTCCAATCAAACGTTGTATCAAGAATGGACTACGCAAACCCCCTATACCTCGGAATCCACACGTACCAACAGAATAAACTCCAAAGGGCACAAAACGCGGCAGCCAAATTGCTACTTGCGCTTGGCCCAAGAGACCACGTCTCCCCAGCCCTTAAGATGCTGCACTGGCTTCCAGTAGCCCGGAGGGTGACTTTCAAAACCTTATGCATCTGCCATCGAGCACTGCATAAAACTGGACCTGAATATCTTCAAGAAAAACTAAAACCCTATCACCCCCCATGCACCCTAAAATCGAGCTCAGCCGGCCTACTAATCATACCGAAGACTAACTCAGTCAGGCTAGGCGGAGCATCATTCTCAGCCTTGGCCCCCACACTATGGAATTCACTCCCACCCCACATCCGCCTAACTGAAGATTTACCGTCTTTCCGTAAACTGCTGAAAACCTGGCTCTTCCCATAAAACCAACCCTACCATACTATCCCAAAACAGACTAACAAGAACTTCATGACACCAATCCAACAAACCACTGATGCGAGAAATTAACAGCTAATAACTCCTACTTTAAATTAGAAGGACAAACAGAATTAAACAAATGAAGTAGATCAAAGCAGTACAAGGGTTAATAAGAGTAAATCATATGGAAACAGTAAAGAAAGTTAAACTGCGGAAATGGACAGATTGCATGAGAAGTGAACAAAGTGAATGGCATGGATGATATAGTTTGAATTGATGAAGCCGGTAGAACTGGAGGTGGTATCCAGTTCCATGGATACGGCTGGTCCCACCTCTAGTTACATGGTTTTGGCTGGCCCCACCTCCAATACCATGGTTTTGGCTGGCCCCGCCTCCAATACCATGGATTTGGCTGGCCCGCCTCCAAAACCATGGTTTTGGCTGGCCCCGCCTCCAATACGATGGTTTTGGCTGGTCCCGCCTCCAATACCATGGTTTTGGCTGGCCCCGCCTCCAATACCATGGTTTTGGCTGGCTCCACCTCGAATACCATGGTTTTGGCTGGCCCTGCCTCCAAAACCATGGTTTTGGCTGGCCCCCGCCTCCAGTTACATGGTTTTGGCTGGCCCTGCCTCAAATACCATGGTTTTGGCTGACCCCGCCTCCAATACCATGGTTTTGGCTGGCCTCGCCTCCAATACCATGGTTTTGGCTTGCCCCGCCTCCAACAACACGGTTTGGCTGGCCCTGCCTCCAATACCATGGTTTTGGCTGGCCCCGCCCCAGTTACATGGTTTTGGCTGGCAACGCCTCCAGTTACATGGTTTTGGCTGGCCTCGCCTCCAATACCATGGTTTTGGCTGGCCCCGCCTCCAATACCATGGTTTTGGCTGGCCCCACCTCCAATACCATGGTTTTGGCTGGCCCCACCTCCAGTTACATGGTTTTGGCTGGCCCCGCCTGCATGGTTTTGGCTGGCCCCGCCTCCAGTTACATGGTTTTGGCTGGCCCCGCCTCCAATACCATGGTTTTGGCTGACCCTGACTCCAATACCATGGTTTTGGCTGGCCCTGCCTCCAATACCATGGTTTGGCCCCACCTCCAAAACAATGGTTTTGGCTGGCCCCGCCTCCACTACCATGGTTTTGGCTGGCCCCGCCTCCAATACCATGGTTTTGGCTGGCCTGCCTCCAATACCATGGTTTTAGCTGGCCCCACCTCTAGTTACATGGTGTTGGCTGGCCCCGCCTCCAATACCATGGTTTTGGCTGGCCCCGCCTCCAATACCATGGTTTTGGCTGGCCCCGCCTGCAATACCATGGTTTTGATTGGCCCTGCCTCCAATACCATGGTTTTGGCTGGCCCCGCCTCCATTACCATGGTTTTGGCTGGCCCCGCTGTTAGGGCGAATTCTCATTCAATGGCTAATTTCCCTTACCTAGCGAGTCCCTCAGCAGCTTTGCTGGGTTTCTGGAGTTATTTCTTTCACTTGGTAAGAGTGTGAGCTTTTCCCCCACTCTTACCCATGTTTTGCCATGTGATTGTGGGCTCTGGAGTACACCACTTCAGTTGCCCCCTTCTTTTGTGTGTTACACAGCACCTTCAGTGCAGGGACACAGGGGTGTCTTTTAGACTTCCCACCGACTCCATTTCTGGGGCTGACTACTGTCCCCCAGAAAATGGTAAAGTTGCCATTAACTGTACACAGTCATTTAACAACAGATCCAGTTCATCCCATCTTACATGGAGTATTGGAAAGGGTTTTATCTGTACCTCCTAGAGCTTTGTTTTGCTCTTTTAACATTTAGACTTGGCTGGTGGCAGTGGTATCTACCCTAACTTTTCTACCGCGTTTATACTATATAAACGTGGTATTGTTTTAGGCTATTATATTAGCCTCGAACATAAACCCGCTTGACCAAATACTTTTTCTTTTTGCTCCGGTCGGGTTTTTTCGCCATTTCTTTTTGTTAAAGTCCTTCTTGTGTTTTACTTTGTGCGGCAAACCAGGTTTGCCTTCTTTGTTCACCGTCTTTTGGCGGGCTGCTGCCAAGAAGCCCTCCTCTAGGCACCTGGGTGTCTAGGTGGGCTGAATGTGAGGGAGGGGTGTACTCACCCCCTGTACAGGGTATCCTAGGAAACCCAAGTCACACTTTGCCATGATTGACTGAGGTGGTTGTCCGAGCAGGACAACCCCCTTGCTGCGTGATTGACAGCCAAGCTGTGTGAATGGGGGATTTTCCGCATAAAAGGCAGGACTCTTGGGCTGGAAGTCGGAGTCGCCACTGGAACTACAAAGAACCGAAGAGAAGCAGAGAAGAAGATGGCTGCTGCAACTATCCCGTCCCGGTGAAGCCCTGCTGCAGTCCTGAGCTATCTACCCTTCGACGACCAGAGAAGATCCAGTCCGGAGTCTTCTTCCCTTGAGCCTGGTGGGGTCAACCAGCTCATCTTCCACAGCCAGAGGATCCTCTTCTTGGTCAAAATCGCTGCACACTACTGTAGTGGTCCGGATAGCCATCTGAAGAGCCTCTCCTGTTTTTAAGGAGTGCACCTTTTATTCACTGACGCTGCTGCTGGCTTCATCCCTGCGTAGTGCAGACCCCTCCAGACGTCCTCCTTGCCGAAGCTCCAGAGACTGCAGCTCAGGGTGGTCTGCAGGATCCAGATCTCCAACAGGGGCAAGGTCATCTTCCAGCTCTAATTCCTCAGCAGCTGATTCAACCATTCCAGGCTGTTCCTCACACTCATGCTCAGCAGGTGGAGGAATCACAGGTGTGATTTGGGACAGTCCTCGTGGGGATGTCCTTCTAGGTAGCACAGGAGTGCTGGCTGGCTTCTTTCTTGAGGTTTTAGGTTTCCTCTTTTCCTCCTTTTTCTTTAAAATAGCAGTCAGTAAATCCTGTGGACTGAAGGTTATAGATTTCTCTCTGGCCATCCTTGTCTGCTCCTGTTTCCTTTTGCTGGGAGGCCTGGGGGTGCTTGATACAACTCCAAGAGTTTTTAAGTCATTCCCCAACCGGACTCTCCCAGGTACATCACTCTGCACACTAACAGGTATCTTGACAGTCATGTCATTGCACTGGATGAGAGCTGGTAACTATGGAAGCATTTGGTCAGGACCTCCAGCAAGCTTAGTGAGGTATTTGGGTGCCTTAGCAACACCCTCTACCTTGAAAAAAGATTCATCCACTACAGTAATGCTGGCCCAGTGTCTCTGATCTCAGGGGTCTCCTGACCATTAACAAGTACACTGTCTTTGTAATACTCTTTAGTTTTGTCTGGAATGGAATTATAGACATTTAAGTTCTGTTGTTCCCACCGACCCAGAGACACTAAAGAAACACTTGCTGATACTTTCATGGGTTCCTCAGCCAGTAGGTGAAAGTTTCCACTTGCCATTTCCACTTCTTCTTCTGGGGAGAAGGCTAAGGAGACAGTGTGGATCCCTGAAGGTTTACCCTTAAATCTGGGATCCCCTTTCATATGGTCGGTTGACCCACAAGCAAAACATTTTCCAAATGTCTTGAATGGGGGTTTGGTCTGACCTCTTTCTGGTTTAGCACCAGAGGTTTCACTAGCCTGATTTGGTTTCCCATGTGGCTTACCCCTCTTATGTCTGTGGCCCTCTTTTGGATTGGAGGTATTGGAATTCTCTTTGTTATCTTTCTTGTGCTGCTTTCCCTCATCCTTCTTCTGAGTAGCCCCAGAATCCTTTTGAGTGGCTCTGTTGGCAACCCACAAGTCAGCAGCCTTTGCAAACTTCTTTGGATCAATTTCCTCGGAATCAACCAAGTGCTGTCTGAGCTCAGGAGAACAGGCATCATAGACAGACTCTAACATAAACAGATTTCTCATAACTTCATAAGTATTAACTCTGTAACCCTTAACCCAACCATCTAAGTTTTTCAAACATTCACACACCCAGGTAACCCAAGGGGTACGATCATGCTTTTTGAGGGTTCTAAACCACTTAAGATACTTGGAAGGAGTTTTTCCAAACCTAGCTATCAAAACTAGCTTCATATTTTCATACTCCATCCTGTCTATTTCCCCCACCTCCATTACAGCATCCGTTGCAACCTGGGGTAGCCTAGACAAAAGCCAAGGAATCAGCTGATTCCCTGTAATTTCCTGAATCCCATAGTTATATTCAAAAGCAGCCAACCAATCCAAAATATCAAGCTTTACCTCAGACATACTTATTGCATCTTTGAGCATGCAAGGCCTCTTAGGACTGGAAGACCTAGAAGACTCTGGGAGAGAACCATTCTCAAGAGACAATTTCTTCATTTCAAGAGTATGTTGTAATTCCATTTCCCTTAGTTTAAGTTCTTGGTGTTTACTTTCAGTTTGTGCTTGGAGACTTTTGAACTCTAACTCAAGTCTCATCTTCTCAAGAGAGACAAACTCTGGACTCAGTACTGGACCTGGTAGGGTCCCTGTGGCTAAAGGTTGACGCCTAAGAGCAGGTAGGGGTGCAGTAGGGCCTACATATTGAGATTCCGCTGCCTCATCTAACTCATCAATAACATTTGAGTTAGACTCTGAAACATTATCATCCTCATCATAATTTTCGACATTTGCGGCAGTAGTAGGTATAGCAGACCTACTTCTCAGACTTTGAAACTCCAACAATTTTTCTATCAATTCATTCTTTGTGCCTTTAACAGTGAGGCTCCTAGTTTTACACATTTCCCTTAGTTGATCAACTGTTAAAATGACAATGGCCTCCTGTCTGTAGTTATCTATATCAGGCACGATAAAACAATTGTTTTTCTAGTGGTGCTTAGCCTTGTGAAGTTTATTTGAACAAAAGTAAGAGTAACACTCTCAATCTAACAAACTATACTTTATCCTCCCCACTTCCCACCAGTGTTAGGCAGAATTACATGCAGTACCCTTTGGGAACACTACACACAACTAAGACAACAGGTGTAAGCCCAATCTCACCTTTGGTAAAAAGCCTGTACTACACAGTTTTGTGGTAGCAGTGGCTGAGCAGCCAGACGTATCTCAAGAGGGATGTGAGCAGTACAAGATGTTACACAAAGGACTTGCAATCACAGTAGTTCAAACAAACACTTACTCAAGGTTTCTTGGTAAAACAATATTAATTTAATTACACATTTAGTTAGAAAACATTCCACTAGCAAAAAGCAGCTCAATATCACAGTATAATACACTATAGTACTGAACCAATAAGTTTCTGAACAAGTTATGCACCCCTGAAGTGGGAGCAAAATGGCACTTCAGTAACTTTAAAAGGGAGTAAAAAGACAAAGGTTATAAGAATCAAACATATTACTTTCTTAGGCAGGGCAAATAGTTTGAGTTCACTACAAGAGCCAGTTCAATTCAATAGACCTGGCCCAAAGTCAATGGATCAGTGTCTTGGATAGGATACCAGAGTTTTGGTATTAAACGGTTAAGTCTTTGCCAATGTTCTTAGACGTAGTTTGCACGAAAAAGAGTTATATGTTGGATTAGGAGCGAACAAGACTCCAAAGTTGGGAATGTTTCAACTGCATTTGCACAGTACCTTTAGAATGAATAAAAGCTGTAGCTGCGGCAATTGTTCCTTGCAGTTCCTCCAGATCTCGCTGTTCCTGGGCCTCAGTCGTGGGGACAAGAGGGAGGACGTCGGGAGGTTCCTGCTCTGCACGGGTACGGAACCACAAGCTTGGCAAAACATCGGTTTAAGGTGCGAGTGCCTTAAAGTCCACAAGCTGGTATCCTTCTCACTGGCTATCTGGTTTTCAACAGCACTCTGAAGAAAATTTGACCAGTATGGAGATGGTTTCCAGGTGGCTTGCGAGTTGGTTGTTCCCACCAGCTCAAGGGAAGAAGTCGTCCTTTAAGGGGCTTCTCTGTCGAGGGAGTTTCAGGCAATTTGGACCAGCAGCAGGGCTTCACCGGGCAAACCAACAGTCCAGGAGCTGCAGCAGTCGCCTTCCTTCAGCTCGTCTTCGATTCTTTCGTTCCAGTGGTCAACTCTGCCTTCCAAGTCCCAGAGACCTGCTTTTAAACAGTTTCAGTTTTCTCCCATTCATTACAGCCTAGCTGTCACTCACCCAGCAGGGTGGCAGTCCTTGCTGGACTGTCAGCCAGCCAATCACTCCAGAGTGCATTCAGGTCTCCTAGGAGACTAAGCACTGGGAGTTTCGGGCACCTCCCTCACATCTTGTCCACCCCAGACACTCAGACGCCAAAGGGGGGCTGCAGCACTAAAGCCCGCCAAAGGCAAATGAACAAAGGGACCAATGCGCGCAGAGACAAACACTAGAATTACCTTTCCAAAAAGAAATGGTGAAAAAAGTCGATTCAAACCTGTTTTTACAGAGGGGGCTCAGACGCCATCTTGAAAAACATGGCTCTGGTGGATTTCAGCTACCGGAGCGTTGAAACGAGTCGCGGTCGGGAAAATCATGCTAATACCACTGCCACCAGTCATTCTGAGAGGGTAGCTTTTGAGGGCTACCTGAGTTTTATAGGCATAGGGAATACTAGGTATTCCCTCCAGCACTCTGCTGAAGGGCAGTGTGTGGTGGGTCTAGCAATTTAAAGAGACTAGCAAAGTCAATTTAACTTTACATTCACTGGGAGACAGTAGTCAGTCCCAGAGAAGGTATTTAAACCTTGGGAAGTCTGAAAGACTTCCCTGTGCTACTGCACTGAGGGTGCTGTTTGACACACAAGACAAAGATGATGCCTATGGAGTTGTCTAAAACTCCATATCCAAAGAACACAAAAGTAAAACACATCAAAATACATGAAAGAGTGGGGAAAAAAGGCTCAAATTCTTTCCAGGAAAAAGTAAAGTCCTAGAAATCCAGCAACGTTGCTGGGGGTCTCAAAAGGTAAGGGAAATTAGCACTTTTCAGAGAATTCTCCCTAACAGTGTAGGGAATGGGGAAAGGATGGGTAGGTGGGGAATAGAGAATGGGTGGGTGGGGGTAGAGAGAATGGGGAAGGGGTGAGTGGGGTAGAGAATGGGATAAGGGTGGTGGTAGAGAATGGGGAAAGGGTGGTTGGGGTAGAGAAAATGGGGAAAGGGTGGGTGGGGTTGAGAGAATGGGGTGGGTTGGGTAGAGAGAATGGGGTTGGGGGTAGGGAATGGGGAAAGGGTAGCTGGGTGGGGAATAGAGAATGAGTAGGTGGGGGTAGAGAGAATGGACTGTGGGTGGGTGGGGGTAAAGAATGGGGGATGTGTGGGTGGAGTACAGAATGGGGGAAGGGTGGTGGTAGAGTATGGGGGAAGGGTGGGTGGGGGTAGAGTGAATGGGTGAAGGGTGGGTGGGGTCGTAGAGAGAATGGAGAGAGGGTGGGTGGGGGCAGAGCGAATGGGGAAAGGGTGGGTGGGAGTGGAGAGAATGGGGAAGGGTGGGTGGGAGTGGAGAGAATGGGGAAGGGTGGGTGGGAGTAGAGAGAATGGGGGAAGGGTGAGTGGGTGGGGGTAAAGAATGTGGGAAGGGTGGGTGGGGTAGAGAATAGGGGGAAGTGTGGGTGGGGTGGAGAGAATGGCAGAAAGGTGGGTGGGGTAGAGAGAATGGGGGAGAGCGAATGAGGTACGGGTAGATGACTGGGGTAGAGAGAATGGGAAAGGGTGGGTGGTGGGGGTAGACAGAATGGGGGATGGATGGATGTGGGTAGAGAGAATGGGGAAGGATGGGTGGGGTAGAGAGAATGCAGAAGGGTAGGTGGCTGGGGTGGAGAGAATGGGAGAAGGGTGGGTTGTGGGGGTAAAGAAAATGGGGAAGGGTGGGTGGGGTAGAGAGAATATGGAAGGGTGGGTGTGGGTAGAGCCAATGGGTAAGGGGGTGTCAGTGGGGGTAGAGAGAATGGGGGAAGGGTGGGTGGGAGGGGGTAGAGAGAATGGGGGAAGGGTGGGTGGGAGGGGGTAGAGAGAATGGGGGAAGGGTGGGTGGGAGGGGGTAGAGAGAATGGGGGAAGGGTGGGGTAGAGTAAATGTGGGAAGGGTGGGTGTGTGGGGTCAAGAGAATGGGGAAAGGATGGGTGGGTCAGGGTAGAGAGAATGGAGAAATGGTGGGTGGGGGTAGAGAGAATGGGGAAATGGTGGGTGGGTGTCTGGGGGTGTTATGGAGAATTCTCAATATGTGCTAATTTCCCTTACCTTTTGAGACCCCCAGCAACTTTGCTGGATTTCTAGGATTTCATGTTTTTACATGGGAAGAGTGTGAGCCTTTTTTCCCCACTCTTCCATGTATTTTGATGTGTGTTTTACTTTTGTGTTCTTTGGTTATGGTGTTTTAAACAAACTACATAGGCATAATCTTTTTCTGAGTGTCACACAGCATCTTCAGTGCAGTGGCACAGGGGTGTCTTTCAGACTCCCCAAGGTCTAAACACTGTCTCTGGGACTGACTATTGTCTCCCAGAGCATGTAAAGTTAAATAGACTTTACTAGTCACTTTAAATTTACTGACCCAGCACACACTATCTTCCTATAGAGTGTTGGAGAGGTTGCTTAGCTTCCCCTGAGTCAAAACACTCATGTAACAGTCAAATGTTACCCTTTCCTACTTTAAATGGCTGGTGGCAGTGGTTTAGATCAAACTACCATGATTTTTCCTGACAGCAAAGCGCGGTAGCTACAAATTGGGTCAGCCATGTTTTTCAATATGGCGCCCAAGACCTATCTGTAAAAACAGACTTCGGTCGACTTTTTTCACCATTTCATTTAGGAAAGGTCCTTCTTGTGTTTGTCTCTGAGCGCCAAACCAGGTTTGGTCTCTTTGTTCATTGGCCTTTGGTGGTCTTCAGTGCTGAAGCCCTCCTCTGGTGCCAGGGTGTCTGGGGTGGACAGGATGTGAGGGAGGTGCCCGAAACTCCCTGTGCTTAGTCTCTGAGGAGACCTGAATAGACTCTGGCGTGATTGGCCGGCTGGCTGTCAGGCAAGGACAGCCACCCTGCTGTGTGAGTGACAGCCAGGCTGGAATGAATGGGGGAAAGCTGTTTAAAAGCAGATCTCTGGGACTTGGAAAGCAGAGTTGACCACTGGAACGAAAGAACCAAAGAGGAGAGGAACGAAGAGGACTGCTGCAACTCCTGGACGACGGGTGAAGCCCTGCTGCAGGTCCAAATTGCCTGAAACTCTGACGACTGAGAAGCCCTTCAAGGTTAACTTCTGCCCTTGAGTTTGGTGGGACCAACCAACTCACAAGCCACCTGGACACCGTCCCCATCTGGTCGAATTTTCATCAGAGTGCTGTTGAAAACTGGATAGCCAGAGGGAAGGAAACCAGCTTGTGGACTTTCTAAGGCACTCACACCTTAAACTGACGTCTTGCTACAGCGTTTGCCTCTTCCCTGGGCAGTGCAGGAACCTCCCGACGTCCTCCTTCTTGTCCCCACGACTGAAGCTCAGGAACAGCGAGATATGTAGGAACTGCCAGGAACAACTGCCTCAGCTACAGCTTTCTTTATTGACAAGGTACGGTGCAAACATGGTCTGGAAATCTTTTCGGCCATCCAGAACTTACGTGAAACTTTCCTCAGCTACGAATGCTTGTCCTTCCCTAAACATTCAACTAATTGCCTAGCCAAATCCTTTAAAAATCTGTGCCCTGCCTATGAATGTATTTGGGCTGTCTATTCTTATAACCTTATCTTTCTCCACCTTTATTAAGTATCTGAAGTGCCATTTTGCGCCCACTTAATTTTGGAGTTAAACTTGTTCATTTACTTACCGGTTGGATTTTTGTGGTTTATTAGTGTGTGATATTGAGCTGCTTATGTTAGTGTAATGCTTTCTAACTGACTGAGTAAAAAAAATTATATTCTTTTACTAAGAAACCTTGAATCTGTGTGTATTTGAATCACTGTATTGGTTGATCCTTTGTGTAACTTGTTAGACTGCTCACTCAACTCTTGAGATAAGTCTGGCTGTGTTAGGGAGAATTCTCATAAGTGGCTAATTTCCCTTACCTACTGAGTCAATCCTCAGCTTTGCTGGATTTCTAGGATTTATGTAATTCACCTGGTAAGAGTGTGAACCTTTTTTCCCACTCTTACATGTGTTTTTCTGTGTGTGTTTTCACTTTTTGTGTGAAATTGGGCTCTGGAGCCTCACCTACTCCACGAGCACCACTTTTTGTGTGTGTTACACAGTACCTTCAGTGTAGTGACACAGGGTTGTCTTTCAGACTTCCCACTGACTCAATTTTTCTGGGACTGACTACTGTCCCCCAGAAACATGTAAAGTTGCCATTAACTTTATGTAGTCACTTTAAACCACAGACCCAGTACACCCCATCTTACATGGAGTATTGGAAAGGGTTAACTCTTATCCCTTTTTGTCTGTGCCTCTTGGAGCCTTGTTTCTCTCCCTTAACATTAAAACTTGGCTGGTGGCAGTGGTATCTACCCTAACTTTTCTGCCGCGATTATCTTATATAAACGTGGTAATGTTTTAGGCTATTATATTTGCCTCGAACATAAACCCGCTTGACCAATTACATTTTATTTTGGCTCCGGCTGGGTTTATTCACCATTTCTTTTTGTTAAAGTCTTTCTTGTGTTTTTCTCGGCACGCCAAACCGGGGATGACTCCTTTGTTCGCTGTCTTTTCGCGGGCTTCTGCACAGAAGCCCTCCTTAAGGCGCCTGATAGTCTAGGTAGGCAGGATGTGAAGGAGGGATCTTCAGACCACTGCCGTGGGTTCCCTTGGTAACCCAAGTCGCACTCTTGTCTGATTGGCAAAGGGGACTGGCCTTGCCAGGCCAGCCAATTGCTGTGTGATTGACAGCCAGGCTGTATGAATGGGGGAAAACTGCATAAAAAGCAGTTCTCTGAGACTGGAAAGACAGAGTCGCCACTGGAACGAAAGAACCAACGAGTAACTGGAAGAAGAGGACCCCTACCATGACTGAACCGCCTGGTGAAGCCCTGCTGCAGGTCCGAATCTCCAAATCCGGCGACAGAGAAGATCCTCCAGGAAACTTCTTCCCTTGAGATGGTGGGACCAACCAGTTCGCCCAAACCGCAAGCCAGGACCCCTCCTCTGGTCGAATTCGCTGTACAGTGCTACAGTGGGCCGGATAGCCAGGAAGTTCGGACCCCGCTTGGGTTTTAAGGAGTCCACCTTTTATTTGTTGTTTTGCTCTGCTGCTGGTTTCTTCCCTGGGTGGCGCAGGACCCTCCAGTCTTCCTACTTTGTGTCAGTCCGACAGTGGCGTCAGGAACTGTGAGCCTGCAGGAACCACCAGGAACGTCTGCCTCAGCTACAGCTCCCTCTCCGCTTTAAGCTCCTGTGCAAATCCGGTTGTCCATTTCGTTCAGCCGCGGTGAAAGTGTTTGAAATCTTTCTCGAATCCGAGGGCTTGTCCTTCTCTTCTCTTTGAACTAACTTTTCTACCAACCAACCTCGTCCGGAATCTGTGCCACGAACTTTACCGCAAACTACCCTGAACTGTGTGATCTTGAGCAAAAGACCTTCGACCCATTGACATTTGCCCTAAGCCTTTTCTAGCTGATCTCCTCACTGTAGTCTCTCTTGTTCAATTGCCCTGAGTACTTACTTACCTGTTGATTTTGCCTAAATTCTAATAACTTTGCCTTTCCCTCCCTTTTAAATTGCTGGAGTGCCATTTTGCTCCCACTTCATTTTGTGAGCTTAACTTGTCTGGAATTTAAGTGAAGTGGTGTGGTGTATTTATGATTGTGATTTTTAACTTACTTAGAATAGTGAAATGTTATACAACTGTTTAGAGCAAATTGAGTGTTAGGGAGAATTCTCAGTATGTGCTAATTTCCCTTACCTTTTGAGACCCCCAGCAACTCTGCTGGATTTCTAGGATTTGATGTTTTTACCTGGGAAGAGTGTGAGCCTTTTTTCCCACTCTTCCATGTATTTTGATGTGTGTTTTAATTATGTGTTTTTTGGTTATGGAGTTTTAAACAAACTCCATAGGCATCATCTTTTTCTGTGTGTCACACAGCACCTTCAGTGCAGTGGCACAGGGGTGTCTTTCAAACTCCCCAAGGTTTAAACACCTTCTCTGGGACTGACTACTGTCTCCCAGAGCATGTAAACTCCAATTGAGTTTACTAGTCACTTTAAATTTAGTGACCCAGCACACGCTATCTTCCTATAGAGTGCTGGAGGGGTTGCCTAGCTTCCCCCGAGTCAAAACACTCATGTAAGAGTCAAATGTTACCCTTTCCTACTTTAAATGGCTGGTGTCAGAGGTTTAGATCAAACTACCATTATTTTTCCCGGCCGCGAACAACGGTAGCTAAAAATCTGGTCAGCCATGTTTTTCAATATGGCGCCTAAGACCTATCTGTAAAAACAGACTCCGGTCGACTTTGTTCGGCGTCTCTTTTAGGAAAGGTCCTTCTTGTGTTTGTCTCTGCGTGCCAAACCAGGTTTGGTCCCTTTGTTCGTTGGCCTTTGGCGGGCTACAGTGCTGAAGCCCTCCTCTGGTGCCAGGGTGTCTGGGGTGGGCAGGATTAGAGGGAGGTGCCCGAAACTCCCTGTGCTTATTCTCCTAGGAGACCTGAATGCACTCTGGCATGATTGGCTGGCTGGCTGTCCGGCAAGGATAGCCACCCTGCTGTGTGAGTGACAGCCAGGCTGGAATGAATGGGGGAAAACTGTTTAAAAACAGGTCTCAGGGACTTGGAAAGCAGAGTCGACCACTGGAACGAAAGAACCAAAGACAAACTGAAGGAAGAGAACTGCTGCAACTCCTGGACGGTGAAGCCCTGCTACCGGTCCGAATTGCCTGAAACTCCATCGACAGAGAAGCCCTTCAAGGTTAACTTCTTCCCTTGAGTTTGGTGGGACCAACCAACTCACAAGCCACCTGGAAACCGTCCCCTCCTGGTCGAATTTTCTGCAGAGTGCTGTGGAAAACCAGAAAGCCAGTGGGAAGGATACCAGTTTGTGGTCTTTAAGGCTTTAAGGCACTGGCACCTTACAACGACGTTTGAGCCAAGCTTGTGGCCTCTTCCCTGGGCAGTGCAGGAACCTCCCGACGTCCTCCTTCTTGTCCCTACGACTGAAGCTCAGGAACAGCGAGGTCTGCTCGAACTGCCAGGAACAACTGCCTCAGCAACAGCTCTTCTTCATTGAAAAGGTACTGTGCAAACGCGGTCCGGAAATCTTTTCGGCCATCGAGAATGTTTGTGGAACTTGTCTCCTCTTTGAAGGCTTTTCCTTCCCTAAACATTCGTCAAACTTTTCGCCTAGCCAAATTCTTTAAAAATCTGTGGCAAAGACTTAACCGTTATCTACCAGAACTGTGCTATCCTATACAAAGACTCTGAACCATTGACTTTGGCCCAGGCCTATTGAGAAGACTTGCTGGTTGTAGTTAAACTGAACCCCTTTGCCCTGCCTATGAATGTATTTGGGGCTACCTTTCTAATAACCTTGTCTTTTTACCCCATGTTTAAGTAACTGAAGTTCCATTTTGCTCCCACTTCAGGGGAGCCGAACCTGTTCAGTAACATATTGGTGGTGTTTACTGTAGTGTATTAGGCAGTGATATTGAGCTGCTCTTACTAGTGAAATGTTTTCCAACTGACTGTGTAAATAAATGTATATTCTTTTACCAAGAAACCTTGAATCAGTGTGTGTTTTAATCACTGTATTAGTTGGTCCTTTGTGTAACTTGTTCTACTGCTCACTGCTCTCTACACTCTTGAGATAAGTCTG
Source organism: Ambystoma mexicanum (assembly GCF_040938575.1). NCBI lineage: Eukaryota > Metazoa > Chordata > Amphibia > Caudata > Ambystomatidae > Ambystoma > Ambystoma mexicanum. The sequence continues at coordinate 1,111,023,288 of NC_090921.1, read as the reverse complement.
GCAGCTCCGCCACTGCTACCACATAACTGTGTAGTACAGGCTTGTACCAAAGGTGAAATTGTACTGACACTTGTAGTCTTAATTGCATGTAGTGTTGCCCAAGGGTACTGCATGTGATTTTGCCTAACACTGGTGTACAGTGGTGAGGATAAAGTATACTTGTTACATTTAGAGTGCTACTCATACCTTTGTTCAAATAACTATCACAAGGCTAAGCAACACTAGAGAAGCAATTGATTTATCATGCCTGATATGGAAAGCTACAGATAGGAGACCCTAGTCACTTTAACAGTTGATCAATTGAGAGATATTTGTAAAGCTAGGAATTTCACTGTAAAAGGCAAGAAGGTTGAATTGATAGAAAAGTTGTTGGAATACCAAAGTCTGAGGAGTGGGTCTGAATGTGGAAAATGTTGGAGGATGATAATATGTCAGAGCCCAACTCTAATGTTATGGATGAGTTAGATGAAGCAGAAGAGTCTCACAATGTAGGCCCTATTTTGCCTCTACCTGCTCAGAGGCCTCGACCTTTGCCCAAAGGGACCCCATCAGGTCCAACACTAAGTTCTGAATGTTATCTCTTTAGAAAAAAATGAGATTAGAATTTGAATTTAAAAGGATCCAAGCTCAAACTGAAAGTAAACATCAACTTAAGCTCAGAGAAATGGAGTTGAATCATGCACTTGAAATGAAAAAGTTGTCTCTTGAAACTGGTTCTCTGCCAGAATCATCTAGGTTTTCCAGTCCTAAGAGGCCTCGCATGCCCAAAGATGCAGTAAGTATGTATCAGGTTAACCTTGATATTTGGGATTGGTTGGCTGCTTTTGAATATAACCATGAGAATCAAGACATTACAGGGAATCAGTTGATTCCTTGGCTTTTTTTCTAGGCTACCCCCTGTTGCAACTGATGGGGTAATGGAGTTGGGGGATGTTGACAGAAGGCGCATGAAACTGTGAAGCTAGCTTTGACAGCTAGATTTGGGAAGACCCCTTCTCAGTATCTTAAGAGGTTTAGAACCCTCAAAAAACATGATGGTACCCCTTGGGCTACCAGGGTGACTGAATGTTTGAAAAACTTAGATGGATGTGTTAAGGGTTACAGAGTTAACGCTTATGAAGGTATGAGGAATCTGTTTATGCTGGAATATATTCATGATGCCTGCTCTCCTGAGCTGAGACAGGACTAGGCTGACTCTAAGGAAATTGATCCAAAGAAGTTAGCAAGGGCTGCTGAGTTGTGGGTTGCCAACAGAGCTACTCACAAGGATTCTGGGGTAACTAAGAAGAAGGATGAGGGAAAGCAGCACAAGAAAGATACCAAAAAGAATTATAATACTTCCACTCCAAAAGAGGGCCCCATAACATAACAAGGGTAAGCCACAAGGGAAACCGAATCAGGTCAGTGTACCTCCTGGTGACATACCAGAAGGAGGTCAGAACAAGCCCCCATTCATAAAGACATTTGGAAAATGTTATGCTTGTGGGTCAACTGACCATGTAAAAGGGGATCCCAGGTGTAAGGGTAAACCTTCAGGGGTCCACCCTGTCTCCTTAGCCTTCTCCCCAGTGGATGAAGTACCAATGGCAAGTGGAAACTTTCACTTACTGGCCGAGGAACCCATGAAAGTCTCAGCCAGTGTTTCTTTAGTATCCCTGGATGTTAGGGAGAATTCTCATTATATGGCTAATTTCCCTTACCTAGTGAGTCCCCCAGCAGCTTTGCTGGATTTCTGGAGTTCGTTTTTCCACTTAGTAAGAGTGTACCCTTTTTTTTCCACTCTTACTTGTGTTTTGCCATGTGTATTTCATCTGTTTTTATGAATGTGGACTCTGGAGTACACCACTTCAGTAGCCCCCTTCTTTTTGTGTGTTACACAGAACCTTCAGTGCAGTGACACAGGGTTGCCTTTTAGACTTCCCACCGACTCCACTTCTGAGGCTGACTACTGTCCCCCAGAAAAGGGTAAAGTTGACATTAACTCTACTTAGTCATTTAACCACAGATCCAGTACACCACATCTTACATGGAGTACTGAAAAGGGTTCATCCTTAGCCCTTTTTATCTGTACCTCCTAGAGCATTGTTTCGCTCTTTTAACATTTAGTCTTGGCTGGTGGCAGTGGTATCTACCCTAACTTTTCTACCGCGATTATACTATATAAACGTGGTATTGTTTTAGGCTATTATATTAGCCTCAAACTTAAACCCGCTTGACCAAATACTTTTTCTTTTGGCTCCGGTCGGGTTTATTCACCATTTCTTTTTGTTAAAGTCCTTCTTGTGTTTTACTTTGCGCGGCAAACCAGGTTTACCTTCTTTGTTCACTGTCTTTTGGTGGGCTTCTGCCAAGAAGCCCTCCTCTAGGCGCCTGGGTTCTAGGTGGGCTGAATGTGAGGGAGGGGTGTAGTCCCCCCCTGCACAGGGTATCCTAGGAAACCCGAGTCACACTTTGCCATGATTGGCTGAGGTGGTTGTCCAGGCCGGACAACCCCCTGCTGCGTGATCGACAGCCAGGCTGTGTGAATGGGGGATTTTCGCATAAAAGGCAGGTCTCTTGGGCTAGAAGTCAGAGTCGCTACTGGAAGTACAAGGAACCGAAGAGAAGCGGTGAAGAAGTTGACTGCTGCTACTATCCCGTCCCGGTGAAGCCCTGCTGCAGTCCTGAACTATCTACCCTTCGAGGACCAGAGAAGATCCAGTCCGGATTCTTCTTCCCTTGAGCTTGGTGGGGATAACCAGCTCATCTTCTACAGCCAGAGGATCCTCTTCGTGGTTGAAATTGCTGCACACTGCGGTAGTGGTCTGGATAGCCATCTGAAGAGCCTCTCCTGTTTTTAAGCAGCGCACCTTTTATTCACCGTCGCTGCTGCCGGCTTCAGCCCTGTGTGGTGCAGACCCCTCCAGACGTCCTCCTTTGGATCGAAGCTCCAGGAACCGTGGGTCTGCAGGAAACTACCAGGAACCTGCTCAGAGGCCTTCGCACCAGCCTCTTCATTGAATAAGGTACTGTGTTCTGCTCAAGGAATTAGGGTGAATCTCTTTTCTTCACCTCCAAGACTTGCCCTTGTCTTCCCTCCTTCTTATAACTTTTTCTTCCTCTGTTGACAATATCTAAGTACTCCTGGCTACGTTGAATTGTGAACTATCCGACTGTGTGATCCTCGACAATAGGAACCCGGTTCCACTTGACACTGGCTCTGGCCTATTGACTCTTGAATTTCTGTCTTAAGAGTGTTCTCTGGTTCTGTCTGCCTTGACAAAAGTATTGCCTATGATTTTTGCCCCCAATTCTCTCTGGGTATCTCAGGTGCTATGTTTTTTTTTGTTACCCCGGTAACATTTCTTGCCGCGGATAAGCGTTTCTTTAGTAAGACTGAACTGTCATTACTGTCAAAAATTGATCGCAAGTGTATTCCCGGTAACGTCTTTTGTTTCACAACACCGGTCCGCTAAAACACAGGGTACTTACCTTGAAGTTATACCGTACGAAGTGAATTGGTTAGTTGTAGTATATTTTACGTGTGGTTTTTGAATGAATAGAAGTGTTGTATTTATAACAAATGGTTTAAAAATAAATGTACTTATATTTTTTTACCTGCAACCTTGAGTCAGTGTTTGCTTGAGTCACAGTAATTGTGGTCCCTTTGTGTAATCTCTGCTACTGCTCATATACTCTTGAGATAAGCCTGGCTGCTCCGCTACTGCTACCACTTTAACATAGTAGTACTGGCTTGTACCAAAGGTAACACATGTATTGCCACCTGTAGTCTTAATTGTGTGTAATGGTCCCTAAGGGCACTGCACAGGATTATGCCTAACACTGGGCCTGTGGGAACAACAGCATTTATATGTCTATAATTCTATTCCAGACAATACTAAAGAGTATTACAAAGACAGTGTTCTTGTGAATGGTCAGGAGACCCTTGCCATCAGAGACACTGGGGCCAGCATAACTGTAGTTGATGAATCATTTTTCAAGGTTGAGTATGTTGCTAAGGCACCCAAATTCCTAAATACGCTTGCTGGAGGCCCTGTCCAAATGCTTCCACAGTTACCAGCTCTCATCCAGTGCAATGACATGACGGTCAAGATACCTGTAAGTGTGCAGAGTGAAATACCTGGGCGTGTCCTGTTGGGGAATGACTTAAAAACTCTTGGAGTTGTATCAAGCACCCCCAGGCCTCCGAGCAAAAGGAAACAGGAGCAGACTAGGAAGGCCAAAGAGAGTACCTTAAGGGGCTCTCAAGAGGAGGATGTAACTCCTAGTCCACAGGACTTACTGACTGCCATTTCTAAGAAGAAGGAGGAAAAGGGGAAACCTACTACTTGCTGGAAGAAACCAGCCAGCACTCCTGTGCTACCAACAAGGACATCCCCTAGGGGACTGTCCAAGATCACACCTATGCTCCCTCCACCAGCTGAGGCTGAGCGTGTGGAACAACTTTGTGTGGTTGAATCAGCTGCTGAGGAATCAGAGCTGGAAGAGGACCTTGCTCCTGTTGGAGATCTGGATCATGCAGACCATCCTCAGCTGCAGTCTTTACTGGCAGAAGGTGGACCATGTAGGGCAGATTTCAGCAGAGGTCAAAGAGAGTGTCCTATTCTTGAAGGTCTTCGCCGACAGGCAGCTTCCCAGCTGGATGGGCAAGTGCAAGGAAAGAATAGGTTATACTGGGAAGATGGCCCCTTCTACAGTGAACTACAGAAGACTTGTAGTGCCTCTCGAAAGCAGACTCCAGTTCCTACATTTAGCCCATGAGATACCTTTGGGTGGTCACTTGAGTTTCAAGAAGACCAAGGAAAGGCTCTCTTTGTACTTCTACTGGTCTAAGTTGGGGTCTGATGTAGATAAGTACTGTAGGAGCTGTCACACTTGCCAAACCTCTGGCAAGAGTGGAGCCAAGAATGTGGCACCCTTGGTGCTTCTCCCAGTGGTGGGAGTCCCCTTTGAGAGGATAGGAATCAACATTGTTGGTTCCTTAGACCCTCCAACATCTTCAGGAAACAGGTTTATCCTGGTTGTAGTGGACCATGCTACTAGGTATCCTGAAGCAATACCTATGAGAACTGTTACAGCTCAGGCTATGGCTAAGACCCTACTTGGTATTTTGTTACCAGAGTAGGTTTTCCTAAGGAGGTTATCTCTGCCAGGGGATCCAATTTTATGTCCCACTACATGCAGGCCATGTGGAAAAACTGTGGAGTAACTTACAAGTTCTCAACTGCCTACCATCCTCAGACAGATGGATTGGTAGAGAGGTTTAACCATACAACGAAGAGCATGATAGGTGCTTTAGAGGAACTCCTTAGAAGAAAATGGGACCTTCTACTGCCATGCCTTCTCTTTGCATGTAGAGAAGTCCCTCAGGAGGGAGTAGGATTTAGTCCCTTTGACCTTCTTTATGGCCACCCAGTTAGAAGCCCCTTGGCCATAATTAAGGGGGGGTTGGAGAGTGTTCCTTCCCCCAAGCCAGTGAGAGTCACTGACTATGTGATAGGTCTCCGGAGGAGAATGTCACACATGATGGCAGAAGCTTCCGATAACTTGAAAGCAGGTCCGGCTCTGGTGAAGCATTGGCATGACCAGAAGGCTAACATGCTTGAGTTTACTCAAGACCAGCTAGTTCTAGTTATGGTACCTACAAGGCAGAAGGCCTTACAGGACAAATGGATAGGACCCTTAAAGGTTGTGGGTAAACTTGGAGAGGTCAACTATCTTGTGGTCTTAGGCAATCCTAAGGAGGCTCCCAGAGTTTTTCACACCAACCGTCTAAAAGCTTATGTCTCAAGACCAGAAGTGGGAGCTTTGCTTCAAGCTTCAGCTCAAGAGGAGGAGGAGAGTGAACCTCTATGTGACCTACTCAGAGGCCAGCCTTTAGATGAGAAAATAGGAGGAGTTAATCTCTCTTCTAATTTGACACCTGAATAACAGGAGGAGTTCAAGTTTCTGTTAAATCAGTTTACCTCCCTGTTTTCACTATCACCAGGCTTGACCCCTTGGGGCCAGCATGATATTCTCACTGGTGATTGTTTACCTGTTAAAAGCAGAGGTTACAGGATGTCAGATCATGTAAGATTCCACATAAAGGAGGAGGTCAACAAGATGCTTGATCGTGGGCTAATAGAGCCCTCTATCAGTCCATGGTCTAGTCCAGTTGTCCTAGTACCAAAGGCATGATCCAAAGAGTTGAGATTCTGTGTGGACTATAGAGATCTTAATGCAGTCACCAAGACTGATGCCCACCCTTTACCCAGGACAGATGAACTGGTGGACAAACTTGGTTCAGCCAAGTACATTTGATCTCACTTCAGGCTATTGGCAAATAGCGCTGACAGACCATGCCAAGGAGAAAACTGCATTCTCAACCCCAGCAGGCCTTTACCAGTTTAAGGTAATGCCTTTTGGACTAAAGAATGCACCTGCTATATTCCAAAGGATGGTTAACCAGGTTCTGAATGGGATGGACTTCTGCATGGCATACTTGGATGACATCGCAGTGTTCAGCCCTACTTGGAAAGAACATGTTGACCACTTAGGATATGTTTTGCAGGCTCTTGAGCAGGCCCATCTGACCATAAAGGCAAGCAAATGTCAAATTGGACAGAGCAAAAAGGTCTATCTTGGAGATGAGGTAAAATCAGTCCATTGCCTAGAAAGGTACAAGCTGTACAAAACCGGGTCACCCCTATTACTGAAACCCAGGTGAGAGCCTTCCTAGGCCTCACTGGTTACTATAGGAACTTTATAGAGAACTATGGGACCATAGCTTCTCCCTTGAATGTAGTCTCATCTTCCCAGTTCCCTAAAAAGGTCAGGTAGAATGAGGAATGCACTCAAGCATTTGAAGGCCTAAAGAAAGCCCTTGTCAAGCTGACTATAACCAAACCTTCATTGTGCAGACAGATGCTTCCAATACAGGTATAGGTGCAGTTCTGAGTCAGCTGGATGAGAAAGATAGGGAGCACCCCATTTGCTTCATCAGCAGGAAGCTGAAGGAACCTGAGACAAGGTGGGCAACCATTGAAAGGGAATGTTTTGCTATTGCGTGGTCACTGAAGAAGTTTAGACCATACTTGTATGGATCTACTTTTGTGATTCAGACTGACCACCAACCCTTGAGATGGTTGATGCAAATGAAAGGGGAAAACCCAACACTACTGAGATGGTCAATCAGCCTGCAAGGGTTTGATTTCACCATTGAACACAGGTCTGGGTGTCACCACCAAAATGCTGATGTTCTCTCCAGGATGTTTGACCGACTGGAGTAAGGAGATCCATCCAGGAGTGGATTAAATCCTCCTGTCCCTTAGTCTGGGGGGGACGAGTGTTAGGGAGAATTATCAATATGTGCTTATTTCCCTTACCTTTTGAGACCCCCAGCAACATGGCTGGATTTCTAGGATTTTATTTTTTACCTGGGAAGAGTGTGAGCCTTTTTCCCCACTCTTCCATGTATTTTGATGTGTGTTTTACTTTTGTGTTCTTTGGTTAAGGTGTTTTAAACAAACTCCATGGGCATCATCTTTTTCTGTGCGTCACACAGCACCTTCAGCGCACTGGCACAGGGGTGTCTTTCAGATTCCCCAAGGTTTAAACACCTTCTCTGGGACTGACTACTGTCTCCCAGAGCATGTAAAGTTAAATTGACTTTACTAGCCACTTTAAATTTACTGACCCAGCACACACTATCTTCCTATAGAGTGTTGGAGGGATTGCCTAGCTTCCCTTGAGTCAAAACACTCATGTAACCGTCAAATGTACCCTTTCCTACTTTAAATGGCTGGTGGCAGTGGTTTAGAATAAACTACCATGATTTTTCTCGACCGCGAACAACGGTAGCTAAAAATCGGGTCAGCCATGTTTTTCAGTATGGCGCCCAAGACCTATCTATAAAAACAGACTCTGGTTGACTTTTTTCGCTGTTTCTTTTAGGAAAGGTCCTTCTTGTGTTTGTCTCAGCGCGCCAAACCAGTTTTGGTCCCTTTGTTCGTTGGCCTTTGGTGGGCTACAGTGCTAAAGCCCTCCTCTGGCGCCAGGGTGTCTGGGGTGGACAGGATTTGAGGGAGGCTCCCAAAACAATCTGTGCTTAGTCTCCTAGGAGTCCTGAATGCAAACTTGTAGAGTAAATGGGGAAAGGGTGGGTTGGTGGGGGTAAAGAGAATGGGGGTGGTTGTAGAGAGAATGGGGAGGGTGGGGTAGCTAGAATGGGAAAAGGGTGGGTGGGGGAATGGAGAATGGGGAAAGTTTGGGTGGGGGTAGAGAGAATGGGGTAAGGGTAGGTGGCTGGGGTAGAGATAATGGGGGGAGGGTGGGGGCTGGGGGTATAGAGAATGGGGAAGGGTGGGTGTAGGGAGAATATGGGAAGGGTGGGTGGGGGAGAGACAATAGGAGAAGGGTGGGTGGGGGTAAAGGGAATGGGGAAGGGTGGGTGTAGAGAGACTGTAGGAAGTGTGGGTGGGGTAGAGAATGGGGGAAAGGTGGCTGGGTGCTCGTAGAGAGAATGGGGATGGGTGGATGGGGTAGAGAGAATGGGGGAAGGGTGGGTGGGGTAGAGAGAATGGGGGAAGGGTGGGTGGGGTAGAGAGAATGGGGAGAGGGTGGGGTAGAGAGAATGGGGAGAGGGTGGGTGGGTAGGGGGAGAGAGGATGGGGAGAGGGTGGGTGGTTGTAGAGAGAATGGGGAAAAGGTGGCTGTGTGGGGGTAGAGAGAATTGGGAAAGGGTTTGTGCAAGGGGGTAGAGAGAATGGGAAAATGTGCGTGGTGGTAGAGAGAATGGGGAACGGGTGGATGGGTGGGGGTAGAGAGAATGGGGAATGGGTGGGGGTAGAGAGAATGGGGTGGTGGAGGTATAATTAATAGGGTGGGTGGGGTAGAGAGAATGGGGAATGGGTGGGGGTAGAGAGAATGGGGGTGGGGGTAGGTACTGGGGAAAGGGGGTGAGGAATAGAGAATGTGGAAGGTTGGGTGGGGGTAGAGAGAATAGGAAAGGGTGGGTGGGTGTGGGTAGAGAGAATAGGAAAGGGTGGGTGGGTGTGGGTAGAGAAAATAGGGGAAGGGTGGGTCGGGTAGAGAGAATGGGCCAATGGTAGGTCGGTGGGGGTAGAGAGAATGGGGAAGGATGGGTGGGGGTAGATAGAATGGGAAAGGGTATGTGGCTGGGGGTAGAGAGAATGGGGAAGGGTGGGTGGTGGGAGTATAGAGAATGGGGGAAGGTGGGTGGGGGTAGAGAGAATGGGGGATGTGTTTATCTAGAGAGATGGGGTGGGTGGGGGATAGAGAGAAGGGGGGAAGGGAAGGTGTCTGGGAGTAGAGAGAATGGGGTGGGTGGGGTTATAGATATGGGGGTGGGTGGCATAGAGAGAATGGGGGAGTGGGGTAGAGAGAAAAGGGAAAGGGTGGGTCGGTGGGGGTAGAGAGAATAGGGAAAGGGTGGGTTGGATAGAGAGAATGAGGATGGGGTAGGGAATGGGGAAAGGATGGGTGGGGAACAGAGAATGAGTGGGTAGGGGTAAAGAGAACGGGGAAAGGGTGGGTGGGGTAAAGAATGAGGGAAGGTTGGGTGGGGTAGAGAATGTAGAGAATGAGATAAGGGTGGTGGTAGAAAATAGGGAAAGGGCGGGTGGGGCAGAGAGAATGGGTGAAGGGTGCGTGGGTGGTAGTAGAGAGAATGGAGAGAGAGTGGGTGGGGGTTGAGAGAATGGGGAAAGGGTGGGTGGGGGTAGAGAGAATGGGGGAGTGAGGTAGAGAGAATGGGGGTGGTTTGGGTACAGAGAATGGGGAGGGGGTAGGGAATGGGCAAAGGGTGGGTGGGGAATACTGAATGAGTGGGTGGGGGTAGAGACAATGGGTAAGGGTGGGTGGGGGTAAAGAATGGGGGGTGGGTGGGTGGGGTAGAGAATGGGGAAGGGTGGTGGTAGAGTATGGGGGAAGGGTGGGTGGGGGCAGAGAGAATGGGCAAAGGGTGGGTGGGAGTGAAGAGAATGGGAAAGGGTGGGGTAGAGAATAGGGGAAGGGTGGGTTCATGGGGGTAGAATATGGGGAAAGGGGCGGTGGGGTAGAGAGAATGGGTTAAGGGTAGGTGGTTGGGTTAGAGAGAATGGGGAATGGTGCGTGGTATGGGTAGAGAATGGGGGAAGGGTGGGTGAGGTTCGAGAATGGGGGGTGGGTGGGTGGGTGGGAGGTGGCAGAGAATGAGGGATGAGTGGGGTTAGGGAGAATTCTCTTCTAAGGCTAATTTCCCTTACCTATAGAGTCCCCCAGCAGCTTTGCTTGATTTGAAGGGTTTCTTTTTTTCTCCTGCTAAGAGTGAGACCTTTTTTTCCCACTCTTAGGCAGATTGCTAGTGTGTGTTTTGGGCTATCTTGTGTGCTTCTGGTCTATGGGGTTTTTCTCACCCTCATAGGAATCATATTTTTTTTAGGTTTTTTTAATTCTTTATTTAACCCAAAGGTTTTTAAAAGATTTTGTGTTACATTCAATCATGTGCTAACTCCTCAGTCTATTTGACTACTTTTCCTTATCTGACGTTAAGAGGATTGAGTCCAACATTTTCGCTGTGACCCAAGTTGTGCGACCACCTCCAATTAGCCTCGACCACCAGGTCTCCTTGTCAAAGCTGTGAGCTGTAGCTAGAACCGCCTTCAGGTATGGTTTTCTTATGGCCTCAACTCCTGGGCATGATAGAAGCAGGTGTCTTATTGTTTCGACTGTAGACAAGTCTTTGCAGAATCTGCATTTGTTTGATAGAGACAGGCCTCGTATCTTCAGAATTTCGTTGGTGTATAGCAAATTAAGGCAGGCTCTTAGAAAAGTGCTCCTCAGCTTCCGATTGGGATATCTTTTCACAAACGGTTGTAACTCATGTAGTTTGTGAGTCGTGTAAGGCAGATGCGACACCAATTTGTAAGATGCAACCTGATCCAAGGTGTTGATCCAATCAAGTTCGTAAAATTTAGTATGGATTTTCATGGCATTCTCCATTAGCTCTTTTTAGGAGCATTGAATTTGATCCAGTTTCGCTTCTTGTTCCTTGTACCATTGGTTCAAGACCGCACATCGACCTCCCTCTGCCTCGTTGTTTATGGCTTCAAGTAGCTCTGGGCGATTCTCCAACAATAGCTTCCTAAACAGCATCATGGTGTTTCTTTCCACAATTGGGACAAGAGAGAGCTGGCTCATTTCTCGTCTTATCAAGACCATTGGTGTCGAGCTGGGTAGGTTCAGGACTTCTCTCCAATAATGGCTTTCTAATTTAAGCCAGATTTTTTTAGGTAGCCCTGGCATGGCTTATGCACCATAGACAAGTGTGGGCACGACCTTGGCTTTGTAATAGTCCACAATAGGTATGAGAGAAAAGCGACCAAATTTCTTGTCTATCGCTTTTGCCTAGGAGGTTAGGCTCTTTATTTTCGCCAGCAGATGTTTTTGCATTGCATTTTCTTGTAGTGAATTGTCCACCATGATACCTAGATATTTGAATTCTGTAACCTTCTCAATGCGCTCTCCCTCCATGGACCATGTGAAAGTATCACTTTTTTCTCTCCCCTTTCCAAAGAATCATCTTTTTAACATTTGTGGTACACAGCACACTCCATGCCGTACCACAGGGGTGTTGTAGTGACCCCCAAACATAGACACCATACCCTGGGACTGACTGTCTCCCAGGGCATGTAAAGTCCCCATTGACTTTACTAGTCAATAATTATGAACCAAACCAGTACAACCCATCTTACTATGGAAGTACTGGAAAGGGTTAATAGTTTTTCCCTAACGTTCATTTTCGAGGGGGTACCGTACAGTCCCTCTCTCAAAAGTTTCTGGCTGGTGGCAGTGGTTACCACCATAAATATTCGACCGCAAATATTTCCCTATGGGATTTTCCCATTGTTCGAGGCTACCACTTTTACTGACAGCCTCTAACATATCGCCGGGTTATTTTAATATTAACTTTACTCTGGTAGGTTTTTATTGCCAGAACTTTGATTATATTTCTTAACCGTGTCTTTCTTTATAATCCTAACCCAGGTTGGGGATCCTTTGTTTGTCCTTTTGGTGGACTTCTGCACAGAAGCCCTCCTCTCGGCGCCACTGAGTATGGGGTAGACAGGATGTGTGGGAGGGGGAATAGGCACCCTGGACAGGGTTGCCTACGCAACCCAAGTCGCACTCTGCCCTGATAGGCTGGGGGGTTCTCCCGCCAGGAGAGCCAACCCACTGTGTGAGTGACAGCTAGGCTGTATGAATGGGGGTCTTGCTGCATAAAAGCAGGGTCCTGAGGACTGGAGAACAAGACATCGCCACTGGAACTAAGAAACCGAAGAGGAGAGAATCTGAAGACATCTGCAAACGACTGAACCACCGATGAAGCCCTGCTGCAGATCCTCACCACTTTTCTCCAACGACTTGAGAAGATCTTCCTCTGCAAGAGTCTTCTTCCCTTGAGCTGGTGGGGCCAACCAGTTCGCCAATCGTCTTCCCGGTCCTGCATTGGTCGAATCGCCAGTGGCAAGCACTAGGAGACCGGATAGCCAGGCACCCGTCCACCCGGACCGCGATTTAAAGGAGCGTACCTTTTATTCGTTTGGCAGCACCGCAGCTGGTTTCATCCGTGGGCAGTGCAGTAACTTGAACCTTCCTCCATGACGAGAGTCTCCCTTCCTCTTCTGGATCCCCCAAACTGCAGGAACTGCCAGGAAGTACCGCCACCGCAGGAGCCTCTTCCACTTTTAAGGTACACTGTTCCAGCAGGCCTCCCGTTTCGTTGGGTACTGCTAAAGGTGTTTTAAATCCTTTACTTACCTACTGGGTGGGCCGCCCCTATCCTCTAACATTGTCTTTCACCTTCTGCCACCGCCTTTTCGAATCGTTAAACATAAAAACTTGACTGAAACTACTAGAACATTTTGCTCCTGGGCACATTGCCCTGTACCACTGACTCTGGCACATGCCTATTGACTCTGGCTAAATCTGTTACAACTGCCTTCTCTAGATTGCTTCTCCCCTAGACATGTGTTGGTGCACCTAACTCTTATAACCACCTTTTCCTTCCCTCTTTTTAAACTTGTGAAGTGCCATTTTGCTCAGTTTTAACCTCAGTATTACATATGCTAAAGTACCGCCTTGCCTAACTTGTTCACAATCTTCTTGGGCGATTCCCTCCCTTTTGAGAAATTGATAGAATGCCATTTCTGCTTGGTTTTCACTGTGCCGTTTTGCTCAGTTTTCACTCTTGCTCAAACTTGTCTACAATTTAAATAGGGAGTTGTGTATACTTTTCTTGACTGATTTAAACTTGCTTTTATAATAGTGATTTGTGTGTGAACATCAGAGTGTGTAAAATAAATATATATTCTTTTTGATACAAAGCTTTGGTCAGTGTTTCCTTGTTCATAGTATTGTAGTCCTAAGGTGTAAACCCCGAATACTGCTCATCTCCCTCTTGAGATAGGTCTGACTGCTTAGCCATAGCTACCAACTAAATCTTTGTGGTACAGACTGATACCAAAGGGGATTTATTGCATATACCTGTAGTCTTAATCTTCTGTAGTGCTCCCTAAGGGAACTGCACAGGATTCTGCCTAACACTGGTGTACAGCGATGAGGATAAAAGTATTGGATTTATATTTTAGAGTGCTGCTAGTAGCTTGGTTCAATTAACCACAAGGCTTACCAATCACTAAAAGTTAATTTTTTTTAAAAAAAAGTCAAAGATGCAAAGCTATAGCCAGGAGACCCTCCTTACAAATACTGCTGAATATTTAAGGGATCTGTGTAGACAGAAAGGTCTTCCTGTCAAAGGCAGGAAATCAGAAATGATTGAAGGATTGTTAGAAAAACTTAGTCTGGAGAATGGGGCTGTTGTGCCTACCCCTCCAGCAAATGTAGCAAACATTGAGGATGATAATGTTGAAGATGTTATTGTTGAAGCAGATGAGGAAGAGGAGGATAACAATGTCACCCCCTCTGGCCCTCTGCCTGCTCAAAGGCCTCACCCTATTGCTACTGGACCATTGTCAGGTCCCACATTAAGTCCTGAATTTATCACTCTAGAAAAAATGAGACTTGAACTTGAATTCAAAAGAATTAGTGCTCAAACTGAACAGAAACATCAAGAACATCAAGAACCAAGGCTCAAAGAAATAGAGCTCAACCATGAGCTAGAGATGAAGAAACTGTCTTTGGAAAATGCTTCTCTCCCCAAATCCTCTAGATCCTCCTGTCCAAAAAGACCCTGGATGCCTAAAGAGATTGTGGGTATGTATGAACTTAAGTTGGATGTATTAGATTGGTTAGCTATGTTTCAATACAATCATGGGCTCCAGGATATCACAGGGAATCAGTTGATCCCCTGGCTGTTCTCTAGGCTCCCCCCTGTTGCATCTGATGTGGTAATGGAGTTGGGGGAGGTGGCTAGGATGGATTATGAATGTGTGAAGCTAGCTTTGATAGCTAGATTTGGGAAGCCCCCTTCCCAGTACCTTAAAAGGTTTAGGACCCTCAAAAAGCATGATAGTACCCCTTAGGCTACTTGGGTGAATGAGTGTTTGAAAAACTTAGAGGGATGGATTAAGGGTTACAGAGTGAACACTTATGAAGGAATGAGAAATCTTGTAATGTTGGAGTCTATCTATGATGCCTGCTCTCCTGGGCTCAGACTGCACTTGGCTGATTCAAAAGAACTAGATTCCAAGAAACTAGCTAAGGCTGCTGACTTGTGGGTTGCCAACATGGCTACTCACAAGGATTCAGGGGTCACTCAGAAAAAGGATGAGGGAAAGCAGCCTAAGAAAGACACCAAAGAGAATTCAAATAATTCCAATTCCAAAGAGGGCCACAAACAAAATTCTAAGGGTAAGCCACAAGGGAAACCTAATCAGGGAAGTGTACCTTCTGGTGCCAGGCCAGAAGGGGGTCAGACCAAGCCACCATTCATAAAGACATTTGGAAAATGTTATGTTTGTGGTTCAACTGACCATGTGAAAGGGGATCCCAGATGTAAGGGTACACCTTCAGGGATCCACATGGTCTCCTTAGCCTTCACTCCAGACGAGGAAGTACCAATGACCAGTGGAAACTTTCAACTACTAGCTAAAGACCCCATCTGAGTTTCAGCTAGTGTATCTTTAGTATCCTTGGGGCTGTGGGAACAACAGAATTTAGATGTGTATAAGTCTATCCCAAATAATACTAAAGAGTATTATAAGGACAGTATCCTAGTGAAGGGTAAGGAGACCCCAGTCATTAGAGACACTGGGTCCAGCATAACTGTGGTGGATGAATCTTTTTTCAAGGTAGAGGATGTTGCTAAGGCACCCAACTGCCTCACCACGTTAGCTGTAGGGCCTGTGCAGATGCTTCCCCAGTTACCAGCTCTCATCCAGTGCACTGACATGACTGTCAGAATACCTGTTAGTATCCAATCTGAAGTACCTGGAAGGGTTTTGTTGGGCAATGATCTTAAAGATCTTGGAGTAGTGTACTCCCAGACCTCCTAGTAAGAGATTACAGGAGCTCACCAGACATGCACGGGAGAGGACCTTAAGAGGCTCTCCTGAGGAGAGGATAGAAAAAGAAATTACTCCTACTCCACTGGAGTTACTAACTGCATTTCAAGACAACCAGAAGCAAAGGGGAAACCCAAGACTTCTAAAAACAAACCAGCAGAAAGCACTCCAGTGCTTCCAACCAGGAGATCTCCTAGTTTGTCAAAAATCACACCTGTGATTCCTCCTCCAGCTCAGGCTGAGAGGGAGGTACAGCACTGTGTGGTTGAAATAGAACCTGAGGATTCAGTTCTAGTAGAAGGCCAGGATCCTATTGGAGATGTGTACCCTTTGGACCATCCTGAGCTGCAGTCTTTACTGGCAGAAGGTGGCCCCAACAGGGCAGACTTCAGTAGGGGACAAAGAGAATGCCCAACTCTGGAAGGTCTTCGCCACCAGACAGCTTCTCAGCTTGAAGGGCAAGAGCCTGGGAAGTATAGGTTACACTGGGAAGATGGCCTCTTCTATAGGGAACTAACTGAGTCAACCCATGGAGACTACAAAAGACTTGTAGTGCCTCCAGAGAACAGACTCCAATTCTTGCAACTAGCCCATGAGATACCTTTGGCTGGTCACTTGAGTTTCAAGAAGACCAAGGAAAGGCTCTCTCTCTACTTTTATTGGCCTAAAATGGGGGCTGAGGTAGATAAGTACTGAAAGAGTTGCCACACCTGCCAAACGTCTGGTAAGAGTGGATCCAAGAACGTGGCACCTTTAGTGCCTCTCCCTGCGGTGGGAGTACCATTTGAGAGGGTGGGAATCAACATTATCGGTCCTCTTGACCCTCCAACTTCTTCAGGCAACAGGTTTATCTTTGTTGTAGTAGACCATGCTACTAGGTACCCTGAAGCAATTCCTATGAGGACTGTTACAGCTCAGGCTGTGGCTAAGGCCCTCCTTGGTATTTTTACCAGGGTTGGGTTTCCTAAGGAGGTACTATCCGACAGGGGGTCACATTGTATGTCCCACTACATGAAGGCCATGCGCAAAAACTGCGGGGTTACCTACAAGTTCTCAACAGCCTACCACCCTCAGACAAATGGTTTGGTAGAAAGGTTTAACAGAACCATGAAGAGCATAATAGGAGCTTTAGAGGACCCCTTAATAAAAAGTGGGATCTTCTACTGCCATGCCTTCTCTTTGCATATAGTGAAGTCCCTCAGGAGGGAGTGGGTTACAGTCCCTTCGAACTTATCTATGGCCATCCGGTCAGAGGTCCATTGGCCCTGATCAAGGAGGGGTTGGAGAGTACTCCTTCCCCCAAGCCAGTCAGAGTGACTGTCTATGTGATAGGACTCCCGAGGAGAATGTCACACATGATGGCTGAGGCAAGTGATAACTTGAAAGCAGGACAGGCTCTGGTTAAGCATGGTTGAGTTCGCTAAAGACCAGCTAGTTCTTGTTATGGTGCCAACAAGGCAGAGGGCCTTGCAGGACAAGTCGACAGGACCCTTCAAGATTGTCGAGACTTGAATGTCGTGAAGATATGAGAGACCTCCGTCCCCAAGTGCCGCACAGAAAGAAACCAAAGCCGCACTCTGCGCAGCCCTTGAGGCCACAGGTGGGAGATGTTGAAAGTCCGCAATCACGGAACACTGGAGACCCCGAACCCGCTGCAAAGGAAACGGCAATAAGTACCAGGCAATAACAGTGACTACTAGTATGGAAAGTAATAGAGAGTGTCTTACCAAGTGATGGCAGTAAGAGGAATGCCAACCATATGAGGCTGGGGGCATTGTGGTTCTGGGACTCACGTGAGTAGCAGTCCCAGATGATGATGGAGAAAATGTCCACTGAGCGTTGTGGTGAAAGGGCCCACCTGAGCCAAGAATCAGAAGTCTGTGGAGTAGTTTCAAGACTGTATCGAGGAATAAGTGAAAGTCCAGATAACGAGGTGCCAGAACAGGAGGAGAATCCGAAGAAGTCCTTGAAGCAATCCGAAGTTCGTTATCAGTAGAAGGCAGTCCAAAGACAGAGTCGCAGTAACCAATAAGGGCAATCCAAAGGAGTCTGTGAAGCACAATCCAAGGTCGTAGTTCCAAAAGAGCAATACCAGCTAAGCAACGCCAAACAGAGTTCCGAGAAACAGCTTTGAAGCGGTGACCGTAAGGCAAATCACAGCTTTAATACTTGCTGCTTCCTGGTCATGTGATGCGCAACCGCATCATGTGAACGAGGTCTCGGATCACGTGGGTGGGAGCAGGCGGTCACGTGACGCGAAAGTGTTCGTCTTTTCTTTCCGTTTCCCAAACGCCAAGGCAATTGCCAATGGAGAAACGGGCGCAATCGGGAGTGCGCAATGTCGCTGGCCCGCCGCGCACGTCCTCGAGGGACACCCGGCTGCAAATGTGAGTCCCGTACCTTGTGAGGGATGTGCAAAGAGGGTATGGGACATGGACAGGCTGAGGGAACCCCAAGGTTGTGGAAGGTGTGTGCGGGGCATGCTGGATGTGAGACAGCATGATGCGTGACAAAGATTGTGAGAAACTTGGAGAGGTGAACTATCTGGTGGACTTAGGCAATCCTAAGGAGGTTTCCAGAGTCTTTCACACCAACCGTCTAAAAGCTTATCTCTCGAGACCAGAACTGGGAGCTTTGTTTCTAGCCTCAGCTCAAGAGGAGGAGGAGAGTGAACCTCTGTCTGACCTTCTCAGAGGCAAGCCTTTAGATGAGCAAATAGAAGGAGTTAATCTCTCTTCTAATCTGACTTCTGAACAACAGGAGGAGTGCAAAGTTTTGTTAAATCAATTTGCCCCCTTGTTTTCACTTTCACCAGGCTTGACGCCTTGGGGCCAGCATGACATAAACACTGGTGACTGTTTATCTGTCAAAAACAGGGGTTACAGAATGTCAGAAAATGTCAGAACCCACATCAAAGGAGAGGTCAACAAGATGCTTGATCTCGCGGTAATAGAACCCTCTACTAGTCCATGGTCTTCGCCCAGTTGTGTTAGTACCAAAGGCAGGATCAAAGGAGTTGAGATTCTGTGTGGACTATAGAGCTCTAAATGCAGTCATCAAGACTGATGCCCATCCTTTGCCAAGGACAGATGAGCTGGTGGATAGACTTGGTTCAGCCAGGTTCCTCAGCACATTTGATCTCACGTCAGGCTATTGGCAAATAGCCCTGACAGACCATGCCAAGGAGAAAACTGCATTCTCCACCCCAGTTGGCTTATACCAGTTTAAGGTTATGCCTTTTGGCTTAAAGAATGCACCTGCTACATTCCAACAGATGGTTAACCAGGTTCTGAATGGGATGGAGGACTTCTGCATGGCATACTTGGATGACATTGCAGTGTTCAGCCCTACTTGCAAAGTTCTTGGATATGTTTTGCAGGCTCTTGAGCAGGCCCAGCGACCATAAAGGCAAGGAAAAGTCGAATTGGTCATAGTAAAGTGGTCTACCTTGGACATGAGGTAAGAGGTGGTGAAATAAGGCCTTTGCTCAGCAAGATAGAAGCTGTGCAAAATTGGACAACACCTACTACTCAAACCCAGGTGAGAGCCTTCTTAGGTCTCACTGGGTATTACAGGAATGTCATTGAGAACTATGGGACCATAGCTTCTCCACTGAATGTAATCTCCTCTCCAAAATTCCCTAAAAAGGTCAAATGGAATGGGGAGTGCAATCAGGCCTTTGAAAGCCTGAAAAGAGCCCTTTGTCAAGCTCCAGTTCTAAGAGCTTCTGACTACCACCAACCCTTCATTGTGCAACCAGATGCTTCCAATACAGGTATAGGTGCAGTCCTTAGTCAACTGGATGAGAAAGGTAGGGAACACCCCATTTGCTTCATCAGTAGGAAACTGAAGGAACCTGAGACAAGGTGGGCAACTATTGAGAGAGAATGTTTTGCCATTGTGTGGTTTCTGAAGAAGTTTAGGCCATACTTGTACGGTACTACTTTCACCATTCAGACTGACCACCAACCCTTGAGATGGTTGATGCAAATGAAAGGGGAAAACCCAAAACTGTTAAGATGGTCAATCTGCCTCCAAGGGTTTCATTTTTCCATTGAGCACAGGTCAGGATGTCACCACCAAAATGCTGATGGTCCCGCTAGGATGTTTTAACCGACTAGAGGTAAGAGACTCATCCAGGAGTGGATTAGATCCTCCTGTCCCTTAGTCTGGGGGGGCGAGTGTTAGGGAGAATTCTCTTCTAAGGCTAATTTCCCTTACCTAGAGAGTCCCCCAGCAGCTTTGCTGGATTTGAAGAGTTTCTTTTTTTCTCCTGCTAAGAGTAAGACCCTTTTTTCCCCACTCTTAGGCAGATTGCTAGTGTGTGTTTTAAGCTATCTTGTGTGCTTCTGGTCTATGGGGTTTTTCTCACTCTCATAGGAATCATATTTTTAACATGTGTGGTACACAGCACCCTCCGTGCACCCACAGCACCCTCCTATGTTTGGGGGTCGCTACGACACCACAGGGGTGTCGTAGCGACCCCCAAACATAGACTCCATACCCTGGGACTGACTGTCTCCCAGGGCATGTAAAGTCCCCATTGACTTTACTAGTCGATAATTATGAACCAAACCAGTACAACCCATCTTACTATGGAAGTACTGGAAAGGGTTAATAGTTTTTCCCTAACGTTCATTTTCGAGGGGGTACCGTACAGTCCCTCTCTCAAAAGTTTCTGGCTGGTGGCAGTTGTTACTACCATAAATATTCGACCGTGAATATTTCCCTATGGGATTTTCCCATTGTTCTAGGCTGCCACTTTTACTGACAGCCTCTAACATACCGCCGGGTTATTTTAATATTAACTTTACTCCGGTAGGTTTTTATTGCCAGAATTTTGATTATATTTGTTTCTTGTGTCTTTCTCTATAATCCTAACCCAGGTCTGGGGGTCCTTTGTTCGTCCTTTTGGCGGGCTTCTGCACAGAAGCCCTCCTCTCGGCGCCACTGAGTCTGGGGTAGACAGGATGTGTGGGAGGGGGAATAGGCATCCTGGATAGGGTTGCCTAAGCAACCCAAGTCGCACTCTGCCCTGATAGGATGGGGGGTTCTCCCACCAGGAGAGCCACCCGACTGTGTGAGTGACAGCTAGGCTGTATGAATGGGGGTCTTGCTGCATAAAAGCAGGGTCCTGAGGACTGGAGGACAAGTCGTCGCTACTGGAACTAAGAAACCGAAGAGGAGAGAAGCTGAAGACATCTGCAAACGACTGAACCACCGGTGAAGCCCTGCTGCAGATCCTCACCACTTTTCTCCAACAACTTGAGAAGATCTTCCTCTGCAAGAGTCTTCTTCCCTTGAGCTGGTGGGGCCAACCAGTTCGCCAATCGCCTTCCCGGACCTGCCTTGGTCGAATCGCCAGTGGCAAGCACTAGGAGACTGGATAGCCAGGCACTCGTCCACACGGACTGCGATTTAAAGGAGCGTACCTTTTATTAGTTTGGCAGCACCGCGGCTGGTGTCATCCCTGGGAAGTGCAGTAACTCGAACCTTCCTCCATGACGAGAGTCTCTCTTCCTCTGCTGGATCCCCAGAACTGCAGGAACTGCCAGGAACTACCGCCACCGCAGGAGCCTCTTCCACTTTTAAGGTACATTGTACCGCCAGGCCTCCCGTTTTGTTGGGTACTGCTAAAGGTGTTTTAAATCCTTTACTTACCTACTGGGTTGGCCGCCCCTATCCTCTAACATTGTCTTTCACCCTCTGCAACCGACTATTCAAATCGTTAAACAAAGACTTGACTGCAGCTACTAGAACATTTTGCCCCTGGGCACATTGCCCTGTACCACTGACTCTGGCACAGGCCTATTGACTCTGGCTAAATCTGTTACAACAGCCTTCTCTAGATTGCTTCTCACCTAGAAATGTGTTGGTGCACCTAACTCTTATAACCGCCTTTTCCTTCTCTCTTTTTAAACTTGTGAAGTGCCATTTTGCTCAGTTTTCACCTCAGTATTACATATGCTTAAGTACTGCCTTGCCTAACCTGTTCACAATCTTCTTGGGAAGTGCTGCTGGTGTGTTAAAGAGTATTAACCTGTATAACTTGTCCTTTCCCTCCCTTTTGAGAAATTGATAGAGTGCCATTTCTGCTTGGTTTTCACTGTGCCGTTTTGCTCAGTTTTCACTCTTGCTCAAACTTGTCTACAATTTAAATAGGGAGTTGTGTATACTTTTCTTGACTGATTTAAACTGGCTTTTATAATAGGGATTTGTGTGTGAAGATCAGAGTGTGTAAAATAAATATATATATTCTTTTTGATACAAAGCTTTGGTCAGTGTTTCCTTGTTCCATAGTATTGTAGTCCTAAGGTGTAAACCCTGAATACTGCTCATCTCACTCTTGAGATAAGTATGACTGCTTAGCCACAGCTACCAACTAAATCTTTTTGGTACAGACTGATACCAAAGGGGATTGATTGCATATAACTGTAGTCTTAATCTTCTGTAGTGCTCCCTAAGGGAACTGCACAGTATTCTGCCTAACAGGTGGCCGGGTGAGGGCAGAAAGAATGGGGGATGGGTGGCCGGGTGGGGGCAGAGATAATGGGGTAGGGTGGGTGGGGTAGATAGAATGGGGGAAGGTTAGATGGGGTAGAAAGAATGGGGGATGGGTGGGTGGTGGGGGTATAGAGAATGTGGGACGGGTGGGTAAGGTTAGAGAGTATGGGGTGGGTGGGTGGAGCTAGAGAGATAGGGGTGGGTGGGGCTAGAGAGAATGGGAAAGGGTGGGTGGGTAGAGAGAATAGGGGAAGGGTGGGCGGGTGGGGTAGAGAGAATATGGGAAGGGTGGGCGGGTGGGGTAGAGAGAATAGGGGAAGAGTGGGCGGGTGGGGTAGAGAATGGGGGAGGGTGGGCGGGTGGGGTAGAGAGAATGGGGGAAGGGTGTGTTGGGGAGAGGGTGGGTGGCTAGGGGGATAGAGAATGAGGAAGGGTGGGTGGGGCTAGAGAGAATGGGGAAGGGTGGGTTGGGTTGGGTAAGGTAGAGAGAATGGGGGTGGTGTTAGGAATGGGGAAAGGGTGGGTGGGGAACAGAGAATGAGTGGGTGGGGGTAGAGAGAATGGGGAAAGGGTGGGTGGGGGTTAAGAATGGGGAAGGGTGGGAGGGGGCAGAGAATGGGATAAGGGTGGGGGTAGAGGAAATGGAGAGAGGGTGGGTGGGGGTTGAGAGAATGGGGAAAGGGGGGTTGGGATAGAGAGAATGGGGAAAGGGTGGGTGGGGTGGAGAGTAT
This sequence comes from Ambystoma mexicanum, assembly GCF_040938575.1. Taxonomy (NCBI): domain Eukaryota; kingdom Metazoa; phylum Chordata; class Amphibia; order Caudata; family Ambystomatidae; genus Ambystoma; species Ambystoma mexicanum. Next base: position 1,111,000,547 of record NC_090921.1, on the reverse strand, counting down.
GGGGGAGTGGGGTAGAGAGATTGGGAAAAGGGTGGGTGGGAGTAGAGAGAATGGGGGTGGGTTGGGTAGAGGGAGTGGGGGTGGGGAATGGGGAAACGGTGGGTGGGGAATGGGGAAAGGGTGGGTGGGGAAAGGGTGGGTGGGGAATAGAGAATGAGTGGGTGGTGGTAGAGATAATGGGGTAAGGGTGGGTGGGGGTAGAGATAATGGGGTAAGGGTGGGTGGGGTAGAGTATGGGGGAAGGGTGGGTGAGGTAGAGCATGGGGGAAGGGTGGGTGGGGTAGATAATGGGGGAAGGGTGGGTGGGGGTAGAGAGAATGGGTGAAGAGTGGATGGGGGTAGAGAGAATGGAGAAAGGGTTGGTGGGAGTGGAGAGAACAGGGGAAGGGTGAGTGGGGGTAGAGAGAATGGGGGAAGAGTGGATGGGGGTAGAGAGAATGGAGAAAGGGTTGGTGGGAGTGGAGAGAACAGGGGAAGGGTGAGTGGGGGTAGAGAGAATGGGGGAAGAGTGGGGGTAGAGAGAATGGGGGATGGGTGGGTGGGGTAGAGCGAATGGAGGAAGGGTAGGTGGGGTTTGAAATAATGGGCTAAGGGTAGGTGGCTGGGGGTAGAGATAATGGGGGAAGGGTGGGTGGTGGGGGTATAGAGAATGGGGAAGGGTGGGTGGGGTTACAGACAATAGGGGAAGGGTGGGTGGGTGTGGTTAGATACAATAGGGGAAGGGTGGGTGGGGGTAGAGACAATGGGCGAAGCATGGGGTAGAGAATGGGGGAAGAGGGAATGGGGATGGGTTGGGTAGAGAGAATGGGGAAAGTGTGGGTCGGTGGGGATAAAGAATGGGGGAAGGGTGGGTGGGGTAGAGAATGTGGGAAGGGTGGGGAATAGAGAATGAGTGGGTGGGGGTATAGAGAAAGGGAAAGGGTGGGTGGGGGTAGAGAGAAAGGGAAAGGGTGGGTGGGGGTAGAGAGAATAGGGGAACGGTGGGTGGGGGTATAGAGAATGGGGAAATGGTGGGTTGGAGTAGAGAGAATCGGTAAAGGGCGGGTAGGTGGGAGTAGAGAGAATGGGTAAATGGTGGGTGGGTGGGAGTAGAGAGAATGGGGAAAGGGTGGGTGGGTGGGAGTAGAGAGAATGGGGAAAGGGTGGGTGGGAGTAGAGAGAATGGGGAAAGGGTGGGTGGGTGGGAGTAGAGAGAATGGGGAAAGGGTGGGTGGGTGGGAGTAGAGAGAATGGGGAAAGGGTGGGTGGGTGGGAGTAGAGAGAATGGGGAAAGGGTGGGTGGGTGGGAGTAGAGAGAATGGGGAAAGGGTGGGTGGGTGGGAGTAGAGAGAATGGGGAAAGGGTGGGTGGGTGGGAGTAGAGAGAATGGGGAAAGGGTGGGTGGGAGTAGAGAGAATGGGGAAAGGGTGGGTGGGAGTAGAGAGAATGGGGAAAGGGTGGGTGGGGGTAGAGAGAATGGGGGAAGGGTGGCTTGGTTGGGGGTAGAGAGAATGGGGGAAGGGTGGGTGGGTGGGGGTAGAGAGAATGGGGGAAGGGTGGGTGGGTGGGGTAGAGAGAATGGGGGAAGGGTGGGTGGGTGGGGTAGAGAGAATGGGGGAAGGGTGGGTGGGTGGGGTAGAGAGAATGGGGGAAGGGTGGTGGTAGAGTTTGGGGGAAGGGTGGGTGGGGGTAGAGAGGATGGGCGAAGGGTGGGTGGATGTAGAGAGAATGGAGAAAGGGTAGGTTGGGGTAGAGAGAATGGGGAAAGGGTGGGTGGGTGGTGGTAGAGAGAATGGGGGAAGGGTGGGTGCAGGTAGAGAGAATGGGGAAGGGTGGGTGTGTGGGGGTAGAGAGAATGGGGTAAGGGTGGGTGGGGGTAGAGAGAATGGGGGAAGGGTAGGCGGTTGGTGTAGAGAGAATGGGGGATGGGTGAGTCTTGGCGGTAGAGAGAATGTGGGGAGGGTGGGTGGGGTAGAGAGAATGGGGGAAGGGTGGGGTGGGCGGGGTTAGAGAATGGGGGAAGGGTGGGTGGGTGGGGGTAGAGAGAACAGGGAAAAAGTGGATGGGTGTAGAGAGAATGGGGAAGAGTGGGTGGGTGGGGGCAGAGAGAATGGGGAGGGTGGTGGTAGAGAATGGGAAAGGGTGGGTGGGGATAGAGAGAATGGGCTACGGGTGTGTGTAGAGATAATGAAGAGATGGTGGGTGGGGGGGTTGAGAGAATGGGGAGAGGGTGGGTGGGTGGGGGTAGGTTGGGTAGAGAGAATGGGGTGTGGGGGTAGGGAATGTTAATGTTAAAGGATATTTGTACCACGCACTATCACCACCGGAGTGGTCCCCCGGCGCTCTGATGGCTCTGAAAAAAAGGGGAAGAAGGGAGGGTGAGTTAGTGGGAGGGAGCTGGAAAAGTGCAAGACAGCAGTGATATGCTGTTGGCGGCCTCAGCCCGGTGGGTCCGTTGGCTGGGCCTGGGGGGTTTGAGGCTGGTAGTCGTAGTGTACTGTTGTGTGAGTCTTTGTGTGTTTTGTTTTGTTGTTGCAGTGTAGTGAAGTTCGTGCGGTTTTTTGTGCTGTAGGTTTGTGGTTGTGTTTGGTTTAGAGTTTGAGAGGTGTATGCAGAGGGGGAAATTGTTAGTGGATTGGTTAGTTGGCATTTCTGTCTCGAAGTGAGGCGCTGGGTTTGCGTAGTCTCCCCAGATGGGGTGTGGGAGCATTTCTGCGCCTCTGTCCTGATCTGGTCTTGTCAGGTACTCACAGACCCTTTCACACCTGGCCTACACTTCCATCAACTTCCTTGAATGGGAAAAGTGTAGGTGGATGGGGAATAGAGAATGAGTGGGTGGGGTAGAGTGAATGGGGAAAGGGTGGGTGGGTGGTTAGGTGTAAATAATGAAGGGTGGGTGCTGGTGTGTTAGGGAGATTTCTCACACAAGTGCCTAATTCCCTCTACCTTAGAGCCCTCCAGCTCTTTTGCTATATTTTGGGACTTTGAACTTTTCATTTTCAATGTGTTCTACTTCTGTGTTCTTTGGTTATGGAGTTTTAAAACAGCTCCATAGGCATCATCTTTTTTCTGTGTGTCACACAGCACCTTCAGTGCAGTGACACAAGGATGCCTTTTAGACTTCCCAAGGTTTAACTACCTTCTCTGGGACATCTCCCAGAGTATGTAAAGTTAAATTGACTTTACTAGTCTCTTTAAAATTACTGACCTAGCACACCCTATCTTACTATAGATTGCTGGAGGGGTTGCTTAGTTTCCCCTGAGTCAAAACACTCATGTAACAGTCAAATGTTACTTTTTCCTATTTTAAATGGCTGATGGCAGTGGTTTAGATCAACTACCGTGATGTTTTGCGACCGCTAACAACGGTAGCTCAAAATCAGGGGTAGCCATGTTTTTCAATATGGCGGCCAAGACCTATCTGTAAAAAACAGACTGGTCATCTTTTTTGCCATTTCTTTTAGGAAAGGTCCTTCTTGTGTTTGTCTCTGCGTGCCAAACCAGATTTGGTCCCTATGTTTGTTGGCCTTTGGCGGGCTTCAGTGCCGAAGCCCTCCTCTGGCGCCTGAGTGTCTGGGGTGGACAGGATGTGAGGGAGGTGCCCGAAACCCCCTGTGCTTTGTCTCCTAGGAGACCTGAATGCACTCTGGCGTGATTGGCCGGCTGACTGTTCGGCAAGGACAGCCATCCTGCTGCGTGAGTGACAGCCAGGCTGAATGAATGGGGGAAAACTGTTTTATGCAGGTCCCTGGGACTCGCAAAGCAGAGTCGACCACTGGAACGAAAGAACCGAAGAGGAGTGGAAGGAAGAGGACTGCTGCAACTCCTGGACGACCGGTGAAAACCTGCTGCAGGTCCGAATTGCCTGAAACTCCGACGACAGAGAAGTCCTTCAAGGTTAACTTCTTCCCTTGAGTTTGGTGGGAACAACCAACTCGCAAGCTACCTGGACACCGTACTATTCTGCTCGAATTTTCTTCAGAGTGCTGTTGAAAACCGGATAGCCAGAGGGAAGGAAACCAGGGGGACTTTAAGGCCCTCACACCTTAAACCAACATCTTGCTACAGCTTTTGGCCTCTTCCCTCGGCAGTGCAGGAACCTCGCGACGTCCTCCTTCTTGTCAACACGACTGAAGCACAGGAACAGTGAGATCTGTTCGAACTGCTAGGAACAACTGCCTCGGCTACAGCTTTCTTCATTTAAAAAGGTGCTGTGCAAACGTGGTCTGCAAATCTTTTCGGCCATCAAGAAAGTGTGTGAAACTTTCCTCAACTACGAAGGCTTGCCATTCCCTGAACATTCGTCAAACTTTTCGCCTAGCCAAATTCTTTAAAAAGCTGTGGCAAAGACTTAACCGTTATATACCAGAACTATGCTATCCTTTACAAAAGACTCTGAACAATTGACTTTGGCCCAGGCCTGTTGAGAAGAATTGCTGGTTGTATTTAACTGAAACCCTTTACCCTGCCTACAAATGTATTTGGGCTGTCTATTATTATAACCTTGTCTTGTCCTCCCTTTTCTAAGTATCTGAAGTGCCATTTTGCTCCTACTTCATTTTTTAGCTAAACTTGTTCAGATACTTACTGGTTGGATTTTTGTGGTGTATTAATGTGTGATTTTGAGCTGCTTATGCTGGTGTAATGTTTTGTAAATGATTGAGTAAATAAATGTATATTCTTTTACTAAGAAACCTTGAATAAGTGTTTACTTGAATAACTGTATTGGTTGATCCTTTGTGTAACTTGTTCTACTGCTCACTTAAACTCTTGAGATAAGTCTGGCTGCTCAGCCATCGCTACCACTTTACTGTGTAGTACAGGCTTGTACCAAAGGTGTAATTGTGCTTACACTTGTAGTCCTAATTGCCTGTAGTGTTCCCAAAGGGTACTGCAGGTGATTCTGCCTAACACTGGTGTACAGCGGTGAGGATAAAGTATACTTGTTACATTTAGAGTGCTACTTTTACTTTTGTTTAAATAATACTCCCAAGGCAAAGCAACACTAGTAAAGCCATTTATTATCATGACTGAACTTTAACAGTTGATCAATTGAGAGATATGTGTAAAGCTAGGAATCTCACTGTAAAAGGCAAGAAAGTTGAATTGATAGAAAAGTTGTTAGAATACCAAAGTCTGAGAAGTGGCTCTGAAACCCCCACACCTACAGCAAATGTGGAAAATGTTGATGAGGATGATAATATGTCAGAGCCCAGCTCTAATATTTTGGATGAGTTAGATTAGGCAGAAGAGTCTCAGAATGTAGGCCCTGTCTTACCTCTACCTGCTCATAGGCCTGAACCTTTGACCACAGGGACCGCATCAGGTCCAAACCTATGTCCTGAATTTGTCTCACATGAAAAGATGAGACTGGAGTTAGAATTTAAAAGAATCTAAGCTCAAACTGAAACAAAGCATAAAGAGCTTAGACTCAGAGAAATGGAAATGAATCATGCACTTGAAACGAAAAAGTTGTCTCTTGAAACTGGTTCTCTCCCAGAGCCCTCTAGGTCTTCCAGTCCTACGAGGCTTCGCATGCCCAAAGATACAGTAAGTATGTATGAGGTTAAGCTTGATATTTTAGATTGGTTGGCTGCTTTTGAATATAACCATGGGATTCAAGACATTACAGGGAATCAGCTGATTCCTTGGCTTTTTTCTAGGCTACCCCCTGTTGCAACTGATGTGGTAATGGAGTTGGGGGATATAGACAGAAAGGAGAATGAAACTGTGAAGCTAGCTTTGATAGCTGGATTTGGCAAGACCCCTTATCAGTATCTTAAGAGGTTTAGAACCCTCAAAAAGCATGATGGTACTCCTTGGGCTACATGGGTGTGTGAATGTTTGAAAAATTTAGATGGTTGGGTTAAGGGTTACAGAGTTAACACTTATGAAGGTAGGAGAAATCTGTTTATGTTGCAAACCATTTTTGATGCCTGCTCTCCTGAGCCGAGACAGCACTTGGCTGGCTCTAAGGAATTAGATCCAAAAAAGTTAGCTAGAGCAGCTGACTCATGGGTAGCCAACAGGGCCACTCATAAGGATGATTCTGAGGCAACTCCCAAAACGGATGGTTGAAGCAGCATAAAGGTGAGAACACAGATAAATCTAAATCCATCCAATCAGAAGAGGCCCCCAAACATAACCAGGGTAAGCCCCATGGGAAACCAAATAGGGCTAGTGAATCCTCTGGTGCCCAACCAGAGGGAGGTCAGCAGAAACCCCCATTCCAGAGAACATTTGGTAAATGCTATGTTTGTGGGTCAACTGACCATGTGAAAGGAGATCCCAGATGCAAGGGTAAACCTGCAGGGATCAGCACTGCCTCCTTAGCCTTCTCCCCAGAGGAAGAAGTACAAACGGCTAGTGCCCACTTTCAACTATTTGCTGAAGCACCCTTGGGTCTTCAAGCTACTGTATCCTTAGAGTCTATGGGTCTGGGTAAGAAACAGAATATGGATGTGTACAACTCCATTCCAAAGAACTCTAGAGCGTATTATATGGACAGTGTCCTTGTTAATGGCCAGGATACCCCTGCCGTGAGAGACACTGGGGCCAGCAGAACGGTAGTGGATGAAAGCTTTTTCAAGCCTGAGGATATTGCTAAGGCACCCAAAGGTCCCACTACCTTCTCTTGAGGCCCTGTCCAGTTGGTTCCAATTCTACCAGCTCTCGTTCAGTGTAATAATATGACAGTGAGGATTCCTGTCAGTGTCCAGAATGAGGTGCCTGGGAGAGTCCTGTTGGGGAATGATTTAAAAACTCTAGGAGTAGTATCCAGTACCCTCAGGCCTCCCAGTGAAAGAAAACAGAACCAAACCAAATAGGCTAGGGAGGCAACCTTAAGAGACCACTCTGAGCCTGTGGGAACCTCTACAGAGAACCCCACTGCAAGCCTTGGTGTTAGTAAGTTGACCCCTAACCCAGGCAAATCTGAGGCTAGTATAGTAGGGAAATGGGAGCCCCAACCAAGCTCTATAATTGCCCATCCAATTGTTAAATCTTTGACCCCCCCCCTGCTTCTGAGGAAGAGGTGGATAGACAAAATGAACCCCTCTCTAGTCCTGTGAGAACTGGTAATTCTCAAAGCTGGTGGAAAACCAGAAGAAATAGGTCTAAGGCTAAATACCTTAAGATTGTTGGAGCTTCTACTGAAGACTCCAATCAAAATCCTAGTATTAGGAGAGAAACTTCTAAAATGCGTAAGGTCAGATCTCAGAGGAAGTGGCAACATGTACCTTGCCTGAACACAGCCCCTCCAACCAGGATACCTGAGACCCAACCTGCTCTTGTGAGAGAGGTGGTGAGGAACCATAGAGGCCCCTCTAGATCTAAAGGATTCCTTTCCAAGGACCCCTTGAAAAAGCCTATTGTAGGTTCAGAGGTTGTTACAACTTCTGAGGGACTGTTAGATCAGATCCTCTATACATTAAAAAAGAGAGATGAACCACAACAGGTTTGTAGGTCAAATAGTTTACAAATGAAAACCACTGATAGAAAGTTTCATAGCAAGGGTTATAAAAGGTTGCTGGTGTACTCAGCAGGACATTTAATGGACTTGCAACAGGAGATCCATCCTGGTGGGGATTAGATCCTCCTGTCCCTTAGTCTGGGGGGAACGAGTGGACATTATGGTCCAGGGTGCGGCTTGGGGGCCGCCATTGCAGAGTTCTGCCACGTTTTCGAACGTCGCGGTAACAGTCTAGTGTTTTTTTCTCTGCGAGCTGGGACGCTTATCAGCCATGCCCTCCCTGCACACAGTGCGTTGCAACCCGCTTGGTCAGCTCCCTGACTGCTTTCTTTCGGTTGCGGTTACGCTAGTTTTCTTCCTTTTTCCTCTCTCTCTTCTGCCGCCCTTCAGGCCGCTCCTTGCCTTCCCGTTTTCTGGGACCTCTTATTTCTTCCCTTCCTCTTTTCTCTGGCTCCTTTCCGGTTCTTTCTCCGCTCTGTTGTCTCGCCCTGGCTGTCCTAATCGGCTGCCTCGCGGTTCCTTCGGAGCCCGCCTTCCACCCGGAATCCTTACGACGGACCTCCGCTGTTGCTGTTTCACACGGAATCCCTACGATGGACCTCTGCTTTTGCTGTTCCACCTCTGGGGTTTTTTGTGCCGGAAGAGGGGCCGCAGGTAGTGCTATTCACAGCAGTACACTGTGGCTTCCTTTTGTGAGAAAGACACTTTCTCAGAAAAAAAAGAAAGAAGAAAGAAGGAGAAGGATTATTGCACTAGAAGACCTCAAATATCATCCATTCAAGACCAATCTTCAGGTGAGGAGGAGGAAAGGGGAGAAAGGTTAAGGGTGGAGGTTGAACATTCTCAGAGGGCTGACAGTTTGCAACGCCCAGTGGTCAGGATGGCGACCCTGGTACAATTGCAAGAGATGGTGGCCGCTGTTCAAAACTTCTCAGCAGAGGTTCGAAATTTATCCATGGAAGTGCAAACCTTAAGGACTGAAAATAACATGTTAAAACAACTGGTTTCTAATCATGAACCAAAATCAGTGGACTTGCCTCCCATGGCACTCCCCTCAGCGAAATATGACGGAGCTTCAAAGAAGCTCAAAGAATTCTTGGAAGCTTGTAGTATCCATTTTGCCTTTAGACCTCATACATTTCCCACCGGTCACGCCCGGGTGGGATTCATGATTTCCAACATGTCAGGCAATGCCCTGGCCTGGGCCACTCCACTTGTGTTGGGAACAGTCCCTATACTGCAAGACTACGAGGCTTTTGTACGTCGCCTAAAACAAGAGTTCGAGAGGCCTGAAATTTCATTTTCTGCAGGCAAAGATCTGTTAGACATACGTCAAGGCCAGACTGATGTGCAAACCTATCTTACCACGTTAAAACGCTTAGCCACAGAAGCTGGTTGGCAGGAGCAGACCCAATATGTCATCTTCAGAAGAGGATTGCGAAAAGATATTAAAGATGAGTTAGCCCGATCTCCCAGGCCGGCATCTTTTTCAGAACTGACAACTGCAGCTTTACAAATAGAACATCGGCTCTACGAACGCCGAATAGAAAGGCGACGGAATAGAAATACTACCTTTCCCGCCCATACTCCTCCTCCTCCAGTTGCAGCATCGGCCCGATCAGAAGAACCTATGCAGATCGGAACTACACGTTCATCCTTAACTCCAGAGGAAAGAAGGCGAAGAAGAGACTTGGGGTTATGCGCTTATTGTGGATCAGACGAACATCAAATTAAGAATTGCTCCGAGATTCCTTCACGACGAGCGGGAAACGAGAACCCTCGGTCCTAGGAGGGATGGGAATCCGAGGGGAAGTAACCAGTCCCTATGCGTCGTTATCAGTGGGTCCAGTGAATCCACAGGAAGATTCGAGACTAATGGTACTCAAGGTGCATTTGTTTATAGACCATCGCAAGATCAAAGCATTGGCCCTACTGGATTGTGGGGCCGCAGGCAACTTTGTGGACACCATCTGGGCCGATTCCATTGGCTTACGACGCATGGACCGCAAGGAGGATCATAAAGTCGAGGGGGTGGATGGTATGCCCCTCAGTTCAAGCCTTATCACACAGACTACTGAGTTTCTTCAAATGTTCATACAACAACATTCAGAAACCATTCAGTTCGATATCATCCATGCGGCCCATTTTCCACTCATTTTGGGCATTACCTGGCTGCGAAAACACAATCCGCAGATTAATTGGTCCAGCAACAATATTACCTTTGAATCGAAGTTTTGTCGACAGGCCTGCTTAAAGGATCTACGGTTTATGGAAGCCAAGGCCCATACCTTTCCTGAAGCCAGTACCGTGGGTGTCCACTCTCTTCCCATGGACTTCTCGGCTTTCGAAGATACCTTTGCAGAAAAGAACCCATTGGAACTACCTGCGCACAGGCCAGAGGATTGCGCCATAGATCTCCTACCCAATGCCCTAGTTCCGTTTGGTCGAATGTTTTCTCTATCACAAACAGAAAAAAGAGCCCTCAGGACTTATTTGGACGACAACTTGCAGAATGGTCTAATTCGTCCCTCTAAGTCCCCAGCAGGTGCTCCCTTGTTTTTCATACCAAAGAGAGATTCTTCTGAACTCAGACCATGTATTGATTATCCTGGGTTGAACAAAGTCACAATATGGATCGCTATCCCATGCCCCTAATCTCTGACATAATAGAGGCTGTACAAGGAGCAACTATTTTTTCCAAATTAGACCTACGCAGTGCTTATCATCTTTTGCGCATACAATCAGGAGACGAATGGAAGACGGCATCCCGTACTCCATTTGGGCTATTCGAGTACCATGTTTTTTTTAAAAACGTATTTTATTGATTTTTGGTGAAGAAAAAACGTGTAATACAACGAGAAATTAAGCAGTGATTCAAACAAGGGAGGGAATGGTGAAGGGGGGAACAGGGAAGAGGGAAGGAACAAACAAACAACAACAGTCTTCATGTTGTAGCAAACTTTTCAGTGGGTGGATGGGTCAAGGCCAGCGACCCAGAGTTTCAGGAAGCAGGAGGGGTCGCATACAGGGGCTGTTCTTTCGGGCTAGGAGCAGGGGATTAGTGTCAGTGTGATGCTACGAGATTTCAGGGGGGCTTGTAGTTGGCGCTGAAGCGTATGTCTCTGAGGAGGGCCTTCCATGATTCTAAGGTGCCGCTCTCAGTTTCGCCGCTTGACGTGATTCCTTCTTGCCAGGCCCTGGTTTCGGCTACCGTCCATCTCTCGAGTTCTTTGAGCCATTGTTCGTGCTTGGGGCACGACAGTGTCTTCCAAGCCATCGCAATTGTTCTCTTAGCCAGGATGCATGAGATATCCATTAACCTGACAGCATGCTTGAACTTGCTAGGTCTGGGGTACTTTCCCAGAAGGCACTCGCCGGGAGTCCATTCGTACCTCGTCATTCCGGCGTCCATGCAAGTCTGTTTGGCTTTGGACCATAGTGTCATCGTCCTAGTGCAAGTCCAAAACATGTGGATCATGTCCGTTTTATCGTTCCCACACCATGGGCATGCAGGGGAGGATGTCTTGTTGAAGGAGGCGACCCTATGTGGGGTCATGTAAGTCCTATACAGGACGTTCATCTGAATCTGGCCGAATCTAGCATTCCTAGACACTTTTTTGGGAAATATTAACACTCTTTCCCATTCTTTATCCATAATCGGGTCTCGAGGTCCGCTTCCCATCTCGCCCTCAGAGCTTCGCCTTTAGGGTTCGTTTTATCGCATAGTCTGCTATAGAGCCTGGAGACTGGTCTCCAGCCATCCGAGAGGTCATGCATTTCTTGAAGTAGAGGGTCAGGGGAGGGTTCCTCCGGCCAGCCGTTCCATTGTTTCTTGGCAGTCTGCTTGAGGCGGTGGTACCAGAGGAACTGGCCCAGGGGTATTCCCTTGGTGGCCTTAAGAGATTCAAAGTCCCTGAATTCCCCTTCCTCGAACATGTCACCCCATGTGTATATGCCGGCTTCTTCCCACCTCCTTGCTGTGGAGAGGTCTGCATCCGTTCGGCAGGTATCTGCTAAGATGGGGTTATCCGGAGAGTATGGGTGTTGCACTCGCTTGATGTAGCAGGACCTGGCCCATATCCTCCTACCCAGGTCAATCACTTGTAAGGTGATCGGGGATTGCCGTGTGGGGTTCCATAGGGTTTCCTTGGGGATCACGTTGTTCGAGGATTGCCTCAGTAGTTCCGTTTCAGCCGAAGGTTCGTCCGAGAGCCATTTCGTTATGTGACTTAACTGGGCAGCCAGTTAGTATAACTGGAGATCCGGTAGCTTTATTCCACCCTCTTTATGTGCCAGGGAAAGAACGGATAGCGACAGTTTATGCCTGTGAGGGCCCCATAGGAAGTCCTTGATGATAGCCTCCAGTTTCTTGAAGAAGGGCGGCCGGACATAATGGCAAATATTCACAAAGAAGTATAGGAATCGGGGGAGTACGATCATCTTGACTATCGCTGCTCTGCCCACCATGGCCAATGGGAGCTTGGACCAGAATTGTATAGAGCGTCGAAGACTCGTGATGGCAACCTCAGTGTTATGTTCGTGCGTGAGTAGCGGGGTGTGGCTCACGTTAATCCCCAGGTACCGGTACTTGACCAGTTGCCAACCTATTCCTATCACTGGGAGATCGCTTTCTGATGTGTTGCGTAGGCCCGCCAGGGGGAATGCAGAGGACTTGCTTCTGCTGAATCGGATCCCTGAGTACTTCGCGTAATTGTCTAGCACCTCCAGTGCTGTCGGTGCGTTAACTTCGGGGTTTCTTAGGTATAGGAGAACATCGTCTGCATATATAGATATTATGTGGTGTACATTGCCCACCTTGATGCCAGCGTCGAAGAGCTGCTGCCTGAAGTATAGTGCGATCGGCTCCAGGCCCAGTATGTACAGCATGGGCGATAGCGGGCACCCCTGTCTCGTTCCCCTTTGTATTTCCCAGGCTGCTGATACCATTCTTCCCGTTTTCACTCTTGCCATTGGGGAATTATAGAGGACCTCGATCCACCTGATGAAGCCCCCTCCAAAGCCGAATCTTCTCAAGACCTCCCTGATCCATTCCCAATATATGGAGTCGAAGGCCTTGATAGCGTCGAGCGACAACACCGCCAGGTCTTCATCTCTCTCGTATGTTTCGGCCATTACATGTTGTAGCCTCCTAAGGTTAGCTGTGGTGTTGCGCCCAGGCACAAATCCGTTCTGGTCCTCATGGACGATGGATCCCACCACTCTGGCCAGTTTGCGGGCTAATATGGATGTGAGAATCTTGGCATCATAGTTTAGCATGGCTAGAGGGCGATAGGACTCACACTCGGTGGGTGATTTGTGTGGCTTGAGCATGGGAACGATTATGGTCTCTTTCATGGTGTTGGGGAGAACCCTGTTCGTGCATGCCTCCTGGTAGACCTCGTGAAGAACTGGGGTGAGGATGGGCTCGTACGTTTTGTAGAACTCAGGTGGGAGGCCGTCGCTGCCAGGGGCTTTGCTGTTAGAGAGGGACCTGATTGCCCCTTGCACGTCCTCAAGAGTGATCTCCATCTCCAGTTCCTCTCTCTGCTCGGGTGAAATACGGGGGAGTTCTATCTCCTCAAGTGTGTCTATAATGTCTTCAGTAGGAATTTGTGCCTCGTGGGCATACAGTTTGGTGTAGAATCTGGCAAAGGCGTCATTGATCCCCAGCTGAGTCGTGTGGGATGTCCCATCGGCGTCCCGTATCTCCATTGGGAGGTGTTTGGGGTGTTCCCGCTTGCAGAGCCAGGCCAGTAACCCCCCTGGTTTGTCCGATTCCTTGTGGGATCTGATGGTGTGTGTGGTGAAATCGAATTTCTCCAGTCTTTCCCAAGCTTGTTGACATTCTGCCCGAGCTTCCTTCAATTTGTTCTCGGCCTCTGTGGAGTTGTCATGGGTAGACTCTAGTCGGGGGATCTCTGCTTCTTGTGCTTCAAGCGTTATCTTCAATTGCCTGCGAATTCCGCCGGCTCTCGATATAATTTCTCCTCTGGTCACCACCTTCATAGCTTCCCATAATGTGCTCCAGGAGGATACCGACCCCATGTTGATTTCCAGGTAATCTTCCAATTTTTCGGCGAGGTTTTCCCTCAACTCGGGGTCTTCAAGTGCCGCAGTCGGCATCCTCCACATAGGGATCGGGGGTCTGGGGCCCCTCAGCTGCCATAGCATGGTCAGTGGGGAATGGTCGGAGATCGTTCACCCCAGGTACTCTGTGGCTGCGGCATGTGGGGCGAGCACCTTGTTGATAAACAGGTAGTCAATTCTTGTATGGACTCCGTGTGGAGCTGAGTAGTGGGAGTAGGTCCTATCGGCCGGGTGGTGTTCCCTCCAGATATCCACCAGATTGAGCTGCTCCAGAGTTTCCTTCAGGGCCCGGGGTGCGAGGTTGCTCGGGTGGGGGGGAGGCAGCGATCTGTCCATGCTTGCGTCAGCAACGCAGTTGAAGTCACCTCCCCATATAAAGGTGCGGTCCCGGTGCTGAGTCAGCTTTGTGATCATTGTGGTGAGGTACGCCGGTATCCCGTGATGTGGGAAGTATGAGTTGACCAGGCAGACCAGGGTCTCTTCCATGGTGCCCCAAATCACTACGTATCTCCCTTCTTTGTCTTGTTCACACCCCTCCATCTGGAAGGGCACATCCGGGTTTATCCATATTAGCACCCCTCTCGCGTATTTGGAGTAGGGGGACCCACTCACAGTCCCGGCCCATCGGTCTGCAATCTTGGACATGGCCTCCATCGTGAGGTGGGTTTCTTGAAGTTGTGCAATCAAGACTTTCTTCCTTTTGAGATAGGACTGTATACGATTACGTCTGAGGTATGAGCCCATACCCCTCACGTTCCATGTCATCACAGTGAGCTGTGCCGCCATCGGGTCTGAGTTTCGGATCTGATGCGGGACTCCGTCCCTGGAGTCCGGCTCTGCTTTAATCCGCAGTAAGTAGGCTGCGAGGGGGATACCACTGGTTTCCGATCTTCCGGGTCAAGTCCTGGACCCATCTCGGTCTTTGTTGGCGAAAGAAACATGAAGACTGTACAACTAGTGAAGCTAATAACAAAACTCAAACTGGTGCGCCCAGCGACTACAACATTGTCGCGGTGCTCAGGCGCTCTCAAGCCGTCCGAGCCCATCCGGGAGTCGGGCGTGAGCTGGGTCAGGCGGGTGCCTGGACCGAGTGAATTGTACGCTGGGGGTGGGGCAAGGGCCTGGCGGCGGAGCCGAGCGAGGCCATTTCCAAATGATAAACTGAAGTTGGATTACCTTCTGTGTTCTGGTGTCGTATCTGGTGGTTCTTACTGTTGCTTGGGGGTCGCTTGTGGGATCCGAGGGGGTTAGGCCTCAGTCCTGGAGTTGTCCTTGCCATCGGCCAGGTTATTATCCTCTAGCCACATGTTGGCTGCTTCTGGGTTATCGAGGAATACCACTCTCTCCTTATAGATGACCCTGAGGCGTGACGGGTATAGTAGTCTGTATTTTAGGTTCAGTTGGCGGAGCCTAGCTTTTATCGGGACAAATGAATTCCTCTCTCTTTGCACCTTCTGCGTATAGCCCGGGTAGATGGAGATTTTGGAGTCCCCTCTTTCGATGGGGCCACCCTCCCTGGATCGCCATAAGATAGTTTCTCTGTCCTGAAAGTTCAGTATCTTAGCAATTATAGGTCTGGGGTGCGATCCAGGGGGAGGGCGCCTCTGGAGGGATCTGTGGGCCCTTTCGACCGAGAATCCCTGGGTCAGTTTGCCGGCCCCAATTTCTTGCAGCAGAAGGGTTTCGACGAAGGATGTGGTGTTTGCCCCCTCGTTCCCCTCCGGGACACCCAGGATCCTAATGTTGCCCCGTCTGGCCCGTCCTTCGGCCTCTTCCGCCCTTTCCTCCAGGAAGGTGACTTTCCTCCGCAGGAGGGCGACTTCTGACTTCATAGCTGTGGTGGCCGTAGATGTATCCTCTGTTGACTGTTCGAAGGTTGTGACCCTCTCAGCTAAGTTGCGAGCATCCTGGCGAATTAGTTGAATGTCTATTTTGAATTTGTCGATCTTAGAGTCTATGTGCGTTTTTAGTGAAGCTATGGCATCAAGTATCTGAGAGTGGTTATCGGCGGCCATCCCTTCGCTCGCCTGGGTGACTTCAGAGGGGCCGGCACTGGCTTGAGTGGGGGTCTTCACCTTGGTGGAAACAAAGGAGTCCATGGTGGCGGCTCTGGTCTTGTTCTTGGCGGCCATCTTGAGGTGATGGTTGTGGATGTCCTGGGCCTCAAAAGTTAGGTAGCTTGCGGGGTTGCTAGCGAGGCCCTCTTCTTAAGCTGGACTTCGGGCCGTGGGCTGTATTTTGCCAGCCCCCGTGTCCGGGTGTGCGACCCCCGGAGGCGGATATCAGAAGAGTAGGAGTAGGCGGGGGGCCCCTTTCTCAGGTGATGCGAGATCTCACGCACCTTGTCTTGTGGGGCTGGATCGGTGGAGTGACCCGAGCCAGGCCAGTCTTCTGTTGGTGTCAGTCGGGCGGCACCTGGGGGGGGTCGTTCTCCTTGTCGTGCTTCCGCTTCACCCCACCAGGCCTGGGAGTCCGTTGGGGGAGGGGTTCCCCTCAGAGGCTACGCTATGCGATGCGAGGCGCCATCTTGGATTCGATGGAGCGGGGGGGAGAGAGCCGTTTTAGGGCCACGGTGGCGTCTAGGAGGTCCAATTCGGTGGGCCCGATGGTGGTTCAGATGCAGGACCGCTTCCCCCAACAGCACGTTCTTCTGCGAGGACTGGGGCCTCACATGGGCCGGAGAAAAAGGATCAGGAAACGGCGTCTCGGCCGGAGCTCGGCAGATCAGCTACCGCTCGCCATCGGCGCCAAGCCACGCCCCTTTCAAGTACCATGTTATGCCTTTTGGACTGGTCAACGCACCGGCAGTGTTTCAGAGATTCATTGACCGAGTCTTCTCGGATCTTATGTTTGTCTAGGTTATCATCTATCTTGATGACATACTTGTATTCTCCAAGGACTCCAAACAGCATCAGAAACATCTCACTGAAGTCTTGACACGTCTGAAAACACATAAGCTTCTGGTAAAAAAGGAGAAATGTCTCTTCAGGGTCAGCACCGTGCCCTATCTGGGGTATGTACTCTCATCTCAGGGGGTTCTGATGGATCAAAGAAAGGTGGACGCCATTCTAAACTGGCACTCCCCCAGATCAGTCAAAGAAGTACAGAAGTTCCTGGGAGTGGCCAACTTCTATAGGCGTTTCATTCCTTCATTTTCTGAAGTGGTGTTACCCATGACTCAGTTGCTAAAGAAATACTTGTTACTATTCTCATGGAATGACCAAGCTGAAAGAAATTTCAAACACCTGAAAGAACTGTTTTGTCAAGCTCCCATTCTGCGACACCCGGACCAGATGAAACCCTTTATTCTAGAGACTGACGCCTCGGCTGCAGCAGTGGGAGCAGTCCTACTTCAGGAACATAACGGAAATGAACATCCCATAGCCTATCGCTCACGTACCCTCACTTCCAGTCAACAGAATTATTTGGTCATTGAGAGGGAACTCTTAGCCATGAAACTCGCGTGTGAGGAATGGCGACACTTGCTGCAGGGAAGTAAGTGTCCGTTCACCATTCGAACAGATCACAAGAACTTACAAGTCCTTCAGTCTATGGACTGCATCAATTCTCGCCAAGCTCGATGGGCTCATTTCTTTTCCCAGTATGATTTCCACATTACGTATATCCCTGGAAGTCAGAATCTCCTTGCTGATGCACTATCTCAGAAGGGTGGATTAGAAGCATCCAATCCAAACACATAAGCTTCTGGTAAAAAAAGAGAAATGTCTGTTCGGGGTCAGCACCGTGCCCTATCTGGGGTATGTACTCTCATCTCAGGGGGTTCTGATGGATCAAAGAAAGGTGGACGCCATTCTAAACTGGCACTCCCCCAGATCAGTCAAAGAAGTACAGAAGTTCCTGGGAGTGGCCAACTTCTATAGGCGTTTCATTCCTTCATTTTCTGAAGTGGTGTTACCCATGACTCAGTTGCTAAAGAAATACTTGTTACTATTCTCATGGAATGACCAAGCTGAAAGAAATTTCAAACACCTGAAAGAACTGTTTTGTCAAGCTCCCATTCTGCGACACCCGGACCAGATGAAACCCTTTATTCTAGAGACTGACGCCTCGGCTGCAGCAGTGGGAGCAGTCCTACTTCAGGAACATAACGGAAATGAACATCCCATAGCCTATCGCTCACGTACCCTCACTTCCAGTCAACAGAATTATTTGGTCATTGAGAGGGAACTCTTAGCCATGAAACTCGCGTGTGAGGAATGGCGACACTTGCTGCAGGGAAGTAAGTGTCCGTTCACCATTCGAACAGATCACAAGAACTTACAAGTCCTTCAGTCTATGGACTGCATCAATTCTCGCCAAGCTCGATGGGCTCATTTCTTTTCCCAGTATGATTTCCACATTACGTATATCCCTGGAAGTCAGAATCTCCTTGCTGATGCACTATCTCAGAAGGGTGGATTAGAAGCATCCAATCTACCACCGACAGAAAAACTGTTTCCCAGAAATCGGGTGTTCCTCCATGTGGCCAGTTTCCTCCAGCAGGTTAAAGAATATATGATTCGGGCTACCCCTCAGGAGAAGGTAGCTTTAATTGACAGAGAAGGGCTTTTGTTTCAGGACCATCGATTGTTCATTCCCCCAGGACCTCTTCAACGACAAGTCATTCAATGGTGCCATGATCACCCAACAGCCGGACATAGAGGTCAGACTGGCACATTAGATCTCGTAAAAAGGTATTTCTACTGGCCCAGAATGAGATCTGGAATCAGACAGTATGTCCAAGCTTGCAGGATCTGTAACAGCAGCAAGAATCGCACTACCAAACCTTTGGGTTTACTCGAACAGAGTGTGATATTCTTGCGTCCGTGGAGTCACATCTCCACTCATTTTGTGGTGGATCTACCAGTTTCAAATGCATGTACCTGCATCATGGTAACAGTGGATTATATGTCCAAGATGGCTCATTTCTCTCCTCTTCCCGGATTGCCTATGGCATCAGAAATGGCAGAGGTGTTTCTCAAGGATATTTTCCATCTGCATGGTCTTGCCGACAAGATTACGTCAGATAGAGGCAGCCAATATGTCTCAAAATTTTGGACGGCCTTATGTCATCGGTTGGGCATTGAACGGGCATTATCATCCGGTTTCCACCCCCAGACCAACGGACAGACTGAGCGATTGAATGGCACTCTTGAACAATACCTACGCTGTTACGTAAACCAAGAACAGGACAATTGGGTCTCTCTTCTTCCCACAGCAGAATTTTCCTACAACAACACCCGTCATTCCGCTTCTGGACTCACTCCGTTCTACTGTACTTATGGGTTTCATCCTCGCACGATATTCCCTGTTCCATCCATTGAATCCAACCTACCCGCTGTAGAAGGTGTGTTGTCTAAGATCCAGGAGGCTCACAAGACCGCCCAGTCCAGTCTTTTAGACAGTCAAGTGGCAAATAAGGCTCAAGCGGATCGTCACTGTCAAAAGGTGACAGAGTGGAAGGTGGGCACCCGGGTGTGGCTTTCTACGAAATATCTTCCCCGGTGGGCTCATCCCTCCAAACTTTCCCCCCATTTCATCGGACCCTATCCTATCATGGCCAAAATCAACCCAGTGGCTTTTCGCCTGAAATTGCCTCCCTGTTTACACAGGGTTCACCCTGTCTTCCATTCATCTCTTCTCAGGGAAGCTCCAGAGGGGTCCTCTACCCGTTCGGTTCCACTCAAACCACCGCCCCGGGAAGAAGCAAAGTTTGAGGTACCCCAAAAATGTGATTCTCAATACAGACGAGGTCGCTTGGAATACTTGATACACTGGAAGGGATACTCGAGGGCGGAAGAATCATGGGAACCCTCTACCTTTGTTCATGCTCCTAGGTTTTTGCGGAAGTTTCACAGGGCCTTCCCTGGAAAGCCAGGGGGTTACAACATTGGAAGGGGGCATACTGTCATGCACCTCCTCCCGTGGACATTATGGTCCAGGGTGCGGCTTGGGGGCCGCCATTGCAGAGTTCCGCCACGTTTTCGAACGTCGCGGTAACAGTCTAGTGTTTCTTTCTCTGCGAGCCGGGACGCTTATCAGCCACGCCCCCCTGCACACAGTGCATTGCAACCCACTTGGTCAGCTCCCCGACTTCTTTCTTTCGGTTGCGGTTACGCTAGTTTTCTTCCTTTTTCCTCTCTCTCCTCTGCTGCCCTTTGGGCCGCTCCTTGCCTTCCTGTTTTCCAGGACCTCTTATTTCTTCCCTTCCTCTTTCCTCTGGCTCCTTTCCGGTTCTTTCTCCGCTCTGTTGTCTCTCGCTGGCTGTCCTTATCGGCTACCTCACGGTTCCTTTGGAGCCCGCCTTCCACCCGGAATCCTTACGACGGACCTCCGCTGTTGCTGTTTCACACGGAATCCCTACGACGGACCTCCGATGTTCCTGTTCCACCTCTGGGGTTTTTTGTGCCGGACGGCTTTTTCCCTGGTTTGTCCCTCCCGGAAGGGGGGCCGTAGGTAGTGCTATTCACAGCAGTACACTGTGGCTTCCTTTCGTGAGAAAGACACTTTCTCATAAAAAAAAGAAAGAAGAAAGAAGGAGAAGGATTATTGCGCTAGAAGACCTCAAATATCATCCATTCAAGACCAATCTTCAGGTGAGAGGCGGAAAGGGGAGAAAGGTTAAGGGTGGAGGTTGAACATTCTCAGAGGGCTGACAGCAGCAGTAGCAGAAGAAGCAGAGCATGAGGCTGCCAGTTCACTAGGAAGTATGACCACTGAAGGAACGCTGGAACGAGAGAGCACATTTCACCTACAGGTTCTGAGTTAGTCCTTTTCTCACAAACCCTGTTTGGCTGTGGTTGCATTGGAAGAGACTGGGAGAAGCTAGCAGTGTTTCCAGATGCACCTAATTGCTGTGAATGCGAAGCAGAATTCGTGCAACCACTGAGGCCTGTGTGCAGAAGCAAGCAGAAGGAAGCAGGAGAGGAGGAGACTCTCTGAAGTTGAGGCTGGATCGGAGACACTGTACAACAGAGTGGTGTGGGTCCCAAGAGTTCCTGTAGCAGTAGTAGCAGAAGAAAGAAATTCGAGAAGTGGAATCCGCCCGCAAACGCTGTGACTTTAGAGCCGGTGAGTGAAGCTCCGCACTCCAAATCACAAAGAAACTTCTTGCTGGTAACTGTAACCAGCAGAATTATTACTTGCATTTTAGCAGAAGCGAGTGAAGTTGTTCGCAGTCATTACAACAAAGGGGAATTTTATCCCGTGCTCATTCAGAACAAGTTCCAGTTCTCACGAAAGAAAAGAACCTTTCTTTTCCCCGTTGTTGCATTTAAACCATTACCGAAGGGTTGCATGTCTCCTATTAAGAAGGGGAACTTTACCAGTAATCATTTAAGAAGTAGGAGCAGACTTTCCCGTATTGTTACAAGACTGTTCTACATCAAAGAAAGGTTGCATGTAAGAAATTATGTTTCCCAATCACTGTTAAAACGGAACACTGCACTAATAAAAGGGATCGCAAGTCTTAAGTGGAAGTTTCATCAAAAAGCTGTCACATATACCTAAATTTGTTTCCACAGTGAAACTTGATGCTTGTAACATTCAGAAACATCATTTAGAAACAGTACAAGTTGCTGAAGTAATGAGCAGAACAGGCATTACCCAAGCCAGTAGACAGATACTTTTTCTAAGGTGAAATCAGCCCATTTAAGACCTGTACACTGACATTTTGAAGTTGTTGAAGCTGTTATAAAATGAGAGTTCTCTGATACAAGGGTGACAAGGTTATCCAAGGCTGAAAGAGTGGCAATACAGCTTTGGGGTAACTACTGGAGACAAGTATGTGTGCATAGAGCTGGGGAAGGGAGCTAGGTGCTTGTTAGAAAAATTATCAATCTGTGAAGCTGAGACTGTTGAAGCTGACAGAGAGAAGCAGTCTAGAAGCCAAAACAGATTTTAGTGGTAGCGGCAAGACAAAAAGAAGAGGCAAAGAGGCTGCCCTTTCTTATAATATTGGAAAGAAGAGTGCCTTGTCAACCTGTAGAGGACGAAGGGTCTCGTATAAGCTGCCTAATATATTATCACCATATCAAATAGCAGTAAAAGCAGTTGAACTGTGGTTGTCTATACATTTGTCAGAACACTTATTTTGATAAAGTTGAAGCACTAGTAGACTGTGAGGAGAAGTAGCCTGCCTTCACAATATCATTGGCAGAAGGGAGTTGCCAAGGAGAGAGCGACCCCACATAGAAGAACAATCCTGACAATTTGTTTTCAAGACGCTGCAGAGATCACAAAGGAAAAGTGGTTGTCAAAGCAGAAGAAGTATTTTTTTTGTTTTCAACTCTATTCACTCTATCCTGTAGGAAGTGTATGCAGGATTACTATTGGTGCTGTTTTCTTTGTGGAACTTGGAAAGGGAACTTTTCAACAAACGAAGAAGGAACTGTTACCGGTGGGTTTTTGTTTGTGGGAACTTTTGTTTCTTTGGAACTTTTCAAGAACTGATTAAAGACTTTGGGCCTCATTACACGGATGGCGGAGGACCAAGGTGCTATTGGTGGAAAGGGGAATTACCGCCCTATTCCAAGGTTGGGGGAGCGGTAATTCCCCCTTCCCCCATTGCCCTTCCCCATTCCCATTTTTGCCCCATAGGGCTCTATGGGAATGGGGAAGGCGCTAATTACGGTACCGTAATTGGCTCACTGGTCCCTTTGCGGGTTGGTTTTTAACGCCTCCAAAAAGCAGGCGTTAAATTCCCCAACCCGCAAAGGGGCCTCGTAGTAAGGCGTTAGGGGTTTACCGGTACCAGTAAAATACCGGTACCGGTAAACCCTTACCGCCTACCGTGTAATGAGGTCCTTTGTTTTTCCTTGGGAGAAATTGACTTTGGACATTCCGGGGGAAGTGAGATCTAACTAGGACAATTATGAGTCATCCAAGCCACTGGCCATTTGGTAATCTTTTATTTATGCTTTGATTTGAATGTTTTTTTGTTTAGTGTGACAGTTAGTTTTGTGTATGCTAGGAGGGTTTCCCTTAGATCGTAGACTAGGTATGGAATCCTGGTAGAATAGGTTTATTTAGGGTTTATTTTGTTTGTTTTTTTTTTGTTTAAAATAAAATGTCAAAACTTGAGAAAACTAAACCCAGGTGCGAACTTTACATTACTGACCCCTCACAGTACTTAGGTGAAATTTATAGAAATTATCACTAAATCATGCTATGAAAATGTTCCACCAGAGGTATTAGGTTATGAATAACCCACACTGCTGGAGTGATATAAGGCGGGCATGAGGGGATGGAATAGAGTTATCGTGATAACAGACTTACATAATGTGCAAGAAAAACAGACACTGATGTCCATAAATAATGTGTAGAAGTGAACATTAATCGCTACTTGTACAAAATGTTTATATTATTCAATGTGGAATGTACTTATCAACATTGTATGCATCCGGTAGTGATTTTCATAAACTATAATCACTAGTAATGTATGATTAAGGATAAGAGTTATTAGTAAGAGCCATTAGAGGAACTAACATGTTATGGGGTCATCTCAATCATAGAGATTTTAAAATGTGGTAAAATGAACATAGAATGTAAGGTGACACCATTCATAGGTCTAGATGATATAAGGAAGTGCTGTGAGAGTCACGGTAATCAGACCTACAAATATGCTGCCTGGAACGTCACTTCTGTTTTTTCCCGAACATCAGTTCTGTTTTTTTCCAGAGCGTGGATCCGGGACAACATCCCAAAATGCAAAACGCCATTTGCTGCAATTTTCCAACCTTCTTTCCTTTGAGAACAGATGGAACATAAAAACTCCAGACAAGCAAGTCTGCTAAAATGTCTTGGCTGGTCTTTCGACAAATAATTTATATCATAGACAAAAGAAGGAGATATTACAAATGTATCTTTTCTTTCACAACAGGGAGAAATACAAATGTTGACACCTTCAAAACACGCACAAGTGAACTACATTTTACTAACAAGACATCACACTTCAGATTTGGATATTCTCATACATATCGAATTAGTAAGGTATTAATATACTTCCTCAGCTACCAAAAGTTACATTCTGATTGGAACATATATTTAGATCTTGCAACTAGTGGTTCTAGGGTTGCAATGGAAGCCCTCGAAAGGGTGATCTAGTCCTTCTTCAGGGAGGTTCTGCAGACCTTTGGCCTGGGGTTCCAACAGATTGTTCTGTCTAGTTATCATTGTACAATCTAAGATTCGAGTTAACAGCGAATACACAAATCCTGTCTGTACCTCCTGAGGCAAGGGCAAGGATGCTCTTTGCCTCCCTTGATATTTGCACTCATTATAGAACCCTTCTCCCAAAGAATACGGAACAATCCGGGGATACACAGGGTGGAGATTGATAAGGTCCCATACAAAATCTCCCTCTTTGCTGATGGCCTGCTAATGCTGGCAGACATTCCGTCCTCCCTTGGTGCAGTGATGACAGAACTGGAGCACTTTGATGAAGAGTCAGGATACTCAGTGAACTATCAAAACTCGGTCAATCTGGGTGTTAGGGTGCCCCTCGATACAATAGTTGAATTACGGGACCTTTGCTTGCTGAGTGGGAAACTGATTGTGATGATTATCAGGGAGTGCCAACCCCTGGGAGAGAGAAAGGGAGAGAGTCGAGAGCTGAGACAAGTGCGCTTTGGCAAGCCAGAAGAAGAGCTCAGACCAGAGGACATGTTTGACTGTAATTTTATTTAAACTAAAAGAAAATGCTTCACTGACCCTACTTCTAAAAGGGAGTCCCCTTCCTAACTAAACTAAACTAAGATGCTTGTCTATAGTGCAAAATAAAAATAGTCCTTGTCGGTTCAAACCTATCAACTAATCTGGCCCTACCACTTATAAAAAATTTCAAAGAAAAAGGTTGAGTGCTCTGCACTCTTAGTTCTTTACAAAGGTGTCTCAGCTGTCCCAGGAGAACCTCCTGGGTCTGGATCCAATAGTCAGAAGTAAACAAAGGTTCCACTCAAAGAAAACAATTCTTGTCAGTATATAAAAATGTCCTCAAAATTCCCCAAAGTTTGAAAAAAAAGTCTAAAGTGCCTGGAAAAACAACAATTCCAAACTTCTTTAGGTGGAGGGCTATTTCTCTTATCCTTTCCACCAACTTGGTCAATCTCTCCACACATTGACCAACTTTCGGGTCTCTGTGCTCGTGTGATATGTGCTTTCCACTCTGTTTGTTGTGGCCCTGTGGCTCCTTTGGGGTCCCCTGACCCAATATCTCACTTAGTTCTTTAGGATGCCTATGACCCCTCTCTGCGTCTTCTTCCCTTCATATTCTTGGGTCCCTGTAGACCTTCTCGAGGTGTATGCTGCTCAGGTTTCTTGGGCTCCCGTAACCCTTTTCCTTGTCTCGTTCTATTTCTTCTCTCAGGTCCCTCTGACCTTTGGATGGTTCCCCGCTCGTTCTCTCTTATCTTTTCCTCCATCCAACCTGAGCAACCCACTGTCACAAGTCTCTCCCCTTCTCACCTGTTTTTGTTGTTTGCTTGAGACCTTCTTTGGTGACTTCTTTCGCACGGTTCGGGATTTGTATAGACCCGTGCGCTGATCTTTGGATTCCAGCGTGAGGATGACAATCCAACTCCAGGATACGTTCAGATGTCCAGGACAGAGACCAGGAAGGAGCAATGTCCGAGCTCAGAGACACGGAACGCTGTGACCCGAGCGCGGGCTAAAATCCAGGAAGTTCAAAGGTAAGTTTTGAGGAAAGGAAGGAAGGAAGGGGGATTGAAGGAACAGGATGCAGATGAAAGCCCCGAGCGAACTCCAGCAACACACGTCCAACTACAGCAAGCGGTAGCGTTAAGACACAAAGAGCCTCAGGGGCGTGTCTGTTTAGTAGAGCACAGAGCGTGGAGCGCAAGGACTGGCAAACAGCGTTCTGTGTCCGGTGGCCATGTTGGAAGGATTACTGTATTCAATCCCCTATGTGTCAGGGACCACGAAGTCCAGAAAGGACGTAGGCGACAGTTCATGACACCCACGTGCCTGCTGTGTTTTGGTGCTTGCTCCAGAGAGGATCCATCTCATAAGCAATGGCAGTATTCTGCATGGCTTGCCACCCTTCGCTTCTGAATGCTAACGGTCTTCGTGTTCGGCTTGTCTCGGCTATCGACTCTCTACCTCTCTCTCGTTCTCACTGGCTCTCACTCTGAGAGCAGAGGACCCAGTCCTACCTTCGTCCTTGTACACGGCATCTGTTTCCGGGCTCTGGGCCCACCACTTCCTGTACGTGGTCGCGCCTCTAGTTCCAGTTTGCTTGGCCTCTGCCTCTCCGGCCTTGTGCACTTCCTCGTCCGGCATACAGCGTCTCCCTCTGGTGTTTTCTTCCTATCGAGCTGTAGCAGGTTCTGCTGGTTTAAGAAGCTCCTCCATCTTGCCAACCTTCTCATGTCTGAGACTCGCCTCTGTGTTGGGTTTCTCCTCCTCCATTCAAGGGCTGTTGGCCCTTTATTCTTGATCAAGTCTTCAGAAGGGGAGTATTGTTCACCACAGGTTGTCAGCATTTTGGAAAAGTTCAGTATTACCTTGAGCTAAACAAGTAGTTGTATTGTCAGTATTTGTTAGTCCCTTGTAGTCAGATAATACCTTGGGTAAAGGGAGTTTTCCATGGGACTAGAAGTCCTTGTCCCGTAAAGGGGAGTCACTCCCAGTGAGGTGCCATGTCCCAAACCCCTAGGGAGGGTTTTACTGAGTGGGCTCACCTCCCTAGCCTTATTAGGGGTGGCTCTGCCTAGGGGAGAAGTGACAAAGTCTCCAGATTTGTCATAGCGCATACCTGCTTCCCCCCAAATAATTTACAGTGCTAATTTTCTGGGACTGTTTGGGGAACTGGCTAATGACTTACGTTGATAGGGCAAGCAATAGATGTCACGGACGTAATGGATTTCTGCCGTAAAAATGAATCTCTTACCCAGATTTTTGTATATGTGTCAGGCCCTCCCTGTTAAGAGACCAACCTCAGCTCTCCTAACACTTCTACGTAAGATCCAGAAATGTATCTGGGTGGGTAAAAGGCCTATAATTCCAAAGACTGTAGTGCTGGGGGATGTCAGATGGGGGGCATAGGGGAACCTGCTCTCATGAGATACAATCTTGCTGCTTAGGTCTCCTGAATGTTCTCCTGGTGTTGCCTGTCAATACGATTAGGTGGGTTGTCCTTGAGCAAGTTCCTGCTGCAATCTGGCATCTGTCCTGTTTATTGATGGGACTGAGCTTTCCCGTACCTAAACTCCTTTGGCATCTACTTTGGCATCACTTCTTTATCAGTGTAGAGGACTTCAGAAGGTGGGGGTGACTCCGGCAATGGGTCCCTTCTCTCCAGAGTTTGGTAATCCAGACCTTTCGCCAGGGTTCACATGGAAAAGAGTCCTATCCTGGATTAATGGGTGGGTTTTACACTTGGCACAGCTACATCAGAACGGATCACTATTATCATTCATTGACTGCAAATCTAAATTGACCTTAGGTGAGAATGAATGCATTAGATACACTCAGATAGTGTCTCACTCTATGGGGAGGGACTGCACAACCCTTAACCCGACAGGTGTGGAACTTACAATGGGCGAAGAAATTAATCGGGGCAGTATCTCTGCTCTTTATAAATTGTTAGGTAGCTAATTACTGCTGTCCAAACCCTCTTGTATTGCTCATTGGGAGACGGATGTGGTTAGACCTGGAGCAGACTATGCATGGGAAGAAATATGGCTGAGGGGAAGAAAAATGGGTGAGGAATCATGCCACCCTAAATGTGTTACTAATAGGGAAGGTATCCATAGATTATGCTAGAGAATGTACTGACTCCCCTTAACAATGCATCAGAAAAACCAGGGTCTGGCATGCTGGCATGGGTGTGGTCTTCATTGGAGCTCATTTCACATGTCGTGGTCCTGTCCTGTAATCCATTCATTTTGAAAATCTGTGCTGTCCCTTACCAAAGTGATTGCAGGTGTTAACTGCCTCTGGACCCATTGGTAGTGCTACTGGGAAGATCTGTAGAGGACGTTTACCCTAAATCAGGACACACTGCCCAACTTGTTACACAACTTAGATTAGCAGCCAGGGTGACTGTTGCTAGTGAGTGGAGTAAACCTTAGGATCTGATGATTGCTTACTGGTGGAGCAAGGTGTGGGACATTCTGGTTGCCGAAAAGGTTGCAGCCTATGTGAATGATCGGCACAAATACCTAAACGTTTTTCTACTGTTTATCGAATATCACAAACATTTCCATGTATGACCTTTAAGCCTGCTTTAGCCGAGGGTTATTCCTTGTTGTGACTCTACAATGAGGAGAGGATTGGACCGTTGGGCTCACCTTTTGCATGAGGTGGGGGGTAGTTTGGTGTTACCAGGAGGACTGGTACTTGCATTGTTGTGCACTTTTATTTTCTCATCGCTATCAATGCGTCACACTGTTACTTACACTTACACTGCATCCTTGTTAAAATAAAGGCTTTTATTAAGAAAATATCATTAGAACCTCTATTTATCACCCCCAGACTGACAGTCTAGCAGAACATTTGAATCAGACCCTGAAATCGATATTAAGCAAACAAGTGATAAAAACTGGGATCCGATGATAGCATGGGCCTTTTTTGCAGTCCAGAAAACTCCCCAATCCTCTTTGAGGTACTTCTCATTTGAACTCCTATATGGGTGGGAACCCAGAGATGGGCCATCCCTTTGGATCCTGACCCTGGTGGTGGAAAAGCGAGGGAGGATCACCTGGGTGGAGGGTCCTTGGGGATTGGGAAAGAGATGTCCTCAGGCGAGACGCAGTATTCCACATTTCCCTTTCAAGAAGAACCCTCTGTCCCAGGGGCAGTTATGGGGTATTGCTATCCCTGTCCCACTGACTAGAAAAATACCCAGAGATATTACCACTCTGGAAGCACCAGAAAGAGGGCGAAGAAGAGAGGGGTCAAGGGCGAGACATGGTATCCCCCTTTCCGTATTGAAAACCAACCTAACCCTCCCGCAGCCTCTATGGATTATTGTAAAAGATCTCCCCTCCTTGTCTCACAATTCTCCTATGATAGTACTGGGATGAGGAAGAAGTGACTAGGAGTGGTGAACAGTAGTAACTCAGTTCACCACTCTAGTACTGAGATGAGGAAGAGGCGACTAGGAGTAGTGAACACCAGCAACTCCTTTCACCACTCTAGTACTGGGACGAGGAAGCAGCCTGCAGAGTACTGTGAAGGTCAGGCATGTCCCTCTAATTATAGTCAGGCAAGTCCAATTAGAAGATCAAACCTGCAACCTGTCAAGGGGTTGCAGATGTATAAGAGGAGACCAAGAGATTAACAAGATAACCAACACGGGGACCAACAGGGAGGCCAGTGTGGGAGAGACCAGCAGGGGACCGTGGTCATGAGGAGGCAGCCACGGTGGGTCTTGTAGAGATGCCAGGTAACCGGCAGACGACCCCGGAGACCTGTATAGCACAGGAGAAGTTGGGCTGTTGGAAGTCCTCAGGTGTGGGAGCCTTTGTGGTCTGGGAAAAGCAGCTGCAGCTGCGAGCAAGGAAAAAGTAAGCAAACCGCTGACAGCATTCGCGAAAGCAGAGTGGAGCTGCCGGCGATCCCAGAGAGGTATAGAAAGTGTGAGCGGGGCTCGCAATCAAAGGCAAGCCGGCAGGCAAAGCAGAAGGAGTCCAGCGCAGCTACTTGTTAGGAATACATCACGATCCTTGTGGCTCAGATGAAGAAAGCACCATAATTACCTCTCCCGACATCTTCCAAAATGGCACCTCTTCAGCGCCATTCATATGAACTCCCTACAACAGTCTAGTATTTCTCAAGATGGCGCACTGCACTTGCCGACTGTGTTCTATATATGTTAGGAAACAGAACAGTTGGGTGCATTGCTAAAATGCTCTGTTGTGTCCTCTGTTTGTGAACCTCCATTCTTCATTGTAGCCGGCTCTCAGTGACCGCTCCGCGGTTGCTTCCGGTCCTTCCTCCTCCTGTTCTAGTTTCCTTCTGTTTCTCGTTTCACTCCGGGTTAAATTCCTTCCGTTCTGTCACTACCTTCTATGCCCTCTCCAACCCTCTTCACCTTCCCATCTCCGGCTTCTGTCATTCCTTAATCTCTTCCTTGCTGTGTCATTCCCTTCCTGTTCTTTCCTTCCTTGCCTTTCTTCAGTCCTGTATCCATTACATCCTGCTTCCAACTCATATCCATCCTGTTAATTCCTACTTACCAGGATACTTCTTACCTTCAGAAATACTACGTGCCGAACGCTGTCTCACCACTGATATCAATCCTGGATTGCTTCAGAAAATCTCGAAAACCTTGACATCCAAACGGGTCTTCTTCTCCTTGAGGGTTTCCCGAGGCACTGCCCGCGAGGTGCACAGAGTCCTGGTTATCCAGGCCTCTGAATACCTTGTGGGACCTCTTACTGAACTGCAACCAAACCACTTCTGCTTGCTGCTAAACCGTGAGTCTTTCATTGCTTGGCATAACTCTACCTGACAGGACCGCTGGAGACCGGTGGGTGAGAGGGAGCTTCACTCGAGACCAGGGTGCTCCGAGGGGGCTGGATGTAATGGATGAGTGCCGAGTGAGCCGAAAAAAGCATGCACAGAATGGGAACAAACACAAAGTTATGGGTGACATGGAAATTACGTGGCAAAGTAAATAAATATGGAAAAAGCATAAATATTGATTACCGAACTGAATGAAAACTTTGTAATATTGAGTACCGAACTGAACGAAAACTTTGAGAGCAAAAGCTGCTAGTTAATAAAAGTTAAATGGAGAACCGCCATTTCAAAGCAACAGATGAAATACGAACGCATGGGTGAAAGAGCATGTCAGAAAGGTGGGGAATAAAATAAGACCAGTGCAAAGTGAACTTTGTGAACAAATATATTGCGGGAAAGGCCCAAGACTGGCAAAGGATGTGTGTCACATTGTGGCAAAGCCAAGAGGCTAATCAGGAGAAGCCAGGAGAGTGTGAAACTGCACATAAAGCCAAGAGGCCGATAAGAAGCTAAGTGAATGTGAATCTGTACACTGGGCAGATGCAGAAGAACCTGTGTGGGCTGAAGAGCCGAAGGTTCCTGGTTGCGTGACCTGTGATGGGTGGACTGTGTGGTCTGACAACTGCGCCTAGACATGGAACCCTCCATTGTGGAAGCCAAAGACATTGTGAAGCAAACCCAAAAAGGAGCACTGTGAATGAACTGTTAAAGCAATCCAGAAGGAGTGTCAAGTTGACCTGGAGTTGTGTTAAATATTGAAAGACTGAGGGCCTCATCACGAGTTGGGTGGTAACCCTTAAATCCGGCGGAAACAGTATTAGCACAGCCAAAACCGCTCTACCGGTTAACAAGCGTCAATTCCGTTGGCGCCATTACAGCCAGCGGTAAGACAGCCAGTGTTAGCAGCACCGGCTGTAAGAGCGCCGGCGACTTAACGTGCAATTACAGAGCCATCACAAGTCTGGCGTTGGCGCTCACAGCGCCAGAAACCCTGCGGAAAATCCACCAAAAATACCCCTGGCCAAAAGCTGGAGGTATAAGAACACATGAGACAGCAATAAGGGCCCAGGTGAACACAATGCACACAGAGGCCTACAAAAGAAACACCCATGCACAACACACCCTCCCCAACACCAGAACACCATCAGGAGCAGGGAGCGGGGAGGAGACAGCAATATGGGCCCAGGTGAAAACAATGCACACAGAGGCCTACAAAAGACCCACCCATGCACAACGCACCCTCCCCAACACCAGAACACCATCGGGAGCAGGGAGGAGACAGCAATAAGGGCTCAGGTGAAAACAATGCACACAGAGGCCTACAATAGTCCCACCATGCACAACAAACACTTTCAAACACCATGATGCCATTTGGAGCCGGGAGCCTTGACGTGGACATCTACCTACTGTGTCTGGAGCTACAGAGGCCAGCCAAGCAGGTCAGGGCCCTGGGAGAACAGGGGGTGGTGGGGATGAGGTGAAGGAGGAGGAGAGCAGTACCAGCAAGGTGGCCAGCCATCCCCAGGGTCAGGCCAACACCCGAGGCCCTGACTGATAGGCAGGTGGTGACCGAGTATAGGCTATACAGGGCAACCATCACCCAGTTGCTGGACACAATCCAGGCTGACATAGGCAGCCGTACAGCTATCAGCACTGCAGTGCCCCCGCTCGTGAAGCTTGTGTCCGTGCTACAATACCTCGGGACTGGCAGCTACCAACACACTGTTGTCATGATGCATGGCATGGCCCAGTCCACCTTCAGTGCTGTGCTGGGACAGGTGCTGGATGCACTGCTGCTCCATGTGAATGAGCACATTGCAGTGCCAGCCATGCAGGCACAGGTGAACCAGCTGAAGGGCCAGTTCCATGCCTTTGCCCAAGTCCCGAACGTCATAGCAGCCCTGAACTGCACACATGTAGCACCAGTACCACCCCACGCACATGAGGCAGCCTACAGAAACCGTAAGAATTACCATTCAATGAAGGTGCAGATGACATGTAGCCCTGTCCTAACCTTCAGCCACTGCTGCGCCCACTATCCATGATAAACCCACAACTCCATTGTCCTGCGCAATAGTACCCTGCCAGCGTACATGGAAAGGCACCAAGGCCAAAACACATGGATGCTGGGTGAGTACAAATGTAGTCCAACATGCATGTCAAATGACATCTGATGGGGGTGGACATACACAGTGATATCCATCCATGCCAGCAGGAGACATAGGCAGTACTAGCACTGCAAAATTCCCATGCATATACCTCGCACGAGAACCCTTGGACATGTGCAGCACAGCAGAACACACCCAGTCTGAATGGCAAAGACATGTGGGAGCACAGACACATATGGAAGCCCAACTACCACAAAGCCTCCTCTGTGTGTCGCAGTGTTGCTTCTCACCCTGACACAGCAGAGACATCCCACCCTGGCCCTCTGACAGTCATGCCAATGGTGTTTGAAAGTAGGCACATCCACAAAAGCACTACACACCAGTAGTTTGATTCACGACAGTGTACGTCCCTGAAACACTGACTCCTGATTGGCCAATCACATGCCTGGAGAACTGTACATAATTGTGCCAATCAGCAAACGCAACAGCAGCCAAAGGGAATGCCAATGACACATGGGCTAACAACATGTTGCATGCACAAGCAGATACAAGGGTCCCCTCATCAAGTGACAAGGGACAGAGTACTGTTACATTTAGACACAGGGGTGGTGCTAGCAGTAAGTAGTCCATTGATTCAATGCTGCCCCTAGCACAGCACACACACCACAATGTAAGTGACCATATGATAACTAGTGCACATGTAGTACATGAGTGTGATACACATAAGCACTCACATATACATTGATACACAGCTGCATGGCAACCTCAGACCATGCATGTCCCGGACGGCGAAGGGTGTATGCCAACATTGCAATGAGATAGCATGACCTCTTCAACACAAATTTGATTCTGCTGCCAATGTCACTGATGACTGAGCCTTGTGCACCCACTGAACCAACCTTGTCCTCCTACCTGCATTCTGTCCCATGCAGGTGATTCTGGATATCCCCAGTACACATGGCTCATGACCCCTGTGCGTCATCCACACACTCCAGCTGAGCGGGCATACAACATTGCCCATGGACGTACACGCATCTGTGTGGAGAGGGCATTTGGACTGCTGAAGGCACGCTTCCGGTGCCTAGATCGTACGGGAGGAGCATTGATGTATGCACCTGAAAAAGTTAGCAAAATCGTACTTACATGTGCCATGCTGCACAACATTTGCTGTCGCAGAAATGTGCCACTGCCCCCCGATGCTGATGTGCAGCCGCCTGGGGATAGGAGTGAAGATGATGTGCCAGAAGCTGGTGCACGTGTACACAGGGATGGGGTGAGGGAGGGGAGGTTGGCCAGACAGGGCTTGATTGAGAATTATTTTTTATACGGGTGATGGGTACATGTAACACATAACACTTGAACATTAAAGAGCACTTTATCACAATCATGACTGCCCATGCTTTGTATGAATTTTGAACGTGATTTATATGTTTGACAATCCCCCAACCCCAAATGAACTCCCCAGCACACAATCCCCCCTCCCCCCAGTGAACTCCCCAGCACACAATCCCCCCTCCCCCAGTGAACTCCCCAGCACACAATCCCCCCTCCCCCCTGAGAACTCCCCAGCACACAATCCCCCCTGTCCCCTGAGAAATCCCCAAAACAGTGCAGGTAGGTGCATGTGCCCGAGGCCCGCCACTTCTGTGCCATGTCCATCTACTATGGTCGCGGCCACTTTCCAAGTCCGGGACCCTCTGGTGAGCGGCGTTTAAGATTGCGCATGGAACGGCGCCTAGGAGAAGGCTCCAGGGATTCCTCCGTGGGCGTAGTCGAGGTTGATGGAATGGCTCTGGTAATCTGCAGCTGCTGGCGAAGCAGTTTGTTCGACTCCCTCATCTGCTCTGCATGCACAGATAGGCCCTCGCACAACTCCCGTACCCTCTGCCCAAAACCTGTCAGGGCCGCTGTGCATCCCTCCACCACTTTACGGGTCTGTGCATTGTCATGAACCATGCTCTTAGATGCATTCCGTATGGCACGGCTGATGGCCTTGATGTGGTGGCTGTGCACTGTGGACATGGCATCAATTTGCACTTGTCGGGCCTCAATGACATCCAGACGCCCCATCACTGCAACTCCCATGATGAGTGTTCCTTCAGGTGTGCCGGGGATTGGGCTGACAGCTCTGTGCTGGCTGGGAGGGGGGCTGTAGGGGGACATGTTGCCACCTTGGATGGGGCTGCTGAGGTTGGAGTGCCTATCCTCAGGGGTACCATAGGACGCTGTATCCACATCTGGCTCAGGTGTGCGGACACGATGCACACGCATATGTGGAGTGTGCATCCTTTTGCGCTGGCTCCGGGCTTCCCTGGGTTGTGCCTATTTCATGTGTGCAACTGAGGCTTGGTGAGGTCAACAGTGCAGTGTGACATGCAGCTGTTGAGGTGTCTGCCACATCAGGCTCAGATCCACTGGTGGCTCCCTCAACATCCAGGGTTTCCATGGTGGCTTGTGGTGTATGAGGCGCTGGCCCCGTTGCCTTGTGGACACTGCTCCTGTGGGCTATGGTGGGGTGATGTTGGATGTGTCTGGCGCTGTGTTGTTTCTGCCTGGCCCCTTTGCAGGGTGGTGCTGCTGGTAGAAGCGCGCTGTGTCGGACGGCTGGACGTCGTTGCCATGCCTTACAACTCTATATGCATTGTATGTTTTACTTTGTTGGTGGGCCGTTTACAAGAAATTGGTCCTTGCTCATGGTTTAAAAGTTACATTTAAAAGAAAAGAGAAAAACATTTTTTTCAATACTTTGTAAGCCATGGTGGAAATTTGCAATGTTTGGATAAGTGCGACACATTTCGGTTTCCATGCAGACTGGGTTTACATCTTACATTATTGTGTGTACGTGCTCCTGTACGGTGACCAGTGTACCGCTTTAGTTTCCCTTCCCTGATGGCGCTCTTGTGGTGTAAGGCATTGAGAGGGAGTCCTTTGTTGATGTCACTGGGAAGTCTGTGTGTTTATAACAGTGACACCCGCTCGTTTACATTTGGCTTCGAGCCAGACCGTACCCTGCGCGTTGTGGCCGGTGTGCTAAGGTAAGAATGAAGCATTTTTGTTATATGATGCACTGCGGGAATGGACCGCGGGCATAGTTTGATCATGAAATGCACTTACTGAGTGCTGTTACATCGGTGGCAGGGTTTGTTGACTGTGTACCTTGATTATGAAGCCCACTTACCGAGTGCATGTACACCAGGGTGGTCTTAATTACACCGCCCGTCCAGAACGGATTGTGAAGCATTTATTGGTTAACTAATCCAGGATTTTGACTTGGTGACTACAGGGTATGTTTTTGGTTTTCTACAGTTGCTATTCCATTGAGGAGAGTTACGTGCTTCAATCAAGGGTGACGCTGCATTTAAGTAATGCTCTATATGATGACAGAGTGGTTCTAGATTTTGAGTGCCTCAATCTAAAGAAGTTACAGAGGTAATTGATCTGAACCTAAAAATATGGTGCATGGTGTTCTTGGGAAAAGAGGTGGCTTCAACCTGTGAGATCGGCGAGGTTGTATCTAATACATTCCTTCCGTGGTTATTTTCCATGGTTGTTTTTTTAATGTCTGTACAGATATCTTGGAACCCTTGGGCTATGAATTAGCATTGTGGATCTACATACGGGTTCTATTAAGGAGACCTGAGACGATTGATTGTGGACCTGGACACCTTGTACACAAAGTACCATTAGAAGGTAATTAGTGTGTTGTTTGATACAGGACTGTCCTAGAGGTGACCTTTACCTAGTCCCTGGTGCATGATTTATCAGTGCACCTGGGGTTGTTAGAGCTATTGACTAGCCTTTGTTCTCACTGCAGTTTATTGTGGTTGTATTGTTGTCTTCCATAGGTACACTTCATCACTGAGATTGAATTACACTTCGACCCTGATCACATGGTGTTGAGCAAACGTTTTTAAAAGTAAAGATTCCCCTGAAGAATGTTCGCTCATTGAGAGCTAAGAAGAACAGAAACATGTTGGGAAAATGTGTTTTAAAAGACACTTTTAGATTGTTTAGTCACATATGGTTATGTCATTCGTGTCTGTTAATTGTTAAATGGGGTGGATTTTGATGTAATTGTGATTAGTTTGTACAAGACATAGCCACCATGTGGGCGAAAGAAATGGGATGTGTTTTATGAATGTTTTTAGGATTTTTTTCTATTGTGGAATGAATTCAAATCATTTTGAATTATATGTATGTAATCTGCACAATGTCCATTATTTCAGGACTGATGGTGTGAAGACAATTTTCAGTAACCTATTACTGCAGATGAGAGGGATTTGGTGTTAAATTGTATGCCTCCCTCCTGCCTTTGTATAAAGAAAAAACAAAAAATTGCCTCCTCACCATCATCATCGGCCTGTGATGAGCGCTGTGTGCCTGTGATGTACATAGGGTGTTGTATGAGTTGAGGGCAGCTTAGATTTGTATCATGCATATCATGCCTTACAGTGGGATTGGACACCGTATCAATCATGCTTTGCCATTGCATTTTGTTGACTCCCCAAGTGCGATTGGTGCAACGTGTTACTGGGGAGGGAGACTGCTTGGACATGTTGGAGTGACATCTTCATATGTCTGCTGGGGATGCACGGCACCCATATTGCTGGGCGGTGGGGTGTTTCATGCACACTCACACATCATGTTGCTGTGCCATGGCCATGGATGTCTTTCCCCTGGGCCTTGAGTTGATGCAGTGTACGTACTCAGGGGACTAGGGGACACTACTGTACGGTGGTAGGAGGGGTCAGTTATGGGTGGCTGCGGTGCCTCACGCACACTGCATGCACATACATTCACTCAGGGTCTGCAGGCATGGCACTTACAGGTTCATTCATTTTTAGGGGGTCTCACCTACAGCCTCCTGGGTACCGGTGCCAGCCTCTGCTCCTCCGTCTCCCTCAATGGTGCCCATATCAATGAGTGTTGTCATCTGCTCTTCACAGGGGGGTGATCTCAGGTGGTGGTGGTGCTGGCCCTCCAGTCGCCATGCTTGCACACCTGTGCTGGGAGAGTAGGCCACGTACTCGGACCCGCAAGTCATTGAGGCGCTTGCGGCAGTCCTCACCATCCCGACGCACGCGGCCCACCGCAGACACCCTCCGGCTGATTTCCCTCCATATCTGCGTTCGACGCTGACCAGTTGACTTGCGCTGCAGTGCACCGTACAGCTCTTCCTGATTGGCCACTGCCTGCTCCAAAAGTATGGCTAGCTCCTGGTCATTAACCTTGGTTTTCTAACCCTGTCCAGGGCTGATTTGCCCCTGGTGCGTGCCTGGGATAAATTGCGATGTTCACAGGGGTGGATGGCGTGCATAGGCTGTGATTTTCGGTGAATTGGGATTTCCAAAATGGCCGCCGCTTTATTTCCCGTTCCGGTGGTGATGAGTTTCCAACGCGCTAATAGCGCCGCGGTTCGGCGGTAGCGCAGAGTGCGATGGATTCACGGGTTCCTGGGCAATTTGTACGCCAAGCGCTATTTGCGTTAATGCCATGTCCCTGTGCGTGTGCATGCAAACTCGTGATCTGGCGTACTTTCCGCCAGGCAGCGTGGCGTTAGGGCATATAGCACTTGACGGAAAATCCTCTGGGCTACTGCCAAACTCGTGATGAGGCAGTGAGACTAGTATAAGTTGCTACGTTGAAGTCTTGGAGAAGGGAACCCTGAGACTTGATGAAATGCAGTGCTGTCTTGAGGATAGAGCATCAAGACCCTTTTCATTTGAACTGTGTTGCCTTAAGCTTGGGGAAGGGAACCCTGAGGATTGTGTGGAATGATATTGCCTTGAACTTGGGGAAGGGAACCTCACAGATTTGTGGAACTTTGTTGAACTTGGGGGAAGGGGAGCTGAAGAGGAAGCTAGGATCTGGAAGAAGCTCAGAACATTGTGTTAATCACCATTTCTTTTATTATTGGCAGCCCTACACATTGTTTAGCTTTAGTTGCGAGGCCAAGGATAGGTTTTGGACACAGACAGACTTTTAATTTGAACTTTCTGACTCAGACTTTCCTTTGTTTTGTTCAGGAAGGGAAATCCCACCTTAGCATAGGCCAAGTTAGGCCTTCAACCTGCCTGACATTTGATTTAATAAGCCATCTTATTTTGAACTTTAAGTCTGTTGGCTGTATCTTGCATCATGATGCCTTGACATGGCTTAAAACAAATTCTTAGTTATGAACCTATATTAAAGATGCCTGATTTCCATCGCGAGTTCCTATTGCAGACCCACATGTCCAAAGTAGGCCTGGGGGCCATCCTCTCGCAGTTGTATGTCAGCTTACAACACCCAGTTCTGTACACCAGCTGCTTAATAGAAAAAAACCTTATGCAACTGTAGAGTTGCAGGCTCTGGCTATTAAATGTGCCACTACCAGTCTGTGTTACTCCTTGACGGGGAGAAAGTTTACACTTGTTACAGATCATTCCCCCCTACAATAGATGTGTTTGAGGAAAGACTCCAATGCCAGGGAAATTAGGTGGTTCTTAGACCCACAGTCATTTTGTTTTACTGTTAAACACAGAAAAGGGAAGGAACAATAAAATGTAGATTTCCTTAGTCGATTCCTCATAGGTCGACTAGAGGGGCGTTCCAATACAACGGAAGGGGTATGTGATGAATCCAGGAAATTCGACCCCTCTCGCCAAGGTGGAGCCACCCCATTTGGGACTAGGGAGGTGAGCCCACTATACAATATCCTCCCCAGGGGACAGTGCATTGGGGTGACCCCCCCTCTTGGGACAAGGACTGTTAAATCAGGATTACCTTTCACCCCCTTACTGCAAAGTCCCAAGCATTTGGTAAGTATATGGACATTAAGCAAGGTGGACATGTGCAAGGTCACTTTAAAGTGGATGTCTAGGTCTCTGACTTAACTCGATTACAGCCTCATTGTGAAACCCAGAACTAATGAACAATCTCCGTTCCCTCCAAGGAGGGTCTAAAATACACCAGAAGATCAAGCGAAGGAGCGCCAAGCCGCGACACGAGAGATGCCAGCTTACGCTGCTGGGCAGGGGCCAAACGGGAGAGACACGCTGTCTGCATGGTGGGCAGGGACCCGAAGAACTCAGCTGAGCGCTGCCTCTTCACCAGCTATGGCGATCCGGCCGAGCCAGGGACTGCTGGCAGAGGAATCTACTTCCCGAGACAAGACGTACTGGCAACCTGCTCCTCCCGGACAGTAGGAACGGACTGAGGTGAAGCAGCCGACTGTGCAGTCCAGAGCCAGGATGAGGATGCAGTTTTGTGCACGGCCAGGAGACCGCCTCCACAACCGAGCCCCCTCGCTGTAGTGAGAAGGTATGCGATGCTGCACAGAAAGATGGTGGATGGCGGTGAAGCAGGCTTATAGCCCATACAGGGCTGACATTCAGAAGACCCTAGAATGGGGTAAGCAAAACTGCCAGAGAAATGATAACGGAAATGGGGCCACGCAAGGCCGCAGCCTGCACAGGACTGACATTCAGAAGACCCCAGAAGAGGATAAGTAAAACTGTAAGAGAAACCGCAAACAAAGAGGGGGCAAACAGTTCCATAGCCTATACAGGGCTAATAACCAAAGGAACTCAAGAGAGGCTGAAAGAAATTACAACCACAGACAGAACATAAGTTAGGCTTAGCAAGCCTCTCGTCTACCCGAGTCCAAAAGCAGGAATATCCGAACAGGATCAAGGAGAAAATGCTGTTTGCTAAAGACCAAGAGATACAAAGAAGAGGACCTCAGTTGGTTCAATACATCCCTGAGGAATGGGAAAAACAAGAACTGTGTTGGAATAACTGATAAAGCCGCTTTGTATCAAAGGAACATTATGAGACATTGGGCCTCATTACAAGTATGGCAGAGTGGGAATAAATTGGTGGTAACGAAATTACCGCCACTTTTCCCGCACTGCCATACTACGAGTATGGCCCTGGAGTGGGGGGGTAAATCCTCCCGTTTTCTGCCGAAAATCAGTAGAACCGGTGGAATTACTGCAGCAGTAATTCTGCCAAAAATGCCGATAGGGTC
Organism: Ambystoma mexicanum; assembly: GCF_040938575.1. Classification (NCBI taxonomy): domain Eukaryota; kingdom Metazoa; phylum Chordata; class Amphibia; order Caudata; family Ambystomatidae; genus Ambystoma; species Ambystoma mexicanum. The sequence continues at coordinate 1,110,960,406 of NC_090921.1, read as the reverse complement.
CAATAGACTCTATAAAAATGGGGATTAACCACTCCAAACCACGTGGCGGTAACAGTAGTTCAGCTGGTCAGTATTTCAGCGGATTTACCCCCGGAATACCACCAAACTTGTAACGAGGCCCATCATTTTGTGTTATTTGTTCAATGGAGCCTCCAGGTGAGAGCTGGAAGAGACCTGTTGTTATAAAGAACGTTTTTGTTTGCCCATTGGAATTACCAACTCAGGAACTGGAAGAGCCTTTTGAGAACTCTTTTATGGGGGCCAACACCCAGTGAATCCAGGCGGAGAGTTACCCTAATCTAAGTCATAACTTAGATTCTCCAGAATGGTGTCTGGCATGGATTCACATACTCACGAATATTCCCCGTCTTCAGGCCGGGAATCCTCGGTATAGAAAAATAAATCAGTATCAGTTTCGTTTCTGATCTGTCTTTCTTAGTAGTAACCAATCACTGGTCTCTGGGTCATACTGCCCCCAGCCAATGACTGCCCTCTCCCTAAGCCCCGCCTCCGGCAGCCATCCTCAGATTTTTACCGCACATTCAAGTGTTGGGAGTCCTCGTGCTGTAACTCTCGAGCTTTTGCTGCGTTTTTGCGCTTTTTCAGGAGATTTTTCTCATTTTTCGGTTAAATAGAGCCTCAAGCTCCACCGTTTCTACATCCGATCAACGGAGATCCGTTTCGGAGTTTTCTACGCCCCTCAAGGGTGAAGATTTCGTCAAGTTACGCATTTGGAGAATTCCAGAAGTTCTGAGGCCTACCCCGGACATGGCCCAGGAGAAAGGAAGCTCGACACCCGGGAAGCTGTCCAGGACCTGCCCTGGATGCCAGCTTCAGAATGTTTTCAAGGAGGACGAGCATTTGTTATGCCTCTACTGTCTCCATGAGGACAAGACGCACAAGGAGAAGGACTGTGCGTTTTGTGGGAACATGTCGGAGCAGACCATGAAGGATCGCCACCTCTGTCTCGCCAACTGGCTGGAAGGGAAGAGCCCGTCGGGCGAGAAGAAGAAAAAGAAGTCTGAGCGGTCTTCTAAGTCCTGTGAGGGCGCCCCAGCGACGGGGGCCCAACAAAAGGCTAAGCACCGCGAGTCCGCGGGCACCGGGAGCGTCGAACGGTCGGGCTCCTTGGCTGCCAAGCAGGGCGCATCCTCCCCGGCACCATCAACCATGAGCCAACGCTCTGGCTCGGGTAAGAGGAAGTCCGAGAACTGGGCGAAGCTTCTGGAGAGGCCCCGGTCGATCTCGAAGATTCCGGCAGAAGGGGAGCGAGGCTCAGACCCTCCCCCCAAGGTGAAAGCCTCAGGCGTCCAGAAGGTGACGATGGCCTTACTTCACCCTGCTAAGACCTCGATTGAGGAGGTCGCCGCGGCCCTGGCTCAGCCTGTGGAGGCTACACCAGTGGAGGCGCCCTCAGGACCCAGAGTCTCCCTGCCACCGCAGAGAGAGTTGTCTTTCAGGCCCATTGAGAAGACCCCCACGAAGTCCTCGTTGGAAAAGGTGGGGGAGGGGCTGGTGGCCATCATGGATACGGACACGACCTCTGAAGAAGAGCTCATCGAAGTCGTGGAAGAGACCCAGCCCATCGGGAGGGACCCCGACGAGGGCGACGACGAGAGCGACGGTGTCGCCGACAAGGCTCCTCAAGACCCCTCGCGCCCATCGTTTCCGGCGCTGCAGGACACCTCGGCGGCCATTTTGTCAGCGATTCAGTCCTTATGCTCGGAGATAAGGACAAGGTTGCCCCTTCCCCCGACGGAGGTACCTGAGCCAGACCCGACGGGGGAACCGGAGCCAGGACCCTCGGAGAGTCCACTGCATAAGAGGAGGAGGACACATCCTACGCCACCTCTCCCACCTCTGCGGCCTGCTCTGCCTTCCCCCCGGTCTACTACCCACGGGGATGATACAGGCACGGACACGGCTACGACAGGTACAGATGATGACTGAGGCGACGACGGGATGTGTCTCCCGTCGCCCCCTGCTCGGGGGTCCCCGCCCGACGAGATTTGATCCTTTCATGCCATGATTTCCAGGGCATCCGAGCTTTTTCAGCTCTGCCCAGAAGAAAAGAAAGAAGGGTTCCTTTACCAACGGCGCAAGGCTAAAAGGAAGACGGTCCTCACCGTACCGCTTCTTGATGACTTCTGGGATGAGGGGCTCGCCCTCCTCAAGAACCCTGCCACGGCGCCGGCAAAGAGGGACGGTACGAGAAGACGTACCGGGTCCCCGACGCTGCCCCCTTGTGCCTTCGGGCACAACCTACCCCGGATTCGGTCGTCTCGGCAGCGGCAAAGAAGAAAGCTGGGGGTGCATCGGCCTCGACATCAACTTCCCCGCCGGACGGCGAGGGCAGGAAATTGGACACGATGGGACGACGGATCATCTCATCCACAGCGACGACTATTAAGGCGGCCAACGCCCTGGCTATCGTAGCCCGCTACGACAGGGAGTTGTGGTTCAAAATCGCCCCTCTGTTAGACTTCCTTCCGGACGCCAAAAGGGCTGAGGCCCTTGAAATCCTACAGGAGGGGGAGACTGCTTCGGACCACGCCATCACGGTGGCAACGGACATCGCCGACACCGGTTTCCGTCAGTTGGGCAACAGCGTTTGCTTGAGACGACGAGGATGGCTCAAGGCCACGGATTTCCGCCAGGACGTACAAACCAAGGTTTTGGACATGCCCTTCGACGGGAACAACCTGTTTGGGAAGGCGGTTGATGAGTCCCTTCAGGCCATCAAGACAGACACAGAGACTGCCCGGGCACTGGGAGTGCTCCAACAATGACGGCCGTCCTTTTGGAGCTCCGGAGCAGACAAGGTGCCTCCAAGGGATCCGGCAGTGGCTCCTCCACTTACCGCCAAGCGGCAAGATCTTCGTCCCAGGAAGCCTACAGGGGACGCGGCAAGTCAGGTGGTGCCCGTCGTCGTCGACAAGGAGGTCAAGGAGGCAAGGCGGCCTCTAAAGAAGATTGAACCGACCGTGGGTTCGGGTCCCCGCCGAAGCACCCCGGTGGGAGGCCAGCTGGCGAGATTCGTCAGCGTGTGGGAGTCCATCTCCACTGACCGTTGGGTGCTGGACGCCCTGGCCCAAGGGCACGCCCTCGAGTTTCAGAAGAAGTGCCCTCGCGTTCCACCCGTGGCCAGGAAGGAAAATCACGTCCCTCAACTACTGTTGGAAGTAAGGGCGATGCTCAGGAAGGGTGCCATCCAGCTCGTCCCAAAGAGGCTTTGGGGCTCCGGAGTTTACTCAAGGTACTTCCTCGTAAAAAAGAAGACAGGAGGATGGCGCCCCATCCTGGACCTACGACGACTGAACATGTACATCAAGGCGCAGAAGTTCCGTATGGTCACCCTCCAGCATGTGCTGGGACAGCTGGAGGAGGGCGATTTCCTGTCGTCGTTGGACTTGGAGGATGCCTACTTCCACATCCCCATTCTAAAAAGACACGGAAAGTTCCTCAGGTTCGTGGTCCAAGGGCGGCACTACCAGTTCAAGGTCCTCCCGTTTCGGATTGAAGTCGGCACCCAGGATGTACACCAAGTGCCTTGCACCGGTGGCGGCGCGGCTGCGCCTACAGGGGATCCACGTCTACCCCCACCTGGACGACTGGCTCATCCGGGCAAGGACAAGGGAGCTCGCCGTGGAGCACACTGCGAAGACCGTCCAGCTGCTCACGGACCTGGGATTCTCCATCAACTTTCCAAAATCCTACCTGGTTCCGTCGCAAGTCGTCCTGTTTCTGGGAGCCAAGCTCAACACAGTGGCGCGGCTGGCCTCGCCGTCGGAGGAAAGGACCAGGACCATTCTGGGCAAGGTGCAGCATCTGCTGGCCACGGACATGGCCAGGGTAAGATCTATCAAGTCCCTCCTCGGGATGATGTCCTCCTGCATTTATCTGGTGCGTCTTTGCAGGCTTCGGATGAGACCCTTACAGGAGTTCCTCGACGCCCGCTGGATCCAGTCGATGGGAAGGTTCGAGGACAGGATCCCTCCCAACGAGACATTCCGTCAGGCGATCCGGTGGTGGGGTACCCGCTCCCATCTGTCGGCGGGCACGGACTTTCAGACCCCAGCTCACCAGGTGACGACGGACGCCTCCCTGGACGGTTGGGGAGAACACTCCGGAGATCTTCACGCGAGAGGCCTTTGGCTCCCGGAGAAGTCTCTCCACATCAACATCTTGGAGCTCTGCGCAGTGTTCTGGGCCCTCAGGTCTTTTCTTCCGTCCCTCAAGGGCAAGGTGGTGAGGATCTTCACCGACAACACCACCATGATGTTCTACATCCGGAAGCAGGGCGGAACCAGGTCCCCGGCCCTATCCAAGGAAGCCCAAGATCTGTGGCATTGGGCCGTCGCCCAAGGGATGTTTCTGGTGCCTCTTCATCTGGCAGGAATAAAAAACACGATTGCCGACTCACTCAGCAGGGAGCTGCGCTCGTGCCACGAGTGGGAACTACTCCAGGATCAAGTGGATCGACTCTTCCGACGATGGGGCGAACCCGAAATCGATCTCTCCGCGACGGCGACGAATTCCAAGTGCCGGAGGTTCGCCAGCAGGTTCCCCCAGCTGAGGAGCATGGGCGATGCTTTCTCGTTCCCCTGGGACCTCCTATTTCTTTATGCGTTCCCTCCACTGCCATTGCTGCTCCGGCTCATCAACCAGCTCTAGAGGTCCCGGTGCATGATGATCCTCGTCGCACCGGCGTGGCTGAGACAGATCTGGTTCCCGGAGCTTCTGGACTTGTCAACGTCCCCACCAGTCAAGCTGCCGACGGACACAGACCTTCTCTCCAGAGAAGGAGGCGCCATTCTTCACCACAACCTGGAGTCGCTGAACTTGCAGGCCTGGCTCCTGCAGCACTAGAGTTTGGAGGGTACGACATCCCGGCCGACTGCAGAGAGGTTCTTGCAAAGGCCAGGGCATCCTCAACTCTCAAGTGCTACGGACATAAATGGAAGAGTCTCTCTGTCTGGTGCCGTGCACAGAAGATTAACCCTCTGCGGATTACGGCCCCTCAAGTACTGCCGTACCTACTGTCGCTGGCCAAAGCTGGACTGGCTCACGCCTCCATCAAAATACACCTGGCTGCAATCTCCCGATATACCAGGACGACGGGACGGGCGTCCTTGTGGTCTCATCGCCTAGTGAAAGAATTCATGAAGGGACTATTCCGATCATTCCCGCCGGTGAAGGCTCCTGCCCCGGTGTGGGAGCTTAATGTGGTGCTGACCAAGCTCATGGGGGCCCCATTCGAGCCTATGCATTCGGCGCCTTTGAAGTTCTGTCATGGAAGACAGCTTTCCTCGTGGCCATCACCTCCGCACAACGAGTGGGAGAGATCCAGGCCCTATCTTGCAAGCCTCCATACTTGACTTTTCATGACACGAGGGTGGTGCTGAGGACACACCCATCCTTTATGCCCAAGGTGCCATCGGACTTCCACCTCAACAAGCCCTTTGTGTTGCCAGTTTTCTTCCCGTCGCCTTCGTCGCCGGCCGAGAGGACTTTGCACTCGCTGGATGTAGCTAGTGCGCTGAAGTTCTACGTGGACCGCACAAAGAGTTTTCGGAAGACATCACAGCTGTTTGTGAACTTTGGGACTGTGAATCAAGGGAAGGCTCTCTCGAAGACTTCCATTTCCAGATGGCTCTCCGGCTGCATCATGCACTGTCACCGGTTGGCAAACCGACAGCTGCCCGGCCGTCCGAGAGCCCATTCGACCAGAGCGATCGCTGCTACCACGGCGTTCCTGTCTGGTGTGCCCCTGCTGGACATCTGCAGGGCTGCGACGTGGAGGTCGACGCACACCTTCACAAGATTCTACTGCGTCGATCGGGACTCCAGGGAGGAGTCCAGGGTCGGCCAAGCAGTGCTCCGCAACCTGTTCGCCTAAGGTGAGCCTGGTGAGAAGGTAAGAGTTGCTTAATGTTGAGTTGTTGTATTGCTTAATGTTGAGCCTGTTGCCACCTCCCGTGGTTGTGCATGTGTGTACTGCTATGTATTCTCTTATTCATGAGCATGTGAATCCATGCCAGACCCTATTCTGGAGAAGGAACAAGTTACTTACCTGTAACTGTTGTTCTCCAGCATGGGTCTGGCATGGATTCACATGCGAACCCTCCCGCCTACCCCTCTGCGGCTCTTCACTTGGTCATACTGCCACTCTACGTGCTACCAAATCTGAGGATGGCTGCCGGAGGCGGGGCTTAGGGAGAGGGCAGTCATTGGCTGGGGGCAGTATGACCCAGAGACCAGTGATTGGTTACTACTAAGAAAGACAGATCAGAAACGAAACTGATACTGATTTCTTTTTCTATACCGAGGATTCCCGGCCTGACGACGGGGAATATTCATGAGCATGTGAATCCATGCCAGACCCATGCTGGAGAACAACAGTTACAGGTAAGTAACTTGTTCCTTGTCATTCTTTTTTCCTTTCTTTGTTTCTTTGTTTCTTTCTTTCTTTCTTTCTTGGTAGGACAGATATTCGGGTAGCATAGATTTTGACGGGGGACCAAGTTTAGTGATCGACATCCTGACAAGCTCCCTTTTGTTTTGTTTTTATATAAGGGAACTCATCATAAAGGTAGGGCTTAGAGAAGGTTTTCAAGTAATGAGTCGGTGCAGCAGACAGTATGTTAGCAAGGGAGTGAGAGAGAGAAGGCAGAGGAGAAAATGAGGGTCTTGAGCTGCTTCCGGAAATTCAGGTGGTCCGGCTCAAGTCTGAGAGGGGCAGCGAGGCTGTTCCAGAGGGAGGCACCTGCAGAGGAGAAAGATCTACCCCACTTGCTGCCTGGAGAAGCGTCTGACCTTCAGAGAGTTGGAGGTAGCTGAACGAAGAGCTCTAGAAGGAAGGTATTTCGGAAGAGAGAGTTGGGTATAGTGCAGGCTCTGGCCCCAGAAAGCCTTGTGGAAGATGCAGAGGGTAATGAACTTGATCCTTGGCGCCACCGGGAGCCAGTGGAGAGATTTCAGGGTTAGAGAGATACAGTCCCTGGGCTTGAGGCCAAGTATAAGTCTCACATTCCTGCTCTGGATTAGTTGCAGGGGGAGAAGAGTAGAGGTAGGCAAATTGTGAAAGAGGCTGTTGCAGTAGTCCATACTCGAGAGAACTAGGGCTCTGGAGACAGTGAGCTTCTGGGGGAAAGTGAAAATAGGTAGAATACCTCTGAGGAGGTGCAGCTGGAAGTGGCGAAAACCAAAATAGAAACAAGGGGTAATTTAATGACACAAGAGTCGAACCACAAAACCAGGCAAAGATCACTCAAAGACACTCGAAGACACCAGAACCGTTGTGTCACTCTATTTTCTACCTCTAGAGCTGGAATTGTACCTTCTTCAGTTCATGAAACAAATGAGAACTGAATCTTACTCTGAACACCATATGTTTACTTTAATAACAAAAAAGAATATTAAATGCATTATAGTAAAATCACATACAAATGTATCATCACAAATCATCACAATTACACATATAATAAAAACACATCATACAATTCATAAACATTGCACCAATTCAAATTACATCTGCAGCCTACCGGCTGTTAGTACAAATCTATAGTGCAGAATTCATAAAAAAAAACAGCTGGAAGAGGGCCTTTATGGCAAGGTCTGTGATGTGAGGATAGAAGGAGAGAGTGGAGTCGAAGATGACACAGAGGTTATTTGCTTGACAGGAAGGCGAGGGAAGAGGGCCCAAGGGGAGCGGCCAGAATGAGAGAGGGAAAGCGGGAGCAGGGGTCCCAATGAGAAGGATCTCTGTTTTACTGGCATTAATGCAAAGATCCTTGGAGGCGCACACATGCTGAATCGCGGATAAACAATCAGGAGTGAGCTAGGGAGGAGAGGAGGCAGAAGGAAGCCTGAAAGTGAGCTGAGTGTCATCTGCATAACACTGAAAGTTAGAAGAGAAGGTGGAGATCAGGTGGGCCAAAGGGGCCAGATGGACATTGAAGAGCCAGGGTGAGAGGATAGAGCCATGGGGGACACCACATGCAGAGAGAGGTGGTGCAGAGAAAGGACCCAAGAGGGATGGTCCAGGAGGAAGGAGGTTGGCCACGCCAGCGCCTGATCTGTTATGCCCAGGTTGACACAGAGTCGGTTGATCAGGGTGGTGTGATTGACCGTGTCGAAAGCAAAGGAAAGGTCAAGGAGAATGAAGACAGAGGGCGAGCTGGAGTCGAGGTTAGAGAGCAGATATTCATTGGTGTTCAGGAGAGCAGTTTCCATGCCTGTGGCTGTTCTGAAGCCAGACTGATGGTCCTGGAGGCAGCCAACAGAGTCAGTGTGCAGGATCAGTGTGGGACCCAGCCAAATGTTTGTTGGTTGTTTACTCCAGACCAGACAAATTTAGGCATGTGATCAAATTCATGGGCCTAGCTCGTGTTTTGGCAGAAAGACACATAGCAATGTCCTGGAAGCTAAAGATGGGGCTGCAATATTGCTTATGGTAAAAGGACTTTGAGCGGTGAAGTAATGCATAGATCACTGCTTGGTATAGGGCCCTGGGAGATAGCACTCAGAGAATGTTGCAGGTTGGAATGCACTTCTTCTTGCAATGTTACACCCTTCAGATGATAAACCCCTGTGAACGATGGAATATGGTTTGCCTTGAGTATAGGAATGAATACACTTTGTGATGCTTTGTGACAGTCGAGTAGGGTTGCAGGCTTTACCAGCTTTGAGTGTATTTGACTAATCTGTGCATATCCCTATGGGAACATCTAGGTATGGTCCCCTTGCTGGTGCAAGCTGATCCCTGTTGGTTTACTCGATTATGTTAACCCTGGATGCTTTTTGTTTTTCTTTTTATGTTACTTTTTCTTTATTTATGGTAATGTTATATGTTGTTTGTATATTATTCAGCTTCATGCCGGCTCTTTTGTGATGAGATATAATCTCTGTAACTGTACCAAAAAGATTGCATAATTTCAATAAAAAGAGTTTGAAATAAATAGTTCAACCTCTGCTTTGTCCTGTGGATTGCTTCTTAGATTCTTCTGTTGGCTTGTATTGTGTTTTCTCCACTCAACGTTAAAAAACTTGGCCTGGTCCTGTGGATTGTCTCTTGGATTACCCCTTTTGCTTTGGTGTTCTGAACTGGACTTTAGGAAGACTTGGTTCCCTCCTTGTCTGCTGAGGTCCCTTCAGCAGCAACTTGTTCCTTCCTGGAGCCTATTATCCCTTAGAGCTACATCCCTCCATTAAATGTGCAGAGACCTACAGCATATACTTTCCACCTTTTTGCCTGAGCTTGTTGCTCCTACGTCTTGTACTTGTACGCAGAAGTTATAATCTCAGGAGAAAATTCACCCTCACAGGGGAGACGTAGTCAGTTCAAAAGATTCCAGACACCCACTTACGCTGGGACCACCTAAGATGAAGAAGCTTCGAATGCAGATAAGGGTTTTACCAAGGTTTATGCAAAGGTTTAGGTTTAACTGGAATGGTTTTTATATGGTCCACTAAATCGGTGATCTTTGAAAGTGGATGATTATATAATTTTACTTTAGAGTGAGAATTCTTAAGAAGATTTAAATTCTCAGCAGAATTTTTAATTAACAGAAGAAAACATTTGGGATTAATTTTGTATAGTGGTAGAAACGTTTTTAGAATAAGTTTAGATTATTTTAGTATGAGAAGTGAAGCCAGGGTTATAGAAAATTTAGCTACTAAGTTGTCTGACCAACCTAGAATTGTTTGTGGAGAAAAAGTATATATTAATAGCTTTAGCCGATATCTAGTCAATGGGTTGTCCTCCCACATGCATCTGTCATGGTTTCACATGATGAAAACCAATAGAATCTATATGATTTAATAAATTAGTAATATGAATATTATGCTGATAGTAGAACCATACATTTAAAATCACACAGGACCATTCAATTTGTTGAATTAGAAGACATTAGGACCAAAGTTTAGTTTAATTGGGATATAAAATCTCCTTAGTTGTTGTCCTAGGGTGATATAACAGTACTATAGAATACGACTCTGTGTATGAAAAGGCCAATTTTAAAAAAAGAGTGATTCACAGGAATCCTATAAGTAGAAGAAGGAGGTCACAATTTTAAATGATCCAAAAATAGTATCGCCCCTCGCCCCCTTTGTGTGAAGTTTGGTTAAAATGAGTGGCATGTAGGCAGGGGCATGAGGGAGAGTTTTTGCAAGGCTAGAATCAGCAGTAAACCATGTCTCATTCAGAAACAAAATATCTACATTATTTACTGTGACAAGGGGCCTCATCACAAATTGGGCGGTAATCTGGCGCAATTTCCGCCGAGCGGAAATAGCGTTACTGCCAGGTCGTGCAGTGCTATTAGCGCCGCATCAGAACCTGGCATGAGCACGCGCCCGACTCCCGCGTTAACGCTATTAGCGCCCGTCAGAAACTGCACTGAAATCAGGGTTACCGCTGGAAATACAGAGCTAATAATGCTACCGCCGGTAATCCCAGCACGAATAGCGCCAGCGGAAATGGTGTCAACAGGGAACGGGAAGCATTGTGGTGGCCATCTAAAAAAAAACAATCAATCAAATATCTCCGCTTCCTGCAGCCATCCGGTCCTGGAAAGAAGCCAGAATGTCTCAGGAGAGGATCACAGGCAAGGTGGCAGAACATTGTCTGCAGAAACCCAAATTCAGTGATGGGGAACTGGTGGTCCTCACAGATGAGGTCATTGCCCACTGTGACAAACTATATGGCAGTCAGCAGCATAAGACCACTGGACAGGCAAGGACAGCCATCTGGCATGCCATCAGCCAGAAGGTGACTGCAGTGACGAGTGTACCCTGTGACAGAGAGGACTGCCGCAAGCGGTGGAACAACCTGAGGGTCAGGATGTGGGGACTGCTGTCCCAAAACCACCATGAATCCCTGGCAACTGGAGGAGGCACTGTGGAGCCAGTGGTCCTCACCGCCTGGGAGGAAAAGTGCAGGATGGTGCTGGACATAGAAGGAATTGAGGGAGTTGTCAGTGCGGAGGCGGGTGCCAGAAGCCAGGAGGTGAGTCAACCCCTCCACCCCAACACAAGCGCATGCACAAATGACAGCCCAGCATAAGATACCCCAGTGGCCAGGGACACATGTCAGCAGACCCAGAAGCTGGGTATGCCAACAGGGTGGAGTAACAGGGTTGCAGATGCCACCATCCGCAGCAGCCATGGGGCAGGGCACTAAGGGCACCACTGAGCGTCACAGCAGCGGGAAGGGGTGGCAAGTGACCTAACAAAATGCTCACCAGACCCCTGCTGGTGCACCCTGTGCCAGCGGGATTGTGGTGCATGAACGACCGCAACACCGTGCATCAGTCACACCAACATATTGCAGGCCAAGTTGGCCTGCCTCACGTTGGCATGGCACACAAGTCACAGGGAAGTACACATCCCCCTACACCGACATGTGCCCAGCTTGCCAATCGCTGCACAGCAGTGCCCCATAGACAAATGCGAGTGCCATGGAGTAAGCCACCACCCCCACCCCGACCATGTGAGCGCCACCCGGGGAGGGGATGTGGGGTCCTGGAGGACAACAGGCATGCATGCCATACATCAGCTGCCCCAGCATGGACTCCCGACACACAGGCCAATGACCAACTGCCCATGTGTCACACGTTCATTGCTACAGGCATCCCCATAATGCTTGGTCCACAGGCAATCTCCCTTGACCAACCATGCCCATTTGCCCATTGGTGTGGGGTCCCACTCTACCATAGCAAATGTGTTTCTCATGCCAACACACATGGGGGAACAATACCTGACATTTCCTATGTCCTCTACAGGCACTCATGCATCGCCAGAGGCATCAGAGGAGGAGGAGGAGGTTGTTGCAGGCCAATCTGGGAGCAGCGCATCAGGCCCTCAAGGTCTGTCACCACCACCACCCCGCAAAGGCCAAGTCAGGCTACGCCGAGGCGGATGTTCCACTGTGAGACAACACAACAAAGCAGCGCCAAGCCAAGGTCCACTCCACAGGCCACCAGAACGAGCGCAAGGCACACTGCACACTCTCCCGCAGCTGAAGGCTCAAATACTGAGGCCACACCTGCTGGCAGGGTGACTAAGGAGTCACAGGGGAACATCAGCCCGGTACCACTGCCTAGAGAAAGGCTACAGATCCCAGACAGCCCTCAACACTGCCAGCGTCCACAGACCCCAGAGAGCCCTCCACGCCGACAGTGTTCCCAGACCCCTAAGCCAGATGTTGACACACCCTCTTATGGCTCCCCTGATTGCAGCCCAGGGCCAGTGCACAGGCCTTCTCCCATACGCCACACACCTTCAAGCAGCACCGTGCTGCGGAGGCTGGAAGAGATGTAGTGCAGACAGCTGGAGACGGAGGCGATAGGGCACACACACTCAGAACAACTGCAGGCCATATGGGACAGCATACATAGGGACACCCGCAGGATTCTGCGGGCCATCATGAAGAACTATGCCGAGACAACTGCCAGTACGGCCGCCCTGACACTATAGGCCCAGACGGTCAGGGAAGGGAGAGGACTGAAGGTGTCTCTGCACTGGCAGAGGCCATCCGCTAGAGCAACGAGTTGACATGCCAACAGCTCTGGGGGCCAGGCTCCATCCCTTCCACTTCTACCACTCCCACAGAGGAGACCCAGAAGTGCACACCGAGGCGTCAGTCACAGCACCTTAGGCGCCCAAGATCACTGGGGGCTGGCAGGGGGGGGAGAGGCCACGGTTGTAATGGACTCTGAGACAGTAATTGGCATGAGTGGCCATGCTGGGGAGTTGGTGGAGGAGTGGGAGGGGGGATAGTGTGCTGGGGAGATGGTGAGGGGAGGTGGGAGAAGGCATAGTGTGCTAGGAAGTTGGCGGAGGGAGGTGCGAGGGAGCTAGTGTGCTGGGGAGTTGGTGGGGAAGCGGAAGAGGGATAGTGTGCTGGGAGTTGGTGGGCAAGGTGGGAGGGGGGATAGTTGGGGCACTTCATCACATTAAAACCGTTAAACTTCATCAATGCGAGGACATTCCTGATTGTGTAATTGTCATATTTATTGATATAGGCGAGTGTCACACAGTCGTGCATGGCTTGTGCCATGTTAAAGTGTCAGAAGAAATAGTCTATCAGTCCCTGGCGGGCCAATCTCCTATCCCTCACATCATCTCTGGCAATGCGTACATTTGCCTCTGCCACAGGCACTGCATACTGCTCCTCTGGTGGTGGCATGTCCACATCAGGGGGTAGCAGGACATTCCTCTTCAGGCAGATAGTGTGCAGTATGGCACACACAAGCACAATTTTACCCACTTTCTCTGGAGCCTACATCAGGGTTCCACCAGTACGGTCGAGGCAGCGGAAACATGCCTTCAGGAGGTCAAAGGTACGCTCGATTCACACACGGGTCCAGCGGTGAGAGTGGGTAGAGGCATTATCCTGTGTGTTTGTGGATCACACACAGGGGTCATTAGCTAGGGCAGCTGTGGGTATTGTAAGGAACTCATGGTGGCAACAGTAAAGACAGACACAAGTGATCACATTTCAAGGGTGTTCATTAAACTGAGTTTGAAGGTTGGAAAAACACCTACTCTAAATCTAAAGCTGCGATAGGAGCAAGCTACGACCATCAAATGAAAATAAGGCAGTCCTAGTGGCGTTGTGTCAAATAAAAGGGCCTATACTAAGAAAACCAAATTGCCAATCATTACGCTAATTACGAAAAGCCCTGGTGAGATAAGGGCTGGTGGAGCTGTTTAGCTGTTTGGGTGGACGGTGGACAGAAACCTGTACCACAGGAGTTCGCTCGCACTGCAACAAGCATCGAGAACAGAGGTATTCCATACCAGTTGAACCCCGTGACAAACTCCAGGAGCATGGAGGACGAAGGGCGTTCGCTCCAGAGCAACATACCACGGCTGAAGGACGCGATGCTGAACAGGCCTGCCTCAGCCTCTGACTGTGATTTGCTAGAACTAGGTAAGCAAACTCTCCAGTCTTTCTTGTCACACCGACCAGGGGGAAAGGACCTAATTGCGACGAAACTTCCAAAAATTCCTAATAGTAGAAGAAAATCTACGAGTGGTATTGGAGCCACCACAACTAAAGTACACAATTCAGATCCCCAAAAGCCACACAATCCTTGTCCGTTTGATCTAGAGGAACCCAGTGACATAAGCTACCCACTAGCGGAGCCTACGGAGGCCCTCGTGGCCTCCCAATTACTCCCCCATAACCCGCCAACTGTAGACATCGTAGCAACCACAGAAGAGAAAACAATACCGTTGGCTGACCGAACGGCACATATAAATGAAAGCCTTATGACAAGCAATGATTTACCATTTCAATTAATAAATGCACCCGTTAATGGATCTACGAAGTCTCTATCTCGGCCAAAATTGTGTTCCATTGAATTGGATGTGACATCACTCCAAGAGGGCCAGGACATCTGCCCTAGCAAACTAAGAACTAACGAGGAAGATGTATACATTTCTGTAACCCCTGCTAAAAATGTCTTGTATGTGGGGGAGAAGGGGTCGGTAGAGCAGATCCAGGGGGTTTCACAGTCTAAAGGCTACCCCCTGCTAATTGACTTTCACGCTGCCCTGGACTCCCCCGCATTTGAAGATGTAACAGGTTTTCCCTCATGTTCCTCGTCACCTGTATCTTTTACTACTGAGTCGGATAAGGAAGATCAGGTTATGCTCTTGCCCGTTACGAAAAACCCAAACAACCCCCCAGATGACCTGATAGAGGAGGTCTCTGGGGAACTCCCGGATCAGAACGTGACCTCCCCAAGACATTCCTTTAGGGAGAGCCTACTGCGGGAAAAAGTTCAATCACCTACAACGACAAGCAAAGACGGTGACATTAATTCTGACGTGGAAGTCAGAATTGAGGAACCTCTTGTAGAGCTACAGGCACAGCCCAAACTACAAGACTTGAAAGGAAACGCAGCCAAAGTTAACCTGCCCGGAAAAATGCACCAGATCAATGAGAAGAGCTCAATAAGACGCGGGATCGTAGGCAGACTCCTGAATCGCAGGGCCCTCGACAGATGGAATTTGATCCACCAAACCCACCCAAGCTGGGGCACAATCCAACTCTGACCTCAAATCAACTAAGGTGGCACATCACTCCTAAGGACCCAAATCGGCGAACAAACTTGCCGCTTTTGCGGGCTCCTCTAACTAACATTATTCCACAAGTTTTACCCCAGGATGGGAAAGGGGTTTCTCGTGGAGGATCATTAAAAAGTACGGCTCTACAAACTTCGTTCACTTCAACTAGCACAGGTGACAACAGGGGAGGCGAGATAGAACAGGGAGGCGAGATCATGGTTCCTGATAAGGACTTAGTCCACCTGTTACCAGAAGATACCAACTATGAGATCCCTACTAATCTCCGGCCAGTGGATCACAGACGTAAGAGGACTATAAATTCCAATATAATGACCCCAGAGTCCAAGTCCACGCGTCAATCCACTAATGAACATATACATTGTGACAGAACTTGCGATCAATCTGCTCAATGTGACCCAGGGCGCCAATACAGGCGTTTGAGCGAAATCCCTGCTAGAGATTCGCCCTCAAAGAAAATAGTCCTGATGACAATCATGTCAACAATCGCCATCGCTTTAACCCCTTTCTGCAAATTGTATGAGGCATTGAACGAGGCCCAGAAGGACCATACAAAGTTGTTAGCCATCATGAGCACAAAGTTAGCATTCCTGGAAGGGTATAAAACAGCACATTTAAGAGAGAAAAAGCCCACCTGTCCTATAACTTCTGAGCCCACAACATCGACACCCGCCCACTTAGGAGACTTTGAGAGATCCGAGCACCTCAGGGTTGGTCTGTTCAATCCACGGGAATTGGCCTGTGTAACGAAGATTCTGGGCAAATTCACATGGCCTCCACTCCAGCTTTAACAGAGATCTTAAAAACAAGAGAGGAGAGGGAGGCCAAGAGTGCAACTGTTAACCATTCTAGGGGTATGGCAGATCACACCAACGTCGACACTGGCGACTCCAACCACCAGCCCGCATTGAGTCTAGCGACTCAAAGCAGAACCAGTGATTCAGGTCCAAAAGGAATTGCCTATAAAAATGTGGCAAAGAGCAAAGCCGCAAGCATTCTGTAAGACACTGAGAAAGATACACCCCGAGTGTCATTTGGGATTTTTTCCCAAAAAGCTCTGACAATTGAATCATCGGTTTCTGGATCAACAAATATATTCTGCCTAAAAAGCCATGCAGGATCTTCAAAGTCAACGCTGAACAATCGCTTAAAAAAACAGGTGTCGCCCAGAAAAAAGGTCACCTCACAGTTTCTATGTGAGAAGACTTGGGAGAAAAACCAAGGAAGAGATAAAGTCATCGAAGATCCGGCACCGGAGTCTGACGATGAGACTCAATCAATTGACCTTATGAATTTGAGCACATATTCAGTAGAAGACTCAGAATCTGAATTATCAGCTAATCAGTCATCAAAGAGAAACATTGATCAAACAGAAGCAGAGCTAGTCCCTCAAGAACCTCCAGCAAAACAAGTATTTACTGAAGGTAGATTACCAACTGCTAAGAAGTCCGTAAATGAGAGGAACTCCTCGGAAAGGAATGGACATTCACAGGAGCGGATCAAAAAGTCTTCTAAACAAGAAAAAGGGACGAATACAAAGAGCAAGACCACCCACAGGGAAGGTGGCGAAGACTTCAATCGGGGAACGAGATCTGAAGCCACAAAACAAGTAAGGAGCACTTCCCCCTCAATCTGGGAGACAGTACCAATAAAGCGGGGGCAGAACCCAAGACCCCCTCCGAAATCTCTTGAGGCAAGCAGAAGGGAGCAAAACTCTTGAGAGAGGATACCTGTTAAAGAAGACAGGTTACATAGGTTTAGCAACCATTCTGAGAAAACAAAACATACTAAGAAAACCAACCAAGGTTCATCCTCGCTGATCCCCCAACGTAGCAGAACTTTCCTCTTGGAGAGAATAACACCATTAAAGGATAACCGGATTCTAAATCGCTGCACAATCGCCGATCTCTTCAAGCAAATACCGTGCCTCAGACCCCTTGTATCAAACGACCTTAAAGTGGTGGAACCTAATGCGATCCAGGGCAATGACAGCTCGTTCCTTCACGTGGATTCCCCTATAATCAGGAAAATATTACTGGAAGCGAAGCATTACCTTTATGACCTGGGTTACAACCTGAATGAAACCAATCCAGATGGAACGCCAAAAGGAGAACCTACTGCCCAGAGCGATAGTAGGAACGGCCAAAGAACCGAGAGAATGCCTAAAGACTACATGGGTAAGAAGACCCACCAGAAACACAGAGGTGAAGTGACAGAGAAGTCTTCTCCGGTTCAATCCGGATATTTAAAACTCCATCAGACCACAGGAAACTTCTCTAAACATTCACAGAACTTAGAGCGATTAAACAAAGAAAAAATGCTTAACACCTCGCAGGCCAGCAATAAGGAAGATCACGCTCTAGGGGAAAAAACCCAGAGGGGTAGAACGCCCAGGGGACCACACCCGCGAAAAAGCCGTACTCCATCACCCCAGTCGAAGGAAAAGCCCAGGAAGGCAGACAATTCTAGCAGGTCTCGGGGTCTGCGTCGTTCATCACCGACTAATTGGTCATGGAAAGCAGCTGAGGAAAAAAGAAATTCCAGGTGTTAGCCACCAGAGAGAAAGAACAAGGTAGCCAGAACAGGTTTTCCCTTGAATCAGCCCAAAAAACCACTGGAAAAAACACTCAAATTGGGCACTTGGAACACAAGAGGATTTAGCCATCTAACCTCCAACACTGATGTTAACTTGGGAAGCTTTGACCTCTTGTCTTTCCAGGAGACCTGGCTCTGTTCATAACCAACTCTCGAGGGATATGACATTTTCAGTCTCCTGTGCAAAAAAAGGGCCAAAGGGGCGTCCCAGATCGTGGCTGCTTACCGCATTATGTAGAGGGTGCGCCTTATCAATAAAGACCTCCCTTCAGGCCACAGAATTTATATTGGCAACCGTCTTAGACTGGCAGCAATTCAAGGCCATTGAGGGAGCAACCAAAATTGAATTTATCCTCCTGATAAATACTTACTGGAACCCCATTGCAATAACCACCAAATCCTTTTTGGAGAATATGGTAACATTAATAGAAGATGCACGAGAAAGCTTTGAAATAAACCATGTGATAATTACCGGGGACCTAAACGTTCGTTGTCATGATCCAGCCCAACAGACAAAAAGAAAACCTGTATTAATGGATGGAGAAGCACGGGGCCGCCAATGGGAATCCTTAATGAACGCAATGGATCTCCATAACTTACATTGGCTGAAATCAGTGCAATCATTAAACATCTGCACATGGGAAAATCTGGGTAGCTGTGTTAACATCGATCACACATACGTATCAAGAGAGTTCTTGGCCCAGATAACAGCCTTCGAAATTCTGCGAACCACTCATAGTGATCACAACTTACTCGTGACCACATGGAACTCGGCCTCCCTTCCAAATCAAGTGATGTCCGCAAAGATTGAATCTAGTGGAAAGGGAGTACGAGTTAAATGAACGAAGGAAGCAATCTCATCTCTTAAGGCAAGATACATTAGGCTCTCCAAACAGATGGAGGGAGATTTAGGTCCCCCTGTTGATTACCAGCCGCTGCTACAGGTTTATAAGAAAGCAAATAACTTTGGGCGACCAATAGCACGGTCTCACCTCCACGAATTCAATACACATTTGGTGGAGCGACGAAGGCTGGTAAGGAAAGTGAAAAGACTTGCTTCCACTTACAAGACCGCAGATCTTTGCGCAGAATCATCGGAGGAGGTCAAAAGGTACAAAGCTTGGTTGAGACAACACTGTGTAAGTCTGTATCAACACGACTCAGAATTAATGTTGAGAACATTTAGTGGCAAGTCATCATCAGCCTTCTGGTCACTAATTAAGAACCCAACAACTGCTCCAATAAACAAGCTTCAGAATAACGTGAGGAAAAAAAGTGGATTGACCCCATTACCATCTTATATAGAAAACCACCGAATGCACCTATTTCCACACCAGCATCGATACCCTTGCGGGTCCATTGGGATATACCACATGATCTGGAAACCATCATAGAAAAAATAAAAAAGCTAAACAACTCGAGAGCAGGGGGGCCTGATGGGATTTCCAATTTGGATCCAAAACAACACCCAGAGGCTTGGGCTGCGTTTATAAGTAGGGCCATTGACAATTGTAAGAGGGCAAGACAAATTCCCTCCTCTTGGAAAAAAGCTCATATTGTCCCAATTTTTAAGAAGGGCGCTAGAGACGATCCTAGGCAGTACAGGCCAACTGCCCTCCTTGACACCATAGGCAAGATTTTTGGATCACTGGCGTTGGATACGTTTCAAGAGTGGACTCGAGAAAGCAACACGGCGGACCCAATGCACGCGGGTTTTGTAAAAGGACTGGGGACCTCAGCAAACATTCTGGCACTGAACACCCTTAAAGCAAGATGCAAGGAAAATAAACCACCGATTTTCTTAGCATTCGTTGTCCTGGTCCAGGCTTTCGACCAGGTCAGCAGGGAAGCTTTATGGGGTAAATTGAAGGCAAATAACTGTCCAGAAACTATCTTGGACCCTATTCGAGCCTTGTATACTGATACATCCATCCAAGTCAGGCTGAACAACGCAGGCCTCTTATCAACTGAAGTAAGGACGGAAAGAGGCGTGAAGCAGGGGTACCCCTTGGCCCCAGCATTATATAATGCCTACACCAGCGATTACAAAGATCACAAAAGCGAAGTTAGAATGTTCCCTCCTCTCTTGGGTGAGGATAAAATATTGAGAATTATATATGCAGATGGCATCATACTGATGGACATGACTATGATCGGTTTACAAAGACAGCTGATAAATCTGCAAAAATATTTGAATCACAACAATCTAGAACTTAATAAGGACAAAACAAAAATAATGTCCTTTGATAAACAAACAAGGAAAAAGGAAAAAATGAAAATAAGGCTTGATGAGGATTTGTTGGAAAAGGTGGATCAGTTCCGTTACCTGGGAGTAATAATCAGTAACAACGGTACTGAAATCCCCATGCAGGAGCACCTTAATGGGAAGACAAAAGTTCTCGTAGCTCAAGCAAAAATCATCAATAAGAAATACAGTCGTTTCACTTTGATCCCTACCATCAAATTCTATAAGGCAAAGATGGTTCCCAGTTTGACTTATGGGGTGGAAGCTACGCCATCGCTACCGGATAACCTTTGGCCTAAACTGGAAGGGCTCTTTTGGCGTAGTGTCCTGCATCTTCCAAACTCAACCCCAGTGGCTGCTATTCGTAAGGAATTGAGCCTCATTTCACTAAAAACTACAGTGGCCAGAAACAAGTTGATGCTCTACAGGAAACTACTCCTGCCTAATCCACCGAAGATTTTGAAGGAGTTACGGAATGAACTAACTAAAGGCACATGTAAAACACTATCAAATTGGGGAGAAACACACTGTGTTCTTCTGAGAGACATTGAAAGCTCAGAGGAAGAACTGATAAGTAATCCCACCAAGGTTTGTAAGCGTTTGCTTCCGACAGATTGGATCACAACCTTGGAAGAAACAGAAAAGTTGAAACTGTTATCATTCCTACCGCATTTTCCTATTAAGATTAACGAACTAAGGACTTATTTGGCAATTGTTCCCGATAGAACAATGCAACAGAGTTTTCTGAGAATCCAGATGAACCTGCTATTGACCAACGAAATCCTGTCAGCCAGAGGTCAATCAATCACAAACGATTGCAGATGGGGAACATCAAACACCTCCTTCTTGAATGCCTGGGCACGAACTTGGCACGTACAACTTGGCACGCACAGCACACTTGGGCCCCCTATTCCAAGACCTACGTTGTTTTGATGGAGAGGAATGGTGGGCCAGGCTAATGAGCGGGGAGAAAGTTAGGTGGGTGGTGCCAAACGTCCATTTCTTCCGATCATTCGGCCTGGACGGACAACAGGAGAAGTCCTGAACTGGCAGGATTCAGGTGAGATGAATTAGTCTATCTACTATCTATCTCGATCCAGAGAACCTCGGCAGACATTAGCAAAACTAGGACCGGGAACTCAAATTGAAGTGCAATAGAATTGAATGGGAACGTTACACATAAACTTGAAATTATCTTATTTCAAAGTGGAAGGTTTCGTTTTACTTTGTTAAATGAAGACTAATTGGTTCTACTAAAAGACAATGATAGAACTAAGAACCAAGAAAAACGAAAGGCGAAATAAGCAAAAAATGTTGTAAAAATTTAAATGTCAATTAAAACAAATAAAATAAAAATAAAAATTACGCTAATTACAAAAAGAGCGTGGGATATGGTATTCAATAAAAAAAGAAGTGTTCACAAATAAGTCAGGATGTGATTGCCAGGGGTCTTCCTTCCATACGTTTTGGGCACAGGACAAGGTGGATCTCCTGAGCACATCACACACTCAATCTTTCCCAGCACGAGCCGACATGCGTACCAGCCATCAGGTTCTTCGATGGTCAAGTCTCTTTCAACAAAAGTATTTTTGCCTTCGAGGGCCTGGTATATTCAACAAACAAACAAACAGTTCTGTTCTACTTATACGTTGGGTGATGGCTTCACCTCTGGGTCCCCCTCTTCTGGGCGCAGACCCCTCACAAATCGTATTCAATAAAACAAATAAACAGTTCCTTTCTCACTGGACTTTGGGTGATGACTTTCCACCCCTGGATCTCCCCCTTTCAGGTTCGGACCCTTCTCGGACGTCAGCCTCCCTCCTTCGGGTTCACTATGGATTTTCCTTGGCTCACTAATCTTAATGTTTATTTAAACAATTCTTCAGGCTCCACCCCTTTCTGTCAGCAACCCTCTGCCGGGTTCACGCTTGCCAACCTTTGGTAAACAGTTCACTGTGGACATCCCTCTGCCGGGTTCACTCCTGTCAACACACTGTATTCCGGCCCTTTAGACTTTGCCTCCTTTTATGGGCATCCCTCCTTCGGGTTCACTCTTGCCAATTGTATCTTTCTTATTCAGCTCTTACGATATGGGACTCATTTCCCTTAGCTTCATAATTCAAACAGTTCACTGTAGACATCTCTCTGCCGGGTTCACTTTTGTCAACACACTGTTTCTTGGGATTTTAGACTTCGCCCCTCTTTATTGGCATCCCTCCGCCGGGTGCACTCTGGCCACTTTTTAATTTTCTGTTTCCTTCATCTTGATGTGGGATTCACTACCCTTGCATTTCATTGGTTTGTCAGCCAACGACTTTCGACTGTACAGGGATTTGGCCTGACCCCTGTATGACCACTTTGACCTGTCTTGGCGGTTCTCCTACGGCCTTCTGATATTAACTGTTTCATTCAACACAGGATCAACCAGAGTCTCTTTAGTGAGCACCCACGTGGTGCCTCTCCCCTCTGAAGCTGGTCTTCCCTTAACAATTCACAGATCTTTGAACTTTGCCACTTTGAAACTTTCACTCAGCACAGTTCAGTTTCTTTATCGGCTCTACCCTCGAATCGCCGGCTGTGATGAACTGCTTGACCTTCTTCATATTTGGAGTCAAGGCTGGTACCACGGTAGCAGGAGTCTCCCTCAGACCTGCTTACCAGCGTAGGCACGCTCCGTGTACCATTGACATCTGCTGCAACACACTTGTTCGTGGTCTTATGATTCCTTCTACGGAGGTCTCACAGGCCTGACTCGGAAAGGGCAAGGTCGCTTCTCTCCTTGTCACCCTCTTGGTTCGCGCCGTCTTTCTCCTCCTTTTGAACTGCTGTGCCTCGATAGCTGTCTCGTTGTGTGGTCTGCCTTGCTCGTCCTCTGCTCTCGTGCTTCACCTTTTATCCCTGTGGGGAAGGGAAAGGGCTGTCAGGTGTGTGTCATTCTGGTCAATTGCCTGACTTTGCCTGACCCTTGTATTGGGACATCTCAGGTAAACATCTCTGGTGTTAGTCCGTTGTCTTTGGTGTTGTGCAAAAGTGTTTGTGTTGGAAAAGGGGAGGGGGCAGTGTTTTTCAATGTCCTACGTGGTAGGATGGGGAAAAGGTATTGAAAGAAGGGGGATACCATGTCTCACCCATCGGTGTCCCACTCCCCAAGGACCCCTCCCTCGAGGAGATCCTCCATCACTGGTCCACCCCCAGGAACTGGATCAAATAACGATGGGCGTGTCCTGGCCACCTGGATGACAGATCCCCGGGGACTAGCTAGGGAGACATCTTCAGGTTTCTCACAGTATCCGGAGTCACCTGCATGTGGGGATGTACAAGTATTAGTCACGGTGTAAGGTGTGTGGGTGGGTTTACACAATATCAGGACAATGGACAACTTGTGCATGTAAATGGGCCTTCTTTTCATGTCATGTGTCGATTCTATGTCTGTGCATGCTGTGTCACTCGTGTCATGCATTGTTTCTGCGTCACATGCACCCTGTTCCCTTGCAGCATATGTTACGTGAGGTGTATGTTGGTGACATGTGCAGCTGACATGATGGATGTCATGTGGCAGTGTACTTATACTGTGCGTGTGGCATGCTGGGTTTCCCATGGGCCCTCCCTGAGCACATGGGGTTGCTGGGTCACACATGCATGCACGGCTGTGGTACTGGCAGGGTGGTTGTTGTGTGATGCGATATGGCCATTTGTCAACATTGCTTTGGTAAGGGCATGTTGCATTGTGGTACCTGTAGTGATGTTGGTGTTTGCAGTTGCTACTATATATGTACATCAGCTTCTCCATGCAAGTAAGTCCGACATGTGCATGCTCTCCCTGGCCTGTACTGTGACATTGGTGTGGGAGGTGGTCACGTATGGATTTTGCATTCGCTTGTCATGGCATCCTTTGTGTAGTTATTTGTACCCCCCATCCCTCATTTAGCCATGTGCTTCACAGCACATGTGTGCTAGCTTTTATACTTATCCCCTATCCAGGTCTGTGGTCCTCTGTGCCTCCCCATGTATCCTGGCAGTGTGCTGTTCCGTAGGACCATGGCATTGTGGGTGGAACCAGGGTAGCGGGCACAGCAGTGGGTGATGTACAGGTTAGGGTATCATGTCACCTGCACATTCAGGGAGTGGTAGTGCTTGCGGTTACAGTACACTGCTTCGGGTGCAGTCCAGGGCAGCAATCACATTTGGCATTTGGGCAACAGCATAGAACTGTGCCTTCGTGGCATTGACCTGGGCTGCGGTGGTAGGCAGTGAGATGTGGCATTGCGCTTGCCGCAGGAGGGATTCAAGCACCTGGCCCCACACTGTGCAGAATGTGGGCTGTGCCATACCGTGCATCATGGCCACAGAGTGCTGGAAGGTGCCAGTTCCAAGGAATAATAAGACAGATATTAGCTTCAGCAGTGGGGGCACACCTGTCGGGATGTTGATCCTGCTCCCTATGTCGTCCTATGTTGTGGTGAGCAGCTCTGTTATGGTCTCCTTGTACAGAGTGACCAACTGGCTGTCGGTGAGGGTCCAGGGTGAGGGCCTAGCCCTGGGGATCGGTGCACGCCTTGCCTGGGCTCTCCTCCTCCTCTTCCTCCTCCTTCCCCCGACCCTCCCCTGTACTCCCTGTGCCCTGGCCTGGTTGTCCTGCCTCTCTATTTCCAGCCGCAACATGAGCAGCTGCCTGTCCCAGCTCACAGTGGCTAGTGGCAGCATGGTGTTGGACACAGTGTTTCAGGTAGGGATGTGCCTTATGTAGCCCTCTGGGGTGGATTGGGATAACCTGTGGCTTCATTTCAAGCCCCTGTGTTCATATTATTTGTGTTCTCAGCGGTATCAGTACCGTTTTTCGGCGCTAATGCTGACATACATGGACATGTGATGCAACTGTGTTTGCGCCTTATGTGGCCGGCTGTAATAGTGCTGACTGTAATTGCACCGGCTATAATAGCGCCAGCTGAGCTGATTTTACAGTTGCAGGTATTTTTGCCAGCTCATGATCCGTTGGAGCGATATTGGCCAGCGCTAATTCCGTTACCGCTACTTTTAAGGGTTATCGCCAACTTGTGATGAGGCTCAAGGTCATTTATTTCATAAGCATGAGAAACTGCATGGCAGGCATTTATTTAAGCGCAATGAATGGTGTTTTCATCAGGCAAGATTAAGAGTTTTCATATGGGTAGTAGATTTCCAGTTATCTGATAAGGATTATTTGGAGTCAATTAGTGGTGCAGCAACAATGGTTTCATTTCAGTATTCAAAACTGAGTAACTCTAAGTGTGTGAAAAGCTCTTAAAGAAAATCAGAAGAGTGAAAGAGCAGAGTGAGTTTAGCACCACGCTCGAATAAGAGTCTACATCCATTAGAAATACTATGAATTACTTACTGAGAGTGGCTGAAAAATAATCAGGCATCAAGTGAGAGTAAAGAACATGTGCTGGCGAAGAAAGAGCCAACAGCGTGCTATGAGAGGCTAATCCAGGCACAATAGCTTTGCTGACACAAGTCTTTTGTGCCTGCACATCTCATGATGATGACATGCAGATGTAGCAGACAGCAAAGCTAATGGGAGAAAATGCACAACGGTGACAAACACATCTGCAGCATAGTGTACAGAAATGAAGAGAATGTGTTCCCTAATCCCTGTTATGTGTGGAGAAGTATGTACACTGATGCCTCTGTCTTTGGCCCGATGCATATCAGTCTCTGTCCCATTCAGGTCTCTTTTTCTACTCTTTGAGGTGGTTGCTCACAGACTACATCAACCAGCATGCACCAGACCCCTGAGAAACCAGGAATCGATTGTGGCCCTGGGAAGCAGCACAACATAAAAAAAAACTGTCACAGGTTTCCCCCTTTCTCACCTGTTTTCGCTGCTTGATGGATTCCGTTGTAGACGTTTTCTTCCTTTTGGTTCGGGTCTTGTACAAGCCCGCTCGGCCGTCTTCGGCTTCCAGTGTTCGTTCAACTTCTTGTCCGGGATCGATAGTAAACTCCGGGAAATCCAGGAAAAAATAAGGGGAAGAAGCACTCGGAGGCGGGTGCACGGATTCCGGGAGAAGGTTGGGTAAGAAGGAGAAGGGATAGAATGGAGCAAGGGTCCGGGAACCAGGAAAGCAACAAAGTTCTGTGAAAGCGAACTACGGAGCACACGTCTAGCCACAGCTAACAGTAGCGTTGAGACTGGTAGGCAGCGTTCAGTGTTTGCGGCCATGTTGGTAGCACAACAGAGTGCAAGCCCCGGCGTGACAGGGACCAGGAGGCCCAGAAGGGGCATGTCCGATGGGTCATGACAAAAACAACAACTGGGACTACAAGTTACACAATGCACCTGGGCACAATATACATGACCTGGAACAGAGTTTGCGGCAGGTGAACAGGTGAAGGAGTACATGGAGAATACTTTTTGTCCTATGTGGAGAAAGTGAAGCTAAGGATTTGGGATTGAGAGAATGGCACCAATTTGAGCTGTTTGTATGTGGGTGAATGTGTGTGTGAGAGAGATGGAAGTAAGACCTAAGTTAGGGGAGCAGAGGTGGTAAGATGAAAGGGAGGGAGAACGAGTTTACTGAGCAGTGGTCAGTTCAGTGAGCAGGGCCCTATATCCATGGGTGTGATTTTGTCGAGAAGGGCACAATGTCCCATGAAGGTGAGCAGGAAACCATATCCCTAGAGGTGGTTGGCAGGGACGTCATTTTGCCAAAATGCCAGGGGTAGCGGAAGTGACATCACACGACCCTTGACCTGTGATGACGTAACAGCAAATGATGTCATTTGACCCCACCCCGAAGTGATATTGCGGGAAGCGATGGAACACGACCTTTCACCCCTTGACAAAACAGGAAGTTACATCACATAGCATTGTTCCTAAGTACACTACGAAAAATATGGTTACAATATCACTATAATGTGATATACATTTCATACAAGAATGGATCACAATATGTATCTTTAAGATCAGTGTCTATAGGCCCATATTACCAAATTACTGTGAATGCCAGCAGACGTCCATGGCCAAATGATAATGATGTGTTATTATATAGCACTTAAGCTTAAGCGCTTAATATAGCAAAAATATACATACAATATCATCCAACCTGTGTTGGTACTCATTTATCAACCTAGGAATAATGGAAGTCTGAGTTGAGGTGTTTAATAACTGACTAAATCAGTGACTCACACCATGAAGTGTGCCTGAAATAAACCATTAATGAGTCTAGCAATTATTGTATAGAATTCCAGAAAGGCACATTATTTGGTATTCCTGTTCTTTCTTATTTAGGGTCACTGTTGAAAGTGTTAGACTTGCGGAACCCCTGTTTTTTAAATTTATTTTAAATTTAAAGAGCCCTGAACAAGAAAGCCAGCCACTCCAGAAGCGAAGAGCCACATGGCGCTAGCTACAGCCCAGAAGCTTGGATTATTATTTTTTTTTAAAGACACTTGTTTTTCTTTTTTTTTAGGGGTAGCAAGGAGATCACAGGGGTAGCAAGGGAGACCACAGGGGTCGCAGTTGTGACCCCTGGTGACCCCTAAATGACGTCCCTGGTGGTTGGAGGAGCATAGATAGAGGAGTAGTTATAGGGGGACACCATCATGAGCGAGGCAGAGATTAGTGATAGGATGATGGGATTGCGAGGATGGTGGAGAGTACAGACATGAGAAGGGTGAGAAATGATAAAGTCAGGAGATGGAATGTAGAAAAGTGGAGGAGAGACAGAGGGAGGGAGATAGGATTAGATGGGTGGAGAGAGGCATAGTGAGAGAGTGAGAGGAGAGTGAGGTTAGATGGGGGTAAAAACAGTCATCTAGATGTAAGGCACATGAGGGTGATCAAACTACCCCATCTAGGTGCCCTAGTATGTCCTTGAGGGAGTTAGAGAGATAGGGCTATGGCTTTTAGACCCTCCCTATGACACAGGCAGATCAGACATTAGGGGTCATCTGGTTATGGAGAATCTGTACAGTGATAAGACTGTTAGCAGTATGGAGACTGGGCATACATATTTATCAAGATCCTGTGGATCTGCTGCAGTATAATTTGCTAAATAAATTGGAACCCTGCTATAAATTGTGTTGGATTGTTCAATCAAGATAACGATCTCCATGAAGGGTAGGTTAGCACTGTTCAAAATGATTCTCCTTTCACAACTGTGAGATGCATTCCAATGCCTCAACATGATGGGCCCCTTCATGTTTTATGAAATTGGATGGGTTGCTGTCTTCCCTTCTGGGAGCTGGAAAAAGAGCCAAAATTAGCCCAGCAACCAAGAAGTTACCTTAACCAAGGCTGGGCTGTGAGCCACAGGGAAAGGTGATGTCCCAAGAGATATGGATGGTTCAGCAATGGTGTGGGGCAGGCAGGGTTTGCTGAATGATACATAAATAGGGTCCTGGTATTTGTCTATATCATTTCCAAATTCTGGTTACGGACATATAGGAGGCTCCAATTGGTTAGGTCATACCTAGCAGAAGGGATCCTTTTAGGCACTTTGGGGGAGGGACATAGTTTATCTAGGAGGGCATTGGATCACTGGGAGACCGCAGTGTGTAGGACCTGGGATAAGCTATTTTCCAAGGGCAGATTACAAGATTGTTATGGTCTCAGGGGGACAGAGAGGTATACTGTGCCCATTTCTGGCATAACATTAACGTTTATGGTGGAACCAAAGAACCCTTGAACAGTGTATGGTTGAGCTGGTGGGCTGTAGAGGGAAGCTCACACATCTCTACCAAACATTGCCCTCTTTGGAGCGGCACAACACTGCATAAATTAAACAAAATGTGCTTGTGTGATATAGATGGGAGCTGTTTGGCATTGAGTGGGATTGGGGCTGTGCACATGTATGGGCGGTATCTGGTAATGGCCGCTTTAAAGGTATTCAGCATTTGCAGAGCCCTGCACAAATGAGAATCCAATGCAAGAAAAGTAGGACTTATTTTGGCAAGTGGACGACAAACTGGATTGTACAAAATGCAATTCCAATATGGAGGACCCCCTTGAAATAGCCCTGGGTACTTGTCGTGTGCCTGACTCAGCTAGCAAATTGACAATAGGTGGGAGTTATGGAGTTAACCACATGCAAGCTGACCACCATGTTCGCATGCAGGTTGTATGCACCTGAGAGTTATCAAGCAGTTAGGGGCACAGTGTGCTGTTGCGCATCAGTATTAAATGGCACAAGAAAGAAAGAGTGATGTGGCAGAGAAGGAAATGGTTAGAGAACGAAGAGAGGAGGTGGATGAGCTGAAGAGAAACATTAAGGATGAGGAGGGCAGAGCATTAAGACCTGCTATAGAGAAGTGTGGAGAAAGAAAGCAGAGAATGGGGATTTGAGAAGGAGAGAGAGTAAAGGCAGGGCGAGAACCAAAGGGGCATTAATGAGGAGGGTGGAAGAGGCTATTAGGAGTACTAAAGAAGACAACGAGTTCACACAGGAAGAGGAGCAATGAGTTTGAAAAAGAATTAAGACAGGACGAGGAATTGGAATGGACGGGCACTATGCAGGAGAGATAGTTTAAACCAGTAGAGGAGCAGGTGAATATTCAGGAGGAGGAGTTAACACCGGAAAGGGAAAAAAAAGCATGCCAAATGGATAAACACAGCAGGAAGGAGGAGGAGTTAGAGAGTGGCGGATTATCGGGAATGAGAGAAAGAGAAAGAATAAGCAGGGGAGCGATAACATGGAGTATGGGGGAAGTGGCAAGTAAGAGGACCTGCCTGTGGAAAGAGGCAGCAAGAACATGGGCTGATCTAGATCTAGGCTCTGGGGAGGCTCATGATCTGGTGAAGGAGCAACAGGGTCAAAGTCTGAAAATCCCAAGGCCCAAAACCATCCAAAGAGTCAGACGTTCAGAAGATTAAGATGGGTGTGGGTGAAAGGTTCTGCCAAAGAGAGAAAGAAAAAAAGGAATATCCCGAAAAGTTCTGCAAGAGCCAAGAAAGCCATCACACTTGGCTAAGA
The DNA here is from genome assembly GCF_040938575.1 of Ambystoma mexicanum. Classification (NCBI taxonomy): domain Eukaryota; kingdom Metazoa; phylum Chordata; class Amphibia; order Caudata; family Ambystomatidae; genus Ambystoma; species Ambystoma mexicanum. Next base: position 1,110,930,517 of record NC_090921.1, on the reverse strand, counting down.
AGGAGGTGTCGGGCACTTGAATGTCCAATGATTGTGAGTGGCTTTTTTCCCATCAGGAAGGTGGAATTTATAGGAGAAAGAAAAAGATTGAGGATCACTGTCATAAGAAAGGTAGGACTAGTTTGTGGTTGTTTGCAAGAACCCCACGAAGTGACCTGAGTTAGCCCCAATCCCTTATTGTATGATGTCTATAACAAACCCTTGAATCATATATTCTGGTTCTGAGTCATCAGTTGATCTGAAACTCTCGAAGACCAGATACAAGGTCCAACTCCTATCTCATCGACAGCATAAAAGTCAGAGAACCTCAAGAGTACAATTGTCACAACCACAGGGACTGCTCTAAAAAAGGATCCTTGTAGCTTTTGACTGGACATTTAAAAGTGATAGATGATTTGGCAGAAGCCAAACCAGCTTTGTATCCCATCCACCGCCGGCAGTCCTGTTATAAAGGAGAGGATTATGGAACTTTTTTCACACATTTTGCATGGATAGCAGAGACAGGCAAATGTTGCGTCTGAGTCAGCAAGAATCTTCTGATAGAGGTTTAAAAGGCCCTTATAAGGACCTGAATCGAGATAGATTCAAAGCTGCCAGGTTCTCAATTGGCTTGTATGTGACATTTTCATATGTGCAGTGGGTTTGTGTGTTACATTTCCATGTCTTATGTTTGACACACTGAGTGACACCCTTTTCTGAGCGGAGCTAAGTACTTACATCCATGAAATAATGTTTCTTTGATTTCCTACACCCTTTTGTCCAATACAAGTGTCTATAATCAGCTTTAAAACAGGCATACCACTCCTATAGTACCAATGCACGAGCACTAAAATGCTTTTTTCATGTTCTTCCTTGAAATGTCTGTAATGCTGTAAAGAAAAGAGCTGGCGCCCCATTTCTAAAGTGTCTAGTTATTTCAATAGTATGGGCCTCATTATAACCCTGGCGGTAGCCGTGCCTGTAAAACAGGCACGGCTGCCGCTGGAGTTGCATTTTTTCCAGCACCCGCGAATGGGAAATTGCCGGGTCATGCTGAGTTTGGCAGACCCGGTAATTGTCCATTCTCGTGTGCCGGTAATAAGGGACTCCCCATATCCCCATTCGGCCCCATAGGGCTCAATGGGAATAGGGAGGGCGGTAGCACCGGTACCGCTAATAACGGTACCGGTGCTACCATCATGTTCTGCTCGCGGGTGCCGGTCTGCCCGCCAGTAACGGTAGTTTACCGGCACCGTTGTTACCGTACCGCCAGGGTTATAATGCGGCCCTATGTCCTTGCTTATGATGCACAAACTGGAATTTTTTGTAGAAATTAAACGTTTGAGCTTTGTGTCATGCCTGCGCCAAAGAATTACCTTTGTTGACCTTTAAGTTTTGAAAGTACACTTACAAAAGGATTAGAAGAAACACTGTCTCACTGTGCTGGGTTGCAACTAATGTATTTGCTTACCAAATGTACTGCAGAGTATATGCTAAACAGAGATTAGGACATTAAGGCTCTCTTTGCCAAACGGGCTCTACGACACATGCATTCAGGAACGATATAAATTAATTAGATTGGAAAGACTCGGTATTAAAGAGATTAATACATTTTGGGAGAAGATCACTACGCAGCAATATCTTGATCAAGATAAAATCCCTCAGGTTCTTAGAATTTTGATCTTGCCTGAGTTCGAGAACCCAGAGGATAGTGCCTTGGTGTAAGGCTCTCTATAAATAAACAAATCAATCAATCAATCAATAGCGGTTTAGCCAAAAAATGGCAAGATAACCTTGTAGCCAGTTCCAAAACTATGATTCAACAGTGGTGGAACATGCAGAACGAGAAAATGTGTGTATTGTGGCACAAATTGATATATTAAAACAGGAAATTGAAGTTAAGGAGGCACCCACGACCTCTAAAGAGAAGAATTATAAAAACCATGTATTCAATCCTTAGACAACATCAAGATGAAGTCAAATTGCGGAAATCTAAGATGAAACTCAAATTGAAAATAAAATTTGCAACCAAAGTAAACCAGTATGCACTACCAGAATCAAGAGCACCAATTTTGGATATTTCCATGGAAAATATAGCACTTACACACTTGATCTTGTCCTTAAAAGAGATCAGAATATTTCTATTCACAAAGTGATGAACACCTTGAACCTTGAACAACAGAATATGAACATTCTTGAATTGGTGATAAAATTAAAACTGATTTCTAATTTTCATGGGATAACACGATTGACATATTCCATAAAGTGGTCACTATTGGTATACATCACTTAGAGGACAGAGCCAGGGCTAATAATTGCCCCTTAAAATCTAATCTGACTAACAAACAAAGACATGCTTTGCAGAACTTGACAAGGAATTCAGAATTGATAATAAGGTAAGTAGAAAAATGTGGCAATATTGTGGTTTTATATAGGAAGGATTACTCAAACTCAAACTTGGCTTTATTTCGGCACTTGCCATAAAAGCATACAAATCTATACATATAAAATGCTTAGGTATGTTGCCATACTCAGCTGATGCAATTCATCAGTGTTAGGCTGCCCTCTGCTGTCCAAATGGCAAAGTGCACCCACTTCAACAACAGTTATGATTTTGACAAACAGAAAGCATGGTTCTACGTGGTCACCTTCACCTTGCACTATAGCAAACATTACGATTAATTTGAAGATACTTATTTCCATCTCCACTCCTCTTCACACAGGGAACGGCAGTTCCAGTGTCAGTGAACAGTTAATTACTGGCTCAAGGTTGCAGTCTCCAAAGAGCAAAACGCTGAAGGATGAATGCCTCCTCACAAGCTAAAACTGAAAGTAGGGCTGTGATTATGCTACTACGCAATTGTATGCCATCACGGGGACTCTGCAATGGAACAAGGTTGACAATTACAAATCTACAAAGACACATCATAAAGCCTGTGTAATCGGTGGAACTAAGATACTGTTTTTATACCGTGCATACCTCTCATTCCATCTGATACAAATATGCCTTTCAAATTCAAAAGGCGAAAGTTACATATATGTTGGGGCTTTTCAATGATCATTAATAAGTCACATGGGCCTACGCCCCCTTCCTGGAAGCGATCAGTAGTAATTCCGATATTTAAGATAGGGGGTTAGACGCTGGATCTTAAAAAATCTGGAGATCCCTGAGGAAGATACATAGACGCTGAAGTGCAAACTGGACAGCCCAGGAGGGAAGAATCCGCCTACAATGCCTAAGGGACAGGTGGACCAAAGGGAGGAGGGAGGGAGGAAACTCAGGGGGGGGGTAAAGGACTGGGGATCAACATGCCTAAATAATCACTGCTTATAATGTTTGTAATTGTCGTCCTGCCTTGATTTAAAATAAACAAAGTTAAAAAAAAAAAGATAGGGGGTTAGACATGAACCTATGAATTACTGACCGATATTGACCTTTAAGATCTGCTAGAACGGCATATGCTACACCGGGAACGGCTATTGTTTATTATATTTCTTCACAACCACTTAAGACTTCAAAACAGAGCACTGGCAAAACACTGTGAATCAAATAAGAATCCAGATTAAATGACAAGTCCCTCTGGAGCAGTGAATGTCCGGACGATTTAAGAGGCGACCATAGTCCGAAACCTCCCCCCTGCTCCGTGTGTCCATGTAAATAACAAGTCACAGGTTCCACTGTCTCTGAGGCTCGCATGTACGTTTTTGTTATATTGCCAAATATTGTGAAGTATGCACTTGCCAGTACGGTGTAGGATGGTATGATGGTATCAAACTGTGGCTGCGCAGAGCAAGAGAAATCCAATATAGACACCCGCTGGTGAATGAAAACACTCTGGTGAAAAATATAAGGATGTGATAATACCAAACTACAGCAGCGAAAAGTGAGTGTAATCCAATATAACCACTGGTTAGTAAATAGAAACACGTACTGATTTCAATGCAACCTGCTGCGGACACGGAAAGATGTCCAACGGTCTCTGAGAGGGGTTTCACGCTGCAGGGCAAAGGGAGACATTGCTAGTCACAGGCCTTGTCACTGTCCTGGTCACAGGCAGCCACAGATAGTTAGCAGTTAACAAGTTGCACGAGCCACAGTCTCTGTGATTGCCACCTTCTGTTACCTTTATTTTGTATTAAACTCCATGCTCTCCCCCGCTGCTTTAATCAACCCCTGTTGCGGACACCCAGCACTTGCAGACACCCACCGTCCTTACGCCACACAGGCATTGCCGCTACGAGGGGAGGGCTTGGGTTTTATAGACCAGCAGCTCCAGGGTCAGGGAGGTGGCATGTGGTAGAGAAAGGAAGCTTCAACAGCCCCAGCAGTTGCAGACACTTACTGCCCCATTACGCCACACTGGGCTTCCATGATTACATTGACGGATAATCATCTAAATCGTCCAGGTTGTTATGTGAGATTAGCCACTAATCCATTCAATACTATTGTGTAGTCTGCAACTAATCTCATAAAAAAATGGCACAGGTGAGGACTTTTGACGGGTTACCAGTCATTTGGTCGAAAAAAATTGGTCGACTGGACAAATGGTCGAACCAATTTGGTCGAAAACCAAATGGTCGAATTTTTTTTTTTTTTTATTTTCAACCTTTTTTTTGGGGGGGGGGGGGTCCTCCCCGACTCCCTTTTTTTTCTAAAAAACCCTTTTTTTTAAAAACGAAAACCTGAAAAATAAATATATAATAAAAAAAAAAAAAAAATCGACCATTTGGTTTTCGACCAAATTGCGTCGACCAAATGTCATTCGACCAGTTTTCAGTCGACCAAATGACTGGACACCCTTTTGACGGATGAGGAAAGGACATTTTTGATCATGGAACATCCAACTATGCTCACAATTTACTTTTTATCTAAGGTACACAAACCTTTTGATCGTATTCCGGAGGGCAGACCCATACTGAGTGGCATGGGATGGGTCACTTAGCCTCTTTCCGAAACATTAGCAATGCTTTACAAAAAGAGGATATATTAATCCCTACCTACCGCAAAGACACATGTACATTTTACAAATATTAGAAAGCATGGAATGGGAGCCTGACTCAATATTGGTTACCATGGATGTCAAATGCTTATATATGTCTATCAGACATGACCTTGAAACTGCAGCCAGAGTTCAATGTATCTGAAGGAATGCAACACATTAAGAGACAGATTTATGTCTGGGGGTTATCCCAGGATCACCTTGGACAATGCAGAGCGAGACGTGGCTAAAATAAAGAAAGCTGTACTTCTGACACCAAAGGATAAAAGCTTATCAGTAAAGAGTAACAAGCTCCGTTTTATCACTAGGTATAATGCAGACAGCCATAAGATTTATCGTATTCTCAAAAACACTTGCACTTGCTATTATTTGATAAGGATCTGGAAGACTGGGTGAATGATACACCTAGCATCACTCATAGTAAAGCTCCCACATTTATGCAAGAAGTGCCAAATACAAAGACCAATTGGTTTCAATCAAGTCGAGCAGTCAGGTTCCACAAATGTGGCACTTGTTCAGTACTTGTTCATATGTAATCAACACCAATAAAGTAGAATTCGGCCATTTGGGCTGTCATAATATCCAACAATGTATTAACTGCAGATCAAATACGTGGTGAATAGCATTTTTTGCGTGTGTCAACTCATTTATATTGGCAGCTCGAAAAGAGAGCTCAAGACAAGGATTCGAGAACATCTGATCACCATCGGTAGACAAGAGTCAAAATATCCATTTGCTTCCCATTGGCAAAAAGATCATCAGATGGATAAGAAGGAGGATGTGAGATTTGTGTGACTTTTGACTGTTATGGCATCAAAGAGAGGAGGGGATCGTGAGATGAAACTGAGGCAATTAGAGGCCGCATTAATTTGCAAATATAGAAGTGTCACTCATAGTCTGCACTCTGATCACGGATTTGATGTGTTTCTGTAAAATGAGAAATGATGCATTGTGCTGGGGACGTTTTCTGGATGTCACAAACTTGTAATGCCTGATGGCTAACACCCCAGTAGGAGCCCGGCTCGATTTTGCAAAAGGGTCAGCCGGGGCCATGGCCTAACTGCTGTCCCCATTCATGTGAGGTAAGTGCTGCCTTGGCTTTTAATTGCGGCGCTGACCCCCGTGCCAGGCACCCATTTAACTAGAGATGCAGGGATCATCACCCTCTCACCCGGGGTACGAGGAGGAGAGGATCATGATCCCTGTATCTCTAAGGAAAGAGGTGTCTGGCACGGGGGTCAGCACCGCAATTAAAAGCCAAGACAACACTTTAGGCCATGGACGGCCCTTTTGCAAAATCGAGACAGAGTTCTCACAGGGGCGTGGCCTAACAAGCAGCATTCCGGTCAGGTAAGTGTTGCTCGGATCTAATTGCGGCGCCGACCCCGTGCCAGCCCATACCCCCTATGTGCCCCGGCTCGAGTTTGCAGGCCACTTAAGGCACTCATCCAGGGTCGTCTAAAACCTGAGATTAAGAGACTCATATTATTTGACAATAGGAGGCTGGCTAGCTAGATGCAGAGGGGATCAGGCTGCACATTATTTGGGTGCTAGAACTTATTTTACAAGTAGGGACTACCCCGAGATATGACAAGGAAACCGCATCTCAGCATTGCGAAGGCAAAGCAAAATCAAGACTCACAGTGTTTCCGTGCACATCCAATCCAGCAGAGGAGACTGGCTGGGTGAACAAGGATTGGTCTAACCCCCCTGCCACTAGCCAATTGAAACCTAGACCCTTACAGGGCCCTGTTGCACGTCTCTGCCCCTTTAAGGGTGAGTCATGAAGTTGGTGGGAGGAGAGGAATGTAGGAGGAAGGAGAGGAGTTAGAAAGGGAGGTTCAGTTTGTGAAAGAAAGAAGACGTTGTTCTGTGATCTCTGGTGCCGCGTCCTTTATTTCCAATACCCATCTGGGTAACAATAACTAATCCCCCACACTAACTTGAGATGGGGGTTTAGATTCTATTAAAGACAAGGAGGCGATTATTATGCATTACAATCTTTTCTCTGAAACCACAGCAGCAAAGAAAAAACTTTTACAAACAAAAAGGTTTCAACAACAGAACTAGATAAAGTTCAATGTCAATGCATGGGGAACTCCCCAAACCATCATGGAGGATAGGTCATACCCTGCAGGGGACCAATGAGCAGGGACCCTCCTTTATATATGTCCATTACTCTAACCCCAACCCCTCTTTCTGCAGCTGACTTGCACCAGACGCCCAATGGAACGGTTGAACTGTGTAGCGCAGAGAAAAGGATCCAGCGAAACCGGAGATCTCAACCTTTCCGCAGCCTGAAGCAATGAAGAAGTTCTTCTGGATAGGACTTCTCACCCGAAATCACGCACTCCAGAACTTGTAACTGCGATCCACACTCCTGAGCAGAACCTCAACTCGTACCTGTAAGAACAACAAGCAAGAAGGGTGGGTGGTTGGGAAGAACAACAAACCAAAGAATGTTCTCACTTGAACCACCTGTGTACATGCGTATCACAATTGTCATATCATATCATATCCAGGGTGGGTGGGAGGGATAATAATCGCCTCCTTGTCTTTAATAGAATCTAAACCCCCATCTCACGTTAGTGTGGGGGATTAGTCATTCTATGACAAGACAGGAGGCTCATATTATGCAAGTTCAAAGCCCTTGCATCTCATTAGTACGTACAAAATGATCCAATATAATAGATAATATAATAAAATAATAGGAAAGGAAACATTTTTTAAATGCTTTCATTAAATCAATCTGTTGACCAATCAGGGAATTGCCCAAGACTAGGTTGCCCGAAAAGCTGTCTTATAAGGCAAAGTCAAATCCACTGCAAGAAAAACAGGAAATGTGCCAATTCCAGCGTTCCTTACAGGCCACCAAAACCAACTGGTTAAAAGAGGGGAAAACATTGAACAAAGTTTTCCTATACTAATAGGTTAGGACAAAACCATCTGAAATAAACACCTATGTTGTTCAATCAAATATTCAAAACACTTAAATTCGTACCATTTTTGGGGACCTAGAAAGCAAACCAATGAAAACAAACACCTAGCTCTCCTGGAGATAAAGAAAAGTACCCCATAAGGGTGAAAGTCTTATAGGTTCCATCCCATGCATTAAAGGAAGATATCGCATTAGAAACAGGGCATGTCACAGAACTACACTGGGGAACCAAGAGGGAAAGACAAATCTTCAAAAGGGTAAAATGGGAGTAAAAAATAATTTTTATAAATTTTGTAATAGGACAATCCATCCTGAGCGGAGCTGAAAAGCAATAGAATTAATCTACAATTGTCTTCAGACATATGTTTATACTAAGGAGGGAAGTCTTCTGGAGGCAGAAGCAGAATGGAAGAGAGGGCCCCACCTGAGAAGCCAAACCCGTCAAACCGCCAACACGGAGACCCTCAGACCTCCCGAACTCTTGAAGAAGGACTCTGCTACCATGACAAAAGGCAGATATTATAAACCTGATCCTTAAGAGGCCAAACTTGGCAAGAAGAAAAAATGTATCCGACATCCAATTACTACCATTATAGTGATATCTAAACTCCTTTGTAGGTATGCCCGGTGCTTGAACCTTGATCCCTCCTCCCTGGTGATAAATCCCCTAGCGGATCAAAAGTAACCGAAGGAGGACACCAAATTTCCAAAATCTTAGCAAGACTCTAAACTGCAAAGAACTGATCACTAAACGGTTAAACTGAAGGTGTACACCAGAAGAGGTCCAACCTATATTTCAGCCAATTTGCAGATCTTTGAAGCTCACAGCACCCTGAGCTGGCACCTTACTGCAAACAAACTCTTGTGAAAACCCCAAAGGTCCACCTGCCATGCAGGTGACTATGATAATCAAGTCATCAACCAAATATATATCCCAGCACTCTGGTAATCGTAGCGGCAGACACCGTCTGAAAGTCAATGTATAGACTCTGGAACGCATCGTGATAGAGGGTCATAACGTGGATGGGGGATAGTATCACTCCCAGACCCCTCTATCCCACCAAGGGATATTGAGCCTTCCCAAAAGAGGAGAAACCTCCCCCACTTATCCAAAGGAAAAACCTTGCAATCCAGAAAGAAAACTACCCCGAGGACCACATTAAAGCCCCGCTTTACACCGTTAAGAGAAATAAATACCCACTAGCGCCTCTAACCAATCCCCTGACTGTGAACAGACTCCGGTTAACTTATTGAAATACCAGAGATTAGCACAAAGGAAAGTAACAGACGGGAGGGAAATGCTCAGTGCGAGTCTGCACTGGTCACCCGCCAGAACTCCTGTAAAAAGGAAAAAACGGAAACCATTGGATACTCCCAGAGGTGTAATATTATGAAGCAATCTCCCCCAAGGATGGCAGGAAGGGGAATGAGGGGGAAAGAACTCTGGATAATTATAAATGCCCCGTAAATGCAAGGTTGAGAAGAAATCTGGGACCACTGTCCCCTCAAACCCTGAGGTCTGAGTCACTGTATTCATGTGAGGCTGACTGGCCACTAAGGGAATCAGGGGAAGGAAAAACTAAGCACATTGTCCATAGCAAAACAGTACTTATACAGTACTACAAACCCTCAGGTATATGAGTGGTGCTTATCACTACTACGAACGTTGTGTGGTGTGAGGTGTTCACTTATCGATCTCAGCAGGATAAAAGACTGATGTAGACCTTTCCAAAATTAGGAACCTGTATCAGAAGGGTCAGCACGGATATGAAAACAGCACTCTAAAGAGGTTAAGCAACGCTCATGAGGGTACAGAAGCCTGCGTGTACTCCTCGAGCAGAGGAGAAGTTGCAACACACTGTTAGACGGTTAGCTGAACCATAGGCCAAGCTTTGGAAGGAAAAACATGAGGCAGGCGCCAGAAAGTTATTATTTGGCAACTCGTCTAACTGATACCATCAAGTGTTTCCAAACACTCCATCCAAGTAAAACATGGTTGCTCAACTTGTCATGTAAAAAACTGAACGGTTACCCTCGAGCTGACCCTGTCTCCACCAGAAACCAAAAGAATAAGGAATGTCCAATGGGACAAAAGTAGGGGAGAACAAATGTCCCCACTAAAGAGAGCCTTAAGCCCTACAGACCTCAATAGAGGCATAACGCATCATCTTTATTCTTCCTCATGTTGAGAGAAAATACTGTAGCTTAATCAGCACGGGTATTGGGTGGAGCAATTGAGGTCGGGAATCAAAACCTAAGGAAAGGACTGAGTTGTCCTGAAACTAACTAAGGTAAAGGGTGACAGAATTTTTAACTAAAAGACGAATGATAACACCAGAGAGATGGTTAGAGAGGAAGGTACAACCCCATATGGGTCTGTTTACAACCACTTCCACACTCTTTTCTTTAAAGCACTTAATAAATAAAGAATATATAATATATGAAATATATATAAAATATCCAAAGAAGAGGGGTTACGCCCTCACAGGGGATCGAATCCCCGGCCCTTATATAAGCTGATACTCACTGAGCTTTCTGGGCCACTGACAATTCTGAAAAAACGCAAATGTGTTCCAGTCAACACTTAAACATATTTTGTTTATCAAAGCGTACACTGAGCAAGTGCACCTCAACTGCTCACCCCAGCAGGGTGAGGCAACCAATAGTACACGAGGGAGCACCTCGCAGTAGGAACAAGGCGAAGCCTGAAACCGAGCAGGTTACTGCACGCCTACAAGACCAAACAATGGCGTCAGCCATATGCAGCACCTAAACAAAGCTGCCGACCTTAAGGAAGGAATACACTGAGCAAGTGCACCTCCAACTGCTCGCCCGAGCAGGGCATGATAAGCAGCAGTACACGAGGGGGTAACCTCGCATTAGAACTCAGGCAGAGCCTGAAACCGAGCAGGTTATGGTGCATGCCAGTTAAGGTAATTACCCAAGTTGCCGACTTTAAGGGAGGAAACACTGAGCAAGTGTACCTCAACTGCTCACCCTAGCAGGGTGTGGACACAGCCGTATACAAGGGGACCCCTCGCAGAAACCCCAGGCAACCTTGCCACCGAGCAGGTGACTGCACCTTTCCAGGGAAGATAACCCAAACAAAAGAAAACTGTCAAGTTGAAGGTAGGATACACTGAGCAAGTGCACCTCCAACTGCTCGCCCGAGCAGGGTGTGATAATCAGCAGTACACGAGGGGGTAACCTTGCAATAGAATCAGGCTGAACCTGAAACCGAACAGGTTATGGCACCTACAGTGAAGGCAAAGCACATAACTTAAGAAATAAGTAAATGAATAAATAAACAAAGAAAATAAAATAAAACTGCAGACTGGCAGTGCATTGGGCTCTTGCGCTGGATGGTCAGACTTTGACCTAACAAACCCACAGTCTATCAGTATACATTCTTTCTTTCCAGCACTAAAGTTAAGGAAATGTGTTGTGTCACCAGGGATACGAAATTACAAACATTTAACAAAACCACATTTTTACTATTAAAATGTTTGTGCTATAATCTTTCTGAAGAAGTCATGAACCAACCAAATGCCCATTAGGAAATCCCTGCTCAACTGAGCAAAAAAGGTGACAATCAAATACCTCCACTGTAAAATACAATTATTTAAAATATAATAATTAAAATATCTAATCTTAAAATATACAAATAAACATACGCTGGTCGGCCGCGAACCCGGGTCTTCCTGCATGGGAGACCTGCAGCTCTATATTTGAGCTAACTTGGCTCAGTACTGAAACAGAGGCTTTCGTTACAAACATAAGCCACAGGGGCAGGCCGAACCCAAAGCCTGCAGCACCTGGTATCCCCAGGTGACCATAAATCTGTCAGAGCCCCGTACACGCCGGGTGTCAAGCAACAGCTTCTTTCTTTTCTGACAGGCGCACAACAGGAGCCTAAAGGGTGTCACGCCCAATAAACCATTACACCTGGAATTCACAGGCAAAATGAAGAGGGAACAGTGTAAACAACACTGCACTCGCGCACGCCGGGAGCGACGCAAGAAATTTTTAAAGAAGAAATAAATTAGAGAGCTCCCTCGAACTCACAACCTCATGGACTGTAGTCCGAAATTCAACCATTGCACCACTGCTTCAGCTGAAACATGATGTATAAGCATAATACATATTTTCTTTTTGAAAGACACCAAAATGAAACCAACGGCCGCACGCGGCTATCCAGATACAATGTATCAAATACACAAATTCCTTTATAATAAAAGGTAATTAACGCATATTTACCATATATGCCATATTCAAACTAATAAAGCCTACTACTGACAAACAATGTAAGACACAACTGAAAGGGGTGACTTAGCTCTGTGGTGTCAGCAGCAAAGAAAGAGGGGTTGGGGTTAGAGTAATGGACATATACTTTACTCTAACCCCACTTTGCCCCACTCTAACCCCACTTTGCCTTCCTCATCTGTGCCTTCCTCATCTGTACCACACAGATTCACTTGGTAGCTGTGGCTGAGCAGTCAGACTTCCCTCAAGAAGAGTTAGGCAGTATACAGAGTATTCACAATAGGTCAAGAGAACACAGTAGAACAAGTAAACACTGACCAGGGCTTGGTGTAAAAGAGATATCATTATTTATTTAAAACCACATCTAGAAAAACACACAGGCATTATTAGTAAGCAATTCAAAAACACGGTCACTAAAAGATATACACTCCCTTACAAGAATATTAGACAAGTCTTAAGTAAAGTCCCACTTATTTTCAGACAGCGGTGAGCGCTTAACGTAGATGGCACTCTAATAATTCGTTTTTAAAAAGGGAGAGAAAAAGCAGAGAATAAATTGAAACAGATCCCAACACTTTTTCACGAACACACAAGAGAGGAAGGCAAAGTAACACCGTGAATTCAGAGTCAGTAGGCCGGATCCGCTTTAAGAGGATCAAAACGAAATGTGTCCAAGGTCACACGGATGCAGTGCACAAAATTCTTGTAACGGTTCAAAAAGTAGTTGGACCAAAAAAAGGGACCAGTTAGAGGGTCAAGGCGGCCAGCCCCGTCCAGAAGGTTAAGGGGTTATTATTACCTTGTAGCAATCTTTATAAAGGGAGGCCTTGCGGACACGGTACCTTAAAGTGGTGAGAATACTCCAGCGGGGGCAGTTGTTCCTGGTGTAACGCTCACCTGATTCCCGTAGAGGCGCCGGTCTTGACTGGGCGTATACCGTATCTTCAAAGGTGATGTGTAACACACGGCTGGCTCTTTGGGCTGGACCTCTGTGCACTGTATGTCTGACTCGAAGGGTAAGATGTCTGCAGATAGAAAATATGGGATTAAGGAACTGGGTTATTGAATGTCTCTCTCTTCTTCCCTTTCTCATCTCCTGTAGAACCCCAAAGGTTAACGCTCTCACCTTAGGTAAGTGAACGCCGTGCTCTCCATCTGCCTCGGGGCAGGGTGCTGTAACCAGTTTCTTCACTGGATAAGGGGAGCAGGCCTCTTGACTTCAGAGGAGTGCTGTCCGTCGTTTACTGCACGAACTGTAAGTTTCGAGTAATTCTAATGTCTCTAAAGTCTTTAGTAATGATGTCTCTTGTTTTGCAGGGTTCCGGCGATGGCGGATGACGGGCTGAAGTGAGTTGAAGATGGAGCCCGTGTGATGAATAGAAGCGCCTGGAAGCACGTAAGTAAGCGCTTGTTGCCTGCTTCACGATGCGCTCTAACTGTCTTTTTATTTTGCAGGTACAAGTTCGGAGCGGCTGCAGGGTGCCGGAATACCCACTGGGTTAGATGTGGAAAGGAGTAATGGCACGTGAGTATTAAAGTTCCCCAATGTCTTTAAACGCACCTTGTTTTGTCTTTCAGATGCGGGATGCAGCGCCGAAGGCCTCCGGAGCGTGCGAAGAGTTGGTAAGCTTTTGTCTTTCAGATGCCGGAATGCAGTGTGAAGACCTCCGGAGCGCACGAAGAGTAGGTAAGCCTTTGTCTTTCAGATGCCGGAATGCAGCGCGAGGCGTTGGTGACAGCCGATGGACCAGGTAAGTGAAGAGCTGTCACTGAAGACCGTAATGCTAACCTGTTCTTTCTTGTCTTTATAGGTGTTGCTGAAGACTGGATTCAGGATGGTAAGCCTTTTTCCTTAGGCCCAGGATCAGATGCAGAAGACACGATGAGCGTTCTGCTGCAGAGGATGCAGAATAACGCAAAGCAAGATTCATCCATCGGGTGTGGTTTAAATAGCCTCCTGTAGTGCTTAGTAGTCTCCTTCCACAGCCACGCCTAGGTAAGAAAAGAGTTCCTGCTTTCCAGAAGAGTTCCAGTGTTCTGAATCTAGGGAGTGGCTCCTGCCCCACCCAACAGGAAAAGTAGTTCCAAACAGAAGAGGATCAGAGGCTCAACTGGCAGGCAAGTAAGCAGCATGGTCTGCTGCAGGTAAGTCCACCCAAGCATTATGAGCCCGGCGCTTCCAGCGCTGGGACTGGGCATATTTATGAGCCTGGTGCCACTGGCGCCAGGACTGGGTCCAAAAGGTCCCAATTGGGACTGGTTGGCACTCGGAACCTGGGTTATGGATCTGCTTCCAAGGGAGTTGGGAAAACCCTGACCTTTTGGAAGCAGAGATCATGACAGTACCCCCCCTCAAGGCCCCTCCCAAACCGGGCTTCTCCGGGGGTTTTGGCTTGTCAGGAAATGTTCGGTGAAATCTTTTGATTAGGCGAGGAGCGTGGACATATTCAGCAGGTTCCCAGGATCTCTCTTGGGGGCCGTAGCCTTTCCAGTCAATTAGGTAAAATAGTTTAGATTTGGAGATCTTGGAGTCCAGAATGCTTTTGACTTCAAACTCGAGTTCTCCATCAACTAGGATAGGTTTTGGAGATTTAGTTAGTCGGGTTTGAGGTTGCACGGGTTTTAATAGAGAGACGTGGAAGACCGGATGTATCTTCATGTGCGGGGGCAAGTCCAACTTGACCGCTACTGGGTTTACTATGGTAGTGATGGAATAGGGACCAAGATATCTTGGGTTGAATGTGCGTGGCCCTTTTAGAGGTAGATATTTGGTGGATAACCAGACTTGATCCCCTACTTGATATTGAGGGGCTTCCTTCCGATGTTGATCTGCTCCTTTCTTGTATTGTTCTTTAGCCCTTTGAAGGTGAGAAACAGCTTCCTTAAAGGCTTGGGTGATTGTAGAATGCAGGTAGTCTACTGCTGGTGTTTCAAGATCTTGGAGGGGATCCAACTCCGAGGTTCGAGGGTGACTGCCGTACAAAAGAAAAAACAGGGTTTTCCCAGTTCCCGAATGGACAGAGTTATTGTAGGCATATTCGGCTATCCAAAGGATGTCTTTCCAAGTTTTTTCAGTTTGTTGCAGCATGCAGCGTAAATACTGTTCCAGAGTTTGATTGGTCCTCTCGGTTTGTCCGTCGGTCTGAGGGTGGTGACTGGTCGATAGTCTCACATCAATTTGAGCCCACCGACAGCAACTTCGCCAAAAATGAGAAATAAATTGACTACCTCGATCCGAAATTAGAACCGAAGGAAAACTGTGCAGTCGGACGATGTTTTCGAGAAATTCTCGGGCCAGAGTTGCTGCTGTTGGCAAGCCTTTGAGCTGAATGAAATGCGCCATCTTGGAGAATAAGTCCACGATTACTAGAATCGTATTGTATCCGGAGCATGGAGGTAGATCGGTGATGAAGTCCATAGAAAGCGTATGCCAAGGGCGAGGTGGGATGTCAATAGGGCGTAAGAGGCCTGCTGGTCTTTCCTTTTGACTCTTGTTTTGGGCGCATACTCCACAGGACATTATAAAGTCTCTGATATCTTTTTTCCAAGACGGCCACCAGAAGTAGCGCTTGATCTTTTCTGAGGTCTTGGCCATACCGGGATGTCCTTCCATTAAAGAATCGTGATAACAAGAGATTACTTTTTTCTGTAAATCTGTGCTGGGTAGGTATAATCGTTCTTGGAAATACAATAAGTTGTCCTTTACTGCAAAGTCCTTTCCCTGCAGATGCCAATTCTGTATGTCTGCTGGAGTTACAAGTTGCCTGGCTTTATCCTTAACTTCCTCTATGGATTCTGTGGCGATTACACCCAGAATTCTTTGTTCGGGAATGATTGGTACAGGTTTAGGGTTGATCAAGTGTTCTTCCACTCCCATCCGAGAAAGGGCATCAGCTTTACCGTTCTTTGTACCAGGTCGATAGGTAATTATGAAGTCAAACTCGGCAAAGAATAATGCCCAACGGAGTTGTCTAGAGGATTGGGCTTTTGCGGTTTTCAAATATTGCAGGTTTCGGTGATCCGTAATCACAGTAACGGTGTGTCGGGCCCCCAGCAGATAATGCCGCCAAGCCTTAAAGGCAGACTTGATAGCCAGAAGTTCCTTGTCAGTAATCGTGTAATTGATTTCAGGAGGCGAGAATTTGCGGGACCAAAATGCCATGGGATGCAACTGATTGGTTACCGGGTCCTTTTGTGATAGAACTGCCCCCATGGCAAGGCTTGAAGCATCAGTTTCCACGATGTAGGGGAGTTCGGGGCGAGGGTGTTTTAAGATTTGTGCAGAGATAAATTTAGTCTTCAAATCCTGGAAAGCTTGTTCCGCCTCGGTAGACCATTCAAAACGTTTGCTTTTCTTTAACAAGGCAGTGATGGGCTGGACTATTCGAGAGAATTCGGGGATAAACCTGCGGTAAAAGGTAGCGAAGCCTAACATGCTTTGCACACCTTTTACGGAGGATGGTGATGGCCATTTGAGAACTGCATCGACCTTCTTTGAATCCATACGCACTCCGCCAGGTGATAATATGAATCCCAAGAATTCAACTTCAGTCACGTTGAAAACACATTTTTCCAACTTAGCGAAAAGTTTGTGTTGACGCAATCTTTCGAGGACCATTTTCACGTGTTTCCGATGTTCAGATTCCGATGAAGAATAAACGAGGATGTCGTCAATGTAAACAACAACACACACATCTATGAGCTCTCTGAGGACATCGTTCATAAAATATTGAAAGGCGGCCGGGGCATTGCAAAGTCCGAAGGGCATGACCTGATATTCAAATAGCCCATACTTGGTGCGGAAGGCCGTCTTCCATTCATCGCCCTCTTTTACTCGTACCAAGTGGTAAGCTCCTCTAAGATCCAGCTTTGTATATATGCATGCTTTTCTGACTTGGTCCAGGAGTTCAGGGATCAAAGGTAACGGATATCTATTCTTAACGGTGATCTGGTTCAGGGAGCGATAATCTATACAAGTTCTAAGGTCTCCTTCCTTTTTTGGAACGAAGAACAAAGCTGAAGAAGCAGGGGACTTGGAAGGACGAATAAACCCATTTGCCAGGTATTGATCCAGGTATTGTCGAAGGTGAAGGTTCTCAGGCTCGGTGAGGGCATAAATTCTACTACAAGGAGGAGTAGATCCAGGTATCAGGTCTATCTGGCAGTCATAGGACCTATGAGAAGGTAGAGAGTTAGCCTGATCCTTCCGGAAAACATCTTGGTATTCTAGGTATTCGGGAGGTAACTGGGGAGTCTCTGAAGAAATTGCTGCCAGTGCAACACCAGGTGGAGGGTGACAAGTAGAGACACATTCTGGAAACTGGACCGTTCTTGCACGCCAATCGATCAGAGGATTGTGTTTCTCTAACCAAGGTATTCCTAGAATAATCTGAAACTGAGGGGCCTTGATCACATCGAACACGATCTTCTCATGGTGTCCATCTTGACTTACTAGCGTCACCTCTTGAGTGGTATGCGTTACTGGCCCGGAGGCTATCTCCGTACCATCCACCGTAGTAATGACGTCCTTTATAGCCTTGGGACAAAGAGTTAGATTCATCCTCAAAACCATTTCATGATCCACATAATTGCCGATGGCACCGCTGTCGACGTAAGCTTCAATTGCATGTAATCGATCCGGATTATCAGGGCTAATGAGGACCATAGGTATCACGAAATGCGAGGTCACGGAACTGGTTTTCACGCTCGGCAAGAGGACCTCTATTCTTGTCGGGCGAGGTCGTTTCCCTGCTCAGAGTTTGTAACTTTGGTAACTGCAGCTCCTACTGCCTTCTTGGCAGGTTTCACCGGACAGTCTCGAAGAAAGTGCCCTGAGTTTCCGCAATAGAGGCATAATTGCAACTGTTTTCTCCTTTCCCGCTCCTTTTGTGTAAGAGGACCTTTCAGACCCCCTATTTGCATGGGTTCCCCGGAGTCTACTCCTTTGGAAGGAGTTGGCGGTTTGGAAAATACTCGAGCATCAAACTTGGAACGATCGGCCTTCCTGTTCTGCAGTCTGTGATCTATTTGAACTACTAAGTCTATATAGTCCGAACAATCTTGTGGGGGATTCACTACTTGGGCTAACACATCTTTGAGCTCTCCACGTAGACCTCTATAAAACAGCGTAATCCTTTTGTCCTCAGGCCATTGAGTTTCCACTATCAGTCTGTTGAAAGACGCAATATAAGCCAAAAGATCTTGATTACCTTGTCGCAACGAAAGAAGCTCATTGTCCAAGGCCTGCCCCTGTGAATGTCTTGCGAACAGTTTTTTCATACTGAGCTGGAAAGCTTGAAAATCATGGAGGACCGGATCATCTTGATTTACTAGAAGGATCGACCAGTCTGCCGCATTGCCACTAAGGTACGAAAGCACGAAAGCTACTTTAGCTTGATCAGTTGGAAAGGCTGCTGGCTGGCATAAGAAATGCAACAGGCACTGATTGGTAAATACTGCAAACCTCTTTGGGTCACCAGAAAATCGTTCGGGCGGAGCCAGAGGTACATTCCCAGGTAGGTTGATCTGCACTGGATTCATAGAGGATGTAGAAGGAAGATTTCCCCCAGATGCGGGTAACGGGGTCTGTCCGGCTTGTGACTGTAGCAATTGTCTAGCGAGATCATCTGTTCGCTCCTTGGAAATAATCAGTTCCCTTCTTAGAGCGTTCGTTTCCTGACGGGCTGCATGCACTTCTGCCCTTAGTTCCCCAAGTAACTGGGCTAGCTGGTCGGTATCTGAGGTTTCCATAGCGCCTGGACGGGAGTTTTGTGGTAGGCTTTGCGTTCTGTAACGCTCACCTGATTCCCGTAGAGGCGCCGGTCTTGACTGGGCGTATACCGTATCTTCAAAGGTGATGTGTAACACACGGCTGGCTCTTTGGGCTGGACCTCTGTGCACTGTATGTCTGACTCGAACGGTAAGATGTCAGCAGATAGAAAATATGGGATTAAGGAACTGGGTTATTGAATGTCTCTCTCTTCTTCCCTTTCTCTTCTCCTGTAGAACCCCAAAGGTTAACGCTCTCACCTTAGGTAAGTGAACGCCGTGCTCTCCATCTGCCTCGGGGCAGGGTGCTGTAACCAGTTTCTTCACTGGATAAGGGGAGCAGGCCTCTTGACTTCAGAGGACTGCTGTCCGTTGTTTACTGCACGAACGGTAAGTTTCGAGTAATTCTAATGTCTCTAAAGTCTTTAGTAATGATGTCTCTTGTTTTGCAGGGTTCCGGCGATGGCGGATGACGGGCTGAAGTGAGTTGAAGATGGAGCCCGTGTGATGAATAGAAGCGCCTGGAAGCACGTAAGTAAGCGCTTGTTGCCTGCTTCACGATGCGCTCTAACTGTCTTTTTATTTTGCAGGTACAAGTTCGGAGCGGCTGCAGGGTGCCGGAATACCCACTGGGTTAGATGTGGAAAGGAGTAATGGCACGTGAGTATTAAAGTTCCCCATTGTCTTTAAACGCACCTTGTTTTGTCTTTCAGATGCGGGATGCAGCGCCGAAGGCCTCCGGAGCGTGCGAAGAGTTGGTAAGCTTTTGTCTTTCAGATGCCGGAATGCAGTGTGAAGACCTCCGGAGCGCACGAAGAGTAGGTAAGCCTTTGTCTTTCAGATGCCGGAATGCAGCGCGAGGCGTTGGTGACAGCCGATGGACCAGGTAAGTGAAGAGCTGTCACTGAAGACCGTAATGCTAACCTGTTCTTTCTTGTCTTTATAGGTGTTGCTGAAGACTGGATTCAGGATGGTAAGCCTTTTTCCTTAGGCCCAGGATCAGATGCAGAAGACACGATGAGCGTTCTGCTGCAGAGGATGCAGAATAACGCAAAGCAAGATTCATCCATCGGGTAAATAGCCTCCTGTAGTGCTTAGGTGCCTCCTTCCACAGCCACGCCTAGGTAAGAAAAGAGTTCCTGCTTTCCAGAAGAGTTCCAGTGTTCTGAATCCAGGGAGTGGCTCCTGCCCCACCCAACAGGAAAAGTAGTTCCAAACAGAAGAGGATCAGAGGCTCAACTGGCAGGCAAGTAAGCAGCATGGTCTGCTGCAGGTAAGTCCACCCAAGCATTATGAGCCCGGCGCTTCCAGCGCTGGGACTGGGCATATTTATGAGCCTGGTGCCACTGGCGCCAGGACTGGGTCCAAAAGGTCCCAATTGGGACTGGTTGGCACTCGGAACCTGGGTTATGGATCTGCTTCCAAGGGAGTTGGGAAAACCCTGACCTTTTGGAAGCAGAGATCATGACACCTGGCAGCGGATGCAAGTCGGTGCTTCGTCCGGGGGAAGAGAGGATCTCGTCGGGGAGGAAGACAGGAGTCTGTTGCACTGCCAGGGAAGAAACCAGCCGCAGAGTTTCTCAGGTACAAGGAGCGGTCCGTTGATTCGCGTATCAGTTGTGAGTGGCTATCCGGCCGCCGGGTTGCTTGGCATAGGCAGTTCGACCACAAACCGGTCTAGGGGTGCGAAGAAAGAAGGTAAACTGGTTGTGCCCACCAGTCAGGGTAGGAAGCCTCTCCAGCCGGGAGATCTTCTCTGTCGTCGGGAAGTGGTGAGTCGGTTCCGCAGGTCTCCACCGGTGGTGTCGTTGTGGTAGGTCGGCTGAGCTTCTCCCTCGTCGGATTCTCAGGTCCTGTGGCGACTTCTGAAGTTCCAGTCCCCAAAGCCCTGCTTTTATGCAGCATACCCCCATTCACTCAGCCTAGCTGTCAATCAAACATGCTAAGTGGAGTGCGACTTGAGTTACCAAGGTAACTCAGTCCAGGGTGCCTAAAACCCCTCCCACACCCCCTGTGGTACCCAGACAGAGTGGCACCACTTTTGGAGGCTTCTGTGGAGAAGCCCGCCAAAAAGTGGAAGAAAGGGCTCGACTTGGGTTGGAGTCACAGAAGAGAACACAAACACCATTTTAGAATCGAGTCCTGGCAAAAAATACCAACCGACTAATTAATATTAATTAAATAAAACAGCGGTATGTTCGAGGCTATGAGAATTAAATAATTAAAGTTGGTAGCCTCGAACAATGGGAAAATCCCATAGGGAAATACTCGCAGTCGAATATAAAAAGTAGTTTCCACTGCCACCAGCCAAAACTCGATCAAGGGGGACAGAGACGTGCCCCCTCGACTAACAGACCCCTGGGCAATCGAATTGCCCTGACCAGTACGTCCACAATATGATGGTTTGTACTGGTTTCTGTTAATAATTTGGGACTAGTAAAGCCAATGGTGACTTTACATGCCCTGGGAGACAGTAGTCAGTCCCAGGGTATGGAGTATATGGTGGGGTGTCACTATGACACCCCTGTGTTACTGCACGGAGGGTGCTGTGTAACACACATAGTAAAAACAAATGAGACCCTATGGAGTAAAGGACCCCATAGCCCATAAAACACATTAACAGTCAAAGGAACACCTTAAATCATGTACAAGAGTGGGAGAAAAAGAGTCTCACTCTTGCCAGGAGAAAAAAAACAAACTCCAGAAATCCAGCAAAGCTGCTGGGGGGCTCACTAGGTTAGGAAATTCAGCCTAAAGAGAGAATTCTCCCTAACAACTATGATCAGTCCCCCCCCGATTGGAGGATGAGTATGATGAGCCCCCACACAACTATCAGGACTACGATGAACAACAACAGTTTGCACACTCTCATGGAAGTGTCAACTATGACCAAGCATACCAGGATGAACATGTCAACATCATCCAGGATGACCGGGAAGCGAGAGAGGCGCCCAGGATAGCAGTCAAGATCGGGAACAGGCAGTTTTGTTTCCTAGTCGATTCTGGCACCACAGTCAACATCATGGGGGAGCAAGAATTTCTGCAAATCCCAGAGAGGCCGAAACTTGAGAAAACATATTCAAGGATTTTCCAATTGGGCGGCCACGTCACCCCTTCACTCCATTGGACACTTCAAGCGATGGGTTTGACGATGGACACCACTATCCATGTCATCAGGAACCCAACAAAAAGTTGTTGCCTTCTCAGCTACCATACACAGCGTGCCTAGGCCTCATCAACATTCATTTTCGCAAAGGGGAAGTGATCCACTCGTCCGCAGTGGGAAGCGACAGGACAAGTATAGTTTGCACAATCAACGCCGCCTCCAGAGGGCCAGACCTCATCTCTAAGGAGGATAGCCTGACGAGGTTCCCCCAGCTATGCACAGGACTTGGGAAGCTCAAAGGAGCTCCTGTTAAATTGCACATCCATGAATCTGTCAGACCTGTTCCCCAGCACCCCAGAAGGGTGGGATTTCATCTACAGGAGGCTGTCACCAGAGAACTGGACCAACTACTTAATGACGGTATCATCGAGCCAGCATCCAGCCCCACACCATGGGTGTCCCCTCTGGTTATCGTGCCCAAGTAAGGTGGACAACTACGTTTATGTGTGGACATGAGGATGGCGAACACTGCCATACAAAGAGAGCGCCAACCTGTACCGTGAAGACATGATCGTCCAGCTCAATAAGTCTGTGCTGTTCTCAAAACTTGACTTAATTCAAGGGTACCACCAGCTGGAACTACACCCCGAATCAAGGGGCATCACCACATTTGCCACCCATTAAGGCCCATTTTGGTACAGACGCCTCAATTTTGGCATTTCCTCTGTAGCCAGAATCTTTCAGGAGGCCATAAGACAGGTGATCAGACCCATGAAGGGCACGCTGAATTACAGCGATGATATACTTGTATTTGGAACATCACGTGAGGACCACAATGCAGCCCTGCTAGCGACATGCACAGCGATATAGAATGCCAGCTTAACACTCAACATCAAGAAGTGTCGTTTCAGCAAGAAGAAACTGAAGTTTTTCGGTCACATTTTCTCTGCTAACAGCATGACACATGACCCCGACAAAGTCAGTACCATCACCAACCTACGAGAACCAACACAAGTAGCAGATGTCCGATCATTCCTTGGGATGGCCGGTTACTGCGCACGTTATATACCTCACTATGCGTCCATCACTGAGCCGCTACGAAGAGTTCAATTCCATCAAGAAGGCCCTGGCAGAGGCACACCGCCTGGCTTACTTTGACCCAAACTGGCACACAGAAATGATTGTGGACGCTAGCCCTGTAGGCCTCAGGGCCATCCTGGCACAGACGAGCGGAGCCGACACACACTCCAGGCACATAGTCGCCTATGCGTGCAGAGCCTTGTCAGCCCTTGAATCTGCATACTCGCAGGCTGAAAAGTAGAGCCTGCCAGCTGTCTGGGCCTGTGAACATTTCCATAACTTCATAATTGGAAAGAAATTTACGCTAATCACGGACCACCAGGCGTTGTCCCTTTTTGGAAATCCGTGCACAAAGATGCTGCCTAGGATAGAGAGATGGGGCCTCAGATTGCAGGAATATGACTATGATGTCATTGCCAGGCAGGGATCAAAATCCAGCTGACTACCTATCTTGCCATCCCGCAGGTACACTGATCACCCGAGCAGGCAACACTGAATACATCAACTACGTGGCCGCAAACACACTTCCCCCAGCACTGTCCCTCGAGATGGTCGCGGCTGCATCCGCAGCCGACCCATCCATGGCGCTGGCCATCAGTTCGACAAGCAACAACAAGTGGAAAGACTACCGACGTGCAGTTCGAAACAACCCAGGGGTGTGCAAAGAAGAGCTAGAGAGATTGGCAAGAACATGTCATCCTACTGAGAGAGTGTTGGTTAATCATCCCTGCGACGCTGAAGAGCAGAGGTCATTAAAACAGTGCATGAAGGGCACTGAGGAGCACTGAGGAGCAGACAACACGAAAAGGCAGCTGCGGTGCCATGTATGGTTCCCCTTCATGGACTCACTGGTCCACAGCTGGGTCAAGAACTGCCTGGCATGCCAGTATACAGCAAGAGCGGATGCCCCTATCCCACTGCAGCCGACGCACATTCCAGACCGGCCATGGGACAGGGTAACAGTCGACCTCTACAGGCCGATGGATTCGGGAGAATATCTTCTGTTGTTCATCGATGAATACTCAAGATTTATTTCCCATTGTCAAGAAAATTACAACTACATACTCCCAAGTAGCAGCAACGTTCGACTAAGTGCTCAGTGAGTGGGGCATCCTAGTTCCATCAAATTGGATAACATACACCCATTCAACAGCCACGAATTTGCAGCCTTCGCAAAACATCTGGGGTTCACGCACCAAATGATTAACACCAGGTGTCCACAAGCCAACGGAATGGCCGAACGCTTCATGGCGTCCATCAAGAAGACAATTCAAAGAGCCCGCATAGAAAGCACCAACCCACTCCAGGCGCTATTCAGACTGTTACAAGACTATCACAACACGCTGCATGAAGCCACCAATAAGACACAGGCAGAATTCATGATACGGTACGAGGTATACACCCGCATTGTGAGACATCCCAATACCACGGAAGAAGGGCAACGCCAAAATCGTAAGTGGGGACACTGAGAGAAAAGAACAGGCAAAGTCGACTCAGGTTCGAGATGAAGAGCTGTGCCCAAAGTCTTCCACGTGGTAGGCGAGGTCCTCGTCCAACAAGCCACGTCAAGCAAGACAGACACCAGATATGCACAGAAACCCTTGAACAATATCGCCATCAAAGTAACCATGGTGACTGCTTAAAATGCAGGCCGTGAAGTCACAAGAAACAGTTTAAGCATCTCATCAAGAGAGAGGATCGTGAACCACCCCCTCCTGAGCCTGAACCAACGGAGCCGCTAGGTGATCTGTGGACCCCTCCAGAAGAGGCACGCCATCGAGTGCCAGAGACACTGGAGGCATCAGGGCCAGAAGGGCTGAGCGAGAGAAGCGCACAACCCCATCGTATGATCAGGAAACCCACTCACCTGGTTGAAGACTGTTAAACTGGACGTATGAACATTTGTCTGGGGTGATGTTACACGTCTCTGCCTCTTTAAGGGAGAAACAGGAGGTTGGTGGGAGGAGAGGAACGTAGGAGGTAGGGAAGGAGTTGGAAAGAGAAGTTCAGTTTGTGATTATTAATTAATAAAGAAAGACGTTGTTCCATGATCTCCAATGCCGTGTCCTTTATTTCCAATACCCATCCGGATAACAGGCCAGCCAGCAGAACTGTGGGCACCAAAGCATGCCGGGTTTTTTGTTGACAATTAGTGTGTAGAATTGCAGGGCTTTTTGTTGACAACTAGAATTGCGTGATTAATGCAAAACTGTGCGGGGTTCCAGATGAAATGTTAAGATATGTTAGTGTCACATCTAATGCCTGATACTTGGCAGGTTTGGACCCCACACATGTTGGTGATTTCAGCCACTTCCTGGGATCCACCAATTCATAACTCTGAACTCACACTCTTTTGGCCGTTATCACCCGCCATGGCATCAGTCCTCTGACCCGCCAAGCTCCTAACACGTATTTTCACTTCAAGGGACTCTCACCCGCCCAGAATGAATTCCTCCGTTTTTACCCACCCAGGTGACTAAAAAGGTTGAGGTATGCAAAGGCACACAGCCTGGCCAGCTCACCCTCTGCATTTGACAAGACTGGAACAGCCTTTTTAATTCTACCTGGAGTGTACGTAAGGAACTGCTACACCACTTCTTAAATCTGGTGGGCTTGCCAGTGTGCGCGTGCCTCAGTTCTTGTGCACGGTGCGCCCTCCATCTCCTACCTTATTGCGTATTACATGACTAAAATGTAACGAGGGGTTCTACATTGAACGGAAAGTGACGTGATTAGATCGTGAGATAGCCACACTTACGTTGCATGGAACGCAGCGCGTAAGGCACGTGACGAGGACGCTTTCTTAGGTCCATTCTTCTGATGGTCACTATATGGAGCCATTCATGTAATTTGGGTGGTAAGTCTTTGAGAATGTGAGCATCACTGTGTTCAGCACTAAACGGTATCCAGCTGTAGGATTGTCAACGCGTTGTGCTTGTGCTTGTCACGTACTTTGCATATTCGTTGCATGTTCTACATTGCAGGAAAATGAGCTCGTAATTGTTTTTCTCACTGAGCGTTATTCTTCATAATGGTTTTATGTAGGTCAAGCCTAGAATATGCAGTGCATTTCTGAAAGCAGATAGCGAGCCAAAGAAAATAATATTTGCTGGGTTCAGAAAATTATCTTTATGCACCACATATCATTGTTATAGGCATATGTAAAGCGAACTGTTCGCCAAAGGAATGGAATAACAAGTAAAAAAGCAACTTTAAAGAACAGTGAAACTTACATACCAACATGGCCCATTTGGGCTCATTGGATGTTCATCTTGAATGTGCATTCTTTTACATGTAGTTTTTTCCAATCGTAAGTCAGGAACTACAAGTCCCAAAGAAAAGAACTGGTCGGGTATCTTCCGAAGGACAAGGGACAGGGATGGCAGAGAATATGCAAGGTTAATTTCCAAAATGATATTTGGATGGGGATAGGAGGCTTGCCTATGGTTTGCAAAACGCACATGCATAGTTTAAGAACATATATGCATTGATCTAGTATAGTTTAATGTTTTTAAATGCAAAAGGGGAGTGCAAAAATAGTAAATATGGTTTTGGGGCACACGCAGTGTTAGTACAGTGTTGTACCCCCTGAACCACATATCATACAATTAATATATATTATACAGAAAGGGAAGTGTGAATTCAGTGCAACGTTGGTTAAGGACTACGGGGAGGAAAGCATCTGTCTGGTACATACTTGTAACAGAGAATGTGTTTCCTAATGCACATTCCAATGTGAGATTTTCCTTGTTTCATGATTAAGGTTGCATAACATGAGCCCCATCTTGAACTTCAATCTCCAACCTTATTCACTGCCTCACTTGAAATATCCAAAATCGGGGCAACATATGCCTCTTATTATTGGACGCCTGTCTGCCGCCCAAAACCAGGTCTGTCTTTGGCCAGTGACAGAGTTTAGTTTGTGAGGACTGGTGCTTTCTTAGGGAATATGTAACTCCTGGTACAATAAAGGCATGGTTACTAGGAGTTTACATTGTTACTATCTGACAGGGATACATTAAAGCATCTGCATGGGAAAATAAACATGCACCCACACAACACATTGTTGAAATGCATTTCAGGTGTATTAGGGCTTTACTAATATAACACGACCCCAAATAAGTGATGGGTGGAAGATTTTGAATTAATCTGAACCACTGGCATTGCTCTGGGCAACCTTCCACACCACCGTTTTTTAGCCCATCTCCGCCATTGCAAAAGGGTCCAGTCATATGAACTGAGGAGGCCCAACAAGGGCGAAACATGTCTAGGGCTGCTTGTTTTTCCGTGCAGAGGGGACCTGGTCTGGCAGTTCGGGCAGGGCTGCTACCATTGCACCAAACATCCTCCACAACATATTTTAGCACTGGTGTAATTTTATATACTAACTCCAGTCCTAGAATATTTGGGGAATATGTTGGATAGTGCATTTAAATAAAAGAATGAAAATATCGACAACACTGTAGATATTTTTTCATTCGTTATAAACGCTGCATACCGATTTGCACATGGCTGGGCCAATTCTGTCCTCGATTTTTGTATGTATGTAGTAACAGTAACATTAGGCTGCTGCACTGAGCCACCATTACTTCAAATTGATGTCTGTTTAGAAATGAGTCCGGAAGTACAGTATGAAATATAAGCATGACTCTGTTCCAGCTCTTCCCCGCACCGCCGTGGGTGGCTGTCGAGGGGTTGCAGATTCCCCAGTTCCTTATTTGAATGGGGCTTAATATTATGCCTTTAAAGTTTCAACCTTGCTGGTTTTTGATCCTCATGCAGCTTACCTTCTCCGTTCCATTCACAGAAAAGTGTCTTACCGCAGCCTCTGACGGAAAGCTTGCTCTGGGGGTGGGGCATACTTGCTCCATGTCAGTGCACATGTGTGGTTCTCAAGAGAGCAGGCCCGCCCCTGTCACTATGCAAAATGCGCCTGCTGCTCCTCTCTGCTAGCTGCCCTGTGGTGACAGGTGCACTCCTCTTCAATGGCAACGGCCCATCTGGTCCTGGGGCATATAAATTGTGCTTGCGAGCCGCCTCTTCACCAGGGCCGCCCAACTGATGGATCCTGGGGATTTTAGCTGCTCTCCCCACACCCAACCCTGTCTGGCCTGGGGCGGGCTGGTATCCCACAGGGTGTCCCGTCACGTTGGCAGCCCCGAAGGAATGGGGACCCGTAGCTTCCACTTGTATGGCTCTGTTTTTTTTTTTACCCAGGCCGCTCCTGACATATGCAGACCGGGACACCACCTTCCCCGAGGGCTATATTAATCATGTTGCTGGGACACGGCCGTCACCTAGGCTGCACCGAACACACAGCCCAATACTTCAGTTCTCGTCTGGCTCAATCCTTGCATACACAGCCTGACACATCAATGTTCCTTAATGCCCTTGGGTAGTGCTTGAAGCCACAGCCCCCGACGGATCCATGGAACAGTGCTCCCACTTCTTTAATCCTTATCTTCAGAAACATTTTTTTCATTGTTGCCTCTGTTCTTCTAATAGAGGGCCTGCCAGGAGGACAGGCGAGACCTGGCCATTGTCCTTAGTCCTGAAGATTCCAAGTGCCCGCCTACAGAAAGGGGGGCTTGGTCCAACCAAAAATCCTAAGGTAAGCAATAACAAAGCACCAATTCACACTCATAGTAAAGAAACTGTATTTAAACAAAGGTTGCCGTGTATGTGTTTTTATTTTCCCATGCACGTGGGTACTTTAATGTGTCCTTGATTTTCTGAAACGCTTCTTCCTGTTCTGGGCCTCAGGTCCAGGGGATGTCTTTTCGTGTCAGGTGTCAGAGTGGGGCTGCAGTGGTTGCCAGGTCAGGGATGAAACGACTGCAGTATGACGCCATTCCCATAAAGATTTGCACCTCTGACACAGTGGTTGTTGGACAAGCGTTCTGTATATCGGCCACTTTAGCTAGATCGGGGGACATTCCTCTCGTGTTGAATGTATATCTGAAGAAGGAAAGTTTTGTTTTTCTGAATTCACATTTCTCAGCGTGCAGAGTTAGAGCAGACGCGCCAGAACAGCGGCTTGCCACGCGTTGTGCTCTTTCTCAGATGTGCCGTAGACCAGGATATCGTCACTCACATTTGTTGTTCCCGGTAGGTCTTGCAGGACTTTCTGGATTTCATGTTGAAAAACATCTGCCGCTGATGAAATGCCGAAGTTTAATGGGCGATATCATCTGAGTCCCAGGTGAGATGAAAAAGCTATTATATATCGAGACTCCTTTGCTAGCCGGATCTGGTGTTAGCCAGATCTTAGATCTAGCTTGCTGAACATCGTTGCTCCGGTGAGGTCAACAATCAATTCATCAATCGTTGGTGTAATGTGGCATTCCTGTTCGATTGCGAGGTTTGGGAGTCTCATATCAGTGCGTTTGGCTGCTTGGGTTTGTTGGTTACTACCATCGGAGAGATCCAGGGGCCAGGTGCCGAGTCTTCTCTGTAATGTGGAGATCTTCACATTTTTTCAGTTCCTGCTCGACAGCCGCTCGTATGTGAAACAGCACTCTCTGATGCTGGACTGCTCTTGGCTCGATGAACTGCTCAATGTGAAGCTTTACTGTCCTGTTCTTGAGGCAATCGATGCCTTTAAAGAGTTTTGAGTGCCATGCGATGATATTGTCTAACTCTGTTTATCGGATTTGGAGGGCAAAATGGATGATGCACAGTTTCTCTGCTGTTCTGCAGCTCAGTAGGGCCTCAACACCAGCGTCTACCACATAGAATCTGGTACAGGCTTCTTCCTTGTATACTACATCCGCTTTAAAGGATCCTTTTACTGGGAGAGGTGTTTTGCTCCCAAAGGCGTACAGGCGGACGGTCTTGCGTTGCAATGCGGGTTTCACTTGCATGGTCGAGAGTCTGGTGAGTTGTAGAACGTTGCCTGTCGCCCCAGTGTCAATGATCACTCTGGTTGGCATGCCATTCATGAGCACCGTGCAAGTTGGCTGTGATTTCCATGTCGTCTTTTCAGACTTCCTGTGTGGTACCATGGCTGAAATGAGGTGTATCTTTTCTGAGTGTCGTTTGTGGTAACCTGCGTGTCGTCTTTGGGGTGACTTGTCGCCTGAACTCTCGCTTGCTTCACTCTCACTGCTTCTTGTGTTTGTTCCTTACTCGATTGTTCTCACTTTGCTCTTCCGGTTTGCTTTCGGACTGGTTCTTGGTTGGTGTTGCTCTTGTGAGGGGGCTTCTGCTCCTACTCTTCGAGGCCTGCCACTGAGACAGACTGAGGCGAAACGGTTGAGTTTGCCGCACTTCCGGCACGTGGCTCCGATTTCCGAGCAGGGTTCTTCACGGTACCATGCTCCGCCACACCATTTGCATGTTCTTTGGTTGAGTGGGCTTTCCTCTTGGTGGGCGCTTCCTGGCGTTGACCGCTGCGATGGCTGCTGTTTCTGGCTCTGCGTCTATCGGCAGACGACTGATGGGTGCTTCCATCACGGCCCGTTGTGTTTCTGTTCTCTCTCTCTGGTGGCCCATCTCTAAAATGTGGTCTAGTGGGATGTTCCTCTCAGATAGAATGTCTCTCCGAAGCTTCTCGGATCGTATGTCGTGGATTATTTGCTGTTGTACGGAAAACTCTTAATTGCGAAACTTGCACACTATGGCCATTTCTTGAATTCTTGAATAAAAATCATGAATTGTTTCTGTCGGCTGCTGCCTTGCTAGGCTCAGCTGAAAACGCTCGTAATCTGGTTTCCGTTGTGGCTGAAATTTCCCATTCAATGCGCTTCTTGCTGCTTGGTAGTCATCTTCCTGGCCTCTGGACGGTACTGTGTGAAAGGGTCGTAATGCGAGCGTGCCTTAAATTGAGTATAAGGAGTGTGCGCTTCTCCTCCTTGGCCACAATCCTTTTGGATATTATGTGTAATTCAAATTGCTGGAGCCAAAGTTCCCAGCGAATATCCCCCCTTCATATGGATTCATGAAAGCTCCTTGGGCGGAGTCATGCCATGGGCTTCTCTCCCCTTGCGCCGCCAGCGGGTTGGAGGTTTCTCCCGAGGCTCCAGGGTTGCGGGGGCTTGTCGCTTGTTGTTCTTCTGACTTGATTACAGCGTGCTCCTTTTGTAATGTTCCGGGTGGTCTTATGTTATCTTGCCCCTGATGGAGGTTGCAGGGGCTTTCTAACTGTTTTATTTGTTAGGCGGGGCGGTGCGCTGTCTGCTTCTATTCTATTGAGTGTGTGTTTCCTGAGCTGGCACTGTGGCTATTGAGATTTATTCTGTTTTCTCTCACCTGGGTGCGGTGCTGATCATCAGCCACCAGGTGGCGCTCTTCCCGTGCTTTCTCTGCAGGTTTGCTTCACCTCTTCAGCTCCGGGAGGATCAGTTGATATGGAGATCTAATCCCATCCTCGTCTCCAGTGTGACATGTGGGCAGGAAACCCCACTGTTGGATGGGGACCTCAATGGCCTGGCTGCTGAACAATATGTGACATGGACACAAGAGGTTAACTTGTAAGCTGCTGACTAACCCGTTTACGCGGCGTGATGACTGGCTGGATGTCTTTTATTGCACAGTGGACATCTGCCAGGAACATGTAAGTAATACAGAACCTGAAGGCTAGGCAAACGTGCCTAATAACTGTTGCAGGGCTGTGGGACTAAAATGTCTCGTGGTGCGAGCCCCCAGGCCCTAATCTCGGAGGAGCCGTCAGGACGCGTCTTGCCGCGTCCTCTGGTGCTCCCGTAATGCGCGCGAAGTGCGCGGGGGCGGTCCTCGCCACCAAAGCGAGATCTCGCGAGAGTTGGTGACTCCCGCGATATCTCTACACACCTCCCTTTGGTACGGAAAGAGGAAGTTCATTGCATAACATAGTCACTGTATCTCACCGGTCTTCTGTGCTCTCTTCTCGGCCGGTCACCCTTTCCACTGCGATCTTCCTGTTGCTCCTGTTCGGATTCTGGCATGGGCGATCCCGGTTCCATCTCTGTTTCTTCCCTTTCTTTGTCGTTTCTCTCGGGCTCCCGTTGTTCCCTTCGCTCATTGTCTATTCCTTCTTCGGCATGTGGTCTCTCCGGGGTTCTTGCTCTTTCTTGTCTCTTCTGATATAGGGCTACTCTTTCCAGATTCCATGTGCGCCCGTCCTCGGTGCGGACATGGTTCGTTCCCCTGTGGACCACTTTGGTGGGTCTGCTGAACCGAGAGCCCATGATTTGGTCCTTTTTTGGTAGTCTTATTTTGACCCAATCTCCCCCTCCAATGTCTGACGCTTGCTTGGTTCTTCTTCTTTGGTCACTCCATGTTTTCATGCGTGCCTTGCTGTTTTCAATTCTCCACACCACTTCTGATATGTCCACTGCTTCATCTTCTCTAACTTTGGATAACCATGGTGGTATGAGCGTGGGGGCTGCACTCCTCCAAATCAACATTCTAAACGGGGATATTTGCGTTATTCCGTTTGGAGTGAGTCTGTGGGCCGCTATGGCCTCCTTGGTAGTTTTTAGGGGGTCCATCCCAGAAGCCGTGGCTAGTTGGATTGCTCCCTTAATGAACCTGTTGGCCCTTTCAACAAGCCCATTGGCTTGGGGATGATACAAGGCCGCCTTCTTTTGGCATATATTGTGCTTTCTTAGGAATTGTTCCATGTCCCGTGAGATCAGTTGTACCCCATTGTCTGTTACTACTTCCTTGGGGAGGCCTTCTCTTTGAAAAATTTCCGTGAGGACTTCAATTACCGTCGCTGTGGTAATGTTTGGGACAAACTCAGCCTCGACCCACTTAGATAGGTAATCAACCAGCACTATGCCGTACCGATGTTCTGGTGCCATCGCTTCCAGAGGTCCTATAAAGTCTATGTCCACTTTTGACCACACAGCTTCTGGTACTTCTGTGGGAATTAGGGGTGCCTGTCTGAGTTTCAGTCTTTTGTCGCTATTGAGGCACTCATGACAGCGCTCTATCATGGTGCGAATCTCTTGGTCCATGGACGGCCACCAGTAGGCCTCCCGGACTCTGCGCCGGGTCATCGTGTTTCCCAGGTGTCCAGCGTGGGCTTTGCATAGAATGGTGCTCCTCATGCCTACAGGTGGGATTATCTGGTCCGTCTTCATTATTATTCTGTCCATTTCAGATATCTCTTCGGCCATCCTCCAATAGGGTCTCATACTTTCTGGCACCATTTCTTCACCTGGCCACCCTTCGTTGATCCGCTCACGGATTTTCGCCATGGCCGGGTCTTTTCTGTCCTCTTCCAGCCAATGTTTCTCGCTGAGTTCCATATAATCAGGTGCTTTTATATCGGTGATAGATGCCACTATGCATTCTCCTTGTAGAAACGTGGTGGCCTTGTCTTTACCTTCTGGCAATCTAGACATGCAGTCAGCCTGCAAATTCTTCCACCCTGATATGTGCTGCACTTCAAACGTGTATTCATGCAGTTTTGCTGCAATGCGTGCCAATCTGGGTGTGGACACTTTGGTACCTCCCGGGCTGAGCATGTGGATGAGGGGTTTGTGGTCTGTCACCAATTTGAATTTCGTGCCCCACACATATGTTCTAAAATGTTCTACCGCCCATGCGCACGCCAACATTTCCTTTTCTATGGTAGAGTAGTTCTGTTCCGCCGAGGACAAGGCCTTCGAGGCAAAGGCTACCACATGCTCCGTGTCCCCCTTCTTCTGCGTAAGAACTGCTCCTAGTCCATATGCACAGTGGTGATGACTGTATCCCACTTTGGGTTAAATGGCTGTAAACA
The DNA here is from genome assembly GCF_040938575.1 of Ambystoma mexicanum. Classification (NCBI taxonomy): domain Eukaryota; kingdom Metazoa; phylum Chordata; class Amphibia; order Caudata; family Ambystomatidae; genus Ambystoma; species Ambystoma mexicanum. The sequence continues at coordinate 1,110,896,672 of NC_090921.1, read as the reverse complement.
CAGCGCTTCCATGATGTGCCGTTTTATACTTTCAACCGCCTTCTTCTGGGGTTCTTGCCACGAGAATACCGAACCTTTTATGAGTAGGTCACGGAGTGGTGCTGAGGTTTCAGAGAACATGGGGATAAATTTTGCGTAATACTCTGCCAGTCCAAGAAATGATCTTACTTCGTCTTTGCTGGTAGGTTCCGGTGCTTTTATGATTGCATGCATCAGATTTTGTTTGGGACTGATCCCTTTTTCTGAGATTTTGTACCCCAAGTATTCGACCTCTTTCACTTTGAATGCGCTTTTTTCATAGCGTAGCCTCACCCCTGCTTCTTGCAACTTAGTCAGGACAGTTTTCAATGTGGCGTCATGCGTTTGTTCATCCCCTGCGTACACAAGGATGTCGTCCTGGAAATATGCGACGTTTTTGACCTTTCGTAACAAGACATCCATCATGCGTTGAAACGCTGACGACGATAACCCGAATGGCATCTTGGTGAACTGATAGGTGCCAAATGGTGTGATGAATGCTGTGAGGGGTTTTGACTCTTCATGCAATTGTATTTGGTGGTATGCGTTTCTCATATCCAGTTTTGAGAAAATTTTGGCTTCCTTCATCAACAAAATGAGTTCCTTTATGCTCGGTAGTGGGTAGTTGTCGGTGATGACCTCTAAGTTAAAACTGCGAAGGTCTATACACACCCTTAGCTCTTGCGAGTTCGGTTTCTTTATCAGCACTACTGGGCTCAGCCATTCTGACGCTTCTGCTTCTTCAATGACACCCTCCGCTCTCATTTTGTCCAATTGATCCCTGAGAGTGTCTCTTGCGGTTGCTGGCACAGGCCTCACTCGATGTTTGACTGGGACGGCATTCTTTTTGAGCATTATTTTATGGACAAAGCCCTTGATGTGACCCGGCTCCTCCGAGAAAAGTTTTGGGTAGTCACTCTTGACAATGGGCCCATTCCTCATGCAGACAGACAGTACCTGGTCTTCTGTGCTGGGGTCCAGTTTGATTTTGAGCTTGTCTTGGTCGTCCCATCCCAGTACCGCTGGGCCTTCGTGGCTGAAATACACTCTGGTGGTGGTTTCTCTTCCTTTAAACTCCACCTTCCCTTTGATATATCCCAGTAGTTCAACTGACGCCCCTCCAAATACTGTGGGTTTGTGTCGTGTGGTGAGAACTTGGACCTTTTCTTTTCCCGCCATTTCCTAATATGTCCGTAGTGGTATTATGGTGAGGTCCGAACCAGAGTCCGCCATAACTCTTGTTTCGCGGCTGTCAATTTTGATTGTGCAATGGGGCTTTTCTCTTCTTGCCCTTGTGCTGTTTACCATAATGACTGTGGGTCTCCCCTCATCTTCTGAGGACGATTCTCGCTCCCTGTTGTGATCCGTGTTTACACTGGTAACTTTCTTGTTCCTCCACCGACATACCAACGAGAAATGGCCAATGCGTTTGCAGATGGAGCACTCCTTGTCTCTAGCTGGGCACTCCCTATCGAACGCCAGGTGTTTCGTGCTGGTGCACCTGTGGCATTTCAGAGGTTCTTTCTTACCTCCTCTCCCCTCTCTTGTGTCGGGTGTCTGTCTTTCTTTCTTTGAGTGAAATGTGACTGCTTGGATTTCAGCAGAACTGTGGGTTCCCGTGAGTTCTTTTCGTCTTCACGCCGTTTCTTCAACCGCTCTGGCAATTTCGATCGCCTTCTCCAATTGTAATTCTTTCTCCATAATGAATTTATCTTGAACTTTTCTGCTGTTAGTGTGGACTGTCAACATGTCGCAGATGAGGCTCTCAGCATTGTTGCCGAAACTGCACAGCGCCGCCAGTTCTCGCAGCTTGGTGACGTAATCGTCGACAGGTTCAGATATTTCTTGTCTGCGGGTGTAAAAGCGTATTCTGTGCAACACCGTGTTCTCTTTACTGGCACATCTCTTCACTATTCTCCTAACTGCCTCCTTAAAGACGTCATCGTTGTCCCCTGCCACCGGGATCGGGGTGAGACTCTCAAACACCCGCTGTCCTTCCACTCCTAGGGCATTAAGTAACATAGCCCTACGCCGTGCCGCTGAAAATCCTGCCCCTCCTAGCGCCTCTACATATGTCGTGAAAAGGGGTTGCCATTGCGGCCACGGGATGGCGGGTTTACCTGGAGTTTGCAGGAAGGGGGGTGGCGGCGTCGCTCCTTGCATGTTCCCACGTGGGTTGCAGTGGTGATCCTCGTCGCCAATTTATGTAGTAAACGCTTGCACAGATGACAGGAGGCGTGATGACTGGCTGGATGTCTTTTATTGCACAGTGGACATCTGCCAGGAACATGTAAGTAATACAGAACCTGAAGGCTAGGCAAACGTACCTAATAACTGTTGCAGGGCTGTGGGACTAAAATGTCTCGTGGTGCGAGCCCCCAGGCCCTAATCTTGGAGGAGCCGGCAGGAGGCGTCTTGTCGCATCCTCTGGTGCTCCCGTAATGCGCGCGAAGCGGTCCTCGCCACCAAAGCGAGATCTCACGAGAGTTGGTGACTCTCGCAATATCTCTACACCAGCTCTATTATTTTTCCTGACGTCGGAGCGTCAGGACGCTTCTGAGACCTTTCTTCTATACCACAGTCAGGTGTTAAATCAATGTAATCCGAATGTAGCCAGACCCTAACTGGGTCAAGGGTTACATTAGTATTTGGCCAGTGGCACAATTTAACCTGACCTATCCTACAGTTTGTGAGAACTGGTGCATATCATCAGCCCTATCTCGGGGCTTCATTCTGTGGCCAAATCCTAGATGAAGGAATGAGTGGCTGCAGATTATCACGGAGCAGGAGAAGCCAGGGAGCCAATGTCCTAACTCACAATTTAAGACAATCTTTCTTTGTCTGAGTGACACCTCCCATCGCCACCCCGCCCAAGTTGTGGGTGGTCCATTTCAATTGCAAAGCTGAACGACCCTAACATGGGCCTGGACTGAGGCATGTATGAGGATGTTAAAAAGGCTTCAAATGGTCTATTAAAAGTTCAGAGTTACACGCCTCACTACATTTTATAGAACACACTTAAAGGATAAATGCCAACATGCCCCATTCCAGTTTGGAGATGCTTGTGCAGCTTTGTTTTTTTCTTTGGATTGTTGGACTTGTCTTTTTTTTTAAAACGGAACCATCTTAACTCCTAATTAAATAATGCAAAGAAAAAATACAGGACTGGCCAAGCATCTCCCAAGTGAAATGGGCTATGTATGATGTGGCGTTCCCTCAGCTGACCGACCGAGTAATTCAGTTTTGCCAGTAGAACAATCGCACAGCAGCATTTCAAATCTTCTGTACTTTCTGCTTTATTGTGTTGTATTCTAGTTTACTGTATTGTATTGTGTTGGTAAATTCATTATAACAATGGACTTTGTACAAGTTTTGATGGGAAGATGAGCTTCCGAAGTGGGAGGACATTTTTGGCGATCGAGTACCTTGCTTTGGAATATGAGAATTAATCGTAGTAGGGGGGCATTGAAGCCCCAATCCTAGGCAGAGCTAAGATTTTGAACTCCTTTTGAATTACAAGAGAAATGGACGAGTGACTCGAGGGTCTGGATGTAAAAGTGATTAGTGTTAGAAATGTGTATTGATCCTATGTTTGTGTTTTTCCGCCACAGAGAGGCACTCATTATCTATGATTTGCTGAGGGAAAGACATGATTTGCGATCGCTAATACCATTGTCTGATGAAGATAATGTCCTCTACAAGTCGGTGTCATCAGGATGCTGGTGTATGTTAACTCTGGGGTTGGCATAGAGGAGCCAGTGTTTCATAGTAGAGATTGGCAATCACAGGGAATATTATAGGCCTTAAGAATGTTTGCATGCGATTGGTAGTTGTTGCGATTTGAAGAGTCCCTTCAGGACTAATTGGTACGTCTTCCTTAGGAGTTGGATTTTTGTTTTCTGTGACTATTCTGGTGGTGAAAGCCACCACAACTTTAACATTGTTTATGACTGTGTTATAACGGGTCTGAGCCTAACTGATAATGTAAAACATTGTCCCTCTCAATGAGCATCTGTAGCTGAATGGACTTTCATTTTCAAAGATTGTGTTGATAGAGGCAATATAAGTGACTCAAAGACAAAACAAAGACAAAACAAAGAAACAAAGATTTGAAGTGCAGATCCTGACTATCGACTTCACTATATCACCACTATGATTTTTAATTCTTAAACAACACTGAGCCACTCAGGTGTGTTTGTGTTGCACCAGCTGGCATACAGAGTCAAAAAGAGCCCCTGGTAGCTGTCAAAGTCAAGCTTATGATGCTCTTCTAGGCTACACTGATGTGCTAAATAGCTACCCTCGATATCTGTGGCCAGCTTTTGCCAGGTACCTCGAAGAACATATATACAAAGGTCTGGGAGCCTGTAAGGAAGGCATGGTATCAAAGTAAGACAGACACAAGTGTCCACAGTTCAAGGGTGTTTATTGAACCTTTTTCTAAGGGTGTGATAAACGCCTATCTAATCCTAAATCTAATATGGGAGCAAGCTACGACCATCAAATAATAATAATGCAGGCCTAGTGGAGTCTCATTAGAATTAAAAGGGCCTATACTAAAAAACCTATTGCCAATCCTTACTGCTAATTTGCTAGTAGTGTGGGAAAATGTTCATGAAAAAGAGTGTTCACAAAATGATAATTCAGGATGTGTAGGCTGCTGGCCTCCCTTCCTCACGTTTTCAGCATGGGACAAGGCGGTTCACTCGAGCATAGCACACTCTTGGACTTCTTCAGCACGTGAACACAGTTCTGTTACAAGTATCAGGACCTTCTATGCCCAAGTCTCTTACTTAATCAAAGTCTCTTGATTCAGAGGGCCTGATGTGTTGAACAAACAAAGTTCCTTTCCAAATATTTACATAGGCCGGTGACTCACGGGTCACCCCGGATCTCCCTCAGCCCGGTCCAGATCCCCTTCTCACAATTAGTCTTCCTCGGCTGGGCTCAGACCAATTACAGTTCACATTAGTTATTGAAGACTTTCGAATGTGCATAGGGTTTGACTTGACCCGTTGCAGGACCACTTTGATTTCACAATTCACAAATATTACTCCTTATTGTTGGATACCATGCAGAGGCTTTCGAATGGGCACCAACGTGGCACCGGACCACTCTGTATACGGTATCTGCCTTGTTTTACAAGGTTCAAGTATTCCTTGGATTCTTAATTACACTTGCGTCGCTCGCCATGCACGCCTTGTAACTTATTCCCTGTTAATTCCTTCATACAATGTTGCTGCTTGCAATCTTGCTTCTAACACAGACCGGTTTGCTAACGGTCTCCCCTACTGTGTTGACTTTATCAAAGCAGATGTCTTGTCGGAGCCAAGGACCGTACCATTGCGGCAATCGCTCCTCCCAGCCTCGGCTGTTGATGCGGGAAAGCCTGGGGTTGCTTGTACACACAATGAAGCTTTCTTCCGGTTTATCTCTGGGCCTTACGTTTCCTGTCCTCGAGGCTTCATGAAAGTAGTGGTCTCTTTCCTCTAAAAAGGCCAAGGGCACGCCCCTCTTTGTAACGTTCTCTGGTCTTCCTGTCTTTCTCGTATTAAAATGCCTTCTCGGAGCTGCTGTTTGCTCATGTGTTTTGCCTTGCTCAGAGTGTGCTTTCGTGCTCTGCCTTTTATCCGTGTGAGGGAGTCTGATGGAAGTCAGCTGTGTGTAATTATCAGTAATTGCCTGACTCTGCCCGACCCTGGTGTTGTGACATGTCAGGTATACGGCTCGGGTGTCGCTCACTGTGACCTGTCCATGAGAAAGTGTTTGTCTCGGGAAAGGGGGTTGGGGGTGTTGAATTCCTAGGTAGCCTACCTGGTAGGATGGGGAAAAAGTGTTATAGGGAAGGGGATACCACGTCTCACCCTCCAGTGTCCCACTTCCACTCCCTGAGGACCCCTCTTCAGGTGATCCTACCGCACTGGTCCACCCACAGGAACTGGATCCAAAAGCGATGGCCGCATCCTGGCCACCTGGATGACAGATCCCCGGGGACTGGAGGGTGAGACACCTTCAGGTTTCTCACAAGCCCCTCTACTGAGAACGAACACAGCCAAATCACCTGTTCTCTGGGTAGGTTACCACTCAGGAGGGTCTAAAACCATGTTTTAACTCACTGTACCTTTCACAGAGAAGAAATAGCCATTTGCATATCGGTCTGGTCCCATCCACCTGGGCAGTCCATTGCCGAAATGCTAGGCAATTCTACTTTGAACAAGAGTACCAACAGCAACCCCAGACACGTGTTTCAGCCGAGTTGGGCCTCATCAGTGAGGTGAAGCTGTGCCTCCCTAAGCACAGTGAGCAAGGGGTTCACGTCTGTATTATGTCTGTATTACCCTGGGTAACTTAGGGTGAAACCCCAAGTCCCTAAACATATATGCAAAGGTCTGGGCGCCCCTCTACTGAGAAGGAACACAGCCAAATGACCTGTTCTCTGGTTAGTGTGAGGCAGGCATGGTATCCCAAGTATGGACACAGATGCAAAAGGTACAAGTTTCAACACCTTTATTAGGTTTGACTGGGGTTGGAGACTACCTAACTGGCCCTAATTCTATAATGGGAGTAGTCTCGACCGTCAAATTAAAATAAAATGGTCCATGTCAGTCAGTCAAAAGTTAACAGTCTGTGTCGGAAACCTTTACTTGCCCTCGCGTTTCACAATAACGAAAGTGTGGGAAAATGGATGAAAATAAAGAGTGTATTAAAAGAATGTCAGAATGGCAATGAAAGGGGCTCACCACTCCCTTCTCCAAGTTCAGCTCAATAGGGTTTTTACAAAGTTCCTTCAAGGTGGGTAGGATGCACAGTTCACAGATCTCCCATAAATCTGTTAGGCTTTCCTCACCTACTTCAATGTCAGTTCAAAATGCATCACAATTCTCTTCAAGGGAATTTTTCGGGCTTCCCTCACCCGGCTTCAAACTGCTCGACTTCTCGGAGCTTCACAGGCTCCCCTTGCATGTCTTCAAACACTTGAACACAGCTGAAACACTTTCCAGCTAAACAGCTCTGCTTCTCAGAGCGGTGGGAAAACTCCCTTCCCCAACCTTTTTACTTCTATTTCACAATGTTCACCTGTCAGAGATCATCGCAAACGCATAGTATTATCACCCCCATGCGTGACCACTCCGACAGCAGGGTCCTTATTATCGCCTTGCTAGAGACCTTTGCAACCACAGAGTATTCTCACCCCTATGTGTGACCACTCTGACAACAGGGTTGCTTTCTTATCATTCCTGCCTCTTGCACTTGGTTTCGGAGACCGGGCCCTCGGCCACTCTGTTTCTCTTTTCACAAAAGCATATAGTTTATCAGGACGGGCCCAAGACCACTCTGTTCCTCGTTTCACAAAAATGTCCATTCATTTTCACATTAGCCTCTTGGGATCTCTGCATGCTCTCTTTCACTCATGCTCTTCCCTTCAATGGCTTTCAATACTTTTCATTATTCACTCTTTTACGGAGCATTCAACACGTGCCTTCTCACACGGCACCGCTTCATTACTTTGTTTCTCATCGACTCCCTCACCGGCTAAATACTTTCAAGCTTTCAATTCAGTGTCTGTATCCTCCAACGCATAGCCTTGTGTGTAACACCTTAGCTTTCACGTTCGCACGTATCACAAACCGGGCTCTCCCCTTCTTTGAATTCACCGGTTGTGATCGCTTTCGCACGTCCTTCAGTTTTCAACTCATCGAGGTCATGGTCTTGCCCACCTGCCCCTCAGACACACTGTGGCAGCCTCGCAGCCCAGGGGAGAAAACTAGCAGCTTGCTGCTGCTTGGAGGAAAGGAACTTCTCTGAACTCTCCTGGCTTCTTGGAGACATGGCTCCCTCGCCATGCTTTCTCCTGCCTCAACTCGCAACCTGTCAGTGTTTCGGCGTCCCGGTCTACCTGGCATGGTTCTCAGCCGCATTCTCTCAGCTGCTCCTCTGTCTCACCATCCAGCTTGCCTTCCTTCTTGGCCCCTGCCTTGCTCTCTGTGTCTTTCCGTGCTCGACCTTTCATAGTTTGCAAAACAGTCCATGAGTTTCAGTTGGGTGTGATTGTGGCTGAGTGCATGAACTTCCCTGGCCTTATTAGTGGGACAAGGCCAGTACATTTTACTAGTGGTTATCTTTCTAGTCTGTCTTCCTCTTCTTCGTCTCAGTAGTCGGGCTGATTAGGAAAAGAGAGGAGTTATGGGAATTATAGTATCCCATAAAGGTAGAGGCAATATGAGGTAAGTAATTGTCAGGAAATGGGTGATACCATATCTCACCTTCCGGTGTCTGCTCCCCACTCCCAGGGGACCACCACCCAGGTGATCCTCCCTCGCTTGTCCACCCACAGGGTCGGGTTCCAATACCGATGGCCCTTGCCTGGCCACCTGAATAAGGGATCCCCGAAAACGGAGTTGTGAAACATCTTCAGGTTTTTCACATACCCTTCCCCTATGCAATATGGTCGGGACTGCTTCACAGGAGAACCTCGAAAGAAAATACATGTTACCCTGGTCTTTTCCCTTTCTATGTTCCAAACTGAAGCAGTAAGTTTGCAAGTGCAGAAACTATTGCATAACCCATGGATTTGATTCCTTATGCTGACTTATCCATACAAGGCAATTTTCTTCCTAATACATAGTACTTGAGATGTAGGATGTCTCTTTTTATAGCAAGAGATTCTAACTCCAAAACTGAGTAATTGTTCTCCCTTGGAAAGAGTTTTCTACTGGTAAATAGTATAGGGTGTTCTAAGACGTCCTGACTCTGTGATAAGACAGCACCTAATCCAGTCAGGGAAACATAGGTTTGAAGAATGACATCTTTGTAAAAGTCTGCTGCTTTTAAAATAGGGTTTGCTTTAAGTTATTATAACAAACTTCATCCTCATCTTTCTACTTGAGTCTTTATTGGTCAGTCTAGAGGTTTTATTAGAAATGTTTAGGATAAACTTACTATAGTACCCTATCAATCTCAAGAAGGCTCTTAGATCCCTTTTGGTTTTAGGGGTTGGTACTTCAATGACTGCTTTTACTTTTTCCATTTGGGGTTTTACACTACAATTCTCTACAAAGAAGCCTAAGTATTTTATGTCTGACTGGGCCAATTTACACTTTTTCGGGTTGGCTGTGAGCCCAGCTTTACGCAGAGCCCTCATGATGGTATTTAGGTGATGGAGATCTTCTTCCCATGTCTTGCTGTAGACTACAATGTCATCAATGTATGCCACGCTGAAACTAGAATAAGGTTGCAAAATTCTATCCATTAATTTTTGGAACGTCGCAAGGGTACCATGCAGTCAAAAGGGCAAGGCTTTAAATTGAAACAGTCCTGTTGAAGTTGAAAAGAGTGTTTTTTCTCTGTCAGGCCTGTGTAGCGGGATCTGCCAGTACCCTTTCGTAAGCTCGACAAATAGACTACATCTCCCATTTTGTCTATTAAGTCATCAATACAGGGCATGGGATAGGCATCGAAGGAGGAAATGGAATTTACCCATCTGAAGTCTATTTAGAATCTCCAGCTTTGGTCAAGTTTTGTCACCAGTACTATGGGAGAGGACCAGGGACTGGAAGAGGGTTCAGTGATGTTAGTTTTTTTTAAGTCATCTTTATTGGCATTTATTATTTTCTCCCAACAAAATCGTTTACAACAAAACACAATTCTCATTAGTCACCATCAGTTTTCAAAACTCCCTTGCGCCCGCCCGCCCGACCCTCTACAAGTGACGTTTCTCGTCACTGGGTACACTATGCACTGATCAAAATTAAGTCGAACCAGTTATTTGTCCATTCAGCGTCTTTGGGTCAATCCGATTTTCACAAAAGCCTATTTACCAGGTTCAAGTGTGTGTTGCCATGAGGTGAAAACACCATCCATTTCCAGCTCGTCCCCTGTTGCTGTATACAACCTCGCCTCCCCCGAGGCTTGCAGTACCTTCAACCTCCATCCTTGCCATCCAAAATCCCCATTCTTCCTGAAATAGCCGCAACCAATCATTCACCAAAGCTGTTAATTTTTCCATTGTTATGATATCTTGGAGTTTCTTTTCCCAATCTAATTTTGTCTGGAGATATTCACCTTCCCATCTCTGAGCTAGGGTGATTTGGGCAGCTTGCAACATCGTTTCCTGGGGTCTGGTCAGTCTAAATTCCAATCTATCCATGGTCGGGAGGCCCAAGAGTATCTGAAGGGGGTCCAACTCTAAGGATTCCCTAGTAGTTTCTTTAACCGAACTTAAGTCCTCCGTCCAAAACAGTTGAACATTTGAACAACCCCACCACATATGGGAAATGGTACCTATCTGGCCACACCTTCTAGGACATCTGGGGGAGGACTGGGGAAACATTTTAGAAAATTTGAGAGGGTGCCTATGCCAACCCTGGAGGAGCTTAAAGTTGTGTTCCATTGTGACAGTGAAGCGGTTCCTGTGGAAGGCTATCTTATATATTCTATCCCCTTCATCCCCTGCTACTTCCCTGCCCGCAAGGTCTTGTAAGGAAAGCGTGGTATCAAAGCAAGACAGACACAAGTGATGACAGTTCAAACTGTAAAAATGGGTGAGATTAACGCCTAATCTAAACCTAAATCTAAAATGGGAGAAAGCTACGACCATCAAATAATAATACCTTCCTAGTGGAGTCTAGTCGAATAAAAAGGGCCTACTAAGAAAACCTTATTGCCAGTCCTTACCTCTAAATACAAAATAGTGTGGGATAATGTTCACAAAGAAAGAAAGAAGTGTTCTCAAAAGGAAAACCTGGTCTCGGTAGGATAGTTTAGGGGCAACATGCTCGCCTTGGAAGCAAGACGACACGGAGCAACACAGGTCCGACCCCCGGGTCCGCGCTTAGAAAACTCTGGATATTAAGCACGTTATAAATAACCTATCATATCAAGTCAGGATGTTGTAGCCGGGGTCTCCATTCACCACGTTTGAAGCATGGGACAAGGTGATACTCTTGAGCACAGCACACTTCTGGGGCTTCTTCGGCCCGAGTTTACAGTTCCTTTTTCTCATATCAGGGCCTTCTGTGCCCAAGTCTCTTTATACAAATTATCTTGCTTCAGAGGGCTTGATGCATCACAAACAAAAGTTCCTTCTGTTTCTTCACGTCGGATGATTACTCTTCACCCGAGGATCCCCCTCAGTCGGGCTCCGATTCCTTTCACAATGTTAGCCTCCCTCACCCAGGCTCAGATCAACAACCCACTGTGGACATCCCTCAGTCGGGTTCACATTTGTCACTACAGTGCAGTTTACTTGGATTTTCAATTCACCACGTGTCAAAGACTTTTAACTATACAAGGGGTTTTGACTCGACCCTTGTATGACCACTTTGACCTCTCTAGCTGGCCTCCCCTGGGGTCTCTTGGTTCTTGTAGTTTTCTCAGTTCAACATATCCTCCTTGTTCAGGAGCGGACCACTCTAACCCCAATACCTCGGTTGTTCACAAAAGACGTTTGTCTGTTATCTTCTTTCCTTTAAGTAAATGTTGCCACTGCAACCTTGAGCTTAACACAGTCCGGTCTACTATCAGTTTCTTCCGACTCACCAGCTGTGCTGAACTTGTTGGCTTTTCTTTCACTGAAGTCAAGGACGGTACCACAGCAGCAAGCTCTTTTCCCCGCCCTGGCTATCAGTGCTGGAGGGCCCTGTGTACTGTTGACATCTGCCACACCAATTGCCAGCTGCAATTTACTGTATTACTGTTCCTTTATCGAAGACTTTGCGGGTCTAGTTTGACAAGGGCAAGGGTAATTCCCTCCTTGTCGTCCTTTCGGTTTCCTCTGCCTTTTTCCTTCGTTTGAACTGCCGTTCCAGAATAGCTGCTTCCTTGTACTTTTAGCCTTGCTCAAAGTGTGCTCTTGTGCTCTGCCTTTTATCCCTGTGGGGGAAGGGAAAAGGCTGTCAGGTGTGCATAGTTATCGGCAATTGCTTGATGCTGCCTGACCCTTGCATTGGGACATGTCAGGTAAACAGCTCTGGTGTTAGTCTGTTGTCTTTCGCGGTGTGAGAAAGTGTTTGTGTAGGAAAAGGGGCTGGGGTAGAGCTTTTGAATATCCTGCAGGGTAGGATGGGGAAAAGGTGTTACAAGTAAGGGGGTACCGCGTCTCACCCGTCGGTGTCCCACTTCCACTCCCTGAAGACCCCCCCCCCCTCCATCCAGGTGATCCTCCTATACTGGTCCACACCAAGGAACTGGATCCAATAGCGATGGCCTTGTCCTGCCACCTGGATCACAAATCCCCAGGGACTAGCGGATGGGACACCTTCAGATGTCTCACAATCTTCCCTTATCTTTTTAAATGCTTGTCTTCTCTCCAGGTCTACCATGATTAGCAACTTGTAAAGCTGAGAGACCATAACGCGCCTATACACGAGTGTTTGAAGTCATTCCGTAAAGCTTTTATAGAGTTAAAACTCCCTTGATGAAAGAGTTTACCCACCCGCTCAAGCCCCCCGTCAGACCATTTTTGGGAATATTTAAAATTCTGCTTGTCAAGGTGTATTTCTGGAGCCCAGACAGAGGACAGGGGCGAGGGCCAGGTAGACAGAACCGCTGTTGCTTTACCCCTCTGCCAAGTGGCCCACAGTACTTCTAGGGTTGGGTGGATCTTGAGGTTGGGTGGGATATCTCTGTGTGATGCCCACAGATAATCTCTCACTTTCCTAGGATGAGCCTCCAGATCCTCCAAGAATGACCAGTAAATTCCCTGGTCATCCCTCATGTGTTCGAACAAAACCCTCTTCTGTGACTCTCAGTAGTATTCCTGAAAGTCTGGGAGACCAAAACCCCCCTGTTCCCTGGGGAGGGTCGGTGTCGATTTTTTTAATTCTCGCTATTTTGTTTCCCCAGATTAATCTGGACAATGCCCTGTTAAGATCCCTGACGTAGTCCTCTGGGATGACCACCGGAAGTGAGATAAACAGGTAGAGAAGATGAGGCAAGACATTCAAATTCACTGAGGTCATTCGACCACACTCCTAATCCCATTTTCTTTAACACTTCCATCATACACCGCCACTCCACTCGGTCAAAGGCTTTCTCAGAGTCGATGGTAACAAGGCCCAGCTCACCACTCTCCTGTCCCATGCATTGCATCAAATCTATAGTTTTCCTAATATTATCTCTACCTTGTCTACCCTTGATGGAACCAACCTGGTCACCGTGAATGAAGGATGGGAGCACACTTTCCATGCTGCTTCCCATGAGTTTTACTAAGATTTTTACATCTAAGTTTAATAGGGATATAGGCCTATACGAAGTGCAGGATTCCTACCTTACTTGGGGATCACTACTATTGCTCCAATCTTTGTTTCCGGGAGGGATCCACCTGCCAGGACTGCGTTAAACACTCTAGTAAGGTAAAGGTCCAGGGGCGATCTATATTGTTTTTAAAACCTCAAAGAGAAGCCATTGCTTCCTGAGGTTGTGTCCCCTTTCATTCTCCTGATCATTCTCACCACCTCATCCTCTTCTACTGAGTCTTCTAAAGTCGCTGCTAAGTCACCTAGGAGCCTGGGAATGGGGAGATTTGCTAAGAATACCTTTATGCTTGAGGCGTCGCCTCGGTATTCCGAGGTGTATATAGGGATTCATAAAAAGCTCTAAACTGTTCCCTGATTCCCTCAGCATCATATACCCTCAGACCTTCAATGGTCTCAACATTAGCCACCATTCTACTCTTCCACTCCTCATGCAATTTCCAGGCCAAAAGTTTGTCTGCCTTATCCATTTTCCCATAGTATTTCTGCTTGAGAAACACCAGTTTCCTGTCTGTGTCCTGAAACAACAGTGTTTTCACTTGGGCTGCATACCATCTAAGTTGTTTGAATTTGACTTCGGGGAGGGGTGTGACAGAGCCTTCCTGCATCACTGTTCTAATTTGTGCTATCTTCTCCCTTAGTTCCTTTTCTCGCCCAGCCTGTTCCCTCTTCTTACCGGAGCCCATCTTTATCAACACCCCCCCTATGGTCGCCTTGAATCCTTCCCAACGGGATTGGGGGCCTAGCTCCCGATTGTAATTATGTTTAAAGTACTTTTTGGCCTCCACGAGGAGGGCCTGTGCTACTTTGTTATCTTTGAAGAGGAAGTCATTGCACATCCACCTCCTCTTGGGTTTCCCTTGCCGCCCATCTTCCACCACGACTTTCACTAAATCATGGTGGTTATAGGTCAAAGGATCGATTCAAAAGGACCGAAAACAAAAGGATCGAAAATAGTATTTTTTTTTACATTGTTTTTTTTTGGGGGGGGGTCCCCCACCCAACCCCTGTTTTTGTGGTAAAAACCACTTTTTTTGCCTATACGAAAACCCAAAAATATATATATAATTAAATAAAAATTCGATCCTTTTGTTTTCGGCCCTATTGCGTCGACCCTATTACATTTGATCCTTTTATAGTCGACCCTTTGACTGAACACCAATCATGGTATAACCATGTAACTGATACAACTTGTGAGCTAGAAGATTGACCCTTAAATTGAACTTCAATCAATATCATATCAATTCTTGAATATGAATTGTGAACTGGAGAGTAAAACGTAAAGGGTATCTCCCTGCGTCCTCAAAACGAAGTTAAGACGGCTGGAAAGGACGATTGCCACCCCTCTTTTGTTAGTTGTGGTCGAGGCCCTATATATCTTTCCCACAGTGTTCGCCTTCAGAGATGCTTCCTCACCCTGTTTCCAACGAGTTTCCTGAACCATTATCACATCCAAATGAGACCTTCGGAATTCCCTCAGCATGCAAGATCTCTTAGCCGGAGAGTTGGGCCCCCTTACATTGAGGGAGCCAATAGTTAAATCATTCCCCATATGATCACTTACGCTTGTCGCTGTCCCTTGAATGATAGGCCCCCATATCAAACCTTCGTATCTGTGCATTACAACCCAGCTTCCTCCTCATGTAATCCCCTGAACTAACCGTCAGTGCTTGATACCTACTAAAACAACATCTCTGAACTTTCAACTCCCCAATCTTCCCCAGTCCCTTCTCTCTCCCCTACCCACTCCCCAACAGCAATGCTCTCGGCATACACCCATCTTCATACCTCCACATAACTTCTGACCCCCCCCTTGTCTATGGTCAGAGACAGAACACAACCTTGAATTCAAACTATTAATGAGACATAGCCCCATCTGATAACCGTACAAGTGTAGTATACCCCCGCATCAAACAGATTGCCTTTCCTCCTCCCATACGGGATCAATTTATTGCACCCCTAAAGGTCTCTATGCTCGTTAAAGGTCCTCCCCATTCCTTCCGATGTCACAGTACCTTTCCCCCCTGCTTTTACAGCTGTGAGTAGTCAATCACAAGCAGGAGACATCTTTGTTGTTACGGTAGCTGGCCCCCAAGGTCAAGTTGGACCGGGACCGGTGGTTAAGTGAGATGGTCCCACACCTGAGGACCCCAACCCCCCCACACAAAGGTCAAGGAGACTTTATACTTTACGTGAAATCGACGACCAACTGTTCACCCTCATGGTCCAGGAGTTTCTGTCGGGGGGGTAATACGTTTTCTGAACTTGCGTGATCCTGGGATTTGATGCTTGTTTGACTGTTTAATGCGAAAAATGTCCTCCTTTGGTTGGCCTTCCCTCTCCCCAGGCCTCTTCGCCTTGTCACCCACCAGTTCTTCAGTGACTCTGTGTTTGTCGTCCTCGGTGATGAGCTGATATTTGTATCCATCGTTCTCGAACAAAAGCGAAAGGGGGAGGCCCCATCTGTAGCGGATGCCATTCTCTGTTAGCCACTTGATCAATGGGGCGCACAGCCTGCGCCTGTTAAGAGTGTACGATGACAGATCCTGAAAGACAGTGATCCTGGCCTCTCCTTGGTTTACCAGGCCCTTCTGACGCGCCTTGTCCAGAATCCTCATCTTCTCTGGATAGTGGTGAAAGCGAGCTAGCACCGAACTCGAACCTCTGGCTGCCCCACCCCGCCCGCTCTGTGGGCTCTGTCTATTTTCAGCTCGCTCGACTGTCAAACCGTCGCCAAACGGGGCCTTTGCCACTTCATGAATCGCTCTCCTGAGGTCTCACTCTGTCTCACCTTCCTTTTCCGGAATCCCAAAGATGCAAAGGTTGTATCTCCTCTCTCTGTTTTCAAAGTCGTCCATCTTTAACTTAATTTCTGACTCTTTCCTCTGCAGTTCCGATAGTCTCATGTCCATCTGTGACTTTAATGTGTCTAAGGAGGATTGATTGTGTTCGACTTGTTGTAGCCCATCATGCATGCTGTCCACTCGTTGGCTCAATTTGTCCAGCTGTCCACCTATATCGGCTCTCATAACTCTTTTATTTCCTCCATTAGTGAGGCTATGTCTTTTTTGGTGGCCATTTGGTTGCTAACTTCTGTAGCCCAGGCGTTGTCGCTTTCAGGTTACAAGGAGGGTAAGGGACGTAAGTAGTTAAATTGTTGCAAAGTGGATCTCCAGTCCATATGTGATCAGGCAGTCTATGTTCCCCAAGTGGGAGGCAAAACAGATTGAAAGGCTCTGGGACCCCCAGGGTTTCTGTCCTCTGTGGGATTGAGGGTGTTGCGCAATCTGCTCTCGTGGTGTCCCTCCAGCGGTCTGGAATATGGGCTGGTCCAGTGATCTCACTCTTCCCTCTGAATGGGGGCCGTCCCCCCTTTTCCCGTTCTCACCGCCCACCTGGGCAACAAATCACATGCAGGGTCCGCGACTGTGAGGGGGCCAACGGTGTGCTGGAATGGCCCGGGTCGTAGCCTCTCTCTCTCTGGGGTCCTCAGCGTTGGGGTGAGGGTACCAGGTTATGGAGATGGGGGCAGTCCTTCCCACGAGTCGCGGCTGAGGTGTTTCAAACCTCAGCCCTCAGTTGAAGGTGTAGAGCGGGGCCCGGAGCTGCGCCGCAGGAGCTAAGGTGGGAGACACCCTAAAGGCCTCTCCCTGTCGATAGGGCGGGTGCAGGTGTGGTCTGGTCTCCGACGATCCTTGGAGTACCCGAAGCGACCACAGAGCTTTTAAATGGAGTGGAAAGCCCTTGAGTGAGGTGGCGGGTGAAAGTCCACTCACCCCCAGTAGATCCTCATTCCCTGTCGTCAGTGCGGGGTTGCCTTGCCGCTTGTGTCGGCATGCGGGGAGTCAGCTGCAGGAGCCTTCACTGTCCCAGTCCTCATGCAGTGTCCCTTTCCGTTTGGCACCAGCTGTGGGGATGCTCTGCCGCCAAGCCGTGTCCCTGGCGGAACGTCCACCGATCGGCTCGCCGAGTCTCACTGAATTAGGCCCATGAGGCGCCACAGACTCCTGTGGCTCGGGAGACAGGGGGTGGTGGAAGTCCACTTCGGGACCCCTCTCCGCCTCCCTCTCCGCTTAGTGTATCTTCCGTCCCTCACCAGCTATCTGCCCCAAAGTCACAGCCCAGGGGACATCAGACCCTGGGGTCAAAAAGGGTTGAAGGGTGTGTGCAAAGGAGGTGGTGGGCTCAGGTTCCTTTTACTGGAGGGAGTACGGGAGCTTTGGTTTATGGTGCGCTCATCTGCGTGCCCCCTGGTGGCCTCCTGATGTTAGCTTTTAACATATTTTCCACCTCTTCGATGACAATCATTTTGCAAGCTTCTAATAGTCGGTATGGTTTCAAATGCACCACTTTACCTACAGGAGTATGTATCTAATGGTAGGTTCCTTTCCCTCTTCCTGGTTTTTCACTAAAGACATCAGGAAACTGTACAATAAGATTGGCTAGATCTCCCTTCTTATTGTTGCTAAGTTCCTGGGGGGATTATGTCTAGGTTATCCATTTCTTGTGGTACTAACCAGCACAAGATGTTAGAGTGAAAGGCTGACAGGTTTTCTTTCCACTCTTTTAAGAGACTGATGTGGTAAATATGAGTTTCTGGCATCTATCAGGTTGTGATACTCTGTAATTACTTGTCCCTGTCTGTTCAGTTGGCAAAGGGGAGCTTAAGAGGAAGCTGGAAGAACCTCAGAACTTTGTGTTAATCACCATTTCTTTTATTATTGACATCTCTACACATTGTTTAGCTTTAGTTGTGAGGGCAAGGATAGGTTTTGGACCCGGACAGACTTTTAAGTTGAACTTTCTGACTCAGACTTTCCTTAGTTTTGTTCAGGTAGGGAAATCCCACCTTAGCATAGGGCAAGTAAGGCCTTCAACCATCCTGACATTTGATTTAATAAACCATCTTCTTTTGAACTTTTAAGTCTGTTGTTTGTGTCTGGCTTCATGATGCCTTCACTGCTACGGGCCAGAAGAATCAGCTAAGGGAGTTCATGCCAGCCGTTTGACCCGCAGATTCCACCAGCAAAATCCTCAGAAACCCGGACACGGGGAGAGATCTTTGGGGGCGTGTACTGTCAGGGGTTCCCCCTTGGGGTTAAAAGAAGGTAGCTGGGAATCTTGGAAGGAAGGGCACAGGAGCTCCCTCAACACACTCAAGGACTCTACTACTGCGGGCCTGGAGAATGGGATCAAGAAGAGGAGCTGGGAGGCATGCTGGGGTTTCTGAACCACAACTCCCAGCATGCCTCACCAAATTGTAGGAGCCATTTGGCTCCAAGGCTATTTAAGCCACGCCCAGCCACACGCCTGTGCTTGGCATTATAGTTGTCATGAAGAAAGCATCTCAGCCTCCCTCGTGAAACTTACCATGTTCCTGATCCATAATTTTCCCTACCAGTCGCTGGATGACACCAGTTCAGCGCACCTTTGCTGGAGGATCTCAAAAGTCCTAAAAAATAAGACCCCTAATTCACTAAATAATCATCGATAATATTAATACAAGATGAATCAATATAGAAAATTCATACACCTCAAAAGTTCATACTAAATGTAAAACATACAATAAAACATACACACAGGATGTTTGCATACATAGAAAACCTTAAAATCAAAACAATTATTGGTATCACAACTCAGCGTATATTACAATTCCTTCAACTTCATCAATACGCTTTTAATATACGCCCTGTGTAAGTGGTGGGCTCACAGCGTTCCCACAGAAGACAACAGGTAAGAGCGTGACACTCTTTCAGGCCACCTGAAATTCATCTGGATCACTCTTTTTCTCATGATGATATTCAGGTGGCATTGATGAGTGGTCTGAAGCAGCCTGAGTCTCACTCCTGCCAGAGGAAGAACTTGGTTGGCCCTGCCTAGAATCCCACTGTGCACCGATGAATACCCTTCTGCCTTATCAAAGGGTGATAACCCACGTTCCAAGTTATTGCCTAGAGGACGTCATGTCTAAACAAAATAAATGGCCTACTTAAGAAAAGACATCTTAGCTTCCTGCGTCCGTTCGTCCATTCCTCCTTTATAATACCCCCTGCTGTGAGGAGTGGAATGTCAACAATCACTGCAGTGATGCCTGGATCTGTATTAGTCATTGGCCCTCATCACGAGTTTATCTGAAAATATGGCAGTAATTCTGCACTGGCGGTATTACCATTACCGCCCGGATGTCTGGCGGAATTACTGCTGTATCATTGACTTGCACACCCCTCGCGCGTTAACAGTAATCCCTGAATCTGAATTTAAGGCTCTGGCTGATGCTGTCGTAGAAGACGGAGAGGAGATGTTTGGGAGCAGGCAGCAAATGACCGCACCCCAGAGGAAGGCAGTATTATGGTCCAACATTAAGGACAAAGTGGCAGCTGTGGGCACCGTTTCACATGACGTGGAGGACTGCGCACGGGTCAGAGCGACCTGAAGTCGTGGGTTCACAGCCACAGGGAGAGTGCTGCCACAGGAGGTGGCATAGTGGAACCCCTCATCATGCCATTGGAGGTGAAGGCCAGCTCATCCTCCACATGGAAGCCATTGAGGCAATTGGGATTGCACAGGCCAGAGCAAGAAGCCACAGCGATGGTAGTAAGTCTATCGGACTCCACGTACATGTGAATGCAGTGGCCAATAGCATTCGTCCCCAAGCATTGATGAGCGCAACAGGCAAGGGAATGGGCAAAACACATGACAATCACAGAAAATGCACAGTGAGTATACACATGTGCCAGGAGAGGCAGAGAAATGTAGTAATGCACATGCACTATAGGTGAAATGTGCATGCCAAAACATGGAAACATGAGAAGCACCCATGTGTGCCATTACAGTCCATGTTGGCAAGTGAAGTCCCAGCGCACCCACAACAACAAGGGACCTAAGCAGGCCAACAGGCAACATGCACATACATGCATTGTGTACACCCTCCTCCACCTAGTAGTAGCAGCACTCATTGGCCTAATACCACCCATGCCAATAAAACAAAATGTGCACACGTGGAACACACACAATGTCGCATGAGTGTCTTCCAAGCCCGCTGACATTTCTGCAAGATGACTGATAGCATGTCATTGTATTCCCAACAGGTACAGTCCATGGACAGTTAGGAGGCCAGACCATCCACAGCTACCACACCATCCACCTCCACCCCTGCACAGGTCAGACCCATAGGTGGCAGAGCAAGGCAGCAAGGTCCCCACATTCTACCGCAGTGGAACCTCCAGTAGGTCCGGAGATTAGCACCATCCCCACAGCGGTGCCCAGTGGCCCCTCCACCGGCCATGCAGGCACACCCTTCTCACCATCGCGGGTAGTACAGCCCCAAAACCATCATGGCACAGGCAGCGGCCGCACCACCAGTGAGGAGGAGGACTTGGTATTCCACTCCCGTGTTTCAGCCCACACTCTCGCCACAGCCCACTACCTCTGCCCATGCACAAAATGGCAGCTATATGGGCATGGCTAGATGCCATTGAGCAGCAGCATGCACCGCTTGAGACACTGGCAGGCCAGCAGATTGAACATATACAGGCCATGAGGGACTGCCTGCTGTTGCCGCCAGATGTCCCGTTCCCTCGGCCAGGCCACTGCTGCCATGACCACAGTCGGGCAGAGAATGCGCGAGCACACAGAGGATATGTCGGTCTTTGCTGAGTCCCCAAATGCCTGCATGCTGCTCACCCTCCAGCATATCCGGGTCAGGGGTCTGAGCCCTCTACCTCGGTCACCCCCACAGAAGGGTCACATCCCAGTACCCCAAGGCACCGCTCACATTGCCACCTGACACCAAAGGTGCTGAAGCAGGCGTCCAAGAGGCACCGGAAGTGTTAATTTGTGTGACGTTGCAAGGGATGGTGTTTTGGCAGGGTTTTTGGGAAGGGCGGAGGTGTTGAGGGGATGGTGTTTTGGGTATGGTGTTGTGGAAGGGTTTTTGGGGAGGGTTGTTGACATTTGCACATTAAACAGTTGTTCACTTAAAGCAATGCTAGGACATTCCTTATTGTGTTTAATAAGTTAACTGTATACAGAGGTGTGTTGCAAGTGCATATCAATTGGCTTCAAAAGAAATTGTCAATCAGTCCTTGCCAAACCAGACGTCCATCCCTACCCTCTTCCCGCTCACTGCGTGGCAGCACAGCACCTGCAGGTAGTGAGTCCTCCTCTTCTGGGGGTGGCATGTCCTTGTCCGGGGCAGGGAAACATTCTGAGGCACAGGCAAGGACAGTTTGTCCGATCTTCTCTGGCCTGTGCACTAGGGTCCCCCCAGAACAGTGTAGGCACTGGAAACAAGCCTTGAACAGGCCAAAGGCTGCTCTATGCAGAGCTGGTCCAGACGTGTGCATCGTTGTAGGCCACCTCCTGTGGCGTTTGTGGATTACGTACGGTGTCATCAGCCATGGTAGTTGATGGTATCCAGAGTCACCTGCAAGTGCAAAGGTCATAGGTGTCAGTCACAGAGCATGCAGTGCGTCTGGAGCAGCTGCACGTCCATGTGCACAGAAGCCAGTGACAACATGATGGTGTTTGAAAGGGATCTACGTGATTTGTCCACGGCTGATTTTCCCACGACAGAAATGTTTGCATGGGAAATGTACGCATTACAAAATGTTCGGACATTTTCCATGCAAACATTTCCATTACAAATCACGCAGATTTCCTCACTCACACCCTCACTCACACCCCCACCACACCCCCACCACACCCCCACCCCCTACTTACCTTTCCTTTAGACGTGCTGTGTCCGTGAACGGTAACCGGCGCCGCAGGGTCCTTCCTTTTTAATTTTTTTTTTATTTTTTAAACTTTTGCTTGGGTGAGCTGCAGGGGGTGTCGCCCGCAACCCCCACCCAGTATACCATATAGTATAGTGAGCGGGGTGTTGTGGTGGACACCCCCCAGCCCCAATACCTACCCTACTGCAACACCTGAACACATACCACAAAAAGTTCAAACATTTGGTAGTTAGAACTGTTTGTGGCGTGTGTTTTAGGTCTTTTGGTGAGGTCGGTAATTTTAACTCGGACATTACGTCCTATTCCATTTGAAAGTGTGTTTGTGGAAGATGTGGGCCTTATGTACCCTTCCTGAGTTGATTGGGTGCACCTGTGCCTTAATTTCTATTACCTGTATACTTTAACCTCCACCTTACAGGTGGAGGTAAATCCACTGTGCTTTTGGTGGCATTACCGCCCCATTTGAATGGTATTACTGCCATTTTCCTACTTGTAATGCTGCAGTGAGTACCTACAAGCAGCCCTACAGATAAGGGGTGTATCGGCCACTTTTACTCCCTAAAAATAGACAAATACTCCCATAAAATAAAAATAGGGAGTAAAATACTCCCAACAGAAAATAGGAAACTGACTTGTCGAACCTTGTGCCCCTGATTACACCCACACAGAACACATAGAAGAGAGACTGCACACCCTATGTTCTTAAGCAAAAAAAGCAATTTTGTGAGACTTATGGAATTTAGAGCTATAATGGCTCACACAACTTATCAATCTGAAAGGGTGCCGGGGAGAAAAAAGATGACTCTGGTATCAAGAAGTCACATGTATCATAGAAGAAAACAAAGTTCCTATTGTCAATATAAACTCCCGTCCCCTGCACACCATTTGGTATTGGAAATAAAAATTCCAAACAATGTTTTAACAAATTGAGTAGTTTTATCAAAATATGTCTCAGGATGAACAATTTCTATTTTGACAATTATTTCTAAACATTCAAGGATATATTCAATCAGAAATATTTTTAATCTTGTAAATGAAACTGAAAATCAAAAATGGGAGTTCAATTCACTCAATAATATCAATTTATACTAATTATGAACTCTACGTGTTTCGAGAGTGAACCTCTCTTCTTCAGCAGCAATCAACAATGTTTTAAAAGCATTTTCAACAAAAATTCTCTAATCACAAATTTCTGCAATTCATCCATTCAAATGAATACTTTTTTCAAAATTTGTACAAACACATAGCTTTTTTCAACTAAATTTTCTTGTGTGTCTTCAACAGAACATTCGATTGTGGGATTATGGAAACGTCATCTTGTTGCACAGTTCTCTGAGCAAAAGATCATTCGATTTTGGGATTATGGAAACGTCATCTTGTTGCACAGTTCTCTGAGATTCTGTGGACAATAATGATATAAGATATTAGTGATTTGTAGGTCAATGGAGGTTCTGATATTAGTCAAGTAGAATGTTGAAATACCTCTGTGGTGTTGCAGCATATGGCAAAGGGTCTCAGGTGTCCAGACGCCTGGCCGTTCAAACAATCGTGCCCTATAAAGGTAAGTATATCTGCATTTTAGGTGTGTATATCTCGATTACATGGAAATGTTTGGACCAGAGTGCATGCAGTACCACATGAAGAAGCTACTATTATAACTGCCTTATCAGAAGAAGTAAGTAAACACGTATCTTTTAATGTGTATGAATAACTACGAGAAAAGAAATAAGGATCACAAAAACATTTCCGTTTTTCAGTAAATAAAATACACCCACTGGGAATTCAACTTACATTTTTACTCCTTCAAAAATCATTTTACTCTCAACTTTTAAAAATAGGGAGGAAAATACTCTCACTTCCAAATCCTATCTGAAGCACTGCCTACAAGAGAGGCCTGTGTTCTCCGTAGGATGAAGGGTGCACACCCAGTACTTTAAGAATTGTTTTCCCTTTTGTCGTGAAAGGATGCAGGGAAGGCCATTTTTTCCTTCCCCCAGATATGACGCACTCACTTCTTGATCAGACTGCACAGAGATTCTATTGCCTTTGCAAAGTCTTTGACAGACTTGTTTTAAATTACACACAGGCCAAACACGGATAGAAGTTGAGTGAGAGTTTGTTTCCTAGGTAGTCCATTGCTTTGTTGAGAAAACTGTATTTTTTCACCATCAAGGTCAGCCCATTGTCAAGCCTGATTCCCAAGACCTAATTAACCTAATTAAGGACTCTCATGCTTTGCCTTATTGTGTTTGAAGATCAGAATATCGTCCTGGAAATAGAACTCCTCTTTAACGATCGGAAACAGGTTGTCCATCATGCGCTGGAACACAGCGACCGAGGAGGCTTTTCCGAAGTGCATATGCCGAATTGATAGATGATGAGTCTGAGTTGTATCTGATGGTCGGCAGATTTGAGGTGAAGGGTGGAGTAGACCACTACATCCCTAAGGCAGCCCACCATCTCCACAATGTTGCACATTGGGGTAGGTGTCGAATTTATGGTGTGGTTTAGGCTGCACAGGCCACCCACATATCGCTTAACTCTCCTTCGGGTGCTAGAACTAGGGAGCAAACCAGTCAGTGGCTTCAACCATCACAATGACAATGGGCCTCATTCCGAGTAGGGTGGTAAAGGATACCGGGCACCGGTAAGGAGACCGGTGCCGGTAATCCCTTACCGCCCTACTACGAGGTCCCTTAGCGGGTCCCTCCTTTAACACCTGGTCTGACCAGGCGTTATGGACGGGACCCGTTACGAGACTTCAGAGCTAATAACAGTACCGCAATTTGCGGTACCGTTATTAGCGCCTTCCCCATTCCCATTGAGCCCTATGGCTTTTTCAATGGGGACTTACCGGTCCCGCAAAGGTCGGACTACACCGGTAAGTCCCCATTGAACCACACTGGTGCCGGTATCGTTATTGGAGGCAGTCATGGTGCAAATAGCGCCATGACTACCTCCAATCTCGGAATGAGGCCCAATCTCTTTGATCATGTCATTGAGCATGGTTTGCAGTTTGTCCTGCAGACGGAAAGGCACACTTCAAGCTTCGGGTTGGACATGTTTGGGTGTCTCTTTCAGAACGAAGCAGTGTTTGAAAACTGTAAACTGTCTGATTGAGTGGGTGATGGTATCTGGAAACTAATTAGGGCCTCATTACTATGTCGGCTGTCTGGAGAGTAATAGCAGTAAAGCAGTGTTAATTCTGTTCCTGCCGCATTACCACCCCGCCAAATTCTCGAGTGTTTTGGTCAAGAAGTTAGAGATAAAACATCCTCCCTACTGCCAAAAATCAGCAGAATTAACACCGGCAGAACTACCTCCGCTGGTAATTCTGCAGAAATCCCTGTGGAGTCCTATGGGCTCCAAAAAACGGGGACTTAGACCACCAACCACCACTTGTAAATCCATGGGACCAAGTGGTGGTAACAGTGATTCCAAACTACCACCAAACCCGTAATGAGGGCGTTCGAGTCCTCAGTCAGCTATCCTGATCATTCACCTTTTCCTGGACCTATGGACTGGGTCAGTCCACCGGTTCTGTACAGCGGACTGCACCAGTCATGAGCACTGCTGCGTGGATCCTTGGCATAAGGTGATAAAATGTCATCTTGATGTTTGCATCGGAGAAATTGAGCTCCATTGACCGCGAGTACATATGTTTCCTAGGGCCCTCCATTCCTGATGCTTTATTACAGCTTGGAAACTTCCGACAATTTTGAAGGAGTGGCTGGAATATGCAGGTGGAGCAATGTTGGCAGAAGCAAGCTGCCCAATTCCCGCCTGCAATTTCATCTTGAAAAGATAGACAGAAGGCACTGTGTACAAGGATTCCGAGTATACCATCAGAGATATTGCCTTGTCAGCAATGGTTATGTGTTCTACAAATCTCGTCTCTGAGGCACCCCTCCTTTCTGTGACCCATCCAAGGCCAGAGCCATGACCCCTTGTTGGTTCTGCCAGTCCGCTTCATCAAAGACCTCTTCCTATTGGGAATTAAGGGTGGCCATGTTAGGGCCTTTCCTGGTTGGCTTCGTCTGCCTTTTTAGCAGACCTGGGAGAAGTGTTGCCTCCTGATGCAGGAATAACACTTGTGTCTCCACGCTAGGTACTTCTTGGGCACTGAGATGTGTGAAGAGTTGCTGTCATGTGTATCACTGATCTTAACCAGCAGTTTTCTGCCTGGCAGCATGGCTTGCACGATCCCTCTTCTGTTTTTGGCTGTGCCAGCATTCACAGCACTTGCTGAAGTTGTGTGCTTTTCTCCTTTGTGATGGCAGATTTCCAGGTAATAGATTGCTCTACACCTTTGGCGAGTGTGATTTGCTGTTTCAATGTGGGATCCATAGCTAGCTGAAACTGTGTTTTTCTGACATTCTCGTTGTTGTTATGGACCACCTTATGAGCTCTGAATATTTCATACTAAAACATTCTGAACATACAGGTCCTGGCAATGGTCAAAAGGGCCACGTTTTACTGTTTGCCAGTTTCCCTAGCAGGCTATTGTCTGGTACAATCTTTGCTTTGTTCCAAAGCAGTGTTGAATTTGGGATGGTAGTACACAGTGCCCCAGATAACATTTTGAAGCAGGAGTGTTATACTCTGTGTTTTTTAAAGTTGGGAGTAAAATGATTTTTTAGAGAATAAAAATGTAAGGCCAATCCCCAATGGGAGCATTTTATAAGCATGTAAAAATGTTTTAACTAAAACAATGGAATACAATTGTGGGCCTACGGGACACTCGGGGGGGGGGGGGGGGGGGGGGGTTATACAATACTCAGAAGACATAAAACTGCAGCTGGTGGAATCTCGCTTAATAGAAACCATGTCAGCCGCTCCCTGAGTTCTTGCGGCACAAAGGCAATGCATAGAAGGGGCTGCCATACCTCGCCTCCCCGATGCATACAGAGAAACCGTGGATTTGCCGATTACGGTTGAGGAGCTGAAGGCTGTAGTTAAAACCTTGAAGACAAGATCCCTGGGCTCCGACAGCTTTACGCCTCTGTTCTACAAACTCTTCGGGGTACAGCTCCTGACTCCCCTAACTAACCTCTTTAACTCCTTTCGGCAGACTGGAAGGATTACGGAATCCATGCAGGAATCCTCCACCATTCTATTTCTGAAACCTGGTAAGGAGCCTAGAGACTCTACCTCCTACAGACCAATCTTGTTGTTGAGCATCAATGCTAATATCTATTCCAAAATATTGGCCAATCGGCTGGACGTGGTTCTACCCAAAGTAGTCAACGCGGATCAAACCGGGTTTGTGCTGGGTAGAACCACGGGCAATAACCTCTGCTGGGCCCTGAATCTGGTGGAAATGGCGACAACAGAGCACCACAAGTTGGCGCTGTTGACGCTAGATGCCACCAAGACCTTCGACAAGATTGACTGGGCCTTTATGAAATTGACTCTTGAAGAATTCCAATTTGGGCCACTCGTCTAGATGATGCTCCTGGCCAATTATAGCTCGCCCAGAACCTCACTGCGGGTACAACAAAGGCAGACGGGCCCCATATCTCTCACGTGTGGAACCAGGCAGAGATGCCTCCTTTCCCCACTAATCTTTGCCATGACAATGGAGCCCTTTGCTCAATGGGTCCGCAACAATTGCACCATCAAGGGGGTTAGGGTGGGCCAGAAACAACCAGAAACAATATAAGCTGTCCCTGTATAAGGATGACGTGATGCTGACCCTCACGAATATTCAGTCATCCCTCCGCCAGTCCCTCATATGCTGGATTCCTTCAAACATGCTGCAGGCTTTCAGGTTAAGAATCCCATTGGCCCCCAACATTTCCACAATCTAGGCTATCACTCAGGTCTGACTCCCTTTGGAGGCCGAAGTAACAAAAGTGCCAAGGCTTGTTAGGCCCCTGAAGGCCCGCTGTTTCCCCAGTGGTGGGCTAAAATATGGGACATTATATTGGCGTAGAAGGTCATAGCGGATAAGGAGGGGGTGCTACACCAGTCCACTGACATTTGGACTCCGATCTTGGATTATGGCTTAGACTTTCTCGCACAAGTGTACAAGCCACACCTAGTGGCGCAGTTCCTGCAAGGCCATTGAAGAATGTGGGGATTGCCCGGCCCTGGCTGGACTGGGAGGGAGGGGAGTGAACATTAAAGGGAGGGAAGGCTGGAATTGGTTGGAGGAGTAATTATGTGTTTTATGTCTATCTGGTACCTAAATGTCAATAAATTGTTACGAGTATGCAACCGATCTTAAATAAAGTTGGTAAAAAAAATTTAGAAAACGGAAATGTTTTTGTAATAATTATTCATTTGCACGTAGTTATTCATCCACAATAAAAAAGATATATGTTTACTTCTTCATATCAGGCAGTAATAATAGTATTTTCGTCCTGTGGTACTATGTACACTGCTAGTCCAAACATTTCCATGGAGCTGTGGGGGTGAAAGCAGGAGCACAAGGTCCTACGTGTCTGTTTACTATTTTTTGTTGGGAGTAGGTTTACTCCTCGTTTGAATTTTTTGAGAGTATTTGCCTATTTTTAGGGAGTAAAAGTGGCCGATACACCCCTTATCTCTAGGGCTGTTAGCACGTCACCCGACGTACCTTAGTTTACTAAAAAACGCATAGCGGGTCTGCTACTGGTTATAACAATGTAGATACCGGCAGACTTATTTTTCTGGGCGGAGGAAATGCATCGGGATCACTCTTTTTTTCTACAAGGTTTGATGGTCTCTATCAGCAGGCATCAAATATCTGAAGAACTAACTATGCCTTTAGCGTTGCCAAGGAATGGTGGGCCTCCTGGGGCGTTGGAGGATTTTGGCAGTTGGTTCTATGTTTTGGAGAATGAAGGCCCATGGGCCATGGGGTGCATATGTGACATTGCCCTAGACATGCATTTAGAGTTGGGGATCATTCAGCTTGGTTCCCCAGTGCTATTGGCGTCAACATGCTGGCAGAGCGGGTAAAGATACTGGGGCATCGGTGATCAGTATGGTGTGGGCGCGCAATGCCATTGAGCTACCTGGGCTTCAGCCATCCCCGAAATGTGAGCTGAGGGGCGGGGCTTCTACAAATAGCTTTTTGTTAGTCAGAGAGGAGAGAGAAGCCTTTACTGAAAGCGATGGCTTTAAAGTGTTGCTGTGTTCGTGCAGAAAAATGTATTTGCACAAACGCAGCAAAACTTGAAAGCTGTTAGTTTCAAGAAAGGCTTCCCTCACTTCTCTGCCTAACAAAAATTAAATGCAAAAATCTAAAAACGTTCTGTGTTCTTTCACATCTGAGGGGAAGGGGCTGATGTGCACACTTGATTTGTGTTAGGCAAAGGAAGCCTTTTCTGAAATTAACAGTGGTAAAGGGCGTTGCATGATGTATGCATGTGTGCAAAGAGTGGGTATATAATATATGTGTGAATGATCTATGGGGGCTGGGTACACATGTAAATGAGCGAGCGTGTGTGTGTGTGTGTGTGTGAGAGAGAGAGAGAGAGAGAGAGAGAGAGAGAGAGATATATATATATATATATATATACTGGGCCGCTACCACTTGATAGTTGGGCCCCACGCCAGACAATCCTTGGGGTATAACAGAGGGGCGGAGCTTCCGAGTTTGCCCTGTCAAGTTTCTGAAGTGGCCCCTCCCCATCACCAGTTGTGTAGGTTTCGTTGCGCCCCTGGTAGGTATTGTGGGGCCGGTGGCGGTCAGGCGGCCAGCCACACTGGTGCTGGTATGCCCAGCACCAAGTTATGATTGCCAGGGCCACCCGGACTTACTTGGTTGCAAGGCAGGAGCCTGTGAGGCTGTGGGGACACAGCCTGGGGGCCCAGACCAGTAGGAACCTGCCAGGCCGAGATCACACATGAGAGACGGAGACAATAGATGTTCCATGGTTGGAGCCTGCAGCTGTTCTGATGCACGTGCCTGCAGTTGCTCCTTTTTATTAGCTTCTTAAAAGGGAATTACACATTGGGAGCGCCCCACATCTTAAAAGGGCAATACACATAGGATGGTCACACATCACAGAAGGGTGCACTAGAGAAGTAAGTCGAGACTGTGTAGTACTCTCAGTGCTCAGGCAAGTGGCAGCCTGGGTGACCATGGGCAGCCTTACTGCTGCACGAGTGAGACACAGTGTGGGAGTGCTTTAGTGGTGAAGAGCATTTTTTGCTGCTACAGCTTTAAGCTGTCCTGAATTGTGTATGGTGGACTGTTGATAACTCAGGCAGTTATGGAACAGCAGATGAGGAAGGGAATCCTGGTGGCTTGTTTAGGACCTGCACCACACTTTCACGCTTGGAGCCATGAATGACGGGCCGGTAGAGTTGATGAACTCTCTAGCTGACTGGCTGACAGGAGATGAATTGATCATGAAGAGCAGAAATTAGAATTGAAGTGAAATGTGTGAGACTTGGTTGGTACCCGCAGAGCAGAAGGGATGGTGAGTAAGGATGATGGCAAATTCCATTGGTTAGCATGGCTGGCAGCATCATCTGCAAGGTTTAGTTATGTCTTTGTTCTTTCGTGCCGCTGTAATTTGCTGCAGTGTCCACCATTGCCAGGGAAGCTCAGTAGACAGCTTCACAGTTTACCCGGCAATGGTACAGTTCAATGTTGAAGGCCAAATAAGGATGTGATGTGGTTCACTGTTTAGCCCAATTGACCGAAGCAGGCCATTGACAATGAGAGGGACGATGACGGCTGCAGGTACTGCTGCTGTGAAACTGGGACTGGCGCCTGATGAGTCAGGAGAGGGAAAAGCAAATTAAGCAGCCAGCGAAGATCCTGAGTGTGGGTCCGAGGTGGATTACACTGCTCATCGTGTGACTCAAGGCCACTCGTTGCCTGTGAAGTAGTGCATTCCCGAACAGGCTCGGGCAGGCCTATAGGGCAATAGGCCCATGGCCGAACCAAAAACACAAAATGCTAGTGGGGGCACGTTTTTTTGGTTAAAATGGTCCACTGTTTTGGCCAGTTTGGTGAGTTACTTCAGCTAGTAGTTTTGACCAGTGTTGCTGAATAAGTATTCTTTAAAGGCACAATTTGCATCACACTTCATCAAAAAACTCCCCCTTTGTTACTATTCAAACAGTGTCAGAAAAGGAATTAATTGTCATTTGCAACTGAGGGACACTTTTTCATTGGTGCTCGAGACAATTTAATGGCCCAGTCCGACCCGGTTCCCGAAGCCATCACTGAGCAGAGGCATGCATGCCAACAGTATCCCTTCCATTTGGGAAACTGTTGTCCACTCCTGGTTTTAACTTTGCATCTTGGGACTTATAATCTTGATTTATAATGGTGAAATCCAGGACTACAAATCCCAGATTACAAAGTTAAAACTAGGACTGCACTTGTGTCTCCCGAATGGAATATATTGACATGCATGCAGAGGTGGTTTATAAAGGTGCAGTGAGATTACAACTACTTCACTGGTCCAGACAACAACTGACTCATTTGGAGACCCACCTTCTAGCCAGTGTTCTTGATGCTACTGACTTGTGACAGAAGGTGTTCCCAGGATATGACAGACGCTAACTGTCTGAGAGAGAGAGAGGGCACTAGGCAGTGGAGGAGTTTAAAGAAACCTAACTGTGCTGCGTTTTGAAGAGTGCAGTACTTTGTTACGTAGGAGTGAATGCTAGGCCTCTATCAGTCTTGTGTGAACTTTTTATGTTGTTTGTATCCTCTGTTTTGTTTCTGTATTATTATTATTATTATTATTAATATTATTATTATTAAGGTATTTATTGAGCACAGAACTGGCTTTGGGAAGCAATGAAGCGCTTTAGAATCATAGGGGAAGAACACAGTGAGGGAAGCAGAGAATAAGAAGCGGAGAGCTAACTGGAGGGTAAGGGTGGGCAATTGTCAGCAAGGGATCTACAAGCAACCAGGGGGGATTACTGGGGAGCATATCACTGAGTCTCTGGTAGGTTGGAGAGCGCAGGGTGTGTGAACGTAGGTGTTAAGGAGGAGCCATACCTTGAAGTGGAAGTTCTTGAGCTCTTTCCTGAACTATAGAAGTGACGGGGCAAGTCTGTTGACGAGAAGGAGGTTCCAGAGTTTTGGAGCATAGAGAAGGCGTGTCTTCTAGTTCTTTCCTTCCTGCACCATTGTAATTCAAGCCTGCACATTACCTTACTTCTGGTGGATCACAGGCCTCGTAGATGCTGAGTTTCTCAGTCAGGTAGCTTGGGGACTTCAGGATGACAGCCTTGTAGATGATGCGACAGGATTTGAAGATGATACAGGCTTGTAGTGGGAGCCAGTGCAGTTCGATGAGGGTCCGGGCGATGTCCTCGAATTTGCAGGGTCCTTTAATGAGTCTTGCTGCAGCATGGAGAACTAATTTCAGGGGTGCCAGTGTAGTCGCTGGACGGCCTTCCAAAAGGGCATTGCCACCATCCAGGTGGGTGTGGACCAATTCTTGGACAGCAGATCTGAAGTTGTTTCCTGGGATGAAGGGCTTGATTCTCTGCAGGAGAGGAAGTTGGTACAAGGCAGTTTGTGTCTTCCTCGTTATGTTCTGTTTGAATGTGAGGTGTCTGTCGAGGTTGAACCCAAGGGACTTGGCACAGGTGGCCAGCTGGGGTGTGAATCCCTCACGGTTCATAGCAGAGAGCCAGGTCTGGATGTCAGGGTGTTTGGTGTTGTTGTTCACCAGTAGGAATCCAGTCTTGGAGAAGTTGAGCTTCAGGTAAGCACTGGACATCCAAGACTGGACAAATGTGAGGCAGGCCTTGAGCCTTTGGATGTCTTCGATGAAGGATCTTACCCAGGAAGGGAAGATTGGTAGTTTCTGAGATTGTCAGGGTCCAGTGTTGGTTTCTTAAGAAGTGGGTGTATTTGTCCGGTGTTCAGGGTCGAGGGGAAAGTGTCCTGAGTAAGGGAGCTGTTGATGATTGTCAAGTAAGGGGGGAGCGCTTCTGTCTGAAAGGTATTGAGTATGGAGACAGGGAGGATGTTGTACGCATTCAATGTGACCTTCAAGGATGCTAAGGTGGCATTGCAGTATTCTATAGTTAGTGTCTTGAAATGTGTCCAGGATGTTGTGGTTTTGCAAGATGAGATGTGTAGTGTGCTGTCAGTTGTGGCATTGGTGTATCATGTTGATCTTGTTGACGAAGAAAGAATTTGTGGCAGTGGATATTTCAATGCAGTGTGCTAAAGGTGGGTCGAGCAGAGGGTTGATGCAGTGCTTGATGGCTTTGAAGAAGGCTCTGCTTTCATTGTTGGCCTTGGCTTTTGGGGTTTGTTAGTCGTTGGCCTTTGCAGTGTTGATCAATCTCCTGCATGTAGCACAGAGTTCCTTGAGCAGGGCGAGGTCGGATGCACTGCAGGATTTTCACCAATTATTTTTCTTGTTTTCCGATGGTTCATTTGTTGAGGTTAAGTTCTTTAGCATACCAGTGTGCGGAAGGTTTAGGCTTGTGGGTGCGCCATTTCACTGGGACATAGTGGTTTATGATGTTTGTGAGGGGGGTGTTGAGTTCTTGGAGAAGCAAGTTGCAGTCCTGGTTCATCTGAGGTACATCAGCCCATGTGAGGTGGAGGTTGGTGAGGATTTCTGTGAGAGTTGCCACTTTCCACACAGTTCTTGAAGGATATGAATGCTTAATTGCTTGGTTTCCAATGGGTTTGCTTGAGGGGTGTGGTGTGACTAATCTTAAAGGGGATTGGTTGCCAGATGTTCCGACCAGTCAAGCGGAATAGGAGAGCTGTGATGGAGGGTAGGCAGGGCTGTGGTGATGAAGTCGAGGAGATTACCTTTGCTTTCAGTTGGTCCTTTCAAGTGCTATGTGTGGTTCAGTGTGTCGAGTAGGCAGGGGAGATTCACTGATAGTCTTAAATGTACTAACTACGCATAATGTTGCCACTAATAACAAAGTCAATAGTCCCATGGAATTAATTAGCAGGGGATTTTAATGTACCATTTGAGGATTTGGTTCTTATTGATCCTGGAACCAATCTTATGTACGAAGTAAGTGGTATCCAAGTTCTGATCAACTTTTGTTTGCAATGTTTGTGTTCCTCAGCAACTAATGGCTTTTTGCCCTGTAATGTTCGTGCTCACCCTATGTTTAGAACAGCTGGGCTTCTTCTAGAAATTACTTCTTTGTTTTTTGTGCGCATTGGACATAACTCTCTTGGTCTGAGGTTGTTACTTGGCTGAGGAGCACCAGATTTTCTACAGAGCCATCACACAACAACCATGCCTTGCCTAGCTCTGCCATTCGCTTCTCATCTGCTCCATAGTTCAACACACTGTCCCAGAAAGCCGTATGATGCTGTGTGGCACGTGCCAACACTGAGAGTGTCCAGGTTGTGCCATGGGCATGTTTCTAAGACTCCAGTGTTGCTACTACTGCCATTTGAGCTCCGTTTGCCCCGGGCACCTCATCACTCTGGATTTTCCAGCTATTTTGCGTTTTTCCTCTTTCTCAATACTCCCCGGCCCAACCCTTCTCACTGCGATTGTCTGGCAAGTAATAGGCAATGAAAACGTCTTTGGTAGGTGCCAGCTGAGTGACCTGTGGTTTTAGAAGTCAGCAGAATCCTTGAAGCAGAATCTTAAGCCAGCTTGAGAGGTCACCAGAATGGAAATTGATGTACATTCTGACACTTCACCTGCTCCTTCCCCTTTCCATCTGCCACCTTTTTTTTGTCTTGTTTGAGGGTCTCAATAGGAATCGGGTTTTAGGATGAGGCTGCTGGAGGAGGAGGAAACTATGCAAGGTGGAAAGTCAATGCCAATTCTATATTAGTGATTACAGGAGAGTGATCTGACATTAATGAGCATTCAACAGTGGAATCCATTATTGCACATACTAGGGATTTGGTTACACAAATATAATCTGTACGTGACAGTGAGTTATAAGGAAAGGAGTGAAAGGTAGAGTCTAGATCAGTTGGATGAACAAACCTCCATGAGTCAACAGTGCCAATTTCTGCTAAACATTTTGTAAATTCAGTATGTGATTTACAACATTTGAATTGACATGGGGATTTCCTCTCTAGGAAGGGGTCAATAACATTACTAAAGTCTTCACAGATTATCAAATTCAGGAGATCTGCTTGTAGGATCATCTGCTTTGTTTCGCTCCAAAACTTGGGATCGGGATTAGTGGGCCCATAAATATTTCAAATTGAAAAAACTTGTGAGTTAATTGATAATTTATCTAAAACCCATCTACCACTCTTACCAGTGTCTTTATGTAGGATCTGGTATTTGGTACCCTTCTTGATTAGGATAGCCACTCCATTATGTTTACCATCTGCCTGACTGGCTATCACCTCCCCTACCCAAAATCTCTTCAGTTCCATGGATTCCTGTAAAAATAAATGCGTCTCTGACAAGCAAGCAATAGTTGGTTTAAATCTATTGATGTGAGCAAGTACCCTTTGCCTCTTAATTGGGCTATTCAGACTTTTAACCTTCCATGCCATACATCTCAAGGCCACAATCGAAGGGAAAGTAATAATATAATATTAATAAAAGATAAACATTTAAAATGTGTCCATAGTCAAAGTGTTTCCCGCTTATCAGAGAATTACAAATTCCAGAGCAAAAGTAGAATTCCAAGAGTTGTTATAAAATAATAAAATTGGGTGTAAAACATGAAAAGGAAAAAAAGATCAACACTGCAACAACTGACAGTAGGGTCTTATCGGGTAGGAAATCATAGCTTGATGTTGTTCAAGACAATACAAATGAGAAAATGAAATGGATCAAGAGAGAAAGACTCAAAAATCTGAGTTGCAATGCCAAGTGCCATAAAGGGGTGTGTGCGCATCCCACATAGGGCGAAACAGCGAGCAAAAACCAGAGAAAATGTCAGCTCCACAAAATCATTAGGTTGACCGTTCTATGGGATGATTATTCCAAGGAGATTTCTTTAAAGTGAAACATGAGGCAGAAACCGGCGAGGAAGGAAGGAGAGTCAAGTATGACTGGCGTTGCCTGTATCCATATCTTCCATCTTTTGTAGTCTTATGTAGTTCTTTAAATCAGCTGGGTCCTCAAATGAAGATGTTTTACCATTAATCGTGACCTTGAAAGTGCAAGGGTGAATCAAACCGTACCTGGCATTTAATCGCTTGAGCGCAGGATGGTATTGAGAGTAGGTCTTTCCTCCGTTGAGCTGTGATTTTGGACACATCTTGTGAGATAAAGATCCTGTGGCCATTCCATGTTAGATTGTTCCATTCCTTTAGCTTTCTGTAGAATCAATTGGAGTTGAGTGTATTCCAGAAGCAGGAAAATTATTGTTCTTTGTGCAGTTTTCTTATATGACTCAGCCCTCTTAGGTCCAATTCTGTGAGCCCTTTGAATATTAAGGCCAATGGGCGGCTGAAGATTCAAAATGTTTGGAAGGGTTTTCTCAAGAAAAAGAGGCACATCATCCCCTTCTGCTCCTTCTGCAAAGCCAAAGACTTGTAGACTATTTCTGAGGTTTCTATTTTCTAAATCTTCATTTGGTTTCTGAAGGGTAAGTATGGATTGTTCCATGTGAGCAACGTTCATGGCAACGTCTTCAGCCACACCAACCCTTTTCTCAGCTTCTTCTATTCTGTTCTCAAACCTTATCCATCTTTCGTCTAGTTGTTTAAGCTTGGTGTTGGTGGTCTCCATAAAGGGTTTGAGTGCCCTTATTTCCATTAGAATAGTCTCCATGTTTGATTCCAAGATTGTTTGAGTAGGAGGAGAGGAGTCACATTTTGGCCTTTTTGAGGTGGCCCCTGATGTTTCTTTGTTAGCTGAGCCTTTTTTTAAAACTATTTTGCAAGGACATCTTGGGAGATATGCTAGGACCACATAGGAGACTTAATAATGCACCAGGTGAGTTTAAGTCCGTTCGTCTCCAGTCGTATTTAAGTATGACAGTTTCTTCTTATTATTATTGAGCACACCGTTAGTGGAACTTTGATAAAAACAGTAAATGGTGCAAAGCGTCACACTATGTACATTGGTCCACAGGAAAACAATGTGCCGCCCCTTTTAAATAAACATGTTGGGGTTTTTAAGAATTACATATTTGTTCAATTAACTAGTTGTGAAAAGGTAATTCGTGTATATTCTCGATAGCCAGCTTTAAAGCAAATGCTGAAATAGATGTTAAAGGTTGCTTCTTTAATTAATGCTAATCTGATGAAATGTATTCTTGAAATAGAACCAATAGCAGCCTACACAATAGGTTCTAAATACCTTCACATCCGGGTTTGCAGCAGATATGCTGTTGTTAATGCACCAGAAGTAATAGCTCCACAACCATTAGGCATAAATTTGTTCTCAAATTCATAAAATGGTACAAAGGAGTCACTATTATGAGTGGAAAACATAGTTAGTAAGCGGCTGCCCTTGTTGTAGAAGAAAGTCGTATCTCGCTGAAAATACGGGCTACATCAACCTTCCGACCTGCAACCCGACGTAGCTGACCAGAAATGCAGCACATTCCTAACTTGATGCCACTGCGTCTGGCCTCCTAGATGTTTGAGAGGGGTTGAAAGCATAGCCAAGACCCCTGAACTAGGTTTTTTACAAGCTCACTATTTTGAGAAGGCCCAGAAATGTTTTCTTTTCTAGTGAACTCAACTGTGAGGGATGTTCTATTCAGAAAAAGGATTGGTTACATTTTACTTTACCGTAGCTTCCCCGCCGTTCTGTTGGCCCTCGTCATTGTGTAGGGCTGCGAGGCAAGCCTTAATTTTGACTCACCGCAGTCATGGATTTTTTACTCCACACGTGCATGCGAAGGAGCCGGCATAGCGTTGCACTGTGTACCGCGGTCTCACCAGGTATTACCTGCTAACAGAGTAGGGTCAGTAAATGGAGCAGTCTCTCAGGGCGTTGACTTGTGTGCACATTTGTCTTCTTTTTCACTGTTTCTGGGCTTTTCTCATCTTTTTAGCTCACAAAGTGAATTCCATGCTCTAGTGAAAACCCGGCCTCGCTCTTCTTCCCTGCACCTCCCATAATCCCCTACTAATCGTGCCAGAGTCTTCTGGAGGGTATGGGCATTTAACGCTTCGGGAGACTTCTGGGCAAAGTGTGACTTGGGGTTTCACTATACATAGATAATTGTATGGTCAGCAAACATTTTCAGATTATAGGTGTCCCTTAAAGGGGCAGCACCATAGATTGGCTTCTTGTGACAAGACCTGCCACACAACTTGGATTTGGTGGGTTGAGCCAGCGGATCCTCCCTGCACCTCTCTGTGCCCTGCATCTCTCAGTGAGGTGGGGGGGGGGGCATAATCCACCCTTCACCCCAATAGTTAGGCTGGGGGCTTTGTAAAAATACCATGCACAAGAGTAAGTGGCAGAAGAGATTGACTGTCATTTGTGATTCTATGGATGGTATTGCTCTCTGGAACTTTAGACTATTGTGGAAGAGAATTCATCTGGTGCTACTAGACCATATATTTACTTATAGGGGTAGTCCAGCTAAACATTTTATTTAAAAAATAGATAGGCAACATTAAATAAAAATACTAGCACTTTTTTTTTAAACTTCCTATGTAAAATTTTGAGCTATTCAAGCTCAAAATTCGCAAAAGCAAGCACATGGGCGCATCCATTTTGTGAAATGGATGCCCGCCTGTGCTGGCTTTTGCTTTTGCGGCACTAATGAAGGAAAAGCCAGCCAGCTGTAGTAAACAAAAGCTACCGCTGGGTGGCTTTTCCTTCATTGGTGCTGTACGCGGAGGACGGGGACCGGAGACCAGAGCAGGAAAGCTGCAGCTGAATCTCGGTAAGTGCTATTTATTTTTTTAAAAAAATAAGCACTAGCTGGGTTTTTTTTTTCTAAGTTTTCCCGGCTGGAGGAGCCCGTAAAACCGCAGCTTTAAAAACGTTGTTTTTTTTTGTTTTTTTGAGACCCAAAGTGATAGCCACAGCAGGTAGAAACACAACGCGGTTGTGTTTGAAAACGCTGTGGTATTTCTTTCCGAGTTTCTCAGGCTCCGTAGGAGCCTGAGAAACTCGGAAAGAAAAACCGCAACGTTTTCAAACACAATAATGTTGTATTTATGTGTGCGGTAGCTTCAAAAGCGACCGTAAACATAAATACAACGTTTTTAAAGCTGCAGTTTTATTTCTAAGTTTTCCGGGCTCCTCCAGCCCGGAAAACTTAGTAAAAAAAACGCAGCTAGTGCTTATTTAAAAAAA
Organism: Ambystoma mexicanum; assembly: GCF_040938575.1. Taxonomy (NCBI): domain Eukaryota; kingdom Metazoa; phylum Chordata; class Amphibia; order Caudata; family Ambystomatidae; genus Ambystoma; species Ambystoma mexicanum. The sequence goes on along the minus strand of NC_090921.1, from coordinate 1,110,857,522 downwards.
TAAATAAATAGCACTTACCGAGATTCAGCTGCAGCTTTCCTGCTCTGGTCTCCGGTCCCCGTCCTCCGCGTACAGCACCAATGAAGGAAAAGCCACCCAGCGGTAGCTTTTGTTTACTACAGCTGGCTGGCTGTTCCTTCATTAGTGCCGCAAAAGCAAAAGCCAGCACAGGCGGGCATCCATTTCACAAAATGGATGCGCCCATGTGCTTGCTTTTGCGAATTTTGAGCTTGAAATTTTACATAGGAAGTTTTAAAAGAAAAAGTGCTAGTATTTTTTTTTAATGTTGCCTATCTATTTTTTTAAATAACATTTTAGCTGGACTACCCCTTTAACAGTTATTCTGGAGGTAGCGTTTATAGGCATCGTTATTTTCTAGGGTATTCTGAGTGGGAAGTAAAAGTGATATTTTCCTCAGAAATAGTTAAATCAAAAATTCTAATTTGACTCTGCATACCCATACACTTTGCCCTTCGCAGAAAAGAAACATTTACGTTTGTATCTGTGTTGAATCATTAAAGTTAGCAACATGTAGCTGACCCATTGAGAAGGGATTACACTGTTTTCAAAAAAACAAAATAATCCTAATACAGTTGGGCATTGGGAAAGGTAGCTGGTTGTAGATGAACTGTCTTAATAATATAAGAGGATGTATGTTATTTCTTCGAAAATATTTCAACTAATGGAGATTCCACTGAAAAAGGAAATCTACTTTTTACTTTTTCAACTTTTTTAAAAAAAATAATGCAGGGGGGAGAGCCCTGCAGTCCCTCCCCACCCCTCCCCACCGATCCCCACCCTAATTTATACCCTTAGCCCACACCCCACCTATTATGCATTACACATATACCATTCCCCCTACTATTTTCGGTGAAATTAATTAGGTGAAATCTCATTAGGTGATAGGGTATTCGAAGAAATCTACGGTAACAGATATAAGAAACGCATGTCTTAAATATATATTGTTTCCCTTGTTTAGTGCAGGATTTCTATTATATTTCAGTTGTATACAACCATTTATTTGAAGATGGATCATGAATTGGAGGCCTCGTTGATGGATGCTGAAAGCACAAGTGCGGCCGGAACCAGAACATTCCTCTACTCAGGCGAGTTTCAAATGTTCCTTTTTCTTTTATTTTGTGACCACTCAGTTCCTCTTCAGTTGTAGCCAATTCATTCTGGGAGTTGGAAGCTATGACATTTTTACATGTATGTGGTTTCTTGGCTGTATTCTCCCAGACCGATTATTTGAGTCACTGAGTTACTGTGAGCAGTTGGCTAGAAAGGAGGACAACTAAGAGAAAGGAAGACATGGAGATTTTCTTTTTGTTTGAAGTTACATTTCTTTTCTACAGTCTTTAATATTGTTGTAGCTTTAGTAACAAATCTCCATTTTTTGGTGTTAGAGAGGGACTTTGGAAGAAGATGAGCAAGAATTACCTGCTTGAGGGGTCCAGAATGGTTCTACCTTTTAATTACTCATATTAGATCCATCATTACACTAATATCACCTGAATAATATTATTTCTTTGCATTTTCAATGAACCGCAACTTCTAAACAGGGGGAGTCACTGTAATGTCCTTATGGGTTTGTATGCAAGACGTTTGTAGATCAGATGTACTGGTGGCAGCTTAACAAGGTTAATTGCGTTCCATATTGTGCATAGAAAGCCAACGTGTGCCTTTTAATCTCATGCCCTATTTTCCTCTGGCACTTACAGCTGTCCTTCCATTGTACAATGCCATTATATCCTGTTGTCTGTTGCTAAGGACAAGCCACAAAACATGCACTATCGACAGAAAATTCGCTTTTGGCAAGAAATGGTGTGTATGTGGCAGGATGGGTAAAAATTATGTTTTTTTAAAAAAACAAATGAAGATTTTTACTATTTCAATCAGATTTTTGTTATTTATTAGCTCTTTGAGGAAAAATCGTTCTAAAAGATACTATTAATCACACAAATTGGGCAGGCTCTATTTCCAGATCATTTGCTTGACTCCTTTGTACCAGAGTGAAGCCTTAACTGTTGAAGATTAGGAGTTGGCTACGATTTTGGCATCCAGGAATCCTCCTTTTATAATGAGAATAGAGAACTTCAGTGGGAATAATGTAAACATTTTATGTTTGCTGATGACGATTTAAATAAATGCACAGCAGTGAACTGGTGGAAGCCACTTAAGCACTTGAAATCAGAGACTCTTGAAGTGATTTCTCACTTTTAACACCAGTAACTTCTATCCGTGCTGAAAGAATATTTTCTTCCTGTTCAGAGGGCCTTTTTCTGAATTATCCCGGTCAGAGGTTCAGAGAGACCAACCAGTAGCAGATGTGCAGGCTCCATTAGACAAAGCTCACTGATAAACGTGAAAGACTTCCCTCCAAGGATGGAAGGAGACTGGTTTAAGACCCTCTCACAACCACAAACGCACCAAATAAAAAGATGGTCCACACATTGTATACTAATAAAGTTAGTATCTATAAAAGTAAAGTAAACACACTGGGCCTGATTCACAGAGCGTTTACCTATGGTATTGCGCCATTATACCATGCTTCTGTGAATCAGGCCCACTATGTATAAATAAAAACACTTATGTGTCCTAAAGGGACACCTGGCACACTTTACAACCCAGTAAAACAGTATTATACACATAAACATACACAGTTTCAGTTTAAAGTGGGCAGGAAAGTTGGGTTAAACTCACAGTGCTGCTAAACATAGAGTAAATGATTAAAATTCAAACAAATTTTAGAAAGTCCAAATCTAGTTCCTTGACGAATGAACACACAGAGTTCAAAAGTAAGTAAATGTAGAGGAACAGGTGGGCACATCATCCCTAGCTCCCGCCTTGTCACCTCTGTCATGTTGGAACAGCAGGAGAAGAGCCCTATGTGGGACACCAGGTATCATCCCACAAGTGTATGAGAGACGATTTGCACTCAGACAACTGTATCGAATGTACCCTCGTAGTGAGAAGGTGGAAGGATGTCTGCACACACCATTGGACAGCATAGAGCTATAAGTGAAATCTGATAAGAGCAGAGTGACGCCATGGAAGAAAGATACTGAGACGCACTGAAACAATGTGCAAATACTTGAGAATAAAGATGTAACTGAAGTAACAAGAGAATAAAGATGTAACTGAAGTAACAAGGGAAACATGTAATCAAGATATGAAGAAATCATATGTTTAAAGAAGATAAAGTAACCTGCTGATTAATAAGTGTATATATGCAGAATTGTAAAGTAGACTACACATATAGAAGCTTGCTGCAGAGGAAAACATAACTTAACTAGAGCGGCCGTGATGGAAAGATGGACGCCAGACTCGAATTGAAACCAATCCAGCTACCTCAGAGGCAGATCGGGGCATCAGAGTCAGGAGACACTGCAAAAACAGCTTTGTGGGAGGAATGAAGAGGAGTCTATTGGCCTGGGATAAAGGATGCTACTTCAAAGAATATTTGTAAGGCATAATGGGAGTCAAAAGGATAAGCCATGTACGTAAGACATATTTCTCTTGGATTAAGCAAAGAAGAAAACATCTGCAAGAGCTAAGTATTAGACAATTACAGATGCAGAAAACCTATGCAAGATGGAGTGAGCAAGTCTCCAAAGGCCAATGAGGGTAATGCCACCCAGCTCAATTGAATCAAATAGCAGTAAATCGGTCAAAATTGACACATTTGTGGTCTCCTCACAAGTGATTCAGAAGTCGAAAACAAGGGCTATTCATTAAGCCCAAAGGAAGATAATGGTGTGCCCGCACTCCCTTGAATGTCCCAGAACAGAGAACAGGCTTCGAGGTCAACTACAAAGGGGAATTCTTAGCTTAGGGCCTGACCGATGAGAGATGATGGACCAATTGGCAAAGTGGGGAGTAATCTGATGTTACTCTCGGAACCTGAGTTTCGTTTTTGCTTACATGCTGCTAACAAGGCAAAAGTCCAAGGTTGTGAAAGCATGCCAACCAATCAGAGGGTCTATGTAGTAACATGTTAAACAATGTTGCATAGGCCAACCCGCTGGCATTTTTCCGTTATAATAAGTGTTATACGTATTTAGAGGTGGTTCAAGGCACGCCGCCAGATAAGGGGCATCCAGTAATATTGTATGTGTATATGTTCCCTTAACCAATCCTTCCCTTCAATAGGTTTTACAGTTTGCCACATAGGATGGCGTCATAATTTGGTTGTGAGTGCGGGAACTACTGTTTGGTGTTTTCCACATTGCCCTACTTTATTCCTTGCTAATAATAAAGTACTACTTTGCCATATTCTTTGAGTCTGTCCGGTTATTTGGGTCACCCCCCTTTTTTCTAAACAGAGATCATTATTGGTAATTCTATCTAGCACATGAGATGCTTCAAGGTGCTAGAGCACATTTTGGTAGCGGTGTAGTTGGTTCTGGCCTAATCGACCTAGGCCCAAATCTAGACTCTCAGAGGGGGGTGCTGTTGCACTCGAGGAAGATGGCCGTCTGATTCCTGAGCTCCGTAGCCCAGCGTTGCTTTCTTCTAAGGTTCCCATCCTAAGAGTGCTGACACTGCTACAAATGTGCCACTCACCCTCGGAGATAACATAGGCGCGCGATTGCTTGGACTGATCCCCAGCGTCTGTCATCCCGAGACTGCAGCGGCACATCATTTTCTGCTGCCCTGTGGATGACCCAGTGAGTCTTGCCCCTGTCAGGGAGCTGTTGCAGCTATAGGATCCTTCAGCGCGTCCTTGCAGTGCTGGGTGCAGAGCTGTCCTCCTGGCGGTGGACATCATGGACCAGCGACCCAGCACTTCAACACAACTGAGGGCACACCCCGACACGCCTTCCGTGTTGCACTCCAACCTGCATCAACTGCATTAGCCAACACTATGACAAAAGGTGCCAGTAAAAAGCAGAGCTCCATCAATATATTTGTGAAAACTGTGTCCAAACCGACTGAAGACAACACCTGCGCAGATGAGGCATCATGCAGCACACCAACTCATCACAAACCCGGCAGACTGCACCATATGATGGAGTATATGCGGGAGGGAATCACTGCCCTTCATGCCAAACTGGATGATCTGAACGGTACAATCCGCTCAATCAAGTCACGCATGGATCGATCCGACGCCCGTATCACAGAAGTGGAATCTACAGTTGGGACCACTGAAGATGAGTTCTCACACTGAGAGCAGATGTCGCCTCCCTATCGAAGTAGGTGCTCTCGATTGGTAAAAAGAACGACAATCTCGAGTCCATATCCCGAAGTAATAATCTTTGGATCATAGGGGTACCTGAAGACAATATCACAGAGCTGAGGGAGGAGTTCATGGGCCAATCCCAAATTGTCGCCACTCTTCACAATCGAGAGAGCTTATCGTATGCTTGCTCCCAAACTAAAACCTGGCACCCCACCTGGCCCAATTATTGCACGGGTGCTTAATTACTGGGACCAAGATGCCTTGTGTCGAGCGGCCAGGGCCAAAGGGGAATTACTACTGGGCTCCAACAGGATCCACTTGTACCCTGATTTCTCAACGAGTGTGCAGCAAGAGGGAAAATCCTTCATGGCCACCAAAAAGAGGCTTTGTGATCATAACGTGAAGTATGCCATGTGTTTTGTGTTGACCCAGACAGATATCAATAGTTAGTACATCATTAATAATGACGCAAAACGTAGTCTAGCTCCTTCTTCTTTTATTCCATAATCATAACTACCAACTGTCTTTCCTTCCCCGCCAGTTCCTACCAACCCCTTCCATTCTTCCTCTGGACTATCCTTCTAAATTCTGTTCAGCCACTGTTAAGATGAATTTCGGAACTCTGACCTGGTGGGCAGAGGTTCAGGAGGCCAGCCTAGTTTCTTGGAAAAGGGTAACCTTCTGGACAAGCCAGACCAATCAAGGTAGCTTGGCGGCGGTCAAGACTAGGTCTCAGGAGGGGTGAGGGTGACTGAAAGACTTCAATGAGTACACAGAGTATAGGACAATTACAAATCACTCCCAGCCAGGTGTAGATATATTAATAATACATATACATTTATTTCAAGGCCTTTGAGTTTCAACACACAAATCAAATCACAGTAATACTATGAAGCCAAACGCAATCCTATCTAAATACATATATACAAGACCATTAGGGTATAAAGGGTTAATGTACGAAATGGGTCCACAACCTAAAAGGGGAAGGAAACGGGCAGTGCAAATAGTCTTTAGTCCCTCCAACACACTCCTAACTAAGAGGCAGTCCAATCCCTAAGAAGAGTGGAGCCTAATGCTCAAATGTACATGTAATGCCAGGGCACGCGGTAGTTCAAATGGGCAAAACGGGTCCTCTTCAAGGGTCTGTAGCAACTCAGGAAGGTGGGTGAGGCGATGAAGAATAGGTTCCCACTATTTGAGGAGGGTCTCCACTTGCAGGCAGAGTCGATTCCGAGAGTTGGGAATAGTTCGCTATTTAGCACTAGCAGTGGAAAGGAGAGGGTTCCCCAGGTGCCTCTCATGTGTAAAAATGGATGGAGGTGCTAGGGGCCACCGGTTAGGGTTGCAATTACTCACCGACCCCCGGCGCCATCCGGACCAAACTTCGGCAGTCGAGCCCCCTTTGGTTGCAGGTTCAAGTGCAGAAATTTGGAGGCTCTGCGGCTTTCAGCAACGAAGATACAGCGATGATTCCCAAACAGGACAGTGGCGATTTCTCCGCTCCTGGTGGATGGATCAGGCCAGTTTCACTGCAGCAGGCTGCAGGGGCGAGAGGGGCACAAATGAAGCGCACCTGCAAAGGTCGTCACCACGGCTGGGCGACACGGTAACCACGTATGCTCCGGTTCGGGCGCACTCATCACACTTCAGCCCTGGGAACGCCAAGTGTACAAAATTCGGTGTGAGGGTGCCGTGAACACAGAGCTAGCGATATATCAAGTATCGAGGGCCTCCTCAAAACGGCGGCGGTATCAGACCACTGATTGGCCCAGGGACACTCTGAGAAGGCTTACTTGCAGGGTTTGATGAAGGTGCCGAGAATAGTATTCCAATGGGTCAAAGAGTCTTTGCAGACCTTCTGGGATGACCAGATGCAGAAGGGTCCCGCGGGATGACAGCGGGCTCAGGGTGCCAAACCTTCCAGCGGGTCACCAGTGGTTCCTCAACTCGACTTCTTAGTTTCAGGATACTTGGATCCTATCCTTGTTCAGTGAAAACTTCAGAGATCGACATGGTATGGGTGTTTGGGGCCTTCCCTTATCCAGAATCTCCTTCACGCCAAAACGAAGAGGACCCAATGGGAGATCTGCTCTCATACAGGCATACCATACGTGGACCAATCACGGACCACGATGGTCCCAGGCATTCACAGCACTCCAGACTCTCTGGCAACCAGGGTGTGTATTAGAACCAGACGTTCCAGCCCACATCCTGGAGGCACACACACAAGGCATGCAGAAGCCTGCAAAAGCTTGCCGTTTTGCGGGAGAATACATGCCCAAATAAGGACTGGCCCGGGTCGGCTCGACCTGGGGAAGTGAAGCAGCAAGATGGCCAAAGGACAGGACAAAGAACCTCGTTGCATGGCCATTTTGGAGCCAGGCCACCTATTCATGCCACCGGTTAGGGTTGCGATTCCTCACCGACCCCCGGCACCATCCGGACCAAACTTCGGCAGTTGGGTCCACTTCGGTTGCAGGTTCAAGTGCAACAATATGGTGGCTCTGCGGCTTTCAGCAACGAAGATACAGCGATGATTCCCAAATGGGACAGTCACGATTTCTCCACTCCTGATACAATATATCACTTCATGTGGCGTATTCCGATAACTTCTTAACATCTGCGATATTGCTTGTGTCATGGACATAAGATCTGTGTTAGCCTTCTGACGGGTTCATTTTTTCGTGGCCATAAATCACTCCAACATGTCATTGGCCTGTGGCCACAAGGGTGTCATCTTTTGATGATTAAAACCCAAATGTGTTGCAAACCTTTTGAACTCCTGTCCCTGGCAAGGCGGGCCATTGTCAGTTTTTACTGTGTTGGGAATACCCCACTCACTGAATAACTCATCCAGTACTGCCACCACATGGTGAAATGCCATTGATACCACATGTTTGACCACGGGAAATCGGGAGTACTCATCTATGGCTACCAACAAATGACCTCCTTCTTCTAATGGTCCATACAAGTCTATTGACACTCTCTGCCAGGGCCCATCAGGCATTGGCACTATTTGAAGTTTCTCACTTAATGCGGTCACTTGACAATGTGTACAGTGTTTCAGGGTATCTTCACTATCATATCCATATGTGGAAACCACACTTGATTCCTCAGAATCTTCTTGGTGTTTGCAGTTCCTCTATGTCCCTCATGTGATATCATGACATTAGCTTTCCTCAGACTTTTTGGAGCCACCAATCAACTTCCCCGGAGCAATATTCCCTGATCCGTTGTGGCCAACTCACTTTGTATTCTTGCCAATCTCTGCAAATCCCTCCTGTCCACCTCTCCGTATCCGAACCGCTCTGTAGCCAGGCATCTCCACCTGTTGGTCTTCGTAAGTTGAATAGCCGCTTGGATAGTAGGATCAGCCATACTCGTCTCTGTAAACAGCTCTTTTGTGATGGCTGGGGGAAGAGCTCCTGTAGGCGAATACCCCACCGTTCTATTCGAGGAGGCATTTTAACCTAGGGATTTCCAAAGAGGGACAGAAGAGCCTGGTGGTCTGTAATGAGCACAAATGTTCTTCCGATGACAAAATGGTGAAACTTTTCACAAGCCCAGACTGCAGCAAGGCTTTCCCGTTCAGCTTGCGAATATTCCTGCTCAATGGCGGTCAAAGCTCTGCTAGCATATGCTACAATGTGTCTGCCGAACCTCCTTTTGGGATCTGTCTGAGCCAAGATGGCACCCTGGCCAACTGGACTGGCATCCACTGTGACTTCAGTATCCCACTCAGGATTAAAGTATGTAAGCTGGCGATCGCTGGTTAGTTCACTCTTGATCGTATCAAAGGCCGCCTGACAAACTCCATCCCGTGTGAACACGGAGTCTTTCCTAAGCAGTTGTCTGAGCGGATTGGTCAGCATTGCATAATTCGGGAGATAATGGGCACAATAACCTGCCATTCCTAAGAAAGATCACAGTTCAGCTACATCTTGTGGAGCTTTTAGATCCAAAATGGCCTTCACTTTATCTGGATCTGCTCTGATCCCTTTGTTAGAAAATATGTGTCCAAAAAAACGCAGACTGTCTTTATTGATGACACACTTTGGACCATTCAGAGTGAGACCATTGTTTTGTAAGATAGTACAGACCTGTCTCAGTGCCTCATCATGTTGATCTTGAGTATTGCCAAATATTAGAATGTCATCACTATAATTGAAGGCGTTGATAACAGGTGCAATGAGTCTTATTGTTTCCTGAAATATTTCAGCTGCTGAAGATATGCCGAAGGTAAGGCAATTGTACTTGAAAAGACCTTCATGCGTAGTGAACGTAGTGATGGGCCTGGATGCCGGGTCAATTACTAGTTGATGGTAGCCCTGATTCAAGTCTAATTTTGAAAATCGGGTAGCTTGGTTAAGTCTAACTATCATGTCTTCAATGTTAGGCCCAGGATGTCTTTCTCTCTGGATCGCACTGTTAGGAATTCTCATGTCTACACAAAGGCGAAGTCGCCCATCTGATTTAGGCATCTCCACCAAAGGAGATACCTATGAAGTGGGACCATCAACTCGTTCGATGGTATCGTTTTCAAGTAATTGCTGTAACTCGTGGGATACTCTTGCCTGGAGATGAAATCCTATTCGTCGGGGATGCTGAGGAACAGGACGAACAGTGGGGCAATGTGTAGATGTATGACGGAATCTTTCAACATACCGACACCTTGGAACAGCTTTGGAAAGGCATCTTTTAGCCTATTAATATCTAGTTCTCTTTCTGACAGGGCTTGCAACTCATGAGTTTGTGGAGGAAACCCTTGTATTACTTCAGACTGGTCTTAGCAAATGTTAATGAGTTGTAAATCAGTAGCAGTTTTGCAGCTAAGGAGACACCTTCCCGCCACTGGGCTGTTTATGACGTGTATATTGACAGAAACACACTGTCCTCTGTGAACTAGGTCACACGAAAAATTGCCATTTACATATTAGGGGCTGGGCCGCACCCCACTCGAAGATTTGGGCTCTTGACGTTTGCAATGGGAATGCGTTTGCTATGACTTCATAAGTCTTCTCATTCATCACATTTACAATGGCTCCCGTGTCAATAAGAAATGGTGAATGCTGACCACCTATATGCACCGTTACCCTCAGAGCAGCATCATCGTTAAAAGTGTCATCCATGAGTCTGACATATTCTTTACTGTATCTATCATATGATATTGATCTGCATTTAACTTTTCATCTTCAATTGGTGGATTTTCATAAGGATCTCTTAATAATGTCTCTCTTCCTTGTCCCTGATGTTCCTATTTCCTCTTGATGTGACTGCAGATTCTGATTGTGTTCTTGGATCTCACATTCAGTAATTTCCATCTGCATGTTTTCCATTGCCCTTATGAATCCTGGTTGTGCATGATATATTGCTATAGCCCTATTAAGGTTAGGGCGTATGCTGTCTCTTTCTTGGTATGACCTTCTCAGCATGTCATACCTCCTGTTTGGCAATGTCTGTATATTGGGCTTGTATCCTGGTAGCAACGGGGTTCTTTCCCTACACATCGCGTGCACATCTGACCAAGGGCCAGACATTGACCTTTATGTGGAAATTCATATCCACATTGATAACATTTCCTTTCTGGTGGGTTTCTGCGATTGCTATTCCATGTGTCTTGACAGGTTGACGTGCCTGAATATCGTGATTGTCCTTGCACGTTTGGTCCTAAAGCAGCTATGATATATAGTTTCTTTGGGTTTTTGATGTTAGCCGCCTGTGTGTCAACTCTTTCATATACTCTTGCCAGTTCTAGGACATCTTTCAGAGAGAGTTTATTTTTTAGAAGATGCTTCCGAAATTGCGGTGATATGCATCCTTTAATTACTCTCAATCTAATTGCTTCATCGTCATTGAAGCTTGCAAATTTGCAATGTGTTGCTTTCCTTTGTAGCCGTAGAACAAATTTTGCAATGGTTTCATGTGGCGCTTGCGTGCACTGGTTAAATGTGTAGCGTTCATAGTCCCTATTGGGAGGGATCACTAATCGTCCACTAATGGCAGTAACTAGAAGTTGATATGTTGTTCTTTATTGAGTCGGTACAGTCTTAATGACACTTTTTACCTCTTTCCCTACTAAATTTATGAATATGTCCAGTGTGTTCGGAGCATCTTGATTTCCTACTGCCCTCAGGAATTCCTCAAACTCATCTATCCATTCTTGCCAACGCTGTCCTTGATCATCCTGTGGCTCAAGGCTGAATGGGTTAGGGCGGCGTAAATAGCTAACTCGGTTTGTCGGTGATCCAAGCGTATTTTGGTTTGGTGTTGCATCTCCACTTGAGTTACCACAGGACATGGTTGCCTACCTTTCTATTATGTGGTGTCAGTTCTTTCCTATATTTCTTAAATCTGCGTATATTTTGTTACTTTGGGAACTTGATTTATAAGTGTTTTAGAGGTGAGCGCTCCTTTGAGTTGTGGCGTATTTCTTTTAAATTATTTTCCGATTTGTACACTTTAGCCACTCTATGCGTGTAGTATTTATTAACCATGCATGTTGTTGCGCCTCGTTATTATTTCTCATGTTTAATCTCAATTTTCGCTCGAAATACCATTGCGTTTGCAGTATTTGATTGATTAAGCTGTATTTATTGAATCCGTATCGTAGTAGTGCAATACATCTGACTTCATCTGCTTCGTAACATTAGTGAGGCAACATTAGAAATGTTTTCATTCGCGCTTGCTGCTTTTTCATAACAGCATTTGTGGTGTCTCTTAACTGAAATAAATATGGCTGCACGTTTTCTTACTATCTTAGGTCCCTTCCTCTGAAGTTGAGGTGACGTGGCTTTGGCACTGGCTTAGAATCTTAGTCCTCACCCCTTAGTGAGTAGCGCAGCTTTTTAATATTTTCAAAGATGTTAATTGACGATTTCTTGCACAGCAGCGTACTGCTATTGTTTATGACTAAACACTGTGATATAAGTTGTGCCAATCAAAAAATTAGCACGGTGTGGCTTTTATTCTTTGAGGACTTAGATGTTCTTGTGTGGCGGCAGCGCAGCGCGTCTTACCGTTTCACAGTCGCTGCTTCTCTCTTTCCCCAGTGACGGCGTCTTCAGCCTTTCATTCGTTATTCCTACCCCACTGTACTCGTCTGCCGATGGCTCGCTTCTTCGGACAGTTTCTCTTTCTTTATTTTGCCTGCGTCTTGCGTCCTCTCCTCTTTCAATTCCGGATCACAACTTCCTCCTCAGGTCACTTGCTTGCTCGCACCCCAGTCTCCATTCCCTTCACCTTTGCCGTCGCATCAGCCACCTCCACAGGCTGTGCTTTCCCCAGCCTCCTCTGCAGGCTGCCAGTATTTCTTTGGGTCCGTTGCTCCGAACACTTTCCTTTTCCTTTCTCCTTTATTCAGCTAGGGTAGTGGGTCGTCTGCTCGTCGCCAATTGTTGTGTGTTGACCCAGACAGATATCAATAGTACATCATTAATAATGATGCTGAAACGTAGACTAGCTCCTCCTTCTTTTATTCCATACTCCTAACTTCCAACTGTCTTTCCTTCTCCGCCTCTTCCTTCCAACCCCTTCCATTCTTCCTCAGGACTCTCCTTCTAAATTCTGTTCGGCCACATTCTACATTCTACTCACCCACAACACCATGCTCTTTCCAGCAAAAATGAGAATCGAACACTGCAACAAGGTATACTTCTTTAGCATGCCAGAAGAGGCAATGAGATTCATGGAAGAACACTTCCCGGGATGACCCCAATCAAAGTTCTCTTTCCTTGATTAACCTTCATTCACAGATCCTACCACAAAAATGCCATGAAAGGTGCCTCACAGGGTTAAGTCTCTCTTATACCTTGATTACTGATACTTTGCAGCCTCTAGAGTTTCCCCACAACTGTGATTCAGCACCTAATACCATGATGAATATGCAATTGAAGGCTAAGCAGATGCCGGGCTGCAGCCGGCCTTCAGGTCCCCCCATGCAATGTTGCAGTTGTTGTTGAGTTGTCTTCAAGGGGATGATCACTTCTCTGATTGGGAAAGGGGTGCGGGTTGGGGACGGAGTGGGAGCTACGTTTTCATTACAGAAAATGTGCTTGACATCCAAGTAAATATTGACAGCAAACAGGAGAAGTGTATACCTAGTCCACATAAAAGGGTGAGATCTGGGTTGACAATACCTGACTACTATATGGAACCCTGGCCTGATGGCGGTTGATCCAGTTAAGTTTATGAGTTGAAATGTTCGGGGGCTGGGTAACCCGACAAAGGTGCGCCGTCTCCAGCTTTACGTGAAAAGGCACAAAGTCCATATATTATTCCTGCCGGAAATGCACGCATTGACAGCACAGAATGAGAGATTTACTAAGAATTGGGGGACGCAGCGGTACTACACCACATATTATTCCCTGAGTAGGGGCGGCATGACCATCATCCATAAATTGTTACAATTCACTCATATCAAATCACACTTGGACCCGCTGGGACAGTATACGCTCCTCCGGGGTACCCCCTTGGGCCAAGAACTCTTATTGCTTAATGTGTACGGTCTGAATATTGACAATCCCGATTTCTATTCCGAACTAGTGGGACTACTCGCACTTTACCCCCTTGTCCCTGTGCTATGCAGAGGCGACTTTAATACCATAATGAATGTCGCCCTCGACAGATCCGGTTCCAAACCCCGACACCTTACGAAATCTGCTCTGATACTGCAACAGGCCCTCGGGGACATGGGCATGGTGGATGCCTGGAGGGCACTCAACCCAACGCTACGCAAATATTAATTCTACTCCACTGTCCACGACTCACATTTCCGAATAGACCTGTGGTGGGTGTCGGATACACTAATTGCTTACCTTACGGAAGCTGAGATTTTACCTAAGACGTCCTCAGACCACTCCCCCATCACCATTTCACAGTTATTGAGGGAAGCGATAGAGCGACATAGGCCATGGCGGCTCAAGCCGCAGTCGCTACGTGACCCCGATTTTTCGACCGATATACATAGAAGAATACTTTGAAACAAACACTGGTTCATTGGACAGCACTGCAACACTCTGGGAAGCCTTTAAGGCTTACATACAAGACATTCACTTCTGCTAATCCAACCTACGCCTCCTGGAACAGACATACTGAACCAGACCAAATAATACGATATTAGGAGACAATAAAACCGGGCTTGACAAATTCCGGGGTTATGCTGACAGGGAGATAAAGTTCCTTGACAACCCAGGCCTAGCTAGGAAATACAGTGAGGGAAAAAGTCCTGGGAAACTGCTGGCAGGGATGGTCAAGCAAGCACGCAGTCGCCAGCAGATTCTGTCAGTCCAAGAACTGTCAGGCCGGGTGGTCCACTCCACATCGAACGTGAATCAAGTGTTTCATGCTTTCAATGCCGCGTTGTATTCCAATTAAGATACAGCTACACTCCCTGACATAACATTCCTTGATAACCTCCCACTGTCTGTATTATCGGAAGACACCAAAATAAATCTAGAACGCCCAATCACCACTGATGAAAATTCCTGCGCTATTGACGCCCTGCCACCCAGTAGGGCCCCGGGTCCTGGCGGTCTCACAATGCAGTTCTATAAACACTTCAAGTCCTCCTTGATTCCCAGGTTACTTTCCCTATAGGAAGAAGCATGTACCACAGGGGTCCTCCCACCCTCCGGAAGGCAATGATCACTGTATTACTTAAGCCAGACAAGCCTCCAGAGCAATGTGGATCATATCGCCCCCTCTCACTTATAAACTCTGATGTTAAAATCTTTGCCAAGGTGCTAGCAATGCGCATGGGCCCGTACATGGTCCATATCATCCACCCTGATCAATCTGAATACGGTCCTGGCCGCTCCACTGCCCTAAATTTGAGACGCCTGTTTAACATTATAGCACAAATCGACCCTGATGCTCAGGCAGTGGCCGTGGCCCTGTATGTACAGAAAAAGGCCTTTGACTCAGTCTCACGGCAATTAATGTGGGCGGTGCTGGAGAAATGCATTTTCGGGCCAGGATTTATATTGTGGGTTCGCCTTCTGTATACGATGCCCACTGCAAGAGTAAATGTAAACAGCATTCTCTCCCCCCCATTGAAATAAGCAGTGGGACCGACAGGGCTGCCCGCTGTCTCCCTTGTTGTTTGCAATAGTAATGGAGCTGTTCGCCGATGACATCCGCAGTAGACACTCGTTTAGGGCCATCCGCATGACGGGGGAACCAGAGATCATCTCGTTGTACGCTGATGATATCTTGCTATTCATCTGTGACCTGGCTAAGCACTTGGTGCCGGTCATGCAGCAAGTAAACTCCTTTGGTGTCCTGTCGGGATTGTAGGTAAATCGCACCAAATCAGAATTGTTCCCACTTACTGATTCTACCGCCTCCCCGCCTGACCTGATCGGTTTTGTCTGGTCTCAGTCCGAGATTGAATATTTGGGGGTGACTGTAACACAGCATAACACCTCCCTATACTTTCTCAACTATGGGGTATATCTACCTAAACTAGAGGCTAAACTCAGCGCTTTGGCTAATCTCCCATCTACCATCGCGGGACACCTTGCTCTTCTCAAGATGATTATCCTCCCCAAACTATTGTATTATTTCTTAAATATTCCGTTATGGCTTGGGAAGAAGTTCTTTGACTCACTTAAAACGGTGATTGACAACTTTATGTGGCATGCGGGTGCATGTCGACTTAAATGGGATACTCTGGCGCGTTCATACGCACAGGGGGGATTTGCCGCCCCAGACTTCATAAAATACTGGATGGCCGCACAGGCACAGTATGCTGCCTACTGGTTCGATACAGACTTAAAACACCCACACTTAAAGATTGAATGGTATCTAGACTATCCATCGAATATTCCTTCATCGAATTGTCAATCGAAATGCACTTTCATTGAATACATTTAGTTGGATTTCAATTAGGGTTGGGGGGGTGCCCTTGGGAGTTGGGGGGTTTAGGAGGGGAACCCCCCTCAATAAATAATAAACACTAAAACATTACATGAAGCTGGCCAGTGCCGAAATACATTGAAGTTTCAGCACTGAACAGCTCCATGTAACGTTTTAACATGAAAAATAAATGCATCAAAATGCTATCTTTTACATTTAAAAGTACATATGCATCGAAACTTGTACATTTCTATATTCGATGGACAAGTTTCGATGGATATGTACTTTTAAATGTAAAAGATAGCGTTTTGATGCATTTATTTTCGTTGCTTTTACTTCGATGGATTTCCTTTTCGATACATTGTTTTAATTGAAAAGACCATAAACCGATTTAACGACTCTCGGCAGACACACGCGATGTCCGCTCATTGATATTACCATCAAAACACGTTAACGCTGACGCCTGGAACTCTGCTCTGGTGACTGCACATGCCTGGGTGTTGATATGGAAGTCGGTGGGCAACCCCCACCGTTATCACAGGAATCTACCCTTGTGGAACTTATTCCCATCCCTCCCCACCACAAGTGGGATAGAATCAACCTAGTGGGTTACAGGACAATAGGTGACATGTACAGGATGGAGACTTTCATTTCCTTTCAAGACTTCCCTGGCCCCCCACGTAGATGTGAGCAACAATGGTTGCAATATGCAGGGCTCCACCAAGTTGCTAAAAAACATGGTCCGAGTTCCCCATTCAACCATCTGACGAACCGATACTAGAAACCGTAACGGAGGGGACCACTGCACAAAGACGAGTGACTACGTTATACAATGCTCTGCAAAACCGCAAGGGTAAACCATTGATAAAACTTTGGGATACCTGGACCAGGGATCTCGGAACGAATATTGCAGACGAAATTTGGGAATGCATGTGTTCGCAGACCTGGGCAGTGTCCTTCAATTCTAGGTTCCGGCTAATACAATTTAAAGTTCTACATAGATTTAATTATACCCCGGCCAGTTTATATCTATTTTCACATCCCCATCCCGATCTATGTCCCAGATGCCACCCTGAGGCTGCAGGATACTTTCATATGCTCTGGAGCTGCCCTGGGCTGGGAGACTACTGGAAAGGGGTCTGTGAGTTCATGTCGGAGATATTCAATAGGACTTTTGAACCTACCCCATTAAAATGGTCCATCAATATGACCAATTACCATGCAACTTTCATAGGCTGGCCAGCCTTTGTTCGCTTTTGACTATCCATGAAATCTTGTTGCTCTGGCTCTGCCCTACCACCCCCACTGTGGTGCAATGGTTGCGGGCGGTCACATGGGCGTCGGATATTGAGGAACGTTGGTCCTTACTGCAGCCCATGAACTGCAAACCCAGAGACATATGGCCCCCCCTTCCGCAATTATCTGCTGTCAACTCAGGACCCGGGCCAATAGCTCCAAAGATACCTCATGACTAATGGCCCACGTGCCCAGTGCCTGTCTTATTGCACTGCTATGACCACATCCCCTCTAACTCATTGTTTTTTAATTTATTTTGATTTTATGTTGTAATTTCCGTGCAGGTAATAATATTAATTGTGCAGAATTGTACTTGCTGTTGTCAAAAGGCTGATTGCTACTTCTGTTGTAATGTCAGGACACAATAAATACATTTAAAAAAAATCTAGACTCTCGATTGATTCTGCCATTAGCCAGAAGACCATGAAGCTTCCTGTGGAGACCGGCGTGCAAGCACACATGTGTGAGAAGAATCGGTCGGCAGGTGCCCCTTTGATCAAATTCCTGTCCGGTCCCCGTGCCCAGCGGACTGAAGGCGAGCTGGTAGATTGGGGAAAAGTTGATGCCGAGGTACTCTAGCTGAGCTACGGAAGTAAGTAGAACATGGAAGGTGGCAATAATAGGGAGATTAGAAAAGAAGAGAAATAGATGCCTCGTTTTCCTGGTTCCAAGAGGGGCAGAAGGGTATGCACTAAACAACTCCAAGTAGGGGTATTAAGGATTCCTGAGGCAAGGCCAAAAAGTGAGTGCGTATCAAACTCCAAAATAGGTAAAAAGTGAGATGAGATACATTTACTAGAGACAGTAAAGGAAGGCATACGCAGAACATTTAAAAGTGCACATGTGTATGGAGTTATAAATATGTCAGTGTCTAGGTTAGGAGATATAAAACAATAGTAAAAAATTAAGTTGATCATCAGATTTTTAAATCAAGAGATTGACATCAATCAGGAGGGTAAAAATCAAAGGAGAAAAATAAATAAAGAAGAGATTCTTAAAACATCAGTAATAAAACAAGATAAAACAAGATAGCAAAAATTGATAGAAAGTGTAAACGAAGGAACAAAAAGAACATCATTGCATAGTTTTTTTAAAGTGGTTAAAAAATTAATTGTTTTTTGGAGTAATAAGCGGTGACTGATGGTGCCTGCTCAAATTAATCAGTGTAGAATACTTGATAAAATAAATAAAAGAATGCAAAATGTGTTAAGTATTGACAGTCGAGATCGACTTGTCATCATGGGGGACACTCCTCTTTTACACAGGACATTGCCGATATATACACCCAAGATCAGACAGTATGACGTGGAGTGGGTCAGAGGCGCAACTAATAAAGTACTCATGCCGTGGCCTCTAGAGGGTTCGTTGTCAAAAAAGGATTGCGACATATGACATATTTACATGCTACATAAAAGGGGAAGAAGTTACAGAAAAGATTGGCCCTTTTAGAGTTGTGGAAAATGTATCAGTGTGAGAAAGAAGATCTGCCTGACAAGGAGTGGGTGCTTAATCGGCATAAAGAGGAGGATATAACGCATCCCCTTCTGAAAACAAGAGCGCAGATACTGAGGAACAGGGATTTCAGCCTTTAAAGGAATTGAAAGCGCAGCGGGATATGGTAATCTGTCACATGAGGCCCCCGCTTATAACAGTGAGGATAATGCGGAAGAGGGCAAAAGTAGAGAATGCAAATATATGCCAACACGCGATGAAAGTAAACAGCGTGATGAGAGAAAGGACAGACAGATGGAAATAGAGGAAGAAGCAAGGAGACAAAGGGAAGCAAAAGACACGACTAAGGGAGTAGCAATAGTACAGAATGAATGGATGGGAGGACAGATATTATTCAAATTAGATGTGTTTATTTAATTGTTTTTTATAACGCACCTATTACCATACCTGAGTTTGGTCTTTAAGCGTGGATCCGGGTTTCGAAACTCTTTTGCTCTGCGTGGTCTTGCTTCCATGACCAGCACGTTGCCCCTGTGCTGACAATTGCATTGATGGAGTTCGAGAAAGAGAATAGCGGGAAAAGAAAGAAAGAGAACACAAGAGCACATAAAGAAGAGAATAAAAAAAAGAGGAAGCAAAAGGAAGAGCGAAGAAGGTACAAGGCAAGGAAAGAAAAATAGAGACTAGAAGAGAAGAAGCGAGAGGAGATAGAAATACAGAGAATGCAAGTACGCAGGTTGCAAAGAAGGAAAGAGGAAGACGAGAAAAGAGAGATGAGGAAAAGGGAAGATGAGATGAACTGAAGTAGGGGACTAAAGGATGATGAGATATATCATCTAATTAATAGAAGTATAGTGCTGATGGAAGTGGAAGAACGATTTGAGGAAGAGAGAGGGTCACAACAGCCCCACAGGGAGCTGCAAGGGATACCGAGAATACAGACATGGACTGCCGAGCATGAAGCAGAAAACATAGGGAAGAGAATTTGTGATTTTTATAGGCCAATGAGGGATACAGATGGGAATAAAACCCAAGAGAATGTTGAAGGATCTTTATCAAGGGAAACAGGAGGAAGGTCAGGTGATGCATTAAAAGATGAACATAGAGTATTGTCTTTAAGTAGACTAGATCTTGATGTGGAAAGGCACGAAAGTGAAACAGGTTGTGGCATAATGATGTCTGACCAAGAAAAGGAAGAAAATGAGAAAACGCGAAGAGAAGGTGCAGATGGTTTTGCGAAGGATTTGAGTGTAGAAAAAGGGGTAAAATGGTCAGACCTAAAGGACTCTAAAGAAAAAGACACCAGAACCAACACCATACACCGATGGACCACAAGCACGGTCGCACAGTGCAGGGGATGTATCCGCGCCATATGTAAGCAGAATAAGGCCACTAACAGGACGGAGACAAATGAGCGAGACATGGAAAACACGAAGCATAGGTGGGTATGATTATGGATCAGGATTTTCACAATTCTCATTGTTAGAGAAAGGGGGATGACGACCACAATATTTTCCGTGGCCACAAATGAACAGGGATAATTTAAAATGTAAATTACCTAGTTTGACTTCAGGTGCGGGAAAATGGATTCATGAGTTAGAAAGAATGACATCAGGAATGACGTTAGCCAGAGGTGATATAAAAGGCCTGCTAGCAGCCACCGTAGGGGAGAGAGCTGACATTTGAAAGCGAGCAGGGTATGCGGGTGTGACTGCACAAAACACAACACATGATGGAGCGTCATTTAATAATTGCAGAGCAGATTTATGGTGGGCACTCAGAGTATAGTATCCCGATACATCAGATATGGGTGCGATTATGACTAGGAAGATGGGTGAGGATGAAGATCCTGTTGCCTTTATTCAAGATATTCAAGAGAGATGACCTTGAGATGAGAGAAACGTGGGATAAAACAGTGGCATTCTTTTACTACATTTTATGTCAGGGACTGCCCAAGCCAGTGCAAAGTCAGATGAAGACACAGGTAGGGCTGCAAGCAAAGCTGCGGGCAGAAATACTATTGACTATTGTGCACCGTTGCCGATTCTTACAAGAGAAGAATAAAAAGAAAGCTGAGAGTGGAAAGCATGAGGAAGCGAAGAAAGTTCAGAGAAAATTGTCAACACTTGCCATAGAGGGGGTGGTATTGACGAGTAATGAAAGTGCAGCAACACAAGAGATGCGACCAGTGCAGCAAAGTAATCTAGTACATCTTATGGATTAGAATGGGTATATTTATTGGCCAAGAGGAAGAGGGAATGCAACCAGGGGAGGACGACGAGGTGGATTTCAGAACCCTCAGAGAGGAGGAGGATTTAATGGTGGACAGCCGCAAAAATGCTGGAACTGGGGGAGGATGGGGACATATAGCCAGAACATGTAGAAGTAGAAGGGGCATGCAGCAAAACATTTTTTTTTAAAAAATTGTATTTAGTTTAAAAACACAAAAAAGTTTAAACCTTTACAAAATATTGAATTTTTTACGACCGCAATGCTAAAAACTACATTTTTCACAGTACATTAAAACATTAAAAAAAGCTTCCTGGAAAAAGAGAGAAAGAAGGAAAAAAACAATTCTATTACATTCATGTCTATTTCATTTCCATGGCTCTTGCCACCAGCAGCATTTCCTCTAACGCTAATACAAAATTCTCTTGTCTTTAACTCATTGTTGGTTGACTATTACTTACTTCAGCCAAACTCAGCTATACTAATGCCCACTACCTACTTTTCCTTGTTTAGAAGGTTCAGGACACTAAACATTTCTACCACTGCTGATGTAAGGAGCGTTTCATGTCCTGATATCATTCTGTCCCACAGGTGATCTGATGTAATTCTTTCATCCCCTGAGACTAATCTTCTTAGATTTTCCAGCCTCAAGAGCCAAGTCCCTCCGCATTCCATTAATAAATGGCGAACCGACTGCTTGGCCGGGATAACACAGTTTTTACAAAGCTTAACAGCTTTTTCGCCTTGATGTTGAATTTCTAGAATCTCGCCTTTTTGGCAATAAGTACAATCTTACCCTAAAAAATTGTTCTGAATTCTATTGTCAGGTTATTTTTCCAGATAGCGTGGAAGATGACCTAATTTATTTTCTGCTGCCAAGAATGTATTGCATGGGATTGAGTTCCTTACTTTTGCTATTGTTTCAATCCAGTCCAATGTTTCAAGTTCCTGTTTTACCCGTTAAGGGATTAGTGATTAAAGTCTCTAGATCTGATTCAGTTTTGCTTAGAATGATTTTCGCCTTCTCTTCTAACCCCCCAAGATTCTAGATTTCGAGCAGATAAGATGCATTTTGATATCCTCATATAATGAGCCTGACCTGAGATTTATGATCTCTCTATAAAGTGAGATTATTTTGCACTCAGCCAAACACCCTAATGACTTTAAGCCTAGTTCAAACGGCAGGTTCCAACCAGGGGTGCTCAATGGTAAGTTCAGAGCCCCTTTCCACACTCTGCTTTCTATTTTGGACCAGTTTATGTTCCAAAGTTGAGTTTTCGCTTCTAGGCCACACAGTAGGACTGGAACTATTTTAGCTGTGTAATATTTTAACATGGGCACGATCGAAAATGTACAATACTTAGTGTTGATTTTTTTCATGTGTAGTATAAGCGTAAGAGCTTTGCTTATAATGTCGAGCTCCAGTTTATATGCTGCCGGGCTTGCATAGATCTTATAGCCCAGGTATGTTAGGTCCCCCACTTGTGGAATGACCAGGCCATTCAGAGTCCAATTTTTGAAACTGATATTTTTTCTCGGATGCCTAAAAACCAAACTCTTCGATTTTATGGGGTTTATGACCAGCCCATTCAGAGTGGCATATTCTCCTAGTTTGGTCAGCTCTTGTTGTAGACCTATGGCTGTCCTGTCTTATCAGAACAATATCTGCACAGGTCAGCCAGAAGATCTTTTTACCATTTAATTCTGGACTGGCCAATGCCGACGACTCTCGGTGGTCCCCCACGTCTGCTAAGAACAGGTTAAAGAACAGAGGGGCCCCAAGGCACCCCTGCCTTACTCCTCTCTCTACCTCCACAGATTCGGAGAGATGACCTTGATTATCCAGACGAACCCTCACTGAGGTGCCTCTATGCAGCTCCATCAACATTGAGAGTAGTGTTTCTGGTATACCCCTATTCCTGAGCTTAGTCCACAACTTGGATCTATCGATCTGGTCAAATGTCTTGAATAAGTCTATCCAGGTGCCGTACAATGGCATACCCCCCTTTTCCATAGCAAATTTGCTTACCAGATTCACGGTAAGACCTCCGATTGCAGAGGACTCCAAGTTTGACCAACTCCTACCAATGGTCCAAAATGGGTTCCTGTCAATTAATGTCAAATTAGACGACATAGTCTCTACAATAAGCTCCCTAAAAACCTGGGTGGACAAAGAAAGTGCCAGAATCACTGATGCCCAAAACAGAATAAGTTCTAATGAAGACTCGACTCAACAAAACACTCATGACATCACCCTCTTGAAAGGCGAAATGAACAAACTCTGTGAAAAGTGCGATGATTTGGAGTCGAGGTCTAGAAGGAATAATGTTCGCATCGTCGGCCTTTCGGAGTCCTTTTGCAAAGGTCCGATGGAAACCCAAATTGAAATCCTCTTGAAGTCACTCCTGGGTACTGAATCATTCTCCCCTCAATTCCTGGTAGAACGGGCACATCGTTCACTTGCTCCACCACCCAAACCTGGGGCTCCTCCCCGTACAATAATTGTGAAGCTATTGAATTACAGAGACAGAGACGCTGTTCTGAAACTGGCAAGAGAAGAGGGCCCTCTGAGACACGGCAAAGACAATATACACATTTATCCTGACTTCTCAGCAGGAGTCCAAACCCAGAGAGGTTCCTATGAATCCATCAAGCGCCAGCTGAGGGCGAAACAGGTGCCGTACGCCCTTCTGTTTCGAACAAAATTGCGCATTCAGCATGGTGGACGAGCGCACTTTTTTGATTCTCCGGCAGCAACATTTGCATATGTGGAATCCGCCATCCCCCTTCCACCCAGAAGAAACGAACTCGAGCCAAATCCCCTACAACAACCGATATAGATCCCTCCACAGCACACTAACCGATCACAGCACCTAAACTCCTTTTCGAATTGGCTGGACCTCAGCTGTGGCAAATAACAGAAAGGGATACACAGTTTTTCAAGTACTCAAGTAAGCCGGATGAGACGCGCTCGGCTATGGAAGCAGAGTTTCAGCACTCGTCCCCCTCCACGAGTGAAACCACAGAGTTGTAAATGGGACTCATCATCGAGTTGGGCCAGATGGTGTGGGTGGGGCTGGGTATAGGGAATTTGGGAATGTTTAACCGACCAGCAATATGGCCGTTGATGTTGAGAGCCCCGGTTGGGCAACTTGAGGAAAAGGTTACAGTTATGTTTATTGTTAAAAACCCAGTCACAGTCTCATGCGCTGCTTCTTCCGTTGTGACACTCCCTCCTCCCAAAACTGACCGTAAACCACCAAAATGGCTCAGAGGACACACACACCCAATGGGTTGACACTTAAACTGTTAACCTGGAATATCTGGGGTCTGAACATTAGAGCAAAATCCAGCAGAGTGGGGGAATACATCAATAGGCACCGCCCGCACATAGTAATGCTGCAGGAAACCCATGCGTTGCGAGGGACTAATGAGAGTGTCTTGAAACAATGGGGCAACTCCAGATATTACACTGAATACTCAACAGAGAACCGGGGAGTCCTGATGTTGATTCATCCCACTCTGGGGTTTGCCCATGAAAAAAGCAAAACTGACCCGCTGGGTAGATATGTAGTGGTATGGGGCACGGTGGCAGGGGAAAACTTAGTACTGATCAATACCTATGGGCCAAATACAGATGACCCCGAATTTTATGCTCACCTCCTCGACACAATAGGCCCAACTTCCGACTCATGGGTTCTGTGGGGTGGTGACTTTAACACTATCCTTGATGTGCTTTTGGATTGGTCCTCCAACAAAGAACCCTTACCAAATCAGCCACCACTATACATCAAGCCTTGCATGAACTGGCCCTTACGGATGCATAGAGAGGAACTCACCCCACGGACCGACAATATACCTTCTACTCATCGCTACATGACACAGAATCCAGAATAGACTATTGGTTCATGTCCTCTACCCTCCTGAGCTCTGCGGTGTGCTGTGAAATACTTTCCCGCACACTTTCGGACCATTCCCCGGTCACACTTGAGATATCCTTCCAGAATATTAGACGCCCAGCTCAGCGCTGGAGAATGCCCCCAAACATCCTTAAGAACCCTGATGTGGTTGAATCACTACATATCGAAATGGAGGAATTATTTCAGTTAAATGTAGGATCAGTGGGCAAGTGGGCCACAGTGTGGGAAACGTTTAAAGTGTGGGTAAGGGGCAACCTAATGTCCAAAACCACCGGGCTGCTCAAGAATGTCAGAGCGAACCTGGACAAAACTGAAACACTCCTTAGAACTCTTGAAAATGATTATTCCATGACACACGACAAACCCACACTGGCTGACATCAATGCACAACTGCAAATATTTAATGATCTAGCAACCCAAGAGTTACAATACATGTCAACTCCAATCAGGGCACGCAGATACGGCGAGGGAAATAGAGCAGGGAACCACCTGGCACGTATATTACGAAATGAATGCAAAAATGCCCCCATCACTAGCATCCTCACTGACAAGGGTGAACCCGTACACACAGAAGAGGAAATTAACACCGAATTTGCTAAATACTACTCCAACCTATATGCAAACCATGATACACGAACACGGGAAAACATCAAGACATATTTAAATGAGATCGAGCTCCCTAGACTTTCTTCAGAGGACAATAGTGTCCGTGAACAGGAAATAACCAAGGAAGAGATCGCTGATGCGATTAAGGCACTAAGTGCTGGTAAAACTCCTGGCCCAGACGGTCTAAGCTCTGACCTATACAAGACATTCGCTGTAATACTATCCCTGGTACTTACCAACGTATGGGAGGAAGCCTTGAGCTCCGGCTCCCTTCCAGATTCAATTACAGACGCAGTCATAACAGTCTTACTGAAGCCTAGACGCCCAGCTCATGAGTGTTCGTCGTATCCCCCTCTGTCTTTAATAAACACAGATGCTAAGATATATGCAAAAGTACTTGCCAATAGATTACTCCCTAAACTGACTACACTAATTCACCCTGACCAATGTGGCTTCATCCCATCGAGGTCCATGGCCCTAAACTTACGTAGATTGTTCAGTATCATGGCGCAGATCAAACCGGACGCACAAGCAGTGGCCATTTCGTTGGACGCTAAGAAAGCATTTGATTCCGTCTCTTGGAGATACATGTTTGAGGTCCTCCACAAATTCGGCTTCGGCCCGTACTTTACAAAGTGCGTCAGATTACTCTACACCTCTCCCAAAGCCAGGGTACTAACAAATCATACCCTCTCCACTCATTTCACCCTACATAGAGGCACCAGACAGGGCTGTCCCTTCTCTCCCATCCTTTTCGCCCTCAGCATCGAACCAATGGCGGCCGCAAGTAGAAAGGAACAACAAATGAGGGGCATAAAGATGGCAGGCATTTATCAGTCCATCTCACTATACGCCGATGATGCATTATTATATGTTCGACAGCCAGAGAGGAACCTAGAGCCTACACTGGCAGTAATAAAATACTTCACTCTGCACTCTGGATATAAAATCAATACCGCCAAATCGGAAATGTTCCCGCTGACACAGGCTACTGTCTGTCCTTCACACACTCATGGCCTGAGGTGGTCCCCAGACCACATCAGATACCTGGGGATCCTAGTATCTAGGGACAAATTGTCACTATACATAGACAACTATGAAACCGCATTGCAGACAATCCATACTAAACTCCAAAATGGTAGTCCTTCCAAAGCTCCTATACATCTTCAACAATGTCCCCATCTGGCCTGGCAAGCCCTTCTTTGAAAACCTACGCTCCATTGCAACCACCTTCATTTGGAATGGTGGAGCCAACAGGTTTAAATGGGATAAACTGGTAGAACCCTACGATATGGGGGGCTTCGCTGCACCTGACTTCGAGCTATATTACCAAGCGTCACAGGCACAATACGCCAAATACTGGCAGAACCCCACGACAGAAGCACCACATGTCCCCATAGAGAGATACTCACTCCGCCCTACGGAATTAAGATCCATAATCTTTGCGAAATCTCATAAAGACGACTGCAAATATGACCCAGCATCCTGTACAGTCGCAGCATGGGCTGCAATCAGTAAGCAACTTCACATCGAAACTCCATATGATTCACATACTCCACTATGGAATATCCCAGGCATTGCCCCTACCTATGACACCGGTATACAGAAAGCATGGATCCCAAACTATGACATCACTATGAAGGCCATGTTCCCAAACGGCAGATTTGTCACCTTGGAAGATTTCGCAGACACAGTGGGGCGCGGCCAACTTGTTACTTTACAATATCACTGCATGAAGGTGGCATTCAAGAAACGATGGCCTTCATTCCTGACAGAACCGCCCGAACATCCCTGTTATCAAGCACTACACACACACACACACACAAACATGGGCGTCTCCATATTATGCAGCATAGTCCAAACCCACACGAAATCAACCAACAATATAAAGGCCTCCTGGGAGGAGGACATGGGCACAACAATAGAGGAGGGGAAATGAGCCAGATACTGTCTCCTCACAAAGAGGGTCTCCCTGAACGCAGTGTTCAGGCTCGTACAGTTTAAAATCCTGAATAAGCTCCACTATACCCCAGTTAAAATGGCAAAATTCCATGAGTCCAAACTACAAATTGTCCCAAATGCAATAATCCCCATGCAGACGCTTAGCATATGTATTGGTCCTGCCCTACGATAACCAGATTCTGGCGTGATATAGCGAATGTCTTCAAGACATCACACAAATTCCTGCACAACTCACCCACAAAAATACTTATTTGGTGACATAGGAAAAGTCCCAGAAAAAACCAGGAGACTGTT
This sequence comes from Ambystoma mexicanum, assembly GCF_040938575.1. NCBI lineage: Eukaryota > Metazoa > Chordata > Amphibia > Caudata > Ambystomatidae > Ambystoma > Ambystoma mexicanum. The sequence goes on along the minus strand of NC_090921.1, from coordinate 1,110,829,727 downwards.
CAACATTGCATGCATAGTGGCCAAGAAATGTATCTTGCAGAAGTGGGAAAGTAACAATGCCCCGTGTGCGTAACAATTCCTAACTACATTGTCATATGTCAACGAATGTGAAGAAAATTACATAGGACTAGTCCCCTTACCTTGTAGACCCAAAGACATCTGGGCATCATTAAGATCTTAACTTGAAACTGCTTCCTCTCACTCAGAGGAGTTAGAAAACCATTGAACCACATGAGGAAACTCCTACATTGAAGTGCAATGTGTCAAAACTGTACTATTGTGAAAGTCATACTGTTATTCTACAAAATGGGAATGGTTGGGAAAAAACCAACATTTTTGTTGTATATAATCTGCATTATTGGAGGGTTGAAGCAATTGTGATGTAACTTGTGAACCAAAATAAAGTTTAAAAAAACAAAAAGATGCTAGATAGATGTTCTACCCATTTTCCTTCGGGAACGAAATTGCACAAAGAGCTGTTTGGCTGCGAGTCAAGTTTGCTCATAATCAACCAAAAGCTTCTCGGATAAGAGCTTCAACATTGACTCACCGTCTTTTTGTAGCCGGAGCATCCTGTGAATTCTTGACTAGCTCTTATAATTGCTTTTTATTTCCCTAGCTTCTTTTTTATAGTCCTCATGACTTAAGTTTAATATTTTTAGCTTACACATGTTTCTTCTTACTACCCGTTTTTTTAACCAGGTTTCTTCATCAAATTCATGTATATGTTTTTGTTGGAACCTTGTGGTTGGCAATTTTGGAGGAACCGTGACCCAAATAAAGTTCACAAATTTGTCTGGCTGACAATGTTTTTGCAATATGGGGCCTGGGATTTTCTTTAGCTCCCTGATAAGCTCCCTCCCTCTGTGCCCATATTTTACTAATCTGAATTTCCCGTTAACGCCAGTCAAATTCTGATTATGTGTCACTAATGAGGCAGCTGACAGATATGCAAATGAAAGCTCTAGGTGAGAATGATAGCTACCTCTGTCATGTTTTACCTCTTGTATGGATGTACGAGAGAAAAGACCCTCACTAACAAAACTATAATCTAAAACAGAGGACGATTTACCTCATTGCCATGTCATACAGGTGCCCTCATCTCCCTCAGAGCTTTCATTTAGTATTTTAGATCCCAAGAACTCATGAAGTCCAAACATTGTTGTCCTCTTTTAGAAATGTTTCTTGTTGTTGATGGCTCTTTCCCTTCCCTTTGCCAAACACACTCAGAATTGAGGTCCCCAGCCACTATGATGTTTGCTTGTCCCATTTCGGAATTAACTTTTACCATTAGTGTTGCTAATTTGGCCAGAAAAGTTTGGAGATCGGAAGAGGCTGGGTTCCAATAAATGTCTATTACCAAATCTGGTTTGGGTATATCGAAATCCAAATGGATTTTACATGCCAAGATTCCCAGTTCATCTTTAAAGGAACAGTGCGCTCAAAAATATTATTGTCCCAAAAGATGGGCAATAATGAAAAATATGCAATAAACATAATTTTAATGAAAGTTCCTATGTAAACATTTGAGCAAACGAGGCTCAAAGCGTTTCCATGGGAGGATCCATTTTGCCATTTCAGGCAGCCTCTGCAGCTCGTGTTAAGCTCTGCCCTGGCGGCACTAAACAAGCAGCAAAAGCCCCCTACTGGTAGCTTGTTCTTACTGCAGCCAGAGCAGAGCTGTACATGAGCTTGGGAGGCTGCCTTCACTTTCATTTTACGTTTTCGGTGCTCCCCAAGCCCAGGGAAGCACAGAAATCACAAATACAACAAGATTGTATTTCTGACTGCGGCGGCTTTTGCTTTGAGCCTCCTGGGCTCCCCTGGGTCGGGGGAGTCCAGGAGACTCCAAGCGAAAGCTGCCGCAGTCAGAAATACAACGTTGTTGGATTTGTAAATGCTGCGGTTTTCCTTCTACGAATACCGCAGCATTTACAAATACAACAACATTGTATTTAGGTTTGCTGTGGCTTTAGCTTTGAGTCTCCCCCGACCCGGAGGAGTCCAAGAGACTCAAAACTGAAGCTGCTGCCGTCAGAAATACAACCTTGTTGTATTTCTAAATGCTGTGGTGTTCTTTCTACGTTTCTCGGGCTCCGGGAAACGTAGAAGGAAAACCGCAGCATATTTAAATACAACAATGTTGTAGGAGCCGAGGAGACTCGAAGCTGAAGCCACAGCACACATAAATACAACATTATAAATGCTGCGGTTTTCTTTCTAATTTGGAAAGAAAACTGCAGCATTTATTTTGCAGTGCTTTTAAAAAAGAAGGAAATTTAAAGCACTTAACAGCAGCAGCTTGTGCTAATCACTGCTCTCCGGCAATAATGAGCAAAAGCCACCTGCTGGTAGCTGGCTGGCTGGCTTTTGCTTCATTAGTGCTGCAGGGACAGAAATTAACACAAGCACAGGAGGCTCATCCATTTCACAAAATGGATGCCTCCTAGTGCTTTAAATCTGTGACTTTGAGCCTCATTTGCTCAAAAGTTTACATAGATACTTTCTTAATGAATATTTTTTATATATATTTTTGATGATTGCCCATCTTTTGAGCCAATATCATTTTTGATGGCACTATTCCTTTAAGTATCGGGATGATTGTTTTCATTGAACTATTTTTGAGTGCTATTAGAAGACCTGCAGCCAATCTTCCTTTTTGATTTTTGGCTCGCTGGCAGACAATGTATTGTGAAACCCTCGATCTCAATTGGGTTTACCAGTCAGGTCTCCTGGAATAAGAGGATGTCCATTTTGCCAAAAAGGTGATTTCTTATTTTTTTTTGCTCTGAATGTACTGGAACCCCCCGCGTATTCCAACTCGCCACATGGAGGCCTTTTTGACTAAGGTGCTGTGAGCCCAACCCCATACTCATGAGGAGCCGAGATAATATGTCTGGCAGAACGGCTAGCACTTTTTCCTGAACTGTGCTTTCTCATCCATTTATGGTTCCCTCATTTCTCGGCCCCTGTGGACCTCTTCCTTGTCGCTACATGCCGACCCTTGAATGATTGTTGCTCTGGGTGATGCCAGAAAGAGATGTTCTAAATGATTCACTGGCTACTATTAATCCTTCTTGTCCTAGGGCTCTTGCAGCTTTAAGGATTGCTGAGTGGGCCTTTATCGAGCTTAACCCAGTTTCTACCATAAATACGTTTTTGCAGTCTGGAAATCTCACATATTCTATATCCGTAGTTGAAAATAGGAAGAGACTTCTGACTTTTTTTAAATATAGACAGAATCACAAATCTACTGAGGGAATTGTACTGCTTTGTCTTTGGTTTACATTTTACCCAAACTTTCGGTGCTTCAAAGCCTGTAGTGTCCTCAATTGGCAAGCTCCAAGAGGGGGGGATGGGCTATGTTCCACAATATAATCCAGAACCACAGGAGTATTCTGCCCAAGACCACGCCGAATCCGGCACTTGCGCCGCAATCACAGCAAGCTCCATTACAAATGAAATCGCCTCAAGGGCAATCACAGCAAGTACCTATGCAAGCACAACAGATACATACCCAGCAAGCCCAGACACAACAGGCCATGGTACCACAATGGAACACAAATGTATGAATACCACAAATACCTGCACCTATATTGGGGAATGGGACTGTGGTAGGAGGAAATCCTTTCACAGGTACAAGTATGAATTTATATCCACAATAGGATGACCGACAGAACGACCTGATGTGTTCAGTACTATCAGTGGCACCGGACCCCGAAGAGGAACCAACGGTCAAGGTAACGATGGGATGCAAGACATTTTTATTCCTTGTAGACACTGGAGCAACTCGTTGCTGTGTGTGCGGGAGGGAAAATACCCAATGTCAGGCTTTGCCATGAATGCGCAGGGATTCTCTGGGGCAATGAGCTTAGTTCCTTTTACAGACGAATTGCCAATTTCTTTACTAGAACACCACATGTCTTATTCTATTCTCGGCAGACACCAGTTAACATATTAGGGCGTGACTTGATGACAAAACCTAACATGACGATATCTTTTACTGACAAAGGAATAGTGTGTTCCACTCCAGGGACACATTAAATGAACGTGAAAGAGTTCATATTAACCTTTACTGCCCAGAAGGCATTACAAGGAGTCCCTTTAGATCGATATGTATTTTTGTATGGAGTGACTGTTAAATTATCGAGGTTACCCAAGTTGGTAGGTAAAATATTGAGAATACTTGAAGAGTTTTTGTTTAGACCAGAAATAGCTGTGGATGATGAAGAAGGACACATTATTCCTTTAGAGCTAGAATCAGCAATAGTCAGAGAGGAAAAAGTGGTTGTGCATGGAACAGATGATGAGGGCAGAGGGAGGAGAGCAGTGATAGCCCTCAGTGATGGATATAGGGAGACACACGGAGAGTTTTTTAGGGATGATTATTCTGATGATGAATTAGTATTTTTCATAAATCTCAGTGGATTAAAGTGGAGAACAGAGAAATACTGCAGAGAATGGCGATGGTAAAAAAGAAACCATAATTTTTTCCGGGAAGATTTGGACAAAGTGCCAAATATTTTATGGACCACCAGTCCATAGGATGTGGGCCTATTGAAAGGAGTAGGATCAGTTAAAATCAAGCTTAAAACAGGAACAATTCTGCCACGAGCAAATACCCCATGTCCCGAGAAGCAGATGAAGGTATATTCGAGACCATTTCCGCTTTAATGAAGCAAGAAATATTTGTGCAATCTGAGTCCCCATGTAACACGGCTGTGTACCAAGTGAAGAAAACAACTGGGGGGGGGGTCGTGGAGATTTAGTCAGGATCTCTACCCCCTAAACAATATTGTTGAAGCAGAGTTTCCTTAAGTTCCAAATCCTGCTACAATATTATGTAACATTCCATCTAAGGCCAAATATTTTACAGTTATAAGTTTAAAAACCGCGTTCTTCTCAATTCCCCTTCATGAGGACTCACAAGATTTTACTTCCTTTACATATATAAATATCCACCCGAGCGGAAGTGCCCGCCAGAAGTGCCTGCCTGTTACGCCTGAGAGACTGTGGAGGACTGCTGGAGTCGTGTGCTGTGGATGCCTCAGACTGCTGTTTCCTACATTCATTGGCCGGCAAGAGAGCCTGCCCCTTTTTTGAACGTAGCTTCCGCGTTAAAGCACTTGGGGCACGCGTCTTTGCGCGCGCGCCTGAGCGGAAGTGCCCGCCAGAAGTGCCTGCCTGTTATGCCTGAGAGACTGTGGAGGACTGCTGGAGTCGTGTGCTGTGGATGCCTCAGACTGCTGTTTCCTACATTCATTGGCCGGCAAGAGAGCCTGCCCCTTTTTTGAACGTAGCTGCCACGTTAAAGCACTTGGCGCACGCGCCCTAGCGCGCGCCCGAGCGGAAGCGCCCGCCAGAAGTGCCTGCCTGTTACGCCTGAGAGACTGTGGAGGACTGCTGGAGTCGTGTGCTGTGGATGCCTCAGACTGCTGTTTCCTACATTCATTGGCCGGCAAGAGGTGGGGCTGCGGCACGGGAGGGATTAATACTGTCTTTCATGGACTTTCATGGACGTTGGTCACTGATGTGTTCTCTCACTTGCAGAGCCCGCCCCTTTTTTGAACGTAGCTTCCGTGTTAAAGCACTTGGCGCACGCGCCCTAGCGCGCGCGCCCGAGTGGAAGTGCCCGCCAAAAGTGCCTGCCTGTTACGCCTGTTGGGCTGTCGGGCGGCGATAGGCGGCGACACGCTGGCCCCCTTGCTGCTTTCACAAGTTGAGTACACCTCAGGGTTGGGCAGGTGGTGAATGCGGCCGTATTTGTATTGGGAAACAAATATAGCCATTGATAAATCTCAGATTTGAACAGCCCCGTGTGGAGTGAGGCTGGAAGTAGAAGGCTAAATAGTTTTGTAGTCTCGAAAATGTCGAGGCAACGTAATAGCTTTGAGTATGTGTACAACCGGCCTTCTGTGAACGGCCTGGGAATAAGGACAGTGAAGGGTCCAGGGGTAAGAATGTATGACGATATTTTATCGGCCCCCTTGATTTTCACGCCGGTAAAGAATACGTTACGCATGGCAATGAGCATGCCTCTGCCGCCCTCGCCTCCGGAACCCAGCGATTCACTGCTACTGGAGGGGGCGGCTATGGCCCATTCTTCCATGCTATCAATGGGAGGAAAAGTGTCTAGCAAGCAGGAGGTTGCATCTAGTTCTTCCATGTTTGATAACATTCCTGAGAAAAGCATAAGCAATGCCCCACTATCCTCCTTCTTAGACACACCATCAGATTTCTTCTCGGTGGATACTGAATTGCAGAATATGTCTCAACACAAACATGAGATCTCCCCCTCACAAGAACCGGCAAACAGGGAATTAGAGCACGAACAGAATGTAATGATAGCTGATATTCTGACACACATTTTACACAAATTAAAAATACATTCAAGGGGTTTTGTGGAGCTCAGAATACTAACTGAGCGCCAAATAGCGCAGTCTAAAATAAGCTCGGACATAATGGAATCTCTCCCCAAAAAATTTACCACGCGTTTGCTTGCTCTGGGGATGGTAACGGCAAATCCCCCAGAAAACGACTCAGAGGCTAATACTGCGGAATTGAAGCTGAGGGGGCAGGTGTCCTCACCTCCGACTTCCGCTCCTATTTCACCGGAGTCCGCTTCCCGACAACAAACGAAAGTGACAGGGGAGGATAAGAAGGGCAAAACCGAACAAAAAAAGAAAAACATTCCTAAATTCAAGAAAAACAATAAAAAAGGCTCCAGTACGTATGCAAACAATCAAAGCCAGAAATGTGCAAAACATACTTGGAGAAACTTCATTAGGAAGGAAGTGGATCAAGTATTGACTGCAAATCTGGACGAGAGCGAGTCTCGCAGTAATCAGAACAAAACTTACTTCTCTCCTGCTAATTCCTTATCAGAAGAAATGTCCCATAAACAGAGTTTGAATAATAAGGATAATCCGGCTAATGCAAAGACCCCAGCTTGCCCTCTAGTTGAGGGACAGTGGAAGTTGGGAGTAAATGCCCCTATAACTATGCCCCAGAAGGAAATATATGGTCTCTTTTTCAAACCCAAAGATACCCCAATAACATCGAATTTTGCTGTGGGGGGGAAAGTCAGCTAGCAATGGCTGGTAACTGACAAGAGGGACCCCCAATACTCAAATTTGGGGTTGACCTTTTGCCGAGGGATCGGCCTCCATCTTTAGGGGAAAATATGTCAGGGGGATTACCCGGGACAAAGGAACGGGAGGGTCTCCAGAAATCAGTTCCGGAGGCTCTGTCAAAATCGACACATGGTAAAGAAGATAAGATACCAGTAGACGCTCCCCAGAAACCAGTATTGGTGACACCACAGATCGAGACAGGAGTTTCCCCCACCAAGATGCATGAGGACCTGGCCCTCATGGTTAGTAGAGCGGTGGAAGCGGCGCTCAGGACTAGACTAAATACCGATTCAAAGCCTAGAGCACCTGACTTGAGGAGCCCACTCGACGATATGCTGCACCCTAAACGGGACAAGGAGAAACTAAATTTGGAAATAGGGGAAACTCCAGTGGAGAAACATGCTATTATATCCCCGCTAGATGGAAACTTGGGGGAAACAGTTTCGCCACACGACTCCCAAAATGTTCCCTCCTTGCCAATCGACGCACAGACAGCTCCACCGAGGGCTCAGGCCCCGTGTCACTCTCTGGACACTCGGGAGTTGGAGGCAAACCCGTATGCGGGGTCAGGGGGGTCTAATTTAAGATTGCCGAAACACTTTATGGAGACGGATTTGAGGGATGTAGTATGGAGGAAACCATGTTATATGGATTTTCCTAGCATTCTAATCTACCCTTTATTTGATTGCGGCAAACAACCTGCTCTGAATAGGGATAGAATTTTAACTCTCATCAATGACATACCGTCGTTGGCGGAGTTGTCGTGCCCTGACATTAAGAGGGTGGACTTTATTCACCCTTACTGCTATGATCATGTTAGGGTTATCTTCCACTCACAGCTGGTCTTTCAGAAACTATTAGCTGAATTAGACCAATTTAATAGAAGGGGCTATGACGTACTGATTTTTAGTGATGGGTTGAAGCAACCTCCCGAAAGTGAAATAAATGATATGTCTAGGCCTCTTTATCCAGGAGGATCTTTTCAAACACGGGGACTAGAGAGTGCACCGGAACAGGAAACAAGTTGGAGATGGTTGGCATTGAGCCTACAAGACTCGATCTCCAAACTCCAATCACTCAAACAACATTATTAGGAACAGAGAACACCCTCTCATTAATTTGTTGGAATTCACGAGGGCATTCCTACCTTTCATCTTCCTTTGAGTTAGGCTGTAAATTAAAGTATAAACATATAATCTGCATCCAGGAGTCCTGGATGACTTCCATGGAACAATTTGATGGTTTTGAATGTATACATCTATTAGCCACAAAAGGTCTGGTGGGTCGCCCTTCTGGGGGTATAATTACCGCGATTAAGCTTAATTGTGGGATGGTGGTAAAAGAAATCTTTAGAGAGGCTCCTTTTGCCTTGGGCACTTTATTAGAAATATGAAACAATCCTGTGCTGCCATACATTTTATTATGGAATGTTTATTGGACTCCTGGATATGATCTGTATGCCCTTTTGCTAATAACAGTGGAGAATTGTGTGGTGCGTTTCCCAGGGGTCAAATTAATGGTCATGGGTGATTTAAATACGAACATGAAATCTCTGATGTCTGACATAAGAGGACCCCGCTGTCATGATCTCTGCTTCCAAAAGGCCAGGACTTACCCAACTCCCTTGGAAGCAGACCCATAACCCAGGTTCCAAGTGCCAACCAGTCCCAATTGGGACCTTTTGGACCCTGTCCTGGCGCCAGTGGCACCAGGCTCATAAATATGCCCAGTCCCAGCGCTGGAAGCGCCGGGCTCATAATGCTTGGGTGGACTTACCTGCAGCAGACCATGCTGCTTACTTACCTGCCAGTTGAGCCTCTAATCCTCTTCTGTTTGGGACTACTTTTCCTGTTGGTTGGGGCAGGAGCCACTCCCTAGGTTCAGAACACTGGAACTCTTCTGGAAAGCAGGAACTCTTTTCTTACCTAGGCGAGGCTGTGGAAGGAGACACCTAACCACTACAGGAGGCTATTTAAACCACACCCGATGGATGAATCTTGCTTTGCGTTATTCTGCATCCTCTGCAGCAGAACGCTCATCGTGTCTTCTGCATCTGATCCTGGGCCTAAGGGAAAAAGGCTTACCATCCTGAATCCAGTCTTCAGCAACACCTATAAAGACAAGAAAGAACAGGTTAGCATTACGGTCTTCAATGACAGCGCTTCTCTTACCTGGTCCATCGGCTGTCACCAACGCCTCGCGCTGCATTCCGGCATCTGAAAGACAAAGGCTTACCTACTCTTCGCGTGCTCCGGAGGTCTTCGCACTGCATTCCGGCATCTGAAAGACAAAAGCTTACCAACTCTTCGCACGCTCCGGAGGCCTTCGGCGCTGCATCCCGCATCTGAAAGACAAAAGAAGGTGCGTTTAAAGACATTGGGTAACTTTATTACTCACGTGCCATTACTCCTTCCCACGCCGAACCCAGTGGGTATTCCGGCACCCTTCAACAGCTCTGAACTTGTACCTGCAAGATAAAAGGACAGTTAGTGCGCATCGTGAAGCAGGCAACAAGCGCTTACTTACGTGCTTCCAGGCGCTTCTATTCCTCACACGGGTTCCATCCTCAACTCACTTCAGCACGTCATCCGCCATCGCCGGAACCCTGCAAAACAAGAGACATCATTACAAAAGACTTTTAAAGACATTTGAAATACTCGGAACTTACCGTTCGTGCAGTAAACGACGGACAGCAGTCCTCTGAGGTCAAGAGGCCTGCACCCTTATCCAGTGAAGAAACTGGTTACGGCACCCTGCCCCGAGGCAGATGGAGAGCTCGGCGTTCACTTACCTAAGGTGAGAGCTTTAACCTTTGGGGTTCTACAGGAGAAGAGAAGGGGAAGAAGAGAGAGACACCCAATAACCCCAGTTCATTAATCCCATATTTTCTATCTGCAGACATCTTACTCTTCGAGTCAGACATACAGTGCACAGAGGTCCAGCCCAAAGAGCCAACCGTGTGTTACACATCACCTTTAAAGATACGGTATTCGCCCAGTCAAGACCGGCGCCTCTGCGGGAATCAGGTGAGCGTTACAGAACGCAAAGCCTACCGCAAAACTCCCGCCCAGGCGCTATGGAAACCTCGGATACCGACCAGCTAGCCCAGTTACTTGGGGAACTAAGAGCAGAAGTGCATGCAGCCCGTCAGGAAACGAACGCTCTAAGAAGGGAACTGATTATTTCCAAGGAGCGAACAGACGATCTCGCTAGACAATTGCTACAGTCACAAGTCGGATAGACCCCATTACCCGCATCAGGGGCAAATCTTCCTTCAACATCCTCTATGAATCCAGTGCAAATCAACCTACCTGGGAATGTACCTCTGGCTCCGCCCGAACGATTTTCTGGTGACCCAAAGAGGTTTGCAGTATTTATTAATCAGTGCCGGTTGCATTTCTTATGCCGGCCAGCAGCCTTTCCAACTGATCAAGCTAAAGTAGCTTTCGTGCTTTCATACCTTAGTGGCAATGCGGCAGACTGGTCGATCCCTCTAGTTAATCAAGATGATCCGGTTCTCCATGATTTTCAAGCTTTTCAGCTCAGTATGGAAAAACTGTTCGCAAGACATTCACAGGGGCAGGCCTTGGACAATGAGCTTCTTTCGTTGCGACAGGGTAATCAAGACCTTTTGGCTTATATTGCGTCTTTCAACAGACTGATAGTGCAAACTCAATGGCCTGAGGACAAAAGGATTACGCTGTTTTATAGAGGTCTACGTGGAGAGCTCAAAGATGTGTTAGCCCAAGTAGTGAATCCCCCGCAAGACTGTTCGGACTTTATAGACTTAGTCGTTCAAATAGATCACAGACTGCAGAACAGGAAGGCCGATCGTTCCAAGTTTGATGCTCGAGTATTTTCCAAACCACCAACTCCTTCCAAAGGAGTAGACTCCGGGGAACCCATGCAAATAGGGGGCCTGAAAGGACCACTAACACAAAAGGAGCGGGAAAGGAGAAAACTGTTGCAATTATGCCACTATTGCGGAAACTCAGGGCACTTTCTTCGAGACTGTCCGGTGAAACCAGCCAAGAAGGCAGTAGGAGCTGCAGTTACCAAGGTCACAAACTCTGAGCAGGGAAACGACCTCGCCCGACAAGAATAGAGGTCCTCTTGCCGAGCGTTAAAACCAGTTCCGTGACCTCGCATTTCGTGATACCTATGGTCCTCATTAGCCCTGATCATCCGGATCGATTACATGCGATTGAAGCTTCCGTCGACAGCGGTGCCATCGGCAATTATGTGGATCATGAAATGGTTTTGAGGATGAATCTAACTCTTTGTCCCAAGGCTGTAAAGGACGTCATTACTACGGTGGATGGTACGGAGATAGCCTCCGGACCAGTAACGCATACCACTCAAGAAGTGACGCTAGTAAGTCAAGATGGACACCATGAGAAGATCGTGTTCGATGTGATCAAGGCCCCTCAGTTCCAGATTATTCTAGGAATACCTTGGTTAGAGAAACACAATCCTCAGATCGATTGGCGAGCAAGAACGGTTCAGTTTCCAGAATGTGTCTCTACTTGTCACCCTCCACCTGGTGTTGCACTGGCAGCAATTTCTTCGGAGACTCCCCAGTTACCTCCCGAGTACCTAGAATTCCAAGATGTTTTCCGGAAGGATCAGGCTAACTCTCTACCTCCTCATAGGTCTTATGACTGCCAGATAGACCTGATACCTGGATCTACTCCTCCTTGTAGTAGAATTTATGCCCTCACCGAGCCTGAGAACCTTCACCTCCGACAATACCTGGATCAATACCTAGCGAATGGGTTTTTTCGTCCTTCCAAGTCCCCTGCTTCTTCAGCTTTGTTCTTCGTTCCAAAAAAAGAAGGGGACCTTAGAACTTGTATAGATTATCGTGCCCTGAACCAGATCACCGTTAAGAATTGATATCCGTTACCTTTGATCCCTGAACTCCTGGACCAAGTCAGAAAAGCATGCATATATACAAAGCTGGATCTTAGAGGAGCCTACCACTTGGTACGAGTAAAAGAGGGCGATGAATGGAAGACGGCCTTCCGCACCAAGTATGGGCTATTTGAATATCAGGTCATGCCCTTCGGACTTTGCAACGCCCCGGCCGCCTTTCAATATTTTATGAACGATGTCCTCAGAGAGCTCATAGATGTATGTGTCGTTGTTTACATTGACGACATCCTCGTTTATTCTTCATCGGAATCTGAACATCGGAAACACGTGAAAATGGTCCTCGAGAGATTGCGTCAACACAAACTTTTCGCCAAGTTGGAAAAATGTGTTTTCAACGTGACTGAAGTTGAGTTCTTGGGATTCATATTATCACCTAGCGGAGTGCGTATGGATTCAAAGAAGGTCGATGCAATTCTCAAATGGCTATCACCATCCTCCGTAAAGGGTGTTCAAAGCATGTTAGGCTTCGCTAACTTTTACCGCAGGTTTATCCCCGAATTCTCTCGAATAGTCCAGCCCATCACCGCCTTGTTAAAGAAAAACAAACGTTTTGAATGGTCTACCGAGGCGGAGCAAGCTTTCCAGAATTTGAAGACTAAATTTATCTCTGCACCAATTTTAAAACATCCTCGCCCCGAACTCCCCTACATCGTTGAAACTGATGCTTCGAGCCTTGCCATGGGGGCAGTTCTATCACAAAAGGACCCAGCAACCAATCAGTTGCATCCCGTGGCATTTTGGTCCCGCAAATTCTCGCCTCCTGAAATCAATTACACTATTACTGATAAGGAACTTCTGGCTATCAAGCCTGCCTTTAAGGCTTGGTGGCATTATCTTCTGGGGGCCCGACACACCGTTACTGTGATTACGGATCACCGAAACCTGCAATATTTGAAAACCGCAAAAGCCCAATCCTCTAGACAACTCCGCTGGGCACTATTCTTTGCCGAGTTTGACTTCATAATTACCTATCGACCTGGTACAAAAAACGGTAAAGCTGATGCCCTTTCTCGGATGGGAGTGGAAGAACACTTGATCAACCCTAAACCTGTACCTATCATTCCCTAACAAAGAATTCTGGGTGTAATCGCCACACAATCCATAGAGGAAGTTAAGGACAAAGCCAGGCAACTTGTAACTCCAGCAGACATACAGAATTGGCATCTGCAGGGAAAGGACTTTGCAGTGAAGGACAACTTATTGTATTTCCAAGAACGATTATACCTGCCCAGCACAGATTTACAGAAAAAGGTAATCTCTTGTTATCACGATTCCTTAATGGAAGGACATCCCGGTATGGCCAAAACCTCAGAAAAGATCAAGCGCTACTTCTGGTGGCCGTCTTGGAAAAAAGATATCAGAGACTTTATAATGTCCTGTGGAGTATGCGCCCAAAACAAGAGTCAAAAGGAAAAACCAGCCGGCCTCTTACGCCCTATTGACATCCCACCTCGCCCTTGGCATACGCTTTCTATGGACTTCATCACCGATCTACCTCCATGCTCCGGATACAATACGATCCTAGTAATCGTGGACTTATTCTCCAAGATGGCGCATTTCATTCCACTCAAAGGCTTGCCAACAGCAACAACTCTGGCCTGAGAATTTCTCGAAAACATCGTCCGACTGCACGGTTTTCCTTCAGTTCTAATTTCTGATCGAGGTAGTCAATTTATTTCTCATTTTTGGCGAAGTTGCTGTCGGTCTGCTCAAATTGATGTGAGACTATCGACCAGTCACCACCCTCAAACCGACGGACAAACCGAGAGGACCAATCAAACTCTGGAACAGTATTTACGCTGCATGCTGCAACAAACTGAAAAAACTTGGAAAGATATCCTTTGGATAGCCGAATATGCCTACAATAACTCTGTCCACTCGGGAACTGGGAAAACCCCGTTTTTTCTTCTATACGGCAGTCACCCTCGAACCTCGGAGTTGGATCCACTCCAAGATCTTGGAACACCAGCAGTAGACTACCTGCATTCTACAATCACCCAAGCCTTTAAGGAAGCCGTTTCTCACCTTCAAAGGGCTAAGGAACAATACAAGAAAGGAGCAGATCAACATCGGAAGGAAGCCCCCCAATATCAAGTAGGAGATCAAGTCTGGTTATCCACCAAATATCTACCTCTAAAAGGACCACGCACATTCAACCCAAGATACCTTGGTCCCTATTCCATCACTACCATAGTAAACCCAGTAGCGGTCAAGTTGGACTTGCCCCCTCACATGAAGATACATCCGGTCTTCCACGTCTCTCTATTAAAACCTGTGCAACCTCAAACCCGACTAACTAAATCTCCAAAACCTATCCTAGTTGATGGAGAACTCGAGTTTGAAGTCAAAAGCATCCTGGACTCCAAGATCTCCAAATCTAAACTATTTTACCTAATTGACTGGAAAGGCTACGGCCCCCAAGAAAGATCCTGGGAACCTGCAGAATATGTCCACGCTCCTCGTCTAATCAAAAGATTCCATCGAACATTTCCTGACAAGCCCAAACCCCCGGAGAAGCACCGGATTGGGAGGGGCCTTGAGGGGGGGTGCTGTCATGATCTCTGCTTCCAAAAGGTCAGGATTTACCCAACTCCCTTGGAAGCAGACCCATAACCCAGGTTCCGAGTGCCAACCAGTCCCAATTGGGACCTTTTGGACCCTGTCCTGGTGCCAGTGGCACCAGGCTCATAAATATGCCCAGTCCCAGCGCTGGAAGCGCCGGGCTCATAATGCTTGGGTGGACTTACCTGCAGCAGACCATGCTGCTTACTTACCTGCCAGTTGAGCCTCTAATCCTCTTCTGTTTGGGACTACTTTTCCTGTTGGGTGGGGCAGGAGCCACTCCCTAGGTTCAGAACACTGGAACTCTTCTGGAAAGCAGGAACTCTTTTCTTACCTAGGCGAGGCTGTGGAAGGAGACACCTAAGCACTACAGGAGGCTATTTAAACCACACCCGAAGGATGAATCTTGCTTTACGTTATTCTGCATCCTCTGCAGCAGAACGCTCATCGTGTCTTCTGCATCTGATCCTGGGCCTAAGGGAAAAAGGCTTACCATCCTGAATCCAGTCTTCAGCAACACCTATAAAGACAAGAAAGAACAGGTTAGCATTACGGTCTTCAATGACAGCGCTTCTCTTACCTGGTCCATCGGCTGTCACCAACGCCTCGCGCTGCATTCCGGCATCTGAAAGACAAAGGCTTACCTACTCTTCACGTGCTCCGGAGGTCTTCGCACTGCATTCCGGCATCTGAAAGACAAAAGCTTACCAACTCTTTGCACGCTCCGGAGGCCTTCGGCGCTGCATCCCGCATCTGAAAGACAAAAGAAGGTGCGTTTAAAGACATTGGGTAACTTTATTACTCATGTGCCATTACTCCTTCCCACGCCGAACCCAGTGGGTATTCCAGCACCCTTCAGCAGCTCCGAACTTGTACCTGCAAGATAAAAGGACAGTTAGTGCGCATCGTGAAGCAGGCAACAAGCGCTTACTTACGTGCTTCCAGGCGCTTCTATTCCTCACACGGGTTCCATCCTCAACTCACTTCAGCCCGTCATCCGCCATCGCCGGAACCCTGCAAAACAAGAGACATCATTACAAAAGACTTTTAAAGACATTTGAAATACTCGGAACTTACCGTTCGTGCAGTAAACGACGGACAGCAGTCCTCTGAGGTCAAGAGGCCTGCACCCTTATCCAGTGAAGAAACTGGTTACGGCACCCTGCCCCGAGGCAGATGGAGAGCTCGGCGTTCACTTACCTAAGGTGAGAGCGTTAACCTTTGGGGTTCTACAGGAGAAGAGAAGGGGAAGAAGAGAGAGACACCCAATAACCCCAGTTCATTAATCCCATATTTTCTATCTGCAGACATCTTACTCTTCGAGTCAGACATACAGTGCACAGAGGTCCAGCCCAAAGAGCCAACCGTGTGTTACACATCACCTTTGAAGATACGGTATTCGCCCAGTCAAGACCGGCGCCTCTGCGGGAATCAGGTGAGCGTTACACCCACATCGTGCCTCCTAATGTAATAATAGACCATTCGGGCAGGAGCATGTCATCCTTTTGTCCATCAGACAGGAAATCCCTGGGGCTTAAGAGCTGTGAATCAACAGCTAAAGAGCGATGTGGACTATTTAACTTGGTTTTCGGGGGCTAAGGTTTCAGCGATTGATTACATCTATACCTCGGAAGTGTTATCCAACTCAGTTGTGCATTTTGAAATATGCAGGACGCCAATGAGTGACCATGGCATGCTAGAGCTTGATCTGTCTGTTGATAGAGGACTAGGCTTTCAAGCCCATATGCCAACGGATCAAGCTCCTAATTTAAGGGGGAATAGCATCATTTGGCATGAGGGAAATGTTCAAGCATGTAACACGCTTTTCAGAAATGTTTTTTCCAGGTCATCATACGAAGAAAATTGTGCGAGTTTCTCGCAAGCAAATGTTGGTTTACACCTAAAACAGTTGATAGATAAATCGGAAAACAGATGTAATCAAACTACACGCTCATAAATATGACACAACTGTTAGGCAAGTCAAGCTTATACTCTGCAGATTACTAAGGAAATTAAAACTTCTGCAAATCTCACCCATTGCCAGACAGGAAGGGCGGAGATACCTGAAACAACAGTATAAGAACTGGTTGCGGGGACATAAGTGTAAAATGTATCAAGCAGATAACGAAGACATGCTCGCTGCTTTGACGCATAATTCGGCTTGCCAATTTTGGTGACTGGTTAAAAGATCGCTGTCACCGATCCAGGACTGCACCCTTAATCCAATAAACGAACAGGTATGGGCAAAACATATATCCAATTTGTACGCAAAGAGAGAACAGGGCATATTTATGGTAAAATCTTTAAAAAGTTTCACATGGAAATGTGATTTCTCCTCCTTGGAAATAAGGAGGAGAATCACATTATCAAGCCCTTCGATGGCTGCTGGCCCCGATGGCATATCCAACAGTCTAATGAAAGGGGAACCAGATATATGGGCCAAGGCGCTGGAAATTTTGTTCAAGGATGTCGAGCGCACTAAATCTATCCCACAAACGTGGAATATGTCATTTATAGTGCACATATATAAGAAGGGTGATAGATTGCTACCGGCCAACTATAGACCCATCGCACTTTTAGATGCAGACTCAAAAATCTTTGCCAGCCTGGTACTGCAGAAAATTGAAGATTGGAAGATTGGATATCGGGGAAACTTGATCCTGTGCTCTAACCAATTTGGCTTCAGGAAAAAGTGTGGCACAATGGCTGGCGGCCTTCTTATAAGTCTCTTACAAGAAATGGGCTGGAAAAAGGGATCTCTGCCAGTATATCTGGCAAGTATGGACCTGTCCTTTGCATTTGATCGCATGAATCGTGGACATCTTTGGGCAAAGTTGCAGAGATTGGGTATGCCCTTGGAGATTCTGGCGATATTAATTCATCTGTATGAAGGTTCGAGTGTCCAGATCAGACTAAATAATGATGGCCTTCTTTCTGCTCCAATAAAAACTTTTAATGGCTTAAGGCAGGGATGTATTTTTGCACCGACCTTATATAATTTGTATACCACAGACATAGGACCATGTCTGGAAAAGGCTGCATTAGTACAACCCGCTGTGGAAGGTAAAAATTGAGTTGGTGCTCGTATGCGGACGATTATCTACTATTTGATAGGACCCAGGTGGGGTTACAGTGTCTGCTAATTGCCTTTCTAACATATATGACTGAAAATGGTCTAGCGGTGAACGCTCTGAAATCAAGCGTTGTATGCTTTACTCAGCACAGAAAGTACCGTAAGAAAAACTGGTTCTTAGAAAAGAAGAAGCTGGAAATCAAACACAGTATAATCTATCTGGGTCTGTTTGTAAACGATACACCTGAACGAACGCTAACTTTCAATCATTATATGATGAAAGCAAAAGCATGCTCCCTACAAATGCGAATAGTAGATCAAAAGTTTGGGGCTTTTTCGTGTTTACCGCTCCTGAAATACTATAAACTTAAAACTGTTCCGAAAATCACATACGGTATTGAACTATCATTTATCCATGGTAAAATTGACTTAAATAAACTGGAATCGTTTCTGCTGCGGAAAATTGTATGGTGTCTTCCCAACTGTGTGCCCTTATCAGCCATAAGATATGAACTTGGGTAACAGTCTCTAAAAAGTATCATTGAATGCAAATGTTTGATGTTATTTCGAAATACTGTAAGTAACAATGGAGCCACCTTATATAATGTTCTGGCCAACCTCTTGATCAAAGGCACCACTAAATCTGTCTTTATGGGAAAACTGGTAGAAATATGCAAAAATCTACTGGAGAAAGTGGGGGCAACAGTAAGCTCTCTTTTACTTATTTAAGTAAAAGAGAGCTTACTGTTGCTCTCTTTAACCCATATAAAGTTAAATTATTGCTAAGAAACTGAGATTGGGCAGGCACAATCGAGAAACTCAGCCAATATAAATTATACGGTCATATGGTGTCATTTTATAAGTGCATGGTCTCGCCTGAACCGTATCTCCACTCATTTCCGCAGAAAGCATGGAGAAACTTTTTTATGAGATTTCGTTTTAATGTGCTCTTAACGGGAGAAATTATGTTAGTTAGAACTAATGTGTCTGAGTCAGTAGTTGTGTGTAGATTTTTCAGAACAGCTGATCATAGTGAGACACCAAGACACCTTTTAATTGAATGTCCTGCGTTGCTACAGGAAAGGCAACAATATTTTAATCGTTTTGTGTTTGATGCCTCAAAGGTTGACCTAGATCTACTTTGGAAACGTATGCTGTTTGATAACAAAATTCCCCTGCAATTGGCGGTTGTTCGTTTCCTAAAACTGGAATGTAAATTGGTATAATGAGGAGGCAAATGCAGAACCGTTTTAAAACATATGGCAAACGTAACCTGCTTTTCTTCTTTCTGTTTTAAAGCAAATGTGATGAAATGCACTGAACTGCTATCTTTGTGAATTGTTTCTTTTAATCTTTTGTATTAATTTGTAAATGTTTCTTTGAAACTACATACAAATAAATAAATAAAAATAATAAAATAATACAAATATCCACCTGAAACATACTCGTTTGCCTCAGGGGTACTGTGAGTCCCCCTAAATCTTTAACAGGGTCCTTCGATGGACCTGGGTAATGTACAGCTCGAGAGTGCAATAATTCAGCATACAGATGACAAATTGGTGTGCAGTGAGACAGAGGAAAGGTGCAGGGAAGACTCAGTGTGACTCATGACCAAATTAGCAGAGAAATTATACAAGGTAGACAAAGAAATGTTAAAATATTGTCCGGAAGAGGTCCTGAACATAGGACAGTTAATCTCTCAAGAGGGGAGAAAAGTGACACTTGAAAGAGCAGAAGCAATTATGAAGACTTCAGAACCGACAACTGTGAGGGAAATGAAACAGTTTTTAGGCCTATGTAACTATTTTAGAGCCTGGGTTTTCGATAATATAGTACATATATTCGACCACTTTTAAAAGGCAGTTAAGAAGCACAGGTAGACTAAAGTAAGATAACATGGACAGATGAAATGACTGAAGCATGTGAGGAATTAAAAAAGGCAATTAGTACAGCCCCAGTGCTAGGAATGCCTGGCTATCATGAAGAATCTTATCTATTTTCTCATTCAAATGGAGAAGTCATGACAGCAGTTCTTGCACAGAAAATTGCATTAGGACATGGACACAAACCATTGGCTTACTATGGTGAACCCTTATGGTCCTTTTAATTAAGGTAACACATCGTACGATGGATGGGATGCAGATTGGCTCTTATATCAAATAATAAGACCGACTCAGGAAGTTGGCAAAATGTCTCATCTGACTGTTTTATTTTCAATTGTCTAAAACAGGGTGTTACAACGGACATCAACGGACATCACACAGCATAGTCTCTACGCATTTCATATAAAAGCATTCTTATGTACCAAATATTATATGTGACGTCATACTACATGGCAAACAAAGAAAACCTGCGTGGTGGTGTGGTTGGTTTAAGGGGAACATCTAATTATACTTTCTATATAGGGACAGGATGTGATTGGGTCTCTACAGTCAGGTGGACAACTTATGCCCACCCCTAGTGCAAGTCATCTTTGACATTTATAAGACACACTGTATGCCATTGGCTCTCAAACTATAAGGCCTTTCGTTATATGGCCTTCTACAATTGATTGACACGCTTGTACCCTTCTAGAATATTCAACTCACTAGCAGCACGTAAACTGGTACCCCAGGTGTCAGTGGGTGGACTTGATCGGGTCTTCCCACCCAATTAGCCTTGCATATCTAATCACTCATGCCTTCTGCCATAAAGGTCTTTGAACACGACCGTGTAGTAACCTCTTGCTCCTGGGAATATATGGGAGTGTGAGCACATGCTATCTTCTGTCTGGTGCAGCATGCCCACCTTCTTTTTCCAAAAAGATGTTTTATTTGATTTAATTGGTGTACAATTTTTACAGATTAGCAACAGCAATAATCCTATCCTTCCATGATCTGTTAAAACAATCTAACGTTACTGTCTCAAAATCAATGAATCCATCAAGTCCAACGATCATCGTCTCCACTTGGAGTATGGAGTCTGAGGAGTAGTTAAAAGTTCTGGACAGTTTCCAGGTTGTTAAATTCATTTTTGGAATTCCATGCACCATTAAACAATAGGGACCTGTGTTCTTCTTAGTTTATTATGTTTCTTGTTCAATGGATGGTAGATGGTAGATCCTTAAGGCAAGATGCTGTGTATGAAGGAAACTGCAGCTATCACCCAGGCTGTCTTTTCTCCATTGATCAAAAGCCCCCTCCTTTCCTCCTCGACAGTTATTCTGAGCTTAGCCGTTAGAGGTACGAGCTCCTTTTTCCATTCCTCGATCAACCCAGGACAAGACACTAATAAATGCTTCATGGTTTCAACCTGGTCCAATGATGAACAAAATCTACAGATGTTTCCCTCTGATTTTCCACGTATTGCGTTCATCTCGTTTGTAAGAATCAGATTTAGTCACATTCTCAAGAAGGTTTCTCTGTATGATCTGTTTGGAAATTTTAGCAAATAACCCAGGAGTTGGTTTAGCTTTTTAGTGTTTAGCAGCAATTCGCTAGTAGGTTTACAAGTGGCAGCTTCGTCCAAGGTTCGTATCCAGTCCAAGTCCATGAGCTTCCTCTTTACTCTCGTTGGATTTGATCTCAAGTTTGATTCGAGGCAACCGAGTTCATACAGTTTTTTTCTGCTTTTAGTCGCCCACTTAGTTAGTAATTTACTTGTTCTGTTCTCTAGTTCTGTGTTTATGATCTAGAAGATTGTTGGGCTGGTCGGTAGTGTGATTATTCGATATAGCGCCAGGCTATTCCACTCTACAGTAACATGCAGTAATGAAAGGCTTAGTTCTCTACAAATACTGATATTGCCGTAAAGTTGGGGAGGTTAAGTGTTTTCCTCCAAAATATGCCTTCAAGTCTTGGCCATAATTTGGGTGGAATCTCTAGCATTGCCTCTGCACCATACGTTAAGGCAGGCACTACCTTAGCCCTGTAGCTGCAACCAATGAAAAGCAACCATATCTTTTGTCCATTAGTTTGGCTTGAGTAGCCAATGTTTTTACTTTATCCAGGGGTACTTCCTGCTTTCGGGTCTGTTATTGGGAGTAACTCCCAAATACTTGAACTTTTTAACTTGCCCAATCCTGTTAAGCCCCAGAAACCATTTAAAGGATTCTCTCTGGGTATTTGCTTTTTCAAAGCACATTATTTTAGTCTTGTCTTCGTTTATCTCCAGGTAGTTTGAATTAGTGCATCTCTAAAGGCTGTCCAGTTGGCATTGGAGGCCAATTTCCGTTTGTTCGATCAGTATCAGGTTGTCTGCATATAAGAGTCTCGTCACTTTCGTTTCACCAATACTCGGAGGAAAAGATCTCAGTTGCGGCTCGAAGTCCTGAATGTCCGATACATAGAAGTTGTAAATCGCAGGCGCTAAGGGGCAGCCCTGCTTTACCCCTCTTGATGTCGGAATTATAGATGATAATATACCTGCATGGTTTAAGCGCACTCTTATTGCGGTATCCGAGTGGAGAGAGATTAGGGGCTCCATTAAGTTGCCTGGACAGTTCCTCTCTGCTTGTTTTTTCCACAGGAGGTCACTATTGACCCAGTCAAAAGCTTGGACCAGATCAACGAAGGCTATGAAGATCTTCGGTCTACCTTGTTGGATTTTGCCCTTTAGAATACTTAACAGCATGATGTTCTGACATTTTTTACAAATCCGGTTTGGAATGGATTGGTCCAACCAGCTGTTCTTGTCCAATTGTGAAATTGCATCAGCAAGAGCGAACCAATGATTTTTGCTATCATGCCTAAAAACGCGATTGGATGATAGTTTTTATCTTCTTTTCTCGCTTTTTTGAAGATGGGCACTATCGTTGCTATCCTCCATGAGTCTAGTATTAGCCGGTGGAATGATGCGTTTTTGATTTCCGTGTGTACAAAGTGGGCCCATTCCTCTGGGTGTTCTTTCAGCTTTGCATTTGTTAAGCCGTCGGGACCTGGTGCCCTTGATGAATTCAACTTTAGTATCTTCCCTAAAATGGCGTCAACATCATGGTGAAACATCCATTCTTTACTTGCTTTTGACATTGCAGACAGATCGATTGGAGTTGGTCCGAGAAATAAAGTGGATACGTTTTCTTTCCAAGATGATTCACTGATGTGATTTTGTTGGAAGTCAGAAGTAACAGATGGAATTGTCTTGATCAGTTACCAAAATTCTTTGGACTTTCTTCTACTTAGTACACAAAGCATTTGCTCAGAATCGCGTTGGAACATTGTGTGTCTACGAGTAGCTACCCAGGTTTTATAAAGCACAACATGCGTTAATTGCTTGCGTTTTGTGGTTATCTCGATTCCATTTAGCTGCTGAATGCTTTATACGCCTCATTTTTCTTTGTTTTTCAACTGGGAGTTTATCGTTTGCGTGGTGTCCTTGTTTAACCACTTTATTGCAACCTGTTTTTTTAACCCTGAATCATTCCAGTAAGGGCCTGTAGTCCACAAGTTTATTCTCCCTGTATCCTCCTTCATAGCTTGTAACTGAATTTTACTTACTAGTTAGGGCTTTGATGTCCTTGCCCTTTAGCGTAAGTCGATTCCCGCTATTACTCGCTTCCAATTCTACCTTCATGAATAATTCAGCTAGTTTGGGTTCAATCGTCCCTGAAGTAGTTAGAAGATTATGATTGCTGTTGACGGTCCCGATGACTTTGTACATTTTGATGTACTGTAGCAGTTCTCTAGATACATAAATATGATCTAGGTCGGCAGACTGGTCCCCCTCTTTCACAGGTTGGTATCAGTAACTTTTGATGATAATCTGTCGTCTTTAGATGGTGCAAGTCTCTCGAGTTCATCAGTGTGGGCCACAGTTTTCCTCTTACTTCTGATGGTTGAGTTGGTTTTGTTCTCTCTTACCTGTTGAATATGTTTAACATGTGACGTTCATATATCTGCAGACAAGCATATACGAAGCATTGTTGTTAGTGTATGCATCGTCAATTATGGTGGTTACTGTCGATGAAGCTAAAGTTTGTGATGGCCTTGGGGGTTCCAGTAGCAGTTTATCATGACCATGTTTACCATCTTTCCCTGGTTTGTCATAAGTTGTGGATTTGTCCAACTCACCATGCGGGCAAGACAGAGGAGGCCAGAGAATAGGATTTTGGTGAGGTTCAAACCGGATCCTGATCTAAGTGCTGTCAATAGTCCTGAAGTTGGACGACCTTTCAATCCTATTGCTGCCGGAGCGACGGTCAGGTCGTATCCGTCAAGGTACGGTTTGCCCATCAACCAAGTCTCCTGGAGAACTATTATATCATAGTCTCCCAAGTTTACATCACTCGATGAAGTTAAATGCCTAAACCTCCTGGTGTTCCATGAGGCCATTTTTATAGTTGATTACGTATTATTCAAAAAAGGTAGCAGGTGCGTGAGGTAAAAGCGATGGCTGCGGACTGTCACAGTGGGTAAAACCACAGAACAGGTTATCATGCCATGTTCTTTCGAGAGAGGGGAGCCTGCTAACCTTTTCTGATTGCTTATTAGTCCGCTGTAGTGACGCCCCCTCTAGTTTGTTCTGCGGTTCTTGAATCATAAGTGGCTATGTATGTTGCTACCTTGCTGAGGCTTCCGGAATCCATGACCATTTTTCTTGGGCCTCCATCTCAAGTTGTGACAGTGTTCTTTTAGAGTCAGTCAAACCTTGGCTTTTGTCTTTGTTTGGTTTGAACGTGACTGTTAAGATAGACCCAGGGTCCTTTGGCACCCGACCCACACCCATTGGGTCCTTGAACTGTTTTGATGTTTGTTGCTTATCTGTTGTCATTTTTTTCCCCAGTGACATCCTAATCATTGGAGATTGATGGATCCCGTGGTCCTGTTCCGGGCTTCTATGCTCTCTCAAATTTGGCGGTGTGATTTCTAACGGCTTTGCAGGAGTCAAATCAAAGCCAAGGATACAGAGACTGTCTTTTGCCTCTGTCAACATTCCTTTCACCACCGACAACGAAATGTGAAAATATATGCTGTTGGTTTGATGTTTCTCTCCAAATTCCACTATCTTCAGATCTTCTGATATGATTTGTCGTAAATTCGGTATGCAAAGGAATAGTTGCATCACAGTCTTCCTGTTAAGGATCAATTTGTCCCTTTTATCTAGAAATCATTGTAGTTTGAACATGCGTTCACTTGCTCGCTTTGATCTTGGTGGCTGGGGTCTTCTACGGTGGGGAGGTCCTCGCCTGTCTTTTGTGCGGGACAGATCCTGTGTTTTTCTATAGTCCACCTCTTCAGGTGAAGGTTGAATGTTCTTTACTCTCCCAGATGTAAGGGAACTAGTCGTGAGCCCTCTGATGTCTAGAGGGAGATCTAAAAACAGGTGAGAGGTTGATGTTGTTTCTTGTAGTTAATTTCTCCCTATTATAGGTCCTCCGGTTGACTAGTGTGATTGGGTGATACCCTTTTGGGCCGTAGGGTTTTGTTTGTACTACCTTCCAGAGACAGAGTCATAAAAGGAGGAGCCAGTGAATGAACTTTCAAGTTGTAGACGTTTTCTTTCTGATTCATTTGATTGTCTATGTGTGGGTCATGCTGGTCCACCACAGCTTGGGGGAGATCTGATTCAGAGTTTTCAAAGGAGTATTGAGATAAGTCCATGAGGTCTGAGGATTTGTCCATTTTATGGACGATTGTCAGGACTGTAGATCTAGCCAGGTCAGTGTTGTCAGGTCTTTCCAGTGAGGTTACTTTTATTTCGTCAGTTCCCGTTTTTTATTTCCTTGGGACAGGTTGTGGGGGGTCCTTGACCTTGTTTGCGTTCTTCTTCAGGAGCTTGCCCTTCACAAGTATTCCATTCCCTTTGGTTTAATGTTTTACTTGGTCCTTTCTGTATACTAAAGTTCCATGTGCTCTCGAAAATAGGATAATCTTTGGTGCTCCGGTCCTGTTTGTTTACTACAGAGGGTTTTTTCTTTGGTTGTGTGGGTGATATTGTTCAGATCGTTGGTCCAGTAGTTCTTGGATACACACAGCCATTGTCCCTCCTTGTTGACCTTCCCTTAGACCCACAGAGGATGGATATGGGTTCGCTCTCTTCACCTTTGTCTTCTATGTCTCCGGTCTTGTTCGTCCTAGGTGGTCGTTTTGGAATTACTTCAGACACTTGTGATCTCATTGAATCTGCTGTTAGGTAATTTGATCCGTTAGTTCGTCACTTAGAACCTCTCGTCGCGATTCACGATCGGAATTTCTGGGTGGGCTATCTGACTTCCTTTCTCCGCACACTTATGATGCTGGCTCAGTAGTTGGTGCGTTTTTTCTATGGCTATTATGTAGGCTTCCAGAAAGACCAATTTTATGTGCATTCTCACAATCATGGTGGTATGGTCTTTCAAAGTTTCATTTATTGATTTGTATAATTTCGAGAATGGGGCCAACGCTATTTTGACTGTTGACATGATGGATAATAAGTCCTATTTTCTTGTCGAGTCGTTAGTTAATTCACTGGGCCTTCTTTCTACCTCTAATGAGGTGTTCGAGTGTGTCCAATTCTTCTCTAAATTAATTCCACTCAATGGTTGCTGCAGAGTCTCCGTTATGCTGGTTTGGGTGACACTAGGTATGTTGGTGTGCTTAATAGGGCCTGTGTATGTTCCTCCGGCAAGTTGAGGTGACATGTAGGACCAAGACGGTCCCCCCAGTCTCCCAAATCTGCGGTTGCCCCTTGCATTGAATATTCATGTGATACATAACTTGTTCGGCACGTATTGGATGGTATATGTTCATGTTCATGTTCAATCAGATCTCCCCTGCCTCCACCGGCAAGCACTCCTATGCAATGTTATATGTTACATTTATAGTCTCTTGCGAGGTGTTCGGACAGCCATTTGTAGTCACATTCCTTGTTAGTTGCCTCGGAAAGCTACCTTGCCCCAGAGTATCCAACAACAAACTTTGGTTGCTAGAGTAGTTTTGCTCGAGTGTAAGCATTTTTTGAATTTGAGTCGTTCTTCTGATCCCCGGTAATCTCAGGTTGTTAAAAGTCCTGGGAGGCTTCCATGCCGGTTTGTATCAGTGGCTGGTGTTTGAGTCAAAGATTGGTGCATGGAATCCATAGCTCCCTCTAGGAGCTCAGCGTCTGAAAGTTTATGTGCCGAGACTTTAACTGATTCTTCAGGAGTGAGTTTCTTTTGTTTCAAGAAGTAATTTGCAAGGTTCACAGAGAAGAGGTGTCCCTTCGGTGTTATTTTCCTGTAAGTCCTTTGATTTTTCATTGTTCCCCCTCCTTTTTGTTGTAGGAAGTTCAGATTTAAATTGACCTTTTTCGTTTACGTTAACCTTTGATGCACTTTCGCCTCAGTTCTTTATTTTGGACTTCTTCCCCCCCTAGGAGTTGTGTCTTGAGCCTCAGGCGGGACATCGTTTTCTTCTTGTTCAGTATTGAGATCCCTTTCACCTTTTCTGCTGGTCCGAGTTTTTGGCGGGGGTTGTGGGGTAATGTTGTCACCATCCCTGTATCTATGGTTTCTGTAGAGGAGTCTTTCTCCCTGCCGGAGCAAGTCTGTACGTCTGTCGCTAAAGTAAGAATTTCTTCTTTTTCCGGTAGCTCCTCGACAGAGACGTGGCATAGATCGTTTTCAAGTTCATCTAGGCTATCATTTTCTAAATCAGTTGAAACAATGGTGTCTTTATGCCTGTTTAAGGTAGGCTGAATTTTTGACGTAACACAAAGATTTGGTTTTATTCCATTTTCGCTGTGCGTAGGTTGTATCCCCACTGCTTCTAACATATCATTCACAGACGGTGAAAAGGAGTCGGGTTTTGCAGAGTGTGCTCCCTCATCGTTTTTTGTAGAGCAGGCTTCTGGGGGAATATTGCATGTCGCTCGAGGTGTTTGGGTGCTTACAGCCGACTCCTCTAGTGCTAGACCGCAAGGGTCGTTTACTGGCCCCTTGTTGTAATCGGAACCCAGAGCCCCATGGTTTATCTTACCTGCTCATGGGCATGTGTCGACATTAGCGAGATCTCTGTTAGCCGTTTCAGCAATGTTAACATTGTCAGAAGATTCTATTAAATGTGACTGTCACTGCATTTGTACGGGCATGTGAGCAGGTGTGTGAGCCAGCATCTGGACTGTCAATACAGCCTTACCTGCCACCGTCAGCTTCGTACCAGTAAAGTTACTTGGCTCTCAAGGTTCACAGGGCTCACGGGACTCTCGTTGATCGTGCGTTGGGGCGAGCTGTTCTTTTTCTTCATCACACCGTTTCGCGCTTCTCAGGTGGCGACCTTCCTCCATGTTTTTCGCCTGCCCAACTCCGCCCTACTCGGCCAGACTGCTCAGACTGCAACTCTCCAGCTGAGTTGGGTTTTTTAATGTGTGCACCCACTCAGGTCGATAAAGACAGTGAACAGACTGTAATGGACGAATGGAGCAAAGAAAACGGAGTTGACTGCTCAGGCTGCAACTCTCCGGCAACTCTGTGTGCCCACCTTTTATTTTCATCCACAGCTCACGTGACGAAAGACCGCATTTCGGTTCATATTATAGCATTTAATTGTCTTAAATGAAGAAACTTGCCAACCATGGTGTTCTTTCTTTGCACTTAACAAGGGATGCCTCGGTATCTCACATTCACTGTTCTTCAAGGACTGATAACCAGTTTGGGCTGCTTCAGCCTTTGACACCAGGCCAGACAGCCCTTCTTGGTTTTCCTTCGAGCTTCAGTTTATTTCTTTGCTGCGACACACGCATAGCCATCAATCCCTCTTTCTCTGTGGGTTTGAGCTTACTAAAATTGTAACATCGAACATCCAGATTCTATACAATGGTGGCACCGCCTGCAGACTATTTCACTACTTATAGCCAGCCTTATGATTACTTAGTCTACTTGCGTTGCTGCATTTGTACAGTTATAAAACGACTTGCATTTTCTGCCGTGCTCTTCACACGTGCAATCTTCATTCGCATGTGAAAGTTTACTCGATTCCTTATTTCATCATCAGATTCTATAAGGACCATGCATCCTCTTCTTCAGCCTCTCTTCTCAGTGCATCACGCTCACTTCTTGTGACATCACAAGCTTCTCTTTCTCTGTTTTCATATTCCTTCGGGGTCCTCCTCCAAGAGATTGTCATCTCTACGGGGTTACATCACATAGGGTCTTATTAATGGATATCTTTGCTCGAAGGCTCTCTGCGGAATTGACACAATCACTGGTGTCGTGCATGTCACAACTTTTGGTTTCCAACATATAGAAAGAATGTGGGCAGGACTTCCTGCAGAGGCATTCATCTGCTCCTCTACTCTCCCCCCTCTGGTTGATCCATCAACCACACCTTCATCGATCTTCACGTCCAGACACCCTCTCTTCTTGAAGAAATGCTTCAGATCCAGATGTTCACTACTCCCTTCAGGGATCCTGATGACTTCTCGTGTTCATCAACACTCCTGGTCTTGTAGCTACACTGTCCATTTGGATTGCAGTAGACCCTTCATCCTACATACTTCTTGTGGTTTTTTGGATATAGGAACTTTGTTCCCTCAGGTGCTTCGATGCTGGTCTTTATGTAGTCCCTGATTTCTTCATCAGTCAATTCCTTAGGTCCAAACCTTGACTTGACATTGATCATAATCTTCATTCCTACCGCTTTCTTGGCTGTCTTCTTGCACTGTGCGATTATTATCCTGATCACGCAGAATCCAAACATTATCATTACTAGCTTCTATTTAAAGAAAATATTTTTATTTTATTTGGTTAAAAAACTTTTACAAAATCAACATAGCCGCAATACATAGGAAAAAAATAGTTTTCAATCAAACTCTATTCGATAAACCAATAAAAGAAAATACAAGAAAGTCAAGAATGAAATGGATCTAAACAGCAATAAAAGATAGTAAAACTCTAGAGTGAGTCGAAGTAACCAAGGGAAATTGAAAAAGAGCAGAGCTGAAAGAAGGAAAAAAAACAACAACTCTCATAGGACAGCGACCAGCAGAACAGAAATTTCAGACCTCAGTCAGGGGAGTTCCACTTACAGGTGGAATAAGCTCAAAGAACATCTCTTCAATGATCACAGTTCAAATACAACATTTCAAGACCCAATTTTATATCTTTCCAAAACCTGTACAACTGCCGTTGTTAGTGCCCCAACATGCCCCGAGATCAATCTTTCCGAAAACATGTCAGGAAAAAAGGCCTCTTCACCCACTCCGAATCTGGCAAACAATAGTAGACTAGCGGGCCAAGTAGCCTCACCGTCCATCAACAAATGTTTCAGGGATTGGTTAGCTGGATTCTTACACACATTGCATAGGATGTTAGTGGACACCCCTAAGCCCCTTTTCGTCAGGACCTCCCCAATTTGGACAACATTTAAGCGTATTCTGAGGAAGTTATTCCTGATCTTCCAATCGAGGAACTTCACCAGATATTTTGCTATGAACCCCTGCTTTTTCTCAACTTTCTGAAAAAGATTTGGCGGAGAAAGGGAGCACATGTTGTCAATTGTTATTATCCAATCCATCTCATCCAGGGACTTTTTTGCCTTAACTGGTTTATGGGTCAGTGTCTCAAGATCCGTGTCTGCTTTAGCCAAATCCTCCTTCACCCTTTCTTCCATGTTTGACAGTATTTTGGATCTTTGATCAACCAGATGTGATATGATATTTTATTTATATCACGCTCATACACAGGTGTTTCAGAGCGCGACCAGGCAAAGGGAGGGGCAACAAGGGAGAAAACAAAAACAAACGATCTTACTAGGCCCAGTGACATTGAGAACATGCAAGTGCATGGGGAAGGGAAAAGGAGGATAGTGCATGGGAGGGGGGAGCAATTGGAAAGTGCAGAGCATAGGAGTGAAACAAGATAAATAATAAGTTAATAAATAAATAAATAAATAAAGGTGATCAAGAACAGTGGTAGTGCAGCCAGTGAGTGGCAAAGTGCAAGGCAAGTCAGATAGGGTATGTCTGATAAGTGCAGAAGAAGAATGGGGGGCCTGTATGGGTACAGATACAACCCTTTGATGCTTTGATGTCTGCATACAACGTGCATTCCTGACCAGTGATGATCAAGCGGAAGAGAGAATTCAGTTTCCAGTCTGTCTGGACTTTTAGTGACTGCAGGCTCAGTTCGAATCTAAGGCTGGACATGGATAGACTCAGAGGGAGACTGAGAACTCTCTTCCAGATACGGCCCTCTAGCCTTTGCCAGTCTACATTCCACAGGAAGGGCTTGGCCTCCAACCCATACAGGATCACAGGATCACTTGAAGGAATAGTACTTGATCAATGGATGGATCGAAAATGTACATTATTTTGTTAACACTTTTTTCATCTGGGGTATAAGCTGCGCAATCTTACACTGAACATCCCGCTCCACCTAACACGCAGAAGGTGAGGCATAAACTTTATAACCCAGGTAAACCAAATCCTCGACTCTTGGGATATGCTGCCCTCCCAACTCCCAATGGGGATAAATCACTCTTTTGTGCATTTGTCTAAAGACGACTATTCTGGATTTTTTAGGGTTTATAGCGAGACCATTCTCCTTGGCATAGCAGTCCAATTTATTCAAAAGGTGCTGCAGCCCCACTGCGGTTTTGTCCAACAAGACCATGTCATCGGCATAGGCCAGCCAGTGGATCTTAGAATCATTAATCACTGGACTGGCCAATGTCGATGATTCCAAAAACACCCCCATATCTGCCAAATACAGATTTAAAAAAAGAGGTGTACCCAAGGAGCCCTGACGGACCCCCCTTTCCACCCTCATGGCTTTTGATAGATGCCCTTCATCATCTAGTCGCACTCTGATTGTGATATCCCTGTGAAGCTCGACTAACATTGCCAAAATACCCTCTGGGATCCCCTAACTTCTGAGCTTTAACCACAATCGATTTCTGATGACTTGGTCAAACGCTTTTGAGAAATTCACCCAGGCCCCATAGAGTTGTTGTTCCTCCTTGCCCCTTGTTTTTTCACTCATAACGTTCAAGGCTAACCCATTCAGGGGAAGTGGAAAGACCCTTTTGAAACCCTGTTTGGTGCTTGGAGAGAATTTTCACATCTTTCACCCAACTCTCCAGTTGCCCCAAGAGAATCTTCATGAACAACTTATTTTCAACATCAAGGAGGGCGATTGGACGATAGTTCACTGGTAATGTCCGATCCCCCCCCCCCCTTGTTTAATGGTATAATTATCACGTTTTTCCATGAGGTGGGGAATATGTGTCTCACGAGCATCCTCCATACAACCAATAAAGTAGTTTGGCCCAAAGGAGGGGATTATTCTTCAGGATTTTATAGGTTAGTCTGTTTGGACCAGCTGCTTTTGATGTCGAACAGTTGGAAATCAGATCCAACAGAGTCTGTTCATCAAGCAGGATACGCCAGGTAACATCCCTGGTGGGACTAAATGTGGTCTCCGGGGGATTTACAAAATCGAGAGACAGATAATCCATCCACCCACTCCCTGACACCAAATTACACTGTGTACTACATGGATTGCTCTCTAATTGGTGGATGACCGACCAGAAATTTCTGGAGTCCTTGTTGTCAATTAACTTCAACATTAGTTCACCATCCTGTTGTAGGCGCAGCATCCTTCTACCCACTGACCACTGTTTATATTGCTGTGACAGAAATCTAGCCTCCCTTCTGTAAACCTCCCAGCTCAAATCCAACCTCTTTAGATGTTTTTTGATCGAACGGCTGCAGCAATTGTTGCTGGATTGAGGCGGACTGATAGCCCCCGCCCAGCCTCTAATGACTTTCCAGCTCCATTAGATTTCATGTCTATCATAGAATGCTTGACTTGCCCCGTTCGCACTTCCTCTGACCTAGAGGTCTTCTCTGGCTCCTTATTCAAATGCTTCAAAAGAATTGGCACTATTTTCACACTCGCCCCCTGAGCATCAGTCACTACTGCAGTGATGGATGGCTTTAATGTCCCTGTGGGGCATTTATTCAATAAGAAGATTGGCGCCACTGGCACTTTAGATCTGGTTGGGTCTTGGCCAATCATTGAAGAGTGAAGTTTTTTAATGTCACCTTGGGGCCTATTAGCCCCATTATCGATATTTTTGTCGGGCTGTGTATTCTTGCTCTTGCTATCCCATTCTTGCCAGTCCGTTTGAAGCCCCACACTTAAATGTATGATTTCCCTCCTTTCCGGCAAAGCACCTTCTGGGGACAAACCGTTGGCTTTCTGGTTTTGCCCTCTTATCTTTGGGTGCCCCTATCACAAAGGTCAGCAAAGTCCTCTTCTTCAACTGAAGTTTCAGTCTCAAATTCCTCCCCCTCCTCCTCACCTCTGTCTTTTTTCCTGATTTTCTTTCCTTCCTTGTTTCCTGGTTTCTCCTTTTTTTTATGAAGATATGGACGGCCATGAAAGGACGCCACCGCGACACCGTATAGGTAAGGCAGTGAAAGATCCTCCGTGACCGTCGGATAAGGGGAAAAAGCCAAAGGCACAAAAAACCCCTAGTGGAAGATTTCAGGTTGTGATCTGTAAGCAGGTTGGGTAAGCTTCACATGAAGGACCAATGTCCACAGAAACGGAAGGCGAAGACAGTCCAAAATAGCAGGCAAGGTCGGTACACAGGAAGAGGAACAGTTCACAAAACGGGAGGTTGAGGCAGTCCAAATAGCAGGCAGGGTCGGTACACAGGAAGAGGAACAGTTCACAAAACGGGAGGCTGAAGCAGTCCAAAATAGCAGGCAAGGTCGGTACACGGGATGATAAAATGTTCCACAACAGCTGAAGGCTGAGGCAGAACCAAATAGCATGCGAGAGAAGGAAGGTAGAGCAGAATGGGAGTAGAGAAGAGAAGTAGACAGAAAAAGGAGGAGGGAAGACGGAACGAAGGAAAGAGAGAGGGAGAGAGAGAGAGACGGGAAGAAAAGGGGAAAAGGAAACGAAAGTAAGGGGAGGAAGAAAACTGCAGGAACGGGCAGAGGTAACAAAGAAGGCTTCCTAGAGAGGCAAAGCAAGCGGACAACCCGGGAGCGTTGCAACGCGTACGCGACCCGGAAGTGGAAGGCTAAAAGCTCCCGGTCGCGTACGCGAGCGGAGAAAGACTAGACCTGCAAACACGCAGGGGAAAAGGAACGTGACGGCAGGATCTATGGCGGACAGTGTCGATACCGATCCCAGACTCGCCATTTACCCCACGATGTGACAGCCCCTCTTTTGAGGTTCTACCAATGGGTTCCTTCCTAATAGTGGTTGTAGAATGTAAGGTTTTTTCTCCCTCTGAAATGACAACTGTCTGAGACCTCAATATCATTACTAGCATTCCTCCAAGAAGTTTACATTTTTTTGCCATCCATTGTGGTTCCACAAGAAAATTGATGCAAACCAATTGTCATCCGCATTTTCTTGTCTCATCTTCCATTTGATCATGTAGATTCTTCAGCAACATTATGGCCTTTGTCAAGGTCCCATTCTCGTCATCATGAGACGGTATGAACGTGCAACATGATGGCCTAATTTTGGCGCAAACTCCTCCATCAATTGCTGTGATCATATGAAGGACATACTGTTGTGGAGTGTCATTAGTCTTATGGCCCTTAATTCTTCCATAATTGCATTAAATCCCTTTATGGTAGTGTTGATTGTCTGCAGGAGCTTCTAGCGAGTGATTTGTAACCACTTTGCATTGGCCATCGTCTGGATCCCAGGCCTAAAGATAGTCATGAAGATTGATGCAGTTATGCTGAACAGCCTATGC
Organism: Ambystoma mexicanum; assembly: GCF_040938575.1. Taxonomy (NCBI): domain Eukaryota; kingdom Metazoa; phylum Chordata; class Amphibia; order Caudata; family Ambystomatidae; genus Ambystoma; species Ambystoma mexicanum. The sequence continues at coordinate 1,110,795,366 of NC_090921.1, read as the reverse complement.
TCATACGGAATAGCATCAAAGGCTTCTATTGATTCTACCGAAAAATAATTCTCTCTCCTTGTTCGGTTGAGAAATTCAAGTGATCTCCTCCTCAAATGGGCATCTGCCTTTGGAAATTCACCAATGTTCAGGTCACCCTTTGGAATCACTAATGCTGGAACATGAATGATCACTGTGTAACACATTCCTCCCGAATCTCTGGGCAGCTTCATGTAGGCCCTAGTCCCACAAGCCCAATAATTGTCCATTAGAACTACTGTTCCATCTTTCATTTCTGGAACATCGAAAATTGCCACAGTGATGATTTTCTCCAACTTTCTTGTGCCATTTATTTCTGAAACACAAGGATGCACTTTCTAGAGGTATTATCTGCAACGGTTCTCATTTATCGTCGATCCGTGTCAACAACTTTGTAATCTTTGACCATTGATTCTTGCATTTGTTTTCTGCAGTGTCAATAACTGGTTCATACTGTCCAATCAATGCTGCCGCCCTGCACACAATCAGGTCATCAGCCCATCCGTCTGGAGTCAACACTGTTCCTTTGATTTGCAATTGACCTCTTTCCCAGCATCTCTGTATCTCTTCTTTATTCTTGCCTTGGCAATTTAGCATCCTGTTTTCTTCCATTCTGATTCCTGCTCCGCTCATTCCAGGCTGTTCATTACTGATTATCTGATGCCTTGTTTCTGGTTTTCTTCTGGTCTTCAAATCTTGCACATAATTATCTTCCCTTGGAGATGTTCCTTTATTTATCCACACTAAGGATACTGTTCTTCCTTGGAACTGTCCTATTGTCTGACAAAGTGCGAGATGTGTTAAGCAATGAGCTTTTTGCACCAGTACCTCTGTAGCTATGAATAATTTGGAAGATCCCATGGCATACGGTATGAGAGCACAAACATAGCAACTCTCCTTAGATATCTTTCTCCCACCTTTTTCATATGCTGATACCACGAGTTATTACCATGGTGTGCCGTACTATCTAGATAAGTGCCTTTTCCATCATTGGTTTCCTCTGCACTTCTCCTGTATCCCCCCCTTAACGTATCAGCAGCCCATGGACACAACTCTAAAGTAGCTCTGCTCTGGGGAGACAACACAAAAGGTTTTGACTCCTTATTAATGGGTAAATCAACATTAGTTCCTGGAGTAGGGAGAATCAAAGAGACCTCTGCCTTTTTTGGATCAAAATAATAAAAAAAGATGGATCATGAGAAACAGAAGGACACAAAGCATAACTGTGCGTATGTGTATCGCGAACTAACATATTATTCTCCAGCATGGGGTCTGGCATGGATTCACATGCTCATGAATATTCCCCGTCGTCAGGCTGGGAATCCTCGGTAAAGAAAAAACCAGTATCAGTTTCGTTTCTGATCTGTCTTTCGTAGTAATAACCAATCACTGGTCTCTGCGTCATACTGACCACAGCCAATGACTGCCCTCTACCTAAGCACCGCCTCTGGCAGCCATCTTCAGATTTTTACCGCACGTTCATGTGTTGGGATCCTCGTGCTATTGCTCTCGAGCGTTAGTGCTTTTTTTCGCGCTTTTTCACAAAAAACTTCAATTCTTTCGGTCAAAAGAGCCTCAAGCTCCACCGATCCTACATCCGATCAACGGGGACCCGTGTCGGATTCGTCTGTGCCCCTCAAGGGTGAAGATTTCGTCGAGCTACACTTCGGAGGACTCCAGAAGCTTCTCAGGCCCGGTCTCGGAGATGGCCCAGGAGAAGGGAAGCTCGACGCCCGGAAAGCTGTTCAGGGTCTGCCCTGGATGCCAGCTGCAGAACGTCTTTAAGGAAGACGAACACTCTTTCTGCCTTTACTGCCTTCATGAGGACAAAACGCACGTGGAGAAGGATTGTGCGTTTTGCGGCAACATGTCGGAACGGACCATGAAGGACCGTCATCAACGTCTCGCCAACTGGCTGGAGGGTAAGAGCCCGTCTGGCGAGAAGAAGAAGAAACCCGAGCGGTCTTCTAAGACCTTTGAGGGCGCCCCGGCGACGGGGGCCCAACATAAGGCCAAGCACCGCGAGTCCGCTGGCACCGGGAGCGCCGAACGTTCGGGCTCTACGGGCGCCAGGCAGGGCGCACCCTCCCCGGCACCATCAACCACGAGCCAACGCTCTGGGTCGGGTAAGAGGAAGGCCGAGCACCCGGCGAAGCTCCTGGAGAGGCCCCGGTCGAGCTCTAAGGCAGAGGAGGAGCGTGGCAGTGCCCCCTCCCTCAAGGATAAGGCGGTGAGCGCACCTAAGGTGGTGAAGGCCTTGATCCATCCGACCAAGCCCTCTATCGAAACGGTCGCGGCGGCCCTGGCTCAGCCTGTGGAGGCTGCGCCAGTGGTGGCGACATCAGGGCCCAGAATCTCCCTGCCTCCTCGGAGGGAGTCTTCTTTTGTGCCCATCGATAGGACCCCCGTGAAACCCTCCGTGGGGAAGAAGAAGGGGGGGCAGGGCGTCGTCGTAGATTCGGCCTCAACCTCAGAAGAGGAGCTGATCGAGGTCTTAAGCCACGGCCTAGGCGTGGAACAAGGCCAGCCCGTCGGAATGGACCCCGACGCGGGTGACGACGACGACATCGTCGAGGATACCGACGGGGCCCCTGCTCGCCCGTCGGATTCCCCTCTGCCAGCGCCGCGGGACAACTCGGCGGCCATTTTGTTGGCCATACAGTCCTTATGCACCGAGATAAGGACGAGGCTACCGTTACCGACGGAGGAACCTCTCCCGTCGGGGGATCCAGAACCGGGACCTTCTGGTGTTCCCCCTACCAAGAAAAGAAGGATCCATCCTCCACCTCCTTTTCAACCGTCGCGCCCCGTCCAGCCCTCCTCCCCGTCCACCCGAGGGGATGATAAGGGGACTGACACGGCAGCGACGGGTACGGACGACGAGGCATACGACGAGGATTTTCCGTCGTCGCCCCCCACCAGGGCTTCTCCGCCCGACGAGATCGGATCTTTCCACTCCATGATCTCCAGGGCTTCCGAGCTTTTCCAACTCTGCCCTGAGGAGAAGAAAAAGGAAGGCTTCCTTTATCAGCGGCGCGAGGCCAAGAGGAAGACGGTCCTCGCAGTGCCTCGGTTGGACGACATTTGGGATGAGGGCCTTTCCCTCCTCAAGAACCCTTCCACTACGCCAGCTAGAAGAGACCGGTACGAGAAAAAGTACCGGGTCCCGGACACGGCCCCCCTATGCCTCCGGGCGCAGCCTACCCCTGACTCCGTCGTCTCCGCGGCAGCCAGGAAGAAAGCGGGGGGGGGTGCGGCCTCCACATAGACTTCCCCGCCGGACGGCGAGGGAAAGAAATTGGATGCTATGGGACGTAGAGTCATCTCGTCGGCAGCGACGACGATTAAAGCGGCCAACGCCTTGGCTATCGTGGCCCGCTACGACAGGGAGCTCTGGTACAAGATAGCTCCCCTGCTGGATTTTCTGCCGGACGACAAGAGGGCGGAGGCCCTTGAGATCCTCCAGGAAGGTGAAGTGGCTTCGGACCACGCCATCACCGTGGCGACGGACATCGCCGAAACTGGGTTCCGCCAGCTGGGCAACGGCGTTTGCCTTCGACGTCGTGGATGGCTCAAAGCTACGGACTTTCGGCAGGATGTCCAGACCAGAGTCCTGGACATGCCCTTCGACGGGAACAACCTGTTTGGGAAGACAGTGGACGATTCCCTTCAGGCCATCAAGGCGGATACTGAGACGGCCCGGGCCCTTGGAGTCCTGCAGCAACGACGGACGCCCTTTCGGAGCGGCGGAGGCAAGGGCGCCTCCAAAGGTTCCGGCGGCGGTTTCGCTTCCTACCGTCAAGCGGCCCGCTCGTCGTCGCAAGAGGCCTACAGAGGACGAGGCAAGTCTAGCGGACCCCGCCGTCGTCGCCAAGGAGGTCAAGGCGGCAAGGCCGCGTCCAAGCAGGATTGAACCGGCCGTGGGGTCGGGCCCCCACCGAAGCACCCCGGTGGGAGGCCGGCTGGCGGGCTTCGTCAGCGTGTGGGAGTCCATCTCCACCGACCGTTGGGTGCTGGACGCCCTGGCCCGGGGCCACGCGCTCGAGTTTCAAAGAAGGTGCCCGCGCGTCCCCCCCGTGGCCAGGAAAGAACTTCACGTCCCTCAACTTCTCCTGGAGGTAAAGGCGATGCTCAGAAAGGGCGCCATCGAACTCGTCCCAAAGAGGCTTCGGGGCTCCGGAGTCTACTCGCGATACTTCCTCGTGAAGAAGAAGACGGGAGGATGGCGCCCCATCCTGGACCTGCGATGGCTGAACAAGTTCATCAAGGCGCAGAAGTTCCGGATGGTCACCCTCCAGCACGTCCTGGGTCAACTGGAGGAAGGAGACTTCCTATCGTCGTTGGATTTGGAGGATGCCTACTTCCACATTCCCATCCTAAAGGGGCACCGAAAATTCCTCAGGTTCGTGGTCCAAGGGCGTCATTACCAGTTCAAAGCCCTTCCCTTCGGACTACGGTCGGCACCCAGGGTATTCACCAAGTGCCTCGCACCGGTGGCGCGCAGCTGCGCCGCGAGGGGATTCACGTCTACCCCTACCTGGACGACTGGCTCATCCGCGCCAAGACGAAGGAGCTCGCCGTGGTCCACACGGCAAGGACCGTCCAACTCCTCACGGACCTGGGATTCTCCGTGAACTACGCCAAATCCCACCTGGTGCCCGCGCAAGTCGCACTGTTTCTGGGAGCGAGGCTCGACACAGTGTCCCTTCTGGCCTCCCCGTCGGAGGAGAGGACCAGGACCATCTTGGGCAAGGTGCAACGGATGTTGGTGGCCGACGCGGCCAAAGTGAGATCCATCAAGTCCCTCCTCGGGATGATGTCTTCCTGCATCTACCTCATTCCCATGTGCAGGCTCCGGATGCGCCCGTTGCAAGAATTCCTGGATGCGCGCTGGATCCAGACGACGGGCAGCTTCGAGGAAAGGATCAAGCTCGACGAGAGTTTCCGACGAGCGATACGGTGGTGGGGCACCCGCGCGCATCTGACGGCAGGCATGGACTTCCAGACCCCAGCCCACCAGGAGACTGTGACCACGGATGCCTCCCTGGAAGGGTGGGGAGCGCACACCGAAAATCTGCACGCGAGGGGACTCTGGCTCCCGACGGAGAAGTCCCTGCATATCAACGTCCTGGAGCTCCGTGCAGTGTTTTGGGCCCTCAGGTCCTTCCTTCCGTCCCTCAAGGGCAAGGTGGTGAGGATCTTCACCGACAACACCACCACCATGTTTTACATCAGGAAACAGGGCGGAACCAGGTCCCCAGCGCTGTCCAAGGAGGCGCAGGACCTGTGGCATTGGGCCGTCGCCCAAGGGATTTGTCTGGTGCCGTTTCATCTGGCAGGGATAAAAAACACCATCGCCGACTCACTCAGCAGGGAGCTGCGCTCGTGCCACGAGTGGGAACTACGGCAGGATCTGGTGGATCGCCTCTTCCGACGGTGGGGCACACCCCAGATCGACCTGTTCGCGACGGCGACGAACACCAAGTGCCGGAGGTTCGCCAGCAGGTTTCCCCAGACGAGGAGCATGGGCGATGCTTTCTCGTTCCCCTGGGAGGGCCTGTTCCTCTACGCGTTCCCTCCCTTGCCTCTGCTAATCCGGCTCGTCAACCAGCTCAAGAGGTCACGGTGCAGGATGATCCTCGTCGCACCTGCGTGGCCGAGGCAGATATGGTTCCCGGACCTTCTGGACTTGTCAGCGTCCCCGCCGATCAAGCTGCCGGCGGACGCGGATCTACTCTCCAGGGAAGGAGGCGCCATCCTCCACCACGACCCGAAGTCGCTGAGCTTGCAGGCCTGGCTCCTGCAGCGCTAGAGTTTGGAGGATACGACATACCGGCCGATTGCAGAGAGGTTCTTGCAAAGGCCAGGGCGTCCTCGACTCTTAAATGCTACGGACACAAATGGAAGAGGTTCTCTGTCTGGTGCCACGCACAGAAGATTAACCCTCTACGGATTACGGCTCCCCAAGTACTGCCGTACCTGCTGACGCTGGCCAAAGCTGGTTTGGCACACGCGTCCATCAAGATTCATCTTGCTGCGATCTCCCGATACACCAGAACCACGGGGCGGACGTCCTTGTGGTCTCATCGTCTGGTGAAAGAGTTCATGAAGGGACTGTTCAGATCGTTCCCGCCGGTGAAGGCTCCGGCCCCGGCGTGGGAGCTCAACGTGGTGCTGACCAAGCTCATGGGACCTCCGTTCGAGCCTCTGCACTCGGCCCCGTTGAAGTTTCTATCGTGGAAAACAGCTTTTCTTGTGGCCATCACCTCCGCACGACGAGTGGGAGAGATCCAGGCCCTTTCCTGCAAGGCCCCGTACTTGACTTTCCACGACACGAGGGTAGTGCTCAGGACGCACCCCTCCTTCATGCCCAAGGTACCGTCGGACTTCCATCTCAACGAACCCTTGGTGTTACCTGTGTTCTTCCCGTCGCCTTCGTCGCCGGCTGAGAGGACTTTGCACTCGCTGGATGTAGCTAGAGCGCTGAAGTTCTACGTGGACCGCACGAAGGGGTTTCGGAAGACGTCACAACTCTTTGTGAACTTTGGACCTGTCAATCAGGGGAAGGCTCTCTCGAAGGCTTCCATCTCCAGATGGCTCTACGGCTGTATCATGTACTGTCACCGGTTGGCAAACCGACCGCTGCCTGGCCGTCCGAGAGCCCATTCCACCAGAGCGATCGCAGCTATCACGGCGTTCCTATCTGGTGTGCCCCTGCTAGACATATGCAGGGCTGCTACGTGGAGGTCGACGCACACCTTCACGAAATTCTACTGCGTCGACCGGGATTCCAGGGAGGAGTCCAGGGTCGGCCAAGCAGTGCTGCGCAACCTGTTCGCCTGAGGTGAGCCTGGTGAGGAGGTAAGATGCTTAATGTTGAGTTGATGTGATGCTTAATGTTGAGCCTTTGCCACCTCCCGTGGTTGTGCATGTGTGTACTGCTATGTATTCTTTATTCATGAGCATGTGAATCCATGCCAGACCCCATGCTGGAGAAGGAACAAGTTACTTACCTGTAACTGTTGTTCTCCAGCATGGGTCTGGCATGGATTCACATGCGAACCCTCCCGCCTACCCCTCTGCGGCTCTTCACTTGGTCATACTGCCACTTCACGTGCTTCCAAATCTGAAGATGGCTGCCAGAGGCGGTGCTTAGGTAGAGGGCAGTCATTGGCTGTGGTCAGTATGACGCAGAGACCAGTGATTGGTTATTACTACGAAAGACAGATCAGAAACGAAACTGATACTGGTTTTTTCTTTACCGAGGATTCCCAGCCTGACGACGGGGAATATTCATGAGCATGTGAATCCATGCCAGACCCATGCTGGAGAACAACAGTTACAGGTAAGTAACTTGTTCCATCCCCACCATTAATGCCACTCTGGAATCTCTTGCGCTTTTTCATTTTTTTAAATCGCACCACATTCAACATTTCTTATTTGTACTGTGATTTAAGGAAGGAAAAAACACCTTACTCAGGTAACTGTAATATATCTGGTAACTGTAGTAATTGCTCTACTATTGATATAAGCAATCTACTGATTACAGGGCCATTTTGGGTATTATGTAAGAAAGTGTGCATGTCCACATCTCTTCTGACAAGAGCAGGATAAGCTAGAAGAATGAACACAAAAACAGCAAATACGAGACGATGCACATCACTTTCTGGGAGGACCATTAAACTCAGCCAAACAAGTATTCAGTAAGAAACGAATCGGGGTACTGTTCACGTTTCCCATTTTTAACCAAATGTCGTTTAGGCATAATCAAAATATTTCATTATTTCTCTAAAGTTCATTTTTAAAGATTCCTGTAACTCCTGGCAAAGATCCTCACTCGTGCTATAATATCTATAAAGAGTGTCCATGGGGAGTTACAGTCCAAGTGCAAATCTGCATTTATCAAATAGCTGCTTTATCGTCCTTCTTCTTTGTCATCGATCAAGTCTGTACACGCTGAAATTCTTCTTCTTGTCTTGCTTCTGAATGGATTGTTGGGCGTGCTACGTTCTCTCCAATATGTAGCTTAACCTTGTTCAGGTGAATCCATGCTCGTCTGCCTTGGACTTTTATTGCTGAAGGAGTAACATTCTCCACAATCTATGGGTCATTGAAACGCAGCTCGTGCCACCTCCTAGTGAAGTTTCTTATTAGAACAGTGTCTTCAAGAAATAATTTTGGTGCTGATAGAAGTTCAGTAGGTCCGGTTGTTGAATGGTTTTCATCTGTGTTCTGAGACCGGCCCCCCTGGCGCTTGAGTTGATCTGAAATGACAGAGATACTAGCGGTCATACATGTCAAATACACACGTAGTTCATTTCCTAACATTTCTGCTGTATTCTGGGCATCACTTCTGCTCCTCGATGGAGGAGTCAAAGGCATTCTCATTCGTCTTCCTGTCACTAGTTTGTGGGGTGTGAGGTGATGGCAATAAAGCCATCCCTTTTTCAGTGTCAGCTTGAGCTTGCCATTTCTCTCTTAAGGAGGCCGTTGAGTATCGCACATATTCCGTTCACTTACAGGTGATAAGCAGAAGAAAACGTGCTTAATGCTTAGCAACAGACTTATCTGTTCAAATACTTAATTGACAAAATGTGGCCCATTTTCGGATGTCAGCACTTCACACACTCCCCATCTTAGAAAAACTTCTCAAACTAAAAACTTTGCTGCGCAAGTGGCATCAGGGTGTGTGCATGGACCTGCTTCGATCCACCTAGAGAAGGGACACACCACCACTATCCATAATTCCTGCTCTTCCTGTGGTGCACTTCCTTCAATTTACATTAATTGTGTTCTCGATAAATGATTAAATCCTTCTGTCATTACCATAATAGTGACTACTTTCTCCTTTACATCTGGAGTATCAAAACTTGAAATATCTGGTGAATAAGCAACCCTCGTGGCCTCTACATCTGCGACTTTGTTCCCGCAAGAGATAAAATCTGTGCTGTTAGTATAAGCGGCACATTTAACAACCGTTATGGCTACTGGGAGCTGTAGTGCCTTAATAAGCCTCTCCAATAAGGATGCGTGCTGCACTGGACTGCCGTCCACACAGAGGTAGCCCCTCCTTTTCCAACGCGCTAGCCCTGTGTGTACAGTTGACATCACATAGGCGGAGTCACTGTACACCGTCACTTCCTGCCCTGCATGATTCTCGAGCACGACAATTAGCGCTACCAGTTCTGCTGCTTGTGCCGAAAAGTGAGACGTTAGTGTTGCACTTGCTACCACTTCAAGCTCACCATTTGCTCTATGCCTTACTACAGCTGCACCAGAATGCCTTTCTCCCCTTGTTTGATCAATTTTTGAAGAACCATCAATAAAGAGAATCTCCCCTCCCGCCAAAGCATTCTCTTTTACACGCGGTATATCATCATTAAAACTCTGCATAATTTGCGCAGTCATGCACATGCTCGCCTTCAGCTACAAACGTGGCAGGATTCACTATTATACATCTGACAATTTTGATCACTGGGTTTGAAATGATCACTTCATATGCAGAAGCTCCCTGAGATGTCAATATGCCCTTGGGTTTCACTAACACAGCAAACAGAGCATGGTCAACGAAAAGGGTCATACAACAGCCCATTGCAATACTTGTGGATTTGTCTATTGCAAACGCGGCGTCTGCCAATGACTGTTCACAAGCAAATGTCCCCTCATTACTGGATCTAAAATCCCACTATAATAGGCTAGGGATTTGTACCCCAGTGTAGTTCTCTGTGTAAGTACTGCAGTCATGACTGTCCCATTCGTGTACAAGAATAAGAAAAACTGGGAATAATTGGGAATCGCTAAAAGAGGAGCTGTGCAAATTGCCTTCTTTAGCTCGTCAAACCCTTCCTCCATCTCCTCAGTCCATTCTATTTTCTTCTTGGTCACCTGTGCTTTCTTTAAATCCTGTAAAAGGGGTCTTGTGTATGAACTATAGTCAAACACCCAGGCTCTTACATAGTTACAGAGTCCCAAAACTGTTGCATCTGCTTTACCGTATGCGGTTTTGCAGTCTTTATGATCGCCTCAGCTCTTTCAGGTGTCACTTTCTTTCCCTCATGTGAGATCAACTGTCCTATGTTCAAACACCTCTTCTTGACAATACTGTAACTTCTCTTTGTCTACTTTATATCCTTTATCTGCTAGGATAGTCATCAATTGAATTGAGTCTTGTCTGCACTCATCTTCTGTCGTGCTACAAATCAAAATATCATCTACGTACTGTATCACAGCACTTTTCAAATCAATATTGCCTAAGTCCATCTGTAAGACCCTGTTAAAGATTGATAGGGACTCACAGTACCCTTGGGCAGCCTAGTATGTTTCAGACGAGTCTGGCAGGGCATAAATTAAGACAAGTCTTGCGAGTCCTTGTGCAACGGGATTGAGAAAAATGCTTTTTTCAGTTCAATCACTGTGAAATATCACGCTTCTACTGGGATACTGCATAGTATTGTCACAGGATTAGGAACCAAAGGGAACTCTGCTTCTACAATCTGGTTAATCGGTCTCATATCTTGTATAAATCTCCACGTCCCTCCCTTTGATTTTTTGATCGGATACACCGCAGTATTGCACAATGATTCTGACGGTACCAGAATACCTTGTTCCATCAGTGCTATGATACTCTTAACAACTCCCTCATCCACCTCTCGAGACATGGGGTACTGTTTTGCTTGAGGTAAAATTGCTCCTGGTTTCAGTTTTATCTTGACTTCCCCTGTCCCTTTCAATAGGCCTAAATCATAGGAGCCTGTAGTCCATAAGGTGCTTGGCACTTTCTCCAAGTCTTCGTCAAAAAATGCTGGACGCTGCCGCATTATCACCATTCGCTGTGGGATCTCCCTCTTCTCTATTCTGATCCAATATGTTATGCTCATAAAGAACACTGCTTCATCGTCTGATGGATCATCTCTAAACATGTCATTGTCAGTGACGTCGGTCAATCTACACCATTCCTCAATGGCAATCACTGTTCTCCACGGCCTATCCTGGTCATCCATTCCTTCGAGCATTGCCATTTCCCCTCGTACTATGGCTGCATCTAACTCTAGGGGGATAGTCTGTCCCCCCTCTTCGTCCATTGGTACCTGTGGTCTAAACAAGAATTTGTCAGGTATTTTCATTGTTCTTCCCAAGGTAGCCATGTTGATTGAATGCCCACTCCATAAAGAAAAACTTCTGGCTCCATCAGTACACCTCGCAGAGCCACTTGCCCTGTAAATGCCAGTATAAATTTGCCCACATTCATGCAATGTATTCCAGGAGTGGAACACACTATGCCTTTGTCAGTAAAATACATCGTCATATTAAGCTTTGTCATTAAGTCTCTTCCCAAAATGTTAACTGGTGTCTGCTGTGAATACAACAATGGGACAGACATGTCACATTCTCTTATAGAGACTGGTAATTCATCAGTAAAAGGAACTCGACTTGTAGCTCCAGAGAACCTTTCAGTATTCACGGAAATTCCCGACAATGTATATTTTCCCTTTCGTATACATGAGCGTGTAGCTCCAGTGTCTACTAGAAATGAAAAAGATTTGCCTCCTATCGTCACACTGACCATTGGTTCCTCTTGGGGGTCTGGTGTCACTGATAGTACTGAACACATCAAGTCGCGCTGTGAGCTGTCCTATTGTGGATACATGCATACTCCTGTACCCGTTAAAGGATTTCCTCCCACCACAGTGACGCTCCCTATTCTAGGTGTCAATAATTGTCCCGTATTTGCATTCCGCTGTATCTGCATGGGGGCGTGCTGCGACTGCCCTTGTGGGCGGATTCAATGGTGCTGTCTATGGTTGCTGTGCCTGTTGCATTTGCGGTGCTTGTGCTTGATAGACCGTCTGATCTTGGGCAAACCCTTCCCTAGCTTGTGTGCTATATGCTGGAGGATAAGCTGTCCTCCCTTTTGAGAATTGGCCATTTGAAGGGATTGTGTCCTCCGACGTATTCCTTATCTTAGATATCTCTTTCCAGCTTTGCTGGCCTCGGAAACATTTTTCTCTAGAGGGCGCTGCACGTCGACGTCCGCCGAGTCGATGTCCCTCGACAGCTGCCGTATCGACGTCGACGTCATCCTGCCTATAAAGGCCGCGCGCAGCGTCCGTTGCTCAGTTCCGTTTTTCCGCGCTTACTCAGTGCCTCGGAATATCGTTGCTCGGTTTCGTAGAGAATTAATCCAATTTCCTCGAGATATTCGATCCATACTCGATGGCTTCCTCGTCGGAACCGACGACCCCTCGGTCCGGCTTTAAAAAATGCCGAGACTGTGGGAAAAAGATGTCGCTGACTGACCCTCACAGAGTTTGTCTGTGGTGTTTGGGAGCTGAACACCATTGTTCGGAGTGCGAGGACTGTATGTCCATGACAGCTAAGGCCCTGAAGGAGCGTAGGGGGAAGCTGGAAAAAGGTAAGACTTCTAAAGCTTCTTCTTCCTCGACGAAGTCGAGACATTCGTCTCCTCGTCACCATTCGCGCTCCAGGTCTCGAAGCAGGTCCCATCACTCCTCGAGATCGAAGCACTCGAAGAGGAGACGTCGAAGATCCCCTTCTTCGTCCTCCTCTTCCTCTGTTTCACCAAAGAGAATCCCTTGCCCCACGAAACATAGTTCCCGGGCTGAATGGGAGGAATTCCGCAAAAATATGATGAGCGTCTTCGAGAAAGCGGCCTCGACCCCCTCGAAGACTGCCGAGAGCGATGCTCTGGTCGAAAGACCCAAAGGTCCAAAACGCCGCGAGTCGCAGTACCCGGCGAAGGAAGCTTCTCGAGTGCGTCACGAACCCTCGAGTAAAGCTAAGACCTCGAATCCTTCTTCGAAGGTTCCGTTGACGCCGTCGACGAAGGTTCCATCGACGCCGAGGTCGGCAAGGAAAGTCACGGTTTCGGCGCACCCAGTGGCTATCCCCAGGTCTTCGATGACGATGTCGTCGAGATTGTCGACATCCTCAAGTAGAATCCCAATTCTATCGAGGACCTCGAGGCCTCCGCCTTTGTTTTCGACGCCACGTTCGAAGCCTTCGACGTCGGCGTCGACGACATCGACGTTTTCGAGGCCGATTACAACAAGTTTGGCACCCTCTGCCTTGGAGATGGGTTTCACACCCTTTGTGAGTTCAGACCAATTGAGAACAATGTCCTCAATTATGGAAGAGGGAGAACTATCTGACCAAGAAGAGACATTTGAGTTGCAAGGATCTGCAACCCCAGTTCAAGAGGAGTTATCCTCAGAGGAACGCAGATTAAAGGAACTCCATGATTCCTTACGTGAGGCAAGTGGTTTAGACACTTCCCCTGAGGTGGAGTTCGCTAGGCCAGACCCGGGGGAGCATGCTGAAACCCCCTATAGAGCCTTAATGGCCAGGATCACAGAATTTATGGGGTGGTCAACACCTTCACAGGCTTTCCAACAAGATGACCTCACGGATATTCTTGATAAAGGTCCACAGGAGGATCCTGTAGTACCTTTTCATAAAGCTCTTCAAAGAAAAATCATGACGAACTGGGAAACCCCAGATGTCGTCCCGGCAGTAAATAAAAAACTGTCTACTAAATACAGGGTATTTTCTGCAGACCCAGAGTTTTTGTCCAAACACCCATCCCCAGAAAGTCTGGTGGTATAGGCAGCATCTTCTACTGACATCAAGACTGCTTACCCTACCGTCCCACAGGACAGGGACGACAAAAAATATGATGCTATGGCTAAGAAAGTTTTTTAGGCATGTAGCATGGCGTTAAAATCTATTAATGCTACTTGCACCCTTGCTAGATTCAGCCATACACTTTGGGAGTGTGCTTCTACAGCGGCTGACTGCATCCCGGAGGGAGAAGAAAGGGAGGCTTTCCTAAATATCATACAGGACGGTAAAGACGCTATGTGCGAATCCCTCCAGACAGGCATTGATTCGGCTGACAGTATCAGCAGAGCAATGGCGGCAAGTACAACAACCAGGAGATTTGCTTGGTTGAGAAAGTCTGGTTTTGCCCCAGATGTGCAAGCCAGGCTCTTGAACATGCCATTCGATGGCTCTTCTTTGTTTGGGAAAAAGGCGGATGACAGTTTAGAAAAACTGCAAACATCAAAGGCAGCAGCAAAATCCCTAGGCGCTGCAATCCATCAGACACCTTTTCATCCCACAGGATCCTCTGCGAGAGGCAAGTCCTTTTGCTTCTACTCCGCATTCGGAAGAGGTAGAGGACGACCGGCTCAATGGGGACAAAGAAGAACTACCCGAGGTGGACGGGGTAGATATTCAAAAGCCGCAGCAACAGCAGGTGCCTCTTTACCATCGGCATCTGCATCAGCTGCCCCAAAACCACTCTGAGGACTTCCCTCACAAGACACCTGTAGGAGGCAGGTTAACTCAACATCTGGCGGAATGGCAGGCTATCACGTCAGATGCTTGGGCATTGGAGACAGTTGCACAAGGTTACTGCCTGCCTCTCCTACGCATACCTCAGTGTCATCCACCGGGGATCAGCTCTCAAAAAGCTCCAGATCCGCTCCTCTTGCAGGAAATTTTAGACATGCTAGAGAAAGGTGCCATAGAACCGGTACCTGTAGCGGAGAGGAGCAGGGGCTGGTACTCCCCTTACTTTCTCATTCCAAAGAAAGACGGAGGACTTGCGAGAATTGAACAAATTCCTCAGGAAAGACAAATTCAAGATGGTAACTCTTTCTCAGATCCTCCAGGCCCTTCAGTTCCAGGACTGGTTGGTATCTCTGGACCTTCAGGACGCTTATTTCCATGTGCCAATCCATCTCAAACACAGGAAATACCTGAGGTTCGCAATTGGCAACTCTCATTATCAATTTCGAGTGCTGCCATTGGGTCTTCACCAAGCTAATGTCAGTAGTGGCTGCAAGTCTAAGGAGGGAAGGGATTCACGTCTACCCCTACCTGGACGATTGGTTGATCAGGGCTGTATCTTCGGAACAAGCTCAGATCCAGCTAAATCACGTTTGCCACACCCTGCACAGACTGGGCTTCTCCCTCAATTTAAATTATACCATTGCAGAGACTCCAGTTCATCGGAGCGATCCTGGACACTTCCCTGGGAAAAGCCTCGCCAGCAGAGGTGAGGGCTCAAGATATTCTACAGATGGTTACCAAGTTTCAAAATGCCCAACGTCTCCCAGCCTTCGACTTTTTGAGGTTGCTAGGCCTCATGGCATCCTGCATTTTCCTAGTGCCAGAGGCTCGCCTGAGAATGAGATCTCTCCAGTGGGCACTGAGAACTCAGTGGTCACAATCCTCAGGGAGAATGACAGATCTTCTTCAGGTTCCCGACAGGGTGGCTCGAGACCTTCAGTGGTGGGCCTGTCAGGAGAACATTCTGAAAGGAGAACAGTTTTGGCAACCCTGGCCGGAGATAACAGTAGTCACGGATGCCTCACTCACGGGGTGGGGAGCCCACGCCAACGACTTGACCATCAGCGGTCGTTGGTCTCCATCGGAGTCCAGACTACATATCAACCTGTTAGAGCTGAGGGCCATCAGACTTGCGCTGAAGGCTTTTCTGCCATGTATACAAGGAAAGAATGTCCTGATAATGATGGACAACACAGTGGCCATGCATTACCTCAACAAAAGAGGAGGCGTAGGATCACTACCTCTGTGCAGAGAGGCGATGCAGCTCTGGTTTTGGGCAATCCAAGAAGGAATCTCTCTATCGGCAGTTCACCTAGCCGGAGAGAAGAACTTGACAGCGGACGCTCTGAGCAGGCAGAGCACAGTCTCCCACGAGTGGGAACGAGCTCAGGAAGTCCTTCAAGAGATCTTCGCCCTTTGGGGAACCCCTCAGGTGGATCTGTTCGCCACCAGTGTCAACAGGAAGTGCGATCTGTTCTGTTCAAGTGAATTTCCCCCGAGAGGAGCTCTGGGAGACGCGTTCATAGTGGACTGGGGGTTTCCGTTTCTGTACGCGTTTCCACCGGTCCCTGTCATTCCTCAAATGATCAGGAGGTTAAGAAGATTCCGGAAAACCACGATCCTAATTGCCCCGGATTGGGCCAGGAGAACGTGGTACCTGGACCTTCTAGACTTGTCCATCTGCCCTCCAATTCGACTTCCACTCAGAGAGAATCTGCTCTCACAGAAGGGAGGTCAGGTTCTCCATCCAGACATCAAAACCCTCAACCTTCACGCTTGGCTTCTGAAAGGCTGAGGTACAAGGATTGGGACCTCCCTGATGATGTTATGGAGGTATTGCTTTCGGCAAGAAGGCCAGCAACAAAATCTTTATACCGTTGCCGTTGGAACAGATTTTGCAGCTGGTGTAGAGAAAAGAATATCGACCCCTTTTCATGTGGTACACCAATGGTTTTGTCCTTCCTACTCTATTTAGCGAATTCAGGCCTTCAAGTTGGCACCATCAAGGGCCATCTCGCAGCGCTATCCATCTTTAAGCGCACTGCGGAAGAACCATCCTTTTTCAAGTTACCCTTGGTAATACAGTTTCTAAAGGGGTTAACTAACGTTTATCCCCCAAGACCATTCCAGGTTCCCCTATGGGATTTAAACTTAGTCCTAACTTTCCTGATGGGCACACCTTTCGAACCACTCCACTCTTGTTCGTTAAGATTTCTTACCCTTAGACTGTTTTATTAAAAGCACTTACATCTGCCAGAAGGGTGAGCGAGTTACAAGCTCTTTCTTGTAAACCCCCTCATACAATCTTTCACAAAGACAAAGTTACTCTGCAAGTGAAGCCTAATTTCCTCCCAAAGGTGGTTTCTGAATTTCATATCACTCAGAAGATTACCCTTCCATCTTTCTATCCTCCTCCTCATCCGGGGAAAGAGGAAGAGAGGTTACACAGGCTGGACCCAAGAAGGGCTTTAAGTTTTTACATCAGTAGACTGGCTAGGATAAGACAAGCAGACCAGCTGTTTGTAGGCTACGCAGGTCACAAGCTGGGGTTACCAATAACTAAGCAGACCATTTCCAGATGGATCATTTTAGCCATTTTGGAATGTTATAAACTGGCAGGAAAAGAGCCCCCTCAAAATCTTAGGGCTCATTCGACCAGAGGTATCGCAGCTTCATCGGCCCTCAAAAGAGGAGTGCCGGTTAGAGACATATGTGCGGCTGCCACATGGTCGTCCGTCCATACCTTTACACGGTTTTACAACTTGGATTCCTCCTCCAGTCAAGAGACTACATTTGGAAAGGCAGTATTGTACTCTATTCATCAATAAGAGGAAGCATGAAGTCAGTACTCTCACCTCCAATAACAGAATACTGCTATGGGAGCCTATCTAAGATAAGGAATACGTCGGAGGACACAATCCCTTCGAAGAACAAGTTACTTCTTACCTTGTAACGTTCTTTCGATGGGATGTTCCTCCGATGTATTCCTTATCGACCCTCCCATCCATCCCCGCAGTACTACTTCCCTTGTTGTTGCAGCTTACGCTCCTTCAGGGTGATTAGTCTAGTCCAGAAAGAATTATTGTGGGCTACAAAACGGAACTGAGCAACGGACGCTGCGCGCGGCCTTTAAAGGCAGGATGACGTCGACGTCGATACGGCGGCTGCCGAGGGACATCGACTCGGCGGACGTCGACGCGCAGCGCCCTCTAGAGAACATTTTTTCCGAGGCCAGCAAAGCTGGAAAGAGATATCTAAGATAAGGAATACATCGGAGGAACATCCCATCGAAAGAACGTTACAAGGTAAGAAGTAACTTGTTCTTCTGTATGAACCCTTGACTCCCGCATGTGCGTGCAATGTGTCCCGTCATCCCACAACTCCAACATATAGGAGGAGCCCTTCTGACTAGTCCCCCTTTGTTGAATCTTCCTTGCGCATTCTGATTCTCATTCTGCGCATTCTAAAACCCACCTTGATTGTTTTGGAATCCACCCCTACCTCTGTAGCCCATGCCTCTACCTCGTGGTATAAACCCATTCCCTCCTTGGTCCATCTGGCGCTGATTATTTGCCTGCGATGTACCCACTGCTTGCTGAATGCCCAATCCTTCTCCGCTTGTCAATACTGCCCCTTCTATGGCATATTGTGACAATTATTTCTGCACTAACTTGACTTCCTCAAGTTTTCTAGCCTCTTCTTTCTTCTTATTTGTCTCCTGAAACAGCCGGAAGTGATGCACTATAGTCAACTGTATTTCAGCCCATGGCTTTGCTTCCATTCCCACTAACTTCTTGAGTTGCCTTTGTACTTGCTCGGGCAACCATTGACATAAAATGTGGTAAAATACTGCCACTGTTTTCCCCACTGTTCCCGTGAGTCCAGCGCTCTTGAATGTCCTAGATGTAAGCAAAAGGATACTTGTCTTCCTTCATCTTACGTGTAATAATTGCACCCATGTCTGATGTGTCAGGATACTGCACCCTGAGAGCCCTCCAGACATCTGCTCTACAATTATTAAAAGGTACTCCATCGTGTGCTGTGTTCTGTGCTGTTACACTTGAATATCCTGCTCTCTTCCAAATGTCATCAGCTCTTTCCCCACAAATGGCTGGTAGGAGACTCTTAATGTCCCCTATGGCCAGTGTGTTTCCCCCTGTAATTTTTTCTAATTCATAAATCCCGCTTCCCGCACCCGCTGTCAAAGTGGGGAGTTTGCACCTTTAGTTATCCTTAACCATTTGTGGCTATGGAATGTACTGTGGCCTCGCTCCTCCTTTTTGCAATAGGGGAAACTGCGTGAATCCTCACCCGCCATCAGCTCCCATCGTTTGCCTATCCATAGTAGGGACAATGGTTCCTGATTGTCTCCTCCCCGGTAGTTACCCTAACCTGCTTACATATGGTGGTGAGTCACCCTTCTCGCTGTACGATCATCCTTTGGAATGATGCCGATATGTTATAGGGTCTGGCGTCCTAGCCTTAGGTTGCTCTAGATCAGACCATCTTACTTACTTGTCTGCTTGCAAGCTTCCCTTGAGGGCACATGCACCTCCTCCCTCTTCCCCTCGGAAGGATTCTCTCTCTTCGTCTGACATATCTAGTCCCCAACTATGGTTAACAAGTTTCTCAAACAGGTAACCACTTTTGAACCCCCCCAATGCAATGTAAGTTAACCCTTTCCCAGCTATACAGGTAAGGTATGTATCGATTTTTGGAGGGATAGTTAAAGCACAAAGTCAGAGGTTAGAAGAGTCTTCAGGGAGCCAGGACAGCCAATGTGACTTAACCAAAGTCTAGGGGAGCCGAGGCACTTCTTGAAGGTAAGTAAAAGTCTTGCACAATGTTATAGAGAGTTTTGTTGGAAAGGAAATCACTGTTGGGCCACAAGCTGGGAGGCTTGTGAGCTTGTGAAAGTCAAAGATGCAAGCAACTCTGCAAAGGGCATCCAATGCAAGTCTCAACTGAGAGCAAGCAAGCTACACAGATAAGAGGTAAGTACCGCTTAGTTCACAGTACCTTAAGTGTGAAGAAATGCTTCCAGCTGGCTTCTGTTCCTGTTGTTGGTCCTGCAGATCCTGTTGTTACTGGGCCTCGCTCATGGGGACAAGAGGGAGGACGTCTGGGGACTCCTGCACTACGATTCAAAGGTCGGCGGCAGCAATGGGGAAAGTTCAGATCAGCAGCACTTCGCGGTTTCAGCTTCTTGTGAATAGCACCACCGCGGCTCTTGGACACCTTGTGGACTTTCCTTGCTTCTGGGGTCCAGCACTCTGTTGAGGTGGCTCTGGCTTGGTCAGTCCTGCTTTGAGGTAGTCTGGACGATCTTCCTGGAGCTCGGGTCCTGCTTAAATACTATGCACACGATTCTGGTGTTCCGGTCCGCTGGCACTCGGTTCCTTAAGCAGCAATGGAAGTATAGCCAGCAGAGTGAGGGGTTCCAGCTAAGTTCGTATTGGGGTCGATTGGTCTCACCAACCCAAGGGGGGAAGTCGTCCTTTGCAGGGCTTCTCTAGTCCAGGCGAATTCGGAGCTTCAGCACCACAGCAGGGCTTCATCGGGCAAACCAACAGTCCAGGAGTTGCAGCAAGCATCTCTTCCAAGTTCTTCTTCAAATTCCTTCGTCAAGTGGTCGACTCTGCCTTCCTTGCAAAAGACCTCACCTTTATTCAAGTCGTTCCCATTCATTCGCAGCCTAGCTCTCAGTGACAGAGCAGGGTGGCTGTCCTCCAAGGAAAATGTAAGTAGAGTCAACTTCACTTTACTACTCTTGGAAACAGTAGTTATCCAAGAGAAGGTATTTAAACCTTAGCAGAAATCCAAAGGACTTCTCTGTGGCACTGCACTGAGGGTGCTGTGTGTAACAATGTAAAAAGATGATGCCTATGCAGTTTGTCAGACTCCAAAATCAAAAGAAACAGTGTTCAAATCAAATAAATATGCATGAGAGAGTGGTAAAAAGGTCTCACTCTCTCCAGGATAAGTCCTAAAGTCCAGCAAAAGAGCTGGTGGTCTCTAAGGTAGAAGGGAATTAGCACATTTCTGAGAATTATCCCTAACAATCACACCTAATGTGACTGCCCGTTCCATGAATGCAAGAGCAAGGATGTGCCCTGAACCAGACTGGGCAAAGTGCCTTTGCTGCAGCGTTGCCTTAAATTGCAATCGAAGCAAAGCCTATTTACCAGGAAGGTACTGAGGCAGAGTAAGCATTTCCAGAGGTCTTCAAATGTTAATAATGGGGATCACGACCCCAAAAAATAGGGGGGGGCTCATTCACAAACACACAGGGGCTGAACAAATCTGAAAGTGTAATACACTAATTTAATTCAACTGGCCTTCCTAATAGAAGAAAATGCAGAACACAAATGAGCATTGTCTTTCAAAAACAGAATCATCAATACCTGAAAAGTACCCAGTTAGATTTTCCCATAACACTGCCATAAAGTATAAAAGGAGCACACCTTTTAAACCCAAAATATGTATTACACTATTCCATGGAAAAGAAAATACCAATACAAGACGTGCTTTGAAGACACTTGCAAATGGTTTTATTGGCGAGTGCCCTCAGTGCTTGAGGACCTGGGATCAAATCCTGGTGGCCAAACACTTGACCAACCAAGCTGTTTATTGCATGCCAGCCTCAAAAATGCCCAAGGGGGATACCGTCAGCACTGTGGAAAAAGTGGGTGGATGCAGGATCAAGGAGAACATTGTTCCACATCCATGGACCTGGTAAAGAATCACAACCAATTTGCCCTCTGATCTTTATCGCTCCTCACCCTAACATTTGGCTTCCAACAGTGCTCTGGTTTATAAAGAGGACTTGAAAGGTGTTCCCTCAATATAGGAATCCTTATAGAAATATGTTAAACAAAAATAGTACAACTGTTGCGTTATTTTCCCCCATCTTGAAGACTACAAATCCCAGAATGCAATTCCACAAAATGATCAAAATCACTTGCAGGCTGTTTTTCAAGACATAGGGCCTCATTATGAGTGTGCCGGTCTGGTAACAATGGTGCCGGAAAGCCTACCGGCACTGTTGTTACTGGACTGGCACACTCTGAGTCTGCGGGATGGCACCCGCCCGCAGACTCTCATGGAAGCACCCGCTAACGGTCCCAGTGCTTCCGTCATCCCCATCCCCATTTCAGTCCTATGGGACTCAAATGGGAATGGAGATTAACGATTTTCCAGGTTGTGATCCCCCGTTGTTTCCGTAAAACCTGGCGCCGGAAAGAATCACAACTCAGGCGGCAGCTTGCCGGTTTTACTGTCACGGCTACCGCCGGAGTTGTAATGAGGCCTATAGACTCATAACAAAAGTGAAACGTGACATATTACAAAAAAATTAATGTATTTGGCACACCGAAAGCAAACAAATGAAAACTACAGAAATAGTTCAAAACTCTTTTTTGTTAACATATTTTAACTATCTTCTGTATCATCAGATTTGGGCTGCAAACTAGTTTCTTTTTTAGATTGAATCTGGTATCCTGGATTGGCGCTGGTCACGTCACACAAGGAATCAGGCACACCATCCTACACAACTCCTTCCCTTGCCCATCCCCTCTCAATCCCTCTGACTCAATTATATTATGTTCATTCCATGACAATGATTTGTTTGAACAATTGGTAACTTACTACATATGTGTAATTTGATCCATGTTGGAATGTTAACAAATCAACTATGTTTGTCACCATATTGTCTAAACGATTCTAGTGCCCTGTTTTGAAAAAGACCTTGTTATGGTCGAAACACGTTTCACACTTTGGGCACATTGATGATTTAAATGTACTTTTCTAAACATGCAATGTGAGTTGTTTCATTCAAAGAAGAATTTAGGCAATTATCCTGATTACTTGTGTGACGTGACCAGCACCAATCCAGGATAACTCTGGAATCTAGTTTCACAGTGTTAAGGCTTTGGGTATGCCCTATTGGTACCTGGGGCAGCTTAAGATCACGGCTTCCATACTAGCTACAGACCTATTTTTGATTAATTTTTTAGCGCTGATCCGTGCAGAGAGAGCAGAATTACCCAGTCTTTTTTATGCACTTTATGCACTTTCAGAGTAAAATCACCCTTTTCAATGCCTTCTTCAAAACAATGGCTCTTAAATGGACCATTCATTGTAAAGAACCTCCACTTTAAATGCTCTGCTAAAACAAAGAGTGTGCCAAGTCCTGAGAAGCCCCACACGGTCTGTTAGGCTGAAGGTGGCAGAAGAGAGTGAAAGAGGGTTGGAAGCCGACAGTGCCGCCGCACTGAAACAAACACCTGAAACAGCCCTCTGGCTGGAATCAGCGGAGCCCTGTATTACTTTGTATTCTCTTGGCAGCTGGTGCCTGCGGGCGCCTAAGAGCATGGGGCCCGAGGCAAGGACACATACTGCCCTTGCCTCGGGCGGCCTTGCAAACCAACTGTAGAAGCTTAATGTGCATGCTTCTCGTCTGTTCTTCTTCCTTTTTTCATATCTCAAGCCAATCTGAAAGCTTATCTCAAGGCGCCTGTAAAAGGCTACATTCCCAGCTTGCCTTTGTGATGTGAGCACAATGGGCACTAGGCAAGGAGACCTGATAGAGCACGCCCAAGTTGAGCCTTCCCTTTTATCCCACTTCACAAGCTCTAATCAGTTTAGAGCCCTTACCAACGGGATCGATTGTGTGCTTGGTGGCCTTCACCCTCGTTAGAGGCTATGGCCTTTTTGTCGGAACCACTAACTTGGGCTACTATATCATAACACAAAGTGGAGCCCCCCAAGGGGGTTCTAATGCTTCATTAATGGTCCTTTCTCTCTTTATGCACCCTTTACTTTACCTTGGCTCCATAATTAACTTGAGTCAGTGAAGTATTCTTATTTTTATTTCTAACATCCCCTCTATTGTTGATTTTATTTTCGCATACTTTTTACAGGTGACACATAAGCAAGAATTTTTAGAATCCCTACATTCAGTGCAACATTCTCTTTCTATCTTCTTTCTCTGCTTGGATCTCTAGCTGCATTTCTTTAAATGCATTTATGCTACCGCTGTCTGTATTACAGTCTAGCATTACAATAGATGGAGGAGGGGGTGGCCTGGAGCTCATGGCGGGTGGAAGCTGAGTCGCCGTGCTCCGGCCGAGACGCTGTATCTTGATCCTTTTGCCTGCCTGAAATTACATCTGGGACAGAAAGAACCGGTTCCGAGGGAAGGAGACCGGCCCCGGACACGATCCTGTGGTTTTCTCCTGGGTTTGGACCTCCAGACCCACTGATTTTCCCTGCAAAGGTCCCCCACTGCTGGCGGGACCCAAGATGGCGGCCATCTCCTGAAGCCGGCGCCGGAGGAAAACTCTAACCGCCTTTGCAGCGAAACCGACCCACAAGCTGCAGCCACGACCGAAAAAGGAAGGAGGAGCCCGCCCCTCCACCCGGGTCCGATCTGCTGTTGCTGCAGCGGCTGACTGGGGAGACAAGCGGGCGCTCCCGCCCAGGAAGACTGGGCCTGGGCCCTGGGCTCTGACATCCATAGCGGCCGAGGAGTGAGAACCGAAGAGACACCGTGAGTGGACACGCTGACCCCTTGGTGCAGGGAGCCCCACCATCGACATCAAAAGAAGGTGGAGGTGAGGAGAGCACTGGGTGAGGGCATAAACCAATCGAAAACCCCCAGCATAGGGGCCACAGCGCCGCACCATCAGCGTGCTGTTGTACGCCCCGCCGAGAACTTGAACGCTGATCCCAACAGGCCGATGCCTTTACAGAGGGGCTCCCACCCGCTGCCTCCCTGTTGATCCCTGGAGACCCGTGAAAAACAGTCCCCACATGCTGCAAGCTGACCACCCCGCCCCCGGAACCATAAGCTCCCCCAGCCCACACACTAAAATCACCGGGCCGGTGGGAGCATTGCTGAGGAGGGGACGTCCACTATCATCTATCCACACATAACCGAGTGGCGTCTCTGAACGTCCCTCATCATGGCGGCCAAGATTAAGACGAAAACAAGCACCATGGACACGTATGTATCTGCTAAAGCGAAAACTCCTCCGCAGCCACGCACTTCCACCCCCGAACCTCCCCAAGCAAAACCGGCGGACTCCCCCGAGAATCAAGCCCAGGTACTGGAGGCAATTGCATCACTGCGCACATTTATAGATTCCAGAATCGGGGAGTTCAAATCCGGGCTACAACTCATGCACCAGGATGCCCGCAACTTAACAGAAAGAGTGACCACTGCCGAAACAACCATAAAAGAAACGTCAGATGACACAGCGGAGCTGAAAGCTAAGGTGCTGGACCTGAAACGAAAGGTGTTCACACTTGAGGCCAGAGCTGAGGAGGCTGAGGGCCAGGCCAGACGCGCCAACATCAGAATACTTGGGGTCCCGGAAGGAAGCAAGGGCTCAAATCCGAAGGAAGCGAGGGCTCGAATCCGACAGCCTATATAGAAACCCTGATACAACAGTAGGTGGGTGCTGGAAGACTAATGCAAGGTTTCTCGATCGAAAGGGCGCATAGACCACTTCAGAAGAGACCCCCGCCGGGGTCGCATCCTCGCCCTATAATCGCTAAAGTACTCAGCTTCCAGGATAGAGAGACCATCTTCTGGCACTCCAGAGAAGAGGGCCTCATTGAACGTGGGAGCTCCAGGATAACGATCTACCCCGATTACACCCCGAAGGTCCAACGAGAGAGGAACTCATTTGTGCCGATTAAAGCCCGGCTCAGGCAACTGAACCTGAAGTACATGCTATTATACCCCTCCAGACTGAAAGTGATCCACAAGGGGAGGGCGATTTTCCTGGAATCCCCAGCAGCTGCCAACATGTGGCTGGAAGACAACAATCTAGCTGCAGATAAGGATCCTCAACCCACGGAAAACTGAAGAATGCCCTGCGCTTGAGACATGGACACATCCATGACTCATAAAGCTAACTCAGATGCAAGGCAAATGACCAAAGAGAAAGTAAAATCACCCAACAGTCAGCTACATAGATGTGGCCCTCGCTCGGCCCACGCCAGGCACAGAGGCCTACCCCCACGAACAGTTCAGGACAGGCCAGTTGCCTGACCGACCTCCCTCGTGCCTGACACCCGGATGGGTCCTGACGGTATGAGAGCGCCTGAGCACCAGCAGGAACTTGTCGTTGCTGGGCGCACCAGTTCCAGTTTTCTTAATCGTTTCGTTCACACCACAGTCCTTGAAATATTAAGAAAGGTGAACCATGGGACCGGAGGTCCTTGGGGGCCGAGGATGAGAAAACACCGGAACCCAGGAGGAGAGCCTCATCACCCGGAGAAGGGGCTGCCCCGTGAAATCTGGGGCGACCGGAAAGATGAAACCAAGACACCAACTCAATGGCACTCCAATTTAAGGTGATGACCTGGAATGTGAGGGGTATGGGCACCTACCTGAGAAGGAATCGGATCCACTCTTACCTGCGCAGGAAAAAGGTATAGATAGTGATGCTTCAAGAGACCCATCTCACGGAAGAATCCACAGCCAAATTATCTGAAAGATGGGGTGGGATCGGAAGAGGGGCGCCATACTCCAAATTTGCTAGAGGAGTGTTCATGTGGGTGAACCCGACAGTGCCCTTCCAGCTACTGGACTATAAAGCCGACAAAGAGGGCAGATATCTAATACTATGGGGAACTATCGAAACCACGCCAGTGTGCCTGGTGAACTCATACTTACCACAACACGGAATACCCTCACACCTCGAAATGCTTAGTGCTAAAAATGATTCTTCGCAGAGAGAGTGCGTTCATATGGGGTGGTGACTTCAATTGCATCAGGGACAGAGCTATGGACAGATCAGAGCCCCCCCCCCGTCTTTTAAATAGCCCTGCATCTAACGTGCTAAACACCACAATAGAGCAACTCGACCTAGTGGACATCTGGAGGGAACAACATCGCACTGAGAGGAGCTATTCTTATTACTCGGCCCCGCACAAGGTTCATACGAGGATAGACTATTTGTTCATAGATCGTGAGCTGGCTCAACAAGTAGACTCCACAATGTATCTAGGCAGAACCATATCCGATCACTCTCCGCTGATTATGCAATGGGCTCCTAGAGGATTCAGACCACCAATCCCGCTATGGAGCATGCCACCGGCAGCACTCACAGACCACGCATTGAAGGAGGAACTCGCTGCTAAACTCGAGGAATACCTAGACATTAACACAGGCTCAGTGTCAAGTTGGAGCACACTATGGGAGGCCATGAAGGTTGTGACACGGGGAGAAGTCATATCCGGAGCTGGTGGCATCCGCAAGCATTTGAAGTCGGAACTGGAGGATCTGGAGGATAAGATTACACACCTGGAATACGAAATCGACATCACGCCGGACACAGAAATAGAACTGAAGGGCACCTGGGAGGAATGCCTTTTGGCCTGGAATAGACTGTCTAAATTCGACTACACGACCTACATAGCCAGGGCGCACAAAGAAGCAGATAAACCTGGTAGAATGTTGGCCTGGCTGTGTAAACGCGAGTTCCCAAGACACCTCCCAACCGAAATAACAGATGAAAGGGGGACAACCCACAGGACACAACAAGATATTAACTCTGCATTTGCGGCCTTCTACTCCAAACTGTATGCCCACGACACCAAAATACCAGTGGAGGACATAAGGGCTACACTGGCAGAGATTGAGCTCCCAAGGCTGACGGAGGCCCAAAGCGAGCTACTGGACGCGGAAATCACTCCAGAAGACGTGACGGAGGCGATTAGATCGCTAGCCACCTGGGAGTGATGGGCTTCCGCCAGAATTCTATAAAGCGTATGAAGCAACCCTCACCCCGATACTTCACAAAGTGTATATGGAGGCATACGAAAACGGAATCCTACCCAACTCCATGAAAGAAACAATCATCATCCCTATACTTAAACCTAACAAACCTGTCGACAACTGTGAATCATACCGCCCAATCGCCATGCTAAACTATGACTGCAAGATCCTGACCACGATACTGGCTAAGAGGCTGGCAAGGGTGGTAGGAACCCTGATTCACGAGGACCAGAATGGTTTCGTTCCAGGACGCAATACTACCGCAAACCTGAGGAGGCTCCAGCACATCATGGCAGAGACCTATGATCGAGATGAAGACCTAGCGGTGCTATCGCTAGACGCCATAAAAGCCTTCGATTCCATCTACTGGGAGTGGCTGATCGAAGTACCAAGGGAATTCGGCTTTGGCAAGGGCTTTGTAAAATGGGTCGAGGTACTGTATAATTCACCAGCAGCGAGAGTGAAGACTGGAGGGACGGTGTCCAAAGCCTGGGCGATACAGCGGGGCACGAGGCAGGGATGCCCGCTGTCCCCGATGTTATACATACTGGGCCTGGAGCCAGTGGCCGCCTATTTCAGGAAACAACACTTTGACGCGGGCATTGAGCTGGGCAGTGACCACTCCATAATATCCATGTACGCGGACGACGTCCTCCTGTATTTGAATAACCCTCAGCTCAATGCACAAGTCGCGTTGGACATCCTAGACAACTATGCTCGATACTCTGGGATAACATTTAGCAAGCTAAAGTCGTGTGCGTTTCCACTGGCCAGACTCACGGATCTGGATAAGTCCGATCTACCAGACGTCGGGATACAATGGCAATTAGAGAAGTTTAAGTACCTAGGAGTCGATGTGTGTCATACCCCTGTACTCGCGCATGAACACAAAGCAGTGGGTGCCCTCCGCAAATCCATGAACTTTTGGTCAAAGCTACCACTGGCAGTGATGGGCAGAGCGGCAATAGTCAAGATGATAGTTCTCCCACGTTTTTTATATCACTTCACGAACGTCTGCTTCTACATCAGACCTCCCTTTTTCAAAAAACTGGACTCTCTAATCAAGGACTTCATATGGGGGTCATCCAGACACAAGCTCTCTTTACCTACACTTACGCTCCCGTACAAGGAAGGACGGATACAACTACCCAAACTGCAAAGGTACTATCTAGCTGCACAGCTCAGCCACGTGACGAAATGGCTCTCCGATGACCCGTCAGCTGAAGTGGGGCTCCTGCGACATGCGACCTCCAAGCTATTCCCCAAAGAAATGCTTTGGAACCCGACGAAACAAACATCTGAAGTTCCCATGATTGTTACCCTGGGCAGGCAGATATGGGCCAGAACTGGCTTCCTTCGGCAATTAAAACATCCCTACAATCCCAACACCCCCATTCTGGCGGATGTATGCAAAACTCAGGCGGACCTAGCGACAGCCAGGAAATGGGAGAGAGCCGGAATCTACACACGGGGAGACCTGTTTGAAGACAGCATGTTCAGAGAACTTGAATCGCTACAAGCTAATGAAGGCATCTCGAACACCCAATTCCTGTGGTACCACCGCCTCAAGCGGACAGCTAGGGCACAATGGCCTGTCTGGCCAGAGGAACCCCCACCGGACCCCCTCCTCCAGGAAATGTACGACCTAGCAGATGGTTGGAAGCCGGTCTCCCGCTTATACATCAAACTGAATGATAGATCCAATCCAAAAAGCGCATCCCTGAGACATAAATGGGAAACCGAATTGGGGATCACATGATCTGACAGTGAATGGGAGCGAATATTACTATACCCCAAAGAGGTGTCGCGGAACATTAGATTCAAACAAGTTCAACTGAATGTGCTATACAGAACATACATGACCCCACTAAGAGTTGCAACCTTTAACAAACAAGCATCTCCGAACTGCCCCTGGTGCGGAAATGACAAAGCGGACATGATCCACATGTTCTGGACCTGCACCAAAACGGCGAAATTCTGGTCCATGGTAGAAAGCACCTGCACCAAAGCGGGACTCACAAGATATGAATGGAACCCAAAGGAATGCTTACTGGGAGCCCATCCCAGACTCAGCTAATACAAACACCTGGTCAAACTAATGGACCTAGCCTGCATCCTCGCAAAAAGGTCCATAGCTATGGCATGGAAATCACCAGGGGGCCTGAGGCATGGACGTTGGCTTAGGGACCTGGAAAAGTGGACAGAGGCAGAGACCAGAGCCTGGCAAGATGGAATCAACTCAAGTGATGATAACTCCAATGACACCCTAGAATCATGGAGGGCCCTGTTGCGTGACATTCAATATGCTTCGGATCACAAACCCCCCTGAGTTCTCACCCCTACCAGAGACTTGCCTGGGGTCTACCCCCAAGAATGGACAACCCGGAAACTCAACCCCCGTGACCTTGGGTACACCGACCACCAGCCCCCCTCCCCCTCATCACAATTAAGAACAATACGTTGAGCTATGAAGACTGTGGTAGTTAATTAGTTGTTGTTCGTTTGTTATGTTACCGTTTGATGGTTATTATGTACTTATATAAATGCCAAAAAATACGTTTTAAAAAAAAAAGCATTACAATAGATGGATGCCTTATCGTTAACCTGTTCTTTGGACCTTTTTATTGATTTTGTCATATTGTCGCCTTGTAAATCTGGAGTAATTCTCCATCCATGCTTTTGTTAGCATTGAATGTAAGTAGGGGTTTTGTCGGTCTTACAGCCAGGAACCTAGAGTGCAGCATATGTTATAAATGCACTATTCCCGTTGACACCCTTTATGGTGTTTCCACTGTGTGCTCACATTTCCAATTTTCTCCTTGATATGCATTCATCCAAGGATCCATTTTAGGAATAGGAGATTTGTAACCACCAGAAGCTTAATCTTTTCCGATTAGTGCTGAATGTACAGAACTATTTTCCATAAATAGCAAAGAAATACAATCCCTAACCGAGTTTGCGATGACCTAATTACATATCTCAACCCCTCCACACAATACATGTGTGTTTGGGATAAGGGTTATAGAAGGTAAGCGGGGGGTCAAGGAGGTTTTGGTGAACACCTCCCCCCCACGAAGAGTAACAAGGGAGAGGGAAAAAGAAACAAAAACAATTTGTAAAGTTGGGTCACAAAAAAGGAAGGGTTGTTTGTTCTTCCATTGTTAGTGTCATGCCCTCCATCCGACCCACCAGTGATCCCAGTTCCCCCTTGGCCCGGATTCACCCCCCACTTACCCTCCGGGGCTCACTTTGGCGGTCCAGACCGGCTCGCACACAGCTACAGCAGCAGCTTCACGCTACTACTCCACAGTCACGACTGCGACCATTTCTTCATTGGCAGCTGCCGTGGAGATTAAGCCATCAAAAGATCAGGTTCGCTTCTTTACATCGTGCTGCTGGCGCTATCCGATTGCGTGACCTAAACTTGCGGTCCCGTGACCGGAACTCGCGATCACGTGACCTGGATTGGCAGTGGTGTATGTATAGCATACTCGGTGATGAGGCATTTCTCGCAAAACAATAACCATTATAGTTACAGTTGATGTCCTCAATCTGTATTTAGTATTTTGTTAAATCATAGGAACTAAGCTTACTCCACTATGTTTCCACTGTGGCCCCACCCTGGTCTGCACCCATTGCATTCATGTCACCCTCGAAAGGTGTTTGGAGTTTGTCTCCTGTTGCTTTGCCTCAACCTCGTATTGCCCAAGACCTCCCAGCACCCATTACAACCACTTCTACTATTCCTGGTTACCCTAAGATTTGCTTGAGCTTTCCCCCTGCTTCTATGTCTTTGTGTCTTTGGTCTCCTTTACCTGTGCTCATAGGTCCACATTCCTTTTATTAAAAATGTATTCCCAGCAAATGCTCCTCCCCCCTTGCTATCATGCCTTCAAACACCATTCTAACCAGCCTGTGTCCACGGCATCTGATCTGCGCACTATTTTCCCAAGTTCTCCACATGTTAACACAGTGAAGATCTGTCTGCATAAAATGATTTAATGAGGGTGACGCTTGAGTTTTTGAAAATCCTTGGCATTGCAATAGGCAAAATCACAATATTAAACATGTGTTCTTGCTTACAAACATGAGTGAATTGGAGCTTAAACATTTGATCTTGTTCAACAGAATCCCATATTACCAGTTGTGACACTGTTTTGAGAAAACAACCAGTGAAAAGTTCTTTTTTGGGGGATAATCTTGGTGCAGAAGAAGTCACAAGTAGCTCTGTTGCCTGTGGTCCAGGTACGGTAAGAAAAGCATGCTTAAAATGGTGCCTCACAAGATAAAACGATGTATTTAATTAACAAAAAATTGGAGTTTGTATTTTTCTTTGTTACTCTGCAGAGACTATCAGTGAAATTAGGAAAACATACCTTGACTCTGGTATTATAATTTTGCAACATAATTTTAATCACAGAAGAAAGAATTTTCTTTGGGTATTTTGTCTGTCTTCCTGCGACAAAGTTCTTTTTTCTGTGAGAACGCCCGTATGTCGCACTTTTTAGACTATCTGAAGGAAATACCCACTCCTTTGTAACATTAGATTATCGAGTATATCACTCGACAATCTCATTTTAAATCACCTCACCATAGGAGAACGTTTTGTAGACCTATCTACACAACTAAGAAACGGTGAAAAGGAATGTAGTAATATAAGCTCTTGTGAATAAGGTTGTAATGCTTTGCCCCATGTTTCTTACTTCTAACGTGAGGTGCAGATGTAGTGTTGACTCTACAGGGGGAGAGGACACTCTTCGCGTGTTTGAGTTTGTTTTTTGTTTTGGCCTAATTCATTGTTTATTAAATTACTTATTAGAGGTCATTGTTAAGGAGATTTTGGTGGCCCTCCCCCACATGTTTTTAAGCAAAGAGGAAAACTGTGATCTGCTAAAGCAATACTTACAAAGTTCTTCTTGTTTGTGGGATTCCCGCCAAATCCTTTCTGGAACAATCTTTATATTTGATATGAAGCAAAGAGATAAACCAGATGCATGGATGTTAGAACCTTGAATCTAACATGATTTGTTATGTTATCAAATGTTTCATTCGCAATCCTCACCTTGTAACTGTATACTATATTTAACCTTGCCCATACCCCCGCCTGTGAACGATGACTCTTGTGGTTTGTACGTGCCCATGTACCCCTCTTTCCTCACCTGCAACTCTGCCCCGTTGACTAATCTGAATAGGCCTGTTTGTTTACAATACAACCAGGGTCTTAAAAAAAGGGAACAAAATGCACTGTTCATTTTAACTCTTTCATTAAGGTTTACTTATTTGGAGCATCCCTGGACTCAAGAGGCAGTAGAGCATGTTGCAGACAACAGCGTTTAGATGCAAAGATGTGCACGGTGAGCAAAGTGTACAAGAAGGTTTCTGTGAGTTTGTGGTGTAGCTCAGTCATGTAAATTAGGCGCAAAAGCTGGATTGGGTGAAAGTAGGAACAAATTAATAAAATAGGGATTCATGGGAGGAGGGGGAAATTGAGTATCAAAAGGCATGCTTTCTGTCTGCTTTTTTTAAAAACTCTTTTTATTCAGTTTTGTAACATAATTAACAATACGTTTCCCCTACCCCAACCCCTTACCCAACACCTCAACATTCGGTGCAGACTGTTTGCGTGATATTTAAATACAAAACTCTTTGCTGTCTAAACCGTTGTGAGATACACTATGCGTTTGCATACCCAGATCTCAGAAGGGGTACACCTCGGAGGCGAGCATTCAACCACTGTACTGGAAAGTTGTGTCTGTGTGTACATCTGAAACCCTTATCAATTCCCTAGGTAACAAAGCTCTTGGGTAACAGACCACTGATGATGGTGTAGTACCCCATGGATCGCGTAACCTTAAAAGAGAGAGGGAGACACTATGACAAATCCACAGCTCATGGGTCAGAAGATCCCTCAATCTTCAATATATAGGATCGTAAAGGTGCCCAATAGTCTAGTGGTCTTCCATCCAGAATGAGCCAGAGTAGGAAGATTCATGCTTTTCACACATTATCATCAGGCTCAACCACTCCTTCAACGAAGGGGATCTCTGTCTCATCCAGGATTTGGCGATTACCGCTCTAGCAACCACCGATGTCATGGCGAGTAATAAAGATTTTCCATAATAACTTACTAGAAAGTCTGCATTCTATTAAAGACACGGAGGCAAGCATTATGCTTCTCTTTCTTTTATTAAACACATGAACAGAAGCTCAGCAGCAAGTATTTTATGCACCTGACAGCGAGCAAATAGTGCATGAAATATTAATAAAGTATCAACCATACAAAGACTCAGTCCAAAACTGTCTTTGAAAGAACCAAACTCCATTTCCCAGGAGACTTCACCAGAGTTCACCATAGGTCACCAACATGTGATACCAGTCCACCAATAGGCATACAGCTGCCCTTACTAACAGTCCTGAACATAATGTAACTTCCTCTTTCGAGGCTGCAAACTCGGCTGTTCATAAACCAATAGAACAAAACTGTAACTGAGACCATTTTGTGGAAGAAGAAATAAAGCCGATCCGGAGGTCAGGCGGACTTGTCTGTAGCCACTGTCAAGCAAGAAACAAATAACTAGGATTACTTCATGCGTATGACAACCCTAGTTCCCCTTATGGAGTTGGGAGAGAAATCAGTGTGTTATTCTGAAAAATATACATAGTCTGCAAATGGCAATAACCCCCCCCAAGCAATGCGAACAACTGCCCTCAAGTGTGTCTTGCGCCGCTATTTCTCTCACTGGGCGGGATAATGCTTGCCTCTGTGTCTTTAATAGAATGAACACTTTCTAGTAAGTTATTATGTAAAATCTTTATTCTATGGCAAGACCGAAGGCTCACATTATGCTTCTTTAAAGCTTACTTACCACGATCGATGCAGACTGTTCTACCGGTTTCAGGTAGAATTGCTTAAAGATTGACTCGCCTGCCCAATCAGCCATCCTCATGATGTCTTCTAAACTTACTCCAACCGGAAAGGCCTTGGAAGCCTTGGCCCCTCTCACAGAGTGGGCGCCAAAGTGAAGAGTATCTATTCCTGCCTGTGTTAGGGTCCAACGCACCCAGCATGCTAATGTTGGGGCGGAAACCGCTTTGTGTGGTTTGCGCAGAGCTATCAATAACTGTCCATTAGGAGAGGTTCTAAGAGGAGCTGTTACTTCTTCGTAGACCTTTAAGCATCTGACCAAGCAAAGCTTGGGCTGCTCTCTAAAGGCGGGGTAAGAAATCACCCTTGAGTTGCATTTCGTCCACCTGTGTATGTGGAACACTATACCATCGGGAGAAAAGGTCCTGCCTGCGAGTTCGAGAGCTCTCGCGTCCGAGACCCTCCTACAGGAGACCAAGCAGAGCAGCATAGTAAGTTTGCCGGAAAAGGCAGTACGGGATAACTCCTCATTAGGCGGCCATGAAAGAAAAAGATTGAGTACCTTATTAATGTCTCAAAGCTTGTTATAGCGGGACGGAGGCAACGCTGTAAGCCTAATACCCTTGAGTAATCTGCAAACAAGGTGATGCTCTCCTGCTGGAACCCCCTGGACAAGGTTGTTGCCGGCAAAAATTGCTGAGCGGTAAGCATTGACTGTCCTGTAGGCAAGACCTCTCTCAACTAATGAGCCTACGAAATTTAGAATTCCCTCTATAGGTGCTGAAACCGGATGAAACCCTCGGTTCTGGCACCATGTCCTCCAGGCGCTCCAAGAGTTGGAGTACCTCTTGAGGGTAGCAGGGGCCCAGCTTTTCTCGATGAGGCTGATTGGCCTTGAGTGACATGCCTGGAACTCTCCATCTTGACCTGAAATCCTCCAGGCTGCTAGGATCAGTGACCCACTGAGGAGAAGGGGGTGACGATGTCCTGATGGATCCAGTAGGAGAACTGGAAACTGGGGTAGAATGATTGGAAAATCAGAGGAAAGTTCCAGTTCCAGAAGGACTGGATACCAGGTCTGAGCCGTCCAGAACATGGCTATGAGGACCAGCTCTGTTCGTTCCTGATGGGCCTTCGCCAAGGTCCTCGCTATCGTGGTAAAGGGGGGAAAGGCATAATGGATCCCCTCTGTCCAATGCTGCAGGAATGCGTCTGTCACAGTCGCTGCTGGATCCGGTCTCCAGCTGTAAAACTCTGGTAGCTGAGTATTGAGGCGGGAGGCAAAGAGATCTTTGGACATGGGGCTCCAAAGTCATTGGAGGCAGAGAAATATGTCCCTGTTGGACCTCTAGTCACTGTAATCGGTAGAATGGCGGGAATGCCAGTCCGCTACCACGTTTCTGAGACCTGGGAGATACTCCGCCGTGACGGAGATCCGATGTGCCAGACAGAAATGGCAAAAGTCTTTGGCTAACTCCGCTAGAGGCCTTGATTTGGTGCCACCCAGATGATTGATGTACCTTACTGCTTAAATGTTGTTCATTTTCAGCAGGATACTGCAACTCACTCTGCCTCTGGCAAAAGAGCACACTGCGAAAGAGCCCGCAAGAAGCTCCAGCCAGTTTATATGCATTTCCAGCTCCTGAGGAGACGAAGTCCCTCCCGTGGCTACCAAGCCGCATCACGCTCCCCAACTGGAGCGGCTGGTGTCTGACTTGATGACAATATCCGGGGTGGATCCGAAGATGGCTCTGCCGTTGCAGGCTTCCATGTGCGTGAGCCACCAGTTGAGTTCTGTTCTCGCCAGAGGCAAGAGTGTCAGACGCTGGGAGTAGGAGAGTCTGCGTCTCAAATGCTGGCCTTTCAGCCTCTGCAATTCTCGGTAGTGAAGAGGACTGGGAAATATTACTTGGATGAAAGAGGATAGGAGACTTATTACTCTTGCTAGTTCTCGAAGAGATATGGGGTTCCTCTGCAGGAGTCTGCGAATCTCCCGTCGGGTGGAGTGTATTTTGGCCCCAGGGAGACGAAGATGCGAAATCTGGGTATCCACCACGAACCCTAGAAACTCTATATTCTGTGATGGACAAAGGACTGATTTCTCCCAATTTATGAGGAAGCTGAGACTGTGTAGCAGGTCTATGGCCAGCCTGACCTGCTGTTCTACCAGGGCCTGAGATTGAGCCATGAAGATGATGTCGTCCAGATAGACTATTAGTCTGACGTCCTGCTCTCTTAAATGAGCTACTCTGGGCCTTAGGAGCTTGGTAAAAGCCCAAGGTGCCGAGGAGAGACCAAAAGATAAGCTTGTGCACTCCCAGTCTCGGTGTTTCCAGGAGAACCTCAGATAGCTTACGTGCACCAGATGTATGGGCACTGCAAGGTAAGCGTCCTTCCGGTCCAGGCGCATGAGCCAATCGTTTGATCTCAAGATGTCCCTGAGCATGTGGATCCCTTCCATCTTGAAATGGCGGTAGACAATGAAATCGTTGAGTGCCCTTAGATTTATCACTGGGCATACCTTCCGCTTCCTGCACACCAAAAATATGGGCTGAAGAAGCTGTCCTGGCTTGAGCAGGGGCGAATTGCCTGTTCCAGATATAAGCTGCGTATTTTGCTGTCTAGTGCTGCCTCGTCCGCTTCGGACATTACTATCGGGGCGGGGCGACAGGCTTGAAAGGGTTGAGCGAATAATTCTAGGCGCAGACCGCAAGCTGCGTCCCTGACCCAGGCGTCTCCTGACGAGGAGCCCCATGCTCGCGCAAAGAGAGCTAATCTCCCTCCTATGGGCGTTTGTGGTGCGGACGCTGCTATGGATACACTGACCTGTGGATTGTTGCTGGGCTGGGTATCTTGCGGCTCTTCTCCAGCTGCAACCTCTTCCTCGCTCTCTTGATGGGAAGAAGGTGTCCGAGAGGTCCTGCCAGGCATTGTGCTGGTCCCTGGAATGTTGAGGTCTTCTATCAAATGAGTACCGGCCAGAGGAGCGACCTCTACCTTGTCCGGCCCTGGAGAACATTTTGTAAGCGAAGACCCTTTTAATGGAGGCTTGAGCCTTGTCCGAGGCGGTAAAAGTGCTGACAGATTTTGACATTTCTTTCATAAATGGATCCCCGAAAAGCAAACCCTGGGCTGCCACTCTGGATTCGGTGTCTGCTAACTCACCCAGTTTAGCATCAATCTTGAACACAATGCCCTTGCAGTGCTCAGCAGATATGGTACAGCTGGCATTTCCTAGCAGACAGAGTGCTTGTTGGGCCCAACCTGAAAGTATCACCGGGTCAATGGAGTCCCCTGTATCAATGGCTGCTTCAGCTAGGTCCATTATTTTCGCCAGGGGACCAGTGACGTCCAGGACTCTGTCCTGGCAGGATTTCCAGGCATGGTCAATGTCCTTCCTTGGATCTTAGACATTCTTACCTAGAAAAGTGATCATCTTGGAGTCTAGCTCCAGAGTTAGAGCCACCTTCCACGGAATCTCTGCGAGGGGGCATTCTGCTCTGAGTCTGGCTCTAACCTCTTTATCCAGTGGCTTACGTAGCCTGGCCTGGATATATTCCATTGTTCTTGACGACAGTTCCCAGTCAGTAGATCTGGGATGCACTAGATCTTCCGGCGTAAACGTGTCTCGTGCTCTGGGTCGGGGCGGGCTGTCCAATGCTCTAATAAAATACACTCCCAAGTCTTGGGCTGAATTGTGTGCGCAAATATTTGATCTGATAGCACAATCAAATATCCTACCAAACTCGTGGCAACCAGCGATATTGATCCCTATTTATAAGCAAGGCGATTACTGCCCAATCGCTTTGCTAGATCCTTTAGGAAAAAAGTACGCCTCATTTCTGCTAAAAAAAAAATTATTAACTTGGGCAATGAACAATAACCGGCAAGTGATGAGACAAACTGGATTCATGGATTCATTAAAAATGTTGGTACCAACATCAATTTGTTCCTTTTGAACCTGTTAAAACATGAAACTATAAGAACAAAAACAAGGATATATGCAGCATTTATTGATCTACAGCTTGCATTTGACATGGTTAACAGGCAGGCATTGTGGGACAAACTGAGACAATGGAATTGTCCTGTAGATATAGTAGAACCTATAAAACAACTGTACAGTAATACCAGCATACAAATCCGCATGTCAACAGATGGAATAGTAACTGCGCCAATTAATGGTTGGAATGGGTTGAAAAAGGGGTGCCCCCTTGTCGCTACCCTTTTCGACCTTTATACATCAGATTTTGAAGACTCCATGAAAGTACCAACAACCAACCCACCAAAACTTAATGCTGTCCAATTGCCCTGCATTATGTATCAGGATGACATTGTGATATTTGATAAAACACCAAGAGGCCTGCAGATAAGCCTCAATCAGTTGGAATTATATATGAATCAAAATGAACTAAAGATTAACATCCAAAAAACGAAAATGATGCCCCTAACTAAGCTGATGTCGAAGCGAACCAATATACAAGCATGGTTCCTACAAAACAACAAACTGTTGCAAGTAACCACCATGAAATATTTGGGCATTTGGATTAACCAGTCAAAAATCGAAACTGAATGGGTGGTCCATCTTAAATCAAAGGCGCATTCTCTAGCAAGACAAGGCGCTATTATCCATCGTAAATTTGGAAAATGTTCTGTGAAACCGGTGATATCTTTTTACAGGCAGAAAGTGGCAGCAATTTTGGCATATGGAGGTGAGACAATGTTTAAACTTGACCACTCAATCTGGCAAAAGTTAGAAGCAATTTTCTAGAGGAAAGTCTTGTCGTTACCTCCTGCTTACCCCATGCCACGCATCAGGTATGAAATTGCCACGCAATATTTACAGTCCATAATGACCGGGAAACAACTCAACCCGTATAGGAAACTTTTGAGCGAAGACCAGATTCCAGCAATGGATGTATTGTGCCTCAACCACATCTCTTGTAATGATATAGTATTGAACTAATGGAAATGTGCCATGGACGAAAAACTTCGAACGTCAGACTTTTCGATTGAAATGCTGACACAGCACCCACAACATGCTAAAACACGGATCATCAGAAATGACTGGATAAGTACACTACATCTCAAAGCCCAATATCAGATGGATGTATATTGCGAATGTGAGATCCGACCGATAAATCGTATGCCAAACTATCTCGTACTCTTTCCGGATCAACGGATTTGCGTCACCTTTTTGAGGCTTCGTCTGAATTTATTACTAACACGAGAACTACTGGTCATAACAAAACAAATTCCAATGAATTTAGCGTTCTGTCGATTCTGTAAACAAAGCGAAAATACAGAATCGCTTTTTCATATAATAATGGAATGTACTGCATTGACTGAGAAGCGTAATTTTTTCAGGGACCTTTTTTTGTCATCCAATAGACAGATGGAACCTAAAGAGTGATGCAACGTAGTTATCCTCATAGAGGCGGGAGGGAGAAGTCGAAACGATTATTCCCAAATTCCTCATGCCCTGGGGGCACTAGCGAAAGTCGGTGCTGATATCAGCTGGGAGCACCGAGGGGGTTAGCGGAAGTATCTCAAACTTAGCCCAGTTTATACACAGTCCGGAGAATCCCCCGAACGCTGAAACCTCTTGTACCAATGCCTGTAAATTTTGTTTGGAACATTTCACATACAGCAAGAGGTCGTCGGCATAAAGGGAAATGTAGAAGACACATGCGTGTATCCGCACTCCTCTATGTGAGTGGAATTCCCTGATGGCGCAGGCGAGAGGCTTCACCGCCAGGGCAAAAAGGATAGGGCATAGGGGGCAGCCCTGCCGCGTACCCCTTGTAGGAGAAATGGCATCTGAAGTCCGCTGATTAGTAAGGATTAATGCTTGTGGGATGTGTATAATTGCCAGATCCTGCGTATGTAGTTGAGACCCAGTCCAGATCTAGCAGGACCTCGAACAGGAACGGCCACTCGACATAGTCGAAGGCCTTCTCTGCATCGAGGGCTGTCACCACAATAGGGACCTCCTCGTTGATATTGTGCATCATGGAGAGGAAGCGTTGAAGATTGTTCTGTGTGGTGTGGACCTACCCGGGATAAAGCCGGCCTGGTCCGGGAGTACCAGAGCCCCCATATGAGGTAGTAGTCTACCTGCGAGCAATTTGGCAAGGATCTTGTCAGTGTTAATAAGTGAAAGAGGCATGTACTAGGCGCAGTTGTGGGGATCTTTATTCAGTTTGAGCAACAGGGTAACTGCAGCTTTCCTGGTGGACTTTGTGAGGAGTCCGGCGGATAGAGAAGCCTCAAACATACTACACAAGTGAGGGGCAAGTATTTCAGCATATTCCTTATAGAACTCGGCTGAGATACCGTCCTGCCCTGGGGTCTTTCCACTGGGTAAATCCTGTATAGCCTTACATATCTCCTCTGTGGTGAATGGGGCATTCAGTAGGTCTGCTTGGGCGGGATCCAACTAGCCCAGGGCCAAGCAGTCCAGGTATAACCTAATATCCTCATTTAGTTGAGATGAATACAGTAGACTGTAGTAGTCACAGAACACCTTATTAATTTCCGTTGTGACGCGTGCCAGTGCCCCATAGGGTTCTGCTACCTCGAGTATTTCGCCTGGGCCCTTTTTTTTCCGAACTGCCCAGGCGACTGTGTCTGCCACCCTCCGCGTAGTTGGTCATGAGGACAGGGTCCCCTAAGAATGTATCCTCCCGCTGCGCCAATTCAGAGAACTCGTTGCGCCTCTCACACAGTCCCTCGGAGACCTGTGGGTTCGTACTCCAAGTATATTCTTGCTCAAGTTCCCTTATCTCCTCTTCCAGACGGGAAAGGGACGACCTCAGGGATTTAAGAACTCTACCCTCCCTGAAGATGCAACTACCCCTAAAAACCACCTTAAATGCCTCCGAGATGGTCCTGTCATCCGGGACCGAGCCAACATTAATATGAAAATAGTCGACAATGTCCTTATGTAGCCCATGACGGAAAACAACATCCTCGAGGCCCTGGGGACGGAAGCGCAGCTGAGGAGGGCGGCGCACCACCGTCGGTATGGGTATGACGCCTAAGACAGGGGAGTGGTTGGATAATATCCTTGGCAACATTTTGGTACTTTGAATGGAGTGGGCAAGGGGGAGGTAGAGCATTATGTAGTCGATCCTGGAGTCTGTGCCGTGTACTCCAGAGAAGAATGAAAATTCTCTTGTAACCGGGTGTGTGTGCCTCCATATGTCGTCCAGCCCCAATGACTCAGCTATGTCCCACCAAGCTAAAACCGCCCTGGGGGGACAGTTTGCGTAGTGATAGAGCAATCCATATCCAGCGTCAGTGCCATGTTAAAGTCCCAGCCCAAATGATCTCTTGTGTGGAGAATTTGTGTTTTACTGCGGCGCAATTCTGAAAGAATTCAGGCAAGTCAGTATTGGGGGCATATATGTTAACAATCAGAACCCTCATACCCAAGCACTCCCCTGCAACATAGATAGCTCCCCTCAGGGTCCATCACCTTATTGTGTAAACGGAACTGTAGGGACTGATGTAAGTAAATTGCAACAGCCCTAGATTGGAATGAAAATGGGGCTCCATATCGATGCACCTCCCAGCCCCTGGCCGCAGGAAGGGTTCAATCCGCTAGAAGGTGTATCTCCTGTTAGACATAAAACATTGACTCCATGCTGTTTTGCGTGGTTAAGCACCATTCCAAATGTTTTGCTGTTAATGACCCCTGCAATATTCCAGGACATAATCGTAAGGGAGCTACAGGCCATTGTGATATAAACCAGCGAGCACGGCCATGATGTCCATTACAACCATGAGTAAAGTATTGTATACGTGTATTTCCAGCTTAACCATGTGTACTTTAAGCAACGTGACTTCTAACTCTTGAGTTATGAACTTGTGTGCACCATGTGAAAACCCCAACATCCCTTGCCCCCCAACCCCTAACTCACACCAGAAACATAAACTTACCTGCATCAAACCCACCCCCATCAAAGAACACAACCGAATCTTACACAGTGGCTGCGTATATGGGGAGCCGACCGCGGCTGTAGTGCTCAAGTGACCAGTGCCAGTTAGATATTTGCTCCAATGGTATATTTAACAGAAGTGGTTGCAGCCTGGGGACCCTGCCTGGAGGACACACCACATCGTAGGAAAGCCCCAGGAGTGTTGACACTCGGGGGACCTAGGTTCATCACTGGTATCAGGCAGTTCTGACACAAATCTGTCTGCTGAAGCTTGGGTGGTGAAGAACCCAGTCTTTCCTTCGTGGGCTACTCAGAACTTAGCAGGGAGTAACATTGCATATTTAATGTTCTTCTTCCTGAGCTTATTTTTCACCTCTTGGAAAGTCTTCCATTGCTCCTGGACCTGTGGGCTGAAATCGGGGAAGAGCCTAATAATAGAGGAGCCGGAATGTAGGTCCCCTTTATCCCTGGCGGCTCTAAGGAGAATATCCCTGTCCCTATAATTAAGGATCCTAGCTATCCGGGGCCCCTGGAGGAGGCCTAATGGCAAGGGAGCGGTGAGCCCACTCAACAAAGAATTTCGAGGACAGAGGGGGTGATCGAGGATATTAACAAGAAATTTCTCGACAAACAGTTCCATATTGTCGATGTGCGTGGACTCCGGAACCTCCACAATGCAGACGTTATTGCGACGTGATCTCCCCTCTAGATTAACATTCTTGGCTTCCACTCTGTGGACTGACTGCTGCAAGGCAACCACCTCCCTCTGCAGTGTCACAACTCTATCCTCGTTCTCCCCTATCCGCTGTTCTGCTTCGGTCATGCGACTGCATAATTTGTTAATTTGTATAGCTGATGTCTCGACCTTGCAGGTTAACGTGTCTATTTTTGACCCAAGGGAGTCTGTGCCACTTTTCAAGTCTAGGAGAGTCTGATTCAAAGTGGCCACATCCACGCCGGCAGTGGTAGAGGCCACAGCCGGGGAGGGCAGTGGGATTATCCTGGCGAGCAAACTGTTCCATCTTAGCTTGTTTTTTATTGTTCCCCATTGTGTTATTTTATACCAAGGGTTTGCGAGGGTCAGAGATTGGAGTACCGCCGCTATCTTCCTTGCCTCTAACGTCCCAAGGTGGCGGCTAGCAGGTCTCCAAAGCTATGTTCTCTCTCAGCGGCCCTCCAGATGTAGCCACCAGAGCGCATGGACATGGGAGGCCCCCACAGTGGTGCACACACCT
This sequence comes from Ambystoma mexicanum, assembly GCF_040938575.1. NCBI lineage: Eukaryota > Metazoa > Chordata > Amphibia > Caudata > Ambystomatidae > Ambystoma > Ambystoma mexicanum. Next base: position 1,110,752,145 of record NC_090921.1, on the reverse strand, counting down.
CAGCGTTGGAATGCCTGTCACATCCACAGACACATTCAACCGCAGAGGAAGCAGCCGGAGAAGTTTGTCCCTTGCAAGGCAATGGAGAGCAGTGGGTGGACACCAGTCAGGTTGTGCGCACAGGAAGCCTTCCACTGTGCGTGGCATCACCCAACAAGCACACGGGCACTGTGTTTATGCAATCTGGGATCAGCTGGTGGATCTAGCAGTGCCCTCTGCACCTCCAATTTTGAAATAAGAAAGTTGCATGTAGAGGCGCGGGCCACCGACTGTGCTTTACAACGCCCGACTGAAGGCTTGCTCCTGGCAGCTCCTCCGGCGGTCCGACCCACACACGAGGCTGGAAGCAAAAGAGTGGATGTAAAAGAAGTTGTTCGATCCTCACTCAGCCTGCAGGGCGATCAACTCAACCACAGCGGTGGGGTCCCGGGGTGCAGCCAGGCCAGCCCGCACTCCTGGCACCTGAGGCGGGAATGGCGGTAAGAGGCCCGGGTCACTGGCCGCGCTCTCTGCTGTTAAGGAGGGGATGTGCGTCAGGCAGACCCCCACGCTGTCCGGCACGCACAGTGGACGAAGGGCCCAGGAGCAGGAAGTAAAGGAGTTGCAGGTGCCACACTCCGCCCGCAAGGCACATCAAGTACCTGGCCATAGTGGAAGCCCGGGACACGGCCAGGCCATACAGCGGGACATGTGCTGCACAGCGTATTCCCAGTAGGCAGCAGAGGAAGAGGAGCGACTGCGGGGGAAGATGCAACGACTCACTACGATGTTGTTGGGAAGGCAGCCACTGGCGTCCCAGCCATCAGAAGTCACGCTATGCCACAGTCCACTGTCAGCATTCGGGACGAAGTGTCAGCAAGCCAGGAGATGGGTGGCACACAACAGCACGCGTGTCACGAGGCAACAGGGATCCAGGTCGTGGCCACCACACGATCCCAACAATGGTCGTCCGGGCGTCGCAAAAGAGATTACCTTGAAACGTTCAATCTCTTGAATGCAGCGCCGTCCTCTCTGTCACATTAAGAGGAATGTTAGAGCAAGATGTGAAAGGATTAATATAGGCACTGAGAGCGAGCTCTCTCAGACAGCAGCCATCTTCCGCAACAGCGGCCTCCCACCCCCTTCCATCTGCTTCCTAAAGGACTGGCGTGAGTGAGAATCTTTAACACAGAGTTAACAATTTTTCTAGTTTACTAGTTCAAACAAGTTAGATTTTGGAGAGACTATTATAATGGTGATGGAGATGTTTATTCCAAATAGCTTTTGAATAATAACCAGAAAGGTTAATTTCCAAAAGTATTTTTTTGGACCATAAAATGGTAATAAAATATTTGAAAGTATCTTCTGAAATGCAGTCACATTAACTTCAAACTCCACCATATCTTGCTAGCCTCGTTCCCATGTTACTGATCGGATTGCTCATTTGTATACATAGCGACAAAGTCACATGTTTTACGGCCAGGATGTCAGATTGGGGAACACTGGGGCCCAAGAGGAACCACCACTGTGATGTGATCCCTGGATGTGGATGTGACAGTTCTTCAGTTCTTCCCTGACTGGGACCCTGGATGTAAACAAACCTGAGGATAGCTCAGAATCCATGGGTTAAAAGCAACTCCAGGCAGCCAGAATCTCAGGACACCCGAGAGAGAACCCTTAGGGGAAGGGTAGAACAACACGCTTTAGGCTCCTTGTGAAAGTGTGTCCAGGATACCGGTGCTAAACGCCACTCTATCCCGATCCCAATCGGGATACAACCAGCCGGGATTCTATGAAGCATTTGGCAAGAGGAATGGAAGGGGAGTTGGATAATCATGCTCCCAGACTGAGAAACCGCCTGTCCCCAAATCAGCAGACCAGTGTGTTGGAGAAGTCACCATTTTCAGGAGTCGCAACCAATCATGTCAGACCAGAGAATGCTTTGAGTGATCAGAAAAAAGACATGCACTTGAATTATTTTACAAAAAGACGTCCCTCGCCAACCCTAGAGCACTATCAGCACCAAATACTATCTATTAGTGCATAAGATGGCTGTAGAAAGTGTCCTGAAATCACAAAGAATTCCTGTGTGTTAATACCGACTGTTTCTAATCCAAGATAAGAATGGAGGCAAGAGGCCAATTTGGACTTGACATCTGAACAGATTAAGCAAAAAGCAAACATTCTAGATGATGAAGGCAAGCGTCCCCAACCAGCACGATCCTCCCCGCAATGAGAGACAATGAAGGACTCTCCCAGGATGGGAATAAGGCCAAGACAAAGTGCGGGTGAGCGTAAATGGGAGTTTATCAATCAGAATAGGGCATGCAAAGAACTCTGCAAACTCTGAGAGCGCTCTGTCTGACTATAGCAAAGACAGGCGTATATATTTACAAAAAAACGTCATCAGAACCTACATTCTATAGGGGGCACAAGTTCAATGGGATTGGGTGGCGACGACTAGCTATAGGTGCTGCTGCGATGTGGTTGGCCTTGGCTGGAGGACGTCACTGGTCAGCCTCATGGGTTGGGTTGGGCCTGGTAGGTCTGCTGGGTTCATCCGGGCGGTGTCGTTGTGCCACTGTGGCCAGTGTCAGAGATGAATGTCTTTTCCTGATTTATTTGCCCTAGGCCATGCACACCGCAGTCATTCAGTTTTTGCAATATTATCTTCTTTAGTAAATCTTTCAATAGGTTATTCTACAGGTTAATGCAACACAGGAGGAATGCACCTTGAGAGGGGTTTGATGACGATTCATTAGTACATGGTTACCAGTGTCCTGTTGACCGGGTACCATAGGTCGTGGGGCTAGGTCTACATGTCTTTTTGTCTTGTTAGAAGTCGTTATGAATGTGCTGCTGTATGTTGCCATAGAATTGGGTGTCCTAATTTTACAGGGGCCATAAACCTAAGGTGATCCGGTGGGTTGTGGGGTTTAAGAGAGGGCGCCTTTGGATTTGTGTATTCAGGCAGAGGTTTACTACTGGGCTGTAAATAATGCAGGTGGCGGGCCGTGGCCTTGGGTGCTGCAGAGGGGACTACAAATCTTTGAAGCGGCTCCAGCCTAGTTGGGGGAGGCGGAGCAGCGCGGCGCGGGCCTCTGCCCTCTCGTCTGGCAGGCTCCACTGGGTGGGAGGGGGAATGGCCTTGCATAAACTCACTAAGGCATCTTCCTCGTGTGTTGCCGATTTGCAGTGAAAGCATCATAAACATTCAAATAACATACAATACTAATTGAGTCATTTCAAAGCTCACATCTTAACATTGCTAATGCCTCTCGAATTTAGCCAGTCCGAGCACATTATTTGTACACTATGTTAACTACAACATTGTGTTATATGCATATACATTTGCAGTTAGTGAGGTAGTAGTGAGGTTGGTGGAGCACATAGGAAATGACTTGCCACCGTACATGACGGTAGTGGCACATAAGGGGCTTGGACTTACACACATGGAGGGTGCATTCTCGCGTGTCCTTCACATGAGCCCTCAGTATGGTTGCATTTGTCTTTCTTTGCCCTCTAGCAGCATTAGTTTGGCTGTGGCGCGAGACCGTGGGGTGTAAGCTTTTCAATGAGGCACATAACAAATAACCCCCCGGGACACTTTTATTATTTGCACACAACTGCAGTGGTGGGGGTGCTTCATTGCTTATGCCATGTGAACATGTATTCTGCCCTATCTGTACGTTTTACAAATTTTCTAATCAAAGGGGTTTGTGGAGAAAATGCACGTATTGCAAGTAGTTTTGGCATTAGTATTTGGGAACTTTTGCTTTTATTAAAGGACCATTTTTCAGTTCTCTTTCCACCCAGGCTCTGCTGGCCGGGTCATGCTGTCATGCTGGGAGCAGCGATACACTGCGGAAGGTGAAATGTTACAGTGTTGGTATCTTACACTAGCTCATGTCCGTCTCGTTCGAGGGAACGGGCTCACAGCGGATCTGCCAGGGAGCTGCGGCCACAGGGATAATTGAAACTCTCCAAAGGTGGGGGCTGCACTACAGTGCACCGAGCTCACACCATCTTTATTAGACAAAATGGTTTCTGGGCCTAGCTAAATTCAATACGTTTGGGCAATGTCTTCAGCAGGTGAGCCATCCACCACCTGGGCTCTGGTGGTAAGGAGGGGACGCCCGATGAGCCATGGCCCTCACCTGGGGAGGGGATGTAGGCAAGGGGGGTCTTTTGGACCAATCCTCCCCTACATTGACCACACTACACCAAGTCATTCTATGGGTTCCATGGATTCTGAAAGGTGATAACCATCTACCCACTATGCATATGCAAATCAACTATTTTTATAACTTCATGTATCAATCAAAGAGTCCGTTCCTGGCAGCGAAGAATTTTTGTCTGCACCATTTATTTAGTGGATGAAATTTCTCACCAATTCTGTTTGCAGCTAAAAATCATTGTGCATGTGTATGTATGCAAAGTAGTTCTCAACAATATATATGTGCTATAGAATTGAATAGCTGAATCATATTTGCACAGTTTATTATGTGCCAAAGTGCAATCAGTAGAATATACCACACACACCCATGCATGAACAGATGTGTGATCATTATTGCTGGCTAAAAGTACATTTAGCGTAGTCTCATAGCTACATTTGTGGACATTTATTCCACAATAGTGCGCATGGCATGGACAGAAACAGAAGTCCATGTATGCACACAACACATGTGACTTCAGAATAATCCTAGCTACGGTTTCAGGAGGCTGCGAAACCTACGCCTGCAACAGGAGCAGGAGGCAGCTGTAAGTGAGAGCAAGTTAATTGTAAAATCTGTGTCTCATTTAACTTTTACCTTAATTGTAAAAACTAAACTCTAGAAATGAATATATAACACTGAACGCTCATTCTAAACTGTGTCTAAACTTACTGTAAGCTCCAAACTGTACTATATACTAAACTATAATGTGCTGTACACTTAAAACCATATACCTGTACATGGTGACCTAAAAATGAGGAGGTGTGCACATATAGAGTGACACTAGGGATGGAGAATACGTTTTAATTTTCAGTCATTTGCCATTACTGTGGTAATCGCAGGAACAATTCTTGCAGCAGTGCAAAGCAGCATTACCGGGATCCCATGTCCACTACTGAGAGTCAAATGGTCCCGACCTCTCGCCACCTTAGTCCGGTGTGGACGGTGTGAGAAGAAGTATGAGCGATCACTGTACTGAGCCACCCTAGGTTTCTAGAGCTCCTATAGCACTGGGACTCAGGATGGCTCAAACAGGAAGTACCAAGAAAACAGTCACTGGAAAAAAAACTTTTGTGGTCCTGGAGCTGAATATCAGGTCCACATAGTTTCCAGGGTATGGTATGCAGAGGTAGAAGTAATGTGAAAGGTTCCCCTAGGCTTCCAGGGAGCAGGAGACCAAGGCCTCTATCGCTGTGTGTTTCAAAGCAACAATAAGGTGCAGGAAAATTAGGGGAGGAATAACAGGAGTGGAGCAACTAGAAAGAAAGGAAGCAGGCAAGGGCTGGAAAACACAGAAGGATTGGCCAGAGAAGGTACTTAATGAAGGACTAACAAGGAACTTATGAGGGCCAAATAAGAAAGGAATTACCTGTGTTGAGTCACGCTTCAAAATCCTCTGCGGTTCCTGAAAACAGAAGACAGCATCTTAGCTCTACGTGTTGTGAAATCCTCCAGCAATCCCAGAGAAACCAACCTTGTGGAGTGGAACGAGAAGAGATCCTGACAGTACAGTTATGTTTCTAAAGGAAACTATCAGGAGACATGCATTGCTGAAATGAAAGAAGGGAGAAAAAAGAAGGGACGTGGTCATTTATAACTAAATGGGATAGGTGCCACATCTAGTGGCCAATGATCCTTTAGCTTAATTGGTACAGCGTGGACAGTTAACTTGGGTACTTAATAGTGAGGAAGACATGAGCCACAATCTTTTATCCAAATCTTTGCAGAGTGGACAATGGCCACAACCAAAAGCCGTGGCAACTTGGCCATTGATGAGATATAGCATAACAAAACTCTTCAAAATTGTGTGAAAAATATTTAGTTACAGTTAAGATTTATCAGAACAAAACCCATGAAATGTGGCTGTTGTGGGAAGTGATAACAATCCTCTAAGCCCTACATATACATCAGTCAGGGTTGACATACAAAGGGGGGGGGACCTCAGAGTTAAGATTGTCTTCACTTCCCACACTCACCAAATGTAATGTGTTTTGTGCAGATACATTTATTTTGACTATCTCTTAACTACATTTTCTTCAGTCAATATGTGCATATACAGTTTCAACCCTGACTCAAATTATTTTGATGATCACATTGTCATGCAAAATAAATATCATTATCACTTTTCTCTGTGGGCGATTAGATGGCCTGTGAGAAGACATTTGTCAAACATTCTGCATCAAGATAGTCTTGTATGTCACACATAATAACCTCAAAAAGGTGCAGATTCAGTAGGTAATTCTCTCACTGTTTAAGCTAATGCTTTATGCTGTGGCAGATCAGAAGGACGCAGACTCTGATTTTCCATCTCACTGATAATTTTATGAAAGTAAAGAATCCATTCCTATCTTTCCCTATGCTATGGGGTTTCCCTACCTAACAAAACTAACTGAGGTGCTTGTCAATTCTCAGAGAGAGTCCAAATAGAATCTGTCCAATGTCCAAACTAACCCTATTCTAACCCTACCACTATTATAACAACCAAAACCAGGAGAATATCTCCCTTCTCCTGAATACTGGGATTTCACACAGTTCAGTTCAATAAATGATCTTTAAGTAGTTTGTGGCAAGTGTTTTTATCAGTTCATATAATTTTGGTACAGGGTTGTTCAACTTCTGATTCTTCTCTCTCATGTAGCTATTCTCAGTTTCTCTCTTGCTCTTTCCTCAATGTATCTTACTTGTATTTATTCTATTTCCCAAGGTAACTTTATCCAATACTTAGGGCTCTCCCCTTTTGGTTTCTGATCTTTGACACACAGTCCACAGTTTCTAGCTCACCTTTGGCCCTTTTTCGCTATTTCAAGCTTCTCTTTAAGTTTTATTCTCTTATTATATTGCTGTTCTTTGCTTACACATTCTTGGTCTGATTTAATTTAAAAGTGAACATTCTGGCCTTGGGTTCCCTCTTATTTTGTGGGGAATCAAGATTTTCTTCTTGACGGGGACGAGTATGAGTACTCCAGTAATGATTCTGAATCACTTCATTCAATATCAATGCTTTGTCTTGACTGTGATGAGTATGAACATTCAAATACTGGTTCTCTTTCAGTTCATTTAGTATCAATGTTTTATCTGGACTGTGACCAGTATGAGCGTTTCAATAATGATGCCTTGCCCCCCTCCCGGGTCTCCCGTTTTCCCTGTTACCTGCCTTGTTCAGGGACAACGTCACTGAGCTAATTGTTTGGGTAGCACATTCTTTCTGCTTTGTTAAAAGGACTTCTCCTGACTCCGCTGTCGCTTTCCTTTCACCACGCTGCACAAGCGGGCTCTCTGGTTTCTCGCTCACCGGTAGATTCTGCTTTAGGTTTAGCAGAGTGGTATCTGCATTGTTCACGGGACCCCTGTGTAACGCTCACCTGATTCCCGTAGAGGCGCCGGTCTTGACTGGGCGTATACCGTATCTTCAAAGGTGATGTGTAACACACGGCTGGCTCTTTGGGCTGGACCTCTGTGCACTGTATGTCTGACTCGAAGGGTAAGATGTCTGCAGATAGAAAATATGGGATTAAGGAACTGGGTTATTGAATGTCTCTCTCTTCTTCCCTTTCTCTTCTCCTGTAGAACCCCAAAGGTTAACGCTCTCACCTTAGGTAAGTGAACGCCGTGCTCTCCATCTGCCTCGGGGCAGGGTGCTGTAACCAGTTTCTTCACTGGATAAGGGGAGCAGGCCTCTTGACTTCAGAGGACTGCTGTCCGTCGTTTACTGCACGAACGGTAAGTTTCGAGTAATTCTAATGTCTTTAAAGTCTTTAGTAATGATGTTTCTTGTTTTGCAGGGTTCCGGCGATGGCGGATGACGGGCTGAAGTGAGTTGAAGATGGAGCCCGTGTGATGAATAGAAGCACCTGGAAGCACGTAAGTAAGCGCTTGTTGCCTGCTTCACGATGCGCTCTAACTGTCTTTTTATTTTGCAGGTACAAGTTCGGAGCGGCTGCAGGGTGCCGGAATACCCACTGGGTTAGATGTGGAAAGGAGTAATGGCACGTGAGTATTAAAGTTCCCCAATGTCTTTAAACGCACCTTGTTTTGTCCTTCAGATGCGGGATGCAGCGCCGAAGGCCTCCGGAGCGTGCGAAGAGTTGGTAAGCTTTTGTCTTTCAGATGCCGGGATGCAGTGTGAAGACCTCCGGAGCGCACAAAGGGTAGGTAAGCCTTTGTCTTTCAGATGCCGGAATGCAGCGCGAGGCGTTGGTGACAGCCGATGGACCAGGTAAGTGAAGAGCTGTCACTGAAGACCGTAATGCTAACCTGTTCTTTCTTGTCTTTATAGGTGTTGCTGAAGACTGGATTCAGGATGGTAAGCCTTTTTCCTTAGGCCCAGGATCAGATGCAGAAGACACGATGAGCGTTCTGCTGCAGAGGATGCAGAATAACGCAAAGCAAGATTCATCCATCGGGTGTGGTTTAAATAGCCTCCTGTAGTGCTTAGGTGTCTCCTTCCACAGCCACGCCTAGGTAAGAAAAGAGTTCCTGCTTTCCAGAAGAGTTCCAGTGTTCTGAATTTAGGGAGTGGCTCCTGCCCCACCCAACAGGAAAAGTAGTTCCAAACAGAAGAGGATCAGAGGCTCAACTGGCAGGCAAGTAAGCAGCATGGTCTGCTGCAGGTAAGTCCACCCAAGCATTATGAGCCCGGCGCTTCCAGCGCTGGGACTGGGCATATTTATGAGCCTGGTGCCACTGGCGCCAGGACTGGGTCCAAAAGGTCCCAATTGGGACTGGTTGGCACTCGGAACCTGGGTTATGGATCTGCTTCCAAGGGAGTTGGGAAAACCCTGACCTTTTGGAAGCAGAGATCATGACAGTATCCCCCCTCAAAGCCCCTCCCGAACCGGGCTTCTCCGGGGGTTTTGGCTTGTCAGGAAATGTTCGGTGAAATCTTTTGATTAGGCGAGGAGCGTGGACATATTCAGCAGGTTCCCAGGATCTCTCTTGGGGGCCGTAGCCTTTCCAGTCAATTAGGTAAAATAGTTTAGATTTGGAGATCTTGGAGTCCAGAATGCTTTTGACTTCAAACTCGAGTTCTCCATCAACTAGGATAGGTTTTGGAGATTTAGTTAGTCGGGTTTGAGGTTGCACGGGTTTTAATAGAGAGACATGGAAGACCGGATGTATCTTCATGTGCGGGGGCAAGTCCAACTTGACCGCTACTGGGTTTACTATGGTAGTGATGGAATAGGGACCAAGGTATCTTGGGTTGAATGTGCGTGGCCCTTTTAGAGGTAGATATTTGGTGGATAACCAGACTTGATCCCCTACTTGATATTGAGGGTCTTCCTTCCGATGTTGATCTGCTCCTTTCTTGTATTGTTCTTTAGCCCTTTGAAGGTGAGAAACAACTTCCTTAAAGGCTTGGGTGATTGTAGAATGCAGGTAGTCTACTGCTGGTGTTTCAAGATCTTGGAGGGGATCCAACTCCGAGGTTCGAGGGTGACTGCCGTACAAAAGAAAAAACGGGGTTTTCCCAGTTCCCGAATGGACAGAGTTATTGTAGGCATATTCGGCTATCCAAAGGATGTCTTTCCAAGTTTTTTCAGTTTGTTGCAGCATGCAGCGTAAATACTGTTCCAGAGTTTGATTGGTCCTCTCGGTTTGTCCGTCGGTCTGAGGGTGGTGACTGGTCGATAGTCTCACATCAATTTGAGCCGACCGACAGCAACTTCGCCAAAAATGAGAAATAAATTGACTACCTCGATCTGAAATTAGAACCGAAGGAAAACCGTGCAGTCGGACGATGTTTTCGAGAAATTCTCGGGCCAGAGTTGCTGCTGTTGGCAAGCCTTTGAGCGGAATGAAATGCGCCATCTTGGAGAATAAGTCCACGATTACTAAAATCGTATTGTATCCGGAGCATGGAGGTAGATCGGTGATGAAGTCCATAGAAAGCGTATGCCAAGGGCGAGGTGGGATGTCAATAGGGCGTAAGAGGCCTGCTGGTCTTTCCTTTTGACTCTTGTTTTGGGCGCATACTCCACAGGACATTATAAAGTCTCTGATATCTTTTTTCCAAGACGGCCACCAGAAGTAGCGCTTGATCTTTTCTGAGGTCTTGGCCATACCGGGATGTCCTTCCATTAAAGAATCGTGATAACAAGAGATTACTTTTTTCTGTAAATCTGTGCTGGGTAGGTATAATCGTTCTTGGAAATACAATAAGTTGTCCTTTACTGCAAAGTCCTTTCCCTGCAGATGCCAATTCTGTATGTCTGCTGGAGTTACAAGTTGCCTGGCTTTATCCTTAACTTCCTCTATGGATTCTGTGGCGATTACACCCAGAATTCTTTGTTCGGGAATGATTGGTACAGGTTTAGGGTTGATCAAGTGTTCTTCCACTCCCATCCGAGAAAGGGCATCAGCTTTACCGTTCTTTGTACCAGGTCGATAGGTAATTATGAAGTCAAACTCGGCAAAGAATAATGCCCAACGGAGTTGTCTAGAGGATTGGGCTTTTGCGGTTTTCAAATATTGCAGGTTTCGGTGATCCGTAATCACAGTAACGGTGTGTCGGGCCCCCAGCAGATAATGCCGCCAAGCCTTAAAGGCAGACTTGATAGCCAGAAGTTCCTTGTCAGTAATCGTGTAATTGATTTCAGGAGGCGAGAATTTGCGGGACCAAAATGCCACGGGATGCAACTGATTGGTTACTGGGTCCTTTTGTGATAGAACTGCCCCCATGGCAAGGCTTGAAGCATCAGTTTCCACGAGGTAGGGGAGTTCGGGGCGAGGGTGTTTTAAGATTGGTGCAGGGATACATTTAGTCTTCAAATCCTGGAAAGCTTGTTCCGCCTCGGTAGACCATTCAAAACGTTTGTTTTTCTTTAACAAGGTAGTGATGGGCTGGACTATTCGAGAGAATTCGGGGATAAACCTGCGGTAAAAGTTAGCGAAGCCTAACATGCTTTGCACACCTTTTACGGAGGATGGTGATGGCCATTTGAGAACTGCATCGACCTTCTTTGAATCCATACGCACTCCGCCAGGTGATAATATGAATCCCAAGAATTCAACTTCAGTCACGTTGAAAACACATTTTTCCAACTTAGCGAAAAGTTTGTGTTGACGCAATCTTTCGAGGACCATTTTCACGTGTTTCCGATGTTCAGATTCCGATGAAGAATAAACGAGGATGTCGTCAATGTAAACAACAACACACACATCTATGAGCTCTCTGAGGACATCGTTCATAAAATATTGAAAGGCGGCCGGGGCATTGCAAAGTCCGAAGGGCATGACCTGATATTCAAATAGCCCATACTTGGTGCGGAAGGCCGTCTTCCATTCATCGCCCTCTTTTACTTGTACCAAGTGGTAAGCTCCTCTAAGATCCAGCTTTGTATATATGCATGCTTTTCTGACTTGGTCCAGGAGTTCAGGGATCAAAGGTAACGGATATCTATTCTTAACGGTGATCTGGTTCAGGGAGCGATAATCTATACAAGTTCTAAGGTCTCCTTCCTTTTTTGGAACGAAGAACAAAGCTGAAGAAGCAGGGGACTTGGAAGGACGAATAAACCCATTTGCCAGGTATTGATCCAGGTATTGTCGAAGGTGAAGGTTCTCAGGCTCGGTGAGGGCATAAATTCTACTACAAGGAGGAGTAGATCCAGGTATCAGGTCTATCTGGCAGTCATAAGACCTATGAGGAGGTAGAGAGTTAGCCTGATCCTTCCGGAAAACATCTTGGTATTCTAGGTATTCGGGAGGTAACTGGGGAGTCTCTGAAGAAATTGCTGCCAGTGCAACACCAGGTGGAGGGTGACAAGTAGAGACACATTCTGGAAACTGGACCGTTCTTGCTCGCCAATCGATCAGAGGATTGTGTTTCTCTAACCAAGGTATTCCTAGAATAATCTGAAACTGAGGGGCCTTGATCACATCGAACAAGATCTTCTCATGGTGTCCATCTTGACTTACTAGCGTCACCTTGAGTGGTATGCGTTACTGGCCCGGAGGCTATCTCCGTACCATCCACCGTAGTAATGACGTCCTTTACAGCCTTGGGACAAAGAGTTAGATTCATCCTCAAAACCATTTCATGATCCACATAATTGCCGATGGCACCGCTGTCGACGTAAGCTTCAATTGCATGTAATCGATCCGGATTATCAGGGCTAATGAGGACCATAGGTATCACGAAATGCGAGGTCACGGAACTGGTTTTCACGCTTGGCAAGAGGACCTCTATTCTTGTCGGGCGAGGTCGTTTCCCTGCTCAGAGTTTGTAACTTTGGTAACTGCAGCTCCTACTGCCTTCTTGGCAGGTTTCACCGGACAGTCTCGAAGAAAGTGCCCTGAGTTTCCGCAATAGAGGCATAATTGCAACTGTTTTCTCCTTTCCCGCTCCTTTTGTGTTAGAGGACCTTTCAGACCCCCTATTTGCATGGGTTCCCCGGAGTCTACTCCTTTGGAAGGAGTTGGCGGTTTGGAAAATACTCGAGCATCAAACTTGGAACGATCGGCCTTCCTGTTCTGCAGTCTGTGATCTATTTGAACGACTAAGTCTATATAGTCCGAACAATCTTGTGGGGGATTCACTACTTGGGCTAACACATCTTTGAGCTCTCCACGTAGACCTCTATAAAACAGCGTAATCCTTTTGTCCTCAGGCCATTGAGTTTCCACTATCAGTCTGTTGAAAGACGCAATATAAGCCAAAAGGTCTTGATTACCTTGTCGCAACGAAAGAAGCTCATTGTCCAAGGCCTGCCCCTGTGAATGTCTTGCGAACAGTTTTTTCATACTGAGCTGAAAAGCTTGAAAATCATGGAGGACCGGATCATCTTGATTTACTAGAGGGATCGACCAGTCTGCCGCATTGCCACTAAGGTACGAAAGCACGAAAGCTACTTTAGCTTGATCAGTTGGAAAGGCTGCTGGCCGGCATAAGAAATGCAACCGGCACTGATTGATAAATACTGCAAACCTCTTTGGGTCACCAGAAAATCGTTCGGGCGGAGCCAGAGGTACATTCCCAGGTAGGTTGATCTGCACTGGATTCATAGAGGATGTAGAAGGAAGATTTCCCCCAGATGCGGTTAACGGGGTCTGTCCGGCTTGTGACTGTAGCAATTGTCTAGCGAGATCATCTGTTCGCTCCTTGGAAATAATCAGTTCCCTTCTTAGAGCGTTCGTTTCCTGACGGGCTGCATGCACTTCTGCCCTTAGTTCCCAAGTAACTGGGCTAGCTGGTCGGTATCCGAGGTTTCCATAGCACCTGGACGGGAGTTTTGTGGTAGTCTTTGCGTTCTGTAACGCTCACCTGATTCCCGTAGAGGCGCCGGTCTTGTCTGGGCGTATGCCGTATCTTCAAAGGTGATGTGTAACACACGGCTGGCTCTTTGGGCTGGACCTCTGTGCACTGTATGTCTGACTCGAAGGGTAAGATGTCTGCAGAAAATATGGGATTAAGGAACTGGGTTATTGAATGTCTCTCTCTTCTTCCCTTTCTCTTCTCCTGTAGAACCCCAAAGGTTAACGCTCTCACCTTAGGTAAGTGAACGCCGTGCTCTCCATCTGCCTCGGGGCAGGGTGCTGTAACCAGTTTCTTCACTGGATAAGGGGAGCAGGCCTCTTGACTTCAGAGGACTGCTGTCCGTCGTTTACTGCAGGAACGGTAAGTTTCGAGTAATTCTAATGTCTTTAAAGTCTTTAGTAATGATGTTTCTTGTTTTGCAGGGTTCCGGCGATGGCGGATGACGGGCTGAAGTGAGTTGAAGATGGAGCCCGTGTGATGAATAGAAGCGCCTGGAAGCACGTAAGTAAGCGCTTGTTGCCTGCTTCACGATGCGCTCTAACTGTCTTTTTATTTTGCAGGTACAAGTTCGGAGCGGCTGCAGGGTGCCGGAATACCCACTGGGTTAGATGTGGAAAGGAGTAATGGCACGTGATTATTTAATTTCCCCAATGTCTTTAAACGCACCTTGTTTTGTCTTTCAGATGCGGGATGCAGCGCCGAAGGCCTCCGGAGCGTGCGAAGAGTTGGTAAGCTTTTGTCTTTCAGATGCCGGGATGCAGTGTGAAGACCTCCGGAGCGCACGAAGAGTAGGTAAGCCTTTGTCTTTCAGATGCCGGAATGCAGCGCGAGGCGTTGGTGACAGCCGATGGACCAGGTAAGTGAAGAGCTGTCACTGAAGACCGTAATGCTAACCTGTTCTTTCTTGTCTTTATAGGTGTTGCTGAAGACTGGATTCAGGATGGTAAGCCTTTTTCCTTAGGCCCAGGATCAGATGCAGAAGACACGATGAGCGTTCTGCTGCAGAGGATGCAGAATAACGCAAAGCAAGATTCATCCATCGGGTGTGGTTTAAATAGCATCCTGTAGTGCTTAGGTATCTCCTTCCACAGCCACGCCTAGGTAAGAAAAGAGTTCCTGCTTTCCAGAAGAGTTCCAGTGTTCTGAATCTAGGGAGTGGCTCCTGCCCCACCCAACAGGAAAAGTAGTTCCAAACAGAAGAGGATCAGAGGCTCAACTGGCAGGCAAGTAAGCAGCATGGTCTGCTGCAGGTAAATCCACCCAAGCATTATGAGCCCGGCGCTTCCAGCGCTGGGACTGGGCATATTTATGAGCCTGGTGCCACTGGCGCCAGGACTGGGTCCAAAAGGTCCCAATTGGGACTGGTTGGCACTCGGAACCTGGGTTATGGATCTGCTTCCAAGGGAGTTGGGAAAACCCTGACCTTTTGGAAGCAGAGATCATGACACCCTGATCCACCACGGTTTGGTTGTGGTTATGCCACCACTCGGTTCTCCCTCTGGATAAGGATTCCTTGCATCTGCATTTGCTTCTCTCGTTTCTCTGGCTTCGTGACAACGGGCGTCCGATTGTGCAGTCTGCTCTTTCTCGACCATGGTGTGCACAGAGAGCAAAAGGAGGAGTTTGGAGGGAGGAAGAAGACTGGAAGAGAGGAGGTATTGTGAGAACAGGTGAGAGAAGGTGTGGTGGTTAAGGAGGAGGTTGGTGATAGGGGGTGGTTGGGCAACTTCAGGAGGATGTCGGTACATTTAGTCAAAAAGAGGCTGATGATGGTGAGACGGATGCTGGGAAACATCACAAGGAGGTTGGAGAAGTGCATCAGGAGGTAAGTGATAGTAAGGATGAGTTTGGGAAGCAGTAGGAGGTTGTTGAAGAGCATCATAAGGATGTTTGTGATTTCAAAGAGGGGGGTCGACGATCATAAGGAGGTCAGGAAGAAGCTGGCGTGAGGAAGAGGTGGGAAAAGATCTGGTTGTTGTAGAAGAGTCGGAAGAGGTTGGAAAACATCAGGAGGCGGTGAGTAGGATACATAAAGATACATGGAACAAGAATCTTGAAGAGGAAACGGTTGGGCCTAGCCAGGTGTTTGAGGCGGGAGGAGGAACAAGCACATTCCAGGAAGGCTACTTGAGGACAGAGAGGTGAAGGAGGGGACCAAGACCCAAGGAGGAAGCAAGCCTGTGGAATTCTGCACTACACACTATCCACACCTTGGATAGGAAAATGTGTGACAATTTGAGCTATTGCTGAACCGTACTATTTTTAAATTTTCCGATCATATGTTAATTTTTCGCTAATAGGATCTGGTGTCAAAATATACTTCTAGTCTGGCCGGTCTGGTAAACCCGCTACCTATGTGAAATGTGCACATTTAACTTTGTTTACACTGCGAGAGGGTATGCAGAATGCATCGGAGCCCACTAAGTCACAGCTTCTGGCAGTGGTGCAAGAGGGACGTCAAGTGACACAGAACATATTGAAAAACAACCTTGACTCCCCAGAGACTGCGGGTAGGGTGTTGGCTGAAGGCACTCTTTTGAAACGCCATGCATGGCTTAATAATTCTGTGTTTAAACCTGAGACACAGGCCTTCCTCATTAACAAATCCATTGAGGACTCAGCCCTTTTTGGCAAGGCGGTGGACAACGCCCTTGAGACCGCTAAGAAGGAGCATGAGACTTTGAAGTCTCTGAATTCGATCTTGGCCAAGCCATATGTACAACGCAGTGTCTTCCTTCCCGCCGGTCCTTTCGCGGGCAGCCTTTTCCCTGCTCAGCTCAATCTGCCTTTTGGGACTGGAGAATCTCCCTGGTATTCCGGCCAGGGAACATCCAGCAACTTTCAGACCCCTCAACAATAAGGAATTTTGCGTGGCAAAGGTAGGGGAGAAATGCAGCATCCAGAGACTCCCCTGCCACTGCCAGCAAATGACTTGATGATTTAGATCCTCTCCCATGCTTCCCCAGTAGTGGGATGATTAACATGCTTCACCCATGCATGGGAGGGAATAACCGCAGACCAGTGGGTGCTCAGGACTAACAGGCGGCTATTGTATTGAGTTTCTGCTACGCTAATTCAACGGTATACAGTGTTACCGCGCAATTTTACTGCACTGCCCAATTTATGATAAGGCCCGTAGTCCTTTATCTAACACACCTCTTAGATTTAGGACTTGTTTTCAACTCACTAAAGGTCCACCTTGCTGCCCTTTCTGCTTACACTACATCTCAGAGCAATGTTTCCAGCGATTAAGGCGTTCATGGAAGTGGTAAAAAGACTTCACCCTCCTATTTCTAATCCAACTACCGGATGGGACTTGAATGTTGTTCTACAAGACTAATGGGGCCTTCTTTTGAGTTAGTGAACTGCAGGCTCTCTCAGTTCAGGACCCATTTATTACCATTCCTAAGGACAATCTGGTGCTATGCACACACCCACATTTTGCTCCTAAAATCATTTCTAAATTCCATGTGAGCCAATCCATCAAACTTCCAACTTTCTTTGAGAATTCTACTAAATCAGCTGAAAGAAGCCTCCATGGCCTTCGTCTATTGGTTCTATACCTGCCCCTGCAACGGTTGTTAAAAATCTTGTTACATTTTCTGCCTCCCTTTCCATGCCTTCCTAGATCAGCTCAGTGTGCCAGGCGGGCCATTTCCAGCTGAAGATTCTGAGGAAGGTGTTGCAGTTTATTCCCCGTCATCTTCGCACCCCGCTTACAGAATTCTGCTGCCCGGCTAGCCACCGGCACCCTTTTCAGGGATCACATCTCCCCAATTCTTTGTGCTCTCCATTGGCTCCCTGTGGCCAAGTTTGTGCTTTTCAAATCTCTGTGTCTGGTACACAGGGCCTTCCATGCAGCGGGGCCTGAATACTTGCAGCATAAGTTCAGGCCTTATGTTCCTTGCCGCCCTTTGCGTTCTGGGGACAGGTTTATCATTTCTGTCCTTAGATTTCAGTTTACCCGAATTGGTGGCTGCTCATTTTCTGTGAGGGCTGCTAAGCTGTGGAATGCTCTGCCCATTTCTCTGCAGTCCATAGTGGCTCATCTGCAATTTAGACATGCATTACCAACTTTGCTCTTTTGATTTCTTGTGTCTGCCCATTGTAGGTGCCTTCACAGTCGTGTAGCGCCAGTTTGCCTTTTCTTTGGTGTTAGTTGGGCTGTACCTCGGTACTAATTGGATAACATAACAAAACATACACTACATTTTAGGAGAGAAGTGGTGTAATACCTTGATAAAACAAAACCACTATGAAAGACAGACCAATTATTTGTCTCTGTTGCCGCTGGTAGAGAAGGGGACCCTGTCTCTAAGTTGGCAATCTCTAGATGGATTGTTAAATGCATCCAAATGTGTTACTCTGTAGCTAAGAGAGCACCCTTTACGCCTAGAGCACATTCTACTCAAGGCACAGGAGCTACTATATCTTTTATTACAAATGTTCCTCTGGATTATATTTGCAAAGCAGCTACCTGGCGTTCTGCACACACATTACTACTTATATACACACTAAGACTGATTCTCAGGTGGGTCAGGCTGTGTTAGGACATCTCTTTGCTACTGTTCCTTCACACATCCCACCACCATCTCCTGGCACTGCTCGCTAGTCTATGCACAGCATGTGATTCTAAGCAGATGCACAAGCTTGTATCTGCTTAGATTCACATGCGCCCCCCCTTCCTGTCCTCTTGGAGTTGACGGAACATAGACATCTTACACCTTTTCTTCTGTACTCATGCATTCTATCAGTCCCCCTCATGGCAGAACAAAAACGACCAGGGGGCCTCGATGTGTGAAGGATTTTGTATACACTATGCGTCACGTTAGGGATAGTGTTACAGTCAACATCACTTTTCAATTTTCAAAAAAAAGATGCAATGCTATGCGATTACCACTAGATGTCGGACTTTATGCACAGCATGTGAATATAAGCAGATACAAGCACCAGAGCACCAGACGTATGTCTTACTTGACAAGGTATGGGCATCATGATTTTACAATGACAGAAGTACATATTTTTCTATGACTCACAAACTCATTGTGGCATTTGAATAAAAGGCAAAATGTCAGCCTTTCTCCAACTAAGGTTTTGCTCAATGTATTATATCTACCTATTGTTAGATGGCTGCATGGTAGCCAATTGATGATTAATACTGAACTGACCGAACATATTATTTCTCCGAATAACAAATTGGCACTGATTTGAAAAAGACACATGTTAGTGTCGAAACATGTGTTATCACAAAGGGCAATGACAGTCAATAAAGTCAAATTTGTATGACGAGTATAATCGAGTGGTGCAGAGATCTTTGTGTGAGGACAATCTATCTTTACTCTTTCTATGCAAGAGGTTGGGGCTTGGCCTTTTTTTCCAGTCCTTACATATCTGCGACACCAGAGAAATCTTAATTATCCAGGGCGTAGTGAAGCTGGCATATTCAACAACCCCACCCTTAATTCACTCCTCCCTTACAGGCTGCAACATCCAACACAAATAGGAGACTGGCAGTCAGATTGCCATTATACAAAATATCTCATGGACTTACGCTCTCCAAGAACACACCATACCCACATCCTGGGAACTCCTCACCTACCACTTCCAGCTCACCCAAGCTCAGGCAGCTACCTCCTACCTGATCTGCTGGCCACCCCAAACCACAATGCCATTCCAAATTGAATCGCAAAATCACAGACCACATAACGGCAGCATCTGTAAACAATTCAATTAACATCTTCCTCTACAACCTGAACCTGCCTGGGAGCAAAGCCACCAGGATTCCAGAGAGACCCTACTTGAACTGCTCAACAACATGAACATCACGAAACTCAACAAAGATTTAACCCACAACAAAGGCAACTTCTTGCCAACTATTGCATGTCTTCATCCCTTGATATTGGACTGAATAGACCACATATCCATATCCAAAATGCTGCACCACATGCCTCTCCCCAACCCGTGACAACCCAAAAGCAAGCAAAACCTCAGACTGAACCTTCAAAAATGTACCCATGGGCTCACTGGCTTGAGGACTCTGCACATTGGCCTACACATCTAATCCCCTCTGTGAATGTCAGCACCATCCTCAATGCACTCATCCTCAGCCAAACTGAGGCATTCATGCACCACTGAAATGTCTACATGTCTACTCAACAAGCATAAGCTCTCCACACATTTGTACTCATATGAGTGCATTGATGACAACAAGCGTGCCATCTGCAGATGGTATGGAATAAATCCCACCAACCAGAAGATGTCATCACCCCGAAAACCCTGCGTTCAGCACGCAGAACATTCACTGCCGCAGCCAAAGGAAACTACTACATAACCATTATGAAAGCATCAAACAAGAGCAGAGCAAACTTCCCAAAATTGAGCACAGTTCCTCATTTTAAGCAAATCTCCATTAGATAAAAAAACAAATGAGACCTACAGATACCCATTGAGAGTTAGGTGATGCAAAATTTGCTGCAGCACCTGTGCTAAATCTGCCATTACAAACCAATTGTTCCGAACAATACAGATCCAGGGGAAATACAAATGCAAATAATCTAATGTTGTGTACCTGGTTCAATTGAAAAAATCCTTAAGTGTAAATATGTAGGAGATAGAAATAGCATCACGAACCACAAAATAGAAACTTCAGTGGGCACTACATCACACAGGGTCAGCAGAGACTACCTTACCCTTTCGTGGTTATACTGCAAGGCCACCTCTAGATTACAAGACACAGAAGACAAGGTGAGCTCAGGTACTTATATTTGCTAATTCTTAAAAAACAGAGGTTTGAGCATAGATGTAGGATTTGGGTCACACGATAGCGAATTTTGAAACCAGGACCACCATGTCAAGAACCCCATAATAAAACATTGCTCTTGCACTGCCACTTCTCACCAACAGCTTTTGGACATCACCTTTTGGAAACCTTTATGGATAAGGACACAAGATATCAGCAACATCAAGATATAACCAGGATCTGAAGGAGGCTGCCACTGCAACCCCACCAAATGTCTGAGGGGAACTAACCTTTATAACCTCTGTGTGCCGTCACATGACTTTACACTGGTGCAAAGACATATGTATGCCTATCCATCGGTGTGGAAGTATTGTTTTCATTTTTTGGGGGGAACAAGAAAAACAGAATAAAAAAAGGGTAATCGACCATATAGTAAAAGGGGGGCATAGCTTAAGAACCATGTAGGAGGTCGCTCGAATCAAAACTCCTGCATGATCCAAAAGAATCTGTGATACTGTATTGGATCCTGCATGTTTTACAACTTGCAACGTTCAGGAAGCGAGTGTAAACACATCAGGACCACATTGATGAAGTTGTGAGGCACTGAGGGATCGTGAAGCAGAGAATGCCCCCTCTGAAACGGGCTCTGGCGAGGCTGTAAGGAGAGACAAGATGGCGGCTGGGTTGTGACGAGGACCGCCGAACGGACTGTAGGAGACAGACCTGCAGGTAGCCACTGGGAGCTCACCCAAACCGAAGAGCAACTGGGGTACCCCAAGACAAAGTACTAGTGAGAAGTGTGCGAGGGACCGTCAACGGCAGAAGCGTGGTGGATGGTGGAGAAGCTGCAGCGATGCCCGAGGCGAAAACAACGGCCAGCTAGCAGAAGAGCATGGTGCTGCAGCCGACCCCCTGCTTGAGCAACAACAGGTGCCAGGTGAGGAGAGTACTGCGCCCGGGGGGGCGGCTGGGAGCCCAAGGGAGCTGCGTCTCGGTCTGATTTGTGCCAGCGGCCAGAGGCAGGTGCTGGGCAAAAGCATGGCGGCCTCGCTGAACAGCGGGACCTTTGTAGTAGAGTAAGCGGCCGGCGCACACACGGCCCAGAGCAGGACTATACAAGCTCGAGAGCCAGTGCGAAGTAGGTGGAAGAGAGATGGTAAAACGTGACAAAGGGCCATTTTGAATATTACCAGCAAGCGCAAGGCTAATGTTACACTTGCAGCTAAGCAAGCTACAATCTTGCAAAGGAACATACGCCTGCTCATCGGAGCATATTGCAACGAGCAGAGCAGTGTGTATTGATACACGGTACACATCCTGCGGCAAGGAGGCCTTTGGGGCAGCCAGAGCGTTTGCAACCACCAAGCTCCCCAGTTCCCCATAGGGAACACAGCAAGGGAAGGACAATAAACTGCAACAAAGGGTCCTGTATGGGATAAACGTGGCAGCTGAATCAGCATTAAGAAAAGGGAAGTATTGGTACTGAGCGATGGGCTGACCGATAGAGTGTTGGTAAAGTGGACGCCATCCATAAGGCCAGCCTGCGCTGGCTATCAAATTCCCAGTCCCGGAAGGGGGGGGAATACAACTTTGTACATTCCATGGAAGCTGGCTGTGACCCCACCCGAGTACATTAGGTAGGGTGGTGTGAGGGATGCGCTGATACTGAGTCTGGACATTGGCATACGATCAGTCCACCCCGCACACACTCGACATCTGCATATGGACACAAAAAATAAGGGCCACAATACCACAGTTCATAAATGGTATACAAAGCAGCTAAAGACAAAACAAAGCAGCCCAGGCTCGACACATTCACAAAACCTACGAACACAGGCTCCTTGACCATGCCACAAGGCCCAGAACAGCAGAGATGGCCAAAACAGGAGAAAGGAGACCAGCAGTCTTTGCTGCCATTGCGGCTCTGAAAATTGCACTTGAGGCCAAAATGGATGCCATCAGCATCAATGTTAATCTATTATGTCA
This sequence comes from Ambystoma mexicanum, assembly GCF_040938575.1. Lineage (NCBI taxonomy): Eukaryota > Metazoa > Chordata > Amphibia > Caudata > Ambystomatidae > Ambystoma > Ambystoma mexicanum. Next base: position 1,110,729,971 of record NC_090921.1, on the reverse strand, counting down.
GGACGTTAAATCCCTGGCGGAGTGAAAAACGGCATTGGAATAACAGGTCACAAAGAATAGGGCAGGCTTGCAAGAATCCACAGTGGACATCTCAATATTAAAACAACAAATGAGAAACTTGGAAAACAGGGTGGAGGATGCAGAAGGGCGAGCACAAAGGAACAATGTCGATATCATTGGCCTGCCCGAGGGTGAGGAAGGCACGAATCCTACAGATTTCCTCAAAAACATGTTTCTGCAGGAAATTGGACCCAGCTCACTGTCCCAAGGCTTCGTAATAGAACGGGCACACAGAACACTGGCCAGAAAACCACCACCGGGGTCCCCGCCATGGCGACCACTCATAGTGTGCATCCTGAACTTTAAGGATAGGGAGAAGATACTGGAATACTTCAGGAAAGGCGGTACGATACGGAGAGCATCAGCGTCAATCACAGCATATCCGGACTACACCTTACAAGTACACAAACAACAGATGAACTTCACTTCGGTGAAAAGAAGGATCTTCAACGCCAACCTAAAAACATGTTGCTGTACCCTGTGAAACTGAAGATCATACGGAATGGCAGAGCAGTCTTTTTTGAGGCCCCAGAGGAGGCGCATAAATGGCTGCACGCGGAGAACCTCCCGACGGGGGCGGAAGAGCAAACGACAGGAACAACAGAGCCGTAAACATGGACACGATTGGTTAGATATGAGTGATCGCAAGCGGATTCGCACTGAACACTAGATGAACACTTCACAAGGAACATTTGCGCAATACTATTGACAACTTGCAAGAAGGACGAAGCAGTACCAATACAGCCTCTTAGCACAGAAAAGTACAATTTGAGAGCGGCCTTTATCCAAGTTAGTTATTAGTTCTTGGATACTAGTTGTTTAGTATCCGCCTGCTGCATTTCAGTCAACAGTGACAAAACAACTGGGATTGGAGCGAGAAGCTGGTATGCCCGCGCATGAGATACAGAGCTGGGCAATTGTTGAGGGAGGGTGGAGGGGGGAAGTTTGTGGGGTTAGTTGAGATTCAGCCTATGTCGCTATTGACACATGCGCAAGGTCTGCACAGACAATAACCGTACATAGCAGATGGCACGTATGTTTGAGGAGCTTAAGATAGCCTCCTGGAATGTCAGAGGACTTAATAGCTGCATCAAGAGGAATAGGATAATGCAGTACCTGAAATGGCAAGGGGTGGACGTGGCGCTCTTGCAGGAGACGCACCTCACAGAGGCAAAGCAGACGGCCCTAGCCAATAATTGGAGTTGCACTACATGGAGTTCCCCTTATTCTGTGTACGCTAGAGAAGTGCTGGTGTGGGTGGGGCCAACTGTCCCATTTAGGGCCCTTAAGATAATCCCGGATAAGGAAGGCAGGATGATAGTAATACATGGGTTTCTAGAGAAGACAGAAGTATGCACAGTCAGCACCTATGCCCCGAAACAATGATACAGCGAACTACTTCCGCGCCTTATACACGAAGATAAGGCCACACAGGGGAAGCACACTGATATGGGGCGGGGACTTTAATTTTACTCTGAATCCAAGGTTGGACAGATCAGATGACAGGTACATGCATCCAACCCCAGCTACTTGTAACGTTCACCTGGTATCCACGGGGACGTCAGTCGGCCTGTTCTGACCTGTTACGACCTCAAACCCTTCCCTGGAGTCTACTCGACTGGAGACTGGGCCGGAAACACAGGATTGGTAGACTGTAACTCCCTATTGTCTCTGTGTGCTTGAACCCCTTTTGCCCCAGGGTCCAACCCTTCCCTTTCATCCACAGCTCACCTTGTTTTCTTTGAAAGTGTGCTCTCTCTCCTGCTTTCAGCGCAGGAGCACGTTGATTGATGCAGGCTCGTTGCTGCCTAGTTACTTCACTGGCAAGAGTCTGACAGGTAAGTATAATGAGTCTTTTGAACAGTTCTCTAACTTCCTTAGATTCTTAGTTTCTTCCTTAGTTCCTTTCCTTCCTTAGATGATGGCCAGCGTCCAGGGATGGCGACGTGCTGCTGAGATGAGTAGCGCTGAAGGTGAGTGAGAGCGCGATGCGCGATGCGACCCTTTCGTATTTGTATTGAACTGAGTTCTTTTTCTGTGTCTTTTAGTCTTTTAGGTGTTGCGACGTTTTCAGCGTGGATGCCGGTTATGAAGAAGAAATGCGGTGAGTAAGTGTGGTATGCGGCGCCTCTAGATGTTTCCAAGCTAACCTGGAGTGTCTTTTCCCTCTTGCAGATGGATGAGAAGTTCCGGTGACAGAGTTTCCCCAGAGCGGCTGGGATTCAGGTAAGCGTTTGAAGCTCGTACAGTCTTTGAAAATGTCACGTCTCCCAGTTTACGCACTGTTAAACAGTCCACAATTGCACAGATCAGCTCGCACCTACCTGGCACAACAGTCACCTCTCATCAGGGCGCAAAGAAGCGGCATTCCGCCCGACAATTGAGAGCGCTGACTGGCACTCCGGGAGTTTTCCGACCCTCATTGCTGTGGCAACTTCCATGGAAACTTCCGCATACTTTGCATCGTCGCCGAGGAACACGGAGATCCACGCGTCACGTGAGGTGAATTACTACCAATCACATTCATCATCTGTTATCACGTGATTTTCCTCACGCTTCCGTGATGTGCATCATATGACCGTTGTTAGCAGTTAAAAGCATCGGAAGCCACGAAAGCAGTGCTTCTCATCTGCTTCTTGTGAGAACTGTTTGGCGTTTTGTTTTTCCTTGGATACTTAGGCACTACGACCACGGACTGCTTCATGGATTGTCTTCGTCCTTCTCCCTGCATTTGTTACCATTGCCCTGGATCTTGTTAGTGCTTCTACTGGTATTTGACCTTGGATCTATTCAACGGACTGCATAACGGACTGCCTTTTGCCTGGAACTTTTCGGCTTTTGAAACCACTGGTTTTTTACCTCGTTTTGTATTCTGGACTGTTGCGAATTTCCTCTTGTGCATATTCATCTTGGCCCAGGTGTTGAACTGTTATCCAAGCCTCACTGGATACCCGACCCATTGACTCTGCTGATGGTCCCCTGCTACTTACCATCCTTTGCGTCCTTGTTTACATTACACTTAGGTAAGCCCTATTTCAACTTGTTTCCATATTGCATTACCCACATTGCACCTTGTTTGATAACCACCTATTGCCTTACAGTGGTCGGGGGGTCCTTACGGCGTTCCTGGTTCCAGATTGACGGCTTACTACACCTGTGGCCTCAAAGATTGCACAGGCAGTGATTGGTCATTCTGCCTGTGTGGTACTTGGGGACGGAGGTATTCATGAATCTGCACGACCATCAAGATCAGAACAAAAAATAAGCAAAGATTTGCTGAATGCTTACTAATGCCTTTTTTCTGTTCTTTTCCCTTTTCCTTAGGAAGCTGCGTGCCGGGATGGGAATGACACCGTCGAAGATGCCCGCAGAACAGAAGAAGCGATGAATGATGGGCAGAAGCGCCGCAAGGTAAGGCTGTTTCTAACAGTGTTCTTGTTCTTGCAGGAGCTGAGCGCAGAAGAAAGATGCAGGCATACTGGAGACCGATCCGAACACAGTGAGTGTCACGCTGCAGGTGCAGAAAACACAAAGCATGTTGCTCAGCCTGGGCGTGGCTTAAATAGTCTCTGTGTATCCCAGGTGTCTCTGGGCTGAACCACACCCAAAAGACTAGACTGCACATGCAGTTCTGGGAACCGAAATATGTGGGGGCATCCATCTTGTCCCCATCAATGCACTACAAGTCCAATCCCCAATGTTATTCTATGGGAGTAAGTGAGTCTGGTGCCACAAGCGCCAAGTCTGACTCCAAGTGGGTCTTTGGAGGGCCATGTAGGTGATCGTGGCCTGGCTCCAGCCTGACATCTTGGAGGGCTGGGGACATGAGTGGCAGGAATCATGATACTGCTAAAGCACTGAGCACCCTGCTACAGGCATTCCAACTAGCAGACATATAGAGGGGTCACCTCCCACGGATGCGTGGGTACTCGCATTATGCGGCCCCCTATGACCTACTCACCAGGCTAGACTATGTCTTTACAGGAACGGAAACCCTTGGCGAATTTACGAAGGCCGAATACAAGGCACGTACATTATCAGATCATGCAACATTAATAGTCCAATGGAAGGTCCTCCCCCCTAGAGCATGCATTTCGACCTGGAAGCTTAGGAGCGAATCCCTTAAAGATGCAGTCTTCCAGAAACATTTAAGAACAGGCATCAAATAATATTTTCTGCACAACACAGGGAGTGTGTCCTCTGGAGGAATGCTATGGGAGACCTTCAAGGCGGTAATCAGAGGAATAGCAATTGCGGAATCGGGGGGCTTAGGCTTACAAGCAGCAATAAAGAAGGACTTAGCTAAAGCATAAGTAGCGTTGCTAGAAATAGACGCGATAGATGGCTCAGCAAGTGACGGGGCCTGTAAAAGCACTAGGCTACAACAAGAATGCCTGAAACACTGGGACAGATTAAGTACATTAAATTATAAGACATATTTTGAAAGACAGCACGCTGAAGGCGACAAACTGGGGAGGTTGCTGGCCTGTCTATATAAAAGCGAGGCAAAACGAAGCATGATAAATTCAATCATAAATACAGAGGGAGAGCTGCGTGAAACGCAAGACGAGATAAACAAATGCTTTCTAGATTATTATAGAAGTTTAAATACAGAATCCTCAAAGACACAACCCCAAGAGATAGACGAGGCCTTGTCGCAAATAGACCTCCCACAGTTGGACCCAGAAACGGCAGAGTGGCTCGAGGCACCCATAACCCCATAGGAGCTAAAAGACACCATAATGGGGCTCCCAACCGGTAAAACGCCAGGCACCGATGGGCTGCCTAGAGAATTTTGCAAAGAATATAGTGCAGACATCCTGCCCCCACTTTTGGCAATGCTGAACAAGGCGTTTGGCGTGGGAACCCTTCCAGGAACACTGAGAGAATCGATAGTAATCCCACTGCTCAAGCCAAGCACACCCAACACAGATTGTGGATCGTACAGGCCACTATCACTGTTAAACCAAGACGGGAACATATTAACGACCCTACTAACCAATATACTGAAACCGTTGATAGGAAGGCTCATACATTTGGATCAGACCGGTTATGTGCGGACCAGAAATATTACGTGAAACCATCATAGGTCCACCACTTTATAGATCAAACAAACAACAGAACGAAGCCTTAGTCCATAGCATCGCTGGACGCGGTCAAATCGTTCGACTCAGTGAGATGGCCGTGATTCATAGCCTTATTACATAAATTTGGCATCGGAACGGCATATATCAAATGGGCGCAGATGCTATACTGCACACCGTTGGCAAGAGTGAAAACAGGTCGCCAAATCTCAGAACAGTGGGTATTAGGTAAAGGTATGAGACAGGGGTGCCCACCGTCCCCCATGCTATTTATATTCGCACTAGAACCCTTGGCAGCCTACCTCCGCCAGGAATACCAAGAAGCGGGGATACAAATACATGGTAGATGGAATTTGGTCTCTTTGTATGCAGATGATATGCTTCTATATTTGCAACACCCAGACATTAATTTATAATACATATCACACGTGCTAGAACGGTACACAGACCTGTTGCGTATAACAGTCAGCAAGCAAAAGTCAAGTTTGTTTCCTTTGGCAGGATATAGGAATGCTAGGCCAGACCTGTTGCCCAAACACCTGCTCCAGTGGGGCACAGTAACATTTAAGTACCTAGGGGTCGATATCTGTCACAAAACCAAAATCGAACACACGGAAGGCAGTGGACAGGGTTAAGAAGTCCATGGAGTTCTGGGATAAGTTACCCATGTCATTGATGGGACGGGCATCACTACTGAAGATGGTGGTCCTCCCGAGACTCCTGCACTATTTCACGAATGTCCTGTTTTGACATTCCACGTTACTTCTTTCAGAAACTGGACACAGTGTGCCGGAAATTCCTCTGGCGAAACTCGAGATGTAGAATAGCGCTAGCAAAGTTGCAGAAATCATACGTTCAAGGAGGCATCAAGATACCCAACTTTGAGATGTACTTCATGGCGTGTCAATTACTGTTTGTCACAGGGTGGTTGTCGGATTAGCAGGCTCAAGACACCCCCTTGCTGGGATCGGTGTGCGCCCCCTTCGTTATGAAGGAGGTGTTATGGGTACCACATCAAACAGCCTCCACTCTTATTAACAAACATTGGGAAGGAAAGTATGGCATAGAGCTTGGAGGCTATTAAAATGTGAGACACCCTATTTGCCACAAATCCTGCTTGTAGCGCTGGAGGGAGAGAGGGCGCAGAGCAGGATACAGCTTAGGAGGTACTGGGAAACGCAAGGGGTAGCAACTATTGGAGACATAATACGAGACGGGAAGCTGTTGGACTTTTCTACACTCAGATCACAGACGTGGTTACACAAGGGACAATAACTACTGTACGCTACCTTGCTCAAGAGGTTGCAGCAGAAATGGCCCGCGGGATCAGGAGGATTATCACAAAATGTGGGGTTGGAAACATTATATGCTATATCGGAGGGAGGGCACACAGTGTCTATACTATACAAACTCTTTATAAAACAGGCCGATGTTAGGGAGAATTCTCTTATAAGGCTAATTTCCCAAACCTAGTGAGTCCCCCTTCAGCTTTGCTGGATTTTTGGGGTCTGTTTTTTCTCTTGCTAAGAGTGAGACCCTTTTCCTCCCACTCTTAGGCATGATTTGAGGTATGTCTTTGACTCTTTGTGTGCTTATGGGCTATGGGGTCTTTTACTCCATAGGGTATCATCTGTTTTTTATGTGTGTTACACAGCACCCTCAGTGCAGTAACACAGGGGTGTCATGGTGACCCCCAAACATAGACTCCATACCTTGGGACTGACTACTGTCTCCCAGGGCATGTAAAGTCACCATTGACTTTACTAGTCCAAAATTGTGAACAGATCCAGTACAAACCATCATAGTGTGGAAATACTGGAAGGGGATAATTAGATTGCCCCTGGGTCTGTTTTCAAAGGGGCACTGTGCAGTCCCCCCTCGTCGAGTTTCTGGCTGGTGGCAGTGGTTACCACACAAAATATTCCACCTGAATATTTCCTATGGGATTTTCCCATTGATTTTAAACGCACCACTTTTTGGTGCAATGTTAAAGATACCGCTGGTTTATTTATTTAATATTAAATCAACGGTTGGGTCTTTTTGCCAGAACTCTTTTCTAAAATGGCGTTCATGTCTGTCTCTGTAACTCCAACCAAGATCGGGCCCTTTGTTCCACTTTTTGGCGGGCTTCACCACAGAAGCCCTCCAAATGGTGCCACTCTGTCTGGGTTCCACAGGATGTGTGGGGAGGGGAATTGGCACCCTGCACTGCGTTGCCTTAGCAACTCAAGTCGCACTCTATTCTGATTGGCCTGGTGGTGAGCCGCCCGGCTCACCACTTAGCATGCGTGAGTGACAGCTATGCTGTTGAATGGGGTTTTTCTTCATAAAAGCAGGGCTTTTGGGACTGGAACTTCAGAAGTCGCCACAGGACCTAAGAATCTGTAGAGGGAAGAAGCTGAGCCATCTGCAACGACGACACCACCGGTGGAGCCCTGCTGCAACAAACTCACCACTTTCCCAACGGCAAGAGAAGATCTTCTGCTGGACGAGTCTTCTTCCTTTGAGCTGGTGGGATCAACCAGTTCGCCCCTTTCGCCTTCCAAAGACGTCTCTTGGTTGAATCGCCCGTGCCAAGCACCCCGGCAGCCGGATAGCCAAGCTTCACCACTTTGACCGCGAATAAAAGGAACGCACCTTTTAACCGGCGAACTCCGCGGCTGGCTTCATCCCTGGGCAGTGCAACGACTCCAAGTTTCCTCCTCGACGAGATCCTCTCTTCCGCTGGTCGAAACAACTAACTGCACCCGCTGCCAGGAATAACTGCCACCGCTGGAGCTTCCTCTCTCTTTAAGGTACTGTGTTCTGCCTGGCCTCCCTTTCCACAGATTGCTAAAGGTGACCCTTAAATCCTTGGCTTTCCAACTGGGTTGGCCCCAGACCTTCTAACTTTAACTTCTTGAATCACCCCACCCTCTTTTGAACATTCTGCAGACTTTTAGTGCATTTTAAACTATGTGATCTTGGGCACATTTCGCTTTGCTCCATTTAAAGGGGGCCTGGCCTATGAACTTTGGCTCTTCAGGGTATACTGCCTTTACTCCCTTGCTTTGAGCTTCTAAAAGTGTTGGGAACTGTTTTATTTTTATGCCCTGCCGTTTTCTCTCCCTTTAACTTAACTATTGGAGTGCCATCTAGGTTACGCGCTCACATCTGTTTTAACAAATAGTGGAGTTTTAACTCTGACTTGTCTACTAGTTATCAAGGGAGGTGTTTATACTTTACCTGACTGTGTTTTAACTTGCTTTTGATTTAGAGTGCTAGTGTATTGCCTAAAGTGTGTTTTAAATAAATAATTATATACTTTTGATACAAAGCTCTGGTCAGTGTTTGTTTGCTCTGCTGTGTTTTTAGCCCTATTGTGTATACTCTATATACTGCCCTACTCTTCTTGAGAGAAGTCTGACTGCTCAGCCACAGCTACCAGGTAAATCTGGGTGGTGCAGGCTGCTACCAATTGGGTTTACTGCTTACTCCTGTAGTCTTAATCTTCTTGCAGTGCTCCCCAAGGGAACTGCACAGGATTCTGCCTAACAACCGAGGGTTAACTGCTGCTCACCCGCCAATGCTGAGCAGAGGACTTAGACACGCCTATCAGAGTGAGGGATGGAACAGAGCGATGGCCTATCATAAATCAGTCTCGAGGAACGCTAGACTCCAATTGGTACAATTGTATGTGATGCACAGAGCATACTTGACCCCCAAGTCAATTGCTCGGTTTAATAAAAGTGTGGAGCCAAAGTGTCCGAAATGTGGGCAGGTAAACGGCATGCAGGAGCATTCAAAGATTTAGGGAAGACATAGCACAAATGTTAGCCAATTCAGGTGTAATATTGGATATCTGCTCCCTTAAGGCCTGCTTGCTGGGCCTCTTCCCGCGACCGAGGCAGAAGAGGCATATAAGCAAACTGAAAAACCTGGTGTATATTCTTGCTAAACGCAGGATTGCAATGAACTGGAAGACAAATAGATGCCCTGTGGCGCGAGGGTGGTGGGGCGATCTATAGAAATGGACGCAGGTGGAAACCTTGGTGTGGCACGAAGCAGCACATTGCGGACATGGAGATCAAAATATAAATTTGAGCTCCAGGAAAATGATGCTGCAGGAACTATGGGCCTCTGCACAGACACACTGGCTATTCAGACTACTGTATTACGCATGTACCGAGCAGTGCCGATATGCAGGACCCACAGCGCACAGCATAGGATTATAAATGAACAGGGCAGGCTGACAGGATTGGGGGGGAGTAGTTGAGGGGGAAAGGGGTTGGGAATGCAGACACTATGCCCGTTAGGTGTAATGGTTGGTGTAATGTCTGTGTGATATGCAAAATGTTAATAAATATATTTAAAAAGAAGAAAAAAAACTTATAGTAAAAAAGGGAAAAAGGCAGGGCCATGGGGGTCTTGCCCCAAATTTCTTATTAAAAACAAATCACTCCCCCCTGCACCCATGCCTTTACACTGAAACAAAGGCATACAGATGTTAATGTTAAAGGAATTTGTACCGCGCACAGTCACCACTGGAGTGGTCGCCAGGCGCTCTGCCGGATCTGAAAAGGAGGGTGTTAAAAAAAAGAGGGTGTGGGGGTTAGCAGGGTATAGTGGGAATAGGAAAGTGAGAGTTGTGATGTCTTTCTTGTTGGCAGCTTCAGTTTGGTTTGCACTGTTCACTGAGCTTAAGTGTGGTTTTCGGGTCGGTGCAAATTCCCATGTGCTGTTGTGCCGGGTTAGCTGTTGTTACAATGTGGTGAAGTATGTGTGGATTGCTGTGCAGAGAGGTGATTATGTATGAGAAGTGTATGCAGAAAGTTGAGCAGTGGCAGTTTCCTCTGTATTACTCCAGTGGCATGGGTAACTGGCCGATGCAGGCGTGCTCCCCCACCCTGGGGTTAACAATGTTTAGGTTAGAGGATTCTGGTTCATCACTTTCCATCATGTATAGAGTCCTTACCTACCTAGGTTTCTTCTGTGTACTAGCGGCAAGTGGACATGGGTGGTCTGGGCGTCCGCCCTCCGTTAAGGGAAGATAAAGTTAGGGGTCATGGGTAACTCCCTGAGATTCTTTGTTTCCCGTGGGGCTTATGCTTCCTAGTCGTTTCCTTCCGGTTGCGGAACAAAGAGCCAAGCTTTGAGTCGTTTTCTGAATTCCAGATGATCCCTTGTGTCGCATATGTTTTTTGGTAGGTCATTCCAAGTTATTGCTGCTAGGTGAGAGAAAGATGAGCCTCCTAATTTTCTTTTAGTATTTGGTTTTGGAGCTAGGCGAATGTCGTTGCTTGATCTGAGTGGTCTTGTCGGATGGTAGATGGTTATTTTCTAATTTAGGAACTCTGCTCCTTTGCCGTGTATTGCTCTGTGCGTCATGCACATCGTTTTGAATTTTATTCGCTGTTTTATTGGTAGCCAGTGTAGCATTTTCAGCACTGGGGTAATGTGTTCTCTTCATGGTAGTTTGAGCAGGAGTCTGGCCGCAGCATTTTGGATGCGCTAAAGTTTCTTTAATAGTCGTTCTGACATTCCTAGGTATAGGCTGTTGGCGTAGTCTTCTTTGAATATGATGAGTGCGATGATGGTGAGTGTTTTGTGGGTGAAAGAGAGGAATGGTAGGATCCTTTTTACTGCATGTAGAAGGAAGAAACATTTCTTGATTATAACGTTTACTTGTGGCTCAAGTGTTAGTTTGTTGGCCATCAAGACCCCCAGGTTCTTAACTACCGTTGCCAGGGTCGTTGCTGTTCCTAGTTCCATCGGCCATGGGATGTAGTGATTGTTCTGTTAAGAATAACGACAATACCAACATGTAACTTTGTTTTCATTTCGAGGGTGATGTGAACCATTTCTAAACATAATTGGTTGTTGAAATCACTGTAGTCTATTTATGAGTGACTTTGCAGGGTTTGGCACACCAAATATCGTGTTTGGAAATACAGAAGGCTGATTGCTGCAATCTCAGGGCTGCAGTCCATGCATACTCTTCAAGCCCATCTTTCTTTTCACTTTAGCATACTATGTTATGTAACTGGGTTGTACAATAGCGGGGACTAAGAGAGAAAGTTGTTTAGCATGCTGGCAATTGTTGACTGTGCCGTTAGTATAGGCAGAATGTTTAGATGGTAAACGGTGTTGGGAGTTGTCAATGCTGCTTGTTTTTTGTGATGCATGTTAAATGAACATGAGGCGGCACATGATCGGTGCTAGTGGAAAGTTGCATTGGTGCCATGTTACAAGCTTTAGAGTTAAATACTAGTCACAGAATACAAATACTTGCCTTCCCTAATGATATATGATATGATGAGTCATTTATAACGTCCCTGTACACAAGTGTTTCTAGGCGCGACAAGACAAGTTAGGAAGACAAAGGGAGGATGAAACAAACGATCTTACTAGGCCTTGTGTCGTTCAGATCGTGCAAGTGCAGGGGGTGTGGGAGAGGAGAAGTGCCAGGCGGAGTGAGAGGGGGAAGTGCGATCAGGGCAGCATTGCTCTGAGTAATTGCAGCTGGGGGAGCCAGCTCTAGGTAGTGCAAGGAGGCAAGGGATTGTAGGCTTACAGATACAACCACTAAATGCGCGCAGGCCCTGAGGCAGTACAGGTGATTACAGGTCGTGGAAGAGCCTGGTGCCCATTAGGTTCTGAAGGTAGCCAGGTGACAGTCAGCACAGCAGACAAGGGGGTCAGCAATGGAGAGAAAGACGGAAAGTTGAAGCGAAAAGGAAGGTCTTGAGCTGCTTCTGGAACCTGAGGTGGTCCTGCTCAAGTTTGAGAGGGGCAGGAAGGCCATTCCAGAGGGAGGCCCCTGCAGAGGAAATAGATCTACCTCTCACTCTCTTCCTTGAGAAGCGTCTGACGATCAGAGAGTTGGAGGTAGCTGAGCGAAGAGCCCGAGAAGGAAGGTGTCTAGGAAGAGAGAGTTGGATGTAGTGCAGGCCCCAGCCCCAGAAAGCCTTGAGGATAATGCAGAGGTTCTTGAACTTGATCCTTGCAGCCACCGGGAGCCAGTGGAGAGATTTCAGGTCTGAAGAGATACAATCCCTGGGCTTGATGCCAAGGACAAGCCTCGCAGCCATGTTCTGGATTAGTTGCAGAGGGCAGAGAGTAGAGGAAGGCAGATTGAGAAAGATGCTGTTGCAGTAGTCCAGCGTAGAGAGAAACAGGGCTCAAGAGATGTTGAACTTCTGGAGGGAAGTGAGAAAAGGAAGAATACCTCTGAGGAGGTGCAGCTGGTAGTGGAACTTCTTAGAGAGGTCTGTGATGTGAGTAGAGAAGGAGAGAGTGGAGTCGAAGATGACTCTGAGGTTTTTTTCCTCACAGGAAGGCACAGGGAGAGGGCCCAAGGAGGGCAGCCAGAGTGAAAGAGAGTATGCAGGAGCAGGGGTCCTAATGAGGAGAACCTCAGTCTTGCTGGCATTGAGACAGAGATTGTTAAAGGCGCACCATTCCTGAATCACGGATAGACAGTCAGGAATGAGCGAGAGATGAGAGGAGCCTGAAGGAGAGCTGTGTATCATCCCTATAACACTGGAAGTTAGAGGAGAAGGTAGAGATGAGGTTGGCCAAAGGGGCCACGTAGACGTTGAAAGGCCAGGTTGAGAGGTTGGAGCCCTGGAGAACAACACATGTGGAGACAGAGGTTGTGGAGAGAAAGGACCTGAGTTGTACTTGAGAGGGACGGTCCAGGAGGAAGAAGGTCAACCATGCTAGGGCCTGATCCGTGATACTCCGGTTCTCATGGAGACGATTGATCAAGATGGCATGATCGACCATGTCAAAAGCAGAGGAAAGATCAAAGAGGATGAGGACAGAAGGAAGGCTAGAGTCGAGATTAGTTAGTGGATATTCACGGGTGTTCATGAGAGCAGTTTCCGTGCCTCTAGCTGCTCTGAAGCCAGACTGATGGTCATGGAGACAACCAACATATTCAGTGTGGTGAGTAAGCTGTTGAACATCTTTTCCAAGAGTTTGCCCGGTGGTAGAGATCGGGCGGTAGTTTGCCGGACGGGAAGGATTGGCAGAAGGTTTCTTCAGTAGGGGATGCACAACGGAGTGCTTAAGGCAAGAGGGGAAAGTTCCAGTGGCAAAAGAGTGATTGCAGAAATCAGCAGAATGCTGGAGCAAGGGTGTCAATGTGGTCCTAAATGGTTCTGGAGGAGCAGGGGAGCACCTGCTTGGATAACACTTAGGTCGGACTTGTCTAGAAACGTCATCAGAAAAAGAGGAGAAAGGAGGAGGAGAGGGAGAGGCAGCCAAAAAGGGCCAGGAGAGGTAGAGGAAGAGGAAGGGGAAAGAGAGCAGGAGAGAGAGGACAGGATGTCATGAGTTTTAGAGGTGAAGTGAGAAGCCAGAGCTGTGCAAAGGGGCTGGGAGGGAACAAGAGAGGTGGAGACTGCAACTGGATTGGCCAGCACCATGCAGATTTTGAAAGGTTTGGCCGTGTTGTTAGAGGTGGCAGAGACACAGGCTTGGATGTGGGCTCTCATCTTAGACAGGACAGAGAGTCTGTATTGCCTTTGGAGCAGGCGACAGGCCAGTTTGTCCGAAGATGTGCCTGATGCCCTCCACTTCCTCTTAGCCACCCTACACTCGCGTTTAGAATGGCGAGGTTGGAGTCATACCAAGAGTTGCACTTGGAGGTAGACTTCCGGCAGATTCTCATGACAGGGGCAAGGACATCAAGAGCGTTAGTGATAGAATAATGCAGGCTAGAGAGGGCTGTGTCAGAGTTTGAGTCAGCTGCCGGAGTAGGAGGAGGAGAGAAAGTAGCGGCAAAGGCCTCCACTGACACACACTTCATGGGCCAGATACCGAGAAGGTTGGTGGCACTGCTGGGGTAGGCTCCACCTGGGGGACAGAGAGATTCAGGTTGGAGGAGAGCAGAAAGTGGTCAGTCCAAGAGAGGGGAGTGGTGAGAGGTTTAGAGAGTGGGATCTCAGAAGAGATGAGAACATCCAAGGTCTGTCCGACAGAGTGTGTTGGGCCAGAGGGTAGAATAGAAAGAGAGAGAGAGGGTTGTAGAGATTGCGAAAGAGCCCCAAAAAGGGATTGGAAGCATCCAGGTGGATGTTGAAGTCTCCGAGTAGGAGAAGTTGAGAGGGAGAGACAAGGAGAAAAGAGGAGAGGTCATCCCATTCTGAGGGGAAGAGGGCGACCTGGCCAGGTGGCCTGTAATGGTGACCACAGTTAGAGAGAGGCCAGGAGAGATGGAGAACCTGCAGACCACACATTCGGAGGAGGAATAGGCATGCATTGGGATGACAGGAGAAGGGACCCACTTCGGAAAGATCAGGGCTACTCCACTTCCAGGATGGTTGGTTCTGGGTTCAGAGAGGATCTTGTAGCCCTCAGGGAGGAGAGTGTCAAAACTTGTCACAGAACTGGCCGTGAACCATGTCTCTGTGAGAGAGAGGATATCCAGGTCGAGTTCTTCAAGGAGCTGACAGATGTCAGAGGAGTGTTTGACAGCAGCACGAGAGTTGAGAGTAAAATGTGGAGCAGGTCGCCACATTTGAAAGACTTCCGTGGAGGGGTACACGCTTGAGGTGTGCCCTGCGGAGGTGGTAGAGGGGCCCGATGGTGGGCAGAGGAAGAGGAAGAAGAAGAGGAAGAGGAGGCTTCCAGAGAAGTGGCAGAAGGAGTAGCAGGAGAAGGGAGGAAGTTTATAAGACGCAGGAAGCATCTAAAAAGGAGGTGATTGGTGCCTGGACCAAGACAGCACCATTCAGGTAGACATTAATGATGGTCTTGGAGGAATGGAAGGATGCCAAGAGGACCTCCCATCTAGTACCACCATTATTGGGAGAGGAGGAAAAAGGATAGAGAACAGATAATATAGGAAGGGTCCATACATCTGGAGAGGGAACATTTAAGAGGCTGTCGTTTAGAGTTTTTCTAGAGGAAGCACTGGTGTAGGTATCATCGATAGGGAGGCCTGGGTTGGAGACCAAGATGTCCCTGTTGAACTTCTTCATTCCGGATTTAGTGAGAGAGATAGGGTAGCAGTTAGAGAAGACAGGCGAGACGGAGAACATCATAGAGGGTGTTAGGAGGAGGAGGGAGCACAAGTGGGCAGGTGCAGGATGCGCAGGTGTGGGGGGTCGCACAAAAGAGAACAAGCAGGGGGGAGAGAGCCAAGGACACAGATCACAGCAAACAGTTACACAGTTCAGGTAGGGGGACCTAGAAGAAGAAGAGGGGCTAAGGTCAACAGATCAAGCAGTAACACAATAGGGGGCGGGTGGTTTTAGGGAGTGGGCGAGGGCCAGAAGGGCACAGTTCTACAGTAAATAGTAACCACAAAGGGGGGAACCTGGAAATGACAGGAAGACAAAAAACAACACTAAGTACGGCTAACTGCTGAAAGGGAGAGCCTAAGATTGCGAAGGGAACAGTGTACGTTAAGACGGTAGGTGGAAGTACGCGCAAAGGCCGGAAAGTTTGGTAGAGAGCAGTAATGTCTGCTCTCATTCCCCGCACCTTTCTTACCTTACAGACACAGATGGTTGACAACTGCGTCGCTCGATCGCACTGTGCGCCGCTACCCCTTCGCTGCCAAATACCTGCATCGCACAATTAGCAGCCTTGTCCTGCGAGGGCTTTGCCGCAGAGGGTCCGATCCTCCCTTCTTAAAGGTTTGGATGCATAGATATAGGCGCAACGTATTACATGTCGATGGGCATCGTCTCCTGTGCATCTGCTTCACACAACACCGCAGCCTTGTCCTGCGAGGGCTTTGCCGCAGAGGGTCCGATCCTCGGTTATTAAAGGTTTTGTTGCGTTGACATAGGCGCAACGTATTACATGTCGACGGAAAACATCTCCTGCGACCTGTGTCGCAAAACACTGCGGCCTCGTCCTGCAAGGGCTTTGCTGCAGAGGGTCCAATCCTCAGTTCTTAAAGGTTTGGATGAGTGGACATATGTGCAACGTATTACGTGTCAACGGGCAGCGTCTCCTGCGCACCTGTGTCGCACAACACCACAGCCTTGTCCTGCGTGGGTGTTCAGTGCCTAACATCTTGCTAAACACCGGCCTCGGGCCAGTGGTCCCATGCAGACAACACAGCAATGCATTTTGTAGCATACTATAACATATAGTAATCACACATTGCAAAATCTGTTATTTACAAGGTCTTTTGGTGCTGACATCTGGGGGGGGGATAAAGGAACTTTGTCTTTAGCTGGTTCTAGGTATCCTGGAAGGGCAGGACTGATAGCGTGGTTACGTTTGTGGACCCAATATTACATGGTTGCGGTCTGTTAATGGTTTTTGTAAATCAGTGTTTGCCATACTTTTTGGCTCTGAACGCAGTGTCGGTGTGTCGGTGAGCAAGATGTTCTACCCATAGCACGTTACTGTCTTGGAAGTTTCGAAAATGTAGGTGGGAGGGTTGAAGCAATGCCTTTCCTGTGGGCCCCAGAGTGGATTGTGAATCTAGCTTGTTAACACAGAATGGTAAGTCTTTTAGGCATTCAACAAAACCTGTGTTTCAATGTTAGTTAATTAGTGGGGTCTCTTTTGACAAGGTGGTCAGGCTATGAGGCATTCTGCAAAGCCTGGATGACTGTTTTCTGGCCGGTGGTGAGCAGTAATTTGATAACAGTCTTCAGTGGGGTGAGAGTAGGCTCATAACAAGATATCTAATGAGCATAGATAACCTCAGGGTTAATATGAAACATCTAAGCATAAATTATTTAAGACATTTTACACATAACTGGAGGAGCAAAAGGACTGAATTCCCCTGTTGTTCACTCCGTTCTACCTACCACCAGGCCTACTTTGCTCCCCCCACCAACAACTGGCCTCTGCAGACAGCATCTATTATTTCTCCCCTCTTCTCTTTTTCTCTTCTCACGCCAAAATCGCCTTCTCTCTTTTCCTCTCTCAATAGAGGCGTAGGGCCAGATTCTCAAAATGTTTTTTGTGCATGTAAGGAGATGCTCTGAAAGGAGGAGCACAAGGGCATCTGAATGAGTGCATCGTAGATTCCCTTTTTCCTCCCTTTGCCCAAATAAGGGTGTGTTTTGTGGCATTTACAAGCACAACCCGAATTCACAAACAGGATTATCTTTTAAATGCCCAGAAATGAGGCACACAACCCTATGCCTGTTAAAAATAGGCTTAGGCAGAGGCACATATCGGGGCGGAGTAATTTTTGATCCTGTCATGATGGAAATGTGTTTCTATTTTCTCGAGCATTTCACCGAGAGGGGCCCTTTAACGGGCCATCTCTGTGAAACGCACTGCCAGCAACCAGATTGTTTCATACATACATTTGTGTTAGAATCGCGCTCCCTACACTAATGAATGCAAGGGGCTGGACAGCGCATCTTTAAGCTATTGTCCTGCCCCTCCTAAAATGTTCATGTCACCTTTAAGAATAAGGTAACCTGAGCATTTCAAAAACAAGGAGTCATAGCTGTAAGGTTTAGACTGAATCTTTACTCTGGCATTGCTCTGGACAACCCTCCAGACCATCGTTCTTCGCCTGCCAAGCCATTACTGAAGGGGAAAGACCATATGCAAATCAGGCTTGGTCCCACCTCAAAAGGGGCAGTCCAGCCCAAACTGCTAGGTCACATCCCTTCTGCACGAGACCACAAGCATCCCCAGACATGTTTCGGCCTTGTTGGGCCTCATCAGTGACCTGAGCATTTCACCAATGAGCACAAATGAAATGAGCGCATTCTCTGCAATCCTTTCCTTTGGGCTAATTTTTGAGAATCTGGCCCATAGTGTTTAATGTGCAATAAGAATTGAGGGAACAGCTACATTTGTTCTTCTCTCAATAACAGGGCGGGATACCCTGATCACTTGGCAGTGCCAACTCCATATTGAACCTGTCTCCTTCAAGTACTTTAGAATTCGAATCACGAGAACCAGGGAGGCCTTCTGAAAATTGAAATGTTACCCCCTAATAGAAAACAATTCTCTTAGATGGTAAAAAGTAGTCATACTCTTGTTAATAGATAAGGTAGCTGTCTTCAAGATGATAGCATTTCCCAGGTTTTTATATATACTCCAATCTACCCCTTATAATCTTCCTAGTGGAATTTACCAAACTGGATAGTGGCATCCGGAAACTGCTCTGTAATAATAATACCCCAGGGTAACACTGGATACATTGAGTAGATTGGCTTGGGAGGGAGGCTTGGGCCTTCGAGATCTGGTCAAGTATTACTGAGTATCTCATATGACGGCAGCAAATGGTTTGGCTCATACAGACCACACTTATTCGTCCATCAGGCTAGAGAGGGGCAGGTTGGGACTGAGAACTCCTCGTCAGGTTCTGCATTGTAGACAAAGGCTGTCTCGTAGTTCGGATTTAGTGAGAAGTCACCAAAATGCAAAGTGACTATAGCCGCCCGTTTATGGGACAGTGCCGCTTTACCAGAATTCAATAAAATCCGGGATATCAAAGCTTGATGGAAGCATGGTGTTCTTACACTAGGTGACATCATTCATCAAGGGCAATTAAAATCTTTCACTGCGTCACAAGAGGGATTCAAACTTTCAAACTATGGAAAAAACATTTCTTCCTCTACTTGCAGATCTGACATGCTCGGCAGCAGCAAATGGTTGGGAAATACAAACTACGTGAATCTTCACCGTTGACCTCATTGTCTCAGAAACCTATGTTCACAAAATATCGAATTGCTAACAATACAATAACAATATGGGGAGCTGACCTTGGAAAACTTGAGGAATCAGATTGAAAGGAGGTCCTATATGCTCCCAGGGAAACCGGGATTAGTGTGAGGCTCAGGCTAATACAATTTACAGTAGTGGTAAAAGTAAGTCACTCGCAACCTTAATTCTGTGCATACACATAGCACACAATTTCTTACTCGCCAATAAATAATGCCAATGCCTAGTGGCAAGTGCACATTTTGCAACCTGATTTACAGTGTTACACAGATATTGCTACACCCCTGACAAATATATACAATGGGCAGATAAGGGTATGCGCTATGTTTGAGATGTAAAATTAATTAAGGATTGTTCCTTCACATGTTCTGGTCCTGTCCATATATGCAAGACTACGGACAAAAAAATCTCTATGGATACACGACATAGTTCTTGGATTGCCACTGGAAATTGAGCCAAAACTAATCTTCCTTCGTTCATGGTGGGATTCAGCCTCTTCCCAATATGATTAATTGTTTATAGTGTGACGAATCCTGAGGTACCGGTACTACTTTAGATGGGGGAGCCCCTTTCCATGAGGCCATGGAGGTGAGGCCGCTACCCCATAGACCTCCTGAGGATGGTACTCAGTGGGAGGATCTCATGGGGAGGGAGTACTCCATAGACAGTATTGACCGTTTTGGGGTGAACGCAGTATCCCTTTGACCCTCCTGTCCTTGTAGCTGTGCCGCGGAGGGTGCCTGGCCTCTTTAACATACCGTGCCTCACCCTCGGTTCATGTTGTTTTTTTTTCCTACTTGCACGCACTTGCTGTCCACAGTCTGTCTTCTCTGCCTAGTGGCAGGATCACGGGATTGGCTGTGGTTATACCATCTGCCCACATAAGGAACTAGGTAATCTGAAGTGCAGCGGATGAGCGCAGTAGTAAAGGGCTCATCACGCCGAAGTTGTGCCCAAGTTAACCCTGTCTTTGCGCCGTATGCACCATGGGTAAGACCTGCCTTTCCTCTGCATTCCTGATCTGACCTTGTGTCCTATAATAGGAAGGAATTGTTGTGCCTTGCTCCATCTAGTACTGTTTTACCTACTTTAGTCAGCCACTGTTTACAGGATTGTTCTTAAGGGTTGACGCTGTGTATAGGTGTTTACTGCTTAATACACTCTTGCTAGTCTCACATTCCGCTTCATGGTATGATTTGCTCTCAGACACACACCCGGATTTCTTTTGCGTTACGGAAACCTGGCTGAGAGATTCCCCAGAACTGACAATTATTCAGCCCCTTCCTAATGACTATAATATCATTCACCTTGACCATGCCTCCATACACCCAGACAGTGGGTTCGCTGTAGTTTATCGCTCCCATTTTACTATGACTTCCCTGCCTCTCTTACATGATATTAAGTGTGAAGTCCTGTTGGTGCGCTTCACGCTTTCAGCCTCAATTTCTATTTACATTTTAACATTATATCATCCTTCAGGCAGCTACTCACTTTTTTGTGAGCAATTTTTGAAACTTGCTGCGTGTTACACATTAAATTGTCCTATTTAATAATTATTGACGATTTTAATTTACAATTTAATTCACCCTCCTCTGTGTCTGTTTCTCAATTCTTTGCTGCTATTAATGACTTTCACACACATTCAGAAATATTCTTGATTTACTATTTTCAGATCAAGCATTCAGACCATCTGGCTGTTACTTTTACCTTTCAGATCTGAATCCATGGTCTGTCCCTGTAGCCAAAATCTTTTTTAAACGCTGCTGGCACACAGTGCCCCGAAATGATCTGGCTTCTTTTATTCAGGACAAATGCGACAAAGCTGATGTAGCAGACTTCTCATTTCTGTCGCAGACGCTTGTATCTGCAGCTGACTTCTTCGCTCCTTTGAAGCCTAGGAAAGCTCACTGTCGTCCTTCCGCTCCTTGGTTCAATGAAGCATTGAAATCTCTCAGTCTTGCGCATAGGTGCTCTGAGCGCCAATGGCGCACAGCCTACTCCTCTACTGCTAGGCTGAAGTTTCAATTACCAAACAATATCATTTGGCCATTCAGGAAGCTAAATCCTCTTTCTACTCGGATAAAGTGGCTGACGCTTTAAATCAACCCAAGGAGCTGTTCTCTTTGGTTCGGTCCCTCTCTTCTGACACTAATCCTTTGGCTGGTGTTATTCCGTCACAATCTTTGTGCGATTCTCTTTCTGATTTTTTTATTCAGAAAATTGAGGAGATCAGGAAACGCATTTCCTCCTCTAGTCTGGCTGCCAATTCTTCAGTAATTACTGCCTTGGCTACCGATTCCTGTTATACCTGGTCTTCTTTTCCGTTTTATTTCAGTTGATGATATCCTTGCAGCCACTGGATGTCTTAAATCCTCTTCCTTGCTAGACCCTATTCCATTAGCGGTCATAAAAGAGATCATGCCAGCTATTGCCTCTTAGGTGTCCCATGCTGTCAATTCATCTTGTTCTCATGGTTTTATTCTTGCGGGGCTTAAGCATGCGCTTGTTATGCCTCTCTTGAAAAAGCTGTCTTTGGATTCTACTGATCCTGCACATTTTCGTCCTATCTCTCTTCTTCCTTTCTTTATGAAACTCTTGGAAGCACTGATTTCTCCTCTTCTCACTTCTTTTCTTGAGGAGTCTTGGTTTTTTGACCCATTTCAGTCTCGATTTCGGCCAGGCCGGGGCACAGAGAGTGTACTGGTTTCGGCAATGGATGATCTTACCCGGTTGGTTGATCAAGGGAGAATTGGTGCCCTGATCCATCTCGATCTATCAGGAGCATTTGATACAGTTAACCACTCCCTCCTACTTGGCTGGCCTCTTGGCCTGGTGTTGTCATGGTTTACTTCTTTTCTGGCTGGTAGAGGTCAAACTCTTGCTCTCTCTTCTTTTTATTCTTCTTTTCGCACTCTTTTGTGTGGTGTTTCCCAGGGCTCCGCCTTGTCCCTGTAAGAAAGGCATGGTATCAAACAGTGAAGACAAACACAAGTGATCAGAGTTCAAGGGTGTTTATTGAACTTTAAATGGGTTGGTTGAATGCCTATCTAAACCTAAATCTAAGGATGGGAGCAAGCTCCGACCATCAAATAATAATAACGCAGTCCTATTGGAGTCTGTCAAAATAAAAGGGCCTGTACTAATAAACCTATTGCCAATCCTTACTTCTAAATACAGAACGGTGTTGGATAACAATGTATGCAAAAGAAAAGTGTTCAAGAAATAATATGTCAGGATAGATGAGCAGTTGGCTTCCCTTCCCCACGTTTTCAGCACGGGGCAAGGCGGTACGTGCGGGCTTTGCACACACTCTGTCTTCTTGGCCACGAGGTAACAGTTCAACACATAGGCATCGGGGCCTTGCACCTAAGTCTCTCTTGCAATGACGGTCTCTTATTACAGAGGGCCTGATGTAACAAACAAAGCACAAAAGGTCCTTTCTTTTGTCAGTGTTCTCACATTCATAAGTTCAAGATTGGTCTCCTTCCTTCGTTCTCGGACCACGGGTCCCCCTTGTCTGGGCTCAGACCACTTTTCTACAATGCTTACAGAAATGATGTGACTCCCTTAGGTATCTTGTGGTTACTTCATAGGTTTATTACCAGTTCTCAAGTTACATGAATACAAGTAGGTTACATAGGACAAGAACACTGGCAACCCATCACCCAGGCAGGGGCTTCCTAACTGCCTTGGCTAAGAACCTTCACCAAGCATTCTATCATTCACAACCAAACACTTTGGATGACGTCACACATTCCACCATGCAAACCAAGCACTACACACCACATCTCCTTCCCTTTCATAACACACACACACGCAGACAAGAGGATGGGCCCATTTAGCATCCCATCACTCAGCATACACGAACACACCCTGTTTAAAGAGTGGGCAAATCTGAACATATGGAGAGGCGTCCGTACTTCCTTTTAGACAGTTTCCCTAACCCGGAAAGCGTCCTTCCCTCTCTGACCATTAGCTGGGATGCCGCTCCTCACGCAGAAACCAGACTACCGTGCATTGAACCAGGCATTA
This sequence comes from Ambystoma mexicanum, assembly GCF_040938575.1. Classification (NCBI taxonomy): domain Eukaryota; kingdom Metazoa; phylum Chordata; class Amphibia; order Caudata; family Ambystomatidae; genus Ambystoma; species Ambystoma mexicanum. Next base: position 1,110,707,151 of record NC_090921.1, on the reverse strand, counting down.
CTCACACACGTCAACCTTAGCAACCATATTATTAACCTAGCATGCAACAGCACCCCATCCAAACCGACCTAGCATGTCCCACGCACCATTCAATTACTGGGCACGACCCGCACACCGCAGCACTGACTCTGGTACCTCCCACACATGCCATTTAGATCAACCTCATCTATTGACCAAATGTTACACAAACGCCACCCTCACCGTTCCGCTGGACAAACCATGCATTCAATGGCTCCCGTCCACCATTGCACTCTGGACTGCTAGTTGCCCTTAAGTAATTTGCCGCAGCCCAGCAATCACTCCCCGAATAGCCGCATCTGGGTCATCACGCTCCTTGCTTATCCGGCATCCTCTGGATGCATGCGCTGCTCCACCATACTACCGCTGCCGACCAGATCAACTACATCCATTATGCTTCAGAACGCCTCTGCTCACGATGCACACGCATTGCTACCGTAAATACGCATGGCCGAGTTGGACCAGACGCTTCCTGATCACGCTAGCCACGCCGTAAGGTGCTTTACTCGCACGGCCAACCGTCCCATCTCACTATACGCACTGGAACTGCAGATGCGTATTAGGCCGGGTGACGATCACTGCCATTCTTTAGAACACCAGCTCGGATTCCATCGAATCGCCAACTCCCTCTACACTCCAGATTACATCACCATTTGCTTGCTGGACGCAGGTTAGTAAAGAGCTCTCCCAGCCCAACTGACAAACGCTGCAGGAGACTTTGGGCTGGTTCTCTTCCACCATATGCTGTAAAATGTCCAATACACCGAACCAGCTAAATGACCATGCAACTCCAGAGATCCACTACTAGAGCTCACGTTAGTGCACATAAACTGCTCATCTTCCTCTGCACACTGAGCACCAGGCGTATGCCCCTTAACAGGAAATTCCGCTCCACTTCTTCCTTTCTCTCCTGCCTCTGAATACAGAAAACGTCCGTTTGTATGGGACTTTCAATTTCAGGATACCATGCAAATTCCTGCCCTTTCTCCTTTTCCTGCCCTTTCTCCTTTCCCTATAACAGGGACCAATTCTTCAACCCGCTTGGGCTAGGGCGGCTTAGTCCTCAAGTCCTCCACCTCCTGTGCCCCGGGTGATGGGTTTTACTCCTTACTTGTTTGGTAGCAGTGTGTCCTCTTCCTTTTTCCTTCTGCACCCCCCGCAACAGAATTACCAGCTTATTTCCACTTGTTACATGTAGGTTCTGCTTATCTATCCCATCCTCGTCGCCAATGAAATGATGTGACTCTCTTAGGTATCTTGTGGTTACTTCATAGGTTTATTACCAGTTTTCAAGTTAGATTAATACAAGTAAGTTACATAGGACAAGAACACTGGCAACCCATCACCCAGGCAGGGGCTTCCTAACTGCCTGGGCTAAGAACCTTCACCAAGCATTCTATCATTCACAACCAAACACTCTGGATGACATCACACATTCCACCATGCAAACCAAGCACTACACAAGACTTACAATTCACAATTTGGTCTCCCTCATCCAGGTTCGGACCATCTTTCCATAATGTTCACAATTCACAATTTGGTTTCCCTCAACCAGACTTGGAACATAGATCCCCCTCCTCCGGGCTCTGATTCCTTTTTCACAATGTTCACAATTTGGTCTCCCTCTGCCAGGCTTGGAGCACGGATCCCCCTCGCCCGGGCTCAGATCCTCTCGATATTCGAATCGAAGACTTTTGAACGTGCAATGGATTTTGCTTAAACCGTTACGGGACCACTTTGATTCATTTTATACAATTATACTTCACATTAATCTTCCACTTTCATTTCTCTTGTATGAATATGGTATAGAGACCTTCGTTTGAGCACATTCACAGTGCTGGACCACTCTGTCAGCGGTATTGTTTCCTTCCTTCTTAAATTCAAACATTCACTAGCAATTTAGCTTTACTTGCGTCTCTCATCGCACGCGTTTAACAATGTTTGTTCGTTTTACAATGTTGCCGCTTGCAACCTTGACTTCAATCCAGTTTGGTCTGGCATCGGCCTCCCCAACTCACCGGCTGTGTTGTTCTCTGTTGTTTCTTTGTTCTTGGAGCCAGGGACGAATCCAAGGCGTCTGCAGCTCCTCCCAACCTTGGTCAGTTACACGGGAGGGCCCTCGATATCTCCGACACACAATGCAGGATTCTTCAGCCTGGTTTCCTGCGCTTTCTGCCTTGAAGGTCTCCTGAAAGTAACGGCTTCCTGCCGAAAAAGGTGAAGGGGTTTGCCCTATCACGAACCTCTCGTGCCTTGCCGTCTTTCCCCTCTTGTTCAGCTGCTGACTCGAAACTGCTGTACTTTTGTGTGTTTTGCCTCTCTGAGTGTGCTCTAGTGCTCTGCCTTTTATCAGTGTGGGGAAGTGTAATCTAAGTCAGGTGTGAGTGATTGTCGACAGTTGCCTGACTTCGCCTGACTATAGTATTGGGACATGTCAGGTACACGGCTCGGATGTGAGTCTGTTTTCTCTCAGAGCGGGCTGTCCGTGTAAGTGTTCATGCAGGAAAAGGGGGGGGGCAGTTTCTAAGTATCCCATCGAGTGAGATGGGGGAAAAAGGGTTACAGGGAGAGGGAACCACGTCTCACCATCCGGCATCCCTCTCCCACTCTCTGAAGACCCCTCACGCAGGTGATCTTCCTGCACTGGTCCACCCCCACGGTCTAGATCCAAAGGCGATGCCTGTGCCCTGGCCACCTGAGAGAGAGATCCGCAGAGACTAGCTGGTGAGACACCTTCTGGTTTCTCACATCCCCCACATTGTTCAATGTTTACATCCAGCCTCTTGCACGGCTCATCCATTCCCGCGGCTCTCACTGCTGCTACCTCTATGCCAATGACACTCAGATCATTGCCCGGCTTGATGTCTCTCAGCCACACACGGCACACACACTGCTTAGGGGATGCTTGACGGCGGCCACAGGATAGATGGGCAGTAATTGGCTTAAATTTAATGGGGACAAGATAGAAGTCCTAGTGGTTGGTTCTCCATCTCAATCTTTTCCTATTCCTTCCCTTTGGACTCCTGCATTTTGGCCACAAGATCTTGTACCACTCCCCACTCCTGTATCTGTGGTGAATAATCTTTGGTTTAAGATCACTGCCTCTCTATCTACTGACGCGTAGGTCAGTGCTGTTTGTCAGACTGACCATTTTCAGTAAAAGATTCTGCGGAAAGTTCTGCATTTCCTCCCTTCTCATCTCCGCCCTCTTGTCATTGCTGTTCTTGTTTTGAGCTGCATCAACTATTTAAATTCTCTTTTTTTTTGGCACAACCACTAGATCTTTTTTTTTTTTATTTATTTTTTAAACTTTATTTTTGGTATTTGCAAAAAACATAACATAACATACATGGAAGTAACTTGCTTCTAGTCCTGGCTCCCCTTGCCCCCGCCCCGCACCTGACCCCCCACCGGATCACACCCGAGCCTGAGTTAGTAATAGTTCGCAGTCGATTGCATTGGTCGTGTTGGGACATGTGTCCATGGGACTCCTTTGGGGTTCGTGGGTTGTATTTCTGGAGGAGTCACTGACTTCGGTGGACAGCAAGTATGCGATATATTGGCCCCAGATGTCAGGTGGTCGAGCGTGCAGGGGCAATAACTTGATGAAGTTCGTTTCCGTGTCCTGGCAGTATGATATGTCTTTCAGCCACTGCTGCGTGGTCGGTGTGGGACCCTTTCCCCAAGACATTGCGATTCTTCTGCGTGCCAACAGTAACAGCAGCCCTCCTAGTTTGCGCGTTGTAGGGGGAAGGTGTTTGGTGCGACCCAATAGAGTGATTTTGGGGTCGGGATCAATGGGTGTGTCTACCATTGCAGCCGTCTTTTCCACAACCACTATATAAAAACTGTCTTCAGCTCCTTCAAAATTTGGCAACTTGTGTGGCCGCGGAGACTCCTTATGGCGCCCATATCTCTCCCGTGCTTCGTTCCCTGCATTAGTTGACTGTTTCCAAGCGTATGTCTTTCAAGTCAGCATGTGTAGTCCACAGGGCATTCTATGGTCAGGGCGCAAAGTACCTCCTGGCCACGTTTCCACCTTACTGTCCCACTCGCTCACTGCGCTCTCACGATGCCCGGCTGAATTTTGTTCCCCGTTTTCATTTAGCTAGGTTCAGTGGCTGTTCCTTTTCGGTTTCTGCAACTAGGCTATGGAGTTTTTTACCACTCACTCTTAGGGCCACTGAAAATCATCTTCAGTGCAGACATTTGTTAAAAACGTATTTGTTTTAGTTCCACTGTTCTTTTCTGTCTGTCGTTCTGTTGGTATCCTTAGCACCAAATTGCCTAGGGTGTTCCTGCGCTCTACAAGTATTTGTAACATAAAATAACCCTCTCACCTTCCCTCAAAACCCCTCCAATTCCACACTAATTTCCATTCCCATATGATTTTGTAGTATATCTCAGACAAGAACTACTGGGACAAGGAAGAGGCCATGAGTAATCAGGATCACTGACAAGAACAAAGGCACACGCTCTAGCCTTTCTAGTAATCCAGTAGGTCAACTGTCATTCAAAAGCAGAGAGGAAAGAGAAGGATGGCGTCTTCATTCACGGCTTGGTGCGGAATGAGAGATTGGCAAGGCCCGCGCAGACCCACAGTGCAGAGAGGCAGACAGTATCCAGGAGGAGAAGGAAGAGATCTACCGGTGGCCGAAGTGCGACTAAACTGCCGCCAGTTGCAGGGAAGACGCGCAGAAGTCCAGTGAAGGGCCCTGGTGCGCAGAAGTCACTAAAGCTCCTGTGAGACCTGCGAACAACCAGAGGGTGACAGCCAAGACCGGTACAAGGGTGGTTAATCCCAGGTTTGGGAGACCCAGAGAGCACAAGGGGGCCAGGGCGAAGAACAGAAGGAATGCTCACCGGGGCAGAGTGACCTCGTGAAGGAGGACTGGGACCCATATCATGAAGGCGTGCACCGATCAGTAATGAAGGGGAACACAAACTTTACATGTACAAGTGGTAGTCACAGACCTTGGCAGGACAGTAAACCCCGGCTGTGGATCAAAAAGAGTTTGAACAAAGAGAACATTGTGAAAGATCAAGCGAAGGGGGTCTGGGACCCATGTTGGGGAAGTATACCCCTAACTTTAATCCTGAGGAATACACAGTTTTTCTACCCCAGTGACATTCAGAGTCCTTGGCAGGAGAGTACACAAAGGCTGTGGGTGGAAGTGAAGACGGAGACAATTGTGAATACAAGAACGTTGAGTACCCTACTTGGAAGGAAGTGGACCAAGAGGAGGCGTACTGAGAAGAGGGTCTGGGACCTGCAACAATTGAGAGATAGTATTGGGGACCCTTGGAACAGCTTGTGAGAGAAAAAAACAGGCTATTCTTCCCCACAGCAACGCCTGGGAGCCGGGTCTTCCCGCATACTGCTTGGCTAAGGCGTCCATGCCAATCTTCCTTGTGGGAAGGTCTGGGAGTCAGGTTTGCCAAGTAAAGATAAAGAATGATCGTGAACATTAAAAACACTGAGACAGGTTGGATAAAGTTAGAAAGACTCCGGGGAAAGGTAATCAATCCCTTGAGTCTTGTGGAACTTGTGTTTGCTTTTCTTTTTTTTTTACCTTTTCTTTATTGGCAAGAAGCAGTGGCAGGTACACAACACAGTACACAATCAGTTACAATCACATTATTTGCTCTTATATTGCATTTAGGAGATGTGCAGTGGGGTGAGCTATCCGCCCAGTTTCGTACCCAGAGTTCAGGGTCAATGCTAGTCCTGCATGCCTAGCGAAGGAGGAGAGTCGGGCCCTGCGTGCTCTTTGTTAAGATAGCTGCAGAAGTGTGTCCACACTACTTTTGTGCTGGAGTGCGCTGGAAGGGAGGTGATATATTCCTCCTTGCATGTTTGTGTCCATGTAAGAGTTCTTAACCACATTTCAAACGTGGGGTGGTGCGATGTTTCCAACATTGTAGCATGCATTTTTTAGCCACCATGGCACTCGCATTCAAACATTTAGACATCTTTTTCACATTGTCTCCGTCCCACATCCCAAATAGAATAGCTAGCGGATCTAGACCCACTGTGGCCTCAACTATTTCTGAGAGGGCCTCAGTCACCGCACTCCAGAACGTGCCCAGCGCACTGCAGGACCAGAACATGTGCATGTGGTCGGTATTTTCAGATCTGCATCTAGGGCAGCTGTGTGTCTGATTGCGTGCGAATTTCGCCACCTTGTGTGGTGTATAGTATAGACGATTGAGGAGTTTATATTGTATGCAGCGGAATCTAAAGTTGAGGGAGACCTTGCGGGTGTGTGAGCACATTTTCATCCACATACCATCTGTAATCTCCAAGCCTATCTCCTCCGCCCACTCCACACGCGGGCTGGGGGGTGCATTCTCTGATTTTTCCAGTAGTATTTTGTATAGTGAAGATACAATGCCCTTGCCAGTTAGCGATGTAGTGGATCTCGGGAGAGTCTGGAGGCTCGTCTGGGTAAGAGGGCCATATGTCACGGACCGCAGCTCTTAGCCTAAAGTATTGCAGTAACTCTAGTGCGGATCCAGAGTGGCCCGGGCGCCATGTATGAGGGGTAATGAATTTGCCTTCGGGGTATAGGTCTGTCCGTGCTTGGTATCCTAGGCCCTGCCAGTGTCGGGCAAGTAGCTTGTCATGTGTAGGGGCGAGACCCGGGAATTGCCATATGGGTAGCCATTTGTAATATGGCCAGTGCTCAGGCTGGGAGCGCAATAAAAGATTCCATGCAATAATTGTGGTGGCCACAGGGTCAGCAGGAGCATCCGCGCAGTATGTACGGTGGAGTATAAGGGACATGACATTAGTTTCCAGGCCCCAGGGCTTTACCTTTCGGGAGATCTGAGATGGCTTTGACTATCTCCTCCAAGGTAATGGGGGTGTCAAGCTGTTCTCTGGTGGTTTGGGATATTTGGGTCATGGGAATTTGGTCCAGTAGATCATTGATGTCCTGGGCGGCGTGGTCCTGTTGGGGCGCGTATAAGGTGACATAGAATTCTGAGAAAGTGTCCATGATTTGCTGTTCTGACCAGTGTTCTGTGTCTCTCGCGTCTGTAATACTATCTATGCGGGACCTACCCCCTCAGCGCGCACCAGTCTGACCAGTGTTCTCCCTGGTCTGTCCCCCTCCCCGTACTTTTGTGCTGCTAGCGGCCGTGTGTAGTACTGTATTGCCCTCATGGCATGAGATTCAAAGATCTCCAGCCCTGATCTGATCACTGCCAGCTTTGCTGGGGTAGACGATGTGGCGCATTCGCACTCTAGCGGCTTCAGTCTATTTTCAGAGCGCTGCAGGTCGAGTTTTATGAGCTTAATTATCCCTGCTTCTTTGGAAATACACATGCCCCTGATGAAGACCGTAAATGCCTCCCAGCAAGTTCCCTCTGTCGTGTTGTGGTGTTTGTTGCAATTGAAGAAGGTGTTTATATCCGATAGTATCTCTGCTTTGAACACTATGTCGCGCAGTGCTTCTGATTTGAAGCGCCAGGCAGTGTGGGTGGGTGTGTCTATCCCTAGCCTCATTTGCAATACCACCGTGGAATGGTCCGAGAGTGTTTGCGCCAGCATCTGGATGTCTGTGACCCTGCCCATGATTCCGCTCAATAGTAGGAAGAGATCTATTCTAGACGGGCTGTCGTGTACTGATGAGTAGTAAGTGTACTCTTTTGCGTGTGGATGAAGTGCCCTCCAGATATGGACAGCGATCTCATGTATGTGTGCAATCGGCGGGCTGCGTGGGACGTAACTCTGTAGGTCGCCCCTGTTCTATCAAGGTTGTTGTCTAGTATGAGGTTCATGTCCCCCCCCAGATAATATGGACACCAATGTATCTCATGAGTAGGGTGGCTACCCCGTCGTAGAACTCAGGGGCGTCCACATTCGGGCCATATGTGTTTACAAGCAAGCACTCTTCATTCGCTAAAACAAAGTGGAGTATAATATACCTGCCCTCCGGGTCAATATGGCTTGTCTTCAGTGTGAATTCCACTGGTTTATGAACAAGAGCAAGCACCCCCCTGGACCGGGTGGAGTATTTTCTGTAGAACCTGTTAGGACCCCATGTTGGTGCTAGGCAGGATACGAGGTGCCCCAGGGCGTGTGTCTACTGGAGAAGGATTATTTTGATTCCGTGTCTCTGGGCGAATGCAGTGATTCTACGGGCCTTTGTAAAGTTGCTCAACCCCCAAACATTCCACGACATGAGTTTAGTGTTCACGGCGTGTAATCATGTCACATCCCAGCAGTAGGATCTATCACCGCTAAGCCTAAGCACTGTGCGCGTAGTCGTGGTGCGCATGTGGCACGCCCCGCCCCAACCACCGTTTTCCTGCCAGTTTTCTCATACCATTCCCCAACTGTGTCCCCCCCATCCTCACTGCCCAACCCCAACCAGCATTGTAATGTTCCCCTCCCGTAAGGCTGGCTTTACGGTTGCAATCTCCATGCGTCCCTTGGGTGCAGATTCGGGAACACCCACGGTGCGAATATTATTCCTGCGCGATCTGGACTCCAAGTCGTCGCACTTGGCTTTGACAAGTTTCATGTCTCGGGTGAGCTCTTTGACGGTATTCTGCAGCGCCTGGATCCCATCCTCGTTGGCACCAATTCTGGTTTCTGCTTCGATGATCCTGGCTCCGTGTTGGTCGGGCTTGGTTCTTAGTGATATCATGCGTTTATCATCCAATTTTTCATTGAATGACGCAAGGTTTTTCGTCATTGATTCCATCATTGCTATCAGGTTGGGGTAAGGGGCATCTGGTGGTATATCCATATCTTCTTGGCCTGTGGAGGGCCCCCCCTGCTCCGGTCTGGGCACCGCCCTGGTAAACTTGTCCATAGTTCTGGATTTGTTTGCTCCCCGTGATCTGTTGGACATCGTGGAGGCGGGCGGTGCGTACCCCGGGGTGATCAGGCGCAGCGTGTGCACCCACAAGGTGCTCAATACTTCAGATTGCGAAGTGTGAAGTTAGATGAGGATGTGATATGAGCTTCAGCAGTGGGTGCACGTTGTACAGCCTCAAATCTGTCAGGGAAGTCCGGTGAGCTCTCCGCGCTGTGCTGGCTTTTGGGAGGTCCCAGGCGCCTCAGCTGAGCCCCTACGGAGAGACCAGGGGGACCAGGTATGTCCAGGATGGCCGCTGCAGCAGGTGCGTGTGGGGGCAATGTTCTTTGTCAGAGCCACAGTGCAGCAGGTGCGCGGGCCCTCCTTGTAGCGTTGTCACGTGGTATAGGATGGCAGGTAGGGACCACCAGAGACACCCAGCACCCACGGGGGACCAGCCCAGCCGCCGAGTGGCAGTGTCCGCTCAATTGACAACTTAGCAAGTATACTAGTAGGGCCACTGTGGAGGTATCTAACTGGGTGGAGATGTATGAAAGGGGCCCAGGTGGTGGTCGTAGGCACAGGATGCGTGGTGTTGCTGCGGCTCAAGGAGGAGCAGGGTGGTCTGCAGCGCAGTGTACTGCCAGGCTGTATGGAGGGAACGCAGTGTTGCAGGGTCGCGGGTGGCGCGCACCGCGGCCAGCTTCGGATGGAGCGTTCTCAGTCCTGGCGGGCACATACGCGGCCGGCTCCAGCCATCAAGGCGCAGGCACCTGCGGCGCGAAGGGGCAGGCCCTCTCAGTGGCCCCAGCCCGCTGGCCAGGCAAGGTCTTTAACTGGACCCTGGGCCGGGTGGAGAGGGTGGAGCGGTAGCCGCGTAACTGATGATGAGCCCCCCCCCACAGGCCTCCACCGTCAGGGCCTCCCGCAGGTCTCGCGCTCCGGGGAGGAGCAGGCAGGGGGCCAGCCAGCTGCGGTCAGCTACGGCTCCCCGCAGTGGTGTCTCCCTCCCCCGCCCGCGTACTTGAAACTTGGCCTGTCAGCTGCTCCACACTGGGGCGCGGGCCAGCCAACTCAGGTTCGCCTCCGAGACCCGCCACGCATCGTGGCCCACGCCACTCACAGCAGCCAGCTCTGTCAGGGGTGCTTCCACCGCTTATTCTAAACCAGCTCCAGTCCGCTGAGCGCTGCACCGCGCAGTTCTCACAGGCACCAGGCGCAGCCCCCGGTCGGGCGACGGCAGTTACAGACACCACAGATGAGGTGCGCCCACTACGGGGGGGGGTCCGCACACGTCAGGAGTTCTCAACAGGGTCTGGGGCAGGGCTGGGACCACGCGGCCTGCGCAGGCAGGCCCAATGCAGTATCAGCTGTCCAGGACATAGGTGGCTGTATCCTGGTCCTGGAGCTTCAGTTTTCCTTGAGACCAGAGACGAATATGCGCCCTGGGCAATATTAGCAAGTAATTTCAGGCGTCCACCATGAGGGATTCCGCCATTGTTGTCGGATGTTTGTTCGTGACACAAAGAGCTCCCAAGCTAGGCAGCCATTTTGCAGGCTGCACAACAGCCCTCCCCCCCTTCTGTTTGCTTTTCTACACTTTTTGAGCCTTTTAGTTTTGTACTACAAAGCTGGTCTGCAGGTGGGCAGCCAAGAGATATTTCCCTGTTCACCTTATATTAAGTTTAGCTTGTGAGGGATAGGTTAGGAATTGGACACAAGACGGCAAACTTTGCTTTGGACTTTCTGACACCAACAATTTCATTAACTAGTTTTTTTGAAGCATCGAAACCCCTCTTAGAGATAGGATCAGTTAGATTTTCCTCCAACTTCCCCGTTTTTGTTATTTATAAACGTCTTTGCCCATCAACATGCCACCCATGTCCCTCCCTTACTCCTATATCCTCACAATAGCCATGGCCCTGCTAATTGCTAAGGAAACTCTGGTGAAATGCCTACCTCTCTGCAGGAGTACAAGGATGAGTAGTGTCTAAAGTGCCTACTCTGCTCTCTACTACTAAACCAGCAGTGATCTCAATCATAAAGCTGAAACAGGCACAGCCCGAAAGGTATACATACTTTGCTGTTTAGGGTAGCGAAGACCGAGGACAGGCTGTACTCTTCAGGTGGGGGTGTGAGCTGGTACACAAGCAATTCAAACATCAGTAGTATAGGGCACCGTAATAAAAGAATGTTCAACCAAGGTTGTATAAAAATAGGATCTTTAAACTAACAAAAATACACACCCATGTAAGAGAAAGCAGACTTTAAACCTAAGGGGCACTCTGGGTTTGTCGACAGGGATTCTCAGTAACAGATTTCAAAAGCAAAATATCAGAGTTTATGACTATGTCTCTAAAAACAAATGAAAGGGGGTGTAAATCACTAGGGTCATTGGGGGGGTGGGGGTAGGGCCACTTCAAATACCTTTAGTTCCTGTGTTTAAGGGCTCAACAGCATCGAGACAGGCTTTTGAGCATCGAACCGGGAGTCTGGGTGTTTTCTATACTAGGATCGAGTCTGGGAGCAGTGGTGCTTGGTTCCAACGATTCAATGCTGTTCAGCAACAACGGCTTCTGGGTCATAGACGCTGTGGACTGCAGGTGATTTCGAGTTGGTGGCAATACAGGATTCGGCGGCCTTGGGTGCAGAGAAGTGGATACTGGCCCGGCGAGTGGTCTTGGCTGGCTTAGCCATGCAAGTGGTGTCTAGTTAGGTACGCTAAAAGACTCAGCCGGTCTCAGATGCAAAGACAGTGGAATTTTGCAATCTACCGAAACTCGAAGTTGCAGATGCAGTCGAGGTCGAAGATGTCTCTGCCGGTTCCCTTGCAGCAGCTTGGATGATGTATAAAGTACCCAAACCAGCATCCATGTAGTTCAGAGATGCAGAGAGTCTAGGATCACTTCCTTGGTTCTGTGTTTGCTGTGTGGCCCAGTCCAGGGTCTTGGGTGCAATGTAAGTCCTCTTTTCTCCCCATGCCAACCAGGATGGTTTGTAGAGCACATTTGCAGGATTCTGCCAACTCAAGTGAGCAGAGTACCAATGTTTCAGTTACAGTAGGCCTTGTCTAGCCAGCTGGTCATCCCAAATCAGCCCTTGGGATGGTTAGGAAGAAGAGCTTTCCTCTTCCTTGGAGCTTTCCCCAGGGCTATTCTAACTCTTCCCTCTAACTCCCCCCTTCCTTTGGCTACCTAAGGCAGAAGGACTCCAGTAATTAGCACCCTGGTATGAGTTGGCCATTGAAGTGTCATGGCTCTCTTTGAAGCACCAGTCCCCAAGGAGTGTTTCTGTTCCCTGGCTGAAGGTAGCAACCTTTCTCAGGGGGGGAAAAAGGAAGGGCTTCTTGGGCCAACCCAACATGGTTGTTGTGGGTAATGTTTATGAGATGTTTAGAGGACTACCTTGGGAAATCTAAGTATGCTGGGATATACTAGCCTCCCAGGCAACCAGGCAGCGCAGAGGGGTGCTGCAGTCAAGGAAAGCTGTGAGCAATGGCGCAGGATGAGCCATCACATGCTGACAGGAGAGCAAGGCAGGAAGACCAGCCTGCCCACCAGGCCACATAGAAAAGCAGCAGGCGGGTGCACAGACCGGCCGAGTAGTGACAGTGTGGGGAGGAGATCTGGCGAAGCGGGGGTGGCACAATAGACCTTCTGATCAGCACAGCAGGTCAGGCAGGAGAAATTCCAAATGAATACTGGCTAATAGGGCCTTGGTTTCGATTCTTTTTTCACCTTATCCTGTTAGTATCTTTGCATGCCCTTGGAGGCCAGGGACTTGTTTTTTTAAAGTTCGCCTATAGGTCATTGGAGGGGGGCGTCATTTAACATAACTCCTGCTAGTCCCAATAAATAATGATGGTGCATAAATAGGTCAAAAGGCAATAAAAGCTCACTAAATTCGTATCTATATAGCCGCATTAAGTACATTATTATCGTTATAACAGCTATAACAAGTAAAAACTGTTATAATGATAATTATAGAATAATCTTCATTTTGCCTTCCAATAGGCAGAAACTGGTTTCAGAAACCCAGGAATCCGCAAACTTGGCCTACCTACCGGAGGTTATATAAAGAGAATACTTGGATCATTACCTGAAAGCGCTACAAATGAAAATTACATTCTGTAGGAAGTTAAACCTCACACTGGTGGGTAGATTATCCATAATCGAGGTGATGCATGATCCAAAACACAATTGATCATGTCCCAGAAATCTTCTTTTGATGCCTGAACACTCTTGTTTCTGAACGTATATGGAATGGTGTTTTCCCTAGATTATGCATTATGGCACTGACAGTACGAGCTATATGAGTATGGGCTAACAATACCAAACTTTGAATTTATCTGTTGGATAGATAGAACTCCTTAAATTAGCCATTGTAACGCACAGTGGTTATATGCAGGTTTCCTTGATATCGCACTTAGTTGACTCCTTTGGTTAGCATGTATAGAACTTGGAAGATATGTAGTAAGACTATATAGGTAACCTGTCTATTGCGCTTAGAGAATCCAGTTAACCTAATGTCTATGGTAGCCTGTCTGTCCCGCTTATAAGGATGTTCCAGGACAGCCAGTCTATCGCACTTGGTAGACTTGAGGGTAGCCTGTCCATAGTGCTTAGGAAAGTCTACAAAGGTAGCTGACTTTTTCTTACCCACAGATGAGCGGATGACACCGCGACACCAAAGATAATCTGCATCTGAGTTTAAGATGTGTATAAACGCACCTCTTCAGTGGACATCTGCCACAGTCACGGCTATCGATCCACACACTATAGAACGCAGCTACGACTATGACAAATTGGGTCTAGCAGGTCACATAACCCCTTCGCACTGAAACACCAGACTTGCCTCAACACATCTGCCACTAGAATACAGCGACACCCTATGACACATTTAGTTCTAGCTGGGTACATACCGACTCTCCTGCACTAGCCCTCTGTCGTGACCTCGCTCAGCACCCATCCACATGCCTGAGCTCTCGGATTGCTTACTGCAGCCTAGCCAGCCCTCCTAATTCCTAATCTTGGCCAAAGGCACACACCCATTTTAAGCTTCCCCTAAGAACTGTCCCACACCTGGATTTCGTTCTTCAAGGGGGTTCCTACCGCTTAGCGCTTTGAGGCCATACAAATGGGAAAAGGCGCTATATAAATGACTACTACAATACAATACAATATTTAGATTACAGTTAATTAGCCTGCTGTATGACAAGTCGATCACCCTTCAACCTGCTTGAGTGGGCTGGGAAGCTAATTTACCTGCTGCATATGCATTACTTGGCCAATTCCTATTCTTTAGGGACACATTGGACACTATATGTACTTTTCAGAGTAAGGACAAAAGGCATTGATGGATGGGATCACTGATACTTTACACTACTGGCTTACCCTCGTGGGAAATCTGATCTTGTTAAAGGGAAAAGGCAGAGAAGTGGCTCAAACATGGGGCACAATACGGTTCCATGACCCTAAATGAGATGTGTGAAACAAAGGCTTGTGACATTTGCCGAAATAGCCCTATCACCATGCCTATTGTCTCGTAGGCCGCACTGAAAGCCAAGGAATAGCATAACTGCTAAATAACAATTTAAAACTAATCTCTAGACACGAGGTATAGGCTAATACAATTTATGTGTTACCCCCAAATGCCTCCCGCAGTTTGACCCGGACTGGGTTCCATATGGGTTACAAAACGGATGGTACATTATTGCATTTGGTTTGTATATGCTTGAGAATTTGTAAGCTCCGGATGAGAGTGCTGGACGCCATCACGCTGTCTAGGTTCAGTAGATCGGCCCCTCCAGAGTTTTGCATAGATAGCCTATTCACTGCTCCTGGCCCAGACTAGTATGAGGGGAAATAAGCCCTCCTTGCCCTGCTATTCAAATGATCAAATAGCGCTGTTTTGTATTTAACTCATATGTAGTGTGAAGAAGTGCTGAAAGCCCCTTCCTGATACAAAGAAATGTGAATGTCCTGGTCTGGTGGAATCGTCCATGTCATGAACCATGGACATAGCCCCTTCTGTTCTTCCTGGTCCTGGTCCAGACGGAGAGTGTGCTCCTTGATACTTCCAACATGGCCGTGCCCGGTGCCGTGTTCCGTACTAGCCTGTACGTCGGACACGGCGCGTTCTATAAATGGGCCACGCCCCCGCGCCTCCGCGCGTCTCAACGCTACCTCTAGGTAGTGTCTCGACGTGTGTGTGCTGCTCGGCGTTACCCTTCCAAGTTCCTGGCCAACTCCCTTATTCTTCTTCCCTTTTCCCCTGTTCCAGTATCTCTTACCTTTCTTCGATCCTCTTCCTGGACGTCCTGGAATACGCGATTTACTGGAACTTTGAACGCTCGCGCTGGAGTCAGACTCAACTCGCGCGCACTTATACAAGTCCCGGTCCGGCCGGGAGAAGGAGTCCTCCGCGGAACGCCACAAGAAGAGAACTCAGGTGAGCCGGGGGGAAACCTTTGACAGATTGAGACGCCAAACGAACAACACTGATACCGCTATGGAGAAAGCGGTCCAGGACCTCATGCGCGGCATGCAGGAGCTAACAACCGAGGTACAGAACTAAAAGGCAGAAAACGCAGCCTTGAAACAATTAGTGCTGTCACGTGACTCTGCCAATAAGGAAAGCGTGATACTGGGTGGAGTGGTAGACAAATACAATGGCTCGCCAAAATCCTTACGTGGATTTCTGGATTCCTGCTTGGTGCATTTTACATTCAAGCCCTATTATTTTTCAACTTCCAGGGCCAAGGTGGGCTTCATAATCTCCCACCTTACAGGGAATGCGTTATCTTGGGCCACTCCCCTAGTGAACTCTGGAAACGTCCTCCTGGACGATTATGATGCATTTATTCAGGCGCTCAAGTCTATGTTTGACCGCCCCGAACAAGTGTTCAGCGCCCAGGAACGCCTACTTGATTTTCGGCAAGGATCCCAGGATATGCTAACGTTCGTTACCAGATTCAAACAGCTGGCAAAGGAGGCTGATTGGGGCCCTGAAGCGAGTTTCACCTTATTTCACAGGGGTCTAAATGACGATATCAAGGATGAATTAGCCAGAGTGGCTCGCCCCAGTTTGTTTCAGGCTTTGGTAGATCTAGCCTTACAAATAGACTTTCGTATCCAGGAAAGAAGGGCTGAAAGGAAAAAGGCTAAGACTGCCTTTCAACGAATCCCTCCGGAGTCGACTGTGAAATACGATCCTGTCTCAACCCCTGATAACGACTCCGAACCAATGCAAATAGGCGCCTTTCGTGGGCCAATTACTCCACAAGAAAGGATGGGAAGAATTCACACCGGCCTATGTATGTATTGTGCCTCAGACAAGCATCTCGTTAGAGAATGTCCTTTAGCCCCTCCACGGTGTTCGGGAAACGCCAGCTCCCGGTCCTAGATGGAGCAAGGTTTCAGGAGAAAGATGTCTGCTCCACATCAATCACATCCTTGAACTCTCCTGGACAGAATAACCTGGTGGTGCTACAGGCCTTTCTATCGCCCTCCAAGCACAAGACCTATCCCATACTGGCCCTGGTGGACTGTGGAGCTATGGGAATTTTCATTGATCAAGACTGGGTTATCAGACATAAAATACCATATGAGTCACGGAACATTAAACAGCCGGTAGAAGCAATTGATGGGAGACCTCTCTCTTCAGGACCCATAACCCTACAGACAAAAGAGGTCCGTCTCTCCATAAACCACCACCAAGAGCAGATTACATTCGACATCATCAAATCAGCCCATTACCCTATGGTTCTGGGTATGCCCTGGCTTCAAAGACATAATCCGTACATTAATTGGACAGCAGGGTCATTGTTTCTGGGCTCTGAGTTTTGTATGCCCCACTGTTTATCCCTGGATCTCTCATTAACACCAGCTATTGAACATTCAGGAGAGCAAAAAATCTCACTCATGGTTTCCAACATTGTACAAGTCCCGGAGGTCTACCAACGATATACTGTTGTCTTTTCGACTGCCATAGTCCAGGCTTTACCCCCCCACAGACCCGAAGATTGTGCCATTGAGACAGATCCCTCGGCAGTAATTCCCTTTGGAGGAATGTTTATCCTTTCAGAACCTGAGAAAAAGGCCCTCCGAGAATACCTGGACGTCAATTTGGAAAATGGCACCATAAGACCCTCAAAATCTCCAGCGGGTGCCTCATTGTTCTTCGTTCCTAAGAAGGATTCCAAGGAACTCAGACCCTGCCTCGACTACAGTGGTCTAAATCAATGCACCCTCAAAGATCGGTACCCTCTGCCTCTGATTTCAGATATCCTGGAAGCTGTCAGAGGTGCCGTAATATTCACGAAGTTGGACCTCCGGGGTGCCTATCACTTAATCCGTATCCGGGAAGGGGATGAATGGAAGACCGCCTTTAGAACGCCCTTTGGTCACTTTGAATATCTAGTCATGCCCTTTGGATTAGCTAATGCCCCTGCAGTTTTTCAACGTTTCATGGATAGGGTGTTTTCTGACATGCTTTTTCTCTTTGTCATTGTCTATCTAGACAACATTTTGATTTATTCCAAGGATCCCTTGAAACATGAAGAACATGTCATGGTGGTACTACAACGGCTCCGTGAAAACAAGCTCTTGGTCAAACCTGAGAAATGTCTTTTTCACGTGGCTTCAGTTCATTACCTTGGATTCATCCTCAGCCCAGAAGGAGTTGGAATGGACCCTTCAAAGGTAAAGGCCATACTGGCCTGGCCTGCTCCTACATCAGTGAAACAGGTTCAGTCTTTCTTGGGACTTGCTAACTTTTATCGAACGTTCATTCCTACCTTTTCTGAGCTCGTCCAACCGATCGTTGCTCTGCTGAAGAAGGATGTTCCCTTCATCTGGTCTTCCTCGCAAGAGAAGGCTTTTCAACGCTTGAAGACAAGATTCACGCAAGCCCCCGTCCTGGCTCAGCCTGACTTAGATCGCCCTTTCATAGTGGAAACGGATGCCTCCAACCATGCCATAGGAGCAGTCTTGAAACAGGTGCTTGAGGACAAGATGGACCACCCAGTGGCTTACCTCTCTAGAACCCTAACAACCAGCGAAACCCATTACTCCGTTCTGGAAAAGGAGCTGTTGGCAATCCGCCAAGCCTTCACAGAATGGCGACATTTACTCCTAGGTGCTAGATATCCAGTCCAGGTCCGTACGGACCACTGAAATCTACAAATTCTCCAATCTATGGAGTGCAGGAACAGTTGTCAGGCGCGTTGGGCCTACTTCTTCGCCCAGTACCAAAATACCAAATCACTCATGTTCCTGGATCACAAAACGTGATTGCGGACGCCTTGTCCCGGCGTCCTGACTATTTAACCACTGAAGATAGGACCTATCCTACAATGTTTCCCAACACAATCTTTATAGCTCAAGCAATCAACCTATTGGAAGAGATTCGAGCCAAAACCCAGTCCTCTGACCTCTGGAAGGACGTCTCTAGGAAGAATCCCTGGAACTTAAGAATCAAGGAAGGATACTTATTCAAGGACAATGCCTTGGTCATTCCCACACCGAAACTTCAACATAAAATAATAACTCTCTGCCATGATACTTTTCATTCTGGACATCGTGGTGTAACCAACACGCTCCGTTTTATACAAAGACAGTTTTGGTGGCCGGAAATGAAATGCAAGGTACAAGAGTACATCAAGACCTGTACTGTCTGCAGTCAGAATAAGCACGACAATAAGAGACCGGCGGGCCTTCTATTGCAACCTACACTGCCAACAAGACCATGGGTATGTATAGCTACAGGCTTCATCGTGGAATTACCACCTTCCCGGGGTTACACAACCATCATGGTAACCATAGACTTGTTTACTCATATGGCACATTTCACGCCTCTCTATAAACTTCCTTCCTCTTCAGAGCTCGCAGGAATTTTCCTAGAACACATTTTCCGTCTTCATGGACTCCCTTCCAAGATCATATCGGACCGAGGACCGCAATATATTTCACAATTCTGGAAACATCTCTGTCGTGTTCTAGGGATTCAACGCGCTCTTTCATCTGGATATCACCCACAGACCAACGGGGCCACAGAACGTGTTAATCAAACCCTGGAGCAATATCTTCGTTGTTTCGCAACCAAGGTACAGGATGATTGGTCCCTCCTTATACCCTTGGCCGAATTTGCCTATAACAATTCAGATCACTCAGCGATTAACGTTAGCCCCTTCTATTGCAGTCAAGGTTTTCATCCCTCCGTGTTACCTTCAGTTCTACCACATCCAACTCCAGTACCTTCACTTGATTCCTGGATTGAAACTCTCCTCAACATCCACAAGGAAGCCAAGGAACAATTGGGAAAGGCCCAGATTCGCACTAAGCGATATGCTGATTCCAAAAGAAGACCAGCACCCTCCTATTCTATTGGTGACCAGGTCTGGTTGTCCTCGAAACTATTACCACGACATCTACGCCCTAACAAGTTAGCCCCCCGATATTATGGTCCATTTTCCATAAAAGAAATCATCAACCCTGTTTCTTATCGGCTCAAGCTACCAGACTCCTGGAAGAGAATACATCCAGTTTTTCAAACTTCTCTACTCAAACCCTACATCCACTCCACCCGGAAAACCGGCAGACCCAGTCCTGTGATTGTGGACAATCAGCTGGAATATGAAGTATCCAGAATATCTGACTCCAGGTACAAGCGGGGTCGGCTTCAATACCTGGTCGAGTGGAAAGGCTATCCTCCTAGCGAGAGAACATGGGAACCACTATCCAACCTAAACACCCCTCGATTGCTGAGAAGATTCCATCTCATACACCCTGGCAAGCCTGGCGGGACGGGGTTTCGGAGGAGGCATGCTGTCATGAACCATGGACATAGCCCCTTCTGGTCTTCCTGGTCCAGACGGAGAGTGTGCTCCTTGATACTTCTAACATGGCCGTGCCCAGTGCCGTGTTCCGTACTAGCCTGTACGTCGGACACGGCACGTTCTATAAATGGGCCACGCCTCCGCGCGTCTCAACGCTATCTCTAGGTAGTGTCTCGACGTGTGTGTGCTGCTCGGCGTTACCCTTCCAAGTTCCTGGCCAACTCCCTTATTCTTCTTCCCTTTTCCCCTGTTCCAGTATCTCTTACCTTTCTTCGATCCTCTTCCTGGACGTCCTGGAATACGCGACTTCCTGGAACTTTGAACGCTCGCACTGGAGTCAGACTCGACTCGCGCGCACTTATACAAGTGCCGGTCCAGCCGGGAGAAGGAGTCCTCCGCGGAACGCCACAAGAAGAGAACTCAGTTGAGCCGGGGGGAAACCTTTGACAGTCCATCCTTTCTAGGGGAAGGATGATTGGGATCCAGGGCTGTCTTAAAAAAAATATTGTTAATGGTAACTCAAAATACTTCCACTGGAAAAAAACAGGTCTTTGTCATGAGGCTAGCTTTTTTACGTCAGTAGCAATTAAGGCCACCAGCAGCATTACAACTTTTGCATTTTTTGCAGGAGCTCCCTCTGTCCTTGTATCCTCCTTACTCTTGCCTCATCCTCCATTTTTACCTCTGCCCCTGTACAAGGGTGGTCGGGAAAGCAGCTGGCACTATCTTTTGCCACAGGCTTTAAAATCTTGATGTTGTCTCTGAATACTGAAAAAGTAGAGCTGTGCTGGTCTGGTATGAACTAAGTCTAATGAAATGCTTAGACATTTATCTACTGGTAGTAACACGTATATCCTTGAGTTGTGCATGCCCAATGGCCTATTATTGCTGTCCTATTATTTTGATGTCTGTTGAAAATTCAATGCAGATAAGTCACACAATGTATGGTTTTATATCCTTCGATAGTGATCTTCTGTATTGTATTTTTAGAACCTTCTGTCCCAAATCGAGAGAGTCAAAAGGGGCATTGCTTCCTAATTCATTGCAGCGCTGCTGTGCTCGCCAGTATTAATCATGGAGTCGTCCATGGTATTTTTCATTTATAGTAATTCTTTCCATGGATCTGTAAGCTTCTAAAATGATATTTGATTGCTTTGCATAAATTGAACATTTCCCATCACAATCGTCATATTTTTAAAATGGATTTTAAAGGGGTGAAATTATGGTTGCAAAAACGTTCAACATTCTTCAGTGGATTGCTTTATCGTTGAATTGTATTTTCTAATAGATTATGAAGTTATTTCATTCACCATTAAAGAAGAAGTAGAAGATCCACATCCTATAGATGAACATAACTCTTTTCTGAGCAAAAGCAAGAACAGACCCAAAGGTGAGTTTACAGCATGGAGCTATACATGCATATAAATGTCCTTTCATACAGCTCTGGTAACACTATAGAGGTCTCCCTGCACCAAGGCTTTTGCAAAGGTTGGCAAGTGATCCATGTGAATCGTCCACCTCACTGCAGATAACGCATAACTGTATTGATTAAATCATTAACGGTTGTATTAGTAAGCATATTTTTCTGTCAATTTGTACGTTTTTTTTCTCAAACCTGATGTATTTCTAATTCCTTATAATAGAAAGAATTAGGATCATCTACCTAAATTATCCATAATACACCTAGGAGTTTCTATCAAAACTTGTTCCTGTCCCCACCTACATAGTCCCTCCATGTTGTCTCTGTATTGACAGTCCCAGACCAGAAGCTTCTTTCTTCCTTCACCCTCAATTCTTTCACAGTTCTTAGAAATAGGAACTTAATGTGGATATTTTGTATGTTTTCTCATGAAGCTGGCAGGTGAAGCTTAATGCAGTCCCTGATGCAGATGAGCAGGTTGTATCTGTTATCAAGCAATGACAGACATGTTGGATACTTTCGGAACTCACTTTGTAGTTTGATGTCAGGAAGGTCCACCACCTAATATCCTGACATTTTTTAAGTTTCTGTTCATTAATTCACTTGGGTTCGCATTTTTATTTTGGTGCAGAAACCTAAACCTGTGACAGCTTATTTGTAGCTCTCATACTTTCTTTGAGTAACTAATACATTAGGTTTTGTTGTTTTACTAGTTCTTGATACTCTTCAGAAAATGAATGCAATGCACGGTTCCAGATAACACTGTGCTGAAAATTTTCCAAAGTGCAGGTAGGCCACAACCTCAAACAAGAAAGTAGTATGCAGTTCTTGGAGTAAATTCTGTCTCACTCTCTGCTCCATACTATGGAGATACCTTTCCAGAGTGATGGTGTGGCCGGAAGACTCTGAGCAGCATGTTTTATAGGTAAAATTAAACGGGAATCTTAAGGCTTCATCCTTCTAGCTTCATTTTCTCATCAAGGACAAAACTGGATGTATCATGTTACCGGTTTGGTACTTGACCATTTGTAGCTCCTCTGTGTGATTGGAAACACATTCTACTACAGGTTCATGTGCTTGCTGTGGTGGACAGAGATTATTTTACCTACCCTCTTTCCGGTTTTGTTAAGCCATAAAACTAAATGGAAGACCAAGTAAACCCCTATTCTTTAACAAGAACCTGCTCTCTGTTATGTGACAACTGTGACATGGTCAACAGTGAATGGGGACCCCTCTCAACTGGGGAAAGCGGCGTACGAGGGTGAGGTTATTTTTTTTCTCATGTCATAGGACTATATTACCCAGAAGGCTTAGCAGTGGAGGAAAGAGCAAGCACCCCAACTGGTAGAGGGCCGGTGAGGAACGGCAGGATGGCAGTGTGGTCTGCATATGAAACTGCAATCCAGACACTCAGTTTAGATATGAACTATGTAATTGACTGTACCTTCAACAAGCCACCATAATAAAGCGCATGCAGAAGTACAAACTATGAAATTGATTATACTTTGAGCAGGCCACTATTTCCAAATGCCAGCTTAAAGCCTAACATATGTGCTTGTATAACTGTAACCCAGACGTGGGGACAAGGAAGCCAGTGGTTGGCTGGGGAAATCAGCTGAGGGAGAGAAACCATGGAAGGGGAAGAGGGAGGGTAAAACGGGACATGGCAATCGGGGCAATGTGTGCTGTTCTGGTGAGGTCAATGGAGGAGAGGGAGAACCAAAAGAACAAGTGGAGGAAGAATGGACGGGGGAGCATAAAGGAGGATTTCTAAAAAAGAGTCCAATGTACTGTAATGGTTGGTAAGATAAAGTACAGTTTGGATGTAAGTGTGTGTTTGAAAGGTGAGTGAGTGAGACTACAAGAGGGAGCGTAGGCGTGAATGAGACTGAATGGGAAGGTGACTGCATGAGTGTAAGGAGGGTGACTGTGGGAGGTGTGGTTGGAGTGAAGTCTAGAAATAGTAGTGGAGAGCGGAGAGTAGGAGTCCTGGAGAGGGGAGAGTAGTAGAGTGGTGAGGAGAGAGTGGTAGAGATAGGGAGATGTGATGAATCTAGTGAGATTAATACTGAAACCCTGGTATGGGCCTCCTCTCATGGGACCAGGGGAAGGCAGCCGCTACCTTATCCTGACCTTGGGGCGGTATTATGTGAGAGGATCACATGGGAGGAGACTCATATCGGGGGAATTGGTGACCCCTCTATCTCATGATTCCCCTATTCATCCTGAAACATTGATGACATATTGTAAAATAGAACCTGCTATGCAATCCATTATGGACTTCAACATCCATAATGCCTGTGATATTGGGATGAGGAAGAAGAGCTAGAGGTAGAGGTAGTAAAAATCAAAGGTGCTATTGACCAGAATGTGCGGTCCAGTTGTTGTAGAACTAGATTCCTGAGCGGGACATTTAAACTCAGGTATGAGTTGCAGCTGGAGAACAGAAGGAGAGATACTGGAGGATTAGCAGAGACAGTCTGGAGTGCTGTGGTTGCAGCAGAAGGACAAACGCCAGCAGATGCTGACGCGGGCTGTGAAAGCATGTGGCATTGTACAGTGCACGCAGAAGGAAGTCGCATCAGGAAAAGAAGGCCAGACGAGGGAGAGACGTGCTCCCATCCCAGTGTGTTGCGCCTTAGTGTGCAAGAGGTCACAGAGAATTTACAGAGCTGTCAGAAGTCCAGGGAAGAGCTGTGCAGTCCGCTGGAAGTACGCAAGAGCTGGAAGCAGAGCAGGCAGGACACAGGAGGTCCACTGCAACAGCGTGAAAGGAAGCAGAGATGCCAAAGAACGCCAGTGAGTTGGCCTGAAGCTAAAGGTGACCCTGCGACGCTCCAAATAGGACAATTAAGAACAAATAATAATTTGGAAAACCGAACTGATCAATTACTGAGGCGACAAGGGCACAACTCCCCTTCTATTGGATATCAATTGGGGGAAACCTGCAGCCCACATTGCCAACAGCCAAGAGGCTGTAAAGAAGCAGTCAAGAAACAACTTGGATGCAATTCTTCTCCCTTTTAGTTTCCAGTATGGGGAAACCTGGAACCCACATTGCCCCTGAGTCAAGAGGCTATAAAAAGAGACAGCCATTGTTCAGTCCTCCTCACATGGGGCACTGGTGTGGAGAATCTTGGAACAAAGATTGCCACTAAGTGTCAAGCCCTAGGGGATCCCTCCCAGATTTCCTCCCCACCTGATTCTTCGATGGAACTATCCCTGGCTTTGGAATCCTTCTTGCGTGGCTTTTGAGGTTCTTTAGACTTCTTTTCCTTCTTCTGATGAAGGTAGGGGCGAGCTCCCTCGGAGGCCACCGTGACCAGATCAAAATCTCTGGGGAGCAAAGCCCCAAATGCAGGGAAAAAGCCTTGAAGGCACAAAAAACCCTGGATGGTAAAGAGAAATGGGTCTCTGGAGGAAAACCCAAAGGTGATGGTTTCCAAAATAGACGGATTACTGATGCACAGCAGTCTCTTTCCCAGAAGGATAGATCATCCAATAGATGCAAAGCAGGTAATAGTCTCTGGATAGGGTGTATGCTCTTGATCCGAAAAAAGTATTCCCTAACGAAATCCAGGTCAAAAGACACTAAACAGCCCCACGGAATATGTATAGCCTATTGCAGGAATGCGCGAGGAGTGCGAAGACAAGATACAGCGGGCAGTCCAGAGTGAACCAAAACGGTGATAGTAGAGGTGCGCGAATGTAAAACACAGCGAGCAGTCCAGAGCGAACCGAAAGAAAAGGGTGAAGCCGTACAGAGCGTGGGGAGAAGGGTGACGGTGTTAGGGGAGATCTGTCTGCTGCACCAAGTACGGGCGAGAGATAAACAAGAACAAAGCGGATGAAAGGAAGAAAAGAAAAGGCAGTCAAAGATGAGACGGTAAGAACAGGCAAAAAACTACGGAGAGTAATTGCAGAAGTGAGAAGGCTGGAACACCAAAACAGATGACAAGCAGGCATATTCCCTGAAAGACGGCTACAGCGCAAGGAATAGATGTCCCCGCCCACCTATATAACCAAGTGGCCATCTTGGCGGAAGAGTAGATTGTTAAGGAGGACTTAAGACCTGAAGTGCTGTTACAGATATTTCCACCGTTGCCACAAACTCCAGGACCGGTGCATGACACTAAGATCTAATGTAGTTGTAGGAGTTGGCTTATCAAGAAGGATACTGTGGGAAACCATAACTGCTTTGATTGATGATATGATAAATGTTGCTGTGATTATGGAAATGTGTATATATAGATGATTTTAACTGTTTGAGTATATGTAATGAAATATATTGAAAAGTTGTTTTGTACAACTATATCAATAAAATAAAAAATAAACTGCTTTGATTTTTTGAAGAAGGATTCGTGAAGGAGACATTTTCTTTATCAAGTGGAAGAACGCACTGGACGGAAAAGACTTTGTTGAATCAGAACTGTACCAAGAGTATTCCTGAAATGATCCAGGGGAAGGGAGCCCAACCCTGGCCACAAGGAGTACTTTCTAAAACCAATATGTTTGAACTGTTATATTATTCTGTTGAACTGAAGACAGCCACGTATTCCTTGCATAATTTTGTTGAATGTATGTGTGTGAGGGACAGAGACTTTTTGCACAATAGGTCATTTTTCTTTAGTTTTAGTTTGCTAGGCAGTGACATCCTTGTTAGGTTAAGGAAAGGTAGGCGTTTATCTCACCCCTTTTTATTTAACGAATGGCAAACCTTGAGAAAACTATACCTTTGTGTCCGTCTCGCATGTCTGACCCATCATGTATGGTTTCAGTAGTGGGATCCGGCTCAATTTATACAAATTGTGGAACACTTACATTTTAAAAACCTAGTAAAAGAGCCTCAGATCCCACCTTTGTTACTGAACAGTCTATAGGATTTGATATATAGTAGTAGAGGCGAATTACTGCAACCAGGAGAAAGAACATTGATATCCACAGACTTGGTTCTTGTCTGTCCCCCCTTCCCCCGGCACTTATATCAGACTCATTAGTTAGGCCTAGCCAGGCGCTATAGCTTAGACATATTGGCTGGAGTGATTGACCCTAATTATGGGAGGGATATCAAAGTACTGATGTTAATTAAGAGAAAAAATCCTATCAAATCAAAGCAGGGGAAAGAATAGCTCTCAGGATATTGGAGAAAGCTCTGTTTCCAAAACCTCAAGAAATGAAGAACAATGATGAATCTGAGAGAGGGACTCTGGGTTTGGGTAAGCAGATATAGCACTTCCTCCTGATCCAGTAATAAAACCTATCCCCATTGTCAAAGAAGAGGCGAGGTTATTCCAGATTTAGCTTTTGCTCAAAGAAATGATCCCCTGCTGCTAGCAGAACCCTTTCTAAAGAGATTGCCAGAAGAGGAAGGAAGGGAAAAGAGTGCACCATTTTCTTTTCTAAATTCTGGACTTTTATACAGGGGAGATGTTGGACTGGAGGGTATGCCTAGGTCACAGATTATGGTACCTGAAAGCCATAAGAATATTGTTCTAGAGATTGCTCACTCTCATTTACCTGGAGGACATCTGGGAAAAGCAAAAACTCTGGCACAAATTGTGAACCGATGTTATTGGCCAGGAATGTATGCAATATAAATAATTTGATTGTTACTTGTGCCTGATGTCAGTAAACCAGTACTCAAATTCCTCCACCAGTTCACTTACAAACTTTGCTAATTATAGATATCCTTTTTTTCACATAGGGATGGATATAGTGGGTCCTCTAGAAACCTCAAAACTAGGGAATCGATATGTACTGGTGATCCTAGATTATGCAACCTGTTACCCTGTGACTTTTCCCTTAAGGAATAATACTTCACAACAGATCTTGGAACACATACTTCCCTTCTTCTCTAGAATTGGGTTTCCAAAGGAAATTTTGACAGATCATGGATCAGTGTTTAAGAGTAAACCTATGGTGGAGTTAAGGAGATCCAACAGATTAAAACTCTACGTACCTCCATTTACCATCTCCAGACTGATGGTTTGGTGGAAAAATACAATCAAACTTTGAAACACATCTTTAAAAAATGTGTAGAAGCAGATTAATTGAATCGCTATGATACCATAGGATCTTTTTGCCATCAGAAAAACACCTCAGTCGTCTATTGGAGTCTCCCCATTCAAGCTCTTGTATGGGAGAGAACCAAGAGATGTGCTGGATATGTTACAGGAAACCTGGGAAGAGAGAGAGAAAGCTACACTACCTTTATCTCAAACTGGTTAGTAATTGGCAAGATATAGTACAAACTAATATGGCCAAACACAAGAACACTAGAAAGAATACTATGATAAGAAAGCAGTGAGAAGAGGACCAAAAGGTGTTGGTTTTACCTCCCTCCTCCGAAAACAAAATACTATCCAGGTGGCATGGACCTTATGAGATCATAGAGCAAACGGGACCCTCCAACTATCGAATCTCACAACCTGATAGAAAGATTAAAACTCACGTCTATCATATTAACCTCCTGTTAAAAGAAGTGTTACGTGAGTGCTGCATACCTGAACTTCTTGCTGATGGACGCAGAGGGGTAGCCAGTCAATGAATGCCGAAGCGAGGAAATGGTGATGCAGCGAACTAACCAACACCCACCTAATGGATTAACAGGTCGGGGGTGGACCGGCTCCCAATGTCACTAGACAGCGCTTCCCTGATTAGCGTGACATCAGGACGGTGCAAGCACTGGCAAGGAAGGCCAATTGATGTCCAGTAGATAAGCTCTGTAGTGCGCAGAACTCTGAAGGCAGGGTGCTTGTTTCTGGAGGCAAGTGCTGGTCTCTGTAGGCAGAATTTGGTCTCTGGAGACAAGGTACCCAAATGGAGACTCGAGGCAAGGTAATGACATGGGACCAAGAAAGATGTTCTGACTTGAGTGTCGTGTAGACCGTTGAAACCTCCGTCCTCAAGTGACGCACAGGGGAACTAAAGGAAACCCGCTGTGCGACATTTGGGGCCACAGGTGGGAGATGTTACTTCCCGGATCCACGGAACCTCTGGAACACCAATGCTGCTGTCAAAAAGAGCGAGGTTAAGTACAAGGCAATTACAGTATATAATCACAATAACCAAAGAATCTGAATAGCCTTACCTATCCGGTGTTTGGAAAACCCAGGAAACCTAGGAGGGAGGTTCGAGACTCAGATGAGGCGGTCCCTAGAACATGAGGACCGCAGACAAGTGTGGATGCAGGATAAACCACCTGTAGGACTGAAGGCGTGACTTGAATCCCAAAAAAGGGAAATGGCGAAAAAGTTCAACAAGGTACCAAGGGATGATCCGAAGGCAAGTCAGGGTCGTGTCTGAAATCCAGCATCAGGTAAACAGTTCCAAGCAAAGGTACAAAGGGTAATCCGAAGAAGTCCAAGAGAGGGTTCCAAGATCAAGGTAAACCAGGAAAGCAAACCAAAACGTAACGCCAAACAGGGTCTGAAGACAGCTGAGAAGCAATGAGTGTTCCGTGTCTCAAGCCTTATGAGTGTTTCGGGGTCATGTGACGTCCACCAAGGTCACGTGAGGAACGCCACTCTGGATCACGTGAGCAAGTGACCGATCGGCGTGGAGATGTAACGCCGCCTCTTCTGCTGTATGTTCTCCATGGCAACTGCCAGTGCAGGAAGGGTTGCAATCGAGCCCGTAAATCATACCTGGTACGGAGCTTTCGGTCCTTTGGGTAAACCGAATCACATGAGCCTCGAACCCTGGAGGGAGGTGTTGGGGAAATGTGAGCAGTATTCTGGTGTGCAGTGGATCGGTGTGCAGAGGATCGCCTAACAAAAGAGAACCAAGGAACAGGAACCCAGAGTTGAGAGAACAAGGGGCAGAGAACCAGGATGGGAGGCCAAGGGAAGCCTAACTGAGGGGAACCCCCCATCCCCCGAAGGGAACCCAGAACAGGGACACAGGGCCCAAGGACCAACCAACCCCAGGCAAGAACAGAAAAACAGGCAGGCAGCAAGGCGGGCCAAGGAGCACAAGAGCCAAAGATCTGGAGCATTAGAGCGAACTCGCTATCATCGAACAGACCGCATTGATATCCATTACAATCTGTAGACATAACGCCCGAAAATCCTTAGTGTTTATGTTTATTTACAACCATGACGTCACGCACGTTATTACGCGATGATGTCACTGGAAGACACCACTACAATAAGCACCCATCTTGAATCTTAAACCGGCATCCTGCACCGGTATTGGGAGACATCTCTGTAGGCGTTACAACTCCTAGAAAGTACTTAATCAAACTACTTAGCCAAACTAGGATCTCGAAGAGGAACAGGGTGTTTTACCCAGTAAGGGCACTTTGCCTAATACATTTTGTATATATTTTTTACTCATAGACACAGTGTGGACAGCAACTACACATGGACATTGATTGGTTTTAGCGCATATCCTGCACTATATTTAGCCAAAGGGTAAGTTGTATTCTCGAAATGCAGCACATCTATCCTTGTTCTTTTTAAGAAAGTAATACTGAATAGATTCTCTGTATACTCTCACTCTAGATACACTGAATCCGCAATGTTTTTTGGACATCAACAGACCACCTTGGGTCATTGGACCCAACTAGAGGTTAGCAAATTTGATTTTAGCACGTATGTCTATCCTACAAATTGTGGCATTATTAATTATACTGTTCTGAACTTTTATGGATCTCCACAACAGCCACTTAAGACCGGGAAACAGATATGGGTATGATCACCTAATGGACTTTGTAAATCAATAGATCCAAGGGTCAATGTGGATTGTTGAAACTATTATGTCGACATTGCATTTATGTTTTCTATAAAAGAGCCAAAATGGCACCCATTTCAACAACTTTGAAATTAGTTTTTTCAGATACTTAATGGATGGATGACTATACATTGTGGGCTTGTTGTCAGGTCTTTAGCACATGAGTATTTAACAGTTGACTCCTGATTAGAAATGAAGGTTGATAACTATTGATTAATGATGCCATTAAGCATGAATAATCTGGAATTTTGAAATTTTCGCAATCTATATACTGAAATCTCATTATTAAATTTTTTTGTAGAAATTATTTGAATTTTCGCCCCTGATGAAGAGAATTTCTCGAAACACGTTGGGCCATATGACAAACATACAAAGTGTCACAACAAATATTAAGAACACACCATGTGCCCATCAAATTGGGATACCTGTTTCTAAACAGTTTGGCTTACTTCTGAGCCTTAGACAGTCTGCAGGGGACCGGAGTTCCTTAAATAGGGAACTTACTTTCTTTGTAGTAGTTTGCACACGACCATAGGTTACCTTCTTTTTTGGACACATAAAATAAGGGAGCCCCAGCCGGTGATCTAGATGGTGCGATGTATCCTTTATCCAGGCAGTCCTGCAGATAAACCTGAATTAACCTCCCGTTCATGAGAAGTAAGGGAACAAATCCGTCCATGAGGTATGAACGCTCGGGTTGGAGCCGTATTTCACAATCATACAGCCTTTGCAGTGGCAAGGGAATGTCCTTAGGACTGGAGAAGTCCTGGTAAAAATAAAAAATATTCCTGCGGGACAGTCCTGCAGAGGTATGCACGTAGGGTGGGAAGGTCAGCTCCAGTCGAAAAAGGTACAAGGAATAAATGTTGGAATCAACAACCTGTCTGAGTGCACTTCTCCAATCCAAATATCAAGGTCTGCATAGCCCAGTTGATGAGAGGGTTGTGAAAAATCAACCAGGGTAGTCCAATAACAAACGGATATGGCGGGGTACTAATGACATCAAATGCTATGGACTTCACGTGATGTTCTATACTCAACAGTAAGGGTACAGCAGCTTGAGTAATCAGTCCGGAAGACAGATGGTGACCATCAATGCCTTCAGTCATAGCCACCAGAGGTCTGTCAAGAGCCGGTATACCACTGGTGCGTTGTTATTATTTGTAAGTAAATCAAAGATAATGGTGTTCAGGCATCCTCTGAAGAAAAGAATGTTTGAACACTGGGTACTTGAAGGCCAAACAATCCCGCAAGTGGAAGATCTGGTATACTTGGGGTACAAGCTTTATGCTTGTCCAACAAATTATAAAGTGGAACAAGACATGAGTAAGGGTCTCCGTTTTGTTCCCCATTTGAAAAAGATCAATTCTAAATACTGTAGATTCTTAATTATCCCCATGAGAAAATATTACTTGATGAAAATTGTTCCAACATTGTTGTATGGGCTGGAAGCCAAGCCGCTAATCTGGGATTTTGACTGGGCAAAACTGGAAGGTAGAATATGGAAGTGGGCTTTAAATCTGCCTAGTAGCACCCCAGGATGGCACCTGAGGTATGAATTAGGCTTGAAATCTCTAGGGTGCTTGGCCAAATGGAAACTGATGTCACTGTTCAGAGAAATCATAAGCCCGAAACCAGACTCTGTATGAGGACATTAAGGCGCACCTGGGGGCCTGAAATCGAGGGCTTTGCTGAACTTGGAATGTAGAATGGAACAAGAGCTAGCCAAAATATGCCTAGACAGAGCAGTCTTAATAGTTAATCCTTTAAAAGCAAAGCGGGAAATGGAACTAATGGATTGGATAGACACCACTGCTAAAGTTAGGACATCAACAGTTAGGAACAGCTTTTTGGTGGTCGACACTAAACTAGGCTTTCTTCCACGATACCTGGTAAAGTTCCCAGATAGTAGAATTAGGAATTACTTTTTAAGGGCGCAACTTAATATACTGCCCACAGGAGAGATTTTGGCAATTAGAAAACAAGGGGTAAAAGCGGTAAAATACTGTAATGAATGCGATCCACCGCAAATCAGTCACTAAAGTATTTGCTGCTAGACTGTGAAGGGACAAGGGCCCTCAGGGAAAAAAAGTTAGGAAGATTTGCAGAGAGGTTGGAATGGGTATCTTCTGAAAACATGTGGTATAGAATGATCTCAGGGTATAATGTCCAACTCACAGCAGTGGTAGTGGAGATTTTGAGAGCCCTAAATCTTCTGTAAAAGGAAAGTCACTTTTGGGATAGATAATTGGGGGTCCGGGGGGGGCTTTCGTGCCCAGAAAGTGGAAAATCCATGGGCTACCAGGCATTTGTAAATTGTTAGGTAGAATTGCTGAAGATGTTTTAGAGAGTAGGGATGAGGGGAGGGCCTTGTGGGCCTTGTGGGAACTTTATTTTTAATTAGTTTGCATTGTCCTGGTTGGTATGAAAGATGTTGTATTGTAAAGGTTTGTTTATATTATGTTTATGGATTAAAATCAAACACAATAAAAAAAATAAAAAAATGTATGTTGCAATAAGTACCAGAGGCCACTGAATCCACAAGTGTGGTAGACATCTGTTCTTCATTTTTCCATGTGATCTTGACTGCCAACACAAACGGTTGATGAGATCGCATCTGCTTGATAGGCATAGGAGGCATAGGAGGAAGGGACTGAGAAATAGCTTTGGGGCTTGTTGTGACTTTCCTTTTCAGCAAGCCCACTTGTTTCCCCCTTGTTTGGCTGGTCAAATAGGACACCCACTGAGGAAGTCACTGGCATTGCTGCAATACAAGCACAGTCTATTCGTCCTGTGCCTCTTGCGCATCACTTCAGACAATGGACCCTGTATCACCTCTAATTGCATAGGCTCTGGTTCTGAGCTGCACAGTGGAACTAGCATGGGGATTGGTGTGGAGGCTGGTAAGCGAGGTTGGGGTTGTTGATCTTTGATACATCGTCACTCTGTTCGCTGGCCAGCCAGTAATCGATCCTGATGACCGGGTCAATCAAAGCCTGCAATGTATCGGGTTCTGGAGCATGAAGCAGTTCATCTTTAATACTCATCGCGTAAACTCCTCTTGAATAGGGTTTTTTGGGTTGTCTCAAGCCGGTGTGCTTCTGTGGCTAGTTGGCGAAAGCGGCTGACATATAGAATGATGCCCTGCATTTCCTGCTTGATATCCAACAGGTGGTTCTACGCTGCCGCCGCTAGATTAGGGGACTCTAAGGTTTCTAAAAAAAGCTTTCTCAAAGTCATCAAAACAGTCCAGTATCGGACTTCTGGCTGCCACATAAGGTGAAGCCCAAGCCAAGGCATTTCCAGTAAGACATTTCAGGATGAATCTGATCTTGGCTTTATCGTTGGAAAAATGTACATGCCGGAACATGAATTGAGGCTAATTGTGCCGTAAACGGCTGCTGTGAGATTGCATTGGAGTGAGGCAGTGCGGCTTGACACGTTATCTGTGCCTTTCCTCGAATTGCATCGGACATCCTCCCACATTCCTCCCACAGTCCTCTCGTGACGGCGCTGAGGGCAGTGACTCGCGCTGCGGTTGCCACTGCAGGCTGCTACGTTAAGCTGGGAGCTGAGAACTTGCTCAGTGCTGGGACCTAGAGCCGTGGCGGAAGTGGCGGTGCCTAACTGGTGGCTTCCCCAGCAAAACCAGGACAAGGAGAGCCGTAGCTCATACAAGGTAAGACCTTACGCTCCGATAACACGGAGCGGAAAGCAGTCTTAGGAGCAACTGCATCCGCACTGCGCCAGCCAGGGCAATCTCCACCCCACAGCGACACCAGCAATACATGAACAGGGTTGCTTTACTAGCACCACTTGGGCTCACTGGAAAAGTTGGAGCCTGTTCATTGGCCCCAGAAGCAGTCCTTTGCTGAGGGTAAGCTATAACCAGTTAGAGAGTGCGTGGACCACTACTATTGTAATAGTTACTTGAGGGGTGTCTCGCTTATTTTCTTTATTTTTTCATTCTAAATTTTAGGTGGGGATTCATCTCTTTGTGCCACCTCTAGGTCCTGTTACGTACAAACTGAAACACAGTGGGATGACTTCTCTCATCCGCCGCTTAGCATCCTTGGGGCCTCACGTGCTGCTCTGCCCAAGAAGCAGTAGGCAAGTGGAATGTAAGATGGGTGAGCTGAGCTGCTTCTCCACCCACCCTAATCCTAATTGTGCCCTGCTATAATTGTTGGCCCACCATCAATGAAGGGCTCTAAGAAACGCTACCACTTACGGAGTGGGGGTGTTGCTATAATCCTCCCCCAGCCTCCCTCCATTCACAACATTGTTGATTTCCACTCAACAAATACCTGATAAAGGAAAATATCCAGCTTTTCCCCCTCAAAAAGTAATAAACCATACAGTGAAGTGATTCAAACTCCCTATACGGTCTTAGACTTGGCCACGAAAGAAGAGCCTTCCATGGAGGGGACATCCTATGAAATCTCTGGGCTGCTCTTAGCAGACATTGAGCATTGGCTGAGCATGCCTCATACGGCTTTTGGTTTTAGCCTTGAGACAGAGACTCCGGAAGAAAGACTAAGTATGGGTGCCTGTGAGATTCTGGAAGAAAGACTAAGTATGTCAACCGGCTTATTTAACCCACCAAATCCTTATGTGACCCAAGTCGCGATTACTTCAGAGCAACACGACGAGTTGGATGACTTGAGTAGGGGTGAGCTAGAGGATTTGAGCAGGGTTGATCATAGCTCCCTTCCGTTCCAGGGCGTCGATTCTAGACCTACTGAATCCACTAATATGAGTTTTACATCTTTATCTGCCCTAAACATTGTGCTCCAATATTTTATTAATTTATTCGATACTGTGCTGCACGAGGTGTGCACGAGGTTAGGGCAAACTCAGGCTCCCTAAATGAAATTTGTACTCTTCTATTGGCTTCAGGAATACAGGCCTTCAAATCCCCGAATAACTGGTCCTTGGGCCTCGCTGCTAAGGAGGTAGCCCATGTGCCAATCCGAGCGCCCAATTCCTCTTGAAGGAGCTATAAATTACCCCATCCTGTCGACAAACCCTCCATTATCATCATGGATTGTGAACCAACCACCTCAGTGAAACATCAGCTTTTGAGTTACAAGAAAAAACTAAAAACATCAAGGGGTCCACCCGCCATGGGAACCAAGGGTCGATGAAATTCCTGAGAACCGTTTTCCGGGTAGCAAGTTTCCATTCTGGATATGGCAATTCCCAGAAACGGACAGCGCTTCACTTCTCACAAAGCAGTACTCAGTCAGGTCCTAAATCCTCCGTTTGGGAGTCTGGAAAAACTACACCGGTGACCAAATCAATTCCTATCAACAAAGTGGAAAATCGACCATCTGCAATACATGAAGGCACAGTCTGGCAGCCAGGACCGAGGAAGAAATGGAAGGGAACTGGCGGAAACGCTCCTCAATTAGAGCCAAGGCAAGAGACCACTATGCCTATCGGGGGTGCCTTGAAATCCTCATCAAATCCAGGTGGACGTACTCATTCGATCCTTCGTCCTATTGCTAACTGCATTGACAAAGAGGAACCCGCAAGAACTTCAGAGGCTTATAAACCGACATCTCATCCGAACACCGTGGCATCCTCTTTCAAGGATGATCCTTCTTTGCAATATTCAGAATTGGTCAATCCACAACTCACTGGGATTCCACACAAGGGCGGTACGATAACTTGGAAACTAGGGAAACTGATCCAGTTAGAGTAGATTTTTTGGCCAGGCCCCTGACACTGCTGTACTTTGATTCAGTTCTTAAAGATAACCTGTCCATTCCATTAAATAGAAAGAGGCTGCTGTCCCTCCTCTCTTCTATTCCGGAA
Source organism: Ambystoma mexicanum (assembly GCF_040938575.1). Lineage (NCBI taxonomy): Eukaryota > Metazoa > Chordata > Amphibia > Caudata > Ambystomatidae > Ambystoma > Ambystoma mexicanum. The sequence continues at coordinate 1,110,671,513 of NC_090921.1, read as the reverse complement.
CTGTCCTCGATATCATCAGATATTAAATGTATTTATCTTTTTGACAGAAGTCAACTGGGTAGATGTGCGGCCTACTTCCATTCGAAGTTTATACAAACTTGGGTATTCCGACATCAAGAAATCTTTTTGCTTAATGGATTTGATTGCTACAATAATAACAGCGTGGCTATCCTGGAGGGCGCCCGCTAACACAATCTGTCGATAACATGTCACTTTCAATATGATTGTCGGTGGCGCCCACCTAGACCCTGGCCTGACGCTGGTTGGGGATGGCTCGCAGACACCATGCCACCCATCTGAGCTGTCAAACCCGGATTCCAGGGCTTCAATCTTATGCTGGAACATTCGTGGACATAACTCTTTTTTACATTCCCATCACTCTTTTTCTTGGGTTAATTTTGATATCAATGTTCCACGACATGCTGTGTATTGACGGCCGAATGGTTAAATACAAATCAGCCCGGAAAGGGAAAAGAGGCCGGCCTAAACGAGAGCTGCTGACTGCAATTAGAGTTGGTTGTGGTCGCTCGATCAAGAACTGGTATTGTAAATGAGAGGCTTTATTGGCAACAGAACAAATTGATAAATCTAGTCCAACTAAAATGCATTTGTTGATCGTCAACATCTACTTTAACTGCATTTGTTCTCCAAACGAGGGGGTATTGGAGGAGCTAGACAATCTACTCATAAAAAGGTGGGAAATGTATTCTCTGGCGCCAGTTCTGGTAGGGGGCGATTTCAACTGCTATTGTGAAGTCAATGTCAAAGATGCTGATCTTGAGGCTGAATTGAACTCCTGGATTGTACCAGCTTTCCACATTATTTTTTTATGTTTGCTGGGCAAAAACACCTACTTGGCATTACATTGGGGCTGATACGATTATTGATTACCTATTCCTGTCTAATATAGATCACAATAGTATTTATTCCTTTGAGATAATTAATACCCCTTGCAGTGATCACTCAGTGATTTCACTAACCATATCATTGGGTATCTCTCTTCAGTGAACAGGATAGGGCCCGTCAATTTGACTAACCGGAGCTAGGCCTAAGATTAAGATATGTAGAAATGTGGCCAGCGACAACAGCAGATGAAAAGATTGGTGGGCCGGACTATCTGAAGCGTAAAAGATACCACTACCTGACCTATCGTCTTTAATCACTTGATTGATAACCTAGACACGACAGGATGGGACATTAATGTCCTGTCCCACGTTGTTAATGAGAAGAAAAGGGCCAACAGAAGGGCGCTAAAAATGTTATCCCGCTCTGATATTTCATCGGACGGCCTCGACAAGGGGAATAAATGATCAGATCGGCCTATTCCAAATGGCTGAGCAACTATAAATTCCAGCTGTACATTGACGAAAATCAGAAACTATTTTATAAACTTGATGACAAAGACGTTAGTGCAATATGGAGATTCCATAATGGCACTGCTTCTAAGCAAGCAGCTCTCCAGGTATGTTGTGTGTCAGATAGAAGTCGGAGTAGCTCTTTAAAAAACTCAATCCTGGAATAGGGGAGAAAGTTTGGGTGAGCGCTAAAACCTTAGAATGTGTTCCCTGGGCCTTTAACTTCAATAGAGAAGATATAATCATGGTGATTAAAAAGTTAAACAAGTCAAGAGCCTGTGGTCCTGATGGGGTCTCGAACCAATTCTTGAAAGACAACGCCCCTTTGTGGGTTGACATCCTGTTTACACTGTTTTCCCACATTGTGGCTGGCGCAAATTGTCCTGCCTCATGGAACAAAGCTATTATCCCAATTTTCAAATCTTGGACGAGATCAGACCCAGCCAATTACAATCCAATAGCCCTAATTGATTCCTCTGCAAAGGTATTTGCTAAATTAATCTTGAAAGATCTTATAAAGTGGGTTGAAAGAAGAATCTGCTAAGCCCCTTGCAAACAGGGTTCAGGAAAGGGCTGGGGACAACGATAAGTGCCCTTGCACTGTCCGCCTGCACATTGGACTTTGGCGGAATATTTGGCAAATCCCTATATGTCGAAATATTAGATCTAACCCCAACCTTCGATAACATTGATGTAGCCATTCTTTGGGAGAAGCTGGAGAAGTGAGGTGTTTGTCAAGGACTTCTGCAAATGATACAGTTACTCTATAGTAACAACTCAGTAGGTGTAAGACTAAACACCCAGGGAGATCTATCTAGTCCCATCGATGTTACCAGAGGGATCTGCCAAGGTGTCGTGCTCGGCCCCATTCTTTTAAATCTCTTCCTGGCGGACATAGGGAAGGAGTAAGGGTACACGCCCAAATGTGTTGAGCTAAGGGTAAATGTTATCGCTTTTGCGAATGATCTCTATTAATAGATTATACTCCCGCTGGCCTACAAAGACTTTTGGACGGGGTATATGGTTCCATGGAGAGGAACCATCTAAAAATTAACCCCAGGTAGTCTTTTGTCCTGGCATATGCAACAAAGCTTAAGCCCAAATTTTGTTCCTGGAACCTAACCAAGATCCCACTGTAATCTATCTAGGGTACGTGATCTTGTTAAGAAAATAATTCCAGCTGCAAAGATAGAATGACGACTAAACCTGGATCCGGTATCACTCTTATGAAGGCCCTCCGGAGTAAACCTTGTGCTTTCTCCTTACTGCCGCTGATTGAATTGTATAAACTAAAAATCATCACTACCACATTGTGCAGTTGTGAATTTATGCCTTTCCTCGACAGAACCTTCTTGGACAGACTGGAAGTGAAGGTTTGGAAGACCGTTTTAGCCCTCCCAAAGTCTACACACATAAGTGCCATTAGGTTGGAACTAGGCCTCAGCTCTTGGTGGGCCCAATGCATAAAAAGATGCTTGTTTTTGCACTCAAAAATGATGGCGGCTGATGGAAATTCCCTTTACTCTTATATGAAAGATCTTCTAAGGGGCAGATTGGCCCACTCTTCATTCTTGCTTAGGTTTCACAATGGATGCATGAACTTTGCCAGCATGATCTCACTTGTTTCCTCAGACAGCGACTATGTAAAAAAGAGGAACATCATTGTTTGGGACAGAATCAATGACCACAATGACCTAAACATATTGGTATTGTTCAAAGATAAACACCATTTGTTTACACCTTCATGCAAGTTGAGATCCTACTTTGAAGTTCCCCTCCAAAAAACATTGTGATCCCTACCTTAAATGTCGCCTCAACACCTTACCTACTTTGGAAGCCATGGGGCCGAATCTGGGGATACAGAGAAATATGTGTGTGTGCCGGATGTGCAGCTTAGTCTCACTCAAATCATTACCCCCTCTGTTATTAGAGTGCCCCTTCTTTTTGGCCCAGAGAATTAGTCACTTGGGGGGCTTCTTGCATTCAACAGCCCTAGTCTTGACCAAAAACCTGTGGGTAAGGCTAATGCTTACCTCTAATCAAGCCTTAATAATAGCTTTGACAACAGTCATTGAAAACATGTGCCACGGTTTGAAGAGTAGAATATCACTCTTCTTCCCTCCTCTCTCGCTGTCTCTCCATCCTCCCTCCTATCTCTCCCCCTCGATCTTGCCAACCTCCCTCCTCTGCCCCTCTATCCATCTTCCATCCTATCTCCCATCTCTATCTCTCCATCCTCCCTCCTCTCTCTCCATCCTCCCTACTCTCTGGCTCTCCATCTCAACACCCTTCCTCCTATCTCTCTTACCTCTATCACTCTATCCTCCCTCTGCACTCTATCTCTCTCCATCTTCCAGCCACTCTATCCATCCTCCCTTTCACTCTTCCTCCATCTCTCCCTCTCTATAACCCCATCTCTGTATCTCTCCATCTTCTCTCCATCTTCCCTCCTCTCTCCGTCTTTCCCTCTCTCCGTCCTCCCTCTCTAGCTCACAATGGCCCATCCTCTCTGAATATCTCCATACTCACTCCTCTCACTCTCTATCTCTATCACACTATCCTATCTGTCCCTCGCCATATTCCCTATTATCTCTCCCTCTCTATCTCTCTATCCTCTCTCCACCCCATCTTTCTAGCTCTCCATCCTCCCTCCTATCTCTCCCGCTCGATCTTTCCCTATCTCTCCATCCTCCCTCTTCACTCTCTCCATCCTCCTTCTCTATCTTTCCCTATGTCTACATCCTCCCTCCTTTCTTTGTCTCTCAGGTTGTATACTAATTGACCTTTTCACAGTTGACCTTGGGAGAATTGACCTTGGGAGAACTGACCTAATTTAGAAGGTCAACTAGGACATATATGCGGGTGGAAACCCCCCGCAGCCCTCCACCCAATCCAAACCCCCCACAAACCCCCACCCAATCCCCTTATATTATTTATAATCCAAAACCAACCCAATATATATATAAAATAACTAACTAGAAGAATATAAAAGTCAATTGTTCAGAAGGTCAATTAGGACCACTATAGTTAGGTCACTTGTGCAAAAGGTCAATTGTAAAAGGTCAATTTGGGTAATATCATCTCTCATCCTCATCCTCTTTCACTGTCTTTCCATGCTTCCACCTCCCTCTCTCCTTCTCTAGCTCTCCCTCTCTCCAACCTTCCTCCTCTCTATCCGCGTTCCTTTATCCTAGTTCTCTATTTCTAACTCTCCATCTTGCCTCCTATCTCTCCCTCTCTAGCTAGCCATCCTCCATCCTCTCTCACACCCTCTCACTATCTCCCCTGACTCCTCTCCCTCTCTCCCTATCTCAATATCCTCCTCATCTATCTCTATCTCTCCATCCTCCCTTATCTCTCTCAATCTTTCTTCATATTTCTCTCTATCCTACCACCTCTCTTTCACTCTCTATCACGCATCCTCCCTCCTCTTGCTAACTTTCTCCTTCTCTCTCTCTCCTCTCCAACCTCCCTCCTTTCCCCATATCTCCACCCTCCCTCCTCTCCCTCTCTATCTCTCCCTTCTGTGCCATATTCACTGCTACCTCTTCCTCTCCATCTCTCCAGGCTCCCTCCTATCTCTCCCTCTTGATCGCTCCCAATCTCTAAAGCCTCCCTTCCCTCTCTATCTCTCATCCTACCTCTCTTTCCTCCCCCTCTCTCTCCATCCTCCCTCTCACTATCTCTCTATCCTCCTTCTATTCTCTCTCTCCCTTTCTACCTCTCCATCCTCCCTCCTCTCTCTCTCTCCTCCCTCTCCTCTCTATCTCTCCATCCTCCCTCATCCTTTTCTATCTACCCTACCACCTCTCTCTCGCCATCTCTCCCTTATTATTTCTACATCCTCACTCCTCTCTTTCCATCCTCTCCCTTTGTCTCTCTATCATTCTTCCTATCTCTCTCTCTCCATCCTCCCTCATCTATCTTTCTCCATCCTCCCTCCTCTGCCTCCTTCTATCTCTCCATCCCCTCTCCCTCTGTCTTTTCATCCTCCCTCTTTACCACTCTATCTATTTCTACATCCCCCTCTCATCTCACCTCAGCTCTACCTGTCCATCCCCTCTCTCTCCATCCTCCCTTCTTTCAATATCCCTTCATACTCTCCCTCTCTTTCATCCTCCCTTTCTCTCTCTCCATCCTCCCTCCTATCTCTGCCTCTCGATCTCTTCCTGTCTCTCCATCCTCCCTCCTCTCTCTTTCTAGCTCTACTACCTCCCTCCTATCTCTAGCTCAATCTTTCCCTATATCTTAATTTCCCTCATCTCTCTATCTCTCCATCCTGCCTCCTCCGTCTGTCTCTCTCTCCTCCCTCCTCCCTCTCTGTATCTCTCTGTATCTCTCCAACGCTATCTCTCCACCCTCTCCATCTCTATCTCTCCATCCTTCATCCTTCCTCTCTATCCTCCTTCCTCTATTGTATCTCTCCTTTTCTATCCCTCCATCTTCTCTCCTATCTCTCCCTCTCTCACCATCTGCCCTCCTCTCTCCCTCTCCTGCCTCCCCTCTCACTCTCCATCATCCCTCCTCCCCATCATCCCTCCTCCCCATCATCCCTCCTATCTCTCCATCTCTAAGACTCCCTATCTCTCCATCCTCCTCTCTCTCTATTTCCTGTCCTCCCTAATATTTTTCTCTCTACCCTACCACCCCCTCTCTCTCTTTCCATCCTTCATCTCACTCTTTATCTCTCCATCCTCTCTAATCTAGTCCTCTCCATCCTGCCCCTTCTGTCTGTCTTACTCTCCATCCTATCTCTCACTTGCCATATCCTCTGCTATCTCTCCTTCTCTATTTCTCCATCCTCTATCCACCCCCTCTCTCTATCTCTCCTTCCTTCCTCCTATGTCTCCCTCTCAATTTGTTCCTGTCTCTCCATCCTCATGCTCCCTCCTCTCTCTCTTTCTAGCTCACCATCCTCCCTCCTATCTCTCTTGCTCGATCTTTCACTAACTCTTCATTCTTCCTCCTCTCTCTATCTCCCGATCCTCCCTTTTATCTCTCCCTCTCTATCTCTCCCGATCTCTACATCCTCCCTCCTCTCTTTCCCGCTAGCCTCCCTCCTCTATCCTCTCTCCCTTTCTATCTCTCCACCTTCCCTCCTATCTTTCCCTCCATCTCTCCATCCTCTCTCCCTCTCCATCCTCCCTGTCTATCTCTCCACCCTCCCTCTTCTCTATTACCCTCTCTCACTATCTCTGTATCCTCCCTCCTATCTGTCCCTCTCTATCTCTCCATCCTCCCCTCTATCCCTCCAAGCTCCTCTCCCTAGCTCTCCCTATCTCTCCATCCTTCCTCCTCTTTCTCGTTATCCTCCGCCCTCTATCCTCTCTCCCTTTCTATCTCTCAATCTTCCCTCCTATCTCTCCCTCGTTCTCTCCATCCTCCCTCCTCTCTCCCTCCTCCCTGTCTATCCATCCTCCCTCTCTATTACCCTCTCACTATCTCTCTATCCTCCCTCCTATCTTTCCCTCTCTAGCTCTCCCTATCTCTATTTCTACCTTCATTGCTCTCTCCATCCCCTTCTCTCTCGCTATATCTCATCCTTCCTCCTCTCTCTCTATCCTCCCTCATCTCTCTCTATCTACCACCTCTCTCTCGCTCCCTATCTCTCCATCCTCCACTCTCTCTCTGTTTCCTGTTCCTGTCTCCCTCTTGATCTCTTTCTGTCTCTCCATCCTCCCTCCTTTCCCTCTCTAGCTCTCCATCCTCCATCTTCTCTCCCTGTCTCTCATCTTCCTTCCTATCTCTCCCTCTCTATCTCACCCTATCTCTACATCCTTCCTCCTCTCAATCCATCCTCCCCCCTCTCTCCCTCCCTTCACCCTTCCCCTCTCTCTCTATCTCTCCTTCCTTCTCTCTATCTTCCTTCTTCTATCCAATCTCTCCCTTTCTAGCTCTCATCTTCGCTCCATCCTCCCCCTCTCTCTGTCTCTCCAGCCTCCCTGACGCCTTTCCCTCTCCCTATCTCTGTTTTCCTCCATCACCTCTCTTCATCTACCCTCTTCTCTCCGCCCCTCTATCTCTCTATCCTCCCTCCTCTCCCACTCTGTCCCTCCATCCTCTCTCCATTTCTCCATCTTTCCTCTCTTTATCTCTCCACCCTCTCTTCTATCTCTCGCTCTCTCTCTCAATCTTTCACTATCTCTTCATTCTCCCCACTCTCTCTATCTCCCCATCCTCCCTTCTATCTCTGCCTCCCCAGCTCCCTAGTTCTACATCCTCCCTCCTTTCTCTCCATCCTCTCTCCTCTATCCTATCTCTCCCTTTCTATCTCTCCATCTTCCCCCTACATCTCGCCATCCACCCTCCTCTCTCCCTGTCCTACCCCACCCTCTCGCAATCCATCCTCCCTCCTCTCTCTCACCCTCTTTCCCATCTTCCCTCCTAGCTCTCCCTCTCCAGCTCTACCTATCTCTATATCCTCCCTTGTCTCTCTCCTCCCGCATCTTTCCCTCTATCCTACCACCTCTCTCTCTCCATACTCCCTCCTCTCACTAACTTTCTCCCTCTATCTCTCATCATTCCTCATCTTCCTCTCTCTCTTCATCCTCCCTCATCTCCCTCTCTCCATCCTCCCTCCTCACTCTCTCTCTCCCTCTCTCTCCATATTCCCTGCTATCTCTCCCTCTCTATTTCTCCATCCTCCCTCCTAGCTCCACCCCCTCTCTCTCTCCTTCCTCCCTCCTCTCACTCTCAAGCACTCCATGCTCCTATCTCTTCCTCTCAATTTCTCTCTATCTCCATATCCTCCCTCCTTTCTCTATCCTCTCCCTCTCTCTACTCTCCATGCTCCATTCTCTCCCTCTCTATCTGTCCCTATCTCTCCATCCTCCCCCCTCTTTATATCACCATCCATCCTTTCTCTATCTCTCTGTCCTCCTTCCTCTAGTATACCCCTCCCTTTCTTTCTCTCCATCTTCCCTCTCTATCCTCCCTCCTCTCACTATCTCTCGATCCTATCTCTCCCTCTCACCATATTCCCTGCTATCTCCCACTCTCTATCTCTCCCAGCCCTGCAGATAATGGGTGTATTGGCTACTTTTACTCCCTAAAAATTGGCAAATACTAAAATAAAATAGGAAAACAACATGTAGAATCTTTCACCCCTGCTTTCACCCTCACAGCTCCATTAATGTGTTTGGACCAGTAGTGTGCGTAGTACCACAGCAAGAAACTAGTTTAACTGACTGATTGGAAGAAGTAAACATGTATCTTTTAATGTGCATGAATAACCGGGTAAAAAGAAATAAATATTACAAAAATATTTCTGTTTTTTAGTGAAACATGTGTTACTCGCTTATAAAATACTCCCATTGGGAATTGGACTTGCATTTTTACTCCCTAAAAAATAATTTTACTGCCAACTTAAAAAAATAGGGAGTAATATACTCCCACTTCCAAATCTTATCTGGTCCCCTGTTCTCTCCATCCTCCCTCCTATCTCTCCCTCTCGATCTCTCCCTGTCTCTCCATCCTCCCACTCTGTCTAGCTCTCCATCCTTGTTCCATATTTACCTATCTCTCCATTCTCCCTCCTCTCTTATCCCTCCATCCACCCTCATCTCAATCTCTATCCCTCCATCCTATCTCTCTCTCTGTGATAAATCTGATGATATACTCACTCCTTTTCCTGGGATAGCCTCCCCATATGTGGCCATAGGACAGCAGCCGCTTTCTGATCCTGACTCTAAGGGCAGCTATAGGAGGGAGGACCACATGGGGGGAGGTTACTCTCGGGGAGACTCAATGACATCGGTGGAGGAAAACACATGCCCACCTTGCCCCTTCAGGGATGTTTCTCCCGTCCCTCATGCCTTAATGGCATATTGTCACAAACATTCCCCACCTCTGTGTAAGGCTAGTGTATCTAAACCCCAAACTCCCATTAGGTAGAATATATTGCTAGCTGCGAAGAGCAGGGAGTAGTGAATATCACTCCCAGTAAGCTCAGTATCCACTTCCCCCAAGTCCTTTAGAAACCAATTCCAGAACAACTGACACAAGGAAGAGTGACTGAATAATGATGATCATAAGGACCGGGCAGCGAACGCTGCAGTCTAGTTGTTGGGAAATTAGTGGACAGACCGGGAAGTTTAAATATGGGCCTGTCGCAGCTGATAGCAGGCAGAATAGAGGAAAGCTGCTGATGCCAAATCACCTCGCGAACCGTATGCTTGCTGAGCACCACGTTGAAGGCAGGAACGACATGGCAGAAGTCGGAAAGGCAAACCGGACGAATGACTGGAGAAGACGGTGTGCGGGCGGTCCACCCCCCTGAGAGAGAAAGCTGTGGGAAACGTGCATCACAAGAACTGATACCACGAGACTGCAGCGCTAAATGAAGCGCACACGAAGGCAGTACAGCAAGGCGGAGAGGAACGAAGAGCCACTGGAGACAACCGGTAAGCCCTGGGAGGAAAAGGGGGTTACTGGATTGCCAGCGAATAAAGGTTGCTATGCATCAGCAACAGAAATAACCAGTGAACCTCAAAGAAGCAAGTGGGTAACTGGGTGACTAAATAAAGGGAAGCACTTCTTAAGAACGCTATGAACAGGAAGCAGCGAAGTCATTTGAGAAGCAAGAGTGTTTATAATGCAAGTTACCAATGGGTTATTAAACCCCAATTGGGGAGAAAAGAGTAGCTTATATGACAAAGACCTAGCAAGCAAACATACCAGGTAAATGTTGTGATAGAAGAAGGATCTATAATATTGTAACGCTCACCTGATTCTCGCAGAGGCGCCGGTCTTGACTGGGCGACTACCGTATCTTCAAAAGTGATGTGTAGCACCCGGTTGGCTCTTTGGGCTGGACCTCTGTGCACTGTATGCCTGACTCGAAGAGTAAGATGTCTGCAGATAGAAAATATGGGATTAATGAACTGGGGTTATTGGGGTGTCCCTATCTCTTTCCTTTTCTCCTCTCCTGTAGAACCCCAAAGGTTAACGCTCTCACCTTAGGTAAGTGAACGCCGAGCTCTCCATCTGCCTCGGGGCAGGGTGCTGTAACCAGTTTCTTCACTGGATAGGTAGCACAGGCCTCTTGACTTCAGAGGACTGCTGTCCGTCGTTTACTTCACGAACGGTGAGTTGCGAATATTTCAAATGTCTTTAAAAGTCTTTTGTAATGCTCTCTCTTATTTTGCAGGGTTCCGGCGATGGCGGTTGACTGGCTGAAGTGAGTTGAGGATGGACCCGTATGCGGAATAGAAGCGCCTGGAAGCGCGTAAGTAAGCGCTTGTTGCTTGCTTCACGATGCGCACTAACTGTCCTTTTATTTTGCAGGTACCAGTTCGGAGCTGCTGAAGGATGCCGGAATGCCCACTGAGTTCGGCGTGGATGGAGTAATGGCACGTGAGTATTTAACGTTACCCAATGTCTTTAAACGCACCTTCTTTTGTCTTACAGATGCGGGATGCAGCGCCCAAGGCCTCCGGAGCGTGCGAAGAGTTGGTAAGCTTTTGTCTTTCAGATGCCGGAATGCAGTGCGATGACCTCCGGAGCGCGTGAAGAGTAGGTAAGCCTTTGTCTTTCAGATGCAGGAATGCTGCGCGAGGCGTTGATGACAGCCGATGGACCAGGTAAGAGATGCGCTGTCACTGAAGACCGTAGTGCTAACCTGTTCTTTCTTGTCTTTATAGATGTTGCTGAAGACTGGATTCAGGATGGTAAGCCTTTTTCCTTTAGGCCCAGGATCAGATGCAGAAGACACGATGAGCGTTCTGCTGCAGAGGATGCAGAATAACGCAAAGCAAGATTCATCCATCGGGTGTGGTTTAAATAGCCTCCTGTAGTGCTTAGGTGTCTCCTTCCACAGCCATGCGTAGGTAAGAAAAGAGTTCCTGCTTTCCAGAAGAGTTCCAGTGTTCTGAACCTAGGGAGTGGCTCCTGCCCCACCCAACAGGAAAAGTAGTCCCAAACAGAAGAGGATCAGGGGTTCAACTGGCAGGTAAGTAAGCAGCATGGTCTGCTGCAGGTAAGTCCACCCAAGCATTATGAGCCCGGCGCTTGCAGCGCTGGGACTGGGCATATTTATGAGCCTGGCGCCACTGGCGCCAGGACAGGGTCCAAAAGGTCCCAATTGGGACTGGCTGGCACTCGGAACCTGGGTTATGAGTCTGCTTCCAAGGGAGTTGGGTAAGTCCTGGCCTTTTGGAAGCAGAGATCATGACAAATATAAAGTCCTGGAAAGCAAACACCAGGTGAAGTTAAGTATTTGAGTAATTAATTGTTTATACTACAAAGTTCTGGCACAAGAGTATACCAGGTGAAGTTAAATATTTGTCCAACAAAGTGTTTGTGTAATAAAGTCCTGGACAAATAGAATACCAGGTGAAGTTAAGTATCTGTACAATGAAATGTTATCCTGGCAGGAGAGTATACCAGGCTAAGTTAAATATCTGTGCAACAAAGTATTTATGTAACAAAGTCCTGGCAGGAGCGTATACCAAGTGAAGTTAATTATCTGTACAACTGAGTATTTAAGGCCTGGCAAGAGAGAATAACAGGTGAAGGTTAATGTTTAATAATGAAGTCCTGGTAGGAAGGTACACCAGGTGAAGGTGAAACAATTGTGCAGCGTGACCTAGCAGAAGTATGTCCAGGTGGAGACAAATGTTAAGACTATGGTAAAGATCTTCAAGGAAAGGTCCTTGAATTAAGGAACTGTTGAGAAACGATAAAGAAAAGAGGGATGTCCTTAGGAAAAGACATATCCCTAAAGAACTGTAATATATTACAGGAAGAGAAAAGCTTAGGGAAGGGAGATACTTCCCCCTTGGGAAGTTAATTCATCTTTTGTTGAACTGGTGAAAGTTGATCTAAGGAACCTAGGGAAGAAAGCAAGAGGACTAGCATCCAATATTCTTTTAGCCCGCAGTCTTATGTAATAAGCAGCCGATGTCACTTCCAACAATTCTGTGTAATCCCCTTTACACCTTTAGATTTTATTTAGAATGTGAGGACCAGAATTGGATTATGGATACAGGATGGATCTTTTCTTTGGACATCTTGACACTGGACAGACTAGGGGAAATTCCTCCCATAATAGGGATAGTAAGGCATTTCCCAACAACAAATATTTTAATAAATATGTATAACCAAACATTTGTCTCCTCTGTGTCCATGTCTCATTCCTATCTCCTCACACCTGGAAGGAAGACATGGTATCGAAGTAAGACAGACACAAGTGACCATAGTTCAAGGGTGTTTATTGAACGTTCAAGGGGGTGTGATAAACACCTATCTAAACCTAAATCTAAGATGGGAGCAAGGTACGATGATCCACTAATAAAGAATGCAGTCCTAGTGGAGTCTTGTCAAAATAAAAGTGCCTAAACTAAAAAACCTATTGCCAATCCTTACCGCTAATTTACAAATAGTGTGGGGAAATGTTCATGAAAAAGAAAGAAGTGTTCACAAAATGATAAGTCAGGATGTTCGGGCCGTTGGCTTCCCTTCCCCTCGTTTTCAGCACGGGGCAAGGCGGTTCACTCGAACCAAGCATAGACTCTGGATTTCTTGACATGAGAATATAGTTCCAATTCCAGTATCAGTGCCTTCTGGGCTCAAGTATCTTTTCCATCAAAGTCTTTTAATTCGGAGGGCCTGATGTACAAAACAAAAATAGAAAGTTCTTTTCTTCTTATAATTAAATGTTTTGGGTGTCTCTCCCTGGATCCCCCTCAGCCGGGCTCAGATCCCTTTTTTCTTTTTTTTACGATTTCAAAAGTATTTCTTCTCGGGTGACTCACGGTTCACCCCGGATCCCCCTCAGCCGGGCTCAGATCCCTTCTTCACATTCAAATAGTCTCCTTCAGCCGGACATGGACCAATTGCAATTCACTTTATGCTTATCGAAGACTTTTGTGCACAGGGTTTAGCTCGACCCGTCGCAGGACCACTTCGATACAAAGTTCCTTTTTTCCAATGCAGTTGCCATTCATTTGGATACCTTACAGAGACCTTTTGAATGAGCAACCACCTGCCGCCGGACCACTCTGTACCCGGTATCTTATTTGGCTTTCTCAAAGTACATTCACTCCTTTAGTTTCCACTTGTTCGCGTCTCTCATCACATGCGCTTCAAACACTGTCTGTTGTGGAGTTCTTCATACAATTTTGCTGCTTGCAACCTTGGTTCAAACACAAGCTAATTTCGTATCAGGTTCTCTGACTCACCGTCTGTCCTGCTTTTACTGGCGCAGCTTTCTTGCAGGAGCCAAGGACAGTCCCACAACGTTAATCGCTCCACCTGGCCTGGGTTAACAACACAGGAGCCCCCCGGATACCTTTGATGCACAGTGTCGGATAGATCAGCGTCAGTTCCCGGTCTTAGGCTTCTCTCTTTCCAAGGCTTTTGAAAGTAACGGTTTCTCAGAGTCAAGGGCACTTCCCTCCTTGCAACCGTCTCCGGGTCTTGCTGCCTCTCTCCTTGTGTTAAATCTTCATCTCAGAACTGCTGCGTGTTCGTGTTGGGAAAGGGGGGGTTGGGTTGAGCTTCTAGGTATGCTACCTGGTAGGATGGGGAACTTCGGTGTCCCACTTGCACTCCCTGAAGACCTCTCATCCAGGTGATCCTCCAGCACTGGTCCACCCCCAGGAACTGGATCCAATAGCAATGGCCGTGTCCTGGCCACCTGTATGACAGATCCCTGCGGACTAGCGGGTGGGACACCTTCAGGTTTCTCACACACCTCTCTCTCTCGACATATTCTCTGCTATCTCTGCATCCTCCCGCTATCATATCTGTCCCTTTATATCTCTCCATCTTCTCTCCTATCTCTATCTCACCATCCCCCTCATCTCTCCCTCTCCACCCTGTCGATCTCTCCATTTTCTCTCCTCTCCCACCCTCTCACTTTCTATCATCTTCCCTCCCATCTCTCCCTCTCTAGCTCTCCCTATCTCTATATCCTCCCTCATCCCCTCCTCCTCTCACTCAATTGCCATCCTTCCTCATCTCTCTCTCCTACCGCCTCTCTCACTCTCTCCATTGTCCCCTATCGCTAATGTTCTCACTCTCTATCTCTCCACCCCTCCTCTCTCTCCATCCTCCCTCCCATCGCTCCCCTTGATCTCTTCCTGTCTCTCCATCTCCCCTCCTCTCTCTCTCTCGCTCTCTAGCTCTAATCCTCCATCTAAAACTCTCGCTACCTCTCCATCCTATCTGTCCATCCTCTCTCCTATCTCTCCCTTTCTATCACTACCTATCTCTACATCCTCCCCCATCTCTCCATCTACCCTTTCTCATTCGCTCTCTATCCTCCTTCCTCTATCCTATCTCTCCCTTTCTATCTCTCCATCTCCTCCTCTATCTCTCTCACTGTCTTTTCCTCTCTAGCTCTCCCAATCTCTATATCCTCACTCATCTCTCTCTCCATACCTCTCCTCGCTCTTTATCTCTCCCTCCTCCCTTATCTTTCTCTAGATTCCCCACATCTGTATCTGTCCTACCCCCCCTCTCTCACTCTCTATCCCTATCTCTCCATCCTCCCTCCTCTCGCAAACTTTCTCCCTCTCTATCTCTCATCCGTCCCTCATCTCCCTCTTCCCTATCGCTCCTCTCTCCACACCTTTATTTATCTCCTCCCTCCTTTCACTCTCTGGCACTCCATCCTGCCTCCTATCTCACCCTCTCAATCTCTCCCTATCTCTATATCCTCCCCCTTTCTCTGCATCTCCCTATCCTCCCTCCTCTCTCTTAACCTCTCTCAATATTAGTCTATCCTCCCTCCTATCTCGCCTCTCTCCATCCTCCCTCACCTCTCTCCATCCTCCCTCCACTCTCTCTATCATTCCACCCTCCATCCTCTCTCTGTCTCTTCGTCCTCCCTCCTGCCTAACTCTCCATCTAGCTCTCTCTCATGCTCTCTCCAACTATCTCCATCTATGTCTCTCCAACATCCGTTTCTAGCTCTCAATCCTCTCTCCTTTCCATCCATCCTTCCTCCCTCTATCCTCCTTCCACTATCCTATTCCTCCCTATATATCTCTCCATCTTACCTACTATCTCTCCCTCTCTATCCTCTCTATCCTGCCATCCACCCTCCTCTGTCTTTCATACCTCCCCCACTCTCAACCTCTCTCACTGTCTCTCCATCCTCTGTCGAATTGCTCCCTCTCTCGCTCTTAGTGTCTCTATATCCGCCCTCATCTCTCTCCATTCCCCTCCTCTCTCTAAATCTCCATCTTCCCTCATCTTCCTCCTTCCTCTGTATATCTCTCCATCCTCCCTCTTCCTATCCTCTATCTCTCCTATCTCTCTCTGTCACTATATTCCCTGCTATCTCCCTATAATCGCTCCTGTCTCTCCCTCTCCACCTCTCCCTATCTCTACATCCTCCCTCACCTCTCTCCGTCTTCCCTCCTCTCTATCTCTCCATCCTCCCCCTCATCTCGCCATCTTCCTATCTTTGTCTCTATCTCCATACATCTTCCATCTATCTCTATCCTCCATCCTCTGCCTCTATCTCTCCATCCCTCTCCCTCTGTCTCTCCATCCTCCCCCACCCTCCCTCTTCTCTTCCTCTCCATCTATCTCTCCATCCTCCCTCTGATCTCTCCCTCCCCATCCTCTCCCTCTCTCTATCCTACCTTCTCCCCCTATCCCTCCCTCCTCCTTCCTCGACCTCTCTCCATGCTCCCTCCTCTCCCTATCTATCCTCCCTCCTCTTACTCTCTATATCTCTCCCTCTCGCTTGCCATATTGCCTGCTATCTCCCACACTCTATCTCTCATCTCTCTACCCCTCTCGCTATCTCTCCCTCCTCTCTCCACCTCTCTCTATCTCTACATCCTCCCTCACCTCTCTCTCCTCCTCCCTCTTCTCTATCTCTCCATCCTCCCCTCCAACTCTCCATCCTTCTGCCTATCTTTCCGTCTCTATCTCTCTACATCTTCCATCTATCTCTATTTATCCTCCATCCTCTGCCTCTCTATCTCTCTTTCCCCTCTCCCTCTCTGTCTCTCTATCCTCCCTCTTCTCTACATTTCCATCCTCCCTCTGATCTCTCCCATCTCGTCCTCTCCCTCTCCATCTCCCCATCTTATCTTCTCTCCCTATCCCTCTCTCCTCCTTCCTCAAACTCTCTCTCATGCTCCCTCCTCTCCCTAGCTATCTATCATCCCTCTTCTTAATCTCTATATCTCTCCCTCTCTCTTGCCATATCGCCTGCTATCTCCCACTCTCTAGTTCTCCTCTATCCACCCCTCTATCTCTCCACCCTATCTCTCCCACTCTAGCCATATTGCCTGCTATCTCTCCTTCTCTATCTCTCCATCCTCTCTCCACCCCTCGATCTGTCCATCCTCCCTATCTCTCCCACTCAGTCTCTTCCTGTCTCTCCATCCTCCCTCCTCTCTCTTCCTAGCTCTCCATCCTGCCTCTCTAGATATCCCTTATTCTACATCCTCCTTTTTCTATTTCTACATCCTCCCCCGCTCCCGCTCTATCTATCCTGCCTCCGTTCTCTGGCTCCTACTATCTCTCCATCCTTACTCCTCTCTCTCTCTCTCTCTCCCTATCCCTCCCTCCTCTATCATATCTTTCCCTTTCTATCTTTCCATCTTCCCTCCTATCTTGCTATCCTCCCTCTCCATTCTCCCTCTCACCCTTTCTCACTATCTCTCCATCCTCTCTCCTATCTCTCCCTCTCTTGCTCTCCCTATCACTATATCCTCCCTCATCTCTGTCCCTCCTCTCTATCTCTCATCATCCCTCCTCTCTCACTCTCTGTCCCTCCATTTGCCCTCCTCTTTACCTCATCTATCTCGCCATTCTCCCTCTTATCTCTCCCACTCTATCTCTCATTGTCCCGATTGCCACTCTCTCTCCATCCTCCCTCCTCTCCCTAGCCCTCCATCATCTCGCCTCTCACTTTCTCTTTCTATTTCTCTATCCTATCTGTCCCTTTCTCACCATATTCTCTGCTATTTCTCTGTCTCTATCTCTCCATTCTCCCTCTCACCCTTTCTCACTATCTCTCCATCCTCTCTCCTATCTCTCCCTCTCTTGCTCTCCCTATCACTATATCCTCCCTCATCCCTGTCCCTCCTCTCTATCTCTCATCATCCCTCCTCTCTCGCTCTCTGTCCCTCTATTTGCCCTCCTCTTTACCTCCTCATCTATCTCTCCATTCTCCCTCTAATCTCTCCCACTCTATCTCTTTGTCCCGATTGCCGCTCTCTCTCCATCCTCCCTTCTCTCCCTAGCCCTCCATCATCTCGCCTCTCACTTTCTCTTTCTATTTCTCTATCCTATCTGTCCCTTTCTCACCTTATTCTCTGCTATTTCTCCCTCTCTATCTCTCCATTCTCCCTCGTCCCACTCTCTCTATATCTCCTTTTAATTGCTCCCTCTTAATCGCTTCCTGTCTCTCTATCATCCCTCATCTCCCTATCTCACACCCATCCTCTCTCTCTATCCCTCTATCATCTCTCCCTCTCTCTCCATATGCTCTGCTATTTCTTCCTCTCTACCTCTCCATTCTCCCTCTTACCACTCTATCTCTCCTTTCTATCTCTCCCTCTTGATCTCTTCCTGTCTCTCACCATCCCTCCCTCCTCTCCCTCTCTAGCTCCCATCCTCACTCATCTCTCTCTCCCTATCTCCCATCCTCCCTCCTATCTCTTCCACTCTATCTCACCCTATCTCTACACCCTTTCTCCATTTCTCCACCCCCCTCTGCCTCCTTATCTCTCCATCCTTCCACCCCTTTCTATCTTCCCCTTCTAGCCTAACTCTCCCTTTCTATCTCTCCATCTTCCCTCCTATCTCCCCTCTCTATCTCGCCATCCTCCCTTATCGCTCACTTTCCATCCCCCTCTCTATCTCTCAATCCTCCCTCCTATCTCTCCCTCTAACTCTCCCAATCTCTGTATCCTCCCTCCTCTCTCTCTCTCTGTTCTCTCCATCCTCCGTCTTCTTTGTCTCATCTTTCTTCATCTTTCTCTCTACCCTACCACTTCTCTCACTCTGTCTCTGTCCTCCCTCCTCTCGCTAGCCCTCTCTATCTCTGCATCATCCCTCCTCTCTCTTTATCCCTCTATCCTATCTCTTCCTCTCTCAGCGTAGTCTCTACTATCTCTCCCTCTCTAGCTCTCCATTCTCCCTCCTCCCTCCACCCCTCTATCTCTCGATTCTCCCTCCTCCCACTCTCTCTATCCCGCCTTCCCATCTCTCCCTCTTCATCTCTTCCTGTCTCTCCACCCTCCCTCCTCTCTCTACCTTTCCATCCTCCCTCCTATCTTTCCCTCTCGATCCCCCCTATGTCCCCCTATCTCTCCTTATCACTGCTTCCACCCTCCTCTCTATCTTCCCTCCTATCTCTCCATCTCTATCTCTCCCTATCTCTCCATCCTCCCTCACCTCTCTCTCCATCCTCCCTCACCTCTCTCTCCATCCTCCCTCCTCTCTCTCCATCCTCCTTCCTTTCTCTCCATTTTTGCTCTTCTCTCTCTCCCTCCTCCCTCCTGTCTCTCCCTCTCCACCTCTCCCTATCTCTACATCCTCATTCACCTCTCTCGGACCTCCCTCCTCTCTCTCTATCTCTCTATCCTCCCTCATCTCTTTCGCTCTACTCTACCACCTCTCTTATCTCTCTATCCTCCCTCCCTTGCTCCCTTTCTACCTCTCCATCCTCCCTCCTCTGTATCTCTCCATCTGCCTCCATCTCTCCATCTTCTTCCGATCTCTCCCTCTCTATCTCTACATCCTCCATCTATTCTCTCTTCATCCTCCTCTGCCTCTCTCCATCCCCTCTCCCTCCATTCTCCCTCTTCTCTATCTCTCCATCTCTCTCTCTCTCCGTGCTCCCTTCTCTCCCTGTCTACCCATCCTCTCTCCTCTCACTACATCTCTCCATCTCTCTTGCCATATTTCCTGCTATCTCCCATTTTCTATTTCTCCATCCTCCCCTTTTCCTCTGTCCCTTCTTCCTCCCCTCTCTGGCGCTCCCTTTCTTTCCATTCTTACTCCTCTCTCTCTAGCCTCCCTTTCTATCATAGCTCTCCCTTTCTATCCCTCCAACTTCCCTTCTATCTATCTTGCCATCCTCACTTTCCACCCCCCTCACTATCCTTCCATTCTCCCTCTTCTCTCACCCTCTCTCGCCATCCTCCCTCCTATCTATCTCTCCCTCTCCCACCTCCCTCGTTCTCTCTCCTTCCTCCCTCCCCTTTACCTCTCCATCCTCCCGCTGATCTCTCCCTATCTCTACATCCTGCCCCCTCTGTCTCTCCATCCTCCCTCGCTTTCTTTCCATCCTCCCCCTCTCTTTTTGTTTCTCCCTCCTTCCTATCTCTATATCTCTCTCCTCCTTCCTCTATCCTTTCTCTCCCTTTCTATCTCTCCATCTCCCTCCTATCACTACCTCTTGATCTCTTCCTGTCTCTCATCTTCCCTCCTCTCCCTCTCTTGCTCCCTATCCTCCCTACTATCTCTCTCCATCCTCCCAAATCTCTGTATCTTCTCTCCTATCTCTCTCTGTCCCTATCTCTACATCCTCCCTCACCTCTCTCCATCCTCCCCCTTCTCTCTCTCCCTCCTCTCTCTCTCTATCCTCACCACTCTCTCTCTCCATCCTCACTCCTCTCTCTCTCCATCCTCCCTCTTGTCTCTCCCTCTATACCTCTCCCTATTCCTACATTCTCCCTTACCTCTCTCCATCCCCCCTCACCTCTTCATCCTCTCTCTATCATTCCGTCCTCTCTCCTGTCTAACTCTCCATCTAACTCTCTCTCCATCCTCCCTCCATCTCTCCATCTATGTCTCTCCATCAACCTTCTCTCACAATCCCCCCTCCTCTCCCTCTCTTGCTCCATCCTCCTTCCTCTCTCGCCAGATCTCCATCCTTCCTCCCTCTTTCTCTCTATCCTCCTTCCTCTATCCCATCTCTCCCTGTATATCTCTTCATTGCACCTCCTATGTCTCCATCGCTATCCTGCCCATCCACCCTCCTCTCTCTCCTACCTCCCCCACTCTCACCCTCTCACTTTTTTCTACCCTCCCTCACATCTCTCTCTGTCTCTACATCCTCCCTCATCTCTCTCTATTCCCTCCCACCCCTGTCTTTCCATCCTCCCTATCTCTCCATCCTTCTTCCCTCTCAATCTCACCATCCTTCCGCTCAATCTCTCCTCCTTCCTCTATCCTATCTCTCCCTCACTATCACTCATCCTCCCTCTCCTGTTATCTGTCTCTCCATCCTCCCTCCCTCCAATCTCTCCTCTTGATCTCTTCCTGTCTCTACATCCTCCATCCTTTCCCTCTCTAGTTCACCATCCTCCCTGTCAAACTCTCCCTATCTCACCATCCTCTCTCTATCTCTCCATCCTCCCTCCTATCTCTTCCTATCTCTCCATCCTCTCTCCCCGTCCTCCCTCCTATCTATACATCCTCCCTCCCCTCTGTCTCTCTTTCCTCCCTATCTCCCCATCCTTCCTCTCTATCTCACCCTTTCTATTTCTCATCTGCCCTCCTCTCCCGATCTCACTGTATTCTCTATCTCTCCCTCTCTATTTCTCCATTCTCCCTCCTCCTACGCTCTTTATCTCTCCTTCCCATCTTTCCCTCTTGTTCTCTTCCTGTCTCTCCACCCTCCCTCCTCTCTAGCTTTCCATACTCCCTTCTATCTTTCCCTCTCCCTCCTATCTCTCCATCCTCTCTCTATCTCTCCATTCTCCCTCCTATCTCTCCCTCTTGATCTCTTCCTGTCTGTCATCCTCCCTCTGTTCCCTCTCTATCTTCCCTGCTATCTCTCTATCTCTCCATCCTCCCTCCTCTCTGTATCTTCCCTCCTATCTCTCTATCTCTACCTATCTCTACTTCCTCCCTCCTCTCTCTCCATCCTCCCTCCTCTCTCTCCATCCTCCCTCCTCTCTCTCTCTCGATCCTTGCTCCTCTCTCTCTCTCCATCCTCCCTCCTGTATCTCCCTCTCAACCTCTCCCTATCTCTACAACCTCCCTTACCTCTCTCCATCCTCCCTCACCTCTCTCCATCCTTCCTCCATCCCTCCATCTGTCTCTCCATCAACCTTCTCTAGCTCACAATCCTCCCTCCTCTCCCTCTCTCGCCCTCCTCTCTCACCAGCTCTCCATCCTCCCTCTATCTCTCTATTCTCCTTCCTCTATCCTAACTTTCCCTTTACATCTCACTTCGTACCCCCCTATCTCTCCCGCCATCCACCCTCCTCTTTCTCTCTCCTACCCCCCCACTCTCACCCTCTCTCACTGTCTCCTCACCCTCTCTCTCTCCTCCTTCCTATATCCTATATCTCCCTTTCTATCTCTCATCTTCCCTCCTCTCCTTATCTCTCCATCATCGCTCCTCTCACTCTTGCTAGCTCTCTATCCCATCTCTCCCACTCTCACTGTATTCTCCATCTCTTCCTCTCTATCTCTCCATTGTCCCTCCCCTCTCCCTATCTCTCGATCCTCCCTCCTCCTACTTTACCTCTCCTTCCCATCTCTCCCTCCTGATCTCTTCCTGTCTCTCCACCCTCCCTCTTCTCTCTAGTTTTCCATCCTCCCTTCTATCTTTCCCCTCAATCCCTCCTATCTCTCCCTCTTGATCTCTTCCTGTCCCTCATCCTCCCTCCTCTCCCTCTCTAGCCCCCTATCCTCCCTCCTATCTCTCCCTATCTCTCTATCCTCCCTCCTCTCTGTATCTTCCCTCCTATCTCTCACTATTTCTACATCCTCCCTCACCTCTCTCCATCCTCCCTCCTCTCTCTCTCTCCATCCTCGCTTCTCTCTCCATCCTTACTCCTCTCTCTTCATCCTCACTCCTCTCTCCATCCTCCCTCCTGTCTCTCCCTCTCTACCTCTCCCTTTCTCTACATCCTCACTTACCTCTCTCCATCCTCCCTCTCTAGCTCTCCGTCCTCACTCATGTCTAACTCTCCATCTAGCTCTCTCTCCATCCTCCCCATCCCTCTGTCTCTCCATCAACCTTCTCTAGCTCACAATCCTCCTTCCTCTCCCTCTCTCTCTCCATCCTCCCTCCTCTCACGCAAGCTCTCCATCCTTCCTCCCTCTATCTCTCTATCCTCCTTCTATCCTATCTCTCCCTTTATATCTCTCCATCGTACCTCCTATCACTCCCTCTCTATCCCGCCATCCATCCTCCTCTCTCTCTCCTACTCCCCACCCTCTCGCGCATCTCTCCCTGTCTATATATCCTCTCATCTCTCTCCATTTCCTCCCTCCCCTCTGTCTCTCCATCCTCCCTATCTCTCCATCCTTCCTCTCTCTGCTCCTTCCTCTATCCTCCCCTTCTCCATATCTCTCCATCATCCCTCTTCTCACTCTCTCTATATCTCTATCCTATCTCTCCCACTCTCACCATATTCTCTACTATCTCTCCCTCTCTCTCCATTCTCCCTCCCCTCTCCACCCCCTCTATCTCTCGATCCTCCCTCCTCCCACTCTCTCTGCCTCTCCTTCCCATCTCTCGCTCTTGATCTCTTCCTGTCGCTCCTCCCTCCTCTCTCTAGCTTTCCATCCCTCCTCCTATCTTTCTCTCTCGATCCCTCCTATCTCTCCATCCTCCCTCTACCCTCCCACCTATCTCTCCCTCTTGATCTCTTCCTGTCTCCCATCCTCCCTCCTCTCCCTCTCTAGCTCTCCATCCTCCCTCCTATCTCTCTATCTCTCCATCCTCCATGCTCTCTGTATCTTCCCTCCTATCTCTCCTCTCTCCCTATCTCTACATCCTCGCTCACTTCTGTCCATCCTCCCTCCTCTTTCTCTATCTCTGCGTCCTCCCTCCTGTCTAACTCTCCATCTAGCTCTCTCTCCCCCATCCCTCCATCTATGTCTCTCCATCAACCTTCTCTAGCTCACAATCCTCCCTCCTCTCCCTCTCCATCCTCCCTCCTCTCTCGCCAGCTCTTCATCCTTCCTCCCTCATATCCTATCTCCATATCCTCCTTCCTCTATCTAATCCCTCCCTTTATATCTCTTCATCGTACCTCCTATCTCTCCCACTCTCTCCCGCCATCCACCCTCCTCTCTCTCTCTCCTACCTCCCCCGCTCTCACCCTCTCTCACTGTCTCTACATCCTCCCTTATCTCTCCTTTTTCTGGCATCTCTTCCTCTCTATCCTACCACCTCTCTCACACGCTATCTCTCCAACCTCCGTCCTCTCACTAACTTTCTCCCTCTCTATCCCTCCTTCATCCCTCATCTTCCTCTCGCTCTATCCTCCTCCCTCCTCTCACTCTCTATCTCTCCCTCTCACCATATCCCCTGCTATCTCTTCCTCGCTATCTCACCATCCTCCCTCCTCTCTCTCCCTCTCCACCTCTCCCTATCTCTACTTCCTCCCTCACCTCTCTCCGACCTCCCCCTCTCTATTTCTCCATCCTCCTTCCTCTCCCTCTATCCTCCCTCAGCTTTCTCTCTACCCTACCCCCTCTCTATCTCTCCATCCTCCCTCCCTCGCTCCCTTTCTATCTGACCATCCTCCCTCCTCTATCTCTCCATCCTTCTTCCAATCTCTCCCCATATATTCCTACATCCTCAATCTATCTCTTTGCATTCTCCTCTGCCTTTCTCCATCCCCTCTCCCTCTCTCCGTTCTCCCTCTTCTCTACCTCTCCATCTCTCTCTCTATGCTCCCTCCTCTCCCTATCTATCCATCCTTCCTCCTCTCACTCTGTATATCTCTCCATCTTTCTTGCCATATTCCTTGCTATTTCCCACTCTCTATCTCTCCATCCTCCCTCCCACTCTCTATCTCCTTCCTGTCTCTCCATCTTGATCTCTTCTTTTCTCTCCATCCTCCCTCGTCTCTCTAGCTCTCCATCCTCCCTTCTCTCCCTCTCCAGCTCCCCTTCTCCCTCATATCTCTCTATCTCTCCCTATCGCTCAATCCTCCCTCCTCTATCTCTCCATCCTCCTAGCTCACCCTGCCTCCTTTCTTTATTTCTCCATCCCCATTCCCCTCTATCTCTCCATCCTTCCTCTTCTCTCTAGCTCTCCCTATCTCTCCATCCTTCCTCCTTTCTCTCTCCATCCTCCCCCTCTATCCTATCTCTCCCTTTCATACTTCCCTCCTCTCTATCTCGCCATCCTCCCTCATCTCTCCCTCTCCATCCCCCATTCTCCCTCCTCTCTCACTCTCTCTATCCCTCCCTCCTATCTCTCCCTCTCTGACGCTCCCTGCTCTCTATATCCTCCCTCCGCTCTCTCTCCACCCCCCTCCTCCCTCTATATCTCTCCATCCTCCCTCTTCTCTCTGTCTCCAACCTCCCTAATATTTCTCTCTACGCCTCCTCTTGCTAGCTCTCCCTATCTCTGCATCCTTCCTCCTCCTCTATCCTATCTCTCCCTTTCTATCTCTCCATCTTCCCGCCTATCTCTCCCTCTCTATCTCGCCATCCACCCTCCCCTCCCCTCCCTCTCTCCATTATCCCTCCTCTCACTCTCTCGCCATATTCTCTGCTATCTCTCCCTCTCTAACTCTCCATGCTTCCTTCTCTCTCCACCCCCTCAATCGCTCCATCCTCCCTCCTCCCACTCTCTCTATCTCTCCTTCCTACGCTCCCTCTTGATCTCTTCCTGTCTCTCCATCCTCCCTCTTCTCTCTAGCTCTCCATCTCCCTCCTATCTCTCCCTCTTGATCTCTGCCTGTCTCTCATCCACCCTCCTCTCCTTCTCTAGCTCCCCATCCTCCCTGCTATTTCTCTCGATCTCGCCATCCTTCCTCCTCTCTGTATCTTCCCTCCTATCGCTCCCTCTCTATCGCTCCATATCTCTACATCCTCCCTCCCCCTCTCTCTCCATCCTCCCCTCTCTCTATCTCTCCATCCTTCCTCATCTCTCTCACCATCCTTCCTCTCTCTATCCTCCTTCCTCTATTATATCTCCCCCTTTCTATCCCTCCATCTAGACTCCTATCTCTCCCTCTCTCACCATCCGTCCTCCTTTTTCCCTCTCATACTTCCCCGCTCTCCATCTTCGCTCCTTTCTCTTCATCCTCCTTCCTATCCCTCCCTCTATCTCTCCATCCTCCCTCCTCTCTAGCTCTCCATACGCCCTCCTCTCACCCTCTCTGACTATCACTCCATCCTTCCTCCTATCTCTCCCTCTCTAGCTCTTCCTAACTCTATATCCTCCTTCATCTCGCTCTACCATACCACCCCGCTCTCTCTCTCCATCCTCCCTTGTCTCTCTCTCTATCTCGCCATCCTCCCCATCTCTCTCTCTACCTCATTTTGTACCTCCTTTCTCTCTCTCTCCCAGCCGCCCACCTCACTCTGCTTATCTTTCTGCTATATCTCTCTCTGTAACGATCTGTGTCTAACTATAAAACATTAAAATGACATATCATAATAAATACAAAATGCATTATACATTGTCTATTTTTTAATTTGTCTATATTGTGTATTGACACAGTAGATAATATTAATATGTTTCTGACTTTATTTGCGACTGCCTGCAAGTAAAAGCCGAGCTTGTGACAATAAGTATTAGTGCAGATATTGAAACATGGTTGACTTTCATGCTATATTTTCATCAATAAGATTCTCTCTAGAAAGTGTCCATGAAAATTTTAGGGAGTACTACAGTCTGCCCGATGAAATAGGAGGCAACTATGAACTTCGAAAAACCAGTCCATTGTTAAAAATAGATTATTTTGAGTTCTGTAGAAATAACATTTCACACTCTTTCGAGAACAACTGACAGGATATATCAGAAATGCAGCCTGCAAACATCTTCTAAGATTGATGTAGTTCATTTTAAATTTAATTATGAAATAGTACAGATGTGGGAAAACATAGAAGATGATTAGACATGTATTGGTGTAGACCAGTAGTATTCTAAATATTTTTACAGAGCCCCCCTACTTGAGTAAAAGCATTGTTGCGGGTATCTCCTCCATGCTATTACAGCTTACATTTTTTAGCCAAAATATAGACAAGGTAATCTTTATTTTAAAAAGCTGCTTACCAACACCCTTCACCCGCCCCCTGGAAATCTTTTGGGACCCGATAGAGTGGCCAGCATCACAATTTAGACGAGTATTAAATATTTTATTTGTTGATCCCCAGATATGTCTTCCTGATGTGTCCTTGTCATGGCAATTCTGTTCCGCACAGCTGTCTCCACACACAACATGTAAATTTAACACTACTCAATGGAGAAATCATCTCCATCATATGGGACAACCATGCAGGGCTGATGTGCAAGTTTGCTGTACCAGTTGTGAAACACAGCGTGGCTACTTAAAGAATGCTTTAAGAAGATTTTGAATACTAGTCAATGAACGCTCATTTTTCGGTTGCTAGCCAGAATGTTTTGAGCTCACTCGCAAGCCATCTATGTTTAAAGACCCGACCATCAGATTCAATGTGAACACAAACGTTTTCGAGATATTGATTTGGCCGTCAGTCATTGGAACATAAGGATTCGTAACAAACTATTTTAAGCGCACAATCTGGATGTTGGATTTACAGTATGCATAATACTGGAAAAACTGAAGCATTTTTGGCATAAACCATATTTAAAAACGAAAATCCAGAAGATAAAAATAATTTGTTCAAAATTTTGCAATTATTTCTTTGGACATTGTTTGTTGTTGCTGTGTTGAATTAGAATCCCAAACATGTTTTTGTTTACATCGCTGTTTTCTGCATAGTGATGACTCAACACAATTTGAATGGCTGCGATCATTGTATT
This sequence comes from Ambystoma mexicanum, assembly GCF_040938575.1. Classification (NCBI taxonomy): domain Eukaryota; kingdom Metazoa; phylum Chordata; class Amphibia; order Caudata; family Ambystomatidae; genus Ambystoma; species Ambystoma mexicanum. The sequence goes on along the minus strand of NC_090921.1, from coordinate 1,110,644,474 downwards.
TCACAAATTACATTTTAATGCAAAGCATAAGTGAAGTCTCGACTGTTTTCTTTCCACATAAAATTCAATACGGTTAAGAAAGTGTGTTTTTGTGCAAAGCGTATAAACAAGAAATATGTGCATTACCAATGCTCCAGATAAGATCTTGGAGTGAGAGTATCTTTAGAATTGGAGAGTAAATCCAATTTTAAGAGAGTAAAAATGAGTTTCCTCTTCGCAAGAGAGTAAAAAGTGCCTGACAACTATCCAACTTGTACCTAAAATTAAAACGTTGTTCAAAAACATTAGTGACAAAACAGCTGTATTTCAAAATGTTTCTAAATAATGTATTGCACCTCTGGAAAACATTTCTCCCACACAAGAACCTTGTAGATGCATACTACCCAGCTTCATCTTCATGATACTTGGGCACAAACTCTGTTATGAGCTAGTACAGATGCAAGCTAGTTACATTGGGTGATTCATAAATCAAGTCCCTCACTCTACAAGCATCACTTCTCTGCCTCTCGGGCCTACCGTTGCTGCCTGGCACTACCTGCTTCACAGCCACTCCATGTTTTTGGTCCATCCCTCCTTCTCTTTGCTACTCTGTTTCCCTCGTCTCTCACTTTCTGATGCTCTGCCTCTCAACCTTAAGTGTTGCGATGCCACGTTTTGCGGTCTGTTTCTCTGTCACTCTTCCTGTCCCATCTCAGCATTCTAGTGTTCCTGTTTCCCTCCTATATCTCGCTGTATCGGTTGATATAACTCCTCTTCCTCTCTCATGACATTAGTCTGACCATATCTGTTTTTTCATGTTCTCTTTGTGGTTGCTACTCCTTTTGATTATCTTTCTTGCACTGTCTCTTATGTTATTGGCCTGCCTTTCACTAGTCTTGCTTTTCTATTTCCATCTCTCCCCACCTGCTGTTGATCTGTGTTTTATTTTACTGTCTCTAAATGTCTCTTGCTCGGCTTCTATCCCTCACTCTTGTTGTGTGTTTGTCCTATTATTAACTCTGTTTCCCTTCTCACTTTCTTTGTTGCCCTATCATGTAACTCATTGCTCTCTCTTCCTGTTGCTCGAATTACTGTTTTGGATTGTCTAGTATGTTCACTGTCCCCTTGCCCCCCACCATTGTTATCCTTTGTTCTCCTGTATTGCTTAGGTTCAGAGGTCTCCTGTTTTTCTGTTTGTCTTTTTACATAGCACCAATAAATATCCAAAAAGCTGAAGATGCCTTATCTATTGGCAAATCTAGTGCAGCTTTACCATTGGGCGCAACTTTGTAGATGTGTGAAACCCTTCTTTTGGCCATTACGTTGGGAATTATAGAGTTAGAGGTTAGTCTGATCAGATGCAGCACTTGCTTGAATGCAGATGCTTTACCAACACTGTATGCCATTACAAGTATAAGAGCCCATATGAGCTGTGTGTTCTGAGCCATTACAAGTATAGTAGCCAAACTGAGATGTGTCTGTTCTGAGCAATCACAGGTATAGCAGCCCTGATGATTTGTGTGTTCTGAGCCATTACACATAGAGCATCCCTGGTGACATTTGTTTCTTCTGAACCACTGAATATTTAGTAGTCCTTTTGATAAGTCAAAAGTTAAATCAGCTCTGTTACAATTGAATGCTACCCGCATCTTAAAAGCACACCTCTGATGCAAACTCATTAACTCACCTATCAACAGGATTTGAACTAACAGGTTACACAATACTCTCTGCAGCAGGGTTATTGACCCACTGAGCTGTCTTTCCCAACAGGCTGTTGACATTGAAAGGAACATATGGTTAGGGCACTGTCAGTTCCATGTGAGGCCTGTCTGACATAAATGGCCTGTCAAAAAAGCTCTAAGCCTGTTTGAACTATCCTACTTGAGTCAGTAGATTCATAATGAGGCTTTGAAATGTGCTAGAATTTTTGGCAGTGAGTCTCAGTAATCAGACTTGGGAGAAGCAGAAGTTTTGGGAAGTGCAAGACAGAGTAGAAGGGATTGAAGTATATGACAGCAATGCCATCTTCTCACACTGTCTGCCAGTGTGCATCACACCAGCTCAGGAGGTTGGTGGAAAAAGCTCAGACACTGTTCTTGCTCAGCACCTAAGCTTGATGCAGAAAATGCCAACACAGAAATGTGGGCATGATGCAATCAGCCCTGCTGTGGATATTTGGCATTGTGCCATGACATGCGTATAGCCTGAATATATATAGCAGTCCTGTTGAGAGGTACCGATACAATCTGTGCCACTGAAAATATATACAGCACTGCTTGTATCTGTATCCATGATGCCTGCTTGCGGTGGGTGGTCAGAAAGGGAGTTAAAGTTCAGACCACATGCCTAGCTATTTGTTGCTCTCTAAGAAAACAAACTATTAATTGTTTATTTATTGTTATGTTTATAGCTCAAAAGAACTTTATCATAACACTGAAAGCAAACCTGTCTAGTGCCCTTTCACACACGCAAACACATGCAATATTAAGACCCAAAAAACTAATCTTCATAGAGAACACCCAAAAAATGTTCCTTCTCAAAAAAGCCAAACAACTGCTTGCTGGAAGGCTCTTTTAAAACTTCAAGAAGCCCAAGCCATTAAATGCAATTGATGCGCTTTTGTGATGAAAAGAAAGCAAAGTATGAAATGCCCATGCTGCTCCAACTGCGCTGCATCTATTAAAGTGGATTAAGACTGAGTAAAATGAAGCAGAAATGCAACCCTTGTTTGAAACAATGTTCATTTGACATAATACTACATGTGTCCTAAAGCAAAGTGAAAAGCATGTTCATGATTCAAGATGCTTTAATAACACTGTAACCTTCAAAATGCAAGCAGTTGAACAAATTGAACAAAACACAAATTCCCTTTTACATTACTCATAAAGTATTATCTTGATAGAATCATTAGCAGATGAGAGTGTTAAAAAAATGAAATATACCAGGACTCATCCCAGTTGCTTCTTTGGATTGCTAAATTAAAGAGTGGATTTGCAAACTGCTGCTAGCCAGGCTTTCACCAGTGGGCGGGGATAAGCAAGTGTTGTGAGCACAAGGGTTTCCTCAATTTTTTAAGGGGGCTGTGGTATGTGAGGAGAGATACAGCAGAAAAAAACGTACATATACCACTAGCTACCCACCTCTAACACACCGAAAGGTGGCTACTTGTCAGAAATTTACCTGAGTAGGAATTTCATAGGATTATATCTCCCACCATAGACAAAGAAATGTGTTTTTGCATATTTTAATTATTATATCAAACAACATGGTAAAACAACATAAAAAACCTATTTCCAGCGTTCGTTATTTGTAGAAACACAAATAGGCGGAAGAAGCAGACACCAAAACATTTGCAATGTACAATTTGCGTGATGTTAGTAATGGTGTATTTTGATCGCATTTTCAGTTATACAACAACATGGTATAATAGCGTCAACATTTGAATATGTTTCTAGGGAGAAGGACAACACTGTTGCAGTTTAAAGCTCATCAGTAAAGTCCAATGCCCCGTCTTCAGGACGCGATAGGTTAAAGAAACACGTTACACTGACAACATGGCTCCTATGTGTCAGTGTAGTGACCTAAAAAGATAAATACAAATTGTTTTACTCAAACATGATAAAAACGGTGATGGTGGTGTTTGTCTGCATACAAAACAAGTAGCCAGGTTGCTAACCTTAAAAGTGATTTCTTTTGGTGTGATGGGCAAAGCGATTGCATGAATCAATTTAATTGAGGCGGCAGACCAGTCCGTCTTAAGAATTCAAGCTGTAAATCAATACGTAAATTTATTTAGATTTTTGTTGAAACAAGTAACATATTGAACCAACAATAGTTACATTTTGATATATGAATCAATCATATTTACCACTTTATGTGTAAGGCAGGGATTTTTGTTTCAAGTCCTGCAGAGAAATTTCAGTGGTGTACCGAGTTTCTATGGTATTCCGGATACTACATGTCCCATAATGCATCATGGAATCTAAAAGAAATGCGAAAAGCCTTTCAATTTCACAGGTTTCATCTGATTTACGTTTCTTTCAAGCATTTAATTGGCAGGGAGTAACACTTACTTGGCCATAATGATCCCCAAGGCTGTCTTGCATTGTTATATATTGGGTTAGATATTTTAAACCGCTCGCGTGTCAGTGAATGGCTCTGTCTGGGAGACAAAGGCTCCAGAGAGTACAATTAGACTCTCTGTACGTTTTTGAGCAACAAGTGTGGCATGGATTTCAAAGCAGGCTTACCTGTCGTGTGTGCATTCGCCTTCACAGAATCGCTTTACCACGTGGCTTTTTCCTTGGTTGAATACTGGTGTAAGCCAAATGTCATTCGTTGACATCGAAAGAGGACTGCCAAGTCCAGTCCATTCGTGTGTGTAATAGAGGAAGGACTTTCCTCAGTATTAGAAAGGGGTCGGCCATTTTTGAGTGTATATGGATCCTATGAAGGTATACTTAACACTGCAGTAAATAATGATCTGCTTGCTAGTTCTCAGTAAGGGGGTGTATAGAGTGTCAAATACATTTTTTCTTATAGAGCAAATTTGTGCACACAATGGTTATGCATTATATGACAATTTTAGACAAGGCATCACCCTCCAGCAGACATGATAGATATAAATGGCAATGAGATCATATTTCATTAACCCCCCACTGGTTGTCTGAGCTATTAGTGGATAAACAGACTCCACTCTACGGCAATATTTAGACCGGACTGGACTGTATTGAGATTATAAATCCATTTTTGCTCCATTTTTTTAAGGAACAGATCCCTATTCCCTCCCCATGGGTGAGCTTTAGATGTCTGAATAACAAACCAAAATATATCTTTGCATGTGTGCTTCGCTTGTAAATAATGGGCCACCAATGGTTTATCCGGAGTACCATTCCGTATGGCTGAGCGATGTTCGCCAATTCGTAATTTCACTGACCTGATCGTTTTGCCTATATAGATTAACCCACAAGGGCATTTTATCCCATAGATCACCCATTTAGTCAGGCAATTTGAGAAGGATTGGTAGTTCCATAGCCTGTCATACAGATCAATCTGTTTCAAATTCTTGGTCAAATGGCAGACTGAACAGTGTCCGCATGCATAATGACCACTGACTGGTGGCAGTCCCCATAATGTAGATTGAATGGGTGTCTCAATGTTGTTAATAGGGTAAGTGTGTACTAATTTATCCCGCAGATTAGGCATCCGCTTGAAGGCAAATCTAGGACAATTGGGTTGAAAATCATCGGTATGAATGATTTTCCAATTTTTTAGTATCACCCTTCTTAGGTCATTACTCAGGGGCGAAAAAGATGAGGCACATGTAATTCTATCATCTTGTGGTTTTGTGTGTTTCTGAAGGATCACTTCGCGATTTGCTTTACGTGCTCTCTTCATAGATCTCTTGATTATTTTCCGAGGATATTGTCTCTGTTTTAGTTTTTCGCTCAAGAACTGGCTATTGATTTTAAAGTCAGCCAATTCACTACAGTTCCGTCGGATTCTAAGAAATTGTCCGTAGGGTAAATTTTCCCGTAGACTAGACGGATTGAAGCTACTGAACAATAAAAGCGTATTCTTGTCTGTGGGGTTTTTTGAATAATGTAGTACCCAGTTGGTTTTCCTTTTTGAAGATTTTCAGATCAAGAAAGGCTATATTGTCAGTGCTTGATGACATGGTGAATTTGATGGTTAGAGTTTGGCTGTTGAGCCATATTAAAAAGAGATCTAGTTGGTCCTGGCTTCCGTGCCAAAGCATGAACACATCGTCTATGTAACGATGCCATGAACTAATGTGTTCATGGAAGGGATTAGTCGCCATGTAGATGAAATTAGATTCGTAGTGATCCATGTATAAATTTGCTAAGTCTGGTGCAAATGTAGCACCCATTGAGGTCCCTTGCCTTTGTTGGTAAAAGTTTTGATTACACAAAAAAAGGTTTTTTGTCAGTGCCAGCCTCACGCATTCGATGATAAAATTAGACGGCACTGTACGGTCAGCTCTTGTCTCTAGATATTGATGTAATACTTCAATGCAGTGGTCCTGGGGGATGTTAGTGTATAACGACTCTACATCCAGGGTGACCAAGATGTCATCGGCCCCTGGGTGTAGACTGGCAACGATGTGTATCATAGCTGTAGTGTCTTGCACATATGATTTCATCTTAGCCACAAATGGTCTCAGGAAAGAGTCTGCATAGATGGACAAGGGCTCCAACAATGAGCCTATAGCTGAGACAATCGGGCGACCAGGTGGATGAATCGCATTCTTATGTATTTTGGGTAATAAGTAAAAGGCAGGAGTGGTCGGATTGGGTCTAGTCAGGAACATCAGCTCATCCTTACAGATCCACTTTTGATCGTGTGCATGTTTCATAAGGCTCAGAATTTCTTCAGTCAATCCCGTAGTTGGGATGCCCACAAGTTTCCGATAACAGAGTTGGTTATCTGTTTTTCATTTTCCAGATTGTATGCATTAACATCCCACAGTACGATATCCCCCCCCCTTGTCAGCGGGTTTCACTACAAAGGAGGTATTGCTTTCGAGATTTTTTAGAGCTCTTCGCTCTGCTTGTGTTAGATTATCTTTTTGTTGGTTTTTGTTTTTAAAAATATAATTTAATTCTCTTATTATTTTGTTTTCGAAGGTGAGAATTTCTGGAGAGATCATGGCTGGTGTTGGTGTAAAAGACGAAGGACATTTAAGTCCTGATATATTATTGTCTGGAGTCAGCCCCTCTTTCGGATTGCGGAAAAAATACTTGAGCCTTATCAGTCTGAAGAAATTTCTCATCTGTGCCTCAGTGGTAAATTTATCGGCAGCTTTGGTTGGAACAAAGGATAGTCCCTTACTTAAGACACTGGTTTCTGTCTCAGTGAGATGGTGGGAACTAAGATTGAAAACCGGGATTACCAGTTGTTCTGTGGCGGTTGCCACTGTCTGGTCGGCATCGTGCGATTGCCCCATTGTCTGTTCTTCCCGCGTTTCCCCTGTCCTTGAAAAAACTGTGGTTGGGCACCTCTTTGCGCTAAGCCTCCACGGCTAGTAGAGGGTTGTGCTGTAGAGGAATCAGAGTCACTGCTGTTGGATGAGTTAGAGAAAGTGACAAATTTATTTACACGGTTTCTATTATTGGATGGACCCCTCCCTCCCACTTGGTTGGCATTTTGTTGTTGAAAAAAGGTTGGGTTTAGATAGGGATAGGTGGACTCTTCCTTGTAGTTAAGTATATCTTTTTTTAACTTCCATATCTTTTTGTCCAAGGTAAATGTTTTAAATTTTTTCATTTCGTCCTCTATATTTTCCAATAGTATTTTTATGTCTGGAATGGCAGATTCATCATTAATTTTTTTCTCTAAAGTATCCAGGTCTTCTTTTTGTTTCTTTGACTCCTCCTAAGCTGTCTCAATGACTAATATTGCCCAGTCTCTGGAACATTTATTAGCTACCCTGCTAAAGGTGCCCATAAAATTCGGATTATCCAGAAAGACACGGGGGATGTTTTTGACCTGAAGGCCCTCTGGGATCACTCCGGCCCTCAGGTATTCAACCATAAGTTGGCCGTGTGATTCAGTGCGTATCAGCTTTTTTTTCTTTTGGGTCAGGAGATCAAGATCATTTGTGTTTTTTGGAGCTGTTACTGCTGTTGTTGGTCCTGGGGATGGACCTAAGATTGAAGGTAATTCCAAACATCTTTTGTATAAATCCTCGGAAAAAGATATATAATTAACTTTTTCCATGATGTCACCAGTGAGCTCCATGATTTATGGGGGTGCTGCCATAAATAGCTTGTGTAAGTGGTACGCAAGGAATAGTTAAAAGGGCCATATTGATAAGATTTCTGTGCATTAAAAGGCCTGATATGCACCGTATCTGAAGGGCTGTGCGTAACCATTGAAGGAGTGAGTCGCTTGTGTGTTTTGAGTGTATAAACTTGATTTTGTTGATGCAAGGACAGTACGCTTTCACATAGAGGGATGTGTGCTATGATTCATTGCCACCACGGCACTTGACCTTAGGGTGATCACGCAGCGGATTAGCTTATCACAGGATGGTGGTTGGGGCCCATGCGGTTTTCATATATTCATTTCACGAAATGTAAGTTAAAATCCACTGAAAGAAAAAATGTAGTACATCGATATTTGGTGCGATGCAGATGTCTTTGCGATTAGTCATTTTTAACACTTGAGTGCACCACTTCTTTAAGGTTGCCAGCATTTTTGTAAATACTCCTGTGGCTGTACTCACACTTCAGAATTATTTTTTATGCTTGAAATGGTTTCCATACTACCATTATAACAGATCTCATGTATGGGGGTAACTGATTATTGGCGCCTTGTGGGTGATGAGATTCCTCATTGACAATGATTTCTTTTGAATACCATATTTTCCTTTTTGAAAAATAAAGGTTATTTTCAGTGCATTAAAGATTATCAATTTCTCCAAAAGTGTTTCAGTCTTAAAGTCCCCAACTCGCTTTAGTGTTCCAACTTAAAATATATTTTTCCAGTTTGTTGTTTCTTTTTTTTATTATTGAAATGTTTCCAGGCGGCACAAGACAAGAAGGGGGGGGGCAAGGATTGTCATAAGAAAACCGGCAACAGGAAAAAAGAAAGTTATATTGTCCTTGTGGTTTCAGACATATGTTCATCTTAATCTCTTAATCTACATATTTAAATTAAACTTCAGATTACTCACTTCTTATCTTAGTGATACTGTCACCAAATTTTAAAGTTCATAACATGTCAGCATTCCTAACACAAACAGTATATATATATTTATGCTCATAGCATTGTGAAACACTGTACAACTTCAGAAAGCCAAGGTTAATTTTCAGTCAAGTGTAGCCGCTTTTATATTTATTTTATTTTCACATTTATAGCAGCGCACAAAGCCCTGGGGCATCTAAGCCGATGTTACAGTAAGTGCAATAGCATAGTTCACAAGGTCCAGACCACACAAAGAGTCAAAATCTTGAAGACACACTCCGGCAAAGCCTTGCCTCATGGTACGAGGGGATACTTCAGGTATGTAAGCAAACATGAATGACAACATAAGTATGAGTGCACATTCTGGCAAAGCATCGCCTCATGGTACTGTGGCGACTTCATGTATGTAAGCAAACATTAATGACATAAATGTATGAGTGCACATTCTGGCAAAGCTTGACATGATGGTACGGGGTTTACTTCAGGTATGTAAGCAAACGGGGATGGCAAAATAAGTATGAGTGCTCATTCTCGCAAAGCCTCGCCTGATGGTACAGGGGCTTCTTCAGTCAGGTATGTAAGCACATTTATACATGGTTCTGGAACAAGCTAGCATCAATAGCTATATCAATTATGTCATTGGTCTGAGTAAAGCCCTGCTTACATCTGGCCCAACCATTGATCAGCTCACCTCATGCAGAATGTGGATTCCTCGATGTACTTATTGATGTTGTTTTTCAGCTCTATTGCATACACCTGGAAAGCTTTGTCACATCTGAGTCATAGATTGTTGTAGAACGTACAACCCTTCCATGTGCTTGGATACTGGCCTGCCCTGCAATAATTCTTCTTGTGGAAACAGTATAAAGCAACTAGTGTTGTACATCAGCCACACCAAAAATATCCAAACCCCTTGTGTTACCTTAAGGTAGCCTGTTGAATTAGTAGTTACTGTGCCATGGATGGAAATGATGGTTGTGTATATAATTTGTATTCTAATATTCTATAACTCAACTGCAAATATAAAATACTGAACTAAAATATGAATACTCATTTTGACTATTCTCAGTCCAATGGATTAAACAGCAGCAGGGTTAATCAGTCATGATGTCACTTTTCTTATTGAAATGTAGAAATATCTACATTTGTTGTAACTGCTTTGGAATCATATTGATTATTTCAAAATGTCCTTTAGTTCAATCTGTAATCTTTTTTCATCCAACAGAAGCACAGCTTGGCCACATGTATGTTAAGTCAAAGATGAAAGAACCCCTTGCAAAGCAGGACCATTGTGCTTTATCCGAGAATGTGAAACAATGTGTTCCTCCAAGTTCAGAAGAGGATGTTACCATCTGGGCAGAGAAAACATTTAAAATAAATGAAAGTATTTGCACGCAAAATGAAATCCATCAATTTGTCAAATGTGAGCAACAATTAAATCAATTGAAGAAATCCAGCATGCACCAGAACACAGACAAAGAACTAATACCATGCACATCTGAGGATTGGGGGAAGAATATCAAATGTGAAGAGTCGCTGAAATATCTTGCTAACCTAGGAAAGCTACCGGATATATGCAGTATTTCTGAACAATTCAACCCTGTTGGTACAAACCAGTATATAGACAAACGAGATGCACCCTTCCCATGCACCGAATGTGGAAAGGTTTTCAGAAAAATCTCATGTTTTATCTGCCATCAGCGAGTTCATGTGGGAAAGAAACCCTATTTATGCAAAGTATGTGGCAAATGCTTCGATGATAATTCCAATTTTATCCGACATCAGCGAATACACACTGGGAGAAAGCCATATACATGCAACGAATGTGGGAAAGATTTCAGACAGATGGCGCATCTTACTGTACATGAGAGAATACACACAGGTGAAAAACCTCATAAATGTACCATGTGTGGGAAAGGTTTCAGTCATGACTCCAGTCTTTTCAAGCATGTGAGAATACATACAGGAGTAAAACCTTATCAATGTACTGACTGCAACAAAAGCTTTAATCAAAAGGGAAATCTTATTGTTCACCGGAGAACACACACTGGAGAAAGGCCGTATCCATGTGCTAACTGTGAAAAGAAATTCATTGTGAAGAGACATCTTATTAAACACCAATCGGTACATAAAGATATGAATACACAATTGCCAGCATAAAAAACAGCTACAAATCAGCCATTTCTGTGGACTAGAAAAATAAAGGTGACATGTTTTCATCAGTGCATTTTGATGTACATTTTAAATGTAAAAAAATCAACTTTGGGAACTTTAAAGCAACCAAACAAAACAAACACAAAATTAGATAATAAAAGGTGGTAAGACAATGAGTTGGGGGAGGGGGGGAGGTTTGTGAGTGAGCATCTCATGGGCAAAACAGTAAATATTTAAATGATAACATACATTATCTATCGTGGGATTTTCTTTATTTAATCAACAACACATGAACATCTCTAAGTATGAGCAGTATCACGAAACATTTCTTCCAAAGAAGAATATCTCTTTCCTATGGAGCCAAACATAAAGCACCAATTTATCTTAGTGTCTTTTCATGCTTTTTTAACAATAAACTGGGGAATTAAGTAAAAAGCAAACAGTGCACTGTCTCTACTTGTTTGTATTTGTCTATTGACATATAAAAACATGACATTTGACACATGCAGTTCATCTGCTGTTTTTACATAAATGGCCAGTAAAGAAGTGATCTCCCACAACGCTCTGCATTTTTTCTACCCATCTTTTCTTCTGGAAGTGTTGCCTAAAGTTAATATTTTCAACATCGTTCAATGTGTACTTGCATGTTTTCTGAAAGAAAAGGATAGTTTTCTTTCTTTTTTCGTAACTCTTTTTTTTTCTGACCCTGCGAGCCATGTTTAACTTTTATCCAAAGTGTGCTTGTAAGATAGCAATACGGTACCAGCAGAGTGTGGGCACATACTGCTTGCCAGTTGAGCACTGCATTGAGTATTCACAGGTCTGCCAATACATGCGGTTATGCAGATTAACAAAGGGGGCGTGAAGGTTTGCTGGCCAAACTTGGCTGGCTAGATCACCCTTTGTCTAAGGTTTCCAGTTAAGAGAAAATGGATCATCTATCACAAAGATTAAGCAAGGAGTCCACCCCACACTCTGAACTGGCTCCTCTCATGCATGACCCCATCTGCTGTTCTCTCAGGTCAACCGGAGGTTCATCAGAGCTTTTCCTGCATTTAGAGGGTCACTGTCAGTGATTTATTTGTAATAGAGGTGCACAATACCGAGATCTGTCCTAACGACCAGGCTCTAACTGCAGATGTTAACTCATTTGATTGATTTACTCTTGAGACATTCAACATGAAGAGGAGTTTATGACTTTAAGAGTTATTTTTGTTTGTACTTCAATGCTGAAGCTATCTGCTTTCAGACTTTTGTCAAAAGCATCATTACTGAATGTGCCCTCCTTCATAGGCACCATCGGTATACCACCCCCAATTCCTGCGGCTGCTCAAAGGAGAACCAGGGATGAGGGGAAGAAGTATCATCTTGTTTTAGAGGCGAACAGATTTCACTCCATCCAGACAAACGCACACTGGTACTGCGAGTAACTCCTCCAAATGGATCCGATCTGGAGAGCAAATTTTGATTTGCACTCAGTACCAGTCTACAAAAGTCAAGACTGTTCTCCATCACCACCTTCCTCACCTTGATCTAGTGTGTCTCTGCTGGGTGGCATCCTCACCTTTATCAAGATTATGGTGTGGGCAGCCAACATACTAAATATGCTTATGGCTGCATCCAGACATCCTACATATTTGGAACCTTGCAGTCTTTGACATTCTCAAGACCTATGTACCACTTGTTCAGGTTCTTAAGACCCGGTGTTGGAAACCATTCAGATTCCAGCTTCTATAAGGGAAAGTAGGCCATGTCAAGATAAAAAGTATAAAGCTCTTATCAAGACCAGTTGTTGATAAGGCTAAACACAACTCTGTATTCTGTCATTGGCTCAGAAGCTTGTGAGATCTGAGGGAGTTGGGTCTCAACAGGATCACCTCTTGAGCGAGTCCTCATCTATCTCTGATCTCGCTTGGCAGTAAGAAAGGTGGTGTCCCCGTTTGCTTCCTCTTTTTTCGTCAAATTCTGGAAAAAGAGCAATCAAACAGACAATTGGAAAGCTGTGTGTGTTGGTGTCAAACTTTAAATGCTTCAGTGGCACTGCCCTTTTGGGGCAATATCTTTCTGAGTACATGCTGGCAAACATGAAGGAGGGCATGTTGGAAGGGATGAGGGATGGCAGAATTGTCTCCAATCAAGTGATAAGGGATGAGCATCCTCCTGTCTAAAAGCTACACCCATGGTTTTTAACCTTAGGACTTGTTGCTTGAGATTTGCTTAGCCTGCCTGTAAAACCTACCCTTTTCAGGCACTACACAGTTTAGTGTGGATGCGAATGAGAAAGTGATAATGATAAAAACAGAAACAATGGAGGCCGCAGTCGTAAATTTTCAAATATCGTTAATTCACAAACAATTCAGTGGTGTTTGTTGTAAAGGTGTACGCCCTAGTATCCCAAGGAACAACACACAAAACAAATGTCTGAATCAAACAATCTAGAACACAACCGCACACTAATATGTTGGTCTACAAAAGACCTAATAGCAGTAGTACTGATACTAAAGTTTATTTAAGACCCGAAATCGAAGTTTCACATGCAGGATTTCTTATTGATGAACACCTCATTCGCACAGTCTCCAAGGTTAAAACCTTAGGAGTCATTCTGAATCAGAATCTAATTGCATGACCCCAGCTAGAGCTTTAATCTTACCTCAGATTGATTATTGTAATGCTTTGATTGGTGCCAGTAAAGGCAGCCTTAGCCGCTTGCAGGTCTTACAAAATGATGCTGCGTGCCTGGTAAAAGATGTGTGCAGGCACGAGCCTATTTCATAGCACAGAAGAAATCTCCACTTGCTCCCGGTTGAAGCCAGGACCCGTTTTAAGGCACTTTCTATTGTGCACAAATGTTGCTATGGGCAGGCCCCAGGATACCTTAACAAACGGATAAAGGTGCACATTGCAAAAAGAGACACTAGATCTAATGATGAAATAAGTATTGTGGTTCCCAGTAACAAACGGGTTAGAGGATTTGGTAGATCCTTTCCCGTGCAGGCAGCTACAACCTGGAATAAACTACCAAAGAATTGCGTGCTGAATCTAACCTCGTGAAATTTAGAAAGTGTCTGAAAACCCTTTTGTTTTGAACCAACTGGTCTTCTTATGTTCTGACCCGAACTCTTGAATCGGTTTTCCCTGTCTTTTCTTCTGCACCCTGATGCCTGAGGGCTTTGGCGGTATATAAACGAATACATAAAATTAAATGAATAAGCAGTTGAGAAATAAAAAACAATAATCATTCTCAAAAGACAAACTATTCTACTAGTGTTCAAGAAGCACTCATTGAAAGGATATGAACAATTTCCTTCCTGTGTATTAACAAAACTAACATAACATTTCAAAATGAATTGTTCAAATATCAAGGTTTTTTAACCCTCATGCCTATCTAACACCTAATGGGACTGAGCATTTGTCCAAAGTAATATCCAGTCTCCTTATTTGACTATAGCTACCTCTTCACAATCTCACTCACAAACCAATTACTTCTTATGAATGCATGTAATTTGATCTCTTCAACAGCTGGTGAACCAAACACTCCCCGTCGTTGCTATTTTCCGGCTGATGTAGCCTTCAGAGCCTACAAAAAAGATTGCCACCTGTATTCAAGAAGCAATATTCACTAAGTAGACTGCATCATTAATAGGTCAACCATTCCTTCCCTGTGTTCCATTTAGTAGGAGACTAAAAGTATCTTGCCCTTTTAAGTCTCACCTGGCTGTGCAGATTTAGTTCTCCTCACTGCCTTGCCCATGTGAACCTGCGTCTTCACTAGTATCAACCATAGTGAACTCCCATATCTCGATATCACAGGAGTGCATTCCCATCACCAGTAAGCGTCTTCAGCGTGTTAGGCTCACGCCGGTCGCCATATTGAGTGTGTATATGCAACGCTCAATTGGCCTCTCAGCCAATTCTCCTGCATATAACCCTTACCCTTAACTCACAATTCTCATGCTAGTTACATGCCTAACTGTCAACATATCCATAAAATAGTACCCCAAACCTCAATCATGGTGTCCTAAACACATTGGGCCTCAATACGACCCTGGCGGTAGGGGGTTAATGGCGCCGGTAGAGCTGCCTGTGCTGTTAACCCCCTACTGCCTCATTACGAGGTCCACTCGAGGGACCCGCTAAGGACGCCTGATTTTATCAGACGTTCTTAGTGTGTCCCGCAAGTGGTCCAGGATGCTAACAATGGGCCTGTCATTATCGGCTGCCCTTTCGAGGAGGCCCTCGGAACTTGGTATACTGCTAGCTCTGTGTCCACGGCACCCTCACACCGAATTTCGTACATTTGGCATTCCAAGGTCTGAAGTGAGACGAGTGTGCCAGGAGCAGAGTAAACTCAGTTACCGTGTTACCCCGCTGCAGCAACAATCTTTGCATGTGTGCTGCATTTGTGACCCTCTTGCCCCTGAAGCCTGCTGCAGTGAAACTGGCTCGATCCATCCATCTGGAGTGGAGAAATCGCCACTGTCCTGTTTGGGAATCATCTCTGTATCTTCAGAACTGAAAGCCGCAGAGACGTCCTTTTTGTCGCATTCGAACCTGCAACCCCAGTGTACTTGACTGGTGAAGTTTGGTCCGGAGTGTGCATGGGACCGGTGAGTAATCATAACAACCGGTGGCCCCTAGTGCCTCCATCTATTTTTATGCATGAGTGGCCCCCCGGGGCCCCTCTCCTTTCCACTGCTAGTGCGAACTAGCGAACTATTCCCGAACCTTGGAACTGCCTATGCATTCAAGTGGAGGTCCTCCCTGAATAGTGGGAATCTATTCTTCATCGCCTAACCCACCTTCCTGTGCTGTTAGAGACCCCTGAAGAGACCCCGTTTTGCCCATTGGAACAACTGCGTGCGCTTGCATTGAATGTACTATTGAGCACAAGGCTCCTCTCTTCTTAGGGATTGGACTGCCTCTTAGTTAGGTGTGTGTTTGATGTTGAAGGGGACTAAAGACTACCTGCAGTGCCTGTTTCCTTCCCTTCTAGGTTGTGGAGGTATTTTGTGCTGTTGACCCTTTAGACCCTAACCCTAATGGTCTTGTTTATATCTTGCATTTGATAGTGTTGTGTTGGTCTAGTAGTACTGCTTTGACTATTTTACTCTGTGTTGAGTTACAAAGGCCTTGTAATAAATGTGTTTATATTTTTGATATATACACTCTCTTGGAGTAATTTCTAAGTGTCCTTCCTCTGTGTGCTCATTGTGGTCCTTCAGTCACCCTCACCCCTCCTGAGACCTAGTCTTGACTGCTTGCCATAGCTACCTTGATTGGTCTAGCTTGTCCAGAGGTTACCATGTTCCAAGAAACTAGGATGGCCTTCGGAACCTCTGCGCACCAGGTCAGAGTTCAGAAATCCATCTTAAGACATACTATTAGCAAGGGGATAGAGCAAGTTCTAGATTTTCCAATTAATGTTCTTCAGTCTCCTTCAATAACTCTCTACTGTTGCTCTCGCAGCCTCATCCAAAATGTCCTTCACCTTCTTCCTGTTGGTGTATTCCAACTTCCACCAATACTTCTCTGATGTTGCTCATCCAACTTCCACCAATAACTCCACATCGTCCTCCTACTGTATTCCAACCTCCAATATGTCTCTGATGTTAATCTCCGTGGCCTCTTCCAATGAATCTCCACCTTCCTGCTTTCTCTCATATCCCTTATATCTCTGTTGTTCTTCCAGCCTCTTCCAATGTCTCCCCACCTCTTCCTCCTATTGCTGTTCCCCATCCTCCCAATTGTCTGTTGTTTCTCTTCCAACCTCCAATATCTCTCCACCTTACTTCCATATTTCTTCAGTATTGCTAGCCACTTTCCCCTTCTACCTCCTCACTCTCCTGCCTCTACCACACTCTGCTCCTCCATCTCTGCTCTGCTTGCTCATCAACTCTTTCCAAACATGGTCACTCCTCTGTTGCAACAACCCACACCTTGGGCTGAGTGCTCTTTCCTTTAATAGTGTCTTAGGCCCTCCCGAGGATGGGCCATTTGTTAATTGGTTTGTACTTGCAGGCCCAAGTAAGGGCCGGCTTCCCTCTGTGGCCGGCCTCAGGAGACCTAGGCTATAAGAAAGGGGTCGGCAATCTTAAATCTCATTTGGTCGGCTGGGTTTACTATGACAGATGATAGATCAACTTTTCTGTTGCTGCACTGATCTGGTAAATCTTTGAAAATATCTCGCAAGGATTCCATGTTTCTTCTATTGCATGCTGGGAGGCCACATGCTGCTGCAGTAGCATGTTGTAGTACTGTTTGGGATGTTAGGTTTGCAAACTTCTGTGCACCTGAACCTCCTTACAGATTGAAAATGTATGCTCGCAGATGTTGCCGCTTGTTTGCAGCACATGGTGGATGGTCTAACAGTTTAAAATCTCTGTGTTGAGTTTCCATTTATATTTTCTAAATGGCAGAGTGGCCTTGATCCTGAAAAAGGGAATTGTGGGACTGGTGGTTCTGTGACAGTCGTATGTAATACAATAAAGAGCAAGATGATATGTGTTGTTTACTTGCCTCCAACCCCATCACACAAAAACTCTATAAGGTTTTCCAGCATCACTAGTCCTGAAAAAATGGACCGTCTGCTATAACTGATTTACACAAATGTATAACAAGTTTATTATTCAAATAATTTAAACTGAATTTAAACAAAAAACACTACCCTCACCTAACACAGTGTACTAAACATTAAAAAACAAATATAAAACAAATGTAAAACATCAAATAACTTATTTATACGACACAAAAGATATCACATAACACACAAAAAAATCTCAATGTGTCACTAAAACAACAAGCATCCCAACATGTTTCTGTTCTTAACTGCCCTGTTCAGGCGAACATTCTTCAGGGGATAAATTTAAAAGCATCCACTAATCTCTTCCACACCGTGTTGAAAGGGTAGATTCAGGCACCCAAGAGGGTAAAAGGAAAACAAACTCCAAGCCTGTAAAAATAAAGGAAAGGAGAAACCTAATGAGTTCCAAAAAGGGAAGGAAGTACTACAAACTGTAAATGGTGGCATGGCACAGGGATTATGCAACACTCACAAGGGTCCCAAAAGGGTACCCGCAGATTTACCTTTAAATGGTGAAACTTCAAAGCACGTCACAGAATGACAAATTTGCTGGTTTCCCTCCAAATGAGAAATCAATACTTCAACAAAGCGTCACAGTCCGCTAGAGTATCGCCACACCTAAGTAAGACAAAACCAATAAACAGAGACCACATGCTCTGTTATATCCAGAAATCACAGTGGCTTCAATACCATTGCACATAAAATCAAGGCTCCAAATAACAAAGTAAATTACCTCCACAAATGTAGGGATCAAGACTGCAATTCACAATTCAGTAATGAACAAGTTGAAATGGAAACATCCATACGATCAAGCAATAATACAGAGTCAATCTGGAAAGCAATGGAAACATAACAGTAAACACCATTTATCTGGCATTACCAAAACCTCAGCTAACAACATGCCGTCTACATGCACTAGAGGGCAAACAGAAGGGGGTGCTTATATTTCACACACGTGAGGAGGCCATGCATTATCTAATGTGTAAAGACAACTACTCAGCGTCCATGCTGTCCAACCTCCACAACGTCAAAGAAACGCAGAAAATGGTTAGCCACACAACATGTGTAAAAAAAAAAAAAAAAGTGTAAAATAAAATGCCCCAACCACCAAATAATGCAAAAGGTGTCCCGACATGGAGACAATATCATGCACAGAGTCACATCCAAAGGCGAAAAGCTGGTAGCGTGCTCACCTATACACCCAGAGGGGTTTATTCACTCCACTTGCAGCATTCAAACATACTCGGCCAGCACTCGATTCAGAGGAGCCATGGCTGCTGCACAATCTCAAAGCATCTATGGTTGCGCAGCAACACAAAGAAAGGACTCTGTTAAAGCGTCTATGGTTGTGCAGCAACACAAAAAAAGGACTCAACTTCTCGAAGTTAATCAGGAGTACAACAACCAAGGGGGCCACATTGGAACAGACCCAGGATCAACTGGTGTAGAGGAGTTTAGTGGACACTCAGCGCATCAAAAAGATGTAAATTGCACTAGCTTCATCAATTGAACTAAAAACCAAATTGTTTATCAAAATTGGGTGCCCACATGGTATATGCATCACACAATGTCCAAAATTATATTTGGCTAACCAAATGCCAATCAATGCTTTCATTGAGCCCTAGCACATTGCTTTGTAATTTGAAAATTATTTTTTGCTCTAAATACAATAATTTTCGATCTGTTTCAATTTTGGTATTTCCATGCACCTTTTTCAAAATCAGCCATGTGAAGTCATTGAAACCATGTTTCTTTTCAATAAA
This sequence comes from Ambystoma mexicanum, assembly GCF_040938575.1. Taxonomy (NCBI): domain Eukaryota; kingdom Metazoa; phylum Chordata; class Amphibia; order Caudata; family Ambystomatidae; genus Ambystoma; species Ambystoma mexicanum. The sequence goes on along the minus strand of NC_090921.1, from coordinate 1,110,625,289 downwards.
ATGTTTCACAAGAGGGGCAGTTATCACTTGATTCTTGATACAGCTGCGATGTTCCACCATTCGAACTTTACATTGCCTATTTGTTTTTTCCCACATAATGTAGGCCACATGGACAGGTGATCAAATATACAACATTAGCTGTGTTACAATTCGTCATTTCAGTGAAGACCCACTTAACATCAGGTAGAATTTGCAATAATCTAGTTTCTTTTGTTTGTCCACACATGCTGCAATTCCCACATGGAAAATGTCCTTTTACTTCAGGCAAACCCCACAGTCTAGTTTGCCTAACTTGTGGTATCTGCATTTCTGTCACATCATTTCTGATCAAAATATTTCGTAAATTCTTGCTTTTTCTAAAAGCCACTAGGGGAGGCAACACTTCTTTACCACGATATATTTTCTTCCAAGTTTTCATCACAATATTTTTGATTTTGTAGGACAAATTTGAGAAAGTATTAACAAATACAGTGCCAATCTTTTTAATTGGCCTACGACTTTTCTCCAAAAGTGCCTCACGATTGTTATTGTAAGCTCTTTTTGAGGCATTTCTTATAACTCTAGGCGGATAGCCTTTGGCCAACAACTTGTTGGTCAATACATCCGCACTTCGGGCAAAATCATCTTTAAGACTACTATTGCGCTTCAGCCTCAAAAATTGTCCAAATGGCAAATTGTTCTTTAAATGTTTAGCATGGTGGCTATTGAAGTGCAATAAAGAGTTCTTATCAGTAGTCTTGTTATAAGGCTTCACTTTTAAAGAACCATTGTGATGGAAAATGGTGATGTCTAGAAAATGAGTCTCACAATCACATATAGACCCAGTGAATTTCAGAAACCGATTTTGTTGGTTAAGCCATGTCACAAAACAATCTGCCTCTTCTCTTGAGCCATCCCATATGATCAGTATATCATCTATATACCTCAGCCACTTCCTCAAATGATTTCTGAAAGGGTTGGTGGCTGGGTATATTACTGCCTTTTCAAAATACTCGACATAAAGATTGGCTAAATTCGGGGCCATGGCAGCACCCATGGCTGTACCCTCAATCTGTTGAAAGAAAGAACCCTGGAATTGAAAAAAAATTTTAGTCAGGGCAAACTCCGTGCACCACAGAATGAAAGCATTACTCACAGGATGGCCATCCTCTCTATTCATCAACACTTCTTCAACCACCTCAAGTGTGGCTCTTTGGGGTATCACAGTGTACAAAGATTGAATGTCCAAGCCTATCAGCAAGGACTGGCCCGGAATAAACTCAATGTTTTCCAATTTATTAATAGCGTCAGTGGTGTCTCGTAAATAGCTTTTCATTTTCAAAACAAACGGTCTCAAATAGAAGTCTGCAAATTTGGACAAAGGTTCCAAAATCGAATTCACACCAGACACTATAGGTCTACCAGGGGGATCAACAAGTCTCTTGTGTACTTTGGGCAAGATGTAAAAAACAGGTACTCTTCCTTGATCCCTAATCAGGAATTCAAATTCTTGCTTACTAATCATTTCGGCATCAAAAGCTGCAGTCACCTTTTCTTTGATAATTTTTTTGAGTTTGGCAGAGGGGTCATTAGCCAGTCTCAAGTAACTCACATCATCAGATAGCAGTCTTTCACATTCTCTTACATAATAACTACGGTTCATCAACACAATCGCTCCTCCCTTATCTGCTTGTCTAATAATCAGGTTCTTGTCTTTTGCTAACTTTAGTGCCAATGCTCTTTGTGACCTACTAAAGTTGGAGTTGCGAGACTTTTCGCCAGACTCCAACTTAAGAACCTCTGCCAGCACCTGTCTTTCAAAAACCGTAGATTCGGCAGTATGAGAGTAACTGGGAGCACAGAACGTAGATGTATTGCGCAACCCACTGAGATTATTACTGGTGTATCCTTCATGTTCACTGAAGTATTCATTCAACCGTACCTTGCGCATAAATGCAAAAGACTCTGTTCTAAATTCAAAAGGATCATGAGATTTAGTAATGACAAAACTGAGACCCTTATTCAGGATGTTTTCCTCTTCCGAGGACAGGACATAGGAGGACAAATTTATCACCACTGATTCCTTGTTCGACTCCTTGTCCTGACCCGGTTGTCCCAGTCCCCCCGATTCGGGCCTTGTCCTAAAAAAGGCATCCTTTGTCTTTGTCTATTGCCCCCTCTAGGACCTCTTCCTCTTCCTCTACTCATACTGGCCTGAGCTCCAGGGTCATTATCTCCTGTCGTACTTTCTTCACTAGAACTATAGGAAGTATCTCGAAAATGTACCCGTCTGTTGTTTCTCGGAGTTTGAAGTGTATTACCAAATTTGTAACCCTCAGTAACATAGGGAAAAGATTTCTCATGAGAGAAATTGGTAAGGTCTTTCTTTAATCTTTTTACCCTTTCTAAAGTAGTGTCATTTTTTAAATCAATTAGTCCCTTTAAATGTTGTTCAAGTTTTGTTTTAAAAGTGTTTAAATCAAACTCTTTTTTGATTTCTTCTTCAAGCTTGGTGATATCTATTTCAATTTGTTTGGAAACCTCTGTTGCTGTATCAATAATTAAAACTAACCAATCTCTCCCACACTTATTGGATATATAGCTCCATTTTAATTTAAACTCCTTGTTGTCTAAAAATAGACGTGGCTCATTTCTTACTATGAGGCCTTGAGGAAGAGCCTGGTTCTTTAAATATTCAAGCATGATAGCTCCATGCAACTGAGTACGTATCAGGCGTTTCCTCAATTGAATAGATTCATCCCATTGGTCATTGTTATTTACATTAAGCTCATTATCACCTGTCCCTGCTAGCACAGAAAGTGAGTCTAGTAATTTCTTAATATGATCCTCACTGTACGCCAAACACTTGTCTGCGGCTGTCGCCATAATGTGGTTCTGGATACAATACTGGATTGTCACAGTGTAGTACAATACCTTTATATTAACAACCTACGAGACCACTAGGAGCCTCTGTATATAATATGTTTAAATAGGTATAAAGAATCCCTATTAACATGAAAACATCCTACTCCACCAACGGGGATATAGATATATGTAATACAATAAAGAGCAAGATGATACGTGTTGTTTACTTGCCTCCAACCCCCTCACACAAAAACTCTATAAGGTTTTCCAGCATCACTAGTCCTGAAAAAATGGACCGTCTGCTATAACTGATTTACACAAATGTATAACAAGTTTATTATTCAAATAATTTAAACTGAATTTAAACAAAAAAACACTACCCTCACCTAACACAGTGTACTAAACATTAAAAAACAAATATAAAACAAATGTAAAACATCAAATAACTTATTTATACGACACAAAAGATATCACATAACACAAAAAAAAATCTCAATGTGTCACTAAAACAACAAGCATCCCAACATGTTTCTGTTCTTAACTGCCCAGTTCAGGCGAACATTCTTCAGGGGATAAATTTAAAAGCATCCACTAATCTCTTCCACACCGTGTTGAAAGGGTAGATTCAGGCACCCAAGAGGGTAAAAGGAAAACAAACTCCAAGCCTGTAAAAATAAAGGAAAGGAGAAACCTAATGAGTTCCAAAAAGGGAAGGAAGTACTACAAAATGTAAATGGTGGCATGGCACAGGGATTATGCCACACTCACAAGGGTCCCAAAAGGGTACCCGCAGATTTACCTTTAAATGGTGAAACTTCAAAGCACGTCACAGAATGACAAATTTGCTGGTTTCCCTCCAAATGAGAAATCAATACTTCAACAATGCGTTACAGTCCGCTAGAGTATCACCACACCTAAGTAAGACAAAACCAATAAACAGAGACCACATGCTCTGTTATATCCAGAAATCACACTGGCTTCAATACCATTGCACATAAAATCAAGGCTCCAAATAACAAAGTAAATTACCTCCACAAATGTAGGGATCAAGACTGCAATTCACAATTCAGTAATGAACAAGTTGAAATGGAAACATCCATACGATCAAGCAATAATACAGAGTCAATCTGGAAAGCAATGGAAACATAACAGTAAACACCATTTATCTGGCATTACCAAAACCTCAGCTAACAACATGCCGTCAACATGCACTAGAGGGCAAACAGAAGGGGGTGCTTATATTTCACACACGTGAGGAGGCCATGCATTATCTAATGTGTAAAGACAACTACTCAGCGTCCATGCTGTCCAACCTCCACAATGTCAAAGAAACGCAGAAAATGGATAGCCACACAACATGTGTAAAAAAAAAAAAAGTGTAAAATAAAATGCCCCAACCACCAAATAATGCAAAAGGTGTCCCGACATGGAGACAATATCATGCACGGATCACATCCGAAGGCGAAAAGCTGGTAGCGTGCTCACCTATACACCCAGAGGGGTTTATTCACTCCACTTGCAGCATTCAAACATACTCGGCCAGCACTCGATTCAGAGGAGCCATGGCTGCTGCACAATCTCAAAGCATCTATGGTTGCGCAGCAACACAAAGAAAGGACTCTGTTAAAGCGTCTATGGTTGTGCAGCAACACAAAAAAAGGACTCAACTTCTCGAAGTTAATCAGGAGTACAACAACCAAGGGGGCCATATTGGAACAGACCCAGGATCAACTGGTGTAGAGGAGTTTAGTGGACACTCAGCGCATCAAAAAGATGTAAATTGCACTAGCTTCATCAATTGATACACATGTTGTGTGGCTATCCATTTTCTGCGTTTCTTTGACGTTGTGGAGGTTGGACAGCATGGACGCTGAGTAGTTGTCTTTACACATTAGATAATGCATGGCCTCCTCACGTGTGTGAAATATAAGCACCCCCTTCTGTTTGCCCTCTAGTGCATGTTGACGGCATGTTGTTAGCTGAGGTTTTGGTAATGCCAGATAAATGGTGTTTACTGTTATGTTTCCATTGCTTTCCAGATTGACTCTGTATTATTGCTTGATCGTATGGATGTTTCCATTTCAACTTGTTCATTACTGAATTGTGAATTGCAGTCTTGATCCCTACATTTGTGGAGGTAATTTACTTTGTTATTTGGAGCCTTGATTTTATGTGCAATGGTATTGAAGCCAGTGTGATTTCTGGATATAACAGAGCATGTGGTCTCTGTTTATTGGTTTTGTCTTACTTAGGTGTGGCGATACTCTAGCGGACTGTGACGCTTTGTTGAAGTATTGATTTCTCATTTGGAGGGAAACCAGCAAATTTGTCATTCTGTGACGTGCTTTGAAGTTTCACCATTTAAAGGTAAATCTGTGGGTACCCTTTTGGGACCCTTGTGAGTGTGGCATAATCCCTGTGCCATGCCACCATTTACATTTTGTAGTACTTCCTTCCCTTTTTGGAACTCATTAGGTTTCTCCTTTCCTTTATTTTTACAGGCTTGGAGTTTGTTTTCCTTTTACCCTCTTGGGTGCCTGAATCTACCCTTTCAACACAGTGTGGAAGAGATTAGTGGATGCTTTTAAATTTATCCCCTGAAGAATGTTCGCCTGAACTGGGCAGTTAAGAACAGAAACATGTTGGGATGCTTGTTGTTTTAGTGACACATTGAGATTTTTTTGTGTGTTATGTGATATCTTTTGTGTCGTATAAATAAGTTATTTGATGTTTTACATTTGTTTTATATTTGTTTTTTAATGTTTAGTACACTGTGTGAGGTGAGGGTAGTGTTTTTTGTTTAAATTCAGTTTAAATTATTTGAATAATAAACTTGTTATACATTTGTGTAAATCAGTTATAGCAGACGGTCCATTTTTTCAGGACTAGTGATGCTGGAAAACCTTATAGAGTTTTTGTGTGAGGGGGTTGGAGGCAAGTAAACAACACGTATCATCTTGCTCTTTATTGTATTACATATATCTATATCCCCGTTGGTGGAGTAGGATGTTTTCATGTTAATGGGGATTCTTTATACCTATTTTTTTTTTTTTTTTTTTTTTTTTATAATTTCAGCTCGATAAACCTGTGTGTAAACAGACAGGTCTCCGTGCTTTTATTACATTTCATCTGTTGGAGTAGGAAAGGCACTATACCAGTCAGTCACTCTTCCTAGTAGTTAAGACTAAACTTAAGGTAATCCTTTAGTTTTCATGTAGTTTCAAGGAATCTAGAAAGTTCACTACCCCATATGTCAGTTTGACGTTATGTCCAGATGCTGCATATTGCCACCAATGGTGGTTGTTTGAGGTCTCGGGGGTAAAACCACTTAAATGTTGTGTCCTCCGTTCACCTATTTAAACATATTAGGTTCTGTGACAGTCCCCAGCAAAGCAAATATGCCGCAGGACGAGGCATCCATTTATACCTCCTCCAGCGCATCATACTAGAGCATGGTGGGTTAGGAGATCACTGGCTCTTAAAACCCCTCGCCCTGCCAGCCCTTGCATTCTAGCAGGGGACCGTGTCGCAGTTCCTAGACAGAGAGATTGATTCTTGTACACACCAAGAATGGACAGTATTGCTTACATTGTATAATAAGCCACATTGTGTGTGCCATACTGTTCTATCTAAGTTGACTTGTTTGTTACCACAGCTTATAGGAAGTGTTCCGAACAAACTTTCTTGTATCATCCCAGTTATTAAGGATTTTCTAGAAGTACTAAAACATGTTCCCTCCAGTTCAGTAACCATCACCTCCATGGGAATTGAATATTGGTGCTTTCAAAGCTAAGGAGTCCTCTGTTTGAGACCATGTACAAAATAAACTTGTAGCACATTTACTGAAAGTTAGCTTTCCTGGTTGCTCCCCCCTAGTCTAGGAGAGGGAGTGGGACCTATACAGTATTTTTTACAAAGATGAGGAATTGTTCCTTCTATCCTTCCTTCATCTCTCCTTCCTTCTTTCCATCATCACTCCTTCCTTCCTTTTCTCCTTCCATCATCTCTACTTACATTCACCCCTCCTTCCTTCCAGCCCTTCTTCCTTCTATCCGTTATTCATTCATTCCCTCACTTTGATTTCCATTATAAACTTACAAACATACTGTTAGGGATAATTCTCTCTTTAGGCTGAATTTCCTAACCTAGTGAGTCCCCCAGCAGCTTTGCTGGATTTCTGGAGTTTGTTTTTTTCTCCTGCCAAGATTGAGACTCTTTTTCTCCCACTCTTGGACATGATTTATGGTGTTCCTTTGACTGTTAATGTGTTTTATGGGCTATGGGGTCCTTTACTCCATAGGGTCTCATGTGTTTTTACTATGTGTGTTACACAGCACCCTCCGTGCAGTAACACAGAGGTATCATAGTTACACCCCACCATAGACTCCGTACCCTGGGACTGACTACTGTCTCCCAGGGCATGTAAAGTCACCATTGGCTTTACTAGTCCCAAATTATTAACAGAAACCAGTACAAACCATCATATTGTTGACATACTGGTCGGGGCAATTCGATTGCCCCGGGGTCTGTTAGTCGCGGGAGCACGTCTCCGTCCCACCTGATCGAGTTTTGGCTTGTGGCAGTGGAAACTACTTTTTATATTCGACCGCGAATATTTCCCTATGGTATTTTCCCATTGTTCGAGGCTACCAACTTTAATTATTTAATTCTCATAGCCTCGAACATACCGCCGGTTTATTTAATTAATATTAATTCACCGGTTGGTATTTTTTGCCAGGACTCGATTCTAAAATGGTGATTGTGTTCTCTTCTGTGACTCCAACCCAAGTCGACCTCTTTGTTCCACTTTTTGGCGGGCTTCTCCACAGAAGCCTCCAAAAGAGGTGCCACTCTGTCTGGGTACCACATGGGGTGTAGGAGGGGATTTGGGCGCCCTGGACTGAGTTACCTTGGTAACTCAAGTCGCACTCTTGTGTGATAGGCCCAAGTGGTGAGCCGGCTTGATTGAGAGCTAGGCTGAGTGAATGGGGGTATGCTGCATAAAAGCAGGGCTTTGGGGACTGGAACTTCAGAAGTCACCACAGGACCTGAGAATCCGACGAGGGAGAAGCTGAGCCGACCTACCACGACGACACCACCGGTGGAGCCCTGCGGAACCGACTCACCACTTCCTGTCGTCGGACAGAGAAGATCTCCCGGCTGGAGAGGCTTCTTCCCCTGACTGGTGGGCACAACCAGTTTACCTTCTTCTGTTCGCACCCCACACCGGTTTGTGGTCAAATTGCCCATGCCAAGCACCCCGGCAGCCAGATAGCCACTTACCACTGGACCGCGAATCAACGGATCGCTCCTTGTACCTGAGAAACTCTGTGGCTGGTTTCTTCCCTGGCAGTGCAACGGACTCCTGTCTTCCTTCCCGACGAGATCCTCTCTACCCCTGGACGAAGCACCGACTTGCATCCGCTGCCAGGAACAACTGCCCCCGCTGGAGTATTCTCACCACTTTAAGGTACCGTGTCCGCCAGGCCTCCCTTTCTAAAGATTGCAACAAGGTAATAATAACCCCTTAACCTTCTGGACTGGGCTGGCCGGCTTGACCCTCTAACTGGTCCCTTTCTTTGGTCCAACTCCTTTTTGAACCGTTACAAGACTTTTGTGCACTGCAACCGTGTGACCTTGGATACATTTAGTTTTGATCCTCTTAAAGCGGATCTGGCCTTCTGACTCTGAATTCACGGTGTTACTTTGCCCTCCTCTCTTGTTGTGTTCGTGAAAAAGTGTTGGGATCTGTTTCAATTAATTCTCTGCTTTTCTCTCCCTTTTTAAAACGAATTATTAGAGTGCCATCTACGTTAAGCGCTCACCGATGTCTGAAAATAAGTGGGGCTTTACTTAAGACTTGTCTAATATTCTTTTAAGGGAGTGTATATCTTTTAGCGACCGTGTTTTTGAATTGCTTACTATTAGTGCCTGTGTGTTTTTCTAGATGTGGTTTTAAATAAATAATTATATCTCTTTTACACCAAGCCTTGGTCAGTGTATTACTTGTTCTATTGTGTTCGCTTGACCTATTGTGAATACTCTATATACTGCCTAACTCTTCTTGAGGGAAGTCTGACTGCTCAGCCACAGCTACCAAGTGAATCTGTGTGGTACAGACTGCTACCAAGTGGGTTTACTGCCAAACACCTGTAGTCCTAAATCTTTTGCAGTGGTCCCAGAGGGAACTGCTGTTAAGGTGTGTGTCCCGGGATCGGGCAGCACCTGTGGAGGCAGGATTCCTGGAAGGCGTCCGAACTGGGGAGGCCAGGCTGGTGGAAGTGTCAGTGGCTGAAGGTATACAATAGTAGCAACTCCACTTGCAGAGTCTGGACACCACAGCGAGATGGGTGAAGGGAGAACCAGAAGCGTGGTGATCAGGAGTCTGGAGATAGGGAGGAGCAGGTAACTTGAGAAAACAAGGGGAACAGGAGGGAGAAGCCAAAAGGCGAGGCAAAAGGTCAGAGACCAATCAAGGTGGCTTAAGGCTGGCTGATTCCAGGTCAGACAGCACAGGGGGGGACCCCACAAGGGATCCAAGGAAGAGTAGCGCCAGAGATCCGGCTGAGAAGACTGGAACCAGGCAAGGCAGGCAGAATTGGAACCAGAGAACCCGGGAATCCGGCAGGGAAGGGAGAAGCAGGTGAGGAAGGCAAACTGGAAGCTGGCGCTGCTACGGCTGGTCAGGAACAAACAGCGTTAAGATGCGATTCGTTCTCTGACTTAGCCGCTATTTACGGCCCTTGGCATTAAGCGAGGCCTGAAGCGCAGGCTGGACCGCGTATGCGCAGCCACCCTGGCCAGGAGCGACAATGAGGCTTGGGACGCAAGCCGCCGGCCTCTGCGTATTGCGGTGCATGCGCGCGCCGAAAACAATCCGAGGTTTCGGACGTCGGAAGGTTCCTCTCCCTACGAGCCGAAACCTTGGATAAACCTGCCAAGACCGGCAGCGTCTCGCCGCCCCCCAGGTAAGTGGCCTAACACCATGACCCCCCGCAGAAAGACCAGGAGCACCAGACTTCCAGGGATGAGCGAGATAGAACTCCCGGACCAGACGAGGTGCATGAACATTGACAACCGGTTCCCAGGTGCGATCACAGGGGGGGTAGCCTTTCCAGTCCACTAAATATTGTAATTTTCCCCTATAAAAACGGGAATCACAAATCTCCTGGACCTCAAATTCTGGTGTACCCTGAACATCAATGGCTGCGGGTCGAGGATGGGAACGACCATAGGAGTCGGGATAACAGGGTTTCAGCAGGGAAACATGAAAGATTGTGTGAACACGCCATGAGGTAGGTAAAGCCAGTCTAAAGGCTACCGGAGACACCTGCTTAATTATACGGAAAGGAACATGGAATCTAGGGGCCAATTTCAGTGGAAGATTTAGGGCAGGAAGATTTCTGGAAGATAACCAAACCAAGTCTCCTACTTGAAAAACCGGACCAAGACTATGACGCTTGTCAGCAGCCTTTTTCATACTAGCCTGCGCCATAGTCAAGGAACTTGTCGCCTGGCGATGACAACCTTGTACATTGGCTATCAACCGATCAGCCGAAGGAACCGAACTGGGTTGTACGGGAGGGAGAGGTAGTAACTTGGGGTGTAAGCCAGAGGAACAGAAGAAGGGACTAAACCCGGTAGCCGAGTGCACAGAGTTGTTGTAAGCTACTTCAGCCAGGGCTAGATGAGACATCCAATTGGACTGGGAAGCATTAGTGAAACAGCGTAAATACTGCTCCAAAGTCTGATTGGTCCTCTCCGTCTGCCCGTTAGTCTGTGGGTGATGACCAGAGCTAAGGGCTCTATGTATACTCAAATGTCGGCAGAGTTGACCCCAAAAGGCAGAAACAAATTGAGAGCCCCTATCCGATATTATCTTCTCTGGCAAGCCGTGTAGACGGTAAATGTTCTGTAAAAAGGACTGGGCCATCTGAGCAGCTGTGGGTATCTTCGGGAAAGGAATGAAGTGGGCCATCTTAGTAAAGCAGTCTACTACTACCATGATGCAGGTCTGGCCCTCAGAACATGGAAGATCCACAATAAAGTCAGTGGCTAATGTGTGCCAAGGCTAAGGTGGAATTTCAATAGGATGCAATAGGCCTACAGGTCTCTGTCTCGGAGTCCTAGCCTGGGCACAAATCGGACAGGACTCCACATATTGCTCGACTTGGGTAGCCCAGCCAGGCCACCAAAATTGACGGGCAATCACCTCCTGTGCAGCTCGAATCCCACAATGTCCTCCTACTTTGGAATCATGTAGTCCCTGCAATACGGCCCTACAGAGATCTTCAGTTGGTAAGTACAATCTTTTCCGAAAGAGCAGAAGGCCATCTCTTTCGCTTTTTTGAGGAATCTTCAATAAGGTAGTAAGTTTTGGGTCCACTGCCGTCTCCTGGGCAACTTTCTGTAGGTAAGGTACTAGGGCTAGGAGAAAATGTTTCGGGGCTAGCACAGGTTCTCCCTTGTTTTCCTGTGCAATATCGTCTTCCAGAGAGCGAGATAAAGCATCGGCTTTGACATTCTTATTGTTGGATATGTAAGTGATATGGAAATCGAAATGTGAAAAGAAGAAGGCCCACCGAGCCTGGCGTGATGTTCTACATTGTAAGGAATGTAGAAACTGTAAGTTTCGGTGTCCGTGCGCACTTCCACTGGGAAACGGCCTCCTAATAGATGGTGGCGCCATTCTTCGAAACCAGTCTTAATGGCTAGGAGCTCCTTCTCAATGATAGGATAGTTCCGTTCACTGGCGGTGAGTTTTCGGGAATAGTATGCTAAAGGAAATTCAGTCTCCAAATCTGGATCCAGTTGTAACAATACAGCCCCCACAGCATAGTCCGATGCATCCGCTTCCACAATAAAGAGTCTGTCCTCCCGTGGGTGTTGAAGAATGGGAGAGGTGCTGAAGGCTTCTTTTAACCGCAGAAAGGAAGCAGCGGCCTCCGGTCCCCACACAAAGGTCCTCTTAACACTGGTCAGGTTAGAAAGAGGAGCTGCCCATTTGGAAAATGATGGTATGAATCGACGATAAAAATCTACGAATCCAAGGAAGCGCTGAAGTGATCGCCAATCTCTGGGAGGCTTCCACTCTAGAATAGCACGGACTTTAGCAGGATCCATATGTATACCTGTAGCACTAATGACATATCCCAGGAACTCCACTTGATCTTGATGGAAATGGCACTTATCTGGCTTGACGTATAAGTGATTCTGCTGTAGCCTCTTTAGAACCTCTTTAACTTGAACTATGTGTTCCTTGCGGTCCTTGGAATACACAAGGATATCATCCAAGTAAACCCAAACTGATACTCCGATTAAATCAGCAAATATGTGATCCATAGGACGTTGAAAAACGGAGGGAGCGTTGCACAAGCCAAAGGGCATCACGCGGTACTCGTAATGCCCCATTGGAGTCTTAAATGCGGTCTTCCACTCATTACCAGATCTTATGCGCACTAGGTGATATGCACCTCGGAGGTCTAGCTTGGTGAACACCTGGGCTTCATGTAGTGACTCCATAATGGTTCATATTAAGGGGAGTGGATACCGGTCTTTCTTGGTGATATCATTTAATTGGCGATAATCGATGCATGGCCGAAGGGTCCCCTCCTTCTTCTTAACAAAGAATAAAGGACATCCCGCAGGAGAGGTGGAGGGTATGATGTATCCCTTTTGTAGGCAATCCAGTAGATATTCCTGTAGTACTTCCTTTTCTTGTGCTGTTAGGGAGTAGACCTTGCCATGTGGTATAGTGGTATATGGAAGAAGATCTATAGAACAATCAAAGCTTCTGTGCGGAGGCAATGGGATATCCTTTGGATCAGAGAAAACCTCCTGGAATTCAATGTATTCTGACGGTATTGTAGAGACCGAGTAAAGGCTTGTTCTACTACATACATCGGTCAGGGTTGAGGTCATGGTCTTCATTGCCAGATGGTAGGTGCCTAAGCATTCTTGCTTGCAACGAGCTGAACAAAACTCTAGAGTCCTGGTCTCCCAGTTGATGTTAGGATTGTGATGCAACAACCAAGGTAAGCCCAGGATAATTGGGTACGAAGGTGTCTTGATGACATCAAAAGAGATCCGTTTGTGATGCTCCTCTATTTGTAGTTGTAATGTTCCTGTATGCTGATGAACCGGTCCAGAAGACAGAGGAGTGCCATCAATAATTTCTACCATGGAAGCACATCTCTTCTGCAGCAAAGTGATCCCATTCTTGGCTACAAAGTCAGCATCAACATAGTTACCGGAAGCTCCACAATCCAACAGACCAAGAACCTCTACAGGTTCGTTTCTTGCCCACGTAACCTTGATTCTCAAGGCCATGAGTACCACTGGCTGCATTGGCTGTCTTTCCCGGTGGTCATCTGGAAGGACTGAAATTAAGGAAGAAGGGCCTGTCGTTGCCTTCCCTACATACGACAGGCCGTTTAGTTTTCCGATTTACGGAGAGGGCGTTGAGGGCACGTAGAGAGGTAATGCCCGGAGGCCCCACAGTACAGGCACAACCTGAGATCTCTCCTTCTTTTCCTTTCGGCGTCTGACAGAGGACCTCTTAGGGCTCCCAATTGCATGGGTGCAGGTGCTGATTCTTGTGAGCTTGAGACTTTAGAAATTTCTGGCAGGACTCTCAATAGCGTCTTTTCAGATCTATGCCTCTCGTTCCGTCTCTCAGTCAATCGATGATGGATACGTAGGACTTGTTCTTGAATAGCCTGCAAGGTCTCTGGTTCTGGTATATGTAACAACTCGTCCTTGTATTCCTCCCTTAGTCCCCTACGAAAGAGCGTCTTCTGAGTTACTTCCGGCCATTGGGAATCCGTGGCCAACTGGCGAAAACGACTGATATAAGCAATAATGTCACTGGAGCTTTGTTTTAAGTCCATTAGTTGGTTCTGAGCTGTAGCTGCTAGGTTTGGTGACTGGAAAACTTCCAAAAAGGCCTTTTCAAAGGCTACAAAGTCCTCCAATATTGGGCTCTTGGCTACCACAAGGGGCGTAGCCCAGGCCAACGCATTGCCAACCAAATTGCCCAAAATATATCCAATCTTGGCCTTATCCTGATTGAAATGGGTTGGACGACACAAGAAATGGATTCGGCAATGATTGCAAAATTCAGCCACTCGTCTGGGATCTCTGTCGAATTTCACTGGACTGGTCTGTGCCATCACTGTCTCAGGCAAAATATTAGCACTGGTCCCTTGAGCCACCATCTGTCTTAGTGCCAAATTCTCCTGATGAAGTGCCGACATCTCGGCACGTAAAGCTCTGATCTCACTCCTTAAATCCTCCATGTCATCCATCCCTGGATCAGTACAGATAGGTAGGCGTCTTAATCTGTTAAGGTGTGTGTCCCGGGATCGGGCAGCACCTGTGGAGGCAGGATTTCTGGAAGGCGTCCGAACTGGGGAGGCCAGGCTGGTGGAAGTGTCACTGGCTGAAGGTATACAATAGTAGCAACTCCACTTGCAGAGTCTGGACACCACAGCGAGATGGGCGAAGGGAGAACCAGAAGCGTGGTGATCAGGAGTCTGGAGATAGGGAGGAGCAGGCAACTTGAGAAAACAAGGGGAACAGGAGGGAGAAGCCAAAAGGCGAGGCAAAAGGTCAGAGACCAACCAAGGTGGCTTAAGGCTGGCTGATTCCAGGTCACACAGCACAGGGGGGGACCCCACAAGGGATCCAAGGAAGAGTAGCGCAAGAGATCCGGCTGAGAAGACTGGAACCAGGCGAGGCAGGCAGGATTGGAACCAGAGAACCCGGGAATCCGGCAGGGAAGGGAGAAGCAGGTGAGGAAGGCAAACTGGAAGCTGGCGCTGCTACGGCTGGTCAGGAACGAACCGCGTTAAGACGCGATTCGTTCTCTGACTTAGACGCTAATTACGGCCCTCGGCATGAAGCCGAGGCCTGAAGCGCAGGCTGGACCGCGCATGTGCAGCCGCCCTGGCCAGGAGCGACAACGAGGCTTGGGACGCAAGCCACCGGCCTCCGCGTATTGCCGAGGGAGTAGAGAAACAAAGATGCAGGAGTGGTCAGCTAATTGGTAACAGTGGCCCTCATCTGAGGGAGACTGAGAGGCTTAAAAGGCCCCCTCAGGTGTAGGCAAAAGGGAAGCAGAAAACGCAGGTCTGGAGAAAGCCACACAGGCCGTGTACGCAGTGGGAAACAGGATTAGAGGAGCCAGAGGACGCCAGGATCAGCGTGTTTCCTGAGAGGGTCTGTACCTCTAATACGGCTAACTGCAGATGCTGCATGTGTCGAAGCATTAGAGGGAAATGCTTGCCCATCCAGAGCGCATTGTGTAGAGACTGCACAGCGGGAAGCTGAAGCCGTCAGTGCTGTGGCTCACCTGAAGCTTGTGTTGTGATTTAGATGGCTCAGGACCAGGTTTCGAGGACCCCCATCGAGTCGAGGATTGTTTCTTTTGTCTGGAAAGTATGTCCCGAAGATAGGGACGATCCTTTCTGGCTGCCACCCCTGTTCCAAGGTGCTTACAAGGAGGGATGGGAACCAGAGCAAATGTTTTAAATAAAAGGAAAAAACCCCAAAGGAGAAAAAAACTCAATGATGGGATTTCAAAAGGAAGGAACGACGTAGGATAGTTCCAGAGGTAGATCAAAACAAGTAAGGGAAACGGTTTCCAGGCAAATGGGGAATTGACAAAAGGCAAGGGAAGGAGGGCAAGAGTAGTCAGCTGAGGGGGAGGCAAGACAAGAGGATTATCAGCATAGGCAAGGAAAGAAAGAACTAGCGTGGCCAACGAGTAAGCAAAAACCTGAGTTGCAACGCAACGATGGGAAGTCTGTAACGGCTTAAATGCACTTCTATTGCAACAACGATGAAGGAGCGCATCATGTGAATAGTGTGATGACATCACGCATGGCGGAACCTGGGAGGGCATCACAGGGAAGACCAGTAAACTTTCATCATCGCCATAGCGATGAGTGGCCGCCGGTGCAACGAAACCGTCAGGAGAATACTTGCGAGGAACGAGGTATGACACTGTGACCCCCCAATGGGGAAACCCCACCTGGCTTGTGAGGATGAAGATGATGAAATCTACGAACCAGGAATGGGGAAAGGATGTGCGATGCGGGTTCTCATGATCTGTCGCAGGCAACGTATCCAAGCCAATCCACCAAGTACTGCCAACAACCTCTTCGATACAGAGAATCACAAATTCGAGCTACTTCATATTCCAGTTCGTCATCCCACAGGACAGGAGGAGGAGGTAGGTAGGGTTTCAACAAAGAGACATGAAATGTTGGATGAATACGTTTTCAGGTAGGAGGCAGTTGGAGGCGATATGATAGAGGATTGATTTTTTTGATAATGCGAAAGGGTCCATAGAATCTGCGGGCTAGCTTAGATGGTTGCAAATGTTTAGGTAGGAATCGTGTTGAAAGCCAGACCTTGTCATGAACAGAGTATTGAGGAGCAGGAGAACGAGAATCAGCGTGTTTCTTGATCCTTGACTGTCATCCCGTAGGATTGAGCATGGCATCTAGTTGCACTTTTTTTAAATCAGACACCCATGCATCCACGGAAGGTATTCCTGTGGGCTTCGGAAGTACAGTGGGAAAAACTTTGGGATGAAATCCATAAAATAAGAAGAGTAAAAAGCTCTGTACTTAGTAGAGGAATGAGTCGAGTGGTTGTACGATGTAACGAAGGCATGATATCAAACAGTAAGACAGACGCAAGTGATCACAGAACTAGGGTGTTTATTGAACTTCAATTGGGTTTGAAAAACACCCATCTAATACTTAATCTAAAGATGGGAGCAAGCTACGACCATCAAATAATAATAACGCAGTCCTAGTCGAGTCTGCCAAAATAAAAGGGCCTATATTAATAAACCTACTGCCAGTCCTTACTTCTAAATACAAATAGTGTGGAAAACAATGTTATGCAAAAGAAAAGTATTCAAGAAACAATATTTCAGGATATTTGAGCCGTTGGCTTCCCTTCCCTGCATTTTCAGCACAGGACAAGGCAGCACACTCGAGCCTAGCACACTCTCTGGCTTCTCTAGCACGAGGATGCAGTTAAAAACCTCAACATCAGGGCCGTCTGTGGAAAAAGTCTCTTTGCCATTCAAAGTCTCTTATTTCAGAGGGCCTGATGCAACACAACAAACATTAAAGTTCCTTTCTTCTTAGGATTTCACATTTACAACTTCTTGGGTGATTTACTATTCACCCTGGGTCCACTCCGCCAGACTCAGACCCGCTTTAACACAAAACCTTCAATTGATCTCCCTTCCGCCCGGGCTCGGACCAAATTTATCTACTTTTCCAAACGTTCTCTACTTCATCAAAATCAAAGACTTTCAACTGTGTGCAGGATTATGCTTGTCCCGTCACAGCACCACTTCGATTCACAATGACTCGTTCTCTTCTTGATCTAACCTTTTTTCTCACTTTCACATTTGCCACTTCTCAGCTGGATAACTTACATAGACCTTCAATTGAGCACACACGCAGTGCCGGCCCACTCTGTCATAGGTATTGTATCTTGCTTTTAAAGTTCAGTCACTCATCAGCATCTCTTATCACACGTGTTTTAACAATGTTGTTCCAGCGCTCGCCATACAATGTTGCTGCTTGCAACTTTGGCTTAAACACAAACCAGTCTTGTATCAGTCTCCCCAACTCACCGGCTGTGTTGATTTCACTGATGCTGCTTTGTTCTTGGAGCCAAGGATGGTTCCACAGGGGCTCGTGCATCTGCCTGCCTTGATTATTGACGCGGGAGGGCCCCGGGTATCTCCGACACACAATGCAGGATTCTTCAGCCTGGTTTCCTGGTCTTGCGCTTTCTATTCTCGAGGTTTCTGGAAAATAACGGTTCTTTCTCTAAAAGGTCATGGGAACTTCCCTCCTTGCGATCCCCTTCTGTTTTACGGTCTTTCTTTTCTCATTCAGCTGTGTCTTGAAACTGCTGTTTGCTCGTGTGCTTTGCCTCGCTTAGAGTGTGCTCTCGTGCTCTGCCTTTTATCTGTGTGGGGGAGCTTAATGGAAGCGGGCATTCGTAGATGGTATTAACCCGGCCCCCGACATGAGACATTACTGATGCCATTTTGACTCCCTCTTTCCTTTTCTTTCTCCCGCGAAGATTCCAGAGACTAACGGATCTCACTCCATGTACTCAGTAGAAGTCACGGATTAAACCACAGGACTTCAGGTGTAGAATAATAGCATTTGGTGTATTACACAAGGTACTTTCATCTACATTTCCTTTTTTCCGCTTAAACTCATGTCTGCCTCCAGTGTTAAAACTTGGCAACATGTTTTGCAACTGTTTTTTACCCTAGTTGCTCATTTTAGTCCTTTTAGCATTTTGGAATCTCAAACCAATAGACTCTTCATTTTGATTAAACTCTGCCATTCCCACAGAACTTTCACCTTATAAAGAAAGCCTTGACTCTGATAGCGCCTCAGCCACCCATTGAAGATTTAACTTTTGGAACACCCCACACTTCACCCTAGCGGTAGGTCTCACCCGGGGAGTTGTCCAACACCAAGCAGATGTAAATATTTCCGGTATACCGGGCAGATGTAATTTACGTTAATATACTCCCATCTTGTCTGCTTCCTCCTAGGGTGCTTTCACCTCCCCTGAGGAAGGCTGTATTGATTGCCAAGTTGCTGGCTCCCGCCGAAACGTGAAGCCGAATCCCTTCCCTATATCACAACAGGGGTTCTTTAACGTAGCAATGATGTTTACATCCACATAGGCAGACACAAATATGGACACCCAACTGCTATGTCCATTAGAGTGATAAGTTCTCTCATAAGCTTAGGTTAAAAGGAATTTCACAAGATATTTTTCTGTTGTATTACTCGCAACTATTCATTTACTTTGACATCTGTGAAAAATTGATATTTATTAAATAGGATTGAGCACATTGACTGATGTTTAAATCAAACTACTTATGAGTTACAGGGAAGAAACTACTGTATTCTCTTCATTTTCTTGTTAATTCAAAATACATGTACATCAAATGTTTGAACTAACTGATTGTTCTTGCCTTTTCCTTTTCTTTTTCTTGTATTTGTTTAGATGTTATTGTATATATCTTTCTCTGATGTCTTTATATATTATGCCACTCTTCATGTTATAGTATATCACAATACTGTTGTTTTTAACATTTTTATTATATGAATAAGAATAAACTACTTCAAAATAGAAGTGAATGCACTACACAATTACACTTAAATGTCTTTTTGCTTTAGGGTATACCGAGCATGATATCCTTGTAGATACACACCATTTATGAATTAAGTTCATACTGAATCTTGAAATACTTTAATACAGCGGGGACTATATATATTTGTTGATTATATATGACCCCACACCACCGCTGTAACCAGGGGCGATCCTTTTTAAGTGTTATTGGCTTCAATTTGCTGTCTGTAACAATCGGGGTTTAGTGTGCCTGGATTTCATAATAGCATCCCTGGCAAGGTGACACAGAAAAGGAAGCATGTGGGTGCTGTGCTTTCCTCCAGTTCAACTTCTTAATCCCTGTAAAGGAGAAGAAAAAAAGGGAGAAATATTCTGGTGAATAAAAGAGAGTAGATACACTCCTGCAAAGCTTTAGAAGTGATCTTCTGAAATAGGGACCCCTTTCAGTTTCGTGGTTGGGGCGAATTGCAACCATTAAGATGACAACATACTGCTTAAGGTCCTCTACCACTTCCAGGTCATGCCTATCCCAATTCCTAATTATTTTTTTAAAGAATTATTCAAAATAACCTGCGCATTCGTTTGGAGGGGTAAGAAACCTAGGGTCTCTTGCAAGGCCCCAGAGAAACAGGTGGGTTAGCATTTCCAAACTTTAAGCTATATTAGGAGATAGACCAAATTAGGGTTTTAAGGGAATGGTTCACAGAGGACTAAGACAGAATCTGGACCAGAATGGAGAGGGCTATTGTGGGCAGGCTCCTAGATGGAATATTGTGGCTCCCTAAGGCAGACAGGCATGCAAACATTTACCATAGCCAGATTACAAGATTGGTGAGGGAGACATGGGATGGACTGATTTGGAAATATGGCATATCTACCTTTCCATCCCTATTTACCCCCTTGATTGTGAATCCACAATTCACTCCTGGCCTGGAAGCCAATTCTTTCTGCATTGGCGAGAAGCGGGTTGTTAACATCTGAGTGATTTATTTAACAGTTCTACCATCAGATCATTCGAGAATTGCAAAACCACATTTCAGCTTACTGAGAAGAAACGTCATCATTACTTTCAGCTATGTCATTGGGTATCCCACATAGATCTCAGAACTGCAGCGTCTAGGTCCTTCACCCCCTTTAAAAAATTCTTTGTAACCCAAACAGGGAGTAGAAATCTATTATCATCATTGTACAAATTGGTGTTAGAAGGGGCCACAAAATTTGAAATGCCATACATCATCAGGTGGAAAACCTCAGGGGCCCCGGGCATTACTAAAGAACAGTGGGACGGGCTCTAGAGACACATCCCCAAGCAGGCTAGGACAATCCAAATGAGAGAAATGTGGTTAAAAAAATGATGGTAAAATGGCACTACACTCCCGCAAGACTCCACAAGATGCTTCCCCAGTCATCCCTCAGTTGCTGTAGAGGATGTGACGCTTGTGGTGATTGGTTACACACCTGTGCTCATGCCCAAAAGATGCTTACTTCTGGATCTCGATTGAGGAGATACTTAAAAAGATGTCCATTATAACTCTCCCAGAGTCTGCAATTTTCTTTCTTTTGGGGATTTGAGACCCTGACATGATACCACAATCCAAGGTTAACGCCAAGACGTTAACTGCTCTGCTTGGAGTGGCAATGCTGCTTATCGCGCAATGATGGAAGTCTTAACACGTGCTCTGAGCACATCACTGGATATGCAAAATATGGGAATTCGTCGCCATGGAGTGGATAACATATTCACTACACAATGACATTGCAGCCTTTCAGAGAGCATGGGAGAGCGTATTATTGTTTTTGAAAGATTATTACACAAGTCCTTTATACCCAGAAAGACTGAAGCTGTTGAACATTGGGTAATTGCAAGATACCTTTTCCTTAAACTGTTCATGCTTACCGAAACCTGATCTCCAAAGGGGGGGCAGGAGGGTATGGGAATTTGCATTGTACTTGATGTTATGTTTATGCACTGAATTTAAATCAATAAAATATTAATACATTTATAAAAAAGGGCAGAGGCTTATGCAAATACCCAAAAAGGCCTTACAGGGGGAGAATAAGAAGAGAAAGAAGGGTCATATTCCTTCTTCCACCAGTATCTCTGAAGCATCCTCCTTGTTCTCTTGCATTTAAAGAAAGAGGCTACTGCCAATGCGATCAGGCAGGTTGAAGATTATATCGGGTTTCACAAGGAAGATGAGCCTGGCATAGAGGTAAGTAACTGCCCCGTCCCCCAAAGTGTTTTAAGAGGGTTGCAAAGGGGGGGTGCCCTTGTTACTGTAATTAAAAGAAGTTCTTATAGAATGGAATGGGCCTGACAATATCATCCTACCAACATTCTTGACCAAGATGGATCCTCTAAAAAGTGAATGTAGGGTCTTTCCATAGACATTATAGTTTGATGAAATTCTTCCAAGATTGGTAGGCCTGTATCTATGGTCCTAGTAGACACAGTCAAGGACAGAATGGTCAAGAAAGGTAACTCGATAACGAGGAAAGCTTTCTCGGGAGCTAACTAGACCTTCAGGACATGCACATAGCCATCATGTGCAGCAGTGACAGAGATTGTGATATTTCCTCAGCTGCGTAATGTGAGAAACATGAAGGTTTTCTCCCAGGTAGAGCCCAGGAACCCCTTATCCAGATGGCCAGGACACGGCCATTGCTGTAGGATCCAGTTCTTGGGGGTGGACCAGTGGGGGAGGATCACCTGCGTGAGGGAGACCGGGGTTATGCTTGGGAGAATATCCAAGGTGAGGTGCGGTACTGTACCGAGGAGGAAGAAAAGGACGAGATCCCTGAGGCCTTCGTAGGTTACAATACGTCTGCCTCCCCCTCCGATTAAATCTCTCCTATCCAGATCCAATAAACCCTCCGTACAAAACCCATCCTCTAAAATATCGAACCCGCTTACATTTTATCCAAACAACCCCAGACATCCTTTTCTACATTCCTCTAGTTATTTTGTCCCGAACACCCAATCTACTAGGACAGAACATTATTATTCCCACAATCCCCTATGTTCTGTTCCCCATCCCAGTCATTCTCGCCCATTTTATAAACCTTCCCTATTCCCTCCCGTCGGATACTCTGACACTCCATGTTCCAATACAAAGAGTATAATTCCTGATAACACATTATCCCGTCCTACCACGCAGAACATGCAGAAACTCTACCTCTCCCCTTTTCCGACACCAACATTTTTCCCCGATGTAGAAAACAATGAACTTGTAATAAGACTGTTCACCTGACATGTCCCGGCACAAGTGTCAGGCAAAGTCAGGCAAATAACCTGAATCACACACACCTGACGGCCTTTCCTTTTCCCCATAGGGATAAAAGGTGGAGCAAGAGAACACAGTACGAGCCAGGCGAGCACGGCAGACTGCACAACGAGACTGCTAATCAGGCGAGGCAGTTCAAGAGAAGGAAAAAGGCGGCAGGAATCAAGAGGGTGGCGAGGAGAGAAATGTCCTTGCCCTTTTCATCCCAGGCCAGCGGAACCTTAGAGGAGAAAGAGCTAAAACCGCAGACAATAGCACAAGTGTCTTGCAGCAGATGTCAACGGTACACGGGGCAAGCTTACGCGGTAACCAGGAGCAAGGGAAGCTTCTGCGCCTGTGGTACGGGCCTTGCCTCCAATGAAGAGAGAAGCCAAGCGGTTCATCACAGCAGGTGAGCCAAGGGGAAAACTGATAAGAACCGGGCTGTGTTCATTGAGAATCGCAAAGTGGCAAGTTTGAACCAAGTTCAATGAACTATGAAAGAACTGTAAAAGTGTTAAGGGGAGACCAGCTGCAGAGGGAACCGGCACCACGTGGATGCTTACTCAAGAGACTCTGGTTGAAACCAAGAGGCCATAGGAGGGCCACCAAAATAGGTCAAAGTAGTCATACTAAGGGTCAAATAAAATCCCAGTACAATTGAAAAACTTTGATCTACAAACTGTGTGAAAGAAAGGGAGGTGAATCCCACAAGCAATAGTGAATGTGAAGTTAGCAGGAGTGAACCCGACCGAGGAATCGAGGAATGCTGACGAGAGGGGCAAAGTCTAAAGTCCCGAGAAACAGAATGTTAAGAGACTTCAACCTGACTGAGGGATGTCCACTATGAACTGTTTGAAAAGACATTTAGAAAATAAGGGAAGAGAAATTCTGCTAAAGAGAAGAGAAGGGTCCGAGCCCGACTGAGGGAGATCCGGCTGAGAGAAGAGAAGGGTCCGAGCCCGTCCGAGGGAGATCCAGAGGTGAAGCCCTCATCCAAGCAAAGAAAGGAACTGATATATATAATTGTGGCTAAGAATTGAGAAGGGCCAGCACCCAGAAGAGGGAGACCCAGGAGTGAACCATTATCACCCTAACAAACTTTCATTTGGTTAAAGGAACTTAAGTTATATTGAACACATCAGGCCCTCGAAAGGCAAGAGACTTTCAAAGCAAACAAGACTTGGCCATCGACGGTCCTGAGAGCTGCCTTTGGAACTGACGTCTCGTGCTGGAGAAGCCTGAGACTGTACTGTGCTCCAAGATACCCTGTACTGTGCTCCAAGATACCACACCTTACCCCGTGCTCAAAACGTGGGGAAGGGAGACCCAGGCTGACATATTATTTGAGAACACTTCTTTTCTTGAGAACTATCCCACACCCTGTTGTGTATTAGTTGTAAGGTTTGGCAATAGGTTTTTAGTATAGGCCCTTTTCATTTGACAAAACATCACTAGGACTGCCTTATTTTTCATTTGATTGTCGACACTTGCTCCCATATTAGATTTAGGTTTAGATTCTGCGTTTTTCCAACCTGCATACCGCATTCATTGTTCAATTACCACTCTTGAACTGTGATCACTTGTGTCTGTCCTACTTGTTTCCACCATGAGTTCCTTACAGTAAGGCCATAAAAGAAGGTATGTATTGTGATTGTATCCTGGATTTCATGCAGGCCTAAACTGCTGTTCTGTTAGATCTGGTATATGATGGTGTTATGGTGTATGCACACACTTTGGGACTGTAGCAGTAGGGAGGTGTAATCTGCATCTTCTGGATTGGCGTGTAGGCTCACATCAAGAGTTGACAGAATTTAGGATTTCCTTTCAGGGATGCCTGCTGTTTAGCAATTCTCTGGAGGACAAGGTACATTGTGCATTTAAGGCAGATAAACCTGCAGACAAACTGAGAAAAAAAATGGAGTATCAAAGTTCTGGCAGGTAACCACAGAAGCAGCATGTAGGCTATCAAGACTTCAGCTTTTATCCAGGCCAAAGCAAGGGGTAAAGAAATCCATAGGAAAATCCCTTTCCATTAGGAAATATGCAGAAGTCCTGATGCTGGGCCAGTAGGAGCTTGACTCCTCTAGTTCTGAATTTTAAAAAAAAACATAGAATCTGACACCTGGGTCGATAGGATTGTGAAATAGCAGCCACAAAATACCTCAGTACTTCTGTTTTATGAGTCACCCGGTACCCAAACTCGCAACACAATGTCTGGCCTTGGCTGCAGGGATCCAGGAGTTGTTGAAGAAGAATTTGGTGTCTTTGGTTTCCTGGAAAGAACAAGGAGTGGCTTTTCTATTCCTTTATATGTATGATTTCAAAACCAAATGGACATTATTGTTTAGTATTGGATGTGAAGAGAATGAATACCTTCATTGCCTACAAGAAATTCAAAATGGAAAATCTTCAATTGATCATTTAGTTGAACAAGGAGCACATCTTCCTGACCTCAGTTGGTCTACAGGAGCTTATTATCATGTGCCAATACATCTTTCACATCACCAATTTGTTAGGTTCATGGTAGCGGGCTGTCATTTCCATTTCAAGTTCTTTCCCTCCAGCCCCAAAACAGCTCCTTAGGTACCCACAAAGGGCATGTGTTCGTTAGTGGCTCATCTGCATAAGAAGAGATTGTCTTCATATAAGTAAATGATTGGCTAATCAGGGCCCCATCTAGTTGGCTGATGGTGGAGCATCTCAAGAAAACATGAGACACGTGGGGCTCTTGGTCAATTGGGGCAAAGCCAACATCATGCCTTCCCAAAATCTGAAATTTAGGCATGTGCTGGGGGGTTGGGGACCAGACGGTCAGGTTATAAACCATGTTGCAAATTTATTCCAGAACAATGGGGGAACCGCAAAACACCTGCTAAGGTTACACTGTTATATCTCCTCCACAGTGTGTGTTGTTGCTTGGGCGTTGCTTCATATGAGGTCTGTGGTGGACCATCTTACTGGCATCTGTAGTTCAAGGACTGAGTGGACAGAATACTGATTTCCCGGGGGGCAGGCTTCAGTGATGGCTTCAAATGGGCAACCTGTCCTGGCCGTGGCTTCAAATGGGCAACCTGTCCTGGCTCTCAGAGATCATGATTACCCCAGATGCCTAAGTTTAGGGTGTGGGGCAAACCTAGGAAATCTCCAGGTGCAGGGCCAGTGGACAGCTCAGGAAGCTTTCAGGTAGACCAATTGGAGGGAGCTGCAGGCTATCCACAGATGTCTCTTGAAGTTCACACAAAACATTAGGGCATGCAGGTCCTGACAAGGACAAACAACAGTATAGCCAAGGCATATGTGAATCATCAGAGGGTACGCACATAGTGGAAGCAGTAGGGCCCTAGGTGGAACAAAACCTATTGTTTCTCAGTACTATCCATATCCGGGGTAAGAAAAACTGTAGGGTGTACCATCTGTGAAGGTATTTGCCTCCTCTGTTTGGTAATTGAATCTGGAGGCTTTCCACCAGATATTGTCACCCCCTGGGTCCCAGGCTCACTGTGCTGGGAACGCTGCACTGAAACCCCACCCCTAGCAGTTGCTGTGGCACCTACTGGATGGGCCACATAGGATGAGACTCAATTTCCCGACACACTGCACATGGATGCATCGTCACAACTATGTAACCACTTGACAAATGCTGGTGCCGGAAAACTCATAAGCACTCAGTCTTCCTGGCATCAGTGCTTCTCAGCAGTTACTTCCGGCGAGTGATCTGTGTTTGTTCTTCGTTCCTTGGATCCCACAGTGTTTTGGACTTGCTACTAGGATTTTGGCCTTCTCTGTCTTTGTTTTTTTGGCTCGGGTTGGTATTTGGACTTGGCTTACTACACAGATTTGCCTTTGGATTCCCTGGTGTTGTTTTTTGGCTTGGCTTGTCTTGGTTCTTGTGACCTAGGATTGCTTTTGGATTTCTCTGGATATTGGATTTTAGACTTGCCGTTCTGGACCTCATTTTCTGGCCTGGGATTGTTTCCTTGGGCTCCTTGACCTTCCTGGAACTTAAGACTGATTCCTGGATACTAGCCCCCATCTCTCCTTTCCTAAGCATTTAGTCCTTGTGGTGCCCGAGAAGGTGGTCCTGCATTTTCTTCATCCTGATCCTGCATTTTGGACCAGGCATGTTTGCTTCGTTGGGGGAAGGTATTGGGGTCCCTGTCCTTTCTTTGCGATAATCCTTATACTGTTTCTTCCTTTTCAGCTGCAGAGATCGCCCAGCGGACCCCCATTTCCCTTTTTCCTTTTGCACAATTGGTTGGTCAGCAGAGGAAATCTGCTAACTCATCTGGGACTCAGTGTATGACAGATATGCAGGGGATTTGGTTATCCAATAGTGGACCTGTTTGCCTCTCCTCTGAACGCCAAAGATACCAGGTTTTTCTCCAAGTATCTAGCGCAATGGACATGGAGGTCGAATTCATGACATCACAATGGCCGATGAGCTTTTTATATACATTCCCCGCTCTGGCTCTCCTCCCCAAGGTGTTAGTCAAGATCAGAGATTCAAGGGTCAGGATTTGGCCAAAGAGTGATTGATACCCTGTTGCTAGGTCTTGCCATGGATCCTGTGTTCCAGTTACCAAGGGGAGCAGAGGAGTCCCATTCTACCAGAGCAGAGGCATTGGTCAAGCAGGATGCCCACATGGGGGCAAGGGTGATAGGGGGCTAGAAATGTAATGGGGGGTGTGGTGAAGAAAAAGGTGTGACATCCCAAATAGCTACCACACTTCAGGATCTCAGACACTCCACATGCAGAAGACGTATGACATGCATTGGAGACATTTTCCAGGGTAGTGCAACAGGCACAGTACTACTCCTTTTGATTGCCCTGTTCCTGTGAGTTTGCTTCATCAGGCGGGTTTGGATATATTCTCATTAATAATTCAGTGGGCAGCTATTAGTGTTGTCAGAGAATCGTGGATCTTACGTTCTGACGGGAAGATCTGCTTTGCTCGGTCAAAGCCCTGTGCTCAATTAGGGATTCCACTTTGGCCATACCTTTGTTCCTAAAGGCCCTCCCTTGATGTCCTTGATGTCATGTAGCATAGAATACTTGACCATGAAGGTTGTGCTTCTGGTTGCTATGGCTCGTAGGTGTGGAGGGCCCTGTGTCTTCAGGTCCTCCCAAACTCCATAGTCTTAACAAAGTTTCATCTAAATTTGATCGTTCGAAGAGGCGGCATTGCTGGCCTTTATCCCAAATCCTTCCACTCCAGAGGAACAGGGGTGGCCTTTCCTTAACATAAAAAGGCTTGTTTTGACTTATTTGAGTAGGACACATGAGTTAAGATGTTCAGGCTGTCTCTTTGTGACGTTTGGCGAAATAGCGCAGTCATAAAGGCATCAGTTGTATCCATCAGTAGGTGGGCAAGAGGAGAAATTCAAGAAGCGTATGAGTTTATGGGTACTCCATTTCAAGCCCAGTAGAAGGATACTCTAAAAGGGGAAGAATGGCAGTCTTTTGGGCAGGAGCGCATGGGTGCCCATTCAGGACATTTGCCTGATGGCCACATGGGCTGCCCAAATAAGTTTGTATTGCATTGTTGCCTGAACTTACCAGGCCATAGTTCTGCCACATTTAGCTGGGGGGTTTTGACGGTAACGTATGTACGATGAGGTGATGAGACTTTTAATAAAGGTGTTGGAGATTTGCAGCATCCAGAGGTTTGAGTCGTACATGATCCATCCATCTCCAGCTTGGCCATTCGTTATGAAGTAAGTACTGATTAGACAAGGACAGGATGTGGAGGTAATGCTTAGATTACTAGTCATCACAACTAGTCCTACTTTTCCACTTTGTAGTACTTGCAAACCACTTCTCCCAGGGCTCTACAGTTTCCTGGGGCCATATGTGAGAATTCTACCCAGTCCTGTTTCTGCTTGGAATTCTGGGACTTGCTGTTTTCCCAAATTTCAAATGGGAAAGAAAAAACTAAGAGTTCTAAAATGAGAAAAGGGACTGGCTGGCCTTTTCACTTATGGCAGAGTTCTGAAGTTTCCCATGACCATGCATGAGTGAGACGGTCATTCAATCCTGCTTTTGTTTGGAATTCTGGGGCTTGTAGTTTTCCTACATTTTAGGACAATACGTCTCAGAATCCAATTGAAAAAAAAACTTGACTAGATGGTTTTTTTCCATCTGAAACTTTAGAGCTCTGCATATGGGCACAGGAAACTTAAGAGTTCTGCTCTTCCACCCAAATTGGATGTCTGGTTCCCGAACTAATTGTGTTATTAAATTGAGGCCATATGGGTACAGTGTGGCTTTATTCCCTACACAGGAAGGGGAGGAGCCCGAGGGAGACATGAAGAAAGAAAAGTTGAAAGGTGTCCTATCATGGAGGTATTATGACTTAAGCCCCTACTGGGCTCATGCTAAGTCACGTTTGATACACTTGGCCAACTCCACATGATACCTCTAATAAAAGAGGTGAGCTGTGTCCCGCTCGCCAGTTATTCAACCAGTAATGGCCTGCCATGTGGGCCTTTGTGTGTGTGGGGCCAGCATGACTAGCTTGGAACCAGACTTGCTGGCCCCTTAACAACTGCCGGCAAGGATGGGATGCAGCGCCCCGCCGATCCCAGACATCAAGGGGCTCGGCCTGCCCCCGCCATGCTGTCGGCATGGCAAAGCTTGTTCCCCAAAGGGGGAATTCGTGCAAGGCCAAGGGGACACAGCCTTGCTCCCTGCCTGTATACTGGCCTCTGCAGCACCGGGCGAAGCTTGCTCCCACAGGAACTAGAGCGGCACCCAGGGCACATGAGCCCTCCCGGACGTCTACCTCCCCATCGCCCACAAGTGATCCGCTCACGCAAGGGTGGAGCCATTGAAGGCCGAAATGGTGGCCACAATGGTTGGCACTGCATCCCTGCAGCCATGACACACTCCCGCCTGGGGGAGCCTGCAGGTGGCACGCCCCGCACCGCTGCATACGCGGGCTCCTGCCGGGGGGATCCTCTATCATCTGCACATTCACCTTGCTAAAATGCTCCCGACTGGGGGAGAGGAGGCATGGTCTCCACTGTCACCATCCTCACAGTGCTGCAGGAGCTGGCGCGGTGTCCCACTGCTGCTCACGGTGGGCAAGGTGACAGCACAGTTGTGGCCACTCCGGTCAGCTCTTTTGGGGAAGAAGAAGCTGCACAGCAGGCTGCCGCGTCAATTGGAGATATCCTCAACATGGTGCAGATCGGCCCCATCCTTCCACCTGGGGGTGCCTGCGAGTGTCACGGCTTGAGCCTTGTTCCGCCCCGCTTGGAGGAGACCCAGCAATCAGCGTGGCCCAGTCATGCCACAGAGAAGGGGGTACCTCTAGCACTATGCCCGCTATAATCATACCCCTCCAGCATGGGGGCCTGAAAGTGGCACAGACCACACTGTGGCGTGCAGCCCGTCCCCACCCTTTACACAAATAAGCTACTGACTGGGGGGGGTAGTGAAGGATTGCCAGGCCTGCATCCCCAACGCTATCACCAGGCCTGACCGTCAGGCCCAGCAACCCCCACTGAGTAAGGATCACGCCCGGCTGCGGCTCTCACATTGGGAGTGCTCGTGCAGCTGAGCCAGAGAGAAAGAACAAGGCACCGCCGCAATAGGGTGGACATCGCCCACCTGGGGAGGGTAAACGTGGCACGGCCTGGACACGCTGCCTGTAGCCCTTTCCCCTAAGCAGGGGCCCTGACCCACCACCTGGAGATGCCGCGATGCCCCACTGCCACTTTGGGGGGCCAATATCGAAAGTATTCCCGCCCGGCAGAGCCTGAATGTGGCGCGCCCTGATTGCTGCCTGCAGCGGCTTTGCCAGCGGTGGTACTAGTTTGCTGCCACAGAACTATGACTGAGGTGCGGTCTGAAGCTGTGGTTCCGCCCCTCCAGTGGGCTCAAATTGGACACTTCAAGGAGACATGTTTTCAGTGCCTGTGACACTGGACTAGAATGATGTATACATGTGTATATGCCATTGTAAATGATGCCATGTGGTCTTTCCATTGTTTGTCGTTACCCTTGGCATGGGATGTTGTGACTAAAGGCCCTCCTGGGCTCGTGCTAAGTCGCATGTTTGATACAGGCTGCAGACCCCACGTAATCCCGCTAATAAAATAGGCGAGCAGCCAGTCAACGAGTAATGGCCTGGACAGTGGTGCTTAGTGTGGTTTGTGCGGCCGCCAGGACTATCTCGGGACAGGACTGGCTGGCCCCTTAACAGGAGGCTGGGGGAGGGGGGGTTTATAGAGTAAGTACTATGATGAGAAGGAATATGTCTGGGGTAATGAAGATTACTGGTAATTTCCGCTCAAACAACTGTGCTCTAACTGTCCCAATGAATAATGAATGGGGACAACCGCATAGACATAGCTATCCTCTCACCATGGAGCAGAGGAACACGGAGCAGAGAAACACATTCCTATATCGAGCACAACACGCATGCTCCAATTATAAGATACTAGTAAGCAGAGCATGCTGGGAGAAAGCTTGCGAGTGGGTTCCTGGCTGCTCCACTGTTAGTGAGCAGAATCGTCTGATGCTTATAGTCTCGCAGTGAGCATGTGCTGAGCACTAACACTTCTCATAAGCGCATGCCCATACGTAAGCGCTATAGGGGCTCCAGTCTGTGTGTATGACGAACACATATTGGGGTGGAGATAAGGCGTTCCTCTGTCATGCGTCCAGGTGTGATGCGTGTATCTGAGCCGGTTCTGGCGACTAGTGTCTCGCGATATGAGCACGTGCAGTAGAAAGCGAGTGCTGTAAATAACACGCTCTACCAGTTGCATTTGCTTGTCAGTCTGTAGGCTTGCTTCCTTTTGCAGTTCCCCTGTTTGTGGATGGACTGAATGCGGTCGACACAAATCCGGGGATAAACAGGCCAAATTCAGCCTGCGAATAAGAAACTGTCCGAGTAAGAAGTTAACTTCAGCGTCATATAAACACATTCAAGATCAACAGAGTACGATGTCACTATTGGATAGAGATGAGGTATGTTGTGTCACCTTCGGCACCAAGACAAGCGCTGAAAAATTGCCTTCGGGTTTCAGAGCACTTCAGCTAAATAACATAACAATTCGGCCTTACTCGTCGTTTTATGTTCTCGTGTCGAGTTGCTACTGGGCACGTTTTGTGTTCTTTGAGGCCCGCCGAGTCCTTCTAGTGCTGGTTGGGTGATTGCTGGTTCGGTCCCAAAGCCTGTTCGCAGTGACCCCTCCTTCCCTTTCCCCTTGCTTCACTTTTCCTCTGCTGTGGTCCCCAGGCGCTCTGGCGGAAATGAAAAGGAGGGTGTCAAGAGGAGGCGAGAGGGGGAGTTAGTAGGGTGTAGTGGGAGTAGGAGACTGAGAGTTGTGATGTCCTGTTGGCCCCTTCAGTTAGGTTTGTACCTTTCGCTGAGCTTAAGTGCGCTTTTCGATCAGTGTCAGGAATCCCATGTGCTCTTGTGGAGGGTTATGTGTTGTTAGTTTGTTGCAATGTGGTGAAGTGCGTATGGATTGCTGTGCAGAGAGGTGGTTGTTTGAGTTTCTGTATTTTGAGTTTGTGGAAAGTTGACATTTTTTAAGGTGTGGTGATAATGGTTTTCAAGTATTTTTGATTACTTACCACTATGTCTTCGCGATTCTGCACCCAACATATACGGCTATCCTGTGTGTTTGGTACTCCGACTTGACCATCTAGTTGGCAGGCATGCTGCGTAGTCAGAGCTCTCTTTGTGTGGCACTAGTGGCTTGTGTATTTAGCTCATTTCCGCTACTTCCCCTGCTCTGCGGCAGGTGTAGTTTTGGTCACAGGACATGTTCCTTATTCTCCATCTTGTTGGTTGTGCCCACCTATCCAAGTACCCTTTAGGAGTGGTGGCGTGTAGGCCCGGGTGGGCGGTGTGTTTCCACCCAGATTTTTTTTTTTTTTTTTTTTATTTATTTTTTTTTAATGGAAGGGAAGCTTAGGGATTATGGTTTCCTACCGGGGTATTCCCGGTTTCGTATTGGTCCTTTCATTCTAGTTTATTGTTCCTGAATCTGGACCAAAGAGGTTTTGAGTAGTTTTCTGAACTCCAAACGACCTCTTGTGTTGCGTATGTTTTTTGGTAGGTTCTTTCAGGTCGAGGTTGCCAAGTGAGTGAAAGATGATCCTTAAGTTTTCTTTTTGTTGCAAGTTTTTGGAACTAGCCGAATGTCGTTGCTTGATCTGAGTGATCTTGTCGGGTGGTAGATGGTTATTGTTTTCTTTAAGAACTCTGCTCCCTGGCCGTGTACTGCTGTTTGCCTAAGCACATAATTTTGAACTTTATTCTCTCTTTTATTCGCAGCCAGTGTAGCATTTTCAGCGCTGGTGTAATGTGTTCTCTTCGTGGTAGTCTAAGCAGGAGTCTTGCCGTGGTGTTCTGGATGCGCTGAACTTTTTTGAACAATCGTTCTGGCATTCCTAGGTATAGGCCGTTGGCATAGTCTACTCTGGACATGATGAGTGCTATGATGGTGAGTGTTTTGTAGGTGAAAGAGAGGAATGGTAGGATCATTTTTACTGCGTGCAATAGGAGGAAACACTTCTTGATTATGGCGTTTACTTGTGGTTCCAGTGTTAGTTCGTGGTCCATCAAGACTCCCAGGTTTTTACTATCGTTGATGGAGTCGGTGCTGTACCCAGTTACGTTGGCCATGGGATGTAGTGGTTGTTTTCCTTGCTTTTAGCTGTGATCATTATTTCAGTTTTGCCTGGGTTGAGTTTGAGGCTGTTTGTGTTCATCCAGCTGTAGAGCTCTTGCAGGAAGTTGTTCAGTGTTTTGTTTTCTTCCTGTGTATCTTGTATTTTGTAGACGATTTGAGTGTCATCTGCGTAGTTGTAGTAGCATGTGAGGCTGTGTTTTTTGATGAATTTTATTAGTTGTATCTGGTATATATTGAAGAGCAATGGGGAGAAGGCTTATCCTTGTGTTACTCCACAGTTGGATTCTCTTGTATTTGATTTGATCCATACGGTTTCTGTCCTGTTTGTTAGGAAGGATTTAATCCGTAGTAGGGCTCTGTCTATTTCTTCTAGTCTCCCGATGAGGATTTCATGGTTGACAGTGTCAAATGCTGCAGAGAGGTCCAGAAGGATTAGAGCTGTGCTTTTGTCCAAGTCTGCATTCGTTTTTAGATCATCCCAGATTGAGAGCAATGCCGTTTCCGTTCCCCTCATCGGTCTGAAGCCTGCTTGTGCCTGGTCCAACACTTGGTGCTCCTCTATGAATTCTTGTGTTATTCTGTAGACATATGTTTCTAGAAGTTTAGCTCGGTAGGGGATGTTGGAAATGGGTCTGTAGTTCGAGAGGTCTTTGACGTTTCCTGCTGTGTCCTTGAGGTGTGGCTTGATGTATGCTGCTTTGAATGATTGCGGTACTTTCCCAGTTGAAAGTGATTGGTTGAACAGGTTTCTGTAATATTCTGTGGGTGTTCCTTGTGTGAGTATTGATTTGTTTATGTCTGGGGGCATGGATGCATGGGGGAGCCTGCTTTGTTGCTATTACTTACCAGCTTGATGAATGTCTCAGCTGATAATTGAGGGAAGCTTAGGAGTTTGTTCTGGTGATCCACTGATGGCTGGTAGGTCGCATCTTGCAGTTGATTGGTCTGCTTTGTATGATTTGTTGGATTGTGGTGATTTTGTCTTTGAAGTGGTCTGCAAGGTCGTTGCATAGCTTGGAGTGAAGATATTCTGGAGCGTTGTTGCAACCAGGAGGGTTTCTTATTTCGTTTATGATTTTAAACAATTCCTTATGGGTGTTGATGGCTTTGGTGATTCTGTTGTAGTATTTCTTTTTGGCCTTATATATTTCCTTCTTGTATGAGTGGATTTGTCGCTGGAGTTGTAGTTTCACCTGATCATTTATTTTCCCTTCATTCTAAATCAAGTTTCCTGTTTTGCCTTTTCATGGCGCAGAGTAGCAGGGTAAACCATTTAGCTGTTGCTCTTTTGCATGATGGTGTGAAAGATTTTTCCTTTGAGATCCTGTTGATAGTTCCAGCAATCCATTAATGCAGTATTTCTGTTTTTTTAATTCGATGTCCGGGGTCGTTGTCAGTGGTTTATTTATAATTGCTTTGCTAGGTTGCTAGCTCTGATGGCTCTCCAGTTTGTTTTCATGATAGTTGGGAGTTTGTCTGTTTTTTTGCTGTTGTCATGGGGAGTGTGATCACAAATCCAATGACGAGGTGGTCGCTCCAGAGGATCTGTAGTGGTGCTGTTGTGGCAAAGATTGCATTCAGCGTATGTCCTGCAGTGTGGGTTGCTCGTTCGACTAGCTGATGTAGTTTCATTATCTTCAGTTGTTTGGCTAGTGATTTCTGTGATTTAGCGGATTCTTTGTCAAACCAGATGTTAAAGTCACTGAGGATTACCAGGTGTTCCTGCTCGATAGCTAGGTTGGTGATGGCTTCAGAGAATACGTTCGTGAAGCTTGCATCGTATGTTGGTGATCTGAATACCAGGATGAATTTGAGGTTTGTTTTGGGGTTTGCTGTTAGGTGAAGGATCATGGATTCACAGTTGTTGATGTTTAGTGGTTCATCCCTTTTAATTTTGAGGTGTTCCTTGTAAGCTATCGCCAGTCCTCCTCTTTGGTTTTTCCTGTTTAGTTGTGAACACTTGAAGTTGGCAGGGATGCAGTTATGTAAGGTGGTTTTGTAGTTGTCATCTAGCCATGTTTCGGTTATGAATAGGATGTCGATACCACCTTCGCACAGGAGGTCGAACAACTCTGTGGCATATTTGGACCTTTATCTGGCATTGATGAGGTTGCAGTGGATCTTTTTGGTGCGGTTTGGATTGTTTTTTTAATCCTTGCTTTGTCTTGTGTTTATTCTGTTAGGCTTCTTCTTTGTTTGTGAGACAATTTGGTTGGTGCTCCATGTATTCTGCTTCCTTGCAGAAGCGATCTGTTAGGTTGATTGTCGGGTTGATGATAAATTCTTCTGCTTCTTCGTCCTCTAGGTTTTGCTGTGGCTGCTTGCGGTGCCCTTGTGTTTTTTTGATGTAAGGGGTGAGGGTGTTGGTTTCATTCCTTCCTCTTCTTGGGTCATCCCTTCTTTTCCTGTGGGGTTCAGTTCACTTCTTGTCGTCCCTGGACGTATTAGCGCTGTAGAGTTGTTGAGGTGGTTGCGAAATACAGTGTTGGATATAGGGATTTATCTCTTGTTGTGATATTTGTTTTGTTAGCTGCTGTGTTTTTTGGCATGTGTTAAGTATTTGTGGCGGTTCCTTCTGGAGTCAGGTGCGTATCCTGTTGGTTTGTTCTATTTTCAGTTTCTCTTTGGCAGCGTATCTTCAGCATCTTTGGTGGTGCGATAGCTCGGATTTTAGTTACAGGGGCTGTAGCACAACCACCTGTAGGTTTTGGTGCGGTTTGAATGATTGTTGAGTTTTATCCTCTTCTGTTGTGTTGATGGGGTGTACTCTGTTGGCTTGTGTCTTTGTAGATTTGTTTGTGATCCGGTGGTGAAGAGGCTCTTGAGGGTTGCTCTTGTAGAGTGGCTGGAATGCCTGCGTAAGGCTGTTATGGATGTTGTGGGGTTTCCTGGTTTGTTTTTTCCAGGGTGTGGGATGTATAGCTCAGTTTTCAACAGTGTTTTGCTGGATAGTGATTTATTGTTGTTCCGAACTTCTCTCTTCAGATGGCCGTGTGTCTAAGCAGGGCAAGGTCCGGTTTACGAAGGGTTTTCAATTAGGGGGTGCGCGCCGTTGGGCTAACTAGCTCTTGAATTAGACTGCAAGTTCGCGTTTGACTGGGGCAAAGATACAGCTCTAAGCAATTGCCTTTATGTGGCTAGGTTCCCTGAAGTTGGTGAGGTTCTGTGGTTAGGCAGATGGCATGCAATGGAGAAACACACCTGGATTTGAGGTTCCTGTCTAATGGGACGGTTGCTAGGTCAATACAAAGGCAGAAGACTGAGGTAAACCTACCTTGGTATTCGGGAGGATAGTTCAGGGGCAACATGCTCGCCTTGGAAGCAAGACGACACTGAGCAACACAGGTTCTATCCCCGGGTCCGCGCTTAGAAATCTCTGGGTATTAAGCGTGTTATAAATTACTTATCATATCATATTCCTGTCTAGTGGTTGAAGGCCTAGGTTTCACGATAAATAGGCAGATGGGGAGAGCATGCCTAGATTTGAGAATCCTATATAGTGGGAGAGAGACCCGGGTTTCACAATACGATTAGCGGTACGGGAGAAACACACCTACATTTTGAGAATCCTGTATAGTGGGAAAGAGGCCTAGGTTTCACAATACAATAGGCAGAAATGGAAGAACACACCTAGATTTGAGAATCCTGTATAGTGGGAAAGAGGCTTAGGGTTCACAGTACCATAGGCAGATATGGGAGAACACACGTAGATCTGAGAATCCTTAATGGTGGGAGAGAGGCCTAGGTTTCACAATACAATGGGCAGATATAGGAGAACACACCTAGATTTGCGAATCCTATATAGTTTTGAGAGGCCTAGGTTTCACAATACAATAGGTAGATATTGGAGAACACACCTAGATTTGAGAATCCTGTATAATGGGAGAGAGGCCTAGGTTTCACAATATAATAGGGAGATATAGGAGGGCACACCTAGATTTGAAAATCCTGTATATTGGGAAAGAGGCCTAGGGTTCACAGTACCGTAGGCAGATATGGGAGAACACACCTACAATTGAGAATCCTGTATGGTGGGAGAGAGACCTAGGTTTCACAATACAATGGTCAGATATGGGAGAACACACCTAGATTTGAGAATCCTGTATGGTGGGAGAGAGACCTAGGTTTCACAATACAATGGTCAGATATGGGAGAACACACCTAGATTTGAGAATCCTGTATGGTGGGAGAGAGACCTAAGTTTCACAATACAATATGCAGATATGGGAGAACACACCTAGATTTGAGAATCCTATGTAGTGGGAGAGAGGCCTAGGTTTCATAATACAATAGGTAGATATGGGAGAACACACCTAGATTTGAGAATCCTGTATAGTGGGAGAGAGGCCTAGGTTTCACAATACAATAGGCAGAAATGGAAGAACACACCTAGATTTGAGAATCCTGTATAGTGGGAAAGAGGCTTAGGGTTCACAGTACCATAGGCAGATATGGGAGAACACACGTAGATCTGAGAATCCTTAATGGTGGGAGAGAGGCCTAGGTTTCACAATACAATGGGCAGATATAGGAGAACACACCTAGATTTGCGAATCCTATATAGTTTTGAGAGGCCTAGGTTTCACAATACAATAGGTAGATATTGGAGAACACACCTAGATTTGAGAATCCTGTATAATGGGAGAGAGGCCTAGGTTTCACAATATAATAGGGAGATATAGGAGGGCACACCTAGATTTGAAAATCCTGTATATTGGGAAAGAGGCCTAGGGTTCACAGTACCGTAGGCAGATATGGGAGAACACACCTACAATTGAGAATCCTGTATGGTGGGAGAGAGACCTAGGTTTCACAATACAATGGTCAGATATGGGAGAACACACCTAGATTTGAGAATCCTGTATGGTGGGAGAGAGACCTAGGTTTCACAATACAATGGTCAGATATGGGAGAACACACCTAGATTTGAGAATCCTGTATGGTGGGAGAGAGACCTAAGTTTCACAATACAATATGCAGATATGGGAGAACACACCTAGATTTGAGAATCCTATGTAGTGGGAGAGAGGCCTAGGTTTCATAATACAATAGGTAGATATGGGAGAACACACCTAGATTTGAGAATCCTGTATAGTGGGAGAGAGGCCTAGGTTTCACAATTTAATAGAGAGATATAGGAGAGCACACCTAGATTTGAAAATCCTGTATAGTGTGAAAGAGGCCTAGGGTTCACAGTACCATAGGCAGATATGGGAGAACACACCTACATTTGAGAATCCTGTATGGTGGGAGAGAGACCTAGGTTTCGCAATACAATGGTCAGATATGGGAGAACACACCTAGATTTGAGAATCCTATGTAGTGAGAGAGAGGCCTAGGTTTCATAATACAATAGGGAGATATGGGAGAATACACCTAGACTTGAGAATCCTGTATAGTGGGCGAGAGGCCTAGGTTTCACACTACAATAGGCCGATATGGGAGAAAGCACCTAGATTCGAGAATGCTGTATTGTGGGAGAGAGACCTGGGTTTCACAATACAATAGGTTTTTAAATAGTTTGTGTTCACAGTGGATTTTCTAGTGACTTTGATTGATGCGAGTGGTTGGTGTACTTCTTTCCGATGGTAGTGTTGTATGGTGCAGTGAATGCTAAAGTGGTTATTAGTACCAGTGAGATTGTGAGAAAGTGCCTATCTTATCCGTTAGTGCTGGTTGACGGCCGTCTGTTCCTCGTTTGGCACATCTGGGTACTGCAGCCGGTTGCTAATGTTTAATGGGTGGAATTATGCCTTTGCAACCACCTTGCTGATTGCCGTTGCAGCAGGGAAGTGTTAGCTGTTGTTAGATGGAATGGTTGCAGTTTGCCACTGCACCCGGGGACTCGGTTAGAGCACTGCTGGTCCTTTTCCTTGAGCTCACTGCAGAGAATAAGCTAGGTGATGGGGCATAGTGGGTCTGTTTGGTTATATGTGTCACGGAGGGAAAGAGGTTGGTTAAATGAGCCAAATTACTCATGATTTGGCCATGACCATCTAACAACCCGCAACACCAGTCTTGCTTTTTTTGTTTATTAAATGTTAGGTAATTATTGAGGGAAAACTTCTCCCTTCTCTTGGATTGCAAGGATCTTTTCTCTTTTTTTTGTTGCCACAGCATTATCCCTGATCTCTCTGTGTAAGGGATACTTTACTGTTTGTAAGATACAAAACGACCTTGTTAGAAATATGGCGGTAACAGTAAACATTTATTTTAAACACCGCTTTAAAAAAAATGACAATTATCAGTCGCTTTACATGGGATTTTTACTGCCTGGGGTACATAGAAAGTACTAAAGTACCACTTGATTTTACAGTTACCTCACAGGGATCGAAACCAGGATTTGGTGACAAAGAGCAAAAAGCATCTCCTGGGCATCAGGCATAAACAGTTGGGCAGGAGCTACCTCTGGGGTACCAGGAGTTAGTAGGTAGTGAGAAGCAAATCTGACTTTGCGCAAGATGTAAACTCTAACTTTTTGTCCATTTTATATTATCTGATATGCTCAAAATGTTCCTTAGGTGTGTTCTTTATTCTCCTTCATATTTCATTCCCAAGCATACACAGTTAATATCTCATAGTTAGGATTACATGGCACCACTTGCCAAATTAGTCAAAAGTAGCTGTTGGTTTCAAGGTTCCATGTACTAATATCCCTGGAAAAATATCGCCATACAAGAAAATCGCCCTATATTTTTGCGGATATATCAAGTCATGGAACCTGCGGGGGACACCCACGCAACCCCCAAAATTTTTTTAATGGAGCGGGGGACTCCTCTGCATCCCCCTGGTCCCAATAACCCCACATATTATCCCCACTAATAATATTGCCTATGGCCTTACCCCACGACTATATATACAGTGATATTATTGGTGGGGATAATATTACCTGAAACTGGTTTCAAGATAGCCAGGCTCACCTGGGCTATAACTAGGAGCTAAATAGATCCACGTTCTGGCAATTTCGAAGCCCTGTGCTCATATTGAGGCCCACAGTGGATCAACAGGGGTTTTGCTTCCTGTCTCTCTTCTGATATAACGAGGCATGCTTCTGTGTGTGAGTTTCAGTCACTCTTTGAGCAGCCAAAACTGCTTGCAATTTGTCTCTGTGGCTTTAGCAGCGGGAATCATGCCCTTGATCAATCTGTTCATCCTTCCCGTCTGCCCATTTCCCGGGGCTTTGTAGAGTGCACAATGTGACTTTTTTACAGAGATCCCCTGCATCTTGGCAGACAGAAATTAGACGCCATTGTACATTAGCGTTTATTCAAAGTATCTCCTTCAATGTGGAACAACTGTTTGAAGAATTTGAGTGTGGCCTTTGTGGTTATTTCTTTGGAAAATGTCAGTTGTGCCCATTTTGATATATAGTCCATAAGGACGATGACAGTGCACTCTGGCCTGGGCAGATTGTTCCAAAGAAATCCACTCCTGATTTCTTCCACACCTCGCCTTCCCACTTTGGGGTCATTTTTTAGGGGAGGGGGGGCAGTAAATAAAGACATAGAACCAAGGCCTAATGCTTTTATGCCTTAATTTGCCTTTCTAGCCAATTGCTTTCTAGGCAGAGTAAGGGCATGAAGTGCAGTAACAGCTCTGCCCCACTTTCCTCCATTATCTTGACAGTGCACTTCGTTTTACGCCTTCATAACCGTTTGCACCTGTATGTGATTTTCATGTAGGTGCCATATGGATTTCTATAAAAAGTGCCTCCGCTTGGCACCTTCTAAAAGCAGGCAAATTCCATAGGGATCTATTTGTAAATGCTGTCTGCGAAAGCGTGATTTAAAAGTGACATTTCAATTTTTAACA
The DNA here is from genome assembly GCF_040938575.1 of Ambystoma mexicanum. NCBI lineage: Eukaryota > Metazoa > Chordata > Amphibia > Caudata > Ambystomatidae > Ambystoma > Ambystoma mexicanum. The sequence goes on along the minus strand of NC_090921.1, from coordinate 1,110,584,520 downwards.
AAATGGAGAATAAAAAGGAAAAGTAAATACTATTTTGCCTGGGTTAACTATTACATGCAGGGAACCCTACAGCATGTAAGTGCTAATGTTGGTGGTCCCGTGCAGGCGATTTACACTTGGTATAAAATTACCCTGTCTGTGTTTTGGAGTAGGACTTGATGTTGATCTGACACTGGACTCCTACCAGCCCATCTGCCTTGCAAAGCCAGAAATTAATTAGGACAGATGCACAGAGAGGTCCTGTTGCATGCAAGAAAACACTGCCAGCCCTAATGCACTGGACTGTGCAGCGACTCTTCCTTTATTGAGATAATGACATACAGGAAGAGGTTCGAACAGCTTCCTCTTGTGCTTTAGACAATTTTTGTTTTGCATTAGCTTTAGAATTATTAGATTAGGTACCTTTACTGTTGTATTAGAATAGGATGGTACTTCTTTACGACTATGTATATGACGTTTCCAAGGTGTTTGCACACGGTTAGTTACAACTGACTGTTAATACATTATGTGTATGGGGTTACACATTGAGACACAGTCTCTTCCTCACTGGCTATAGAATTATTTTTAATTTTGTATTTCTGGTTTCACACTTTCTTTTGATGTGGCTTTTGAGTTATTGGGGGAAGTTGTTGTTTTTTAGGCATTGTCTTTCAAGTTGTAGAACATACTGTTGATAGTTTATTAGGAATGCTGAATAGTTTACCAGTTTACCTTTTTTATGGTACTTGATCATTACGATTGATTTTTTGTTTCTAAATGGAGGGTATCATGAATTTATATATACACTCGCACTTAAGAATGGCGAGGTCGGAATTGTACCAAAAGTTGCACTTGGATGAGGGCTTCAAATAGATCCTCATGACAGGGGCAAGGACATCAAGAGTGTTGGAGATGGAGAGATGAAGGTTGGCAAGGGCTCTGTCAGAGTGTGAGTCAGCCAAAGGTGTAGGAGGAGGAAAGCAGCAAAAGCCTCCACTGACACATGCTTCATGGGCCGGATGACCGAGAAGGTGGGTGGCAGCGCTGGGGTCGGCTTAACCTGAGGCGCAGAGAGCGACAGGTGAGAGGCGAGAAGAAAGGGTTCAGTCCAAGAGAGAAGAGTGATGAGAGGGTCGGAGAAGAGGAGGTCTGACGAGATCAAAACATCCAAGGTGTGCCCTGCAGAGTGGGTCGGGCCAGAGAGTAGCGGCAAAAGCCTCCACTTATTGAAGATCTGTTATCCCTTTACTTGCCCAACATGTTTCGTTGTTATTTAGTCTGACTCACGACCTCGGCGGTAACGCCGGCGGTATTAGCGCGAGGGCTATTAGCGCGACCGCCATAGCCCCCGGCGCTAATAGCGCGGGATCACGAGTTGGTTGGACTTGGAAGTCCCCATTCCCCATTGGGCTCAATGGGGAAATTTCACGCTCATACCGCCGGCGGATTTCCCGCCGGCGGTATGAGCGGGAATTCTCGTCGGATTTCACACCAGCTCAGAGCTGGGATGAAATCCGCCGAGGCTCTGATTCGGCGGACCCTTAAATCCGGCAGTAATAGCGCTACCGCCGGATTTAAGGGTTACCGCCGAGGTCGTGATGAGGCCCAATCAATAGAACTTCTTCAGGGGCTGATTGACCTTCATAAAACATGGGTGATATCTGTGTTGCCCTATTCCATACGGCAAACCCTTCTTCTGCTATGCTGCAATCTTCACACCCTCTTTAACAGCCAAGGGTGGTGTGATCGTGGGGGGCGTGGCTTAAGAGCCATGCAGTAGGACGCATTTCCCGTGAAGCTTGAGCTGATCCGACATAATCCTCAGAGAGAATGATGGCTGTAAGCACCATCTGCACATGTTAGGGAGAATTCTCTGTTTAGGCTGAATTTCCTAACCTAGTGAGTCCCCCAGCAGCTTTGCTGGATTTTTGGGGTTTATTTTTTTCTCCTGCCAAGAGTGAGACTCTTTTACCCTCACTCTTGGGCATGATTTGAGTGTGTTTCTTTGAATCTAGATGTGTTTAATGGGCTATGGGGTCTTTTACTCCATAGGGCTTCATGTGTTTTTGTGATGTGTGTTACACAGCACCCTCAGTGCAGTGACACAGGGGTGTCATAGTGACCCCCCAGTATAGACTCCATACCCTGGGACTGACTACTGTCTCCCAGGGCATGTAAAGTCACCATTGACTTTACTAGTCTTAAATTCTGAACAGAACCAGTACAAACCATCATATTGTGGACGTACTGGCTGGGGCAATTCAATTGCCCCAGGGTCTGTTAGTCGAGGGGGCACGTCTCCGTCCCCCCTGATCGAGTTTTGGCTGGTGGCAGTGGATACTACTTTTTATATTCAACCGCAAATATTTTCCTATGGGATTTCCCATTGTTTTAGGCTACTATCTTTAATTATTTACGGTAGCCTCGAACATACCGCCGGTTATTTAATTAATATTAATTCTCCCGTTGGTATTTTTTGCCAAAACTTGATTCTAAAATGGCGTTTGTGTTCTCTTTTGTGACTCCAACCCAAGTCGAGCCCTTTGTTCCACTTTTTGGCGGGCTTCTCCACAGAAGCCCTCCAAAGTGGTGCCACTCTGTCTGGGGTGCTTAGAAGGGGTGGAGGGGAATTTAGACACCCTGGACTGAGTTGCCTAGGCAACTGAAGTCGCAGTCCATCCTGATTGGACCACTTAGCATGTTTGAGTGACAGCTAGGCTGAGTGAATGGGGGTTTTCTGCATAAAAGCAGGGCTTTGGGGACTGGAACTTCAGAAGTCGCCACAGGACCCAAGAATCCGATGAGGGAGAAGCTGAGCCGACCTGCCACGACACCACCACCGGTGGAGCCCTGCTGGACTGCCTCACCACTTTTCCCGACGACAGAGGAGATCTCCCGCCGGAGAGTCTTCTTCCTTTGACTGGTGGGGATAACCAGTTTCACCGTCTTTTCGCTTTCCCAATGTACCTCGTGGCCGCCTTGCCCGTGCCAAGCACCCCGGCAACAGGGATACCACGTTTTACCACGACCGCGAAACACAGGTACCACCTTTAACCGGAAAACTCCGCGGCTGGTTTCTGCCCTGGTAGTGCAACAACCTTCATCTTTCCTCCAAGTCGAGATCTTCTCTTCCCCTGGACGACGACGCAACTTGCACCCACTACAAGGAACAACTGCCACCGCTGGAGGATCCTTCCCACTTAAGGTACCGTGTCCCGCCTGGCTTCCCTTGCTACCGACTGTACGGGGTAGATTTAGCCCCCGGCTTCCGAACCTGGGTTAGCCTGGGACACCCTGGCTAAACTTTCCTAAGCCTCTCTAAACTCTTTTTGAACCCTCTGCAAGACTTTCTAAGCCTAGTGTAACTGTGTGATCTTGGGCGCATTTGTGCTCTGCTCTCTCTAAGAGGGGGCCCAGCCTTTGGACTTTGGCTCACCAGTGACTTTTGTGCTTCTGCCCTGCTAATAGTGTTCCTGAATCTTAGAGTGGTGTACCTTTCCATATTCTGCCTTTCCCCCCCTCCTTTCTCACAAACTTATCAGAGTGCAATCTAGTTAAGCGTTCACCTCTGTATGAAAATAAGTGGTGTTTTACTGTGACTTAGCTGATAAGGAAAAAGGGGTTATATATTATAATAGTAACTGTGTTTAGAATATTTTACAATAAGAGTGCTGGAGTGTTTTCAACAGTGTTGCTTTAAATAAATAATTATATACTTTGATACCCAAGCTCTGGTCAGTGTTTGCTTGTATTGTTGTATCTGAGTGCCTATTATGTATACTTTGCATACTGCCTAACTCTTCTTGAGGGAAGTCCGACTGCTCAGCCACAGCTACCAGGTAAATCTGGGTGGTGCAGACTGCTACCAAGTGGGTTTACTGCCAACACCTGTAGTCTTAAATCTTTTGCAGTGTTCCCTAAGGGAACTGCATAGGTTTCTGCCTAACAACTAAGCGGACCAAACAGTCTGCAAAAGGTCGGTGACGGACAACAGGAGACAGAGAAGTTGCGGCCCGCCATGAAAGCAAAGAGCCAAGATGGTGCTACCTTCACAACAAAGGATTCTATTGAAGATTGATGCTGTAGCGTGGAGAGCAGTGGAAAAGCATCATACTGACATGCCGGTATTGGCATGAGACCCAACCTTAGCTACGATCGGTGTGCAGAGAGAGTCCCCAGTTCGTGGGTGTAGCCCGGGAGGAGCAGCTTCGTGTGGGCGAGGCGCCGTGTTAGGACCTGTCCTGTCGGAGAGGCTGCGGAAACGGCGGACCTGACATTCTGTAGCTGGGACAGAGCGGGTCGCTGGCGGCAAGTGAACAGACAAGGCAGTAGAAATGCTGTGTTGGTGGAGGGCACGTTGCGATGCCCAGTAACCGAACTGGACCAGCTCACATCGATGCAACCCCAGTGATTCCAAATAAGAGCAAGCAAATGGAGCGGAGCCCAGTCCAGTAGCGACCAATGTGGGAACCGCCTACAACCTTTGTGAGGTCCCCACCGCGATCCTAAATGGCGTTGGGAGCGTGGAGACATACACTGTACCTGAATTGCCGGTGTGGTTTCCACTGTGGTCCGCTCCTACATGCGAGGCAGCAAGCTGTAGTGATAGCTTCCACTGCAGCCGGCAGTTCCCAGTGTGGTCTGTTTCCACACGTAGAAAGCCACCCAAATGCAGGACAGCAATACGCAGTGGCGGTTCCCATCAAGGTCCGCCAAGTGAGGTGAAACTGACGAGGATTCAGCAGACCACATTGAGGGCGAAGTAAGAACAAACCAGAGCGGGCCCACTGCGGTCCGCCCTAAGAAGAACAGTACGCCGCACAATGCAACGTCAGAGTTACAGCCCATGCGGTCTGGAAAGGTACCGCCTTTTTAATGTAATAGGCGCAAGCCCTGGCTTGGACAACAGTCTGCATTTCTGTCTCCAGCCCGTAATATATTACCACAATGAGTACTGCCCTTCCGCGGCGAGTAGGGTGGCGTTGCCCTTGAACGTAGACTGCAGCTACATGAGGTGGGAGTGAGAGCTAGCCCAGAGGGTGAAGAGGGGTCGCTAAAACAAGGACAGCATAAGTTGGCTGCAAGTCATGAAGGCCCACCCATTGCACAGGCCAGCAGGCATCAAGCACAACATAGGGTACAATTGAAGAAGAGATGCAAGGTGCACCCAGAATAATAAGATGAGAGTCACGACCTTAGGTCCAGTCCTTGCACCAGAACAATAAATGGTGCACCAGCGCTAAACAGCTGTGCAACACCGCCGGAAGGTCTAAATAACCCAAATAAAGCCGAGTGACACGAGACTCAGCGCGGCTAACAGGAACGACACAAGAGATAGTAGGGAAACGCTTTGTATAGGCCAACGTTATACGCAGATGAAGCAAGTTGGGAGTCACCTAACATAACGTTGCACTATGCACACGGCACATGGAGGAGGGGACTCTGCAAGTTGACTCTGTTGCAATTGAACACTAACTGGCAAGTGGCCGCTGACCCTACTGTGAACTAGCGCCCTGATTGTCAACTTTCTGCACCTAATATGGATTATTAGGCAACAATAAAGATCCCTGGGCAGCCATAAGCCCTGCAGGTGGCAAAGTGAGAATCATAACTGCAGCACGATTGCTGCCAGAGCAAGTAAGGTTGCAAAGGTTGACCGCCACCCTGAGATCGGAGTTAAAAGGACACGCAGCAAAAGGGAGCGCAACCAAAGAACAAAGTTGTCATTGAGCCGCCTGTGCACTGCAGTAACCTGTACAGAGAGTCAGAAAAGCAAGGCCAAGCAGCCGACGATGGATACTTTCACCAAGCCTGTCTCGACAGCCGAAACTGCTAGCACAAGGTCGCCTCATGCAGAGTCAGCACCCGCAAGGGGAGGCTATAGCATCCTTAAAGGAGTCTTTCGAAGCTAAAATTGATGCTATCATTATAGACGTTAACTTGCTGAGGCAAGACGTGAGGGCACTGGCCGAATGCACAGGTATACTGGAAAAGACAGTTGCAGAAAATACGAACCGGGCCGAGGGCGCCGAAGGCAACGCCCGGCGCAACAAAGTGCAAATCATTGGGCTCTCAGAAGGTGAAGAAGGTGGAATACATAGAGTCCATGCTACAGAAAGAAATTTGCCCTGGCACCCTCACACAAGGATTCACAGTGGAAAGAGCACACCGATCGTTGGCGAGAAAACCACCACCGGGAGCTCCACCGAGGCCAATAATAGCCCAGATACTGAACTATCTTGATAGAGAGTAGATCCTGGAGTACTTCCGCAAAGTGGGTACGATGCAACGAGCGTCAGCCACGATAATAGCTTATCCAGACTACACCCTCCAAGTGCAGAAGCTATATAGGGGCTAAAAAGAGATTGCAGGTGGCAAACCTAAAATACATGTTGTTATATCTGGCCAAATTGAAGGTGCTCCGTAAAGGGTATGCCATTTTCTTCGAGAACCCAGAAGAAGCGCACAAATGGATGGACACACAGAACTTGCCGACCGGAACGGAGGCGAGCCCGAGTTGTGATGAGTAGATGGCGCTATGAACTAGCACATTGTAAGAGCAAGAGTCTGCAACATGCAATGACAATAATGGTAATCTTTTCAAAAAGGAAGCTACTGAGGATGTGATATTTAATGCAGGAGCCCACAATGTGGTGCTTATTTAAGCGTTCACCCCACAGAAGCACCTACCCCCAAGACAGAGTTATTTATCAGGATACTAGAGGTTATGGATCCACCTAATGCCCCCACACACAAGGACATTTCCCTGAAGCAACGGCGAGAAGTGGGGATGCCTGAGCACAATGTATTGAGCTGGGCAACATTTGGGAGGGGGAGGGATAGGGGAGTTGGGGTAGTTAATGGGGTGTTAGCCTACGTATCCACGCCGTATATATTACATTTGGACTTGAACGCTGAGCCGTCGAAATGAATCAGAAATATCAAATGTGATGGGGGAACTTAAGCGTTATATCCTGGAATGTCAGAGTCCTTAACAGGTATATTAAATGGAATAGAATTATGACGTACTTAAGACGTCAGAAAATGTATATTGCACTACTACAGGAGACTCATCTCACGAAAGAAAGACAGGCTGCATTGGCTAAAAAGTGGAGAGGTAGCACGCTGGGCTCGCCATACTCTGCTTATGCCAGGGGAGTGTTAATATGGGTAGCACCGTCGGTTCCTACGAAGGTGCTTAAGACCGTCCAAAATTCAGAGGGCAGAATGTTTGGGTTGCGAGGTCGGGTGGATCATAGACACTTTTGCATTATTAATACATATGCACCAAACCAGGAAACGGCAGCTTACTTCCGCACGTTGTACCCATTAATAAGTCCGCACATAGATGGCACACTAATCTGGGGGGGGCAGAGATTTCAAATGTACGCTGAAGCCTATACTGGATAGGTCAGATCAGAAATATACACACCCGGCCCCGTCGGCCAGATTCCTATGTGCATTGTTGCAATCATTTCAGCATGTGGATATCTGGCAGACTCTGCACCCGCAGACTTGAGGCTATTCACATTACGCAGCCACCAGGACTTGTATACTAGGCTAGACTATATTTTCCCGGGCGAAGATATCATGCGAGAATTCACGGGGTGGAATATAAGGCACGAGTGCTGTCAGATCATATCCTTCTATTAGTTACTTGGCGGGTCGCCCCCTCTCCCCCCCTACTCCCCACGGGCATGTATTCCAAAATGGAGACTTCGTAGTGAATCCCTTCAAGATGAGGCGTTCCAGGAACATTTGAAAGCAGGAGTACTTCATGCATAAAACAGGAAGTGTTAAGTCAGCAGGCACGCTATGGGAGGCCTTCAAGGTGGTGATTAGAGGGATAGCAATTGCTAATCTGAACGGGTTCAGGCAACAATAGAAAATGATTTACGCAAGGCCGAAACTAAACTAGAAGCCATGCACGGTCAAAGCGACCACCCTAGCGGGTGCGCCCGGGAGATGGCGCCCTACAGCAGGAGTGTTTAGTCCACTGGGATAGGCTTGGGAAACTGAGTTATAGGAAATATATGGAACGTCAACACGCTGAGGGGGATAAACCAGGGCGCTTGTTAGCTTGGTTGTACAAAAGTGATACGGAGCAGAGAGTGATTCGAGCAACTGAGACAAGAGGCGGGGAGCTTTGCAAATTACAACAGAACATAAATAATTGTTTCTGTGAATGCTCTAAGTCATTGTACGAAGAGAGGTCAGATGTCCGAGAGTCGGAGATAGAGGAGGCCTTACAGCAGATTGATCTTACAAAATTAGACTCTAAAGACGCAGACATGTTAGAAACCCCCATAATGAAAGAAGAGTTGAAACATACCATAAGAGGGTTGCCGACGGTGAAGAGTGAAGATACTCAGCTTAGACTGAAATTGCGGAAATACTGGGAACTGAAAGGGGAAGTCACGTTGGGAGATATACTGAGAGAAGAGACCAAAGACCTTTAGAGAGACGCGTCGGAATCATGAATTGATGGGGGTCAATATATAACTCACGCCTCACTTCTACATGGGCTAAAGTTGAAATGGCCGGCAGCGGGGGGAGCTCTGGTCGAAGACCATACACTAGAAACACTATATGATATTCCTAAAGGGGGACACGCAGTATCAAGATTATATGAGACTTTGATGATAAAGCCTGATGGCCATTTGACAATGATTAAATAACGTTGGGAAGCAGACCTGGGGGAGCAGTTGTCAGATGGGGCTTGGAGTAAGATTATGGGGCATCACAAGAGTGTCCAGGAACGCAAAATTACAGTTGATCCATTTACAGAGCATATTTGACGCCAGCAAGAATTGCTAAATTTAGCACAACAACGACATAAACTTGTCCAAAATGTGACTTGGTCAATGCAGACCTGAAACATATGTTTTGGGGAAGGCACGTACGGGCCCAGTGACAAACTCCTGGCTAAGAGACCTTCAGAAATGCACACAGGCAGAAACGGTGGTATGGCAAGGGGCATCCTGAAAAGGCCAGGAAGAACAAAACATTAATCTGATGGCTTGGAAACACATGATACAGGAACTAGCATCCTCTGCACAGGACGAAACATAGACATAAACACATGCACCATCACAAATAACAACATGAAAGCTGGATGGAGGGTTCAAGCAGTTTAGCTCGGATTATGGAAGGATATAACTGGTGGAATAGGCTGGGGCAGAGGGGGAGTTAGGAATGTAGAATAGCTGAATAATGTGATGCGTCATCAGATAATGGTATTGAGTTGTATGTTATGGTGTGTTAAAATTAATAAAACCTGTTTTAAAAAAAAAGGGTGGTGTGATCCAGTTCTCTACCTATACATCATATGCGTATTCTCAGTAATACCATTTGAATATTCACAGTAACAATTTAAAACCAGCCTTTCATATTCGAGCTTGATTTCTTTTAGGCCATTATGATTAGGCCATGCATTGCCGGATGGGGGAAATTGTGTGCCAACCTCCACCGGCTACTTTAGAATGTCAAGATCTGATGTAGGGTAAAGTCTATCACCCATGTTTATGAAGGTCAATCAGCCCCTGAAGAAGTTCTACTGATTGATTCAGACTAAATAAGAACGAAGCATGTTGGGCAAGTAAAGGGATAACCAATCTTCAATAAGATCTACAGATTAATTGAAAGATTTGCCCACTTAGGGTGTTATAATGACACTGTGTATAGTTTAGCACATTTTTTGCACTTTAGTACTTTATAGTCTGGTTTTACCATTGTACGTTTTTTAAATTTAGGATTGTATTTTGCATTGTTTTATGTTTGTAATTGAACCTTCTGCTTGAGATGAATTCTCTGGGTGTGTATTGATCGAGCAAGTGTTTATTAAATATTCCTAGTCAATCGGTCTGTTTTTGAGTAGTCTACACTCTACCTACGTCAGCAGTCCAAGTTTTTTTATATACATATAGAGGCTATTAGTCTGTAGACATAATGCACATTAGGTGGAGTAGTGGTTTACTTTATTACAGTTAAGAATTATCTCTGGCACCTTTTTACACTTTGTTTTTACTCATCTACTTTAGAGTCAGTAAATTGTATCCATAGAATGTTTAAAAAGTCATACTATTAGAAGTGTAGTGTTTTATCTGAATTGTTTCTCTGTCAAACCTTAAATGACATTCCCTGAAGATTTGATGAACATAAAACCCGTTGGACCTACTTGGCACATTTTGTGTTCTTAGTCAGTTACATTAAATACATCAGAGTGATGTTTACTGGATTACTTACATTTTGACTGCTTGGTGTGTAATTTTAGGATTTGAATTTACTCAACGTTTTATTAATGTAAGGAATTATTTACACATATTTTCCATTTATTGGAAACATGTGGCAAGTGTGCAACACATGTCTACACCAGTCCGTCACTGCAGCCAGCCCCCTTATGCTGTTATAGTTCTAACTCCATAATAAATGTTTGAGTAGTATCGAATCCAGGTCAGAAACCTGGGAATTGCTCAATTTCAGTGCAGCAATCTAACTTACTAGTTGGCAATAAACGTCAACATATTATTAATGTCCAAGACCCAAAAGTGAGGAGTTTTATTCTGTGACATGGGAATCCACTTTCTACAATGTCAATTCAGGGTGCTTCATATAACATCCCTAAGGCAGAACGCCTATGTAGACAAATTGGGCGTGTATCTCTGCTTTATACAAAGTGATCAGTTTTGGAGTAGAATCTATCGATCCAGGAATCCTGTCATAAATTTTACATTATATGTGGAAAGACATATTTTAAATAAACCTTTACTTTTCCCCTTGGAAGGGCGTACAGGACCTGATTTGTTTTCTTTTGATTGATTTTAAATAACTGATATTGCCCCTTCTATGATTCATTTTCTATTGTGAAATGAGCTATTGATTTTTTTTTTACTATTTCACTGTATTTACCTCTGTTTTTAGTGTTAAAGGTTTATTTAACCAAAATAACACTATAATAAAAATTCAACAATTCATAGCAAATGGAACATGTATAGAATTATAATCAAAATTCTGGAAAATAATTGCTTGCACCATTATCACGTTAATGTGAGACTGATGCCAAGGGTGACATGTTCAAGATGCAAACTACTAGCCAGACCTAACCAGTCACTCTCCCACTCAGTACTATACATGCACACAACACACCTGTTCTTACTCACCAGGAGTCCATTCTCAGTGGGCGTCATCTAGTGCTGATTTAGAGGCCTGCTGATACAATTTCTGTTGGAAACATGATAACAGTTGAAGTTGATTAAATGGAATCATAATCACATACTCAAAAGGGCACATTATTCGTTTTTATTTAGTCCATACGGTGAGTGCAATATTTCTTCTCCTTTAAAATAAACACATAACAGAGAGTGGACCTCATTTCCAATGGGGCATAACGTTAATGGAAGGTGCAAACCCTACTCTAAGGATTTTACACCTTCCACTAACATTACCCTCATTATGCAATCATGAAACCTTTTATAGTGAGAGCCACTTGCCATGCTTACACAGGTGTACGTCGCCTTTTGCCATGCACTTTTTCACTCTGCCTTCCAACTGATGGGGAGCTGCCTAAGTGTATGTCAACACGTAACGGCTCTCTGCCGCCAAATTACATTATTCAGGAACATGAGCTCCAGGGTGTATGAATAAGTTATTTATCTTCACCTGCTTAGGGGCAGCAACCAAGATAAGTCTGGAACATCTACCCGTCAACACATTTGCTTTCCACAAATTCCATCTCTTGCCCATCTTCGCAATAGTGTCGGCTTGTGCCTAATAGCTAGATTGAAACAAAGTTAAATGGAAAGAAGATTTGATTGACAAAGTTTCAGTTGCTTTTTGTAGCCTGCATATATGTAAGAAACATATTTCAAAACACAATTTCCAACTTCCACAGTAGAACATACTAAACTGAACATATAGAACACTGCTCCCGTTACATACATTTAACAATCTAGCTGACAGAAGTTTTAAATGTAAACAAGAAACAAGTTCTAAACATGGTTAGGGAATGCCAACAGTACGAAAGTGCTAGATTAAGGTGGTCGATAGAAATGCTGGCTGTAGGGATACAGGAACCAAACCTGTGTCTTTTTCATATGATACCAGGCTAAATCTGTGTTTTTCTCATTTGCTGAATGCAGGGTAGCAATGAAATGGAAAGCAAATCGAGAAACAATATTATACATAACTGGATTAAAGGTATGACCAGTGCCTAAACTAAAAAGAATGAATGGTATACTATGATTAATGCTTAGAGTGCATTATGGATTTATATGTACATTCTAGAAAAGCTTGTTATTTTGACAATTAGGACATGTGTGTCTGAATCCTAAATCTGGGAGGATGGATCGATTTAGAGGGTTCTTTTCCCTGCCACCCTAAAACAAGGACGTTTTTGTTTTTTTAGATCTTGGCACTCGATTCCCTCAAGACTCCAACAGCAGATGAACTACTATATTATGGCTTGTTGAAAAAACAGAATTTGGTCTGTTTGTGAAAGTTAGTAGAAAAACTGAAAACCTCTAGTAAAATATAATGAGAATGCATGGACAGAAACATGCACTTTCATACTTTTTATTTTTTAACAACTATGTATATTTGGTTGAACACATAGATCAGCATTACAGCAATAAAATGTGCACGTTAAAAACGAAACAAAATTATTCGCAAAGTACATGGCATTGTGTCACCCTCCTTGCCTCCCTCATTCCCTCTCAACAGTCCAACCACCAATTGGCTCAAGGACCCTGCAGGAATAGTCTTGAAAGGTTGGGTTTGTATGTTAATGCAGGGAACTCTTGGTCATATTCCAGAAAGGGGGTCCAAATATCTGTAAATTGGTGTAAGAGTCCTTCTTTGGCTGCAGTGACTTTCTCAGCCACCAGGATATCCCATACCTTGAGCCACCAAAGAGTTAACAGACCTTCAGGGGACTTCCAACTGCTGGCTATCGTAATCCGTGCAGCCAGCAAGCGCTGTGTTATTAATTTAGCGCCCCCCCCAGATTTAGGGTAAACTTCTTTTACTGGGGCGCCCAAGAGAAGGACCTCCGGATTCGTTTGGGAGTCTATTGTGTGTAATGGCTTCCATTATGGAGACAATTTTATCCCAAAAAGAGTTGATAAGCGGACAGTCCCACCACATGTGAAAATATGACCCTTGTGTTCCACATTTCCGCCAATATGATGGCTCCAACATTGCTAGAAAATTGTGTATCTGTACTGGGGAGTAATACCAGCCGAATAAGAGTTTCAGGTCACATTCATTATTGGTTACACATCTGGAGGAAGAGTGGTTTTTAGTCCATATGTCCAGCTAGGATTGGTCCTCCAGTGGTTGACCCAGATTAGCTTCCCAGTGGCACATGTAAATAGGACGATCCACCAGCATGTCATTTCGTAGAAGTTTATATATCCTAGAAACACTTCCAGCATGAGTGCCCTCCTGAACAGTAAGCTCAATAGAGCTCAGATTACGTGTGGCCCTTTGTCTAACCAACGGCTATGTTATACAGTGGCGTAATTGTACGCTGTCAGGTCATTTGGTCGACAGAAAATTGGCCGACAGACAAATGGTCGACACAATTTGGTCGAAAGACAAATGGTCGAATTTTTTATTTTATTTATATATATATATTTTTCAGGTTTTCGACCAAATGACCGGTAACCTAATTGTACATATGAAAATCTGTCTGATTCAGAAAGCTCAAATACTATTTTACACTTTTCAAAAGTGCGTGGTTGGTTGTCTTCAAACAGCTGAGATCAAGTTTGTAGGCCCCCTTGCCTCCAATTTTTAAAAGCCTGTGGATGCATGCCAGGGGAAAAGGCTGGATTATAAAAGATTGTGGAGAAAGGGTCTGTGTCTCTTGCAATCTTTTTTGCCGTAATGCCCAATCCCAGGTCCTCAATGTAGCCCCAGCGGAGATAAGCAAATCATGCTACTGTTTCCGTTCCGTGCAGGGGGCGAAAGGCAAGAAACAAAGAGGGAGTGGGAGTCTAGCCTGTTCAATGTCAACCCACTTGGGTGGGGTGTTGGGAGACATCCATGTCAAAAGATGTGAGATCTGCGGTGCTGCATAGTACTTGTGGAGGCCTGTAACCTCAAGCCACCCTAATCGGGCACCCTTCATCATCACCCTCTTGGGAACTTTAGCCTTCCTACCCCACCAGATAAACCATAACATTTTGCATTGAAGGAGATCAAGGAATTTCTGCGGGATTTCCACTGGTAAAAATGTACAAAGACGGAGAAATATGGGGAGCAGGTTCATTTTGACAGCAGTGGTCCATCCCATCAAAGTCACCCATCTCTCCAGGTCTGTCTCCAATACTTTAAAAAGAGGTGAAAATTGGCCCTAAATAGTTCTAGTGGAGAAGCAATAATGTGGACCCCCAAATATTCTGTTAATTTGATCCCATCTGAATGGGCAGGAGGATTGCAGAGAAAAAACTTCATCGGCAGACAGTCTGAGCCCCAATGCTACCGACTTGCCATAGTTTATTCAAAACCAGCCGCCTCTCCAAAGGATTTTCATTCCTGAAGGGCATAAGGAAGGGAAGATTGGATGTTGGTCAGTGTGTTTAAAACATCATCGGCATAAGGAGATACTTTGTCTTGAGAGTCCTGTATTTTGACTCCTTCAATAGAGGGATTATTTCGTATCGGTTGAGCGAGGGGCTCCATAATCAGGGCAAATAATAAAGGGGAAAGAAGGCAACCCTGACGTGTCCCACGTGTGAGGGGGATAGGAGGTGTATGTTCCCGATTTACCCGCAATGAGGTGTTAGGCGAAACATAGTTGGCCAGAATAATCTTTCTGAAGAAAGGGCCAAATTGAAAAGCCTCCAAGGTTTGTTTCATGAAGGACCAGTCTACCTTGTCAAATGCTTTAGTGGCATCCAGCGCCAACAGTGCTAGTTTCCGGTGTTCAGATGTTACAGTTTATATCAGAGTCAGGCCCCACCGAATGTTGTCCCCTGTTTTCCTCCCAAGAACAAATCCAGTTTGGTCTGAATCTATTAGTACAGGGAGTATTGGAGCTAGACGATTGGCCAAGAGTTTAGAGAAGATGTTCGCATCAATGTTTAAAAGGGAGTTATGCCTGTAAGAGGCATACTCCTTAGGGTCTTCATTGGGTTTTAGCAGCTGTATAGTTGTGGAGGACTGCATGGAGGGAGTTGAAGATCCCATCTCCCTGAAGGAGTTAAAAAGTGCTGTCAGCTGGGCCAAAAGTTGGGCTTTAATGACTTTATAAAATGTTTTTGAGAATCTGTCCGGGCCTGGGGCTCTAGTTTCCAGAAATCTAATAACTGCATCTATATCCTCCATCTGAACTGGGAAGTTTAAGGCTGTGCTTTCTTCTGAAGAAAGATGTGGTAAGGCGGCTTCCCTGATGCCGACATAGTTTCAATGAAGTGGGTGTCTGCTAATTGCATTTTTGCCTGTTCCCCATACTGTATTGCCCCCTGTTGGTCACGCAAATCAATAATCATGGTACGCCTTTTACTTTGATTATGATTTTATTAGTTTTGGCCAGTTTCCTTGCCAGGAAGTGGTTGGCCTTATTACTCTTAGCATAGTATCCTTGCTTAGTTACCAAAAGAGAATGCACCGTTTCTTCCGCTTAAAGGGCCTCTAACTTGTTCCTGGCAATTTGTAGACATCGATGGAGTTTCGGAGACCACCCTTTTTTAAAATATTGCCCCTCAATCTCTAATATTTCCTGCTCCAGCTGGGAACAGGCCTGTCGTTTACATTTATAGTACGCTGCTGTGTGGGCTATTAGATCCCCCCCTTAATCACTGCCTTCATGGCATCTCACGTGGTTGCTGTCGACGTGAGTTCTGCAGGGTTCTCTTGGAAATAATTCTGTATGGCTTTAGCATTTGCGTCTCTAATGGCTATATCGTTTAAAACTGGGTCATATAAACACCACTGGGGCTTAGAAGCTGGGTTAGGGTCACAAACCCTGACAGTTAAAAGGACCAGAGTGTGATCAGATAATACACTAGGGCCGATGGACACCCCATCAATAAATGACATAAACTGGGGGTGTTAGGCAGAAACCTGTGCAGTTCCCTTGGGGACCACTGCAAAAGATTTAGGACTACAGGTGTTGGCAGTAAACCCACTTGGTAGCAGTCTGTACCACCCAGATTTACCTGGTAGCTGTGGCTGAGCAGTCAGACTTCCCTCAAGAAG
Source organism: Ambystoma mexicanum (assembly GCF_040938575.1). Lineage (NCBI taxonomy): Eukaryota > Metazoa > Chordata > Amphibia > Caudata > Ambystomatidae > Ambystoma > Ambystoma mexicanum. The sequence continues at coordinate 1,110,568,341 of NC_090921.1, read as the reverse complement.
AGTTAGGCAGTATGCAAAGTATACACAATAGGCACTCAGATACAATAGCACAAGCAAACACTGACCAGACCTTTGGTATCAAGGTATATAATTATTTATTTAAAGACACACCTATTGAAACACTCCAGCACTATTATTGTAAATCACTCTAAACACAATTACTATTATTATATATACACTCCTTATTCCTTATCAGACAAGTCTTAGTTAACACCACTTATTTCCAGACAGAGGTGAGCGCTTAACTATAGATGGCACTCCAATAAATTAACGAAAAAGGCAGAATGTAGGAAAATACACCACACTAATACTTAGGAACTCTTAAGCAAGGAAGGAAAGTCAAAAGTTACTTGTGAGCCAAAGTCCATCAGTCGGGCCCACTCTTGGAGAGAGCAGGGCACAAATGCACCCAAGATCACACAATGACAACAGGCTTAAAAAGTCTTGCAGGGAGTTCAGAAAGGTTTTAGTTAGGTTTCAGAAAAGTTTAGCCAGGGTGTCCCAGGCTAACCCAGGGTCGAAAGCCGGGGGCTAAATCCACCCCGTACAGTCGGTTGCAAAGGAAACCAGGCGGGACACGGTATCTTATGTGGAAAGAATCCTCCAGCGGGGGCAGTTGTTCCGGCAGCGGTTGCAAGTCGCAGCGTCGTCCAGAGGAAGAGAGGATCTCGATGTGGAGGAAAGATGAAGGTCGTTGCACTGCCAGGGAAGAAACCAGCCGCGGAGTTTTCCGGTTAAAGGTACTACCCTTTTGATTCGCGGTAGTGGTAAAACGTGGTATCCCGGTTGCCGGGTGCTTGGCACAGGCAAGGCTGCCACGAGATGCTCCAGGAAGCGAAAAAGGAAGCAGACTGGTTATCCCCACCAGTTGAAGGAAGAAGACTTTGCAGGCTGGAGATCTCCTCTGTCGTTGGGAGAAGTGGTGAGACGGTTCAGCAGGGCTCCACTGATGGTGTCGTCCTAGCAGGTCGGCTCAGCTTCTCCCTCGTCGGATTCTTAGGTCCTGTGATGACTTCTAAAGTTCCAGTTCCCAAAGCCCTGCTTTTATGCAGAAAACCCCCATTCACTCAGCCTAGCTGTCACTCAAAAATGCTAAGTGGTGAGCCGGCCAGCTCACCACTTGGGCCAATCAGGGCGGAGTGCGACTTGAGTTGCCTAGGCAACTCAGTCCAGGGTGCCTAAATCCCCCTCCACTCCTCCTAAGTACCCCAGACAGAGTGGCACCACTTTGGAGGGCTTCTGTGGAGAAGCCCGCCAAAAAGTGGAACAAAGAGCTCAACTTGGGTTGGAGTCACAGAAGCGAACACAAACGCCATTTTAGAACCGAGTTCTGGCAAAAAATACCAACCGGAGAATTAATATTAAATAAATAAACCGGCGGTATGTTCGAGGCTATAGGAATTAAATAATTAAAGTTGGTAGCCTCGAACAATGGGAAATCCCATAGGGATATATTCGCGGTCGAATATAAAAAGTAGTATCCACTGCCACCAGCCAAAACTCAATCAGGCGGGACGGAGACGTGCCCCCTCGACTAACAGACCCCGGGGCAATCGAATTGCCCCAGCCGGTACATCCACAATATGATGGTTTGTACTGGTTCTGTTCAGAATTTGAGACTAGTAAAGTCAATTGTGACTTTACATGCCCTGGGAGACAGTATTCAGTCCTGGGATATGGAGTCTATACTGGGGGGTCACTATGACACCCCTGTGTTACTGCACTGAGGGTGCTGTGTAACACACATCACAAAAACACATGAAGCCCTATGGAGTAAAAGACCCCATAGCCCATTAAACACATCTAGAATCAAAGAGACAGACTGAAATCATGTCCAAGAGAGAGGGTAAACGAGTCTCACTCTTGGCAGGAGAAAGAAATAAACCCCAAAAATCCAGCAAAGCTTCTGGGGGACTCACTAGGTTAGGAAATTCAGCCTAAACAGAGAATTCTCCCTAACACTCGCCCCCTCCAGACTAAGGGACAGGAGGATTTAATCCACTCCTGGATGAACCTCATACCTCTAGTCGATGACATACATCCTAGAGAGTCCATCAGCATTTTGATGGTGACACCCTGACCTGTGCTCAATGGTGAAATCAAACCCTTGAAGGCAGATTGACCATCTCAATAGTTTTGGATTTTCCCCTTTCATTTGCATCAACCATCTCAAGGTTTGGTGGTCAGTCTGAATGACAAAAGTAGAACCATACAAGTATGGCCTAAACTTCTTCAGTGCCCACACAATAGCAAAGCATTCTCTTTCGATTGTTGCCCACCTTGTCTCAGGATCCTTCAGTTTACGGCTGATGAAGTAAATGGGGTGCTCCCTACCCTTCTCATCCAGTTGGCTAAGGACTGCACCTATACCTACATTGGAAGCATCAGTCTGTACAATGAAAGTTTGGTGGTAGTCAGGAGCTCTTCGTACTGGTGCTTGGCACAGAGCTTTCTTCAGGTTTTCAAATGCCTGATTGCACTCCTCATTCCATTTTACCTTTTTGGGGAATTTTGGAGAGGAGATTACATTCAATGGAGAAGCTATGGTCCAATAGTTCTCTATGATTTTCCTGTTATACCCAGTGAGGCCTAGGAAGGCTCTCACCTGGGTTTGAGTAGTAGGTGTTGTCCAATTCTGCACAGCTTCAATCCTGCTGAGCAGAGGCCTTATTTCTCCACCTCCTACCTCATGCCCAAAGTAGACCACTTTACTCTGGCCAATTTGGCATTTACTTGCTTATATGGTCAGATGGGCCTGCTCAAGAGCCTGGAAAACATGTCCCAGGTGGTTCACATGTTCCTCCCAGGAGTGGCTGAAGACTGCAATGTCATCCAAGTATGCCATGCAGAAGTCCTCCATCCCAGCTAGAACTTGGTTTACCATCCTTTGAAATGTAGCAGGTGCACTCTTCAGTCCAAAAGGCATAACCTTGAATTGGTATAAGCCAACTGGGGTAGAAAATGCAGTTTTCTCCTTGGCATGGTCTGTCAAGGCTATTTGCCAATAGCCTGACGTAAGGTCAAATGTGCTGAGGTACTTGGCTGTGCCAAGCCTATCCACCAACTCATCTGTCCTTGGCAAAGGGTGGGCATCAGTCTTGGTGACTGCATTAAGAGCTCTATAGTCCACACAGAATCTCAACTCTTTGGATCCTGCCTTTGGTACTAACTCAACTGGGCTAGACCACCATGGACTAGTAGAGGGCTCTATTACCCCGAGATCAAGCATCTTCTTGACCTCACCTTTGATGTGGGTTCTGACATGTTCTGACATTCTGTACCCTCTGCTTTTGACTGGCAGACAGTCACCAGTGAGAATATCATGCTGGCCCCAAGGGGTCAAGCTTGGTGAAAGTGAGAACAGGGAGGCAAACTGATTTAACATAGATTTGCACTCCTCTTGTTGCTCAGGTGTCAGATCTGAAGAGAGATTAACTCCTTCAACCTTTTCGTCCAAAGGTAAGCCTCTAAGGAGGTCAGGTAGAGCTTCACTCTCCTCCTCCTCTTCCGATGAAGCTAGAAGCAAGGTTCCTACTTCAGGTCTAGAGACATAGGCTTTTTACGGCGGTTGGTGTGGAAGACTCTGGGAGCTTCCCTGGGTTTGCCCAGATCCACCAGATAGTTGACCTCTCCAAGTTTTCCCACAACCTTGAAGGGTCCCATCCATTTGTCTTGCAAGGCCCTCTGCCTTGCTGGGAGCATAACGAGAACTAGCTGGTCTTGCGTGAACTCAACCATGTTAGCCTTCTGATCATGCCAATGCTTGACCAGAGCTTGTCCAGCTTTCAAGTTGTCACTTGCTTCTGCCATCATGTGGGACATTCTCCGTCGGAGACCTATCACATAGTCAGTCACTCTGACTGGCTTGGGGGAAGGAGCACTCTCCAAACCCTCCTTGATCAGGGCCAATGGACCTCTGACCGGATGGCCATAAAGAAGCTCAAAGGGAGAATAACCTACTCCCTCCTGAGGGACTTCTCTATAAGCAAAGAGAAGGCATGGCAGTAGAAGGTCCCACTTTCGTTTAAGGGGTTCCTCTAAAGCACCTATCATGCTCTTCATGGTTCTGTTAAACCTTTCTACCAACCCATTAGTCTGAGGGTGGTATGCTGTTGAGAACTTGTAAGTACCTCCGCAGGTTTTCCACATGGCTTTCATGTAGTGGGACATAAGATTTGAACCCCTGTCAGAGATTACTTCCTTAGGAAACCCAACCCTGGTAAAAATACCAAGGAGGGCCTTAGCCACAGCCGGAGCTGTAACAGTCCTCATAGGAATTGCTTCAGGGTACCTAGTAGCATGGATAAACCTACAACAAGGATAAACCTGTTGCCTGAGGAGGTTGGGGGATCAAGGGGACCAACAATGTCAATCCCTACCCTCTCAAATGAGACTCCCACAACTGGGAGAGGCACTAAAGGTGCCACATTCTTGGAACCAACCTTACCAGAAGTCTGGCAGGTATGGCAGCTCTTACACTACTTATCTACTTCAGCCCCCATCTTTGGCCAATAAAAGTAGAGATAGAGCCTTTCCTTGGTCTTCTTGAAACTCAAGTGACCAGCCAAAGATGTCTCATGGGCTAGTTGTGAGAACTGTTGTCTGTTTTCTTGGGGTACTACAAGGCGCTTGTAGCCTCCAGGTTCAGACTCAGTTGGTTCACTGTAGAAGAGGCCATCTTCCCAGTGTAACCTGTACTTCCCAGGCTCTTGCCCATCAGCCTGAGAAGTGGCCTGGTGGCGGAGACCTTCCAGAGTTGGACATTCTCTTTGGCCCTTACGGAAAGCTGATCTGCTGGGTCCACCTTCTGCCAGTAAAGACTGCAGCTCAGGATGGTCCTCAGGGTCTAGGTCTCCAATAAGGTCTTGGCCTCCCACTAGCTCTTCTTCAGAGTCTAGTTCAACCACACAGGGTTCAACCACCCTCTCGGCCTCAGCTGGAGGGGGAGTTACTGGTGTAACTTTGGACATCCTAGGGGAAGTCCTTGTTGGAAGCACTGGAGTGCTTGCTGCTGGCTTTTTCCTTGGAGTTTTGGGTTGCCCCTTAGCTCCTGATCTGGTTGAGACTGCAGTAGTTTGCTCCAGTGGAGGAGGAGTGATATCTTTCTTCATCATCTCCTGAGAAGAACCTCTCAAGGTTTTCTCTCTTGCAGGTTTAGTGAGCTCCTGTAACCTTTTACTAGGAGGTCTGGGGGTATGTGACACAACTCCAAGAGCTTTCAGGTCATTACCCAACAGAACCCTTCCTGGCACCTCGCATTGTACACTGACAGGTATCTTTACAGTCATATCATTGCACTGGATGAGAACTGGTAACTGGGGACACATCTGCACAGGCCCTCCAGCTAACTTGGTGAGGCATTTGGGTGCCTTAGCAACATCCTCTGCCTTGAAAAATAATTCATCCACCACACTTATGCTGGCCCCAGTGTCCCTAATGGCAGGAGTCTCCTGACCATTCACTTGGACACTGTTCTTATAATACTCTTTAATATTATCTGGGATAGAATTATATACATCTAAATTCTGTTGTTCCCACAACCCCAGAGAGACTAAAGAAACACTGGCTGAGACTCCCATGGGTTCATCAGCCAGCAGTAGAAAGTTTCCACTTGCCATTGGGACTTCCTCTTCTTGAGCGAAGGCTAAGGAGGCAAGTTGGATCCCTGAAGGTTTACCCTTACATCTGGGATCTCCTTTCACATGGTCAGTGGCCTTACAAACATAACAAGAGCCAAAGGCTCTCTGGAATGGAGGCTTGTTCTGACCTCCTTCTGGTCTGGGACCAGAAGGTACACTAGCCTGATTCGGTTTCCCTGGTGGCTTACCCTTATGGTTTTGTTTGGGGCCCTCTTTGGAATTTGCAGTATTGGAATTCTCTTTGGAGTCCTTTTTAGGCTGTCTCCCCTCATCCTTTTTCTGAGTTACCCCAGAATCCTTGTGAGTGGCCCGGTTGGCAACCCACAAGTCAGCAGCCTTAGCTAGTTTTCGGGAATCTAATTCCTTTGAATCAGCCAAGTGCTGTCTGAGCTCAGGAGAGCAGGCATCATAAATTGACTCCAACATAAACAAATGTCTCATACCTTCATAAGTGTTCACTTTGTAACCCTTAATCCATCCCTCTAAGTGTTTCAACCCTTCACTCACCCAGGTAGCCCAAGGGGTACCATCATGCTTTTTGAGGGTTCTAAACCTCTTAAGATACTGGGAAGGGGTCTTCCCAATTCTAGCTATCAAAGCTAGTTTCACACATTCGTAATCCTTCTTATCCTCCTCCCCCATTTCCATTACCACATCAGTTGCAATAGGGGGAAGCCTAGAGAACAACCAGGTCAGTAAGTAATTTCCTGTGATGTTCTGGAGCCCATGATTATATTCAAACAGAGACAACCAATCCAACACATCCAATTTAGGCTCATACATACCATCAATTCCTTAGGCATCCGGGGTCTTTTAGGACTGGAACTTCTAGAGGAGTCAGAGAGAGAAGCATTGTCTACAGATAATTTCTTCATTTCTAGCTCATGCTTGAGCTCCATTTCCCTTAGCCTGAGTTCTTGATTCAGTTCCTGGTGTCTTTGTTCAGCCTGAGTATTCAGTCTCTTGAATTCTAACTCAAGTTTCATTTTTTCTAGCTCAAGATATTGAGGACTAAGTGTGGGACCTGGTAAAGGTCCAGTAGGTACAGCTGGCAGAGCAGACAGAGGCATAGGGGGGACAGTCACAGCAGCCTCACCCTCCTCTTCTGACTCTTCCTCAAGATTATCAACGTTTTGATCAACATCAATCTCTATACTGTTATTTACTGTTTCTGGCATGGTAGGGTCCTCTGAACCATCATCTAGACTTTGGCTAGCTAACAACCTTTCTATCAATTCCATTTTCTTGCCTTTAGTCAGGAGATTCTTATGCTTACAGAGAACTCTTAAACAATCAGCAGTTTTTGTAGCAAGGGACTCTTGACTATAATTTTCCATAGTTGACATGTTAGAAATATTACTTTTTCAGTGCTAAACTTTGTTGTTAGTTGCACTAAGGTCTCTTAAAGCACTCTAAAATGTATACTCAATACAAATCCCACCGCTGTACACCAGTGTTAGGCAGAAACCTGTGCAGTTCCCTTGGGGACCACTGCAAAAGATTTAGGACTACAGGTGTTGGCAGTAAACCCACTTGGTAGCAGTCTGTACCACCCAGAATTACCTGGTAGCTGTGGCTGAGCAGTCAGACTTCCCTCAAGAAGAGTTAGGTAGTATGCAAAGTATACACAATAGGCACTCAGATACAATAGCTCAAGCAAACACTGACCAGAGCTTTGGTATCAAGGTATATCATTATTTATTTTAAAACACACTTATTGAAACACTCCAGCACTATTATTGTAAATCACTCTAAACACAATTACTATTATTATCTAACACCACTTATTTCCAGACAGAGGTGAGCGCTTAACTATAGATGGCACTCCAATAAGTTAACGAAAAAGGGAGGGGAAAAAGGCAGAATGTAGGAAAATACACCACACTAATACTTAGCAACTCTTAAGCAAGGCAGGAAAGTCAAAAGTTACTTGTGAGCCAAAGTCCATCAGTCGGGCCCACTCTTGGAGAGAGCAGGGCACAAATGCACCCAAGATCACACAATGACAACAGGCTTAAAAAGTCTTGCAGGGAGTTCAGAAAGGTTTTAGTTAGGTTTCAGAAAAGTTTAGCCAGGGTGTCCCAGGCTAACCCATGGTCGAAAGCCGGGGCTAAATCTTCCCCGTACAGTCTGTTGCAAGGGAAGCCAGGCAGAACACGGTACCTTATGTGGAAAGAATCCTCCAGCGGGGGCAGTTGTTCCTGGCAGCGGTTGCAAGTCACGGCGTCGTCCAGAGGAAGAGAGGATCTCGACGTGGAGGAAAGATGAAGGTCGTTGCACTGCTAGGGAAGAAACTAGCCGCAGAGTTTTCCGGTTAAAGGTACTACCCTTTTGATTTGCGGTAGTGGTAAAACGTGGTATCCCAGTTGCCGGGGAGCTTGGCACAGGCAAGGCGGCCATGAGATGCTCCAGGAAGCAAAAAAGGAAGCAGACTGGTTATCCCCACCAGTCGAAGGAAGAAGACTCTGGGCTGGAGATCTCCTCTGTCGTTGGGAAAAGTGGTGAGACAGTTCAGCAGGGCTCCACCGGTGGTGTCGTCGTAGCAGGTCGGCTCAGCTTCTCCCTCGTCGGATTCTTAGGTCCTGTGGCGACTTCTAAAGTTCCAGTCCCCAAAGCCCTGCTTTTATGCAGAAAACCCCCATTCTCTCAGCTTAGCTGTCACTCAAACATGCTAAGTGGTGAGCCGGCCGGCTCACCACTTGGGCCAGTCAGGGTGGAGTGCGACTTGAGTTACCTAGGCAACTCAGTCTAGGGTGCCTAAATCCCCCTCCACCCCTCCTAAGTACCCCAGACAGAGTGGCACCACTTTGGAGGGCTTCTGTGGAGAAGCCTGCCAAAAAGTGGAACAAAGAGCTCAACTTGGGTTGGAGTCACAGAAGCGAACACAAACGCCATTTTAGAACCGAGTTCTGGCAAAAAATACCAACCAGAGAATTAATATTAAATAAATAAACCGACGGTATGTTCGAGGCTATAGGAATTAAATAATTAAAGTTGGTAGCCTCGAACAATGGGAAATCCCATAGGGATATATTCGCGGTCGGATATAAAAAGTAGTATCCACTGCCACCAGCCAAAACTCGATCAGGGGGACAGAGACATGCCCCCTCGACTAACAGACCCTGGGGCAATCGAATTGCCCCGGCCAGTACGTCCACAATATGATGGTTTGTACTGGTTCTGTTCAGAATTTGAGACTAGTAAGTCAATGGTGACTTTACATGCCCTGGGAGACAGTAGTCAGTCCCGGGGTATGGAGTCTATACTGGAGGGTCACTATGACACCCCTGTTTTACTGCACTGAGGGTGCTGTGTAACACACATCACAAAAACACATGAAGCCCTATGGAGTAAAAGGCCCCATAGCCCATTAAACACATCTAGAATCAAAGAGACACACTCAAATCATGTCCAAGAGTGAGGGTAGAAGAGTCTCACTCTTGGCAGGAGAAAAAAATAAACCCCAAAAATCCAGCAAAGCTGCTGGGGGACTCACTAGGTTAGGAAATTCAGCCTAAACAGAGAATTCCCCCTAACAGGGGGACGCTAGAAGCAGGTCTATACGAGAAGAGGAGCGATGGGCATGGGGAAAAGAAAGTAAAGACCCGTTCTCCAGGGTGTAGTACCCTCCAGGTGTCGACCACCCCCAGCGATTTAAAGAAATGGAGTATACCCAGCACAATCTTAAAATCTTTCAATGGGGGTCATGCGTTTTGTCTAATGTTGGATCAGGGACCCTGTTAAAGTCACCCCCAATGAGCACCTGTCCCTCAAGAAAGGGGAGAATTGTAGCTTTCAGGTGTTTGAAGAATTGTTGTTGACCTTCGTTGTGGGTACAGATCGAAACCAGAGGGTACAGTTCCCCAAAAACATACCTTTGACACCGACATACCGCCCCTCCGGATCATGTATAATGTCCAGTTCCCTGAATGGAGTGTCTTTCGCCAGCAGAATAGCCATCCCACCAGTCTTTGAGCCGCTGGAAACCAAAAATTGTGTTGGAAAGTCTTTTATTCGAAGGCAAGCGAAGTCCGGGGGGAGTATATGAGTTTCCTGCAGGAATATCATTGTGCCATTCAGGCCTTTTAATCGTCGCAGGATTGACTTGCATTTTGCTGGAGAGTTTAATCCATTCACATTGAATGACACAAATTCCAGTTTCTGATGGGGTAAGAGGGTCAAGCTCGAGTCAGCGTCTCCCGCGGAGGGAGGAGGAACCAGATGAGTTTCCTTTGCCATTGAAGTTCCTGAAGATCATGATACCATGTGGCAACCATAGTTTTAATTGAACAAGCAAACCAAAAACCAGCAATTCAAAAATGTACTGAAAAACACAGGGCATTTTGCCCCTTCAGCCTCCAAGTGACATCTCACTCACGGCCGGGCATGGGCCGCATGGAGCCCATAATGAAAACTATATCTTGCAACGCTTCCATTTTATTTGTAATTTAAATTTCCACCTTCTGCGGGATACATGCTTCATGGGCGTCTCCGGTAAATCCGGTGTGTAGAGGAGATTTCCCTGGTCTACCGCCTTTGATGACCTTTGCCTATATGATACATCTTGATTTGGAGACCTCATCACTGCCAGGTTTGTGGAAGTCCGGTAGAAAGTCGCCATTGCCATTTTTCTTGCAGACAGGAGTTGCGATGATTTCCTCAGCATCTTCCAGCATGCTGATAGTGCGGCCTGTCCACTTGAACGTGAACTGCAGTGTGGAGGGGAACAACCAACAATACTGATTTTTTTTTTTTTGCTCTTGCAGGGATAACATCAAGTGTCGGAGAGATATTTGTTTCTGGATTGTTATAGTTGACAGGTCTTGAAAGATTCTTAACACTGTGCCCTGATAGGTTCAGCTCACCTTGTGTGCGCCATGTCAAAGGCTCGTCTTGCTCCCCACGATACCAGTGTTCATTCAGCTCCCTCACACCGTCTCAGGCATTCGAGGCACTCGGACACAAATAATACACAAGGCCAGAACTGGGGTGAAAAGCGAGGTAATGCTAACACACACCAGTGCTTGGGAGGGCTGCATTCGGCTCCGCCCCTCCCAGGCCTGGCTCATCCTTATGTACAATGCAGAAGCTACATATTATTCTCCACCCATTAACACCACGTATGATAACAAACCAAATCATTTTGGCGAACAGGGGGAAAGAAAATACATTTCGTAAAAGCAGACTGTCTCTGCATGGCAGCCTCTAGCAGCCTTGGGACTTCAGCCAACAGCATCAGAACTGTGTACTTCTCAGGTGAGGGCTGTTCATACCCATCTCTGAGGCCAGAGGGCATTCCACAGATCAGCTATGCTGTGTGACATCACTTGGCACGGATGTTCAGATGTTAGGCCAGTTCTTAGGCAAGTCTTTAGGCCAGTCCATTTGTATCTGATGAAACTCAAAGAAACCAAGAGAGAGTGCAGAATCAGAAATGTAACATGTAACATGACCTGCCGACATAATCTCCTGTTGGTAGTAAAGAAATGAACCAGAGTGATTACATCAGGTGGGGTGTTTGATGACAGGCCCATATATTGCGTAACCTGAGTGCATGGTCCAGGAGGAGCAGCGACTTATCCAGCGGAGGCAAACGAGTGTGAAAGAAATCTCCTATGTAGTTGTTCAAGGCTTGGTCCGAAATTGAGGTGGGCACTCCCCTGATTCATAGATTATTCCTACATGCCCTATTTTCCATATCTTCTTGTTTGGTTTCCATGGTTTTGCTTTTCTTTTCCAGCAATTGAATCCTGTGTTGTGGGTCAGCCATCGTGGATGTTTGATCTAATACTTGACCCTGTGTTTCCCCCAGTCTTTGTTCCACTTCTAAAATCCTTTGGTCCAGACGGTCCAACTTAGTTGAAATTTCGAACATACAGTTAGGGGATTCGGTTTTGATATCAAGGACGAAAGCCTGAATGTCATTCTTGGTGGCCAATTGACCCACAGGGCAGTCTGGAGATTGAGGTAACTATTTCACCGCTTCTGCTTGTTTCTCCTTGTCTGAAGGTAGCAACATTGTGGATATATCTGCGTTGTTTTGAGTTTTTGATTGCGTTGACATGATGGCTCGCTGATCAGGCTCTTCGCCTACAGTTAGGGCTGTATTAGTTGGATCAGGTGAAAAGCGTGATTACTTCACATGCCAATAGGACAATGGGATTAGCTCACCAGAAAGATATAGCAGAACAGGTAGGTAAACCAGTTAGATATTCTGACCACTTGGCACCCACTGTGCGCCTCCATGCAACCGAGTCAGGTAATATACTTAAAAGGCTTTGTGTTCACCAGGTTGCTTAACGCTGTGCTACCTGGCCCCTCGGAGATCACCGTCTCCTGCGCCGCATACTGATAGTTTGCCTTTCTTATCTGGAATGCCACTGCCCCCCGCGTTCAGTAGCGAGCCGGAGATTAGATCTGCTGATGCCTCATACAGCACTGCTGTCCCTCACCACCATCCCCCTTGCATGCTGTTCTTTCCGTGAGGAGCGGTCACTTATGTTTGCCGCCTCTGACGAAACCTCTGCTTTCACTTCTCACAACGGCTTCCAATCCTTAACGAGGTAGTCGAGGTGAACGATCCTCCGGCTCCGCAGCTAATGATCTAGAATGAGCAGCGTGTGGCCGGTGGGTGGGCAGCTGGCAACGTACTTCAATCATAGGACAGCGCCATCTTGGATCACACTGCAGCCTCAGCGGTGTTGTATTCATCCAACTGCAGCATAGCTCCGGGGCTGAGTTAAGCAACGCTTTGTCAACCACACATTCCTTATAGCTTGGCAGCCACAGTTCTGCATTCACAAGTCGTGAAAAGAAGAATAGAAGCGTTAGCTTATGCTTCAAGCCTGGACTTCATGCGGATGCCCTCAACAAAGCGTCTGCATAGCCGGCGCTGCTTGCCATACCCCCCCCCCCGTATTTTCATACTTTTAATTCCAAAATATAATTGATAATTGCGTGTGATATATTGACTGTGTTGCAAATTATTGATGTTATACTGGGCCATACATTACATTACACACTAGCCTTAGCTATAGTGCAAATACCCATGGGCATTGTCACATGGACCTGGAGACATCACTGCCTTACCCTTAGTGCCAGCTGTATTCCCAGACCATGTCACCCCACTCATTTTGGAGAGGCTAGCACCCAGAAACTGACAGATGAAAATCCTGGGCAGGGTCCATTAGAGTGAATCTCTGGATTTAGGTGGGCAGATACTACTGAGGAATCACGCCCAGGTCAATGAAGCCAGAGAGAATATTGGTTGGGATGTTGCAAGTCGAAATTGTGTGGTCCTGGCTGGTAAACCAGTAAACCACATGCAAGAGGTCTATGTCTCCCATAATCGCTCTCTTTTCCACATGAAAAACCCCAAATATAATAATGCAGTTGCAGTTCAGGGTGAGGAAGATGGTGGGGAAGAGCTGAGAGCTCCATAGAGGTGCTTTTCACCCTCGAGGCCAGCCTGGGAAATGTGCCCCCCTTGGCAATAAAATAGAAGAAAGTGCACCCCTTCCTCTTAAGAACAATGGGCCTCATTACATGGTAGGCGGTAACCATGGCGCTATTAGCGCCATGGTTGCCGCCGGTATTTTACTGTGTCCGCCTTGGTGGATGGCGGAATTACCGCCCTACTCCAAGGTGAGCGAGGCCGGTAATTCCCCATTCACCAAGGCACTTCCCCATTCCCATTTTTACCCCCATAGGGCATAATGGGAATGGGGAAGGAGCTAATTACGGTAGCGCAAATTGCGGTACCGTAATTAGCACCGAGGTCCCTTTGCAGCACCCTACTTTAACGGCTGGTGAAACCAACCGTTAAGGTCGGGTCCCAAAAAGGGAACTCGTAGTAAGGCGGTAAGGGTTTACCGGTGCCCTTACCGGTACCGGTAAACCCTTACCGCCTAACGTGTAATGAGGCCCAATGACGGGAAAACAACATTCCAGCATCTCCCTCTTTATCCAAAGTTTTTATGTTACGGGCTGACCTGCCGAAGACAGGAGGGAGACGAAATCAACTTTGGGGGTAGAGGGCCTTGCAGCAGAAAAGGAGGGAGATTAACAGCTGCCACCCAGCCAGCAGAGAGAACATTATGGCGTTATTACTCTGTTCCAAGGGCTAGAACTGGGGGCAACAGCCCGGCAGCCCACGTTATAGGCCCGAGTGAATCTGTAACGGGGTGATAATGCCATTTAAACAAAATAAAAAAATGAGATTTTCATTAATTGACCACGAGGCCATGGTGATAGAAGGCAGGGCTCTATATGCAGCCCCTCTTCCATTACCATGGTGGCCAGCGAGAGGTGGTGAGGCGGTGGCGGGTGCTGCCACCGCAACACTCAGGTAAGTGTGGCAGGAAGGGGGGTTGGAAAATAGGGTGGGGGGAGAAACGTGAGGGAGGGAGGGAATGGGAAGGAAGATGGCACTGCGGGGTGGGGGTGGCAGCCGATGAGTACTGTGAAACGCGGGCTGAGGTTATAGGCCCCGGGTGTTAATAAAAAGTATGTTCCAAGATGGTGGCTGGTTTAATAAAATACTTCCTCCAAAGATGCCGGGGCTTTTGTGATGAATCCTCACCAATTCCCTGCCTAACGTCTTCTCTGAGGTGGCCAGGGAAAGGCAGATGCTTTCTGATCTTGATCTTGGGGGTGGCGTTCTGTGGGAGGATCACCTGGGAGGAGAAAAGGCCAAGGGGACTGAGGAATCTGTGGGATGAGACCCTATTTGTCTTCCTCTAGGGAGGATAACTCCACAATGCCAAACTGTGTAATGGCTTGTTGTAATAACCATCTTGCTGTTCCACAAGATGCACATAAAAATAGGAGTGAAAACGATCACAAACTCCTAGGTATTGGGAGAAATCAAAACCATTCTAAAGTGCGGGAGACTTATAAAGCTACAAACCTCTCAGACACCCAAAGGTACAGTGAATGAAAGTCTTTGAATGATAACAGCTTAAAAGAATTGCCTATCCCTTGTCAATCAAGTTTGGTGACTAATTCTTATGAAATTCCTTTAAAGAATATTGTGAGGAACACATTTGTGATTAAAAGTGATAATAAAGCTCAGAAACCTAACCTTGTCATTAGGGACTTCAAGTCCCATTATTCCCTAGTTTCTGGGACGAGGAAGAAGGCTGAAGAGTTGCAATGCTGCAGGAGTAGTCAAATCATTAATGCACATACATGACCCACCTGAGGCTTATAAAGCCCCCCCAGGTGCAGGTCAAGAGAGAGCAGGAGACAAGCAGTAGCAGTAAGAAGATGCAGCATGACCCGTGCAGGCTGCCCAGACTGAAGCTGGAGGAGAGAGAAGACACTGGGACCTCTGTGTGGCAGATTGCAGCTGCCGCTCCTGACAGGGTCTGTGCCTCACAGAAGGGCAGAGGTTGCGTAGCGGGAACCGTGCAGGAGATAAGCTTGCCCGTTCGAGACCCGGTTTGCAGAGGCTGCACAGTGTGAAACGAAGGCAAGGGAAGCTTTCCTTCCCGGAAGGCCGACTCGGGTGGCTGGCGTGTACCCGAGATTCTTGAGGAGGTTTCTGGTGGCTGGCGTACATCAGAAGACCTGCGTGGCATGAGAAGCTCCAAATGCAGGTGGTGTGACCAAAGGCAGACTGAAGGAAGCCATTTTCTGAAAAGCCGCAGAATCAGAAGTCGTGCGGGGGGAAAAGAGGTGCATGTTTTACCCAGTGAGTTCACAGGTTTGTAGTGACCACAGAGTGCTCCATCCATGCTCTCCTGTCTCAGGCAGGCGTTTTGGCGAGTGAGGAATGCTTGCGTAGGAGTGAAAGAAGTTCATAGCTCAATTTTGAATACCAAACTATTGAACAGCAGCAAACGCGACACTCACGTAGGAGAGAAAGCGATTTCAAAAGTGATAACTAGTGAAAGGCAACATATTGTAACCAAGGCAAGTGACTGTAATGTTAAATATGTGAGTCTGTGAGAAGACCAGCAAATCAAGGGGGCGATATTGGCCAAATCTAAGACCAACAAGCATTGCCAAAACCAAGAGAGACCATTGGTAAAAGTCAAGACCTACAAGCATTGCCCAAGCCAAAATTGATTAAAACTGAGGCAAGCACAATTTAGTCAACATTGCCAATAGCAGAAGGGGGCTAATGAACGACGGTCCGCAGCTGGGAGACTTGTTGCCCACACTTTGTCCAACATATGGTGAAAGCTGGTGTAAACTCACATTGTCAAAGCCAAAGAAGAAGCAGAAAGAAACCCTGTTTTTTGCAGCCATTGGTTACTGGTGTAGTGGGGAAACAAGAGTGGCAAAAAGGCTGTCTTTCTGGGGAAGGGATGGTGGTCGGTCAAAAAACCGAAAACAAAATATCGAATCACCAAAATCTCGAATCCAAAATCTCGAAAAAAAAAATCTCTATTTATTTATTTATATGTATTTGTGGGTTCAGGTAAGTATAAAAAAGGGTAAAATAAAAAGAAAAAAGGGGGGTTGGGGGGGGAACCCCCCCATTTCGAAATAAAAACGTATTAAAAAAAAAATTCGAGATTTTTGTTTTCGAGATTTTGGATTCGAGATTTTTGTTTTCGAGATTTTGTGATTCGGTTTTTTCACTATAAACCGGAAGGGATATCAGAAGGAGAGGAGCATAATTTGTAGAAGAATATTAAAGAGCACCAATGCGAATCTGGTTTTCCCCACAGAGTTGTTGCAAGTACTGAAGCTGCAATTTATTGAATATTGTGAAATTGTTCTGAATCTCTTGTCGGTTGAACCAAACCACAAAAGCACTGTTGATGTGAAACGTTGTTTGAGCAGGGGAGTATAACCGGATGACAAACCTTTGGAGACATAGGCAGTTTATGTTGTTTTTGGTGCTAAATGAAAAGCTGAGTAAAGCTGTTGCAAAGGAATACTTGTTTGGAATGTATTTGTTGTGGCAAATCATCCTGACTAAGGCAATTACTGTTGCTATTGTTGAACTGAAAACTTGTTCAAAGAGGAAGAGAAACGTTATACTTTCTGTGTTGGAACCTTCTGCTGACGAGCTGAAGTGGCAGAAGTCAGTGTTGGAGCTTTTGTTGAAAACCAGGACTTCATTGTGGTGTTTTGTTGAACTGGGAAGCAGAAACGCATTTAAACCTGGGACAGGGGAATGCGACTAGGTTGTGAAGAGAGACTGTGGTTACATAGTGAATTCATTGTTGTTTTGAACTGCCATGCATTTCCTCATTTATTTGTTATATGTATAAATTTGAGGGACAGATATCCTCTGTTAGACTGTTTCCTTTAGTTTATTTTAGGCAGGGAAATCCTTGTCAGGGTAGGGATAGTGAAGCGTTCATCCAAACTTTGAATATAATAAAATGGCTTTTGCTGAGAAAACCTCACATTTCTGACCTCTATACAGTCTCCCTGCCACTAAGCATGCCTAGTCCATCAGATGACGACACCCGGAAATTGGTAAAGGGCTATTATCAACAGTTCAATGTCAGCTCGCCTGTCTCAGAGCAGCAGAGTGGTAGTTTGGAAGCGGAGAAGCATAGGAGGAAGGTTTTAGTGAGAGCAAAAGGAGCTGGAGAAAGGTGGCGAGATGGTAGGTGAGTGGGTTAGCGGTAAAGGAGAATGAGGAGGTGGTAAGAAGGAAGGTCAATAAAAGAAAGGAGGAGGGTGAAAGGAGTAGTGAGGGGTAGAGGTAGAAGACCAGTGACGGGGATGAGGGTGAAGGGAATGATGTGGAGGAGAGGAGAAACGGTGGGCAAAATGAAAAGTTTGTAGGCATAGGTACTTTGAGGGGAGAGTTGTAGGTGTTTATTAAGTAGGGAATTGAGGATAATATTAATGGAGGCGATTTCAAGAGAAAAGGTTGAATGTGAGATCCTGGGAGGAGAATTCGGTAAAGAAGTTTGGATTAAAGGGCACTGCAGCCCTGTAGAAAACAAAGGTGCTAGAGCTGAACCATAAGCCTGAAAAGCATGACCGCGAGAAGGGTTGTGGAACAAGAGCATGGCAGGGTGTCGAGGAGGTGCCGGGGCAGCAGCAGACTAGTGAAAAGAGGAGACCGGAGAAGGGAGTGAGATGGGGATATGGGAGTAAGCAGGAGGGGTGTGAAAGAAGACTAGGAATTTGACAGAGAGGAACTGAGAAGAAGCAGACACATGGAATCGCACCCTGAGCCAAGCAAGAGGATGTTGCAGGAGGTTGGGTGGAGAAACAAGCACATAGCAGGATGTCGGGGAGGTGAGAAAAGAGGTACAGGAAGGTTCCCTTCAGGCCTGAAACCCTTGTGAGTCAAGGAGGACAGGGTGATTGGGATTAGAGTCACAATCTCGATAAATGGAGGTGAAGCTCCTTGGCTGTGTCTATAGAGAAGCTCATTTGGCCAGATCTTACAATAGGTGATGGGTCTCATTTCCATGTTGCCAATCCCCAGCTCTGGCCACAGCCTGGCCTAAAGTGTCAGTGCACGCAAGACCCTGAGACCCAGATCAAGGGGCCTCCTATACACGAGGATTAGAGGACCCGAATTGACATAAGGAGCAATACATCATCTTGGTTTGAAACTCAGGACATGTTTTGTTGAGATACAAACACTTTTATTGTTTCACAGAGACTTAAAGGCCCTCATAATGAGTTTGGCGTAATATTTTGCAGTAATTCTGGCAGGCTGAGTTACAGTTCCTGTTGAGCATCCAAGCAGAATTTCTACCGAGTTATGAGTAGACTGAAACATGCACCAACTATCAGCGGGAATATATCTGCCAATATTCGGTAGAATTGTTGTTAACGCTGTGAATTGGCAGAATTACCACCGAATAGGAAGCCGTCGTGACTCAAACAGGAAGTTCAGCAGTAGCCATCATTAAAAACTGAATCCACTCAGTCACCACGAAGGAAGTGCCATGCCAGAACACAGGAAAAACATGTCTGGAGGTAAAGGCAAGGGCAAGGTGCCAGAAATGCAGCTACACAAGCTAAAATGTACTTAGAAAGAGCTTGTGTTAGCCCATGCAGAGGAGCTGCTTGGGTCACACAACAGGAAGACGTTCCAGCAGTGGAAGAATGCCATTTGGGCAGAACACTGTGGTGGCTGTAGGACATGTCCCACTGGACTGTGAGGACATGTTTTTGTCTCAAACCACCATATGGAGACAGCAGCTATTGGTGGAGGAACTGTTGCCCCACTGCAACTGGGGGTATGGGGGGGGGGGCAGTGAGCAGCATCCTCCACATTGCAGGCCTGGAGGGCGTGGTAAAGGCAGAGGTCTGAGCCAGCAGCCAGGAAGACCCTGGTCAGTGCATGAGTGAATCATGGATCCATTGCACAGCAACACCAATAGTCAACATACAGTCACCCAGCAGATATTTGCCCAGCCAGTGCACAAGCAATCAATGTGACTCCTCCGGTCTGTACATCAGAAAGCATGGAAGGTGTGAACCCCCTAAAAGACTCACGATGGAGAAAGAGAAGGCCCTCATGTAGGACATATGCAACTACCATGGAACAGCAAGTATCATGGACAGTTACCCTATCAATTGGTACATCACCACCACCTCTTACCAGCACACCAAGCATCCATGAACAGACACATTAGCCAAATAGCTGCCACACAGGTAACGTATGACACAAAATCAACACCTGTAGATGTCCTGCTCAAAAGTGCAACAGACCAGTAGCAGAAATTCCTCCACAATGAGTGTGTCCCACTAATGTCGCAATCGTACCACCATAGCTAGCAGGTGTAGGGAAAGCATGGTATCACAAGTATGACACTGAAACCATGGATGAAATTTGTAAAACCTTTATTGAAAAATGTTGGGGTCAGAGAAACTCCTATAATGCCCTATGACTAATATGGGAGTAGTCTCGACTATCGAACGATAAACAAACAGTCCTAGTGAAGTCTGTAAAATCAAAATGGCCTATGCTAACCAAAACCTAATGCCTACCCTATCTCTTGTATAAAAAGTATAGAAAGGAGAAATGTATGCAGAGGAAAAATCAAGTGTTCAAAAGAATAAGGGTAATTGAACCAGCTCTCCTCCTCACGTTAAAAGCTGTCCTTATAGGCAGGATGACGCACTCTGGCTCGGTTTCTAACACTCTAAGCAGTTCCATGAGGCCCGCCTGGACTTTCCACGTTAAAAACTCTTTCTTGACTTTCAAAATTGTATTCCAACGTAAAGTTCACAAATGTCCCCCTCTGTCTGGCTCAGACCTTGCAGCACACGGTTTACGTAGGTCCCCCTCTGTCGAGCTCAGACCTCTCACGTCACAGTTCAACCCAAACCTGCCAGTGGGCTCCCTTCCCCAAGTGTATTGTACTTCGGGTCTCCCTCACTTAGTATCGCTGATCTCCCAGCTGCCTTTTACTTCAAAGTTTATTCACAGGTCTGTCTTTCTTCGCATCTCTTCCACACTTGTGCAGCCTTCACTTGTGATATAATGTTGCTACTTAATTCGCTTTAACACACACCGGTCTCTCAGGTCGCTTGTCAACTCGCAGTTGCTATGTGCGCTTCCTTCTTGTTTTGCTATTTCCAATTCACGAGTCGGTTAGTACCATAGGCTTGGCCTCGCCTCCCCAACTCTGCCGTTCACCCGGGAGGGTCGCTGGCGTCCTTGAAACACAATGCAATCATCACTTGTGGGATCTGGCCTTCTCCACGTGTCTTTCTTGGTCTGGGGTTTTTGGCCTGCTGCTCTCATCCCTTGGTCCGTTGCTCTGCTCCAGTACGTGTGCCTTCATCCCAGAGGTTCTGCTCATACTTGTGTTCCACCTTGCTCAGAGTGTGTCTTGAGATGTTGCCTTTTATTCGTTTGAGGAGAGCTAACTGATTTCAGGTGTATGCACTGTAAGGGAGGCATGGTATCAAACAGTAAAACAGACACAAGTGATCACAGTTTAAGGGAGTTTATTGAACTTCAATTGGGTTTGAAAAAACCCCCTATCTAATCCTAAATCTAAAGATGCGAGCAAGTTACGACCATTAAATAATAACGCAAAAATAAAAGGGCCTATACTAATAAACCTATTGCCAATCCTTACTTCTAAATGCAAAATAGTGTGGGAAACAATGTTGTGATTTTCGGTTCACCCCGGGTCCCTTCCACCGGGCTCAGACCCACTTTAACACAAAGCTTTCAATTGATCTCCCTCTGCCAGGCTCGGACCAATTTTATCTACTTTCCCAAGGTTCGATTACTTCAAAAATGGAAGACTTTCGACTGTGTGCTGAATTTTGCTCAACCTGTCGCAGGACCACTTCGAAATTACTCGTTCTCTTGATATAACCTTTTTCTCACTTTCACTTCTGCCACTTCTCAGTTAGATACCTTACAAAGACCTTCGATTGAGCACCCACGCAGTGCTGGACCACTCTGTCAGGAACTGGATCCAAAGCGATGGCCGTGTCCTGGCCACCTGCATGACAAGTCCTCGAGGACTAGCGGGTGAGACACCCTTTGGTTTATCACACAGGGCACCCCTCAGCTGACAGTAGGATATGCATACAACATTGGTCCAGCCCTACATGGACACCCATTACCTTGCACAACCGTGAAGCGCATGCAACCACAATCCAGGCAAGGCATACATTCCCGACTGTCCATATGCACACCCAACCTTCTAACCAGTAATCCATAATACAGTCTGCCACATGAAGAAGGCCACCATGGGGCCGTAGCACCCTGGAAACCTATGGTACATAGAACACTTCATGAGAACACACACTACAACATTCCAACAAGGGTAATAATGCACTTGCGCATTAAAATCTTGCAAAAACAATAGCTTTATTGTTGTTCTGCATACATTTATTGACCAGTTTAGAGCAGAGAGCAGTGCAAAGGTCCGGTTACTTGGCAGAATCCAGAACGTTTCTTTGATTTTTATACACATGGATTTCATTGCAAGACATGGACAAAAAGCTTCTGAAACAGAATGCATTTCTCTGAAGCCTTTCAAAAAAAGAAACTGCACACCGTGATAAAAGGCAATTCCTTTCCGTTCAGATTCTCATGGAGCAAACAAAAGCACTGTGCATATTTATTTTCCTAGCATTTTACGATTGTATAATTATGAAGATGGAAAACTAAGTTGCAATTGAGGATTCATCTTTTGTATCAAATTCTGCTTTTTGTTTGCCAGTGAAAGCAAAGCAGTATTGCACAATTGTATTTTTCAGAGTTCCTGTGCTGTGTGCATAATCATGCAGAAGCAGATCATTTTTACACTTATTTTACACACTGTTTTTATAATTGGACTGTAAATTAAATTGAGTATGCACGGTCTAGTTTACATCCATTCATCCTTGCAGTCAGTGGGGCACATTAATATAAATGGTCAATGGCAGCAGAGTCTTTGCTCAAGAGTGAGTGATTATCATTACACAAATCACAGGTTTTATAGCCTTTCAAATCTTTAAGACTACAATAAAAAAAATCCAAAACCTCACTCTCCAGGAAGTGCACACGCTGTTCAAAAACAAACAAATGAAATTTACATTTTTAATTGAAATAGAAACTTGGCAAAACCACCTGTGGTAATCCAGATAGGTATTTAACTTTATGTAGCGCTTCATGCATGGTTCGTCCAGTATCTAGGAACTGTTTTTATTATACCTCAGCCGATACTCAGTTTACCGACCCTCTGAAGGATGTTAACCAATAAAATAGCTCAGCCGGTTGAGCGCTCGTTGCTGCAATCTGTGCGTGATCTGTAGGTTGCAGGTTTGAATCCCGGCAAGGCTAACTCCGCCTTTCATCCTTTCGAGGTAGATAAAGGAGTCCCAACTTCGGTTTGGTGATAATTGTGATAAATATGTATGCACACCGTTTTGCCAAAAGCAGTATATAAATAACAATTTGACCATGAGATTGGGTATAGAATTTAGCATAGAGTCCTTGCCTCCCTGCACTGTTGTATCATAACATACATAATGGCATACAATTAGGTAGTACTAGCTCCAGGAAAAGGAGGACTTTCATTAAACATCAAAAGACAATTCTGCTATCGAGCCTGGAAACACACAATACAATTCATGTTTGCTTTACTATGTAATTGGCTAGGTTTTTGTGTTTTCAACATTTAAATATATACAAGAGAGATCAAATGGCCAGACCTTAGAAATAATGAAAGGTGCATTATGTCACAGTGCAGAAAGCTGCTGCATGGTAATTATGTCCATACAGTTTTTGCACACGTCGGCTGGATGTCCCATACATTTTACTCTTGCAAGGGAGAAAAGTAATTTTGACTCTCTTAAAATTACATTTACTTAAAATAGGGAGTAAAATACTCGCACCTCAAAATCTTATCTGGAGCATTGCTGTTTCCTGTCTAACAAGCACACAAGACCCCATTGAAGGCACCAGCACATCCGGTACACACTTGCACCGGGAAGTGCTAAAAACGGTTCGGCACATGCTGCACCCAGGAAGAAAAGTGCCCAGAAGACCTCAAGAACCCCCTGTCCAAGGGTACTGCTGCTGCCACAGGCACACCGGCCATGGTTCTGGCCCCAAGCCATGATGGAGCCTGCAAGACCACCCACCAGCGATCCACCTTCCACCACTGCTGGCCAGTCTGGGATGCATCCCACCCACCCAAGTGCAGTCACCATACAGACACAGGACCAGCCCACTGCACTGGACACAGGCACTGCACCTGCTGACACAGCAGCGCCAGAGACTGCCACCACTGGCTCCACGTCACCAGCTGACCCTGTTAGGCCGATGCCCCAGATTCATCCCCCCTGCCCAGCATCTCGCCCATGCACTCTGCATTCTCCCCCTTGTTATCTCGCCGTGCCATCCATAACGAGGTGCATGGAGACCTGGCATTGAGGGAAGGCCCCTGCACCCATCTCTGAGGCCAGTACAAGAACACACCCTCAATTCCATCTGGGAGAGTCTCGCCTAGATTGAACAATGCCAGGAGGCAATGCAGCGGATTGCTCAGAAGCAACTGGGAGACTCGCAGGCTATGCTGGGTGCCTCCAGGCAGGTGGCCATGGCCCTGGACTGTCTGTGGTGCTGTGCTGCTGATGTCACTGCAAGCAACAATCTCATGAGCTAAAGGGTCCAGGCATTGCCTGAGCGTATGTCTGCCACCCATGAGACCTTGTCCAGGGCAGTAACCATCACCATGCAGCACCTCCGGGGCGGTGAACCTGCCAGTTCCATGTCGACCACCCCAACTGAGGGATCTGTGGTGAGCACGCAACCAAAGCACTTGCAGCATTGCACCAGTCATGCAACCACACCAATAAGGAAAGGGGACAAGAGGAGGAGGGTAGTGGACACATTTATGTGACAGACTGGAAACCACAAGGGTGTGAGGAGGTTCATGTTGTTGGGGATGAGGGTGTGAGGAGGGTCATGGTGTTGGGGATGAGGTACATAGTTGTAAAATAAATCACTTGTGCTACATCCAGTGCTCATTTCATTATAGTGATAGATGTGAGTACAGTGGCAGTTTATTGTACAGTGACTGGTGTTAATATGTGCTTTCAGAAATAGTTGTCCATTTATTTATTTCTTTGTTGAGAGCACCCAAACCTGGAAGTATCACAGTGCTAGAATATATTACAGTACAGTCAATACAATATGAATGGTAGGACAACAGGCATATTGGTTAAACAGTACACTTTTAACTTGTTTACAATACGCCTTTCTCTCAATTCCTCACATCTATTTTGAGGTGCCCTGTTGTCGCCTGCATCATCTTCTTCTTTTTTTTAATTTTTTTATTTGAGTTTTGTTGGTCTTTAAACATGAGGGTGTTACATACTGATACGTGCATGTTCATATCGCATTGTTATGTAATATTTAAACAAAACTGGCACTTTCACGAGATCTACTTTTCACCCTTTAATTGAATTAACATCTCTCTCCCTCTGCCTCCCCCTACCCTCCCCCGGGCGACTTTTGCAATTCTTCGTTTTTGAGGGCAAAAGTACTGCTAGTGTTTAGCGCAAGACGGGGCATTTATCACGATTGGTTTCTTAAGGTACAGGGTGTGTGACAGAGTTTGTGACAAAGTTTGTGACAGGCTTGGTTGACTCGCAGTGTGGCTACTGTTGTTTGCTTTCTGCGGGGGGTTTAGCTTCCTAGGATCCTTGATGTGTTTGGTTGTTCTCTTCTGTGCATGTGATATGTTGATTAGCAAAGTCGCACCAGGCTTCCTCGTGTCGTGCAGCCTTATCGTGGGGTGCTGCCGTAATGCTGCTCCATTGTATAGATGTTCGTTGCAATCCTGATCCATTCCTCTTTGACTGGGAGATGTGGGATTTCTATTTAATGACCAGGCCCGCTCTCGATGCCAGTAACAGTGGGGATGTCAGTCCCTTTATCCTAGTTAGCTCTTCATCTTCCTCTTCCAAGCCAAATAGAGTCAGAAGGGGGGATGGAGTCCGCTCGATGCCGTCTATCTGTTTGATCCATCCTAGGACTTCGTTCCAATATATGCGGGCCTTGGGGCAGCCCCACCATATGTGCCAATAGTTAGCGTCCATTCCACATTGTCGCCAGCATTCCGGACTGTTGGTCTGATACATTTTCGAAGGCCTATATGGGTCGTACTGCCATCTGTGGAGTAGCTTTATTGCGTGCAGCTTATATTGTGCTGCGATGGATATTCGGGATGGTGTTTTGCATATTTTGTCCCATGCTTGCTCATTGAATTCTCTGGCAAACTCTTTTTCCCATTTTTCTTTGAGGCGGAGGCTTGGGGCTCGATCTGTATGGATCAGGGCGCTGTACATGTGGGCTATCAGGCCTTTGTTTGTGGTAGTCATGTCTAGGATTTTTTCAAAGGGTGTGAGTTCTCTTCGTGTATTGTCTTTCCATTCCCTTTTGGGTAGGACGCCTTTCAATCGTAGATACAGGAAGACCGGGATTGGATGCAGTTGGAGGGCTTCTTCTAGTTCCATGATAGTTATGAATTTGTCCTCTCTCCACAATTGGCCGACCCTTTCAAGTCCGGCGTCGAACCAGGCTTGATATCTGGAGTGTTCAGGGATTTCCTTTCTGATCCTGGGGGACCATAGGTGGCTCAGCGGGGACGGCCATGTCGTGACACCGGTCATCCGCTTGCCTTCCTTCCATATGTTCCATATTGTTCCCAATATTGGATGATTACATAGTCTTCTCGTAAGCTTTGGTCTGGGGACCCATAGCCATTCTGCGAGAGTTGTAGGAGTTAGATTGTCATTGTCCAATTGGACTCATTGCAGGTCCTTTCTGTCTCATAGATGTGGAATGAGGACTCTTAGTTGGGTGGCCTGGTAGTATCGCTCAATGTCGGGAAAGCCGACCCCTCCCTGCTCTTTGGGTAGTATCAGGGTTTCATACGGTATCCTTGGTTTTTTCCCCTACCATAGGAATTCTGTTATTGCCCTTTCCACCTGTATGAAAAAAGTGTTCAGGGATTGTCACAGGAAGCACTTGGATGGGATATAAGAAGCGTGGGAGGCTCACCATCTTGATGGTGTTCAGTCGTTCTATCCAGGAGATCGTCAGGGGTCTCCATTTCCTGAGGTCTGCTTTGAGGGCAGTCAGGAGTTGGGGGGGGGGGGGGGAGTTTGCCTCGTACAGATCCGCAATATCTCTCGTCAGGTTGACCCCTAGGTATCTTAGTGTTGGACCTCCGATGATTATTCCCAGGCGCTCGCGGTATATTTGTTGGTCAGGGGCAGGTTCATGGAGGGGGAAGAGGTTGGATTTGGATTTGCTCATTTTGAAGCCCGATACTGTGCCGTATTCTTCGATGAGACGGATCGCCTGGGGGATCAACGTCATCGGATTCTGCATGTGGAGCAGGATATCGTCCGCATATAGGGCTAGCTTGTATTCTCTGCCGTTTACCTGCATCCCCTCAACGCCGTTGTTTGTTCTAAGTGATTGTGCGAGCGGTTCCAACAATATTGCAAATAATATTGCCGAGAGGGGCAGCCCTGTCTTGTCCCTCTGCTCAGGGAGAACTAGCGCGAGTACTGGGAGTTCACTACCACTAACGCTTGGGGCGCCGTGTAGAGAGCCGTCGCCTGCATCTTCTGAGTCAGAAAGTGCAATGTCCTCATCTGGAGGCATGAGTATATTCCGGCTATTGCACATGTTGTGCCACATAGTGCAAATGATAACAATCTGACCCACTTTTGCTGGTGTATTCATTAGTCTCCGACGTGTCTGGTGGAGGCACCTGAACCTTCCCTTAAGGAGTCCAAACATGCATTCCATGCATGTCCTGGTCCTCTTGTGTGTCTCATTTTAGGCTGTCTCCTGCGGTGTACCAGGGTTCCTCACCTGTGTCGACCACAGTAGCTGCAGATAGCCCGAGTCACCTACAAAAGGAAGGAAGGCGAGTGTTCAACATTACTGTTTTGCTTCAGAATGCTCCTTTCATTCACTATTGTGCTGGTGGCCTTTTTGTGCTCATATGTGTAGGACTGACTCCCTGTACTGCAAGGGGGTGGAGGGGTTATAGTGGCAGAGAGTGGTCACAGGCGCGAGTATGCAGTATGTTCATAGGTGTCTCTGTGGCCAGCATTAGTTGGATTATGGGCCATGGCTATTTAGTGCCACATGGTATGTGGTTTATGGGACTTGTAGTTGCCTCACATATAATCTCATGCCTGTTTCCATGTGTGCCTCTGTTCTGCATCATCAGATTTCATACTTGCCCAAGAGCCAAGCACGCTTTTCTCGGTGTGTGTGTCCATGTATGCAGGGAGGGTGCTGTTCCTCAGGACCATGGAATCATTCTTGGAACCTGGGAATCATGCACAGCAGTGGCTGATGGTCAGAACCACATCACAGGGCACTTGGGTGTTCATGGAATGGTACTGTTTACGATTCCCAAATGCAGACTCTGGGCACCAATACCACATGTGTGCAATCAAGTCCTGCAATAACATTAGGGAAATGGGTAATGGCATAGAATTGTGCCTTTGATGCATGCAGCTGGACCTGGGTGGTTGGCAGAGAGATGTGTCGATAGGCATGCCTCATGAGTGCATCCAGCACGTGCTTCAGCACTTTTGAGAATGGTGGCTGGGACATGCCATGCAGCATCCCCACAGTCTGCTGGAATGCACCCGGGGCAACAACTTCAGGTTTCGGAATGCAGTTCTGATGTTTATGGCTCTCTGGAGCAATACCTCTATCAGGGTCAGTAGGTCTGCTATGGTGTTCCAGTCCAAGCAATACAGCGATACCAATTGTCCCTCAGTCAGTGTCCAGGGGAACGGACGGACACTTGGTATGGCTGACATTCACAACACACGTCTCCTTCGTCTTTGTGCTGCCTGAATCCTTCCATGCAGTGGCCTTGCATGCTGCTGGAGCTCAATGAGCTGCAGTAGGTTGTGGATGCCGTAGTTCATGTCTGGTCGTGGCTGCATGTTGCTTGGATTTGTGTTTGGGGAGGGTGTGGTCCTTAAGTACACTTTTTGGAGGTTATTATTGGCACCTGTGCTTGAGTCTCATTACCTGGATGCTTTTAACTCCAAATTCCAGCTGGAGATAACGGCACTGCATTTTTTGTGTGGAATTGCCACCTATGTTTGGCAGTATTTCGGTGTTATTTACACTTGTTATATGGCAGATTTTGCATTTGTGTTTCTGGCGGTAATTCCATTGGCGAAATTACTACCGGGGCTAATTTCACCACTTTTTGTTGGAATTTTCATCAGCGGTAGTTCCACTAGGGCTAATTCCGCCAGCGGAATTGTCATCGACTTTCAGCTGTAATTTCCGCAGAGTGGTAAAACTGGCGATAACAGATTCACTTCCACTTTTACCACTTACCGCCAAACTCATAATGAGGGCCTTTGTGCTTGAACTGAGAGGCTGTTTTGTGTAACCAGAGACTGTATCAATCGACCCAAGGAGAAGCCAACATGTATAGTGTTGGAGAGGACACTTAAACCCACATGCCCACCTTCCTGATAAAGATAAATATACAACTTGAACCATAATACCATGTGTGTTGCATCATATGTACCTGTCATTACATATGGAGTCATTAGGAGATCACATAATGGCAGCAATGATAGTATAAGAAAATATGTAAGAACATACTCACTGTTAGAACATGTGCCCATTCTGGCTGCACTAATGTAGGCCAGTAGCCCCTCTTCAGAATATTCATGTTGGATTTGACCATAATTGTTATGTTTTAATATTAATATTGTGCTATAGTTTACAAAAAAAACTGTTCACAATTTAAAAATACATTCTTACCACATATAAAAACATAACTAGATAATTAATGCATCCATATCCTTTGTGTTTGTAACATTCTGTAAAAATAATCCTGTTATTCGTAAAAAAAACCAATGAAAATGTGTTACAATTTAATATAGAATTCTTCACCTAAAAGATCATGTATAATTTTTAGAAACCTAATAATTGGGATTTGCCTATAATGCCAGTAAACATTATATGTCACTCTAAAAAAACATGGCATTTTTGTGGGTACTATAGATCCTCCCCAGCCAAATCTGCCCCTCTTCCCCCAGAGGAACTATTTCCTAGTCGGCAGCCCATTCATACATATTCCCTTTGCGCGCATTACCCAATTCACATGCGTATCAATATGCTACAAAATTCACGTTGCACTCTCACTCCCCCATTTACACAAGCAACCATACGCTTCAACATGCACACTGCATTCTCATTCACAAGTGCGCTTACACAGACAACCCAATGCAGGGATGCACACATACATACACAGACTGAGGTTTGCTTATGTTCCCACCTGCACTCCCATCATTTCCAGGGCCACCACATGCTCCCTGCATGGCCCCTCAGCTCCCACGCACCCTGCACACAGGAATCGGGAGTTGTTTATCGAACGCCTCAACATTCCTGGTTCCTAACATGCGCAGAGGAGCCGGTTCTCTCCCAACTCGCTCTCTAGGCCCTTGCAATGCTCAGGAAAGTGCCAGTTTAGCCCTAGACAGTTTTGGGCCCGCTGTTCCCCAAAGTGCATGTCCAATTTTTTTAAATTATTTGTTTAGTTGCTGAACACAACTTTTCAAATAATATGCACAAGAAAGGAAAGCAAAGTAGTACAAAATTCATACAAATTTCATAGATAATCATAATAAAATTGAAATTTACAAAACAGATAGCACATTGATCCATTAAAAGAAATTGAGATTAACAAACACAAATAACACATTAATCCCTTGAAATGTTAAAATACACAACTAAAAAGATGTTTAAGCCAGTTAATTACAGAAGCACAATTTCAAATCTTCTATAACCCACTTGGCATCAGTCGTTGCTATCAGTTGTTTCATTTCTTTTCAGTCCTTATATCAGGCATTATTGCTTCAAGAAAGTGGACTATTGCCACTTTTACCGCCATTCTTGGGCATGAGAATATTAATTGCCAAATCTCGTCATGGTTTAACTGAGTTTTAAAGATCAACACATGCTGAGAATTTTATTTGCAAATTGAGAGTAAACCAGTACATGCTACCACAAGATGTTGTAAGGATTCAGACTTTTGCTCATCCGAGCAGTATCGTCAATTCCTTTGATTTTTAGGAATTAGTTTGCTCCTAAATAATATGTCTCAAGAAGTCCACAGGGTAAACCTAAAGCACACGTATTGGCTTCTAATATGAGGTGATGGACATTTAATAGGATATTCCGCCATTATCCTATATATTTTATTTTCCCAAAAAGAGCTACATCAAAGTCATTATAACGTTCACAAGCTATTAAATTATCCAATCAAATTGGAAGAGTTTAATTTTAGCTCGACCAGGGTTGTTGATTAGTAGATCCAGATCTATGGAAGCTTCCGCCATTTTGCTCCAATTGCTGGAGAATGTGCTGGTGTTTGCCAGAAGATATTGGTCTTCTGTGCTCAAGATGTTAGACATTTGTACTCCCAATAAACATTTACGGAGTAACAAGCACATCTTCCACAAAATTGAGTATAGGGACAATGATCCCAACTCATAGCGTATCATTGGTAGCAGAGTGCATTTAGGTAGGTGCAAAACTTGTTTCCAAAATTTGGACTCCAATTTATCCCATTCCTCTCGCTTCTCAGGGCAAAAAGCTTCCCTGCCATAGATCAATATTGGTGTTACTTTCATTTGGTAGAATGTAAGTACATGTTTGAGTGAATATTTACCAAATCTATGTGCCAGTAGCTTGGCTTGCGAAATGAGAGCCTGTAGCTTACATTGCAATTCCCGCTTGTGAGACTCTAGGTTATTGGAGTTTGAAAACATGATCCCTAAATATGTGTATTGAGTTACCACTGTGAGATCTATGTTTTGTAACCTCCATCTGTATGTATTTTTCCTACATTTTATACTGTTCTTACACACTACCACCTGTGATTTGCTAATATGTATTACCATATTGTTTTCTTTAACATATGTATCAAGAGTATGCAACATGTTTTGTAAACCAATTGGGGTCTGGGATAAAATCACTAGATCATCCGCATATAGAAGATGTCTTATTTTCTGATGTCTTAGTTTAGGCGCATCACAGGTGGTGTTGACAAAGATCTCACCCATGTCAAATATGAAGAAGTTAAACAAGAATGATGCTAGTGTGCACCCCTGTTTTAAGCCCCTCTCGGTCGTTATTGGGGCAGACAGAGTACCCTTGTATGTCAATCTCACTTGCATGGTTGTTTCCGAGTGAAGTAACATGACTAGTGCTAGTACAGTTGGTGGACAGTAATGTTTTTTTAGTTTATTGTACAACATGACCCGATCAATTGAATCGAACGCTGGCCGAAAGTCTATAAACGCTAAGTATTATGTTTGACCTTGGGCAGCGTACTAGTTTTTAATCATGTTTAGATATAGTTTGTTTGGGACAGTCCCCATTCCTGTAACAAAACCCGACTGGAATGGATGTTTCTCAATGATCCATAGGTTTAGTTCTTTTAGCAATAATCGCCCATAAATGTTACCCGGCACATCTAACAATGAGATGGGAAGATAGCTACTAGGGGACTGGCGATCTCCCTTCTTAAAAATTGGCAATGTTATTGAATGAGTCCAACATTTTGGTAGAGCTTGGGTAACATGTATGGCTGAGAATAGCTTAAATAGTATAGAGGCCCATAGATCAGGATATGATTTTAACATATGATTCGACAACCCATCAGGGCAAAATGCCCTTGAGTTGCTTGCTGTTTTAATGAGACATAATAGGTCATCTTGATCAAGGTTAAGATGAAATGCTTTCATGAATTTGATAGAATCTAGACTTACACTGCCCTCCGGCACAGAGTACAGGGGACTGCAATATTGTATCCAGCTATGTTCATTCACTGTGCTGGATTGAATAGTGATCTGTGAGCCCACTACAGGCTGATTGACGATTGTCCACATTTTCGCTGTATGTTTAGTGGCGACAGTGCTCAACATGTTGGCTCCATCATTTTGATACATTCGAGCTCTGTTTTATCCAATTCACATAATTATTTCAAATCTTCCTTAGCTGAATGACCTTCAGGTCAGAAGGGTATTGAGCAGCTTGCCTCAATTTCGGCACGATATGATGTTTTCCTCATTTTTACAGCCTGACCAAATATATGAAAGTGGGCTTTTTCCTTTTTTTTAAAATATAGTTTGATCTTGAATGCCGGAATAGTTGCATTGTATTGCTATACTCTCTATCACTAGGCACCCCATTTCCCCACTATTCTCACTATGTGAATCCACCAAATATTGGTTAAAATTCTGCAAACCCTCCTCAGACCATCAGAGTCGATTCAACCCAGGATTAACAAGTACATAACTTCCTTGTTGA
Organism: Ambystoma mexicanum; assembly: GCF_040938575.1. NCBI lineage: Eukaryota > Metazoa > Chordata > Amphibia > Caudata > Ambystomatidae > Ambystoma > Ambystoma mexicanum. Next base: position 1,110,535,926 of record NC_090921.1, on the reverse strand, counting down.
GCATTTGCACACTCTGGGCTTTGATCTTCTCTCTCCCATTTCATCGCTAAGATGTTGTGGTCACTTATCTTGGAGTTGCGCACCTCAAAGTCTAGTACAGATGGTAACAAATTATCATTCACATAAATATAATCAATTGCAGACTGGAGATGCCCTCTTTTCCATGTCGCATGGGGCGGTATATCTGGTTTAAACCTACCATTTAACATGTGAAGGTTACGGTACTTGATAAACATATTCCATCGATGTATTCTTGCCTTATTTCCTCGTGCCTTTTCCTCACAATTGATATTCAAGTCACCTGCTATTATTAAAGAGGTCACAGTAGGATCAGGCTCAACCAGATCCAATAACATAGTTAGGTCTCTATAGAATATGTCATCCGCTATTGCAATTGAGTTCCTATATATATTCAAAATAGCGTACCCAGATTTTTGAATCATTACCTTCACCATTATCATATGGTTGTTTGGCATTGCCCACAATTCTGATGATGTTTCTTTCATAGTTTTGATTGCAATTAGCAGACCCGAGGAAGGTGTGCCAGACAGAGGTTTATGAGCAGGATTAAGGTATATATCGTGATTGTCCCATACTGAAGGTGAAGTGAGCCACGTTTCTTGAAGTAATACCATGTCAACTGCTCCCAAACTACTTCTATCATTGTTGAGCAGATGGCTAAAGCCTCTTGTACTCCAGCTCAGCAACGTGATCTCCCTTGTCTGACTTGTTATGTCTAACTATTGTTTCTCCTGGTTGCATTTACATTGACATGGATTAGTTTTTAGTTGTTACAATTTACCCTTCACACTCTGGGGCGTCCTCAGCCTTTTGTTGCATCTTGTACTTCATGTCCAAGGGGTGACTTGGGACTGGCATTGGCTCTACCTTTAAATCAAAGCCCATCTCATATAGAGTCTTTCTTGCTGACCAAATTACATTTTGGACGACTCGTGAGTTTAACCAAAGTCTGACTGAGTTCAGACTACCCTCATTAGTGAACTCCACACAATGGAAATCAGATGGAATGATGTCCTCTAATTGTGCGACGTCAGAAAAGATGGCCATTACCGACCTCCTGTTAAGATCGTATTGCACGCATGGAGGCGGCCGGCAAGCTAAAGTTAAGGAATGCATTGCCAATCATCTACACTCATGCTTGGTTAAGGTACCCTCATGCTTGGTTAAGGGGGCAAGTTGATCTCTTTTGTCCACCTTGCCAGCATCACGAGCTGTAGACAATTTGTTTGTAAATTCAATGTTTCTTAAAGCTGTTTCAATTCGTTGCAGTACTTCTACTGTCATATTTGCACAATGGCTGTTTGGCCCACTGCTCCCTGATTTAACTTCCTGATCTTTGTTTACGACTACAGACGGCTCAATAGTCTCTTTGGAAGGTGCGGGCGACAGGTCATAAATATGTGTTGCTACCTGAGGCCCGCTTCTCCTGTACTGCTTTTTTTTTTTAATAAGGGTGTTCTGAGGTATACCCCTTAAAGCAGCTTGACTATGCAAAGCAGAACTTTTGCAGGATACTTCAGCCGCGGAGGACTGTGCTTTTGCCCTGCCCAAACTTGAAAGGTCTGGCATCACATGACCAGCCATATAGGTATCCACGGCCTTCCGTATCTCCTGCTTGTGATTGATAATTGCCTCTTTATCCCTTTCAAGCGCTAGCTCAATGCTTGCCGCTCGGGGGCTTTCAGATGACTTACGAGCCCCCATTTGTGAGCAGTTCTCAGTGTTTTGATTATTCACATCTTGTACTAAAGCATTTAGGGGGCATATTCAATTTTGTCAAGCCATTATTTGCCTGACACCCATTGGTCTTGAGTAGCTTGTATTTTTTTTTTTATCGCCAGTGAGGCAATTGTGACACTCTTCTGTGGCAAATTAATGGCCTTGAAGAACTGCTTGGATTTAGATCCCACTGAACTTTTAGCTATTTTCTGATTTTTAGTTAATTTGCCAGGAGGAATGTTATTTTTTTTTAATTGGCCCACTCTACCTGCTTCGAAGATGGTATACGCCATTTTCGGTGCAATAGGATGTGCCAAGCGAGGTATATCCCCTGCTGACACATTCACAATAGGAGGGTTCCGCACAGGTGCCGCTGTGTCATAGATTACATTATCAATTCACAGAATTACAGAGATCGATTTTTTTTTGTTTTTGTTTTATTATTTATTTTAACCTGTCTGGGGGCAGCAAATCACTCACCTTCAGTGTTTGGCATGCTACCGTTGCCATTGTTACTTTTGGGTTCTCTAGAGCTAGCAGAGTGGGAGATTTAATACTCAGTAACTGCCCAACATTATCTGGCCAAATTTGCATATTCTCCAGGTGTGGCACAGACCAAGCTTCCTACATGCACATGTTGTGGCTCTGTCCCCGGTTATCCCAATTTTGGCTAGACATTTGCTCTACATTGTCTGACATTCTGGAACACCCGATAACCCCTACCCCACTGCATTACTTTTTCCATGACTTCCCTCAGTTGCCTCGAGATTCTAAGAAACTGGCAGGTCTCTGCATGCTGCTGGCAGTTCGCTGCATATTATTATGTTGGCTCCGCCCTAGAGCGCCTACCTATACACAATGGCTTAGATCGGTCACATGGGCTCACGACACCGAGCAGTCCTGGAGTGGGATACAGTGTTCCCGCTCCAGGCCGAGGGATGTCTGGCCGAGATTTCGAGACTATATCTCTGCCCTGGCCTCACCATCAACTTCCGCCTCTGCTTCCCCAGGTGGTCCCCCATAGTGGACGTCCTGTTAAAATGTATGTACTAATAACTTGTACTCTCCATTCTTCCAAAACGTCATATTTTGGTTCATTTTGTATTGCCTAAAATTCTCATTGCGTGCTTTCTGCACTGGTGCCATGTGGCTCCCTCTGTTTTCTTTGTTGTGCTGTCAAGTTAATAAAAAGATTTAAAAAAAAAAAATTTGCATATTCTCCAATAGCCCTGCCTGATTACTTAATTTGGCGTCTATGGTTCCAAAAAGTTTACCTAAGAATTGCATGGCCAGATTCATGGCTTGAAGTCTAACTTGAAGCCATTTATCATTTTGTGAACTAAGATTCGGCTCATTTACTTTTACTAACAGAACTTGAGCTCTTCTGGGTGTTGGATGGATGAATGAAATACTTAGTGCAGAGCTGCAGTGAGTGACATCTGGAGTGTCAAACATCACCTGGGAATTGGACAGATTGTCCAGTAAGGTTTGTACTGAGAAAACTGTGCCCTTTTGGGTCTAGGTCAATAACTGCCACATCGATGTTGGTTCGTTCTGCAAATCCAGATTTAGGTGGCTTTGCAGTCGGAGGAAGAGCATTTGGCATAATGCTATCAGATAGTGATTCAGCTTGCGTGATGGTATTTGAATCAGAAACACAGTCTGAGTTAATGATTGGTGCAGCACAAGAAGGCTTGTTACCCTGCAGCACAGATGAATCCTGAGCCACCTTTAGCAGCTTTTTAATTATAGTTATAGTTTGGGGAGGCGGAACCTCCATTTCTTTCACCATCATTGGTGTTCCCACCCCCAACACCGGACCCATATCAATGGCATTTCTGTCACTAGCATCTTTCCAGAATGCTCGAATATCTTTATATTTGCCTACATTTGGAGATAGAACTGACTTTTTAAAAGAATTCCGCATACGCGGAGTAGAACATACCATGCTGAAGGTGCGTTGTCGCACGACGGGAGTTACAAGAACCCTCTCACCCCGCACCGCTCTGTTGCCTATCGTTAACGGCATGTCGGTTTTCAAGGTACGTGGCTGCATATTGCTCTGCAAAGCCAAGCAGGAAGTACCGTGAAAAACTCCTCTACCTCGACACTGCGACAAGCGTGGCAAAGAGGCCAAGAGGTACTTCGCAGGTACTTCTGCTTGGTGCACAGGCACTGGTGCGCGCGCACAGATGATTAGATGCACTCACAGCTGAGGGGGCGTGGCTTCGGTGGATGACCCTGTATAATCGGCCAAAAGAGTGTTTCACAATGTTAGAAGTGCTCTAAACAGAACAAGATAGAGTGGAATTAACACAAATTGTAGAAATACTATAGTGTCCGCTCAAAGTCTTTTAAAAAAATGCGTTGATGGCACGTACTTCCACAATAACAATAGTAAGTCTCTCAGGATTCCACCAGCATGCGAGGCCAAGAGGTACTTCGCAGGTATTTCCGCTTGGTGCGCGTCCAATGGTGCATGTCCAATGGTGCTATGCAAGGCTGTGGAAGCAAAAGTCCCTCCACTGTGCATGGCCCATTTGGCTTACACAGCTGGGGTTCTGTATGCCACCAAAGACTGCTTAGGAACTTCATATTGTGTTTGTATTGTGTACCATCGTACAACATTACTATTTACATGTCTGGTTGGCTTATATATATTTACCAACCAGAGCTGTGAACATATGTGGTCAATTTCATAAGCAGCAGACTGGGCTCAAATCCTAGCTTAATCACTTAACTACATTTTGTGACCTTGTGGACAAGGTCATGTTTACGAACTGTACCTTGTAAGCCAAAATTGTAACCATAATTTTCTGTCCCTATCACTGAGATGTCTCTTTTCTTACCTATGGCAAATTCTTTAAATGTAACTCTCTTCCAGCCATATCAAAAGTTAAGCAAAATAGAGACTTTGCACATACTTTACCACACAGGTTCTTGTAAACCAATCCAAGAACGAGCGCTGGTGTGGGGGTATGGTTTAGAAAGCCAGGATGGGAAGAGGTAGGGAAATGTGACAGGGCCTGCTAGACAGACCACTTGTACAGGTGTTTTTCCTCCACATGTTTACATTACATGTATTTCCAATTTAGGCACTGTTAAAGTTAATGGGCAAGAGGGTTACAACCTGATTTGCACTACCCATCCACTACTACCCTCAAATGAACCTATCCGTCTCCTCCAGCATTTGCACTCTTACTGTTCACCTTTGATTTACACCGACAAGTGGGAGGCAGATGCCAATCACACAAATTAATGCAATGACATTGTTACCATGGTACAGAGGTTCAGCTGATGCGAACATCTATATATCTAGCTAGGAGTTACTTTTCAGATTTTTAAAAAACAATTATTTCTGTGTGCTTCCAGCTGCTAAAGATCGAGTAATCAGAAAATGGGGCGTGCATTCGGCTCTCCCACTCATGCACAGCTCAGCCAATCAGATGTGCACCTATAATCGCGAGTCTGCTTCATGATGTTTAGCCTTCCTGTTTGAAACAGTTCACTTTCAAATGCTTTTGCTCACTCCCCAACTGCGTACTTTCTGTGGTTAATATTTGCACAAGTGTAATTTTTGAGACGTTTCTCTAGGCGGAGTCACTTTTGAGCCGAGAAAATGTGCTGAACAAAAAACAATATCTATCCCTTTGACTTCATGAGGGATCATGTCATTTAAATGCATTTGCGCTTTCTTCATGCATGTAATTATTTACATAGGGGTCATTACGAGGTTGGAGGTAATGGAAAAACGATGCCGGTAAGGGATTATCGGCACCGCATACCGCTCCGGCCTATTACGAGTCAGCAACCCGGTATCCGCGCCACCGCTGATACCGTGCATCCCTGTACCGGCATGCATGCAGGCACGCGGCCCTTCGTGCCGGCAATACCAGGATGGCGCAAATAGGAGATCACAAGTCATGCGGACATGCAAATACCAGCATCATGAAGGCAGTAAAAAGGGATACTGGGATGCTGGCATTACCGGCATCGCGAACCACCCGCAAACAGCAATGTGTAGTGTACCCAAATGCCACAGGTGCACACAATCAGCACAGGTGGAGGAAATGGAGTCTGGCCCAGCACAAAAGGAGCACACCCACACACCACACCCCATTCCACATCAAAATGATTCCACTTGCAGTAGCAATATTTGGGGCTGGAGGACATGCTTGCATTGCTACACCAGCTACAACAACAGGCAGCACAGAGGAGACGCAGGAGGAGAAGAAGGGTGAGACAGGCCCAGCAAGCCCCACCAGTGCAGCCAGTGGTACCACGCAGGGTTGTATACGAATTGTTCGTATTACAACTGTTCGAATGACAATTGACCTTTTCACAATTGACCGAATTGTGAAGGTCAATTGTAACATATATGTGGGGGGAAACCCCCCGCAACCCCCCCCCAACCCAAACCCACCCCAAAAAAAAAATAAAAAAAAATATATATATATATATATATATATATATATATATATATATATATATATATATATATATATATATATATATGCTCAATTGTCAAAAGGTCAATTGTGACCCTTTAAATTCGGTCAATTGTTCATTTGAACAATTGTAAACAAACAATTTGGCTAATACCCCACGCAGGCAGCCCCCAATCCCTCGCATGAGAGCCAGTCCATTCAACCTAACCCCTGAGCAGATCCACACCTTGTACCGTCTGGACCAGGACACCATCACCACCATTGTGGACATGATACACAACGACATTGTCAGCCTGATTGAAATACGCACCGCCATCCCCCATCTACTGAAGGTGGTGTCTGTGCTCCACATCCTGGCCACAGGTACCTGCCAGCACACAGTGGGGCACATGCATGGCATTTCACAACCCTTATTTTCTCGCATGCTGAACCAAGTGCTGGATGCCCTCCTGAAGCACTCAAGGAACTACATATCCTTACCACAGACTGCCCAGGAGATCTTTGACACGAAAGTTGGCTTCCATGCACTGGCAGCCATGCCAAATTGTATTGGTGCACTTGACTGACTTGACTTGACTACCTCGTAATGACCCCCATGGTAATATCCTTGACTTGGTTTTTGCCCCCATAGCTGCTCTTTCCTCCATTTCTGTCAGTCCTATGCTTTGGTCTGACCATTTTTTTATATCATTTTCCTATCCCCTTCAGGTTCTCCCTCCCCGTCCTGTTAAACACTCTGTCCTTAACCCTTTAAGTGCCATGGGTATTTCCCCCCAGTGCCAGGGCCTCTTTTGGTGATTTCGGTATGTGGTCATTTAAAGCCTTGTAACTTTTTTGTTACATGAGATATCTCGGCCAAATTTGGCTCCTTTTTTCCCACATATAGGCGGTCGTAATGCCACCCAGGAATCCTAGGTTAGTGTAGGGGTGTGAGAGAAAATGGCAGAAATGTGGGGTTTTTTTTCAAAAAATGCCAATAAAATGATGTACAAAGAAGCCTGTGGTTTTTTCTTTGTAAGAGCTAGGAACAAATGGTTTGCTGTGCTGAATTCCCCAATTTCCTGGCTTTCAAGAGCAGGTTGAGTGGAAACGAAAAAAAATTATTTTGATGTGGTTATCAACTGTTTTGTGAGAGGTAGGCGATTTTGGCCATTTTTGCCAACTGGACATGCATGGACGGAATGGAAGAAAATGGCAGGAAAGCCGAATTGGAGGACAGAAAGGCATATATTTCTAAAAAGTAGACAATATTCCAAGTTCAGGAAGGGGTGATTTGTGTAGGTCAGGCAACAACTAGGTAGGGGAAAATGCCATAGATTGGGGGGAAAAGCGGGAAATTGACCGAAAAAAAGGTATGTGTTGTACGTGGTTGGCTTGGTATGGCAATGGCTTCTATGAATTTTGAGAAAAGCAATGACCCGCTACATTCCCCCGACTCTTGCAGTTAGGAAAGCACACATTTTTTGTAGTGTTTTACAAAACCAGCAATACCACAAGCCAAACACTGAGCCATGGTACACAGGAGGGTTATGCTCACGGCTTGAACAGACGCACTTAGCATGTGTAAATCGGGAAAACCAATGTGGTGAGGAACGGCAAGCATCCATTTTTTGAAAGAGCACAGGCAGACCTTTTCAAGTGTAGGTGACTTGCAGGTTACAAAAGTGTATGGTGCCTAAAGCAGCAACTTAATGCAGGCTACATTTGGGAAATGAAAGGGTTGTGTGACAAAGGGCACCAGCAAATGGGTCAAAACTTTATGAAAACCACGCAAACACAACAAATGTCATACCTTCCTGCGTTCCCATAGGTGACCCGATGAAAACAGTAGCTCACATGTGTGGGTGCACCTACCTGGGCGCCAAGGGGAAAGCCTAAAACACAGGTAACCCCTAGTCTGTTTCGACACCTGAATTTGACACTTTCTCCAGACAAGCGCAACATACAGATATGGCAGATATGGGCCTCGGGTGTCCAAGCCACCAAGGAAAACAGGGAACCCCATGCATTTCCGAAAAGAGGACACCTGTGGGAATCCGCAGAGGTATGATTTGCGCAAATCGGCCCAGAATTTATTACCCATACACCCCCGCAAAGTCCGAAATGTGGGGGAAAAAAATGCATTTTCTGCACATTTCACTCGGGTCACCCTTCGAAACACGCCGCCAACAACACATGGCCTACCGTCCCGTGTTCCCGCAGGTGTCACGATGAAAACGGTACCTCACGTGTGGGTGCACCTACCTCGGTGCCAAAGGAAAGCCTAAAACACAGGTAACCCCAAGTCTGTTTTTGTCACGGCTCGCTCCCTTCGCTCCCGTTCCTGCCACTTGGGGGCATGTTTTGGGGTTTATTCCCTACTGGACATTTCCTCCGAACCTTATGCTACAGTGTTCTGATGAATTGGGAGCGCTAAAACCTTATTTTCCAAGTTACTTCCCTTCCGGATCCATTCCAGGTTTTTGGCAGCCAGCATGCTACTTTAATCAAATGACTATGCTTCCCAGAATGCCTGGCTCACGGCTTCACCTCCTCCCTTGCAGGACAAGGCTGGGTGGAGGATAGGCAACACCTGTGGCTGCAGGTGCAGCAGGCGGCACACCTGAGGGGCGTGCTCGTTAAGCAGCTTTAAAAGCCTCAGTTTGCTTCAGTCCAGCGCTGGCCATTGTTGCAGTGTTCCTGTTGTGACTGGTCCCTTGTTCCTTGTTCCTAGCTTTTGTGCCTAGTTCCTAGTTCCTGTTTCTTGTTCCTCTGCCCTGGATTTCGGATTTTTGTGCTTAATTGATTTCTGCTTTCTGGATTTCCCTTTCTGTCTTCCTCTGTCTGCAGGCAGCCTTTCTCTGTGATTTACCCTTTGATGCTGCCCAATTTGCCTGTGTTCTCTGTTTCTTTGTTGCTGTCCTTTGCTACTGAAAAACTTGATGCTTTAGTCTTTCCCTTTATAGATTTAGCTTCCTGCCTTAAGGTTTCCTTTTGTGATATCATTTTCCCTGCTCCTGATCCTTACTTTCTATTGGGATCCATTCCATGTTTTCCATCGCACTTCTGCATTTATTTCCCATTGATTATTAGGTGTTGGTGTTATTGTAACTAGTCCCAGTGTGAATGCCCTTTTGTTTTCCTCACTATTTTATAATCACTATTGCTACTTGCCCCTTGACTAGGGTCTTATGTATTTAGTTTCCTCCACCCATTGCTGTTATAGCCTTCAGGGTCCCTGTTTGATCAACTGGGTTCGTGAGTTTACTGACATTCAAGTGGTCTTTCCGGTCCTCGTGAGTACTGTTTCTAAGTTCCTTATTCAGTATCATCCAGAGTGTCCGCTCACAGATCCTGTCCTTGCTTGCCCTCTACGTGGGCTTAGCGCTGTCAGTATCTGTAATAGCATATTGGGTAAGGAGTTTGCCGACTTTCCTTTCAGTCATAAGGAGGTTCTAAGTGCTTGCCCCACATCCCTTTTCATATATTGGTATTATTGTTTCACTCTATTTGTACTCCTGGGTTTTAGTATACACAAGTCTTGGGTATTGTATGTACATATTTAGATTCAAAGTTGTACACTGTGCGATTCCGTGCACATTGCCTTCTTCCTTTCTTAACAGTTTTCACACCTGAATTTGACACTTTCTCCAGACAAGCGCAACATACAGATATGGCAGATATGGGCCTCGGGTGTCCAAGCCACCAAGGAAAATGGGGAACCCCATGGATTTCCGAAAAGAGGACACCCGTGGGAATCCGCAGAGGTATTATTTGCACAAATCGGCCCAGAATTTATTACCCATACACCCACGCAAATTCCGAAATGTGGGGAAAAAAAAAACGCATTTTCTGCACATTTCACTCGGGTCACCCATCGAAACACGCCGCCAACAACACATGGCCTACCATCCCGCGTTCCCGCAGGTGTCACGATGAAAACGGTACCTCACATGTGTGGGTGCACCTACCTGGGCGCCAAGGGGAAAGCCTAAAACACAGGTAACCCCAAGTCTGTTTTGACACGTGAATTTGACACTTTCTCCAGACAAGCACAACATACAGATATGGGCCTCGGGTGTCCAAGCCACCAAGGAAAACAGGGAACCCCATGCATTTCCCAAATGAGGACACCCCTGGGAATCCACAGAGGTCTGCCTTGCGCAAATTGCCCCAGTTTTTATTAGCCACAATCCCTGACAAAGTGTGATATTTGGTGGGGAAAAAACACAATGTTCACTTTGTGTGGGGTTCTGGGTAATACATTCTGGGCCGCTTCACGCAAGTCAGACCTCTGTCCATTCCCACGGGTGTCCTCTTTTGGGAAATGCATAAGGTTCCCTGTTTTCAGTGCTGGCTTCGACTTCCTAGGCCCAAATCTGTAGGTTGCCCACATGAACAAATTGTGCTGTGGCGAAAGGCTTGGGGTTACCAGCGGGTTACCCTTTTCCTTTTGCGCCCCCAGTAGGTGCACCCACACATGTGAGGTACCTTTTTCGTCGGGACACCTGTGGGAACGCGAGAAGGTATGACATCTGTTGTTGGCAACGTGTTTCGGTGCATGCACTTCCAAGGACGAGATATCTCGTCCTTGGCACTTAAGGGGTTAAACGCAGCTGGTTGAGAGTATCTAGTCTCGATTTGACCTCTGCTTTGCTAGCTAACTCTGGCAAAAATGTGGACTGCTCTCTACTTAAGCTTGAAGCCGCATTTCTAGCCTCGGCTGACTTGCTGGCCCCTATTAAACCTAAAACTCGCACCCCTGAACCTTGGTTCACTGATGATCTTATAGAACTGAAACTGTATTGCCGTCAGGCAGAGAGAAAGTGGCGTTTGGATTACTCCCCTTCCGCTAAGAACTCATTTCGCTGCTCTCTCTCCGACTATCATAAGGCTCTTACTACTGCTAAGAAGCTTTATTACAGCTAGAAAGTTCAATTAGCCCTTAATAAACCTAAGGCCCTTAATAAACCTAAGGCCTTTGATCTTGTTCAATCTCTCTCTTCCCCTAAGAATAGTAGGGCCTCAGTCCCTCCTTCACAGCGCCTGTGTGACTCTCTCTCGGTCTTCTTCCTTGAAAAAATCTCCACTATTCGCGACCATATGGAGGCTGGCTTGCCGTCGCTCACAGCCCCCAAAATTGTTACTGCCTGTCCTTCTTCAACTGCCTGCTGGTCCTTGTTTCCGCAGTTCTCTAACTCTGACGTACTATCAGCCATTTCTAAACTGAAGTCGGCATCTCCTAACAATGCTATACCTCTTGCTCTTTTAAAGGAGGTATCTGCTGACCTGTTTGAGCATATTACCACTGCTGTTAATACTCCCTTCTCCACTGGGTTCATTTCTCCTTCTCTTAAGCACGCCCTGGTTGTTCCTCTTCTTAAGAAGCCCTCCCTTGATCCTGATGTTCTGTCTAATTATCGCCCTATCTCACTTCTTCCTTTTCGTATGAAGTTGATGGAGGCTTTGGTTTCTCCTCTTCTCACTTTCTTGAATCCTCTCATTTCTTTGATCCTTTTCAGTCTGGTTTTCGCCCTGGGAGGGGCACTGAATCTGTCCTGAACTCAGGTACTTGATGACCTGGTATGTCTGGTGGACATGGGTGGTGTCGGAGCAGTCCTACTTCTGGATTTGTCGGCTGCTTTCGACACTGTTGTTCATTCCATCTTGCTCTCTCGTCTTTCCAACGCTGGTCTCTCCGGCCGGGTCCTTGATTGGTTCACCTCCTTTCTGTCTGATCGCTCCCAGTCTATCTCTCTTCCCCCATTCCGATCCAACTTGGTTACGCTCCTTTGTGTCGTTCCTCAGGGCTCTGCACTCTCTCCTATCCTCTTCAATGTCTATATTAGATCTCTTCTGCTTCTTATCCAGTCACATGGTTTCCGCTACTATTCTTATGCGGACGATACACAGATCCTCGTCCGCCTCGACCTTACTCAAACTGAGACCGCAGCACGGCTCTGGAAGTGGTTGGATGATGACTAACTGGTTAAAACTGAATGGCCGTAAAACCGAGGTCCTGGTTGTGGGTACTTCATCTCCCCTTCTTTTTTGGACCTTGCAATTTTGGCCATCGAGCCTTGGCCCTCTTCCTCTTCCGGTCCAATCGGTCCGTAATCTGGGTGTTAACATTTCTGCTTCTTTGTCCCTTGATAATCAGGTGGCTAGTATATGTAGTGCTGGGCACTTTAAACTCTCCATTTTGCGGAAAGTTCTTCCCTTTATTCCTGCTGAATGCCAGGCTCCGGTAATGGCAGCCTTGGTTCGCAGCACTCTTGACTGCTGTAACTCTCTCTACTTGGCCCAGCCCCGCTATCTGATCCAAAGGCTTCAACTGCTGCAAAATGCTGCTGTACGCTCCATACTCCGCCCTCCTTTTGGATCCCATATTTCCCCTCTGCTCAAGAAATTACACTGGCTTCCTGTGGCCAGCCGGATCCTGTTCAAATCTTTGTGTCTGGTGCATCGTGCCTTCCATGGCTTGGGTGCTGAGTATCTTCAAACAAAGTTTATCCATTACATCCCTCCCCGCCTGCTGCGTTCTCAGTCTGCGTTTCTTCTCATTGCCCCCTGTTATCGCCTGTCACGCATGGGAGGGCGTGCCTTTTCGGTGTCTGCTGCCAGAACATGGAATGAGCTGCCTATTGCTCTCCGTGCAACTGAAGATCACCTCACTTTCCGCCGGTTGTTGAAAACCACTCTTTTTTAGGCCGTCTCTCTCTTTTGGTGCTGTCGGTTTTTTGGACATTGATTTCTTCTCCAGTAGCTAGCGCCAAGATGCCTTTGGGTGTACGTGCGCTTTACTAAGTTCATATAACATAACATGTTGAATTGGTGGCCCCGCATGCAACTGAGGTGGTGTACCGCAATCGTAAACTATATCACTCCATCAATGTACAGATGGTATGTGACTCCAGCAAGATCATCACACATTGTTGTGCCCGATTTCCCGGATCAGCTCATGACTCAATGGTCCTGCGCAACTCCACGCTACATGGAGCGACATGCAGGACGAGGAGCCTTGCTGCTTGGTAAGTTGCATGACAGGCACATGGCAGTGTAATGAGGGGAGAGATGCACACACCACCATGGCGTCATTGTAGTGGTGACAGCACAATGTCCACATCCCAAAACACTGTGCACCAAAGCATCCCAAACTGAACATGACAACCAATCCCCATAGCAATGATGGAAGCTGCACACCAATCACAACATGCCTAACTTCCAACCACCCCACATCCCACAACACGTCCACCACCCATCATTAGACCTCACCCTCTGTAACACAATCCAGCAACATGCTGTGAGTATGCACAATGTAAATGACCGCAGCAATTCACTACACAGGACAAGCATCCATGAGAGTGCACAAACCAAATGCACCAAGGGAATACACTGCTTGTCACAGGGCCACCACCACAGTAGCGCTGCATGTCACCATGGGAATAATAAGCGCTGAATGATAAATAATGCTGAGACTATTGCCAACGCTGCCAGTAATAAAATCATACTGATCACTACACAGCACATATTTTAAAACAAACACAGCGGTATGCATCCACAGTGCATGAGCAAAATCAAGGCAGTGTACACTGTGTATCATCTTGAAGACACAATCCACACCATAAGACCATGGCACAGCACACATTGTGGCAAGGTAAAATGTGTGCATACAACCAGGGACATGTGCATGTGAACAACACATATCTGCAGGCATGTGTGATAAGTACAGGTGTTCTTCATTAATTGACTAACACATACCTTATTTTGCACCCATGCAGGTGATAGTGGCTATCCCTTGAAGACGTGGCTCCTCACCCCTGTCCGGAACCTGCAGAACAGGCACGAAGAGGACTACAATCGTTCCCATACCCATACCCGTGTGGTCATCGAGCAGACCTTTGGCTTGTTGAAGGCACGTTTCCGCTGTATTAGCCGGTCGGGTGGGGCACTCCTCTACAGGCATGAGAAGGTGGCCAAGATCATCATGGCATGCGTCATGCTGCACAACATGTGCATCCGACGGAGCGTGCCTCTGCCCTCTGACATTGAACAGCAACCACCAGGTGATGATGAAGAAGATGAAGAAGATGTGGGCGCACATCATCGTGGTAGCGATGCACAGGAGGGATGTGTTGTGCGCCAGGCTGTGATTGGCCAATACTTCTAAGATACATGGGTGCAGAGGGTGCCATGACTGTGGGACTGAGGGCACTGGGTGTGGGAGTACATGGACACTATGCACTGTAAATCAATAAATCACACATAAACAATAAGGAATGTCCAGTCAAGTATTTTTTCTGGTACACAACGGGTGTATTAAACAGTATAAAGTAAAAAAGTGCTCATACCCTCCCCCTCAACACACCCCCACCGCCTCCCCCCACAACTCCCCCACACACCCTCTCCCCCCTCCTCCTCCCCCACAACCCCCCCCACACACCCTCTCCCCCCAACCCCTACCCCACAACTCCCCCACACATGGTGTGCAATCGAATGCTGCAGGTGTCTGCATCAATTGCCATATTCAGGCTGCCCCTGCTACTTTTGGCCACTTCCCGCCTCTGTTGGCGGCATGTCTGGGCGCCGCAAGGCATGTCTGGGCACCGCAAGGACCTGCCTCACTGCAGTAAACTCCTTGCAGATGCGAGTTCTGCTCGCCTCAATGGCCGCTGTGTTGACCCGGCCCTCCTGCCTTACCAGGGCACCATCAGATACGTACTGTCTCACTAGCCCCATCATCTCCTCCTGGCACTGCTCTGTCAGTGCCATTCGCTGCTCCCCATCCCGGACACCAGTGGAGGTGGATGCTGCATGTGGCAAGGGTCCCAATTCATGTGGGTCCTCTGTGGGGGTCCAGCTCTCGGGCCCTGGTTCCCCTCCAGACTGCTCATGTGTGCTGCCATTGGGGGTGCTGATTGAGATGATCTGGAGTGATGGCTGGGGGCTTGGTGTGCCAGGTAGGTCTGATGACACGTCCTCCACAGGGACACACACCTGGCCTTGGCTCTGTACCACCTCGTCACTCTGGGGTGCTGTGGTAGCTGCCTCCCCGACAGAGCTGTTGGCAGCAGAGAGGGCCCCATCAGCCACTGGCTCCTGTGCAGTGGATACAGCAGTTGTGGGCACTGTTGCTGTGGCAGTGGCCCTTTGCCCCAGTGACTTTGCATCCTGTGGTGTCTTCGCCTTCTGTGGCAGATGTGCCTTGCCTGGCCCTTTTGACGTAGAAGGCCTGTTGACATCGTCCCTGCCCCTGGCCTTCTTCTTGGGAGTCGTTGCCTGCGCCGCAGAGTCCCAGGCCTTGCTGTCAGGATCTGAGCCTGTGGGTGACCAAGAGAGGGACGGCATCAGTGGTGGTTCTACATGCATCATGCATACATTGGTATTGTTGTTGTTCTACACATTTGAGGGGATTTGGTATTGGAGTTGTGACATTAAGGTTGCTTGCTATATGGGGGGAATCATACAGGCATACGTCTGGTTCACACATGTATGAGGCGGTGTATGCTGTGTGACATGCCTTTCTGTTGTGGAATGTGTGCAGTGTGACACATGCCGTTTCCATGTTTGTGGGGTGTGTCTCAGTTATGGCATTGGCATGCTGCATGCATGTGGATGTCAGTGCTGAGGGCTGCATCTAGGCAGGGATGTGTCCATGTGTGTGTAATGGGCCATGCATTGCCTCATGGCACAGTCATATAGGTGGACTATCTTCATAATTTGCAATTCAGTGTTTTCTTAGGACACTCACCTCCATCAGCCGATGACGTGGCTCCATGTTCCATTTCTCTAACGCCTTCAATTGATTCCAGCCCAATAATGCTGGCGCAGGTTTCCTCCCAGCGGCTGAGTTTTATGGGTGAGTTCGGGCCAGTACCACTACCGCCAGTAGCCAGGCCCTGGCTCCGGTTGGCAGATAATATGTTCCACACTCTGTGGCACCGGTCGTCCCAACGTTTTCGGACGTCTTTTACTGTGCGGGGGTGTTGCCTACCGCACTCACTTTCTGGGCTACTAGCTCCCAAACTCCTTTTTTAATTTTTTTTTTATCTGTGCTGTTCTTTTTAGGTCATTGGCAAACACCACCTCTGCATTTTCAGCCAAAATGTCCGCAAGCATGGTCAGTCCAACTTCAGAGAACCACTCCTTCCGCTGCCGGGATGCTCCTTTCTTCACAGTCTTTGGCATGTTACTGGTGTAGTAGAAGATGTTGTGGTGTTGGATAGTGGCTCCAGGTCCTGTGTATCGAGGAGGGCAATGTATAGTGTTTTTCAATATGGCCGCCGTGCCGTTTCCCGTTCCGGCATGATGATATTTCCGGTTCCGGCATTAGTGGTGCCTGCTATTAGCAGTGGCCGCTAATGCCGGATACGTTATTTAGAGGTGGACGGAGGTGGAAGGGCTGTCTGCGCTTTCCATGATGCCGCTAAGGGAGGGTTTTGGGACTTTTGCGGCAAGCCGGTATTGTCGATATCGGCATTCTGCTAAGCGCGTGCACTCATACTCATAATCGGCCGCTGTTAGCGGTGTCATAGCTACACAGACACGTTAATTCCTCCATGTCGGTAAAAACTGTTTTTTACCGCAAATCTCGTAATGACCCCCATAATGTATCAATACAATTTAAAACTGTGATAACTGCGAGCTGCTGACATCCCTGTAGAGGAGGCTGCTCTTTGTCACAGTGACTGCTTGGTCAATGCCACGCTACAGCCTCCAAGCGGCAGAAGTAAAGAAGCTAGAAAGCAAGGCCCGGCGCAACCAAAAAAATACCTGTTGTGCCCCTGTTATCTGGAAGCAGTGTTTGGGGGCTAAGGTTGGAGGGCAAGGGCACACACAACACAAAGCCTGTCCAATCCCAGGGAAGGTTGGGAGTGAGAGCTGCAAGGACTAAGGAGTCCTATTGGGATCCTCGTTGCAGGCAGCAGAAAAATGTGACTCTGGTTGCAGTGCACACTGTGCTCAACCGATGCCCAATGTTGATGTGATGTTACACGTTCATTCAAACATTTGTAAACTCTGCAGCTGCAACAGTGGGAGCATTGAACATTCCAATTGTAACCTATACTTTTATTTTAAAAAGAAACTTCTCCAGAACGGTATCTTTTTCAAATACAAGTAAAGGAATGCTGGATATGAAAATAAACGGGCGCAGCTCTCCCATGCACTTCGACCACTGAGCCTAGACTCTCTGGATAAGTGAAAGAGAGCAGTTAATGGAATGTATTTGCCATAGTTAAGCAGATCTGCCTATTGACCGAGAATTGGCACTTTGGCAATGTTTTCACATTTTAACTTGTATGCTTCAATATTTTGGAGGCAGGACTGAACCATAAGGAAAAACTGTTTCACTGAGAAGAAAACAGCTGCTTTCAAATGCCTTCAGCATGACAGAGTACATCTGACTATGGCCTAAAACGTGACACTTTGAAATTTTTTCCAAATTCTAACTTTTGACTGTTTCATTTTTTGGGGGCTGAAATAAGCCCCTTTTATCCATTTTAGCAACATATTTTTCTTTTCCATATGTAAGGGTGCAGAAGTACGAGTCTGACACAGTGGTGGTATGTTTGTTGGCAAAGACTATTATTTTTATATATACGTAAAGAAAAGGAAAAGCCTATCTGGCCCTATTTCTAAGAGCGGCTGCCCTACCTCAACAAAAAGACTAAGGACTCTGCCAGAGTGTCCAATAAAGTAAAGTCCACCGTCCTGTGTCCAACCCTAACCGTGTCCCTTACATTTTAGATTACCTGAGGAAAAACTGGGGTCTTCTTAATCCAGAAGGAGGCTTCTCTCATTCTGGATGCCAACTCAAAGGTTCAATTCTAGACAAGGAAGCACATGGAGTGCTACTCTGAGTTAAAAGTTCTTGATGTAGGATGCTCTTCCAAATGTATTCAAAACCATAACAACGTTAACGAGGAATTGGCTTTCTTCTTTTCTCTCACAATCTGTCCTGTTTCCAAAACACAGTTCCCAAGTATCCGGATGGGGGAGTCTCTTCCCCTATTCTTTTTCCAGTTTACTAATGTCCAGTCGAGTCTGGTTCACTATCCTGCCAGACTTGATTGTAGCTCTTCTTATTTCACAAACGTTATATTTCACAAAAACACCAAAAGGCACAGCTCACCAGTATCGCCTCAAGTCTGGTTTACTATCCTGCCGACACTTGACTGTAAATTATCATGCCAGAAAATATAGCTTCTTTTGTCAGTGGGTCCTCAACCCTTTTTCTTCACCTCTCGCTCTTCTCTTTCTCTTTTGTATGGGTCCTAGACCCCTCTGGGATATCGCGGGATCTCCCCGACTTGTTGTGTAGTTTCTCTTTCGTGTGGATCCATGGCCTCTTATGCTGTCTTGGGGCATCCTCGACTTGCTGTGTGCCTCAGCCCCCTCGTTGCATGCCTCTTTAACTTCTTTAAACTGATATGGGTCTTTCAAACCTTTGTGCTGTTCTTGTGGGGCTTCCCTGACTTCATGTGGGTCCCAGACCCTGATGCGCTGCACTGACAGGGCTACCCCAACTTCATATGGGACCCAGACCCTTTTTTTCAGATTGACTGCATTTCGTACCCAGGCCTGGTTCACTAACCTGCCAGGCACTGTCTCTCATATGTCAGTTTCTTATATTTCCCCCAAGTACTGGTACGAGGGAGATGGAGTTCTTGAGCTTTCCCCAACTGCCTCTTTCGTTCTCTGTAATCGCTCACACCTGCTACGCTAACCCATTTACCTTTTGTGGTGTTACCAGCTTGCTGCTTTCTGCTGTGGGCTTCCACACACCTTCCAGCGGTCTCTGTGTCTCCTTGCAGTGTTTCCAGGTCTGGTCACTGTAGGCTTGCGCTTCTTGTTCCGACCACGTGGTCCGGCTCACGGTTCCTCCCGGACCTCCGATTCGCCAACCTGGACAATGGAGAACACAGCGTGTGTTCAGCAAAGCTCTGTCAGCCTTTCCTGTTCTCTGCGGTGAGCGTCCAGCCAGCTCTCAGTTCCTCCAGGCAGGATCTGCCTTAACACACAGTCCTTCTTCCATTTTTATGTTTAGGTTTGACTCTGACTGTAACACATATGTTGGTCCCACAGTGGGCTTTTTCCACCTTCCCTGATCTTCTTAGTGTCAGAAGGTAAAGGCCCTCCATCCGGGTAGTGCTCACTCTTCCTCATCCCAGTGTAGCCTTTATAGATGAAATCCCCTACCCTACAGAAATTCATAGACCTGTGGGGAACTAGAGAGGGTGGAATGGGGTCCGAGGGGGCAGAAATGGTGGGCGTGCATACTGCATTCTCCGAAGATAGTTATCACTGGTCCCACAGAGGGTTTCGCTCCCCATGAGAGCCATTCGCTCAGTACCACCTCCAGGGGGACTATCGGGTAGCGGCCTCACCTCCCTGGCCTCATGGGAAGTGGCTTCCCCTATGGGTGCAGTGACATTTGGTTAAACAATTAAGAGACACTATGCGGTATTGTTGGTCTAGTAGTCTTTCAACTAGCCCTGTGCTGGTGAAACTCTGAGTTCATTGTGATAAAGAGGTTTGGCATAAGCCATTAGGACCTGTACTGCCCCTCCTATTTCTTTGGCCAGGATAAGTGAGTCTGTCAAAGCAAAGATCGGAGAAATGAATTCTTACAGGGGGGTGTTAAATGCTTTACCTGTACTTTTTTATCTATGGCTTTAGATTGCTTTTAGGTTGTCTTTACTTAAAATGTCCTTGGAAGCTATGGACTTTTGACAGTTTCCCTTTCCATGAATGGGCTTAGAAGGGTTGGTACAACCCTGTCTGTTCTCTGGCTCACCAATCTCGACAACCCTACCGTCAGTATCATTTCAGATGTCTGTACACATTGCCGATTGGTTATAGGTTGCTTTATTCTAGACCTGAACTGGATAAGAGTTGGATGCCAACACTATATTCAACTACACTATTGCTAATATTGGTAACTGTGTATTGTGTGACTTTTTCTTTTTTATGCTCACATATTTGTTCGAAAAATATTAGATATTAATAATAAATGCTAAATAAAGAGAGCATTCTTGACGAGTTTCTATTTATGATACCTACTTGTATTAGTGATATAACGGTATAGGGAAGATATTGATAACATGTAATGTTAATCATACACACATGGGTAATTTATTAGTTCCTAGATATTTTAAAGGTAGACCCATGACAATATTGTTATCCACAGTCTTACTTTGAGTACAGCACTGGTCAATGCTGCAAACCATGCCATAGCCCCAGGTCAGCATACAGACCACCTCTGGGGTGGAGATTTGGCTCTGGCATGCAAGGTATGATAAAAACATGACACTAGTTCTATCTCTTCATTGTCCCTGGGGGGGGAAAAGCATCACTTTTGGACAACCTCCAAGATCTGCCCTTTATCCCTTAGGTCAGTTGCACAAGAACTCATCCCTGGACCTCCTCCTCCTCTTCCTCCCTTCTGCAACACCGGCCCTCTCTTGGCTTTAATTCTATGGCATTTGTCCACTTGTAATACCCAGAAACGCCATGATCTAGTTTTTGATTATCCATGTCCAATGAGTTGCCACTGTTATCGTCTGCTGTCGGTCAATCACATCCACTCTTTCTTCTCAGCACTTGGTTTTCCCTTTAAGCTGGTTCACTCTGACAATGATCTAATTTATTAAACCTATCTTGCGATTTCTTAATCCTTTCGATGGCTGCCAGAACTAGGCCTCATAGGGAGTGGGAGAGGCGCCCCCAGGGAAGCTATCTCTGGGTTTCAGTTTAGATTTTCACTGCAGGGTGTAAAGAAATGTGAGTTTGCTCCCTTCTCTTTTTTCCTAGTTTGGTGTATTTTTCACAGTTTCTCCCTTGTGGGTTTCTGCTTGGGGCCACAGGTTCAGTAGCGTCGTTTTGTTGGAAACAGAACTTTGGTTGGAGCTGCCAGATTTTTTTCTTTAGGGCTCACAACATCTCCCAGAGGTGAGATAGGCTGAGGGTATTGTGTGGTTATAGGTTTTGTACAATCGGACCGAAAAAAAAGGTCCGACCGTACAAAATTACTGAAAAATGCTACCACCAAAGGTTCGAACACCAAAGGTTCGAACCTTTGGTGGTAGCATTGCAGGTAAGTAAAAAAATGTTTTAAAAAGACTGCGGGGGCTGCAGCGGTGTCCCCCGCCCACTATATTGTGTGGCATAGTGAGCGGGGTGTTGCGGGGGACACCCCCGCAGCACACCCGCAAAAAATAAAACTGGGGCTGCAGGGGTGTACCCCGCAAGACCCCGCTCACTATACTTTACAGTATAGTGAGCGGGGGTTGCGGAGGAAAGCCCTGCAGCCCCTGTATTATGTAAGTGTGTTTGCATGAGAAAGGTGCAAACCTTTGGAAGTTTGCACCTTTCTCATGCAAACTTCCGGCCGCGGCAAAATCGGCCGAAGTCAGATCACTTAGAATCCTGGCGATGGGCTGGGTGCTATGGTTCTTCCCTTCCATGGGACATGGGACATGATCTGTTCACAGAAATCGGTCTCACTTTTCTCTTTGCAGAATCACTTCTCACTTGTGCCCAGAGATATGTCCCTAAGCCATACTGCTATCCCTCATGCTGTCTGTGGGCTAATCTCCTTGTCGTTCTGCCAGAAGCTCATTCGTCCTCCTGCACCACCGAGATAACTGGTAGTTGGATGTTGTCTCTCTATCACTTATTGACGATATCCAGTCATTCCAGTCATTATTTCGAAATACAAAGCATCGAAAACAAATCCATTGAATCCTTACCATCGAAAAGCCATTCCCTTGAAAAAATGTAATGGTTCCATCGACATGTTATGGGTAAGTATTGGGTTGGGGTTGGGGCTAGGGTTAGTTTAATGGTTAAATTAGGGTTATGGTTAGGGGCTAGGGTTAG
Source organism: Ambystoma mexicanum (assembly GCF_040938575.1). Classification (NCBI taxonomy): domain Eukaryota; kingdom Metazoa; phylum Chordata; class Amphibia; order Caudata; family Ambystomatidae; genus Ambystoma; species Ambystoma mexicanum. The sequence goes on along the minus strand of NC_090921.1, from coordinate 1,110,513,877 downwards.
TTTAAGGGTTACATCAGGGTTGGGGCTAGGGTTAGGGTTAGATTAAGGGTTAAATTAGGGTTAGGGGTGGGGCTATGCTTAGGGGGCGTGGGGGCTGGGGGGGAACCCCCCCAATATAAAAAAAAGAAAACGTTACAAGGGGCTGGCCAGTGGTAAAATTTCAGCATTAGACAGCGCCATGTAACGTTTTAAAGTTAGGAAAAATGCATGGAAATGCTACTTTTTACATGAAAAGTGCATTTCCATTGAAACCAGTCCATGAATATTGTCGATGGAATTTCACTTTTACATGTAAAATATAGGTTTTCGATGCTTTGGCATTCGACTGTTTGTAGTCGATGCTTTTGCAAGTCCGAGGGAATCACTATAAACCCTTATTGACCCTGTTACCTCCAGGGGATCCTCCACCACCTTTCTGTCTTCTCTCGTCCTCTCTTATATTAATGCCTCTCATCATCATAATTGAGGTTACCCTTCTTCAATCTCCAGACCTCCTCATCTTGTTTACTCATCCCCACTCTTCTCTTCTTGCTGTGCCTCCAGCCCCTTCCATCCCCGCCGCTTCCCCCTCTCCTGACTCTGTTTCACCTGCATTTCTAACACCCGATGCACTTTAAGGACTCTCCACACCTCCTCCTGCTTCTCCACTTCTATACTGTCCTTCTCTACCTTCAGACCTTTCTGCATCTCCCTGGCAACTCTCTGTATGACCTCCAGCACCTGCACTTCTCTCTGCATCTCCCCTCGTACACCGTCCTCTGCACTTCCTCCTAGTCTCTCTGCTACTCTAAACAACCACACCTCCGTTAAGCCTTCCTGCATTTTGACAGAGTCCTGAAACCTCCTCCTACGCCAGGCCCTGTACTTTGGGTTGCAGATGTGGCCAGTGATGATTGCATGCCGAGGATTGGTGTTCTGGAAATACCTTAGTTATTTCACCTCCTAGGCCAGTCCGCAACCTTGGATTCTCTCTTCCTGTGCATGCGCAGTGGGGTGCGTTTGTAAGAGCTGACCGGGAGCATTTAATCTGGTGCTGAAACTGCAGTGAAACCGCGGTCTGCCCATGGGCTGTGGAAGCCACGCAAACCGAACCCTGCTTTCCACCTTCTCTGGTAATAGTTTGTCGTTTGAGCAGATTAATACGGGTAATCAGATGAATTACTCAATATATTATATTCGATTTCCTTAGTAACCCTTCCTCCCTAATTATAGCACAAGTAGAATATGAACTTAATTCTACAGAGCTTGGCCCATCCATGCTGCATACAAACTTTATGCACTTGAAACATACATGTTGTAATGATAATGATGTGTTATTTATATAGCGCCTTAATCCAAAGCGCTTTACAGAGCACATATTTACATGTAATATCACCCAACCGAAATTTGTACTCATGTATCGACCTCGGAAGGGTGAAAGGCTGAATTGGCCTTGCCGGGATTCGAGCCTGCGACCTGCAGATCACGCTCAGATCGCAGCAGCAAGTGCTCAACCTGCTGATCTATCTTACCGGCTTTTAATTAGTTTATGCAAATTCGGGGGTGCCTAGTATCCACTTTTTATACAATTGCTCTTTTTTCTGACCATGCACCCCTTCACTAGATTAAGTCTGTCAGACTGTACTTTAACATAATAAATGTAATTAACTGCACATGACCCAATAATTATTTCTTTCACCATAATAATTTTTAACTTTTTGAGGGCTAATAAAATAGTATACTTTTTTTAGAGTAATCCCTCTTTTTTTTTCTCCATTAAAATTGTATTTTTAGCTTTAACAAGTGCATTAGTCTGTACTGGATCCTAATATCTCCGGTCCGTAATTAAGGTGCCGGTAACTTTGTTATGGGCACCTTTTCCGGACCGGGTCACTCTGAGTCTGGTGGTAAGGGCTGTGAACTACTGGCAGGCCTGACCTGCCGGTAGTTCAGGCCCCTACCAGCAGATAATTCACTGAAGCACTGGCACTGTTACAAAGTGGGCTGGTGCTTCGGTGTTCCCATTCCCGCACAGGAATTTACCATCTGCTGTCACCTGTAATTTCTCAGTGCTACCGGGATATCAGGCGGCAGAAACGGTAAGCTGAGGTGGCCAGTACTAATTGTAATAAAGCATGTTTATTATGAGTGTAAGTGGGAGAGACAGGTTTATCAATAATACCAAGAATAGTCCTATACAGTTTTCAGACTGAACCAAGAACAATGTAGTTATGAGTGGCGTGACGAATCGTGGGAATTCCTCTCTTCTCCCCAAGGGGGAGCACCACCCTTGTGAGGGTAGGGAGGTGAGCAGTGCACGCTCGGTAACACCCTCCCTATGGGTAGTGCCAACTGGGACCTCACTTAGAGAGGATCCAGACTCCCAGAGACTGTGGGGACAAGGACTGCCGTTCCTCTGAGGAACTCCCAAAAGAATATCCTGAAATGGCCTAGTTGGGAATATCAGACACCATAAAGGACATACACTATAGAGACTTGGATGAAGAAAAGACTGCCATCTATTATTGTCAAACAGAAAACGAATATGTCTCTGTAATTATGAATTTGCATTTAACTGGGATGGCAAAGCTGAAGTGGAGAGAGATGCTGCAGCAAGCGGACGGAGAGACACATGTACGTCGGCCAGGGAAACTACCCGGCAACACAGCACCTGAGATGGAAGGAGACTCCAGAGACTGAAGCCTGCGAGTCTGGAAACTGCTGGGAAGCTGATACCAGTGCACGGGACGCAAAGCATCCTTCGAGAATGCAGAAGAGAGACTGATGGTGGTGGCATACCCCGGAGATCCTGTGGTGGACCGGCGGTCCACAGAACTAACCTGCGACCACTAGGCGGCTGTGACCACCTACCATCCAGTTACCCACAGGCAGTCAGTACGTACTGAGAGAGAATATGAAGCTTTGAATGCCAGAGGTAAACGAGAAGGCAAGAAAATGAGGAAAGCAACGAAAAATGAACGAAAGCCCCGGTGACGTTATCCCAGGCAAGCCCAGTTAACGAGGAGAATGGTAGACCAAAGCTGTCTAAGGGGAATCGCTATGGGACTGTTCATACTCATTCGAGTCACCTTTACGAGTGAGAAAATGTAATGATGGTGATAATAGAAACCAGAGGCAGCAAACATGGAAGAAGACACTGAGTTTAAGAAACAAACATGTGGGGGGAAAGCAGAGTGTTTAAGCAGAGAAACACGAATGCAATAGAAATTGTGAGAAGAATTAAGAAAGCGGGCAAAGTGGAATATCTGTCAAGAGACAGCAAATATAAAGAGAAAGAAGACTATGCATGAAGGAGGAAGAAAGAGGATTTAAAGAAAGCGAATTGTAAAGACTAGCTATCCCCACCCTGGGGGAAGGGGATAATTACCCCATATGAGCCAAAGGAAGAGAGGAAACACAAGGGTGAATCTTCCATCACTAAAGTGCAAAGTAGATTTTAAAGGCTCTGAGAAGGGACACAAATCTCATAACGTCTTGAAGGAATTAGATCAACTGATTAAAGAAGTTACAAGAGACTATTTCCGCAAAATATAGTCGTAACTATGTTACTGAATTTACGTGAAATGTATAACAGGCTGAAATAATCTCCTACATGTTTGGCAGGAGTCATTTGGTGCAAGTAGCAGTTGAGTAAATTATGCTGTCACGGTCTTGGATGAAACCAAAAACTTTATTCACCAAAGAAAACACTGGGCCTCATTACAACCCTGTTGGTCCGGTGTTGTTACCGGACCAGCAAAGTACAAGTTTGCGGGCTGGGTGCCTTTCCGCCCTCCAGGTCTGACCTGGCGGGCGGAAAGGCACCCGCTCGCAGACTTTGACAGTAAATGGTGCTGGTGCTACCGTCTTCCCAATTCCCATTGAGTCCTATGGGACTCAAGTGGGAATGGGGAGTGACTTTTTCCGATGCCTGGCTTCAGGGACTGTAATGCCTTGGTGATTCCCCATTGCCAGGTGTCGAAAAAATTACACAACTCTGGCGGCAGCCTGCCGTTTTTACCGGCACGGCTACCGCTGGAGTTGTAATGAGGCCGATTATTTTCCTCTTGATGCAAAGGATTTGTTCATGAGATGTTGCCGCTGTCTCCAACACAAGCATGCAAGCATGCAGGACAGGTTTTAATTGTAATTGTGAGTGCCGCTTGCTAGTGGTGCTCACGATTAAAAATAAACCCTGCTTAACATGCGAGCATGCCAGGCCGCGGTTACGCACTTTGCATGGCAGAGTGCAAAGTAAAAGGCGAAGTGCACCTGTGTACACCTACTTTTGCACTGCACGTTTGCGCTACACCGTGCAAATGACAAGCATTTGGTGGTGGGAAGGTGTTTATGTATAAAAGATCATCGTAGTTCGTTTCTTACCAGCCAGAGCAGTTCTTACTTGAATTTTATTGGTGTTTTTACTGTGCCGAAAAAAGGCAGAATGCAGAGAAAACTGTTCCGGAGTGATATTTAATCAGCAGTGTGATGTGTCATTTCGGCTCCCCTACTTGTCCCATGGGCTAGTACAAAAAAGATGAAGTTTTGACCCTGCAGGTCCTGCATTTATTTGCTCACCAAATATGGATCCTGATCTTGGAAAGGCGCCCCTTTGACCTCTAACTCATAGATGGCTACCTCTGGGTGCCTGTCATTCAGCCCTCTAAAGGCTACACAACAAGTGAAATACAGCATCATTTGTATAGGTGTTTTAACAATAAAAAAATTAATATGAAAATTATGAATTACCTTATATGCTTGCTGAAATACATATATGGCTATAAATAAATACATTCATTATGCCAACTGTAACACAATGCATCAAGTGATAACATATTAAAATTGTCTCAGCAATAAGAATCTACAATTGATGCTATGAAGTTGTTTATACATGCAGGGCAAAGAAAACGCCAGGTCACACACACACACACACACACACACGATAGGGAGGCTGGGTATATTTTCAACAACTAGTATTAACCAAACGATTTAATATATAAAGCTCATGGCAGCCTGAAAGCATCAACATTCTTTAAAGTATGGTCTGCGTGTATTCAAGGTTTAGCAGTATTAAGGTAATTAACAAATGTCCTCCAGTTGTTATTGAATTTCATACACATGTCCAATACTTTGAGCGCTGAACGTTTCACGTTTTAATACTATGCATAAAGCCTATCAGTTTCAGTTTTATTAATATACTTTTAGCCTGCTGGCTGTGTACACACAACATAAATACATTACAATCACAATATCCAAGTATAAATGAAGTGATACTAAAACATAAAAACATAGTATTATCACAACAGTATCCAATACAAGGGTTGCCAATGTCTAAAAGCATTTTAAAATATCAACAATTCGTAAATAAAGAAAGATCATAAAATAGATGAGGTTGCAATCATCACCCTTCATAAAATTATCCCACAAGTTGGAGCGATTGCTTGTGTCAATCGCATTATCATAGGATTTTAAGAACTTCAAGCGCAATTCCAACAAACCGCCGCAAAATACCATCAAGTGTTCTAAGGACTCAATGACCACACAGACGACACATTCACATAGTTCTACTCAATCCCATCAGCACCCCTTTTATTTCCAAGGCTGTATAAAGCATATGTACTGCTCTCTTTACATCTGTTGTGAAATGCACCATTTACTTTGGGAACAGGCATGATGTTTACCTGACCAGTAGCTCTAAAACTTTGTAGCAAAAGAAAATAGGACCAGTTTTGTGTGTGTGTGGGCGGGATGGGGGGGGTGATGGACATGCTATGTTACCACAATTACCACACTTACTCTGCATTTCATCTTAAAGATATTCAACAACTAACCAATGTTGTTTGCTTACAACACAGGGTTCGTTCCAGGATGCCTCTGCCTATTTCTCTGAAGAAGAGTGGAAGCTTTTACACGAGTGGCAGAAGGAGCTTTACAGGAATGTGATGAAAGAAATTCACCAAGCCTTGCTTTCTCTGGGTAAAGATATGTTGCCATCTAATGGAGGACCATGCTTGTCTCATAATGGATGTTGTTGCCTGCCTTTGTTATAGGGTTTAGCGTAGCACAAACACAGCTGGATTTTATAGTAATGGAACACAGTACAGGATGGGGTAGATGATACACTTGGGTACAAGTGGAAGAGAAGACCATGAAAGTTTGTGTGCGGGTGTGGGGGAGGGTGAGGAAGGAGCTAGGATGTCGAAGCAATCAGATCAGCAGTTCACCAGGATCAATGAAGTGCTCATTAAAGAGGCCTATCTTCAGTTATTTCGTGGAATGCAGAAAAGAGAAGCTAGTCCCACGTGGGACTTAAGACCTTATACATTGCTGTACTAGTTTTCTTTCTGGCCTTGCCTTTTTTATATTTACTTGGTTCACTGTCACTAGGTGTCCTAGCTTCTTGGCTTGTGTTAGCCGCCAGAGACAGTGAGTTGGAGCTTTGCTTATCTTTGCCTTGTAGGTGATACAAGCGGTCTTGAAGATGATGTGAGCCTGGAGGGCAGCCAGCGTAGAGCCTTCAGGGTGGGAGTAACCTGGTTGTACTTATTGGGTCCTATGATAAGTTGGCTGTCGCATGAAATGTCATTTATTGGTCCAGTGGAGTGTTGGGGACCAGGGCAAATAAGGTGTTGCCATCGTCTAGGTGGGAAAGGCCCAGGGCTTTCATAGCTGCTTTGAACTCCAATTCATGCATGAATGGGTTACTGTTGCAGAGCAGTTGGAGCCAGTTTAAGGCGGTCTGGATTTCCTTGGCAATGGTGGTCTTATAGGAGAGGTTATTGTTTTTGATTGAATTTGCTGCAGTATTGTTGTAATGTAAGTTCCAGGAGACAGCAGGTAAATTCGCCCAAGTAGTTCCTCTATTTATGATGTTACATGTAAGGGGCAGAGCCCCACAGTGGGCCCCACTGGCACTCACCACGCAGGATTGCTCTGTCCAACTTTCTGGGCTGGAACACTATTCACATTCAAACATTCCATGCACTCCTCAACATTCTATCAGTGACATAATTCACTCATGCATCCAAGGGATCAGGACATAACACACCTCCCTTCTTTCATAAAATAAATATATATCTCTGACCCCTGCAGAAGCAGGCACCCGGAGCCTAACTCCAACCACCACCATCATGCCCGAATAACATTACTACATCCTCAACCAACCCAAGTAAAACGAACACCTCCTGTCCAGAACTGCCACTGCCTGGACTTTGATCCTGCCACAACCAAGCACAAACCCGCCACATCCAATGGGCTACAAACACAGTACAACTGAACCAACGAAACAGAAACAAACCTCCTTCTACCTGTGTACGCCCGGCCCCCAGGTCTTGAGATTGCCACTCTCAAGCACTAAACCACCGCCAAGAGCAAACACAACCTGACCTTGTGCCCTTACACACAAACCGAAGACTTCACCAACTCCACACTTCGTCAACACCACACTCACAGGGGAAAACATTCACTACACACACACACCTCATGCAGCACCACATTCCTCTACCCCTCTTCATTATGATAAAAAGTGCAGCAACATGAAGAAAGCTTTGTACTGGGTACACAGGTGGGATGGCAAAACACCACTTGAGATAACATTCACCTGTGCTCCATGTGGAGAAAAACAAACTACAACTCCCCATCCTAAACCACTGGCCAGGCAGCTGAGCAGCCAATATAGCAAGTCTATCCAAGAAAGACAAACAACCCTCCAATCTAACAACCTTGGGTGTGCACACACTGTATGCAACGTCTCAACCTATAAATGTACCACCACAGCTTGCACCTTTCAGGAAATCCTCTCCACGGAAGGAGGACCTACTTCAACCGATCTGAGGCCACTAGAAGCCAGCCATCAGTGTTTACCACAATACCGGGCGATACAAACAACACCATAGAAGCTGAGATAGGAGACAGTTGAGGAAGAAAAACCAACATTCAACCAGATACAAAAGCCAGTAACTGGTCAGCACACCAACAACTAGAGACCAACGGTCTCCCTGACCAAATGCACATTGGTTGACACAGACTAACATTGCTTTATGAACCTAAACTAGCCCTACACTCACTACAGGTCACCTCACTTCACCAACACAAACTGGAGGTGTACCTGCACGCAGGAAATAAAAACATGCCTGCACACCCAACCTACATTGGAATGCAGAAGTAACCCTTAAAGATAGAAATTGTAATAAACAACACAACAAACTACAAGTGTAACATAAATAAAGGAACTATTTGAGTGAACTTACCTGATGCCTCCTGGAACTTGCATTAAAACAGGTTTACATGTGGATGCGAGTACATCAAGAGTGAGCCCATTCTAGATTTGAGGTTGGCTTATGCTGTTGCCAGTAGGTTGAATTCAGTTTTGCCAGGTTCAGTTTTAAGTAAGCACTTGGCATGCAGACTTCTTGCTAGAGTCAGTGGATGTCATTGCCTAATGTGGACTTCATGTACAGTTGCGACATCAGCTTGTTGATGGCTCTTGATGTCCTGTTGAGGATAATGAAGTAGATTTAGGATCCTTGGGGTAGCCCACAGGTCACTGCTTTGACATTGGAATCCACCGATGCCCATCTGGACAAGCTGGTGCCGGTTGACGTGTTAAGAGGAGAACCATTCATTGGCTTTGTCGTCAAACAATGTTAATCTGTTGTTGATCAGGGCTTCTACTTCTAGGCATTCAAGCAGTATCTTTTGGTACCAGATTTCAGGGGGGTTGCTAGAATAAGAAGGGTTGAGTCCAGGCCTTAATATGTTTATATCTCAGTTAATGTGGGAGGCTGTTCCGCGGGTGAGGAGCCGTGTCCATGAAAATCATGTCACCCTAGCTTTTGCATCCCATTTTGGGAATGGTCAGTTAGTTGGCAGTCTTGGACCATAGTGGTCTGTTTCAGCAGTGGGATTGGATTAGCTTCTTGGAGAAAAGAGGAGGCTGTTGTATCCTGCCATTTTTATGTGAATCGGATGTTGGTTTGCACAGAGAGCCAGCAGATGTTTCTGAAGTGTCTGGTGACCGATTGCAGTTTCACAGCCTGAAGACCAGTTTTCCTGCTGTGTTTTGGTTGTTTTCCAATCTTTCTATTTGGCAAGCAAGGATGGACCCCATGTACTGCATTGTAGCAGTCCAGTCTGGAGCTGACTAGATTACCTATTACTATTCAGTGATGAAGGGAAGGATTCTTTTTAGCAGTTTCATTTTGAAAACGGCTGCTTTAAATAGTGTGCTGATCTGTGAGCTCATGCTGAGGTCCACATCCCAGATGACTCCAGTATTTGTACCATAAATTTGATAGGTAACATTTTTGTTTTTGAAAAAAGGTGAGGGCCGGGAGTAGGGGTACTATTTGTTTGAGAAGGCCGCAGGGACAGAGGATCAGGATTTCTTTTTTGGAGCATTTGAATTTCAGACTGTTTTTGCCTGATCCAATACTCAATGTCCCTAAATCCTTTTGGCTGCCATGTTGAACTGGTTTTGGTGACAGTTGGCACACAAGTATATTTGTGTGTTGTCTGCATAGGAGCAGTATTGTTTAAAATGGGCAGGGAGTAGATCCATCAGATGTTCAAAGTGAATGTTAAAAAAAAAAAGCAGTGAGATCCTTGGGGGACTCCACGTTCCAAGGGAACTGGCTGTGAAGACAAGTCTGCTAGTCTAATGCTCTGTTTATGGTCATGCAGGAAGGAGTTGAATCATTTGAGGAGCAAGGTGGAGAATCTGGCTATGTGCTGTAACTGGTTGATAAGGGTGATTGGGGGGCAGTATCCAGGATGTTCTTTGCTTCTGTGTGTTACTGGCATTATGAAGTGACATCATTTTCTATGATTCTGACGTGGCAGAGGGAGGTCAGTTGCATGGAAGTACCAGGATGGAAGAGAGAAGTTGGACTGAGTTCCTGTAAAGCATCCACTTGGGTGCTTGTAGGGGAAGAAAGGAAACTAGGAAGAAGAACCCCAATGCCACCCACTATCTGTGGAGACAAAGGAATTTGAATATAAATAAAAGATTAAGGGAAGGGGGGAAAACGAGCAAATAAAAGTGCAAACTCTGTGCCACCTGAAGTTTGTAGCTGGTGCTAGAAATATAAGGGAAAAGGAAAACAGATGACGAACCAAACCTGTTGTCTGTAGGAGATGTCAATAGCAGAAAGAGGAAAAGTATTGATCCACGGAAGGCTCTTCCACAGAGAGGATGCCCTCTTCGCCCTCCACAACGGGCCTTAGTGAAAAATTCTGTTAACCATGCCACACGCTGTAGAGCGTGTCATAAAAAAACAATTGAAAAACTTGGCAACATGACTGCAAGAGGATGCACCAAAGACACAATAGACCCAAGTAAGCTGGCATTCGATAGTATTGTTTTTTGGGGCCCCTTCAAGTTTAGTCTCTGTGCAGACTGAAGCTGCTGTTGGATGCCTGTGCTACAAACGTCACTTGGAAAATATGTATTGAGGTTGCTTGATGTTTTACATTATTAGAAGATCCCTTTGGTCATTTTACCTTTGTATGGTGGATACGTTCTTGGGTTTCCGTGTTATTGGTGGCTTTGCGGGTGCCCGCTATGCCTGCCAAAGTAATGACCGTTAACTACGTCCACGGCGTCAAGATACTGCTTGTCTATCTTGAGCTGCGAGAGCCCAGCGCATCACAATGCTCCGGTTGCAGGTATGCTGTTTGTCTCTCTTATGTTTTTATAACCACTTTAATTGCGATTTTGGGTTTGATGCATCAGACAGAAAACATCAGTGACACAAAACAAGTGACTTACCTGTCGTTACCTGCACCCCCTAACCTTGGCACCCGGTATCTCTTGTCCCACCAAACCCCTTTCTCCGCTCCGCAACAAACCAACAAACCCCATAGGTTCTTCACAGTTCATCACTGCGCAGCAACCATTTTCCCCACACTTTTTCATGTGTCTCCGGTGTAATGAATCTGAGGATATCATGACTCCTTTCAGTGGGCTACCCTGCCCTCAGAGGGCCGGGGGATGGCAGCCGATCCTTATCCTGGAGATGGCTTTATGAGGAGGACCACCTGGGGGGAGGTGATTCTCAGGGAAACTCTATGATGTCCTTGGAGGAAACCACATGCCGTCATGTCCCTTTCAGGGAAATCTCTTCAGTCCCTCATGCCTTAATGACATACTGTCACGCTTATCCCCCACCTCTGAATAAAGCTAGAGTATTTAATCCCCAAACTCACATTAGGGAAAACAAACTGCTGACTATGTCGAGAAAGAAGCAGGGAGTAATGAAGATCACTCCCGAGAAACTCTGTATCCACTTCCCCCAAGTAATTCAGAAACGAATTACAAAACGACTGACATGAAGAAGAGTGACTGAGTAATGATGATTACAAGGACCAGGCAGCGAACACTGCAGTCTTGTTGTTGGGACATGAGTAAACAGATTGGGAAGTTTGAATGCGGGCTGATCGCAGCAGGCATGTGGGAGGAAATCTGCAGTCGCCAAATCACCTTGTGACCCCGTAAGCTTGCTGAGTACCGCGTTGAAGGCAGGCGGGCTATTGTAGAGGTAGGAGAGGTAGACCCAAGAAAGGAAAGGGGAAGCAAAGGTGCGAGCGGTGTACCGCTTGGAGAGCGAAAGCCATGGAAACCGGCATCACAGGACTGCATTGCTGAAGGAGGTGCATGCGAGAGCAGTACAGCAAAGCGGAGAGGAACAAAGAGGCACAACAGACAAACGGTAAACCCTGGGAAGAAAGTAGGGTTACCGGGTTGTCAGTGACCAAGGGTTGCTGTGTAGCAGTGACAGAAATAAGACAGTGAGCATAAAAGAGGAGGATGGGTTACCAAATGGATAAATAAAGGGAAACGCTTCTCAAGAATGCTACCAATAGAAAGCAACAACATCATTAAAGAAGACAGAGGATTTAGTATGAAGGTTGTTCATGGATTATTAAACCACAATTTGGCGTGGAAAGAATAACCCCCATGACAAAGACCTGGCAAGCATCTATACTGACTGATGGTTGGGATAAAGTGTTACTTAAAACAAAGTCCTGGAAAGGAAACGCACCGGGTAAAGTTAAGTGTTTGAGTAATGAACTGTTTATGTAATAAAGTCCTGGCATAAGAATACAGCAGTCAAAGCTAAAGATTAGTGCAATAAAATATTTGGATAATAAAGCCCTGGACACAGAATACCAGGTGAAGTTGAATATCTGTAAAGTAACAGAGTCAAAAAAAAAGTTAAGGAGATGTGTGCAACAAACTGTTTATACAATAAAGTCCTGGCAGGACAGTATACCAGGTGAAGTCCAGTATTTGTGCAACAAAGTATTTAAACAACAATGTCCTGGCAGGAGAGTATACCAGGTGAAGTTACATATTTGTATTATAAACTGAAAGTCCTGGCAGGAGAGTTTACCAGATGAAGGTTAATGTTTAAGTAATGATTCCTGGTAGGAAGGAGTGAAGGTGAAAAGTAAAGAAATAACCCCCTTTACACCTTTTAGAGTTTATTAAGAGCGTGAGGGCCAGAATAGGATTACAGACACAGGACAGATCTTTTGTTTGGACATCTTGAAACTGGACAGACTCTGTAGTTTTGGTTTGAGGTAGGGAAAATTCCCCCTAGAATAGGGATAGTGAGGCTCCTCACAGAGATTTCAGGCTCCTCACAGCGTGTATCCTCTGTTTTTATAAACCAATTTCTTTAAACCCATAGATCAGTCTATCCAGTCCTCTGATGCCCAGAGTGTGGGATTGTCTTCCCCCGCCCATACCCCATCGAGATACCCCTTTTCGCCAGAGTCAGCGGCTCCTACTCTTCGCCAGTCATTATTGGATTCTGTTCCTAGTGTGCACTACCAGCGTCTGTCAGCCAAATGTATTCACCATGCTTGGTGTTTTCTTCCCTGCAACGATTTCCTCAATCATTGGCTGTTCCTGGGGTGGGTTCTCCTAGCACACGTTGGATACAGGAGCTAAGCTGACCGCCTACAAGGCAAACCATTTCTCTTCACATCAAGGCGCAAAGACTAGTAAGAAGACATACTGCTACTACACATTTTGAGCCAGTTACTGACATGTTGCCTTTTGTTTCTCTAATTGAAATCTCCTGTAAGGTGTGATCAGGGCTCAGTTTAGTGGGGTTAATAGTCCTGTTAAAGTCAAATTGACTCACTCCTGTTGTTGTTAAAAAAACAAATGGAAATCTGATCTCGGGCTTAAGAAAAATGCCCTGTGTTGTGCTTTTTCCTTGTTTGGCTTGACAGGTTTCTTAATTATTGCAGCCACTAACTTACTTTATATTGGCAAGAGGGTCAGAGGCTGTAATCGGTAATTACAGGTTGCCATTTATGTACTGTTCCAAAAATTGCCTTGGATCAACCTCTATTATCCCCAAGGACTCTAAGCCACACTCGCATTGGTGCTGTAGGTGTCAAAGTACCAGTGCAGCTGAGATTATCTTTTTAGATTCCATGCCCTCTGCAATGCACTTTAGCACCTTACCATAGCCTTTCCCCACACAGACACCCAAGAAAAAGGTGGATCTGTTTGATGGTGTGATGTGTTAGGAGCTCATGGTGGCAACAGTTAAGACGGACACAAGTATTACAGTTCAAGGGTGTTTATTAAGCTGTATAATAGGTTAGATAAACGCCTAATCTACACCTAAATCTAAGATGGGAGCAAGCTACAACCATATAATAATAATAATAATAATACAGTCCAAGTGGAGTCTAGTGAAATAAAAAGAAAGGGCCTATACAAAAAAAGAACCATTGCCAATCCTTACTGCTATGTTACAAAATAGTGGAGGATAATGTTCACAAGAAAAGAAAGAGAAGTGTTTTCAAAATGATAAGACAGGATAGTATATCTAGGGACTCCCTTGCCCACGTTTTAGCACGGGACAAGGCAGGACTCTTGAGCACAGCATACTCCTGGGCCTTGCTAGCACGATGTTAGTTTTTTCCCAAAATATCAAGGCCTTCTGTGACCAAGTGTCACTGTTCTCAGATAACACACCTTCCTCACCTGATTCTTCTTTTGTGGAAAACACCACCTCTTCGTCGGATGGAATCGTAAATCACTTCTTCCTAGATGTTTTCTCTCCTTGTAGAGAAATGGCCAACCCTGGGAGGTAGCCACTATGCCCACTGGGGATGCAGCCTAGGCAGGAGGCTGACCTCCCAGAAGTCTCCAAAGGTGAAGGGGAAAAAGCCTGAGGCACAAAAACCCTTCTACTGTGAAGCAGGAGGAGTAGGCTTGCTAGATTCCAGTAGGCAGAAGTTCGAATACAGGAGAGAGAGAGAGATATATCTCCGAACGTACGTACAGCTGATCAGGGAGTATTAACTCGAGAAAGGGCTGTGGTGAAGATGGGGAAATTCCAATCCAACAGTGCAGCGGGATCTGGATAGAAGGGCTGCGGAGTTGTACACGCAGATGAGCCGTGATGGAGTGAGGGAAACCCAGCACGAATAATACAGCGGGATATACAGAGAGAGGCTGCAGAATAGTGCATGCGGAGGAGCCGCAGTGAAGTGGGTTAAGCCCAGCACGGCAGTGCAGCAGGAGCCAGAGGGAGAAAGGGCAGCAGTGTTCAGTGCGGAGGAGCCACAATGAGGGAGGGAGAGCTGAACACGGGAGCGCCTTGGAACCCAGCGAGGTAGAGCGCGTTGACGCCCGCGGGGGAAAACAGCTGCCGGCAGTAAACAGAAAGCCAGGAGGGACGAAACAAATGCGGACTAGTGGGACAGAGAGCACAGCATGCCAACCTAGCAGGTAGCAGAACACAATTGGTTGCAACGCAGAGATGAGGGGGCGGAGCAACCTTTTAACCAAGCGAGGAACAATAAGCTAGAAAGTGAACGGAAGGGAGAGGACGTAGAGGCAAGTTCAATGGAGGATCTTCCATCTTCCCCTTATGTGCCGAGGGCGCAGACCGGTGACACCAAGTCTCTTTCATACAAAGTCCCGTTCCTCAGCGGACCTGATGTGTCACAACCAACAAAAACCAAAGTTCCTTCAATAAATCTTCACAGGGTGATTACTCTACGCCTTAGGATCCCCCTCTGCTGGGCTTCGAACCTTCGTACAACGTGGGCCTCGCTCTGTCGGGTACACTGCAGCCTTTCATTCAAATTCTCAGCAGCCTGTAATATTCAAGACTCTTAATGTCTTTTTAAACAACCGTTCACTGTGGCCAACCCTCAAGTCGGGTTCACTCTTGACACAATGCTCACGGGTGTATTATGCTTCACCCCAATTCGCAGGCATCCCTCAGCCAGGTTCACGTTTGCCAAATACACAGTTCACTTTGCATTCTCACAATGCAGGATTCACTCTCGTTAGCTTTTCCCTTGGCATCCCTCTGTCGGGTTCACATAGCCATTCTAATACAGTTTGTGATTTTTTAATACAGTTCATGATTTGCTCATTTCATTAGAAAGCAGGGTTCCCTTCCCAAAGCTTTCTCTTGGCATCCCTCTGTCAGGTTCACACTTGCCACAATTCACACGACAGTTTCTTTACACCCCTTGGGTTCTTCCTTTTACCTAAGTCCGGATCTCAGCCCCCAGTCAGGCTTTCCTTTAAGCCCCCAGCCAGGCTTCCCTTTACTTTCCTTCTTGTCAATGCGTCAGAGAGTTTCGATTGTACAAGGGGTTTGACTCGACCCTTGTATGTCCCCTTTGACTCCTCACGCAGGCCTCTCCTAGGGCCTCCTGGTACTTGTAGCTTCAACAAAGGGGACCAGTCAGAGTCCTTCGAATGAGCACCCACGTGACGCCGGACCACTCTGCATCTGGACCTTCACTGGGGTTTCTTTAAAAGTTCAAATACACATGTTCTTTGTCACAAGTTCTTTGTTCAACAATGTTGCTGCCTGCAACCTTGGGCCCAGCACAGTTTGGTTTATTATGAGTCCTCTCCGACTCATTGGCTGTGCTGAACTGTTGGAGTTTCTTGTCTCAGGAGTCAAGGACGGCATCACAGTGGCAAGCGCTTCTCCCCGCTTTGGCTAACAGTGCAGAAGGGCCCCATGGACCGTTGACACCAGTTACACCATACGCCAGCTGGACTTCTTGGTTTTATGAATCCCCTTTCGGAGGCTTCGGGCTCTGAGTTGAAAACGGCAAGGGCAATTCCCTCCTTGTCGTCCTTTCAGGTCTCGCCGCCTTTCTCCTCCATTTGAACTGCTGGTTCGGAATAGCTGCTTCCTCGTGCATTCGGCCTTGCTTGAAGTGTGCTCTCTGGCTGCTCCTTTCATCCTTGTGGGGAAGAGAAAAGGCCGTCGGGTGTTTGTATTTATTGGCAATTGCCTGACTCTGCCTGACCCTTGTGTCGGGACATGTCAGGTATACGGCTCTGGTGTTGGTCTGTCTTGTTTCGACACTGGGACACCCTGGCGGGCTTTCATCAGGAATTATATCCCTCGTATTCCCCTGCAAATTTTTTCTACCTCTTAGTTCATTAACCCTCGTCCTAGTGGGATGGGTAAATTCGGGAGGGTGAGATTTGTAGGGTTTGCCAAATGAATGGGAGAAATCCATAAAAAAATAGGATTATTGTCGTGAAATGAATGGGGGGTCAGAGGGGTGGGAATGGTGGTGTTTGGCTAAAGCAGACTGGTAGTTCGGGAAATAATAATCAGAGGGACGGTGAGAAGAATGAGTGGGAGTACTCCGGTAGGCAACAGGAAAACGGGGATTCTGGGAGATGTAGTTTCCCACAGCAGCAGGGTTCGGTTTCCTAATAGGTTTACCAGATGCAGAGGGGTTGTTGGATTCTGGTAAGGGAGATTCATTGGGTGGACAGGAGGTAGCTGTAGAGCAGCCTATAAAAGCCACAGGGACTTTGTCCTCCTTGCTTCTTCCCTGGTATAATACTGCATCTCGCCTGGGGTGCTCCCGCGAGCATAACCCCAGGTTCCCCTACCCAGGTGATCCTCCCCAACCTTGGCGGTGGATGAACGAGGATCGGAAAGCGCCAGCCCTTCCCAGGCCACCTGAATAAAGGATTCCCAAGGTCTACCTGGGTGAATACCCTCAGGTTTCTCACAGATGCCTGGTCTCAATTGTAGCTTCCTCTCTGTAAAACCCCTGTGTCGTCATGAGCTCATTGAAAGCCTTTATTATGTATTAAAACTGCTTAATACAAAATGGTGGTCGTAACTGTTTTCTGCCTCCGAGTCATATCCTTTAGTGGCCATCTCTTATTGAGAACTGACCTTGCACTCTGTAGAGGTTGCTCCCGGAGCTTAAAAACAGAAGAGATGATTCATTTCACCAACTAGCCGACATGTTTACCGTCCAAATTCAGAGGTCTAGACAGATTATTCTAGAATGAAAGCTAAAGGGCCACACAGCTAAGCAGTGCCTCCCGTGTCACCTATAAGGAATCTACCAATCGTGCATGACGTGAAGTTCAAATCAATAATAGTTGTGCTCTGTCAATGTGGTTTAAGGTAATGCTGGTTGCTGCTGACTGGTCATGTCCTTGTTTATGTTGAATGCTAACAGTTTGTGGTTCCCAAGGTGGGTCCTGTAGTCATTGGCACTTGGTTGTAGACAATGCCCAATATAAGGGCTAAATTATAATTTTCTGCCTGATCACAATCGAAATCGTCCTAAAAATGAACGTGCAGAAGTACTGCTACATTCAGAATACTGCGAGGAAGCACATACATGGGCCAGTGGTATGTGCCATAGTATTTCCTGTTTCTCTGGACATCACAATCCGGTGGTAAATGTGTTGTGAATTTTCAATCCCAACGTCCTACCTAAAAAAAAAAAAGTACATCTTTTTTTAGAATGGAAACTGGGTGCTCAAAGACATAAACAAATAAAGATAATTGATGATCGGTTTTACCAGAATATTTTCAGGCAGACCTTTAGCCTGGTGTTCTTGATCACCCAGGGCAAGTACCTCCACCAACTGGTTTGGGGATGAGGAACGATGATACTCATTGCGTATAGCTAGCAATTGGCCAACTAAAAATATATATTTTAAGACAACTCTAACTTTAGCATGAGTCCATTGGCAAAATGAGAAGCAGATTTATTCTGGGTTGTGAGTAGTTGCACCATATTATATGTGTTGCACTTCAATGTGTTTGTCAAAGCAAGTTATAAAAGAGCAGCTCTGCCTGTATATAAAACAGATCTAGAAAAAAACGTTTAAACATCATGTATGTGCCCTATATCTTTAAAAAATACAAAACAACTATAGGAGTGATTGCAATAAAGAGCAAATCTGTGGCATTGTATACTTCATTACATTTAAGTTAAACATAACTTTCTCTTTCTATAGATTTTTATTGTAGTCCTGCAGTGGTTGACCCAAATTATCCCACTAATATCAGCTAAACAGCTACACATGCTCCCTTCCAATAAACATAATTCAGAATAAAAAATGAAAGTGCAACCTGCTAAAGTGCATATAACATTTAGAGTAACCTTTGAGATGTTGTATAGTACAAATATTCAGAATGTACGTTAGGTGAACCTTATATAAGAGCATATTGCACATTTCAACATAATAAAATCCATAATGTCGAACTGTAAGCTGTATCCATGCATATTTCAGAATATGCTATAGAAAGGGAATAGTTTTTGAAGTGCACACTGACATAGCTATGTTTCAGCACCAGACAGGGCATGATTCCAAGCTTTTTGTGGGCGGAATCCTACTAAAGTGTATATTTTAAATAAGGCTACATACATTGAATAAATTTTAAAGTGCATAAATAAAAATGGTTTCAGGCTATTCATCACCCAGGTGTCCAATGCTATAAAAAGCATAGTTTTCTCAAATTGTATACCATTAAGGTGATAGTCATGCAATATCTATGAATCCAGATAAAGTTCTGAATTTGCAGGTGTCATATTCCCTTAATCGCTGCATTTTATAAGAACCCGGGTCCTCTGTACGACCGATCCTTTTTGAAGTGCGAGTTCTCCAATCTTCCCTCTCTCTAATGAAAGAAAAGTTGGCTGCTGCCACGGAATTATGTTTGAACTGCAACACTTCTTAAATGAGAATATTTTGGAAAGTCCAACTGTATAAGGTCCTGATTATGAAGTTGGCAGTAACAGTAAAGATTAGCGGTATTTGGAAACACCATTTGTTTTTATAGGGCATCCAATTACGAAATGAAAGGTATTTGCTACATTTGCTACTAATGAAAGTACTGCACGCAGTAAACGGGTTCGGATTATCAGGTGAAATATTGCATCCAGGAAATACTCCACCACGTTTTCCAGCCTCCCAAGCGGTGGAGATCCCTAGGAGGACTTCTACGCCATTGTAATCCTTCTCATAGCCAACATACAGGGTCAGCCCATGAACTCACCAATATGCTTTACACCCTTGTAGTGGAAATATATTCCCTCAAACCTGACATGTAGAGTGAACACTCTACTCGTCTCAGTATTTTCCATTACCAGATTCCAAAAGCCGTGAATCCATGTGCACATCCATATCATATTGATAAAGTCCCCCTGGCCCTCAAAGCATTTTTTTAGATAACTATTATACGCGGAACTGCCAGCATGAAGTAAGCCTTGTGGAAAAACTTTAGATAAATCAACTTGAATCTTGCGTTTCTTTAGTGGCCTTTGTATATCATGTGCCATAGATTGTCATCTGTGTCCACACCCAAGTCCTTTCTCCACCTGTCTCCGAGCTGAAGCAAGATCAACTTCTGAGCAACCCTGGGATCCTGGAACTCGATCCACCATTGTCTACTAGACCACACAAATCTGCTCGGTCTCTGGCACAAAGCCCCATGTTACTTTGAATGAATGCTTTATCTACTTTACGAGTGATTTTGGTATTGGGACAGATGAAGCTCAAAACATGGCTAAGGAGCAGTGTAGTTCTGAAAATTTGCGATTCGGAAAAATGATTTATCATATTAAAGTAGCTAAATTATTGAACTTTACAATCGGTGGTCTCCTAAACTTACATTCAACCAGAAAGCTGCATTTCAACTACATCTCCACTAGGAAAAAAGTTCTTGATACCCCTGGAAACCTACAGACCAGTAGTCAAAGGCACTAACTTTCTCTCATCTGTACAGGGTTAGTGCTCTACTGTGTGGCCTCCTGAAGTCTTCCCTTGTGCCTCTGAAGGCAGTTAGTTCTACACTCTGCAGCACAAGTGATCACAGGGGACAAAAAAAAATGATCACATCATCCCTCATATTACTAATTGTTATGGAGAATTCTCGTTCTATGGCTAATTTCCCTCACCTAGTGAGTCCCCCTGCAGCTTTGCTGGATTTCTGGAGTGAGCCTTTTTCCCACTCTTACATGTGTTTTGCCATGTGTATTTCTACTGTTTGTGTGATTGTGGGCTCTGGAGGACACCACTCCATGTACACCACTTTTTATGTGTGTTACACAGCACCTTGAGTGCAGTGACACGGGGTTGTCTTTGAGACTTCCCACTGACTCCATTTTTCTGGGGCTGACTACTGTCCCCCAGAAAACAGGTAAAGTTGCCAATTACTTTACATAGTCATTTAAAACTACAGACCCAGTACACCCCATTTTACATGAGTACTGGAAAGGGTTAACTCCTATCCCTTTTCGTCTGTGCCTCTCTGAGCTTTGTTTTGCTCTTTTAACATTTAGACTTGGCTGGTGGCAGTGGTATCTACCCTAACCTTTCTACCGCAATTATACTATATAAACGTGGTACTGTTCCAGGCTATTGTATTAGCCTCGAACAAAAACCTGCTTGACCAAATGCTCTTTCTTTTGGCTCCGGTCGGGTTTATTCGCCATTTCTTTTTGTTAAAGTCCTTCCTGTGTTTTACTTTGCGCGGCAAACCAGGTTTGCCTTCTTTGTTCACCGTCTTTTGGCTGGCTTCTCTCCAGAAGCCCTCCTTTTGGCGTCTGGGTGTCTAGGTGGGCTGAATGTGAAGGAGGGGTGTAGTCACCCCCTGCACAGGGTATCCTTGGAAACCCAAGTCGCACTTTGTCGTGATTGGCTGAGGTGGTTGTCCGGGCCGGACAACCCCCCTGCTGTGTGATTAACAGCCAGGCTGTGTGAATGGGGGATTTTCGCATACAAGGCAGGAATCTTGGGCTGGAAGTCAGAGTCGCCACTGAAACTAGAAAGGAACCGAAGAGAAGCGCAGAAGAAGACACTGCTGCAACTACCGAGTCCCGGTGAAGCCCTGCTGCAGTCCTGAGCTATCTACCCTTCAACGACAAGAGAAGATCCAGTCTGTAGTCTTCTTCCCATGAGCCTGGTGGGATCAACCAGCTCCTCTTCCACAGGCAAAGGATCCTCTTCTTGGTCGAAATCGCTGCACACAGCTCTAGTGGTCCGGATAGCCATCTGAAGAGCATCTCCTGTTTTTAAAGGAGTGCACCATTCACTGTTGCTTTTGCTGCTGCTGGCCTCATCCCTGGGTAGTGCAGATCGCTCCAGACACCCTCCTTCTTGTCCCTACGATTGAAGCTGCAGGAACCGTGAGTCTGCAGGAACTACCAGTAACAACTGCCGTAGCACCAGCTCTTCTTCACTTGAATAAGGTACTGTGTCCGACCTCGAGGAACTGGGTTGAACCCCTGTCTCCTCACCAAAGGCTTGTCCTTATCTTCCTTCCCTCTTATAACTTTTGCTTCCTCTTTTGACAATATCCAAGCAGGAACCCTGTTCCACTTGACACTGGTGCAGGCCTATTGACTTATATTCACTTGTAGGAAAGTGTCCTCTGATTCTATCTGCCTTGACAAAAGTATTGCCTATGATTTTTATCCCCAACTCTCTTGTGTTGATTCACGTGCTAAGTGTGTTTTAACTCCGGTGACATTTCTTTCCATGGGTATGCGTATCTTTAGTAAGACAGAACTGTCATTACTGTCAAAAAGTGATTGCTTCTGTTCCCCGGTAACGTCTTTGTTTCCCAACACCGGTCTGTCAAAACCAATGGTACTTACCTTGAATTGTACTGCACACAGTGAATTGGTTGTGTGTAGTGTATTTTACATGTGATTTTAAAGTAATAGAAGGGAAGTGTTTTACGAACAGATCGTCTATAAATAAATGTACTTTTACTTTTCAACCAAAAACCTTGAGTCGGTGTATGCTTGAGTCACAGTAATTGTGGTCCTTTGTGTAATCTCTACTACTGCTCATTTGCTCTTGAGATAAGTCTGGCTGCTCCGCTACTGCTACCACTCTAACAGTGTACTACAGGCTTGTACCAAAGGTGAACTTGTATTGCCACTTGTAGTCTTAATTTTGTGTAATGGTCCCTAAGGGCACTGCACAGGATTCTGCCTAACACTAATCACCTCTGGCTTCAATCCAAGGTGAGCATATACAAATTAAGTTGTCCTGGATCATCTACAAAGCCCTTCTGCTACAACAACCAGTTTGTAAACCCGCCCTCGCTGGTCGTCTTTGATGTTGAAAACATAGCTCTCAACTCGCACGCTTTTGGCGGGTGTCACCCGCCTTGTAAAGGGCTGACTCACCCGCCAAGCCTCCAACACTCCCATTCATTTCAATGGGCGTCTCACCCGCCAAAAACAAAATCGGGTGATTTCACCCGCCTTTACAAAACAAATGGTTGAGAGCTATGTGAAAACCCTCCGCAAACAATTCTCATGTTATTCTCCATGAATGTGACCCTCACTCTCGGAAGGCTTGAGATCCACTGCTGTATTTTTCTTGAACCTTAAAAAAGGAACTCCTTCAGTATTACCCACAAGCCCAACAAACTATCTGCCCCTGTGCCCTTGCAGTACATTCTGAGCTCGTTCCACCTTTACTTCTTTCATACCTAGTGTTAATTAGTTTGGTTTTATGTAATGTTCTGTTGTTTGATGACGCAAATCAATACAATATTTGAAAACGCATGGATTGCATTTTTATTTTGCCACAATTCGTTTTTATGAATAGTCTACTGTTATGAATCGCATACGTACTTAGGGGTTGCTTTGCACATTTTTTCCAGTAGTACTATTACTTATTGAAGGATAAAAGAAAACATTTAAAATCAAAATATAATTTCATTTGATTAAATTCAGTATGCCTGATCGGACCAAGATAACCCTTACTTTGTATTTATATGTACAGTTAATGATTCATTTCCTTAGGAGTACCATTCCATTTCACTCTACTTTCTGTGTTCATGATCAGATGTGTCACAGGTGCCTTAAGAATACCACAGATTCAAGAGATGGTCCCAGGGTCCTAATTGCACAATGTTCAACTGAAGCGGATGTGGGTTGCATTACGAGAATAGCAGGACACTAACAGCTGTTTCTCTCTCGCCTCCCTCCCGTGGGCTGCCCAGGCTCCTCTAGCCATAATGTAGGCAACTACAGATCTGTAACCCTCTACTGTCAAAGATTGCCTACTATAGTGAAGGGTGTCCGGACATTTCGTCGAAAGTCATTTCGTCAACGTAATTTGGTCGAAAACCAAATGGTCGAATTTTTTTTTAAATTATATATATATATATTTTAGGTTGTAGTTTAGGGAAAAAAAGGTTTTTTTTAGGAAAAAAGGGGGTTAGGGGGCAAAAAAAAATAAAAGTGAAAATAAAATAAATTCGACCATTTGGTTTTCGACCAAATGGTTTCGACCAAATGTCCTGTCGACACATTTTTTTCGACGAAATGTCTGGCAACCATAGTGAAGGCCTAAAGGCAGCAGCCTTATGTCTCTCACTTCCTTTGGGATTTTTCTAGCTGATATCTATCCTGATCTCCCTCGGATGCCTGAATTCCACCAAGGGAAATGGTGCCTTCCTACTGCTCAGGTCTCACTCTTCCTCTCTCACGCTCTTGTATTCCTGACACTGTAATCTCTTCCTTTTCCTTCCTCTCCCTTCCTCTAGTTCCCCACTTCCTCCCCCTCCCACTCTATACGCTCTATTCTTCACTCCCCTGTGCTTTCCATTACTCACCACACTCTGCTCCCCTATACATTCCACCCTTCTCCCTCTTCCACTCTCTCCCTGCACTCTCCCAGTCGCCCTCCTCACTCACTCTCTTATCTGCTCTTCCACTTACCCGAGTCTCTCTCCTCACTCACTATACACCCACTTCCACACCGGAGTACCACTTTCTCTCACTTAACAGTTCCTCACATTTAGCACGCTCTGTTTCCTCCTTCCTCCATTCCACCAGCCTTCCACCGCCTGGACCCTTGGTCAGCCTCCTCATCCCTTGACCTCACCCGAACAACCACACACTCCCCTCTCCGGGTTGGTCTCTTTTATAGGGCCTCTTGCCCTGTTCTGTTGCTTTCTCCCCCTCCCATTTGCTACTTTGTCCACCTGGTTCCCTGGGCCAATCGCTTCCTGGCTTCTTAGTTGGGGCCGCATTTCCCAGGTGCAACGTTACAAAGAGTTCTTTTGGCCCTGCCCCCATTTATCTTGCTGGTCCGCCGATATCTTCTGCTGGCAGCCCAGCAGAGACCTGCTGCCCCACCACATTTACCTCCTCTGGTGTTGATTATGTGCTGTTTCACCGGCTCTTGGTCTTTGCCAATCCTTCTCTCATGGGTCGGGTATTTTACAGATCGCAGTTATGGATGCTGGACCTTGTAGTTCTGAAAGAGAAAAGAGAGAACGCAGGCTAGCAGAGTTCAGGGTTTATTGAGAGTAGAACTCCCGACTTACAACCAGTCACATGGTGGGGGGGCCCTCCCACCTCTCGTCGCCCTCGCTCGCCTCTGGGGCAGGACTGGCTCTGGCAAACACCCTGGTAGGCCTCCTGCCCCAGGCTGAGAGGGATCTATGCCTCCCTTGACAGGGTCAGATCCTTGACCCTGTCATAGAAGGTACACACTGTACACTACTGCCCAACAATTGCAGTGGATCTAGCCTTTGACAACTTAGATCATGGACTGTCTATGTAACTTGCAGCTAAGAAGAATCGAAATGAAGTGCACAGCAAAAATAAGTTAGTGGTTTAATGGACATAGGAAGCTATATGAATAAACATTTCAATTGGTGCACCCTTTAACTCCTTTGCTCTATATGCAAGCTAACATTTTGTGACGTCAGTCCCTTTATCAGTCCCTGTTTTTTAGAAGGCTGCTCAACTAAATGGGCATGTCGGACTCTGAGGCACCGCCAAATTATACTTTGCTTCAACCATAGGTGGGCTGTTTAGTTAAATTACTTTAATTCTATAGTTTAACACAGTGTAGTTCTGCCATGACTCTGTATTATTTATTGGCCTACAAGGCCTAATAACTAATTTCAGAGGGCCTGGAGGATAGCTCTGCAATGATGGGTGGACAAATAGACCTGGTTCCTTCACCTCAAGCAGATTTTGAGCCCCACTCAGAGTGTAGTTCGACTTTCATCTTTCCAAGGTTGATAAGATCAATACAAATTTGGGTTGTGCCTATTGTGACAAATCCTTGGATGTTGTCCCTTCTCATGTGGACAGGGCAGTGTGGCCACAGTCCAATAATCCACCTGGGGGTGGTACACCGCGGGAGGATCACATGGGGAGGGAACACCCTCATAGGACGAGGGATGACACCCTAGGAGAGATACAGTACATTTCAACCACAATCCCCTCTCCCACAGCTTTTTACTCTCTCCAGAGTTCTAAAATCCTCCGTACGCTTGTGTATGCCAGAAAAGTTAAGGTTTGTCCTCCCTTTAATCATACTGAGACGAAGAAGAACAGTCATGACATCCTGAAGAATAGTACTGATATGAAGATGCACAGTGCAGAGGAGCACCCAGCGGAACCGCAGTGAGCAGACCAGCCTATTCAATCGAGCCAAACACGGCGATTGAATAAAAAGTAAAGAAACACTACCGACGAAGACCACTCCTCCCTGAAGGAGCAGCAAGGAAACACATCAAAATGATTACCAGCCTACGCACACAATTGGCAGATAGAATGGAGTCATACAGTAATCACACTGCACCTACAAACACCCAAAAATGGTCGTACAGTTGATTTAAATACCAATTTAAAAAAAAAATACAAGACCCAACTCATGACTTTAAATCCAGAACATAACAAGTAATGAAACATCTTTCATGCCCACACACGCAAGTTGGCCGGTGGGCATCCCCTACCAAACCCTAACCACTCTAAGATTTGCGTGTGTGACATCCACCGCATCTGAATTGACTACTGCTGATCTCTCAGCAAAATCACCATCCTTACACTTATATACCAAAGGCACAATTGTCATGACCTTAGTAACTAGTATCCTAACCATACTTGTCACTTAAACCAGTAAAACACCCATACTTTAAAAAAAAAACACTACTCTTCAACGTGGAAGGCGCTACCCTCCGTACTCGTGAGACACCATGTCAAAACAAACACTCTTGCACAATAAGAAGGCGCAACTATCCAATTGTTTATGTGGGACTCCTAGAAGTAAATAACCTAACTTCAACTTCACTTCATTTTAACTTCACTCAAACATGGAGGGCACTACCGTCCATTCATAGCCTCATTTTCACATCATCAGAAGGCACGACCTCCACATTGTGATACACCATGCCATCACTTCTCACTCTAATTTAAGGCGCGCCCTCCACACTGTGACACAATATACACTCCTTCTCTACCCATTCACTACATGAAAGCGCAACCCCCAAACCTTTTTGCGGTAACATCTCTTTCCACACACACTATGCCTACACCCTTCACAACAGGCATTGTGCACTACAATATCTCCACTTTAGACAACTAACATTTTCGCCCTAACATTTTGTGCCAGATATAAGCACTAACTTGCACATCTTCAACATGACTTCAATTACACATTTGGCACGTTACAGCCTCAGATTCAATAAATTACTTTAATACCTAAAAGTCCTTAAGTGCCTCACACCTCTAATCCTACAATTCCTCAAAGGGTTACGTCTAACACACCTCACAGACTCTCCACTTCACACTAACAAACTTTAATACCTAAAAGTCCTTAGGCGCGTGGCACCTGTACGCTGAAAATCCGCAAAAGGTTACGTTAAAATGCATACAATGAGCTAAAAATGTCTTTTCATACAGCTCGCAGCCATCCACTGTGCCATCCACTTCAACAACCAACACCCAACTCATGAAGCACGTTAAATGTCACTCTATTCCACAAATAAAGGATACATGTGGTATGTCCATCGCCACGACACAATGCAAAACACATAACCTGTGCAAAAGTGTCGATCCACGGCTGCAGACCTTCATTTTCTCACATTAATGCTCAGGCCATTCTGCCCTCATACATTTTACTGAGCTAACAGTACCTTAACTGTACCGCAGTCCTTCATGTCCAATCCCGCGCTCCCTGTTTCGCCAGCACTATCCAACTTCCCGGACCCCTCGCCAACCATTTTTCTCCTCCTAACGACCGGGTAACGTACACATCTTCCCATCTGGATCTCCGAGCTCTTCACGCACAACTTCCTTTATGTTTATCTGAGACAGAGTGCATTCCGGCTCCCCTGCACGTTGCAAAAATTAATTCAGCTCACAATATACATTTGAGGTGCTACGGTCCGATCAGGCTTCCTCTATCTGATCGACGTTTCGTCGCTGCACAGCATGCCATCACATTATGGCGCTTGCACGCCGTAAGGTCCCTTCCTTTTAGGTAAATGGACCAACACTCCGTTAGGAAACGTCACGGAACAACAGTCCCATTGATGCCCCGTGACAGTTGAGCCACGTCACTAACTCCTTCTGCAAGTAAGTGACGTCATCACTCCATTGAGAGCCCTTTTAGCAGACGGGGCTCCGCTGCACCTACATACTCTCCTCTCCCCCCGTGAGTCTCTGGTGTGGTGTCGTCATTTCCTACACGGTTAGAGGATGAGTCCTATATCTATGTTTGACAATCCAGTGGGCTGCGACCCACGTGGGCATGGGGGTGGGGTTACCGCCCACCAGGCAGTTCGAGTGGGTATTCGACAAATGAAGAAGTGTTGCACCCCAGCTACTGTGTTGGCCTATTCTTGTGCGTATGCGGGTGGCCGAGCGGATGCGTGAGGAGGTCCACTCTTCGGATATCACACTGGCGACGAGGATGGGATGTGGAAAGCACATAGTATCCTATGCTAGCAGAAGTCTCTCCAACACCGAACAAGCCTACTCTCAAGCAGAGAAGGAAGGACTGGCGGTCGTCTGGGCTTGCAAGCATTTTCACCTTTTCCTGTATGGAAAACCGTTCATAGTCGTAACAGACCACCAGGCACTCACGTTCATTTATGGCAATCCTCAAGCAAAAATGCCACCCAGAATAGCCAGGTGGGCCCTTCGGCTGCAGGACTACCAATTCACGATCATACACAGGCCAGGGAAGGAACAAAACCCTGCGGATTTTCTCTCCTGTCACCCGAGAGAAAACAGTGGACCGGCAACATCCATCGCGGATCAATACATAAAATATGTCATCCACAGCAGCACACCGCAAGGACTTGACATGGAGCAGATAACACGAGAATGCAACACCGACCAAGGGATACAAACAATCCTAAGATGCCTAGAAACAGGGCGATGGAAGCATGCAAAGCAGCTCTGCGAAACTATGAATGATGACACCAAACAAGACATCACATGCCTCATAGCCGTGAAAGAAGAACTCGCCAAATCAGAGGAAGGACTACTACTAAAGGGGACAAAACTTGTAATACCAAGAAGCTTACGACAGAAGGTGCTAGAACTAGCACACAAAGGACACAGGGGCATCGTATCCACTAAAAGGATGCTAAGACAAAAACTTTGGTTTCCCCAACTCGACACATCCGTGGAAAAGCTACTGTGAAACTGCCCCACCTGTGCCATTGTGAAGCCACATACAGTCCCTGAACCGCTAAGCATGACCGCACTACCCGAAGGAGCATGGGAAGAAATAGCCATCGATCATTTTGGGCCCATGGAAGGGGGTGAATACATATTAGTAGCGGTGGACCAATACTCAAGATATCCTGACCTGCAGATAGTCCCGTCCACCTCAGCCCATCACACCATACCAGCGCTGGATCGAATGTTCGCAACATACGGAATAACCAAGGTAGTCAAGTCCGACAACGGACCTCCATTCACTGGACAAGATTTCCAAAGATTCGCAGAATACATGGGATTCCGCCACAGGAAAGTAACACCGTTGTGGCCACAGGCAAACAGGACTGTTGAAAGGTTCATGAGCAACATCAAGCGCACAACACAAATTGCACGACTCACAGGAGAACCTGTTGAGAAACTATTATACCAACTGATGCGAGACTACCGAAACACCCCACACAGTACCACAGGAAAGTCATCATCGGAGGTAATGTTTGGGCGAGCGATCAGAACAAGACTACCCCACATAAAGGCAGAAGAAGATCAATACGAGAATGACACCGAAATGAGGAAGAAAGACAAGCTCATGAAAGAAAACATGAAGCGAAGTGCTGATGCCACTCGCCGGGCCAAGGGAAGTGACCTAGCACTAGGAGACCTGGTAGTGGTCAGACAACCTCAACAGTGGAAAAACGTAGCCCCATTCAATGAGGAGAAGCTCATTATTGTCAAGAAGAAGGGATCACTTATCATCGCCGAAGGGGATCACCGGTCCGTCACCAGGAACTCGTCTCATTTTAGGCGGATGCCGGACTACCCATCCTCTGGTGTCACCAACATGAATGACACTTTCCCTCAATGTGTCGAACCTTATGAAGGAGATCAAGAAGATTCTGAAAATGACATGACGGTAGAAACATGGACTGACACGGCGGCTAGAGCAGGCACTCGACCCCAGAGAACAAGGAAGAAGACTCTCCGCCTCATCGAGGAAATGAATTGAGAACACCACTAAATGTTTAGTGACGGGAGGGTGTGGTGTCGTCATCTCCTACACGGTTAGAGGATGAGTCCTATATCTATGTTTGACAATCCAGTGGGCTGCGACCCACGTGGGCATGGGGGCGGGGTTACCGCCCACCAGGCAGTTCGAGAGGGTATTCGAGAAATAAAGAAGTGTGCACCCCAGCTCCTGTGTTGGCCTATTCTTGTGCGTATGCGGGTGGCCGAGCGGATGCGTGAGGAGGTCCTCTCTTCGGATATCACATCTGGGTCGCTAGCACACAGGAACAGGCCCAACGCTTGCCCCTACAGAGTGCGGCTCCCCATACCCGGCCCCTTCATTAAAACCTTCTTGGGTCGGCTGCAGCAACTGGTTTTGTCCTGACCATATGCTGCTCCTACTCCTAAGCTGCACTGGACACCAGGGATCCCACATTGTAGCACACAGTCCTCCTCAGCTGTGCTTCTTCTGGCTTGGGCACAGAGCTGGGATGGTCTTCTTAACTTTGATGCTCTGCGCTTTTGCTTACTCCTTATACTCCTCATATCCCACCCTCATCGCCAGTGTAATAAAGCTGCTTTCTTAGACAGTCTCTTAGGTTCCTTTAGTTAAGCTTTATTGTAAGTCTCTTTAAGATGATACAGAGCGAACCACTGGGTCCCATCACCCAGGCTGACTTGTCCCAACTGACTAAGGCTGGAACCTTGACACATCATTCCCATCCAAACATTCCACTACAACACATCAAAATTCTCTCACCTCATACATACATAGCAAGCATGATGCAACACAGAGCAGCAAAGAAAGATTAGGAGCTGTGACAGTTTTGCATTTTTAAAGCGCTCACACAGCCCATGGGCTTCAAAGCGCTTTTACAGGGATATGTCTCTTAGTTGCGTATTTATAATGCGCTTAATACACAAAGGTTTCTAACCTCTGACTCGGGGATTGAACCTGTGTTGCTTTGTGTCGTCTTGTTTCTAAGGCGAATACGTTGCTGCTGAGCTATCCTCTTGGGACATGGGAATATTTGTGTGATCTCTTGTTCTGTTCTAATAAACCCTTTTCTTTGCCAATCTCCTAAATCCGATTCTAAATGCAAACGGTTGTATATTAATGTCTACAGTGTCCTAGTTACTAAAGTCACCTGAGGGTGTAGGAAGTGTCTATGTGCTATACCAAAAGGGTACTTACTGATTTAGAAATATTAAGAGTGTGTATTTGTGTGTTACTATTATATTGCCGCTTCTGAAGAAGGCTTGCTCAAACTGACTGTTAAATAAATTAATAATTGTTTAATCAAGAAACCTTGTGTGTTAGAGTTTATTTGAATACTTGTCACTGGATCTCTGTGTAATTCCCCTACAGCTCACATTGACCCCACTTGAGATAAGCCTGGCTGCTCAACACGCTACCAACCTGTGTAGTACAGACTTCTACCAAAGGTTGGGTTCCTATTGCCAGGAGGTGAGGGTTGTTGTAGTGCAGCCAAAGGGTACTGCATATAATCTTGCTGAACAGAAGTTTTGTTTAAATTGATTGTTTACTGTTGTAAAAAAGAAATAAAAAAAAAAGAATGTTGATATTCGAAAAAGGCTGCTGTGGAGAGTGGCATTAAAGAGTTTCTTTATTTATTGTGCATTTGGTAGGCGCTTGTACAACAAGTTAATTGTGTTTCAAAACGCCCACAGGGTAACAGGGAGGAAACATGGGATTGAAAACAATATATACACTGCAGGATAAAAGACTAACCTACTAGGCCTTGTGAGTATTCAGAACATGCAAGTGCAGAGAGACAAGAGGGGAAGAGGGATTGGGGGTAAGTGCTTGAGTGTCTTTGCTCGTGGGTGAGCAGCAGATTTAAGTGCCCAATATAGTAAGTGCTAGAGAGCATTGAGCTGAATAAGTAGATAAGTACACCTACTGCCCTACAGTGGAGTAGGTCAGTGGGTGCTCAGGCAAGTGCTGTGTGTAGGCAGAGGCTGAGGCAATTGGGTGTGGGATGCCGGCGCCTCAAAGGACACACAAGGGCACTGGTCACCATTCACAGTGACTGTGAGATTAGCAGAGGTGGGAAGAAGGGAAGGAGGAGGTGAAAAGGAAAGTCTTGAGGAGCTTCCGGAATACGAGGAGGTGCGGCTCAAGATGAAGAGGAAGGAGAGGCTGTTCATGAGAAGGAGCCAGCTGAAGAAAGAGATCGGCCTGTGGCCCTCGGTTTAGCAAAATGCTTTACACACAGAGTTGGTGCCAGAGGAACATGGAGGTCTAGAGGGAGAGTATATGAGCAAGTTGCAGATAGTGTGTTCCCCGTCCCCAGACAGCCTTGTGGCTGATTTGAATTTAATCTGTGCAGTTAAAGCATAACGCTTGCCTCCGGTCTTGACATAGAATTGGCTGGACGCAGCATAAGCCGAGAGGCTATTGCTTGGGTTTATATGTTAATGTATTTTTTCTTTTCACAGCGGTATCGCCAGATACTAATTAGGTTTGGACTGATGACTACTTTTGATTTTGAAGACAGACTAGCAACCTTAGTATTCGTTTTGTAGGTAGGGAAAATCCCTGTTCGCATTAGGGATAGACCGGCCTTTTCTTTTTAGTTTATTAAACACCCTTTAAATGTCTGTCTTCTGGGTCACCACAGTGACCACTCCAGCCAAAAGGATGATTCAACCCAACCCCTATGTAAAGATAGTAGTCTGAGGACATTTTGGAGTGCGAAGCTGTGAGTTGAAGGTAAAATCAGAAGGTATAGGAGCAGGAAGGAGGAAGCGGGAGAGAGGTTGCTAGAGGGAAGAAGGCAAAGTTGAAGATGATTAGGGGTATCAGAAGAAGGGTGGAGGGGTGAAGGAGTGTCTGGTTGTGGTTGGGAGGAATATTAGGAGGATTTAGATCAAGGTGAAGGAGAACGAGGTGGTGCGGAGGAATACCAGGAGTAGACTAGGAGGAGTGAAGAGACAGTGAGGAACAAGGAGTTGGAGAGGAAAAACATCAGGAGGGGTGAGAAGGAGGTGAACAAAAACTGGATAGTGGAGATAAGGAACAAGTTGGAGAAGGGTCAGGAAGGGGTTTGAGGAGACTCCGCAAGGGCGAAAAAGACAAAGATATCCAAATGGAGGAGTATATCAAGAGGAGGTTGGCAGAGATAATTGGAGCAGAGAGGAGGAGGAGGAGGAGGCAAAAGTTGAAGATAAAATATAGTAAGAAAGGTGGAGACACACCTTAATGTTAAGGGGTCTGAGTCAAGGAGGGGTAGAAATATGAGAACGTACTGTGCCATTGAGGAGGAGCAGGTGTAGAAAGAGATAGAGGAATGGATAAATCGGGAGGTGCAGGAAAGGTCCCCTTGGGTAAGAGAACATATTAACTCATCAAGGGGGTAGATGAGGATTTAGTGTTGGGATCTAGAGTCCAGGCCTCAAGACAGTGAGGTGAAGAAAGTGCCCTGACCGAGCTTCCTTAAAAGCTTAGGTGGCTGATTTCTTGGTGAAAGCTAAAGGATAATTTCCACAATGCCCAGCCCTAACTTCCTCCTATTTACTGTCCTAATTTGCAGCTGCACGAAGGGTCTGAGACCCATACCAATGGGTTGCACCGGAGTCGAGGGCAAGAAGCTGAGTGCCTACAGACCAAAGAGCGGAGAAAGAATTATGGGTGCACTGAAACCCCCCCAAGAGTGAGTGATTAAGAAGGGAGAATATGTTCAGGAAAGGGATTCTGAGATTGAGGAGTACAAAGAATAGAGACTGTTTGTTGAACCCAGAGACTTCATTGTTCGCACTTCAAGGTGAAAATTGCCTGATGATGGGTTACATTCCCCTTAGCTGGCCCCCATTTTAGCCCTAGAGTTCGGTACCTAGCCTATATTGCTGCTGTTCAGCATTGTGACAGAAGTACCTTGGGCAGGATTTCCTTGTGAATACCGTTTTGGAGTGTCGTTTTCAACCCTACTTGCACCAAAGAGGGATTCTTTGTGAATCAGCCCCTTACCAAAGACAGGACTCCTTGGTCCTCTATACGACTAGTGATGTTAGTAAAGTTGCTGATGTAATTATTATTATGATAATTGTGTGACCTTTTTTTATTTTTCATCTTTATACTATGTCTAATTTCTCAATGAATTGACTCAGGAATAATTAGTTAGAGGCGGATACTCCATATGAATCTTCATTAGGGCACCAACTACACATCCTTGAAGACCTAGATGCTTGCGCCTAGCTCTCACCTATCATTCAGAGTTACAGGGTTAAATGAAATCCAGAAACATCAGCTAGGGAAAAGGAAAGGAAATGAAGATATATGTTCCATATGTTAGGAAACATAACCAAAAAAGTATTGTCTGATAAATGTTGTATATCCTCTATTATGTAATAAAAACAAAACTATTCTTGCTTTGTAAATCGGAAATCATTTGAGAAGAAATTAAACAGAAGATCTTTTATTTCCGTTATGTAACATAATATTTTCCATTATTATGCAACGAACTGTAAATCCTTGATTCGTTTTTTTTTTTTTACTTTTAATTAACAGGTCCACTCATTGTCACCACTGTCTTTTCATTACGGGTGAAAGAAAAGCAGGAGCTGTACCTCCCAGATAACCACGTCTCTCAGAGAAGACATGGTAATCCTTTTTTTCTCTAGTAAGAAGTGCATTATATGCAACTGTATAGCAATGCTTTCTCTTCTCTTCCCACAATCAAACATTGCAATTAGATACATACGTTCATATTGTGACCGATGTCCATCTGCTAGATTTTCGTTTTAATTTTTAGAGCTCCGGTAAATAGATTCTACCATGAAAGTCAGATATACTGAATGGTCTCACTTTAGGACAACACTCTGTGTTTTAAGAACGGTTGTTTGTGAATTTGTACCTGCTAGGACACAAAGTACCTAACATAAAAGTGTGCAAGAAGGAATTGTGCACACGCAGAAGCTGAGTAACAGTTTCTCATGGGTTGTCCATGAAATAACCGAAAATAAAATAACGAATTAGAAATTACCGCATTTTTTGGGGTCGAAAAACGAAAATTACTTTAGCCTTTTTACACCCTTTTTTAAAAATATTGTGAGGGAGGGGGAGACCCCCTGCAGCCTACCCACTTATCCCCAGCCTAATTTATACCCTTACCCCAACCCCCACCTATTTTCTACTAAAAATGAACACAAATTTCGTAGAAACTCGACCCCAAAAACCTCATTTCTACTTTGTCATTTTTGCATTTGGTTATTCCTATGGATACCTTTCTCGTGTAGGTTCCCTTATAAAGGTGTCATTGACCCTAAGGGAACCCCTTCATATCATCCAGCTCAGCTGCCTATTGGCAATTTTTGTCTTATTAATACAGTATCATAGGGTGAGACAAAGCATAGTGTGGACTTACAAAATTAAAATAAATTCATATAAGCAGCAATGGGGCTACATGTTTACAAAGGGCCCCAGCCGATGTGTTCACTTACAAAGTGTAAAGCCATTTTTCGTTGGCGAATCTGCTACAAATATGTTAGTGGTCTAGAAATTGAAAGGTATGTTCCTGACCCTATCCGGAAGGTGGCCGCTAAAGAATTTCTTGCTGAAATGTCAGTTATTCTAAATTTTGCACTGGCTTTTTTTGGGGAAAAAGTGGTAATCCCTTTAATGAAAATACTATTTCTGCTGTACATGTGCTCCTCAAGTTTCTTCTCCTGCCTGCATCTGCATTATAATGTGGCTCCTCTGAAGCGGTGTCAGAAGCGGCTACGATCTGTCTCTCATTTGGTTTCAGTGCTCAGTGAGACAGCGTAGTGCGGCTTGACACGTTTCCAGATCGCTAGGTCCTTTCCTCTATTTGCATCGGAGCCTGCTGAGCTGATCGAGAATTAACAGAGCGGACCGGCGTGTAGTGGTTTGGCATGGCGGGGGCCACACCTTTGGGGCGGTCGAGACTTGGTCTCGGAGAGGCATTGAGAGATGTGCCGCGAGTTGAGGGGGTATTCCTCAAAATAAGGCTTCTTTTCTCCTTTTGGCTTGGCAGCCCTGCAATGAGTACAATCAGTACCCCGCGGTTGGGCCGCTACACGATATTGCAGCTTTAGTTGCCTACCCCCATCTCACGTAGAGTGGTGCGAGGAGGGGTTTGTTGTGGTTGACTGGGGCTGCGGGGGCAGTGGTCGTGCCCCTGGCTACCAACCCTGACTGGCCTGCGCACAGGTGACCTGCTGTATGTTTCTCTAACCGTGAGTCAAGATACCATCGTAATTCCTATTTTCCACGTTGCCATTAGTACTGATATTGACACGATGGTGGTGACAAGGGGCGAGAAATCGTGGCTGCGCAGCACTAAGGTGGCAAAGTCTGCTTCGTCGGCAAGCATGAGGGATTGTCCCGCCTCTCTACCCCACACAAATTCCAGCTGTGGTATTGCTACCATCCCGGCTGTTACTCCAGCTAACTTCATTACGGGATATTTCAGACAAAGGGGGGGCAATCCATCGCCTGTCAACGCCACCCCACCGCCTCCCCAGCTGAATTGGTGGCTCCACGGCCTTTGTCACACCCTGTGGAGCAGGATATTCATGGGCTAACCCAGGAA
The DNA here is from genome assembly GCF_040938575.1 of Ambystoma mexicanum. NCBI lineage: Eukaryota > Metazoa > Chordata > Amphibia > Caudata > Ambystomatidae > Ambystoma > Ambystoma mexicanum. The sequence continues at coordinate 1,110,477,554 of NC_090921.1, read as the reverse complement.
ACTACCACTCTCGCTTCTTCAGCACTGACTGGTCTGGGGCCCAGCCGTACCATCGGTCTTGGGAGGGCCGAGGGCTGGCCTGGAAGAACTGCCATGTCCCAATGGTTGTTCAACATCAATTGATAGTAACAATTCCTTACTTAATTTAGTTCTGAATCTCCATCAGAACTCTTTGGGAGTGGCGACTCAGAACACTGTGGCCCTCACTTCCCCTGTACCTATAGACAATGTCATAGGAACCCAATTATCTGCATCTCCAGACATGCAAAGGCTGCTCTCCATCATATTCATCTAGCAGCTATTTTGAAGATACTGAGGGTTCATGTGAAGCAGAGGCCAAGGGCTTCCCCAAGGCACACCTCTTGCCAACTCGGCCTTCCAAGAACATGAGGCGCTCTCAGAGGATGTTTGAAACTTTTGACGCTACTCTGGATTTCTTACTACAGCTATGTACCACCATGGCAAAAGACCAAAATTTAATATCCTTACTTACTAACTATGTCCAGAAGATGCTGGTTAACGTTCCTGTCAAACCAGGCGACCCTGGACGAGAAGTGACCCATACCTCCACTTCGGATGCCAGCACACTACCAACCCCACCTAAGAATGTCCCAGTGGGTCCTAATCTGGTTCCTGGTGTTCTTGGCCCTCCTATCAATCTCACCGGTCGGACCCAACCTGTGGACTGGCTCGCCCAGATAAATGAGGACCATTCTGACCTGCTATCCTCTGACTCTGTGAGGGAAGAAGATGCAGATATTTCTGAATCGAAGAACGACAGCCCAAGAGGGCCAACTAAGTTGCAGGGTGCAGGGGAAACTGCATCAGCAATAGTAAGGGAGGGAGCCCCTCCAGCGAGTAGGTGCGGCCAAAGGAGCAGTGAGCCCCTTGGAGCCAAACAGAACATGGTTGGGAAAGAATACAAGCAGAAGTCGTCCAGAGGATTCGCATTCTCAACCCCTGAGAAGGATGTCCAACACTCTAGTTTATGGCTCTAAAAGACCTTCAAGGCCCACTACAAAGATGGCTGGTCCCGGGCGAGAGAGCTAGTCCTCCAACCAGGCCCCGGGTCGTCCACCCGGTGTCAAACCCTCAACTGTACCAGCCTGACTGCGGCTTCTGCTGGGGTGGTTGAGAGAGTCACTACACAAAATCCTGTACAGGTTGGGCCACCAACGCAACATACTCTGCAAAAGTTCCAGTCTGAACAGGGGGTCTTGGCAATCCCTTTGGATGCCAATGGTGAGGTAGGGCATTTGTCCCTGAGGCCCCTTTATGGGAAAGGAATCAAATTGGAAGAACTGGCCCCCCTGAATACGAGTCCTTTTATGAACCAGAGTTTTTTGTTGAACATTTTTCAGGGCATTCCGCTGCTTAGGAACATAAGCAGCAGGGATATTACCAGGCTTGTGCTACCTAAGGTGAATAGTGTAACTAATTGGGCGGTGTTGGAATTACCACTGCAGCTATTTCAGCCTTGATGAGCCTACACCATCTTGACTTGAAACAAAATGAAACTAAAAACTGCCTCCCTAACTTTCAAGAGCCTTAACAATGCAGCACCTACTTACCTAACAGAGAGGTTCAAAAGAAGAATCATATCCAGACCTACGAGAGTTGCTTACACAAACTGCCTATCGGTTCCTTCCTTCAAAATTACCTCAATCGGGGGGGCAATAGCTTCCCGGTCAAAGCTGTCCAACTGTGGAACTCCCTCCCACCAACATTAAGGACCGACCAATCCTACCTACACTTTAGATTCAATACCATCATCTGGTTTAAAGAAAATGACCTGTAGCTCTTGCATAACTTGCTCTTCCTTGTACCAGACCTGTGTAACCCGGACTGAATCTTGCTTTGCTCTTGTGAATTATACCTGTAACTTAACATGTATCATACGTTGTATCATTTTATGACACCTATAACGAGGTAACTTGGTATGTTAACACTGTAAATACGTAACCTGTAACATTGTAACTATGTAAGCTTAAAGTATTCTTGTTCTCGTGCCCTGGTACCTGCGGGTCTGGTGCGTGCTATAAATAAACAAACAAACAAACTTGGCTTTCGTTTAACAGTTTGTAGGCAAGTGTGTGATGCCATTGGCTTGGATGCTCTCCCACCATGGGTTGCGCCCTGGAGATCCCGATACAAGGACCCCCCTGTATATGTGACGGGGGAACACACTGTCATGGGTCCTAAGGTGGTTTCCTGGCGTTTGGACACCTTTGAGGATTACGGGGTGGCCCATGCGTGATTACCTAAGGAAATGGAGACCCTAAAATGGGCTTCCTGGAAATCGCAGGGTTTTCAGTTACTTCCTACTCAACCCTAATGGCCTAAAATTGCTGACTTCCTTTGATCCGTTTTTATTACAGGAGACGTGGTGTCTAGACAGTTTTTGTGTGGATGACTACAATATTATCTGCTCGCCAGCCAGGAGTAACACGAGGGGGCAGCCAGGGGTCGGGGGGCTGGCGATAGGGACAAAAGTAACATTGAATTTGACCCCCCTATATATGGGTAGTGGTGAAGAGGATATTCTGGCCATAGTCTTGAATGAGCTGGATCTTTCCCCGGAACCCGTAAGGATCATCAATTTCTATAAGCCACCATGGACTGCAAATTCCGATGTTATCCATGGGGAAGTAAAGAGATTACTAGCCCATTGGTATACCTGTCAACCCCGAGGGGGGGCCCTCATTGCAGGGGATTTCAATGCGCATATGCTCATAGCACAGGGGCAGGAGGCCAAAGGCTCTCAAGGGGCTTCCCAGCCAGCAAGGGTTAGGCCGTCCCCTCGGGTTCCCCTTGGTGGTTTGTTCCAACAACTGGACCTGTATAATTTAGTGTGTCTGAACACGAAGATGTCCGGCGCTGGGGACACCCGGTTCACTCTCACTAATGGTAGATCCCATTAGTGCATTGACTATGTTTTCATTTGTCAGGAACTTTGGGGCAATGTCCTGCACCCGTTCTCTTGGCGCATCTGGGACAGATGGAGACGGGGCCGACATTAAAATATTCCATCACGTACATCCGCACCGCTCCCCCGGTTGTTTTAGACATGGCCGTCGCCGCGTTGCAACTGTGCAAATTTCTCCTTTGTTGCACAACGCTTAGTTTACTCCCTTGGCTTTGGTAAGGCTGCTATCCTCTCCGCCTCCTCGGCAGCAGTTCTCTCCCTCTTTTTCTTTGTTTCCCTGGTCTCCAATGTGCCTCTGCTTGTTGCTTTCTTTTCACGGCTCTCCGTGCTTCCACTTTCTTTTCTATCTGGGATTTCCGTGCTCTCCCCGGATCCCTTGTTCTCTCGCTATCTCTCTCTGCTCTCGCCCTTATTTTCGATTTTTCAACTTTTCTCCACCTCAGCTGATTACTGGTTTTCCGGGGATCTTCTCTCCTTGCTGCGGTTTCCAAGACTGCTCTCTCCCACCCGTTGTTCTCACCTGTGTGCTCATTGCCTCTCGAGGTATGGATTCCTTCCCTTCCACCTCCGGGACATGCACTCTTTCCAGACATCACTCTGTCCTTTGCCATTCCCAGGAACGTAACCCACAGGCTTCGGTGGATAAGACGGTTCCCATGTTTTCTTTTACCATTTAAGGCTTTTTTCCCCTCTTTGGCTATTGCAGGACCAGGGCCACTAGTCTTCTGGTTCTCCTGCAGACCATTGTGGCATTGTCCCATGGTAGACCTACCTGCACAAAAAGATTCTAGACCAGAAACACAAAGGAAGAAAGAAGCCCCCAGTGGAAGTTACCATCAGCTCAGGTGAGGAACAGTTCGGAGCCCGACGGTGACATTGACAGGCAACTTGAGCCCTATTTCTATGATGCGAATGAACTAAAGCGACCATGTGTTGTTGGGCTGGTAGTGGACAAAAAAAGGAGGCTCAAAGCGGGTCCGTGGGCCTTCTTGCCCTAGGGTGGTAGTTAACAACATGGGTAACCGCCTACGCATGTCTGACGCTGGGATTAATAAGATCAACTCTGTCCTGTCGACCAAGGGCCATTTAATTGCGAATAGCTTGGTCTCAGAAGGTGGGAATCTGCAGGCTACATTAGGGCACTTCTTTTCTGATCTAAAACTTACCAGAGGGGTTACTCAGAGGGCTACAGTTGGGATGGTGCTATTTGGCATCGCGATACAGCAAAGGAAAAAGTAGTTATGTATGGAGTTGGCTGCAATTAAGCAACAGGTTGACCTGGTGGCCCCTGTGCGTGAAGCTAGTTTTAGAGCCTCGACCACAAAATACAAAAACTGGAAACGACAGCATAGAGGCTCCTTACAGAGTGCAAGATGGGTAAACTTGTTTGATCTCCTGCATACAAATGACAATACTAAAATTCTGGTCGTTTTTTAGGTCATACTTGGTGGGTCACTCCCACAGGGAGCTGCATCCTATCCCTGAGGCATCCTGGTTAACTCACCTGGGGCACTCTTTTATGACCCTTTGATTATTCCTTCGGGGGGCTGTCCAGACCGGAGATTGGAGACTGCTGGGAGCCTTTGAGGCTGAGGACATCGAGGCAGTTATAAAAATTGTAAAATCCTTGCGGGCGGTGGGACCCGACTCAATCCCGAATGTAGTGTTTAAGGCAAATCCTTCTGCATGGGTTTCTATTCTCTCATTGGTTCCATAGAATCTTGGTCTCGGGAGCAATACCAGGTAGCTCGAGGGAGCCATTTTGATGGCAGTCTTCAAGAAGGGAGTTCCCGGGACTCCCTCCAACAATAGATTGCTTGCCATGCTGGATTCTAAAATATTCGCTACTCTGATTGAAGCAACTAAACCCATGGGCGGAAACGACTGGTTGTCTGCATCGCTGTCAAACCGGCTTTCCTAAGGGCCTCAGCAACTCTGCACAACAACTGCACTGTGTAGTTCTTGTTGGCCCATATGATAGCTTGCAAGCAAGAGATTTTGATGGGCTTGCCTTCATCACTCTCTAGTGAAAGGCTATGGCATAAACTATCCAAGTGGCATCTGGACCCAGTTCCCTTGCATTTTGTGAAGGAACTTTATAGTGACACGCAGGTGGCCGACCACTTAACACAGGATGGGGTTCTTTCTACCAATATCAAAACTAATTTTGGTCTGAAACAGGGATGTGCACTTGCCTCATTACTATATAATCTCTATACTTCAGAGACTTGGATCCACACCTGCAGGGAATCGGAACGTTCCCACCAAGGATTAGTAGTGATTGGGTCCCTTGGCTAATGTATGCAAACGACACAATCCTTATGGACCACACACAAATTGAGCTCCAACGAGTCATTAAAGCACTGGGGGAATATGCAAGCGTGAATAACCTGGTAATAAATCCCCAAAAGACGAAGGTCATGGTCTTGGGCAGAAGGTCAAAACGTCAGGTCCCCTATGCGTGGATGCTTAACGGGACCAAGCTAGAGGTTGTGGAGTGTTACATTTATTTGGGCTTTCCCATCCGCTTGCACCCGACAAACGGGTTTTATGGTGAGGGCATCACTAGCCGAATATTTAAGAAATGGCTCCTGGTAAGACGTTTTGTGTCAAGCTCGGGTGGTTGCAACATAGAGGCCATGATTAAGATATACCAGTCCAGCATTGTGCCAGCCCTCACATATGGCCTGGAACTATTGTCGGAGGGCCATCTGTCCTGGCTGGACAAATTAGAGGGGCAGTTATTAAGGTCTGTAAGGAACTCATGGTGGCAACAGTAAAGACAGACACAAGTGATCACAGTTCAAGGGTGTTTATTAAACTGTATATGCAGGTTGGAAGAATGCCTAATCTAAACCTATATCTAAGATGGGAGCAAGCTACAACCATCAAATGAAATTTAAGCCAGTCCTAGTGGCGTCTTGTCAAATAAAAAGGACCTATTGTCAATTACCCCTTTCTTTCCCTCACCTGACTCTTCAGAGGTTGTGTCAGAGGTTGGTTCCTTAGGTTCTTTCACATTGTTCTTTTTCTTAGAAGTCTTATATTCTTGATAGAGGTAAGGTCTGTCACGAGGAGTAGCCTCTATGCCTCTCTGCTGAATTCAGCCAAGTCAAGGGGCTTCCTCCCCGGAACACGCAAAGGGGGAAAAAGCCTCCAGGTACCAAACCTGCACCCCGCCTAACTGGTTTTCTTGTAGAAAGTAGGATGAGTGATGATGAAAACACCCAAATGCTCTGAGATCCAAGGAGGTCCTAAGTATTAGCACGTATAAATCAGACAGTGTAATCAGAGTACAAGCAAGATAGAGAGGGTGGTAAATATCTTGGATAAGAAGACCGCAGGAATTAAACTGACTGAATGCAGATAAGCATATAAAACACGTAGGACTGAATGATAGCACGGGTTCACAAGGAGGCAGAGATAGAACAGGAGTCTGCCGGTAGGGAAACGGCACACAAAGGATGAAAATCAGGAAGCACACAAAAGAGAAATGAAGGTTAGGAAAACGCTCGGAGAGCAAAGAGGAAAACGGGGAAAACAGCGCCTTATCCGAAAGAGTGCGGGTTGCAACGTGCCGCTGATGCAGAGCAGAGAGATGAAATACGATAGGGAGCGGCCATCTTGGAAAAGGGTAGAGCGGGCAAGGACATTCCGAGAAGGCATGACTACACGTTAACGGCGGATGGTTCCTCTCCTCCATCGGTGCCAGAACAGAGCAACTGTTAACTTCACCTTCCCTTGCCGATCAAAGACTTTCGACTGTATGGAGGACTTTGCTGGACCCCCGTATGACCACTTCGACCAAAGTCTCTTGCGCCGTTCCCAAGGCCTTCTGGTAACGGTAGTTTCAACCATCGGGTATTCTCCCAGAGTTTCTCAAGCAAGCACCCACGTGGTGCCCGACTCCCCTGTAGCTGGCTTTCCCCCCCTCTCGTATCGTAAGAACAGTTCTTTAGACTTTCTTCAATTAGCCACTTTCGCTACTTTTGTTCAAACACTGTTCGGGTTCTTATTGGTTCTCCCCTCGACTCACCGCAGTAATGAACCGCTTGGCTTTTCTTGGCTCTGGAGTCCAGGCTCTGGCTTGGTTATCAGCGGAGGAGGGCCTTGTGTACCGTTTACATCTGGTGCAACACATGCTGGCTATTGTTTGCGGTCTTACAGTTCCTCCTGTGGAGGTTTCAAAGACCTGGCTTGGAAAGGCCAAGGATGCTTCTCTTCTTGTCACCCTATCGATTTGCGCTGTTCTTCTCCTCCTCTTGAACTGCCGTGCTGAGTTAGCTCTCTCGTCATGCGGTCGGCCTTGCTCCGCCTGTGCTTTCATGCTCCACGTTTTATCCCAGTGGGGAAGGGAAAGGGCAGTCGGGTGTGTGTGTGGTTCTGGTCAATTGCCTGACTTTGCCTGACCCTTGTGTTGGTACATGTCAGGTAAACGGCACTAGTGTTAGTTTGTTGTCTTTTGTGGTGTGCGAAAGTGTTCGTGCGGAAAAAGTGGGGGCAGTGTTTCTCAATATCCTACGTGGTCGGGTGGGGAAATGGTGTTGGAATAAGGGGGATTCTGCATCTCACCCGTAGGTGTACCACTTCCACTCCCCGAGGACCCCCCCCATCTAGGTGATCCTCCCTCACTGGCCCACCCCCAGGAACTGGATCCAATAGCGATGCCCGTGTACTGGCCACCTGGATGACAGACCCCTTGAGATTAGTTGGGGAGACACCTTCAGGATTCTCATAGTCCCCAAAGCAGTGCCGGTCGAAGCCCTAAGATTGGAGCTGGGTTTACGGTCTCTCCGAGCACATTGGCTTCTCAAGTGTTCCAAACTGTACTGTGCATTAAGACTGTGCCGCCCAGACGATTCTAAACTCTTGTCTTTGGTGGCAGCCAACTTTGAGGGCCCCCACCTAAATCCCTTCATGGTCTCACTGAGTAAAACGGTAGTGGCACACTGTGAAGAGATAGGATTCCAGCTCCTGCTCCTGCCCGACATGCCAGATTACCGCAATCTACTTAAGAAAAAGACGTGGGAGTGTGACAGAGTTGTTTCCTTTCAAAAACTAGCCCAAAAATACGCCATCAGGAGTTTAAACAACAGGCGTTTATAATCGATGGCTGTGCTCTTACCTCCTCAAACCGTGCTCTAAAAAATGTGAGAATTCATAACATACCTGCACTTCAATGTCCTCTCTAGCTACGTATACACTGGAAGCTGGATTGTTGTCACACTTGAGAGAGCATGTCGGCTGTGTGCAAATCAGGTTGAATCCAGCCACCATATATTGACCCAATGCAGTTCCCTTTGTCAACAATGTAGTAAGGCATATTCTAGCCTGGTACAAAACGTGGAGAATATCCAGGGGCACCAATTCTGGAGTTCATTATATGGGGCTGATTCACTCGTCATCACAGGGGCTGGGTTTTTTTGTGTGGAAGGAAGCGGTGAAGCTCTTGGCTGTTCGCCCAAGTGGGAGACAGATTTCATAGCATGCATATAAAGCCTGTGGAGTCGATGGATTTATACATTTTACTACTACTGAGGATGGCCAGGCTATTTGTGTATGTCCTCTGAATTTTTCTACCTATATGAATTTGGACGTAATGCGAAATTATATTATGTATGTTCTTTTCTCTGTCTTAAGGCTATTTTTTTATTTTGTTAACCAAATGTCTTCTTTTAACCTTAATGCAAGCGTCTTGGGACATAATGTGATACAATGTAATGTGCGTCTTTTCACTTTTTGTGTTAAGGTTATATTGTTAACCAAAATGCACAATCTATATAAATAAAAATGTACATGCTCGTTTGTTCAAAATCTTAAATTTCTGAAAGTTCTTCACCGATTCCTTTGAAATTTTGACACAACGTGGCATTCGAATAGGCACATGTTTTTTATGCCTACTATACATATATGTCACACCTATGACAGGTAAAAACATTTTTACACTTTTTCTGAATAACAGCGCCACCTGTTGGACGTAAAAGCAACATATGCTATACTAAATATTTTACAATTCCATTTCAATGTTTCCGTGGCTCAAATACGTGCTGAGGAAGCAGCAGAGTGACGTGCAGCCAGACTTCAGGATGCACAGTTGCGAGCACGGCGATCATGTTCTGCAGCTTCAGATCTGCTTTGTTCTCAACAGAATTAAAGCGGCAGGCTAAGAGTGGCTGAAAGACGTCAACGAAAAACAGCAGATCAACGTCACACACGACTCCGTGCTCAGCAATCACACAATTACAATCGCCTTGCATTCCGGTACAACCCATCTGATGATTATAGTTTGAGCCGGCATGTTCTCATTGACACCATGACTGAAGTGTTTGCAAGGCTCTGAAATTTAATGGAGAAACGAAAGGAATGTGTTGCGCCACCGGGAAAATTAAACTGCCTCAACTTGGAGAGCCGCCAGAGCCATTGTGAAATTAAACATATTAGAAACAAGCTCTCTTTTCTTTCTTTTCCATTTAACCAGACTGATCCACAGCAACGCGTGGCCGGGGACAGCTAGTAAAAAATAAAATTAAAAGAAATAAACTAATGCCAGAATCCATCTGATATCACTTTATTATGAACAGTTTTCTTGTCACTCATGTAGCTGTCAAGAGACATGTGTGTGTTGCTGTCGGTGCTGGAAATTCCCCCCACAACAGATGTTAAGCCGAGCCTGGCATGCCTCTTTATTTTCTGATGCAAAGGCTTAAAACCTTCCCAGGACAACAGGCAATACCCCTAGGTTACAGGGTGGGAACTGGCTCTTCAATTGAAGATCTGCCACTAAAATGGCATAGTCACACCAGCAGGAAAATTACTGGAGTCTTTTTGATCTTTGGCAGACAGAAGAAGGTGTCGGGTAAATTAGCCCAGGAGAGTATCTGAGTCCCGAAGAATGGTCCTGGCATCTTGAAAATACCTAGGCTATCTTTCCTTATGTGAACCCTGGAAACCTCCTGGAGACATGTCACTCTATAAGCTAGCATCAGAAGGCAAGACCCTTGTTACAGCAGCAAGGATTGGTCCCTTACAGAAGGATTCGAATGGTCCAATCTGCTGTGGCAAATTGACTATATATAAGGGTGTGAGCCCCCCTGCTTAATTGAATCCTCTCTGGCCTCACCTGGAACCTGACTGTAGAGTGCAAAAAAGGATCTCCAAGGAGGGTACAAGACCTACCGTGCACCAAATTCGGGGAAACGATTAGAGTGACCTGTTGCTGGAAAGGTTGCGTGCTCCTGGAACACTTGTGCCCAGAACTTTTTCTGCTAAAAGAGGCACAGCTGGAAGTGTTCTCTGGCACTCTTCCTCTCTGGCAAGGGCTGAAGAAGGACTTACTTTTCGTCAGAGGCTCTGGTCAGGGACCCACAGCAGGCCAGGATCAAAGGAACAGTCGTGAGCTCTGTCTACCACTTTGAACTTCTTTCAAAGCAGATTGACCGCACTCCAGCCATTTGAACCTCTGCAAAATTCAGCAGCGCTCCCATGGACTTTCTACATTTTCAACCACTTTGAGCTGCCAACTCGACATTGCCTGCCTGTTCTCGAGCACCTTCAAACCAATCGCCATTAGAGAACTGCATTGTGTCGTAGGATCCAGACGAACCAGCTCGCAGCTAAAGTTGAATCACTGTCAAGACCCATTCTAGCCATTGAACTGCGAGGAACTGCACCTCGCACACATATCCCAAGCTTTCTTTGAGCCTCAAGACAATTGCCTGTTGCTGAAGTGCACCATGTCTTCCTCCCATCTAACCAGCTCGACCTCCTCAACATCAAATTAACCCAGCGGAAAGCAAACAGAGGCCTGCTTCAACGCTATTGAGCCTAGAAAAGAAGAATAAAAGATATGCCACAGTTGTTCTGTATCCCTGGCTTGGTTTTAAGGGCTTAAGTGACAATCAAGACCCCACTTCATACCTCTTTAAAAGACATATACTTAAGCGGGGACAGTGTGGCAAAGACAATTGCATTTATACCCCTCTCTTCATACCCAGAGTGTCCTTTTCAAACAAAGGTGTGCATATTCAGGGTAATTCAGTACAGTGGTGGGTTGTTCAATTTTCTTATTAGTTTGTCTGTACTTTTAATTTGATTAAAGCCTCATATGTTTTATATAACCTTGATTTGCCATTTCTTTTATTTTGGTACCACAGTACTATTGTTTTGGCTGCTAACTATGTGACTCACCCTTCTTGAAGGGTGAACTGCAGAAGGTACACAAAGCTGGGAACTACAGTGCGCGCCTCACCCCCTCTTTTTTCAACAAGGTAATATGTGGCAGTTCAAAAGCAACGGAGCGATAATGTGGCGGTAATGGTTACTGCTGCATTTTTGCTGCTCCGCCCAACCCGTGATGAGGTCCACTGTAGTTAGTCTCTAGAGCTCGATTTGCTCTGCTATTCTAAATGAGTCCCCGGCAGGGGGCGAAGGCAGCCTCTCAGCCGTGGGGAGGCTCGGAGCGGTGATGGCCCCACTTCGAGCCTCCTCATTGGCTGAGGGGCTGCCACGCCCCCCCCCACCCCCCGCCGAGGACAAGGCGGCTGAAATCCCGGCCGAGAATAGAAGGATTCTCGGCTGGGTAAGGACCCAGCGAGAGCCAATTAGAATGCGTGTTGCATTCTGCTTGACTCTCGCCAGGTACTAATATATAATCGCACCTAGGGGAGAGAACTGGCCAATCAGGAGGCTGGGAACGCAAGCTGACTCTGCAAGTAGTCATCCGCATTGCATACCGGCCTGCAGCGCCTCTGTCCAGCCTTCAACTTGTCCGTGACTCAGACCACCACAGTCCTCCAGCCAGTCCCCCTGCCATATGTAATTTATTTTTAAGGAAAACATGAATTGTGCAAAGCTTTGTTTCCTTAAAAATCAACAAAAAAGTATCTGCACCTTAGATGGTGGCCCAGATTGCCAATAGCGAAAAATACTGCTTTTGTGGGTTTGCAGGGCTGGAATACTGCACTTGGGCCTACCTGGCTCTGGCTTGTGGGCTGTTACCGGCACTTCCCTCCCACAAAGTGATATTTAACGTTATATTGAAAACAGTTGATATCGATGACGGGCAACAGCCATTTTCTCTACAAGAAGTTGACAATTATCATGCATGCTGCAACACAATTCTAAGGGTTCTATCAGGAGTTGGGTGGTATCCTGGTGGTAAATATACCGGGATACCGCCCAACACAATTAGCGTTACCGCAACTTGGTCCGGCGCTATTAGCGCTGGATCACAAGTTATGGTGGCAGGTTGAGTCCCCATTGCTTCTGAGCCCATGGGACTTCATTGCTCTGTGGTAATTGCGCCAAAAATGGGCGGAAATTCAGCACATTCACCTCCAGCTCAGAGCTGGAGGTGAATGCTCAGAGTTTCCACCAAACTCCTGATTGGGCAGAGCATTAATGCGGCAGTAATAGCATTACCGCTGCATTTTTACTACTCTGCCCAACTCCTGATGATGCCCTATGTACTTAAGGCTCTATCAGGAGTTGGGTGGTATCAGGCGGTAAATCCGCTGGAATACCACCCAACACAATTAGCATTAATGTAACTTGGTCTGGCACTATTAGGGCTATATCACAGGTTGCGGAAGCAGGGAAAGTCCCAATTTTTTCAGAGTCCATGGGACTCAATGCAGAATTTTTGGTGCAATTACCGCAGCGGCAATCGTGCTGCGGTAATTGCACCAAAAATGGGCAGAAAGTCAGCGCAGGTGAACGCTCAGAGTTTCCCCCAAACTCTGCATTGGGCGGAGCGGTAATACAGCAGTAATAGCATTACCGCCACATTTTTACCGCTCCACCCAACTCCTGATGAGGCTTTTAGTCTACAGTAATGACTTTCCTTTAACATTGTGAATGTTGAGATGCCAACCTTTCTCACAGAATGGGCACTCTTTATAACTTTTTTGAGCCAAAATGACTTTCCAGGAGTACATCACAAGTCTCATGATATGAAGTCTTTTTCTTTATTCTAGTATTAGGCATGGAATTATTCAACTCTATGGTCCTCATTACAAGTCTGCCGGTCTGGAATTAAGAGTGCCGGTAGCAACCTACCGGCACCAATTCTGGACCGGCAGACTACAATTGTGTCTTCCAGGGTCGCTGCAACCGGCAGGGTCGGACCTGCCAGGCACATCGGCCCCTGTGGGCACAGTTTTCACAGAAGCACCAGCACCGTTGGCAACAGTGCCAGTGCTTCCGTCTCCCCACTCCCATAGTCCTAGCGGACTCTATGGGAATGGGGCTTTACGATTTCTGATCCCTGAGATCCTGTCCACCGGGACTTGTAATGTTCAAGTCGCAATGCACTTTTTGGAGTGCCTGGCGGGAGGCCAAGTCATTCTTTCAACTTTTTATTCTGTAAAGCTGCCAGCCTTGCACAATTAGAGTATCCCAAATTTCATTCCCATATACCGCTTTTTGGAAAGTGCTACCAGCAAATCTATGGAAAAATCTTACAGGTCCCCCCAACCTTATTGTAGCTTTCTTATGTAACATATCTAGATGTTTAGACCATTTACCATAATTTGCAAACATAACACCTAGATAAGAGAAGGAATCCACCAGTTCGATCATCGTACCATCTAGGGCCCAGGCATAAGCAGTTTTCTTTCCACCTTTTCCAAACGCCACAATTCTTGTTTTGTTCATATTTAGCTTCAGGTCTACATAATGTTCTACATATTTTAAGCTTTGTTGCAGATGCCCTGGTGTCAAATATATTAAATCAGCATGTAACAAAGATGCAAAAGGCATCTTTCCTAGGACTGGGGGACAAACTTTGGAGCCCAATACTGTTGGGTTACAATCAGCTAAAAATAGTATAAATAAGAGGGGGGCTAGTGAACATCCTTGTTTTACCTCACGGTTAGTCACAAAATCTGTGAAGCAACTCAACGCATTTTTGCCCTCAACTACTGCTCGAGTATTCATATAACAGTTTATTATCATATGCAGAAAACCACTGGGAACCTTCATGGCCTTAAGCTTTTTCCACATAACCTTCCTGTCCGCAGAGTCGAAAGCCTTTTCAGGGTCAAGGAATGCTACAGATAGTCTACGCCTGCTAACCTTGCAATATATTTCAATAGGAACATTTTAAAATAAAGCGTTGGTCCATCGTAGAAAAACCTGCCCTAAACCCTGCCTGCGAGGGTTGCAAAATATTGTTAGAATCAGCCCACTTCCCTAGTCTAGTTTTTAGACATTTACAAAACATGTTACTAGAAATATCGAGTAGGCGAATGGGCTGATAGCAGTATGGACCATTCATGGATCCCTTTTTAAAAATGTGAACTATTATGGGTTTGTTCCAAGAGTTGGGGATGTTGCCAGTCAACACAATGGCTTTAAAATGTTGAGCAAATCGGGCGCCAATAGGTCTTGCCACCATTTTAGATCATCTGATCCCCGGCCATCAGGGCCAGACGCTTTTCCAGAAGGTAAAGCTTTCACACATGCCATTATCTCATCTCAGAGTTTCCCCCAAACTCGGGATTGGGTGGAGCAGTAATGCAGTGGTAATGGCATTACTGAAGCATTTTTACTGATCTACCCAACTCTTGATGAGGCCCTTAGTCCCCAGTTATGATTTTCCTTTAACATTGTGAATGTTGGGAGGTCAACCTTCTTCAAAGAATGGCAACTCTTCATAACTTTCGTGAGCCAAAATGACTTTCCGGGAGTAAGTCACAAGTCTCATCCTATAGTATTAGGCATGGAATGATTAGACTCGAGTACTGTTTCATTTCAATGGTATGAGTAATTTCTTTTTATTTTCAAATTATACTAAGAATATTAAACGCTGTTGTTTTGGCATGAGGTCGGACTATGCACATAAGAGATATGTGTTCATTTGCCTACAGTCTTTATACTGTAAGCATTTTATGTGTCCACTTGTGGAAGCTGTTAATAAAATTTAAATTACAAAAACATGGTGAACGTTTTGATTTATGAAACGTCTGAACTTGTCTTTACACAGCAAATGATGGGGTAACCATACAGTTAACTGGACATTTCCCTGTGCAACATTGACTGCACCCAGGTGCACATAGCCTTGCACTGCAAAAAACAGTTTGAGAGCCTTTTTATCATATCTATTTCTACAGCTAACCTTTACATTTTACAGACACTCATCTCACTAATGTCTTACTTTAGAGGTACACAAACATTCTGTACGGTTGTCCATTTTATGTCTTGGGTACAAATGACCTCTGGTGACATTACAAATTTTGGTACAAAATTGCTAATCAAATAAGTTTTGTTTGCTAATCAATACAATTTAAATTTGCAAACTCTGCTAATCAATTTTTGAAAAGTAATTTGTGAGAGAGTGAGAGAGAGACAGAGAGAGAGAGAGTACTGTGAAACAGCGACTGAAAGAATTTAATTTCAAACTAAAAAAGAATGTGTAAGTCTTGAATAAATACAAAAACATGTTTCATGTAGCTGAAGGAAATTAACCTGAGGGATCCAGGTGTACTTAACGGGAGGTACCCAACACAGAGAGTTCCTGTTTGGGGAAGGCAACACGCTGACTTAATGCCAGACGAAAAGAGGTACTGCAGAAGCATGGTGGAGAGCTGGTCTGATAGGAGGAGGCATTCTGACTTTGCGATGGCCGGAACCACTAGGACTGCACAAGAGTATCCATATTTGGTCTGAGATTTCTTGAACCAGTGCAGAGATGCCAGTGAACAAGTTCAACCAAGGTGTGGAAGCTGCTGTGGACCCCATTCAAGGAGCTCGGAGCTCCTGCCCTAGCTGGAAAGACATGATGGATATTTTAAAGGGGATGGGCTGGCGGCGAGAAGAAAGAGGGCCTATCAGAAATGTATAGCATTAAAGGGCCCCAATAAAGAGACATTGCAAGTAAAGTGTGGGAATTATAGTCTGCTTCATCAAAGTTGACTACAGAGGCATTTCAAGCAAAGTGAAGTGCATTGTAGGAACCCCATTTGTTCTGTGTAAGCAGCCAAAACATATTTTTGTTGTCGGAAGAGGTGAGGGATGAACTATATATCACAGTGAGGAGGCAAGCTGGAACCCAATTATTGCTCTGTTGAGAAGCCTTGTAAACAAAAAAGACTGTGTGGGTTGCTGTGTCAGAAAGCACGCACGTATGTGTAGACCAGTTGGGACTTGTTAGTTCCTTGAAACCCTAAAAATCCTGGCAATTTCGATCAGTGCATGCCGGCTTACCAGAAAGACTAGTCAATGGACCAACGACGCACCGCGTTCAGGCTTTTCACACTCACTGCGGCTGTAAAATGCCTACATTTCATTCCTACGCCCAGGTACAAGTAAACTTAACTGCTGCAAGAGCCTAAAGTAAGAAGCACAACAATAAGTAGCTGGATGAAGTGCAGTGACAGAAAATAAGGGTTTCAAGAAAGAAGGCAAAGAACTAGGGGTAAGGCCAGGGGGCTGGCCCCCATTAAGGACAGCGTACATGTATGCGGGTAGAGCCAAGGGCATGCAGCTGGAAAGGTTGTGGGAAAAAGGCAGGTAAAATGGGGAATGGAAGCTAGCCCCCATAGAGAGCAAAGACAAGTCAGAGAAAGAGGCATGGGGAACGTGGATTCAGGCACAAACTGCCAATGTTATGGATCTGGCACACCAGCCTCTGAGTGGGTATTTTAAAAATGAACCATTTTGTTTAGTCTGCCTTTTAAAGTTAAATTTTTGAACATTCTGCATTTTTCATTCTGTAATTTGATTAGTTGTTAGTCATGTCGAAACAAAAAGGACCTATACTAAGAAACCTATTGCCAAACCTTACAACTAATACAAAAAGGGGTGCAGGATAGTTCTTAAGAAAAGAAAGAAGTGTTCACAAATAATATGTCAGGATGCGGTAGCCTGCGTCTTCCTTCCCCACGTTTTGGACACGGGGTAAGATGGGAGCTTGGAGCACAGTACAGTCTTGGGCTTCTCCAGCATGAGATGACGGTTCCAATGGTAGTTTTTTGGACCGCCGATGGCCAAGTCTCATTTCATGTGAAAGTCTTTGTGTTTCAAATAACAAAAACAAAAGTACCTTTAACAAATGAAAGTTTGTTTCCAAAGCTCACTGGGTGACTGGGTCACACCCTTGGTCTCCCTCTTATGGGCGCTGACCCTTCTCAATTGTAATCCAAAATTCCGAGAGGGTGAGGGTTTCACCCCTGTGTCCCTCTCTTCTGGGCTGACTCTTTTCAATCGTACTTCACAATATATCACTGTTCTTTTCTTAATGTACCTTTGGGTGATAGCTTCATCCCCGGATCTCCCTCTTTCGGGCTCGGACCCCCTCCTGACTGCAAACTCCTGGGTGATAGCTTCACCGCCAGATCTCCCTCTGTCGGGCTCAGACCCATCTTGCCTTTTTATATTCTTGGGTGCTGGCTTCACCCCCGGATCTCCCTCGGTCGGTCTCGGACCACTCTTACTTTAACAGAATTCAATTCCCATGGTTTCTCAATGTTCTTTTGTTGTGGGATTTACTTCCCTTTCTTTCACAGCGCTTTTAGATCGAAATTGCACAGGGATTTTACTTGTCCCTAACGTATGACCACTTTGACCTATTTCGCAGGCCTTCCTACGGCCTTCTGTTACTTGTAGTTTATCTCATATGGGGCTCGACCAGAGTCTCTTGAGTTAGCACCCACGTGGTGCCGCTTTCCCTCTGCAACTGGCCTCCACTTCACCCTTTTACAGTTCATTCAAAGTTCATTAGCTTTGCTTCAAAGCATGCCACTCCTGCAATTGTCTCTGAACGCAGCATTGTTCTTATCGGTTCTCCCCTCCACTCACCAGCTCTGTCAAACCGCTTGGCTTTTGGCTTTTCTGGAGCCAAGGCTGGTACCACGGGCGCAGGAGCTTCCCTCGCTCCTGCTTATCGGCATAGGCTTGGCCCGTTTATCTTTGACATCTGCGGAAGGACACTTGTGCTATTGTTCATGGTCTTAGGCTCTCCTCTTCAAAGGTTCCGCTGAACTGGGAGGAAAAGGGCAAGGTCACTTATTTTCTCGCCACCCTCTCGATTCTTGCTGCCTTTCTCTTTCTTTTGAACTGCCGCGTGGTAGCCGTCCCTTTGTGTTGTCTGCCGTACTTGCCTTGCTCATACTGCACTCTCCTGCTCCACCTTTTATCCCTGCGGGAAAGGGCGTCGGGTGTGTGATTTGAGTCAATTGCCTGAATTTGCCTGACCCTCGGGTTGGGGCAGGCCAGGTACACAGGTTTAACATTACAAGTCTGTTGTCTGTCACAATGTGAGGAAGTGTTCAGGCTGGAAAAGGAGGGTGGTAGAGTTCCTGAGTATCCTACGGGGTAGGATGGGAAAAAGGTATTGTCAGATTGTCCAACGTGATATGATGGGGAAGGTTTGCGAAATGGACGAGAATGACCGGGATGTAGAACAGAACATAGGGAATTGTGGGAATGGTAGTATTCTGTCCTAGTAGATTGGGATTTCAGAAAATGATCATTAGAGAGACTTGAAGGAGAATGATGGATAGCATTTGGACAGGGAACAGGAAAGCAAGGATTCTGATAAAGATTGTTTCTGAATAAAACGGGGTGTGTGATAGATTTAGCAGAGGTGGAGGGGATGGTGGATTCTCGAAAGGGAAGTTTATCGGGTGGAAGGGAGGTCGATTTACTACATCCCATAAAAGCCTTGGGGACCTCGTCCTTGTCCCTTTCCCCGGTATTGTACCGCGTCTTACCTCAGAGTACAATCCCGGGCTTCCCTACAGAGATGATCCTTCCCCACTGGTCCACCCCCAGGAACTCGATCCAACAGCGATGACTGTGTCCTGGCTACCTGAATAAGGAATTCCCAAGGTCTTCCAGGTTTCTCACAAGAGGTAGCAAGAGAAAACATAGGGGCATGGAACAGGGAGGTTGAGTGTAGAAAAGGAGCAGAGGGAACAAGATTGTGAGCAGACAGAGATCCATTCAGATAGGTTTCAAGGAGCAAGACCATTGGTAAGAGTGTTTGTGGATGGAGAGCCAACCTGCATGGTTTTGGTAGGTAAGAGGAGGAGGATCTAGGTAGAGAGTGAGTAGCAAATATTTTCTGAGGGAGGAAGGAGTAGGCACGAACAGTGATTGGATTTGCTGAGTACGAGTGTGGAGATTAGAGTTTTCGTACAGTAGCGAGTATGGAATGGACACATTTACCATAAGCAGCAGAGGCAGTGCTAGTGATACATTGTTGAACTCTGAGGTCACTATCAAAGAAGTTCCCAAGCTTGTGGACCTTGTGCGAGGTAACGTGAAGGTCAGACGGGAAGGAGGTAGGAGAGGTGGTGCTGAAGTGAGGAGAAAGAGGACTTCCATTCATGAAGAGTTCAGCATGAGGCACCAGAGAGCCAACAAGTGACAGATTGCGGCGAGATGGTTAGTAGTCTGTTCCAAGATGGTAGAGGTGAAGGAGGGAAAGAATAAAAAGATCAGTTTGTCAGCAAGTTGTGTAATTGAAAGTCAAAGGGCAGGATAAGTCTTTGTAGTGCGGAGGTATAGGGAGTGAAGAGCATATGTCCAAAGATTGATCCTTGAGGGACGCCGACAGGGATAGGGGACAGGGGAATCCGAGGTTTGTGAGTTCCAGGACATTTTAAAGGAGAAACCTTCTAGGAAGGAGCAGGCAAGAGCAGAGTTACAAAGTTCAAGGTCCTAGAGAGTGAAGGGGGAGAGAGGAGTACGAGAGCAGTGGCTGCCCATGTAGAAAGCACCAGAGAGGTCCAAAAAGGAATAGTATAGAAGAGAGTTTGGATTGGTGAGCACCAGAAAGCCGAAGACATGTATGTCTGCAATACACTTAAAGGAATAGTGCACTCTAAAATTGTATTGTCCCAAAAGATGGGCAATAATCAAAAACATACATTAAACATCTTTTTTTAAGAAAGTTCCTATGTAAACCTTTGAGCAAACGAGGCTCAAAGCGTTTACATGAGAGCATCCATTTTGTCATTTCAGGCAGCCTCCTCTGATCATGTTAAGCTCTGCTCTGGTGTCACTAAACAAGCAGCAAAAGCCCCCTACTGGGATCTTTTGCTTACTGCAGCCAGAGCAGGGCTGAACATGGAGGAGGCTGCCTTCACTTTCATTTTACATTTTCGGTGCTCCCCAAGCCCAGGGAAGCACAGAAAACGTAAAATGAAGGGCAGAGCAATTATGAATACTTGGCCAGCCTTGCCTACAAGCAAAGGCACAGCAATTATAAATACAACGTTGTTAGAAAACCATGGAAATCATAAATACAACAATGTCGGGTCGGGGGAGCCCAGAAGACTCAAAGCTGAAGCCACAGCAAACAAATACAACATTATAAAGTTAGAACGAAAACCACAGCATTTATTTTGCAGCGCTTTGAAAAAATAATGAAATTAAAAGCACTTACCAGCAGCAGTTTATGTTAATCTCTACTCTCCGACAATAATATGATATATGATATTTGATTTGTATCACGCTCGTACAAAAGTGTTTCAGGGCGCGACAAGGCAAGGGAGGGGAACAGGGGAGAACAAAACAACAATCTTACTAGGCCCAGTGACATTGAGAATGCGCAAGTGCATGGGAAAGCAGAAAAGTCCATGGAAGGGGGAGAGTGGAAGGTGCAGAGCAGAGGAGAATAGATAAATAATAATAAATACAAATAAATAGATAATGGTGCAATAAACAGGGGTAGTGCAGCCAGTAAGTGGCAGGTGCTGTGTTTACGGCAGCACTACTGGGTAAGTCTGATAAGTGCATAAAAAGAAGAAAATGGGGGCGGGGTGGGGGACTGTTTGGGTACAGATACAGTCCCCAGTGCAAGGGGTGGCCAGGAGGCAATGCAGGAGGGTGGCAGGGAGAGTAGGTACCTGGGCCCAGGGGGCAGAGGGTGGTCAGGTGCACAGTGCCAAGAGAGCAGATTAGCAGAGGAGAGGGGAGCAAAGGCAGATGCAAAGAGGAAGGTCATGAGGTGCTTCTGGAACCGGAGATGGTTCTCCTTAAGTTTTAGAGTGGCAGGGAGGCTGTTCCAGAGGGAGGCCCCAGCCAAAGACAGAGATCTACCACCTGCTTGTTTCTTTGAAAAATTACTGACCCTGAGTGAGTTGGAGGTAGAGGAGCGAAGAGCTCGAGAGGGGAGGTATTTGCGGAGGGATAGCTGAAGGTATTTTGGACCCAGGCCCTAGAAAGCTAATGACGCTAATGAAGCAAAAGCCACCTGCTGGTAGCTTTTGTTTATTACAGCTGACTGGCTTTTGCTTCATTAGTGCCACAAGGGCAGAGATTAACACAAGCACTATTGCTTGAAATGTGTGACTTTGAGCCTCATTTGCTGAAATGTTTACATAGGAACTTTCTTTAAAAAAAAAGTTATATATATTTTTGACCATGACCCATCTTTTGAGCCTATGAAATTTTAGAGTGTACTATTCCTTTAAACCTGTGAATCGTGCAATACAACATGACTGAATTGCATTGAAAGTGAAAGGGCACTAGTTAGGACAGAATTAAAAATAATTAAAGAAGGCGAGAGAAACAATGAAAGTGCCTTTGAGAAGAAGAGTGAAAGAATAAAGTGTACTCCGGTAGAGCAAGAGTGTCAAGAAGCAGTGCTCTGTAGAAAGTGAGCATCCACAGTTATAAGGAAGGCATGGTATCAACAGTAAGATAGACACAAGTGACCACAGTTCCAGGGTGTTTATTGAACTACAATTGGGTTAGTAAAATGCCTATCTAATCCTAAATCTATAGATTGGAGCAAGCCTTGACCATCAATAATTATAATGCAGTCCTAGTGGTGTCTTGACAATATAAAAGGGCCTATACTAATAAACCTATTGCCAATCCTTACCTCTAAATACAAATAGTGTGGGAAACAATGTTCTACAAAAGAAAAGTGTTCCAGAAATGATATGTCAGGATATTCAAGCCGATAGCTTCCCTTCCCCACATTTTCAGCATGGGACAAGGTGGCACACTCAAGCTTAGCACAGTCTCTGGCTTCTGTAGTACGAGGGTGGAGTACAAAACTTCCACATCATGGCCTTCTGTGTTAAAGTCTCTTTGCCATTCAAAGTCTCTTCTTTCAGAGGGCCTGATGCAACAGGCAAACAATAAAGTTCCTTTCTTTTTCGTATCTCACATATACACAATGTTCTTAGGTGATTAACTATTCACCTCGGATCCCCCTCTGCCAGGCTCAAATCCATTTTTAACACACAATCTTTAATCATTCTCCCTCTGGTGGGCTCAGACCTAGTTTATTTACTTTGTTACAAACTTTTTTTACTTTATCAACATCGAAGACTTTCTATCGTGCACAGAATTTTGCTTGACCCGTCGCATGACCACTTCGATTCACAATCCTTTGTCGCTCTTTCACTTTTGAACTCTCAGCTGGATACCTTACAGAGACCTTTGATTGAGCACAAATGCAGTGACGGACCACTCTGTCAAAGGTATTGTATCTTGGTTTCAAAGTTCAATCACTCATCTGCAGTTCAACTTTACTCACATTGGTAATCACATGCGTTTCATACAATGCTCGTTTCAGCGCTCGCCATACAATGTTGCCGCTTGCAACCTTGGCCTAAACACAGACAGGTCTTCTATTGGTCTCCCCAACTCACCGGCTGTGTTGATTTCACTGACGTTGCTTTGTTGTTGGAGCTAAGGACAGTACCACGATTATTCCCGTCTTGATTATCGCCTTTTATCCGTGTGGAGAAGTGTAATGGAAGTCAGGTGTGTGTGATGGTCAGCAATTGCCTGACCATTGTATTGGGACACGCCCGGGTGTTAGTCCGTTAACTCTCATAGCGAACTGTCCGTGAGACAGTGTTTGTGTTATAAAAAGGGGGGTGTGGGGATTGAGTTCCTAAATATCCTAGCTGGTAGGATGGGGTAAAGGTGTCGCAGAAAGGGGATACCACGTCTCACCATCCGGTGTCCCACTCCCCAGAGACCCCTCACCCAGGTGATCCTCCCGCACTGGTCCACCCCAGGAACTGGATCCAAAAGCAGTAGCTGTCTCCTGGCCACCTGGATCATAGATCACTCGGGACTAGTGGATGAGGCATCTTCTGGTTTCTCACACATTCCACATGTCTTTTCCCGTGGTGCCTGCATTGAAACTACAGTGGGGTAACTAAAAGTCCCAAAATCAGGTACGCAGAAAGACTTTATCATGTCTAATGTTATGCACTCGGGTGGCATCGTGCTCAGCCGCTGTGCTGCTGGGAAATATAGAATGCCCACTGCAGTAGCACGCCACTCCTCAACCTGATTTCCGGTTCAGAAAGTTCTGGTTTCCTGACCCTGGCTCTTTCACCTGGAATTGGATTGCTTTCTGATTTTGATCACTTGATTCAATTGTACTTTTGACCTGCACTGCTTGATGGATTTGTCTTGGTTGCCCTACTTCACCCTGTTGTTTACAAAGTTAATCTTCCCTACAATTTGGGGTTCGTTATTCCTGGTTAATGGAAGGATATCTTGGAGTCTTACACTAGAGAAAGTGTGAGCATAGTAGTGCCCCATGGGTTTCACTCTCAGTTCATGTCTGACCTGAAATCCTTTATTCCTTCCTCATTAAGGGAGAACCCCTGAAAAGAAACCTCACTACTCCTCTTCCTGCCGCCTGGGCCATGATCCCTGCAGACTATTGAACTTGTTGCACAGTGACATCTAGATTTTGCCCCCTGCACGCTGGGTGGCATTCCTAGTCTATGGACTCAGGTTAATTATCAAGGGAGTGGCAACACCTTGGGTACAACTAGGGTTCTCTCTAAGGCGGGTGTATAGGCATAGATTGACTATTGTTTTCTTGATGGTGAATTGACTGTTTAGTAACCATTGTATGTTGGGTTCTTTTTCCACAGCAATGGGGAGATCCTGTGGCATTCCTCCTGCCCTATAATGCGATTCAGTCGCTCAAGGTGTGTGACCAGCTTGCCTTGACCCCGGATCTGGGGTCCATTGGGCTTGAAAGTGAGGAGGTGAAACAAATGAGTTATCTGTTGTGTAGATTAAATGAACAACAACTCGTGGGGAGAAAAAGTGGAAAGTTCACAACAATGAAAGGGTACTCTGGGAGAAAATGAGAGTAATCCAGGAGGAGATGGAATATACAAAGAGAACGAGCATTCCAATTGGAGAAATAGAAGGAAAATGAAGGTGCATTCTTTAGGTGAGAAAGAAATAAACCATTGAAGGAGGGAATTGAATTTTAAGAGAAATTGGGTGAGGGGGGAGTAGCAACAAAAGAGTACTTAAGGAGGAGATTCAGAGACTAAATTAAAGCACTGAAACGGAAAAAAGTGAGAGTAATTACTCCAACATAGGGGCTGCAAGAAAGCATGAGAAAAATGAAAAGCGTGAGGGAAAATAAAAGTGTGCTCAAGGGGAAGTGAGAGAATGAAAGAAGAATGAAGAGGGTGAAAACGAGAAGAAAAAAGGCAGAATGAAAGACCCAAGTGGTGAGAAAAATAGGGAAATGGCACAATGGTAGGAATGGGAAAGGTACTTAGTAAGGACAAGCTGGCGGCAGCTGTGATTTTTACAGTTTTTTATATTTTTCTTGTGTACTCTTGCATTTACTGCGAATGGCTACTAAAGGTGACTAGCATCCTATGATGGCCATGCCACGAGATTTTGTGCTTGTTCTTGTCCATGTTGTTCTTTGCCTTATTCCTTCCTTCTCAGGTCAGAAAATGCCTTATATGGAAATCCCTTTCCTGATGAAAGCTGTGGCTTTCGCGGGCAAGGGGGCTTTGTGTGTGAGCCAGAGGAGGGGGCTGGGACTGTCTGGTCCCAGTCCACATCCTCTGGCTCCTGAAAGTCTGTTGCTGAACGGGTGTGGTGACCAGTGGCTGTCCAGGATTGGACAACCCCTGGCTGTTTAAATGGTGCAGATCCTTACCATTGGTGGGCTTGAATTTTATCCCAGCTTGAATCTTGGATAAAAGGAGGGCTCCTTCAGATCATCGTTGGAGCCAAGACTTCAATGAAGATAAGCAACCTGCTGACGACCCGAGGATGAGTCCTGCAGCTGACCAGCATCGAGTGATTTGCCCAGTGAAGACCTGCTCCTCCACCTGATCTCAGAAGACCCTCATCGGTACTTCAACCCTTGAACCAGTGGGAACAACCAGTCTCAACCTGGGCTCGAGGATCTGTGCCTTGGGAGTCTTCGGAATTATCCCTGGACCACCCGGTAGACTGACCAGCTCTCTCCTTGGCTACCTCACTACAGCCGTCATCGTTCTGAGTCGAGCCTTGGAACCTTGCAGATCTTCAGCTTCTGCTCCTGCATTTTTTGTTGTCTCACTCCAAGGGAAGCTGTGCTGGGGCTGCTTCTGTGTACGCCGCTGTATGATCACCTACCGCCGCTTCACCATGGTGACCTTCATTGGAACAATCTTTCTTCAAACCCGTGAGATGTCGTGAAAGGGTCTCCACCGCAGAAGTCTGCATCTTTCTTCATCTGGGTTCATTTTCTGGAAGCTGATTGGAACCACTTGATGTGCTATGTACATTAATGGCTATTTTTGTTTACTGCAAGCCAGTCCATTGCTTCTGTACTTTCATACCTAAAGGCACAGCAGCATTTTACAGATTATTAATAACTGATTCATATTCTACATGTATTGAAATTGAAAAGATGTTAAGGGGTGAGGAAAAATGAAGAGGCGAGCTAAAAAGAAATTGCCATGTGAAAACCAATTAATGTGAAGTTCGTTGCTGGTAGGGAGTTTACACAAACCTCCTGCTCTCTCTGGCTCCATGGTGATTTATTTTGGACCGCCACCCAGTCTTGTTTCCTTCTTGCCCACATGTCTGCTTCTGTCGAGTAGTCCCAGAATTAAGCTTACCCATGAACCTCAGTCCTACGTCTACAAACATCTTTCCTATCCAATCCATTACTCGAATCTCTTTTGAGAACTAAGAAAGGTAAACACTTGTACAGAAAATATCTGTTTTGACGAGTTTAGCTGTTCCAACCGGAGAGCCATTTGTCCAAAGATGTAAGGCGAAAAGTGTGGCCATACCATCCTAACAATGACAATGTATCTGTAAGCCTCATGTCATTTCATTGAACTCAGAATGCTTTTTTCATATTTAACTGGCCAGTAGATGGGTGAATGCTAAGTTTCAGATCACTAGTTCTTACTGTGATATCACGCTGTTTGTCTTTTTATTCGATGGCCCTACACTGCAGTGGCAGCTTGGTATCTCTGGGGAAATAGGAAGGGAGTGGCTGTATTGTGTTGACTGCATGACTGACAATAGACTGAACCAATGGCTGTGTGGACCTGTGACAGGACCAGATAGCATGACCAGCCTGACCAGAAAAAGGGGCCAAGTAGAGTACCCTCGAAAGATATTGGATACCATTATGGATTGAAGGCTGAATGACTACAGGTTGCTTATGAGAAGGGAATATGCGATTGGCAGACTCTGTGCAACCACAGAATTAGTTTAATATAGTGCTAGGATGAATTAAGGCAGGTTTGGAAGAGGTGAGAATATAATGGCTGCTAGCTACTCATGTGTGCATAGCCTCTATACAGGCAAACCTCAAATTGATATGGAGAAGGATGGATACCTGATAGTCGGACACACTGTGAGCTATACACCAGTGTCTTGAAGTAGACCTTCACCCCACAGGTGGAGACTGTAGCTCATTCACCGACTATTAGATGTGGAAAAAAGGGACCCCCCTTGGGTGACACACGCTCTGACTCAAAACATAACCAGAAATGCTGGCAACCTCAACGCTGGCCTCAGGTGAGGAGACATAAAGTGACTAGTCTGCACTGGATTCAATGTTTTTGTATTATTTCTGCCCATGGCCCTCATTACAAGTTAGCTGGTATTTTGCCAGTGATTCCGTAGATCCGGTTGCACCGTTTCCAGCAACCGTAATCACGGAATCACTGGCACGTTGTTTCCAGACTTCCACTTTTGTAATGAGGGCCCATGTCTTGAAGAAATTCAAAATAAACTTGACCTTGTCAATGTAGCAATGGTGAATGTGTGTAAGCTACTGTTTTCAAGTACTCAAAGCGCAAGGTCCTGTTGCCCTGTAATGAATAGATGGAGTCACTCTGTTATGAAGCAAGCTAAGCAAGGTTGTAACGGGAAGTGGCCTAGCCTGGTAGGGGGGCAGATATTTTGAACTCGCATCGCACCAAATCATCTGTTTTAGGCAGGTAGAGGAGATGCACCTTGTGAGGTGAAAAGGGGGGTTGCGTGTTCATATTTCACAGTAACTCTGTTTGATTATATTGCTAGCTGCAACTGTTTGGCTGCTTTTCAGTGCTCTAGATATCATGTGATTATCTGACTGAACAGTACAAGCTTTGTCAACCATTGATGGATGAAAGTCTGGCGCATATTTCTGCAGCAGATGCATCAACCCACAGAGGGATCGTAACTGCTTAGATGAAATTAAATGTTTTAAAGCCTCAGTCATTGCTTTGAAAAAATTATGTTTCTTTCAAACTCTGTTTCTGAAATTGTTCAAACTCATTATTTGTTTACTTTCTGAGGAAAAAGAAAGGTTAAATTGTTTTGCATGATTTAACTTTTCAATACTTTTATTTGTTTGATGAAAGATGAAAAGCCGGTTCCGATTTACATTGATCGTCTTGGGGAGGAAGTGAAAAAACGCAGCAGTGACCTCAACCCAGGTGTGTTTCTAATATTTCTGAGTTCTAAGTTTCTGACGGCGTGAGTTACTTTGGGTAGAAGACTTTCTCCTGGCTTGTAAGTCAGAACTTTATTATTCAAATAGTTATTTTAAGGTTTTAGTGTGAGTTTCTTTTTTTGTTTTTTGTTGACTCATTATTTATTTGGCCAGTGAACCCTTTCAAGATGTCTCTGGATTTTACAGTTGCCAAGAGTTGTTGCGTTTTGTGAATGTAGGTGATCTTTTCTCAACCCAGATAAGTTACAAGTGAGTGATTGTGCTTGATAATGTATGCGGCACCCACTATAAATCAAACCTTTTTTGTGCTGGTGCTACTTGGCTATGAATTTGAAGCATGGGGGCGGGGTCGGACCTACCTTTGAAAATGAAGAACATCAGGTTATCTTAGCAACCAATGCTAACTTTAAAATCTAATATGAAGTGATGTGGAGTCCGAAGAGTTTAGGCCTCTGTGTCCAAAGGATCTCACTTTGTGGGAGCTGAAAGGGCCATTGTGATTCACTGGGTGTCGTCACTTCTCCCCAGGGGTATCCCCTTCCCATGAGGCTAGGGAGGTGAGGCTGCTACCCAATTAATGCGGAAGGAGCGCCCCACCAGGGGCAAGTACGACCATCCAGGTTATAGGCCCTCAGCTGACGTCACACCCCAACAACCATCACAAACCCCTTTCTTAAGGAAAAACATATGTACTATTGTAAGGTACAACGTCCTTTCGTCGCGGGATGGTTTTTCGCGGGGTTTTTTACCGCAAATCTTTTTCGAACAAAAAAAAAAAACATTTCATTTTTTAGAAAATCAGGAGGATCAAGGGAGAACCCCCCCCCCCAAAAAAAACAGCGAAAAAACATCCCGCGATGAAATGACTTGGAACCCTATTGTAATACCTTCAGTACAGGCCAGCTAGAAAAGACTAGGACGAGGAAGATCACAGAAGATGTGAAAAACACTGGTCAGGCAAGTACTGGTACGAGGTGGCCTAGAGGAGGCATAAAGATGCAAATGTAAAAAGGAGCAAAGGACTTTCCACCAGGAAGAAGCTGTCGGCAAAGTATAAGAGAAAAGGGACTATATAACTAATGGAGAGTGCATCCAAGGAGTACTTCCTCATCCCAGTGGAGAGATTGAAACCACTGACCACCAGAAAAGGGTCCAGGACCCTAAATTGATGGAAAGAAATAATAGAGGAGAACGCCTCATCCAGTGGCCACAAGAAGACTACTGAATACTGGATAAGGGTCGGGAACCCAAAGCAAAGTGCAGTACAGCAAAAGGAAAACTTTCCCCAATTCAGTGACCAGAGAGACTCCCTGAAACTTGTAAGAGCCTGGGAACAGAAGCCAACATAATTGCCAAGCTGTCAATGAGTTAAGGACATTACAAGTTGCCTGTTGAGGAGCAGGGGAAGGCAGTCATTTACCCTGGTCCAAAGTGTGTGGACATTGTGATTTATCCATAGACACCAGTATAAGGGAGGCATTCTCCTGGTGGTAAAGAATCTGAAAGCTGAATTAAAGAGAATGTCAGGGGAGGGGAGTCATTCCCCCTGGCTTGTGCCTTTTTTGTAAATAGATCTTTTATGTTCGAACTGTTCCAGGAGCTTAGTATACCAGGAGAAGGGAGGCATTCTCCTGGTTGAAGATCTTTCGTGTTTGAACTGTGTCAGGAGAAGGGAGACATTCTCTTGGACTTTTATCTATGCTGAATACCACGAGATGGGAGTCATTCTCCTGGTGAAAGACTTTACTTTATTTAGCATTCTTAGGTTTAAGTGTAAGGGATACAAGTGGGGTTTTGGACAAGGACGGTGAATATTATTTGACAAACATTCTGACACTTCCTTAGTTTTAGGTTGAGGCAGGGAAACCCCTCATAGAGATGGGTATAGATAGGTTTTTCCAAAGCTCAATAAAAGTGTATAACCAAAACCATGCCTCCTCTTGGTCCTTCTCATACTTCTACAACCTTTACATAAGGTGTCAAAAGTGGGATGTAAATTGGGGAACTCTAAGATACTCCAAACTTCGGAACCAAGCCAATAGTCCCACAGTTGCTACTAGGGAATCCATAGGGTTTGACCTGCACAGTAATAGGGATATCTCCATGCAAGCAGGAGAACGCCAATTACTGCCTGCCAGATTGATTCTGTCACCACCCAAGGGCACCTACATACACCTGGTGTCAAAATCCAGTCTAGCATCCAGGTACGGGCTTGACATAATGGCAGGCGTAATAGACCCAGACTATAGGGGGGTCACATAAAAATCCTTGTGCAAAATACAATGGGAAACAAACATACCAAGTAAAAGCTGGGGAGAAAATCGCCCAGGGTATCCCAGAACAAGTCCTCTTTACCAAACACGTGGAGGTACAAGAATACAATCTCACGACAGAGGCACTAAGCATTTTGGAGAGGCTGATAAGGAACCCCAAACTGGGATAAGACGACCAACCCCCCCCCCCCGTCTATGGGAAGAGGACACAGAAGTAATTCCAGACCTAGCATTTGTCCAACGCAATGACCCTGTCCTATCAGAAACCTTCCTCAAAGTCATTCCTGAGGAGGATTAAAGAGCAAAAGATGGCTCATTTGTCTTTTTAAAGCAAGGCCTGCTGTATAGGAGATATCACACCAGAGGGGGTAATTGGAACACAGATCGTGTTTCCAGCGAGCCATAGGCGATTAGTCCTAGAGATCGCACACTCTCACCTCACATCCGGTCATCCTGGGACAGCAGAAACCCAAGGGCAAGTGGTCAACAGATTTTACTGGCATCGGGTACATGCTGATGTAAGAAAATGTTGTGGCAACATGTTGCCACTGCCAAAAGACAGCCCTGCATTCCCTACCACCCGCACCACTACAGCCCATTTTCAAAGATTGGAATGGACATCGTAGATCCATGGGAACTTTGTAAATTAGGCAACAAATATATTATAGTTATTCTAGATTATGCAACATGTTACCCAGAAGCCTTTCCCGATGAGAAATAATACCTCCAAACAGACCCTCAAACACCTGATTTCTTTTCTGTCATGGGTGGGCTTTCCAAGGGAAATATTGATGGACCAAGGGACTACATTCATGAGCAAACTGATGGCAGAGGTAAAACAGGTGCTCCAAATTAAAACACTGCATACTTTCGCATACCACCCACAAACGGACGGTTTGGTACAACGCTTTAACAAAACTCTGAAGAGTGTTATAAAGAAATTGTGGAGGCAGGCGGCCACAATTGGGACATGATGATTCTGTGGGCTCTCTTTGCAATTAGGAAATCTCCCCAGGCATCCCTAGGCTTTTCCCCCATCAAGCTCCTGTATGGAAGTGATCCCCGAGATGTCTTAGACATGCTACGAGAGACGTGGCAGGAAAGGAAAGAGGCTGTGTTATCGAAGTCTCAAAGCACACAAAGTATTAACAAAACATATGGCTGTTGTGAGAAATCCGGTACACAAACATTTGGGACAGGCCCAAGACACCCAGAGGACCCAGAATGATAAAAAGGCAGTACCCCGTTTCTTTTCCATCGGACAAAAGCTACTAGTGCTTTTGCCTACCTCCGAACATAAGATGCTGTTCAGCTGGCATGGTCCCTATGAGGTGTTGGAAAAGACAGGCCCGTACAACTATAGAGTCCCTCACCCAGATAGGAGACTTAAGTCTAAAATCTACCATGTCAACCTCCTAAAGGAGTGGAATGAAGATCTGGTAGAGTCAACCACTGTTTTGATGGCCGCCTTGTTATCTGATGGAGAGACTGAAAACAATCTAGTCCCTTCCGATCTTCCTAAAGAGAAACAACAAGACATCCAAAGTCAAGGGAATCGAACACTATATTCAAACACCCTCTGGCAAGATCATCAATCTTAAGTCCTATCGCATTCCAGAGGCAAGGAAAGAGATAGTCCTCCACGAGGTGGAGAAAATTATCACTGAAGACTTTATTGAACCATCTCAAAGTCTGTGGTCCTTGCCCATAGTCCTTCTAGCCAAACCAGACCAATTGTGGAGGTTTTCTATATAGTTCTGGAAATGGAATGCTATTTCCCAATTCGATATTTACCCAACGCCTCGAATAATGATCTCATCGGCTGATTGAGGCCGGCAGTGTATATCTCCATGATTGATCTAACCAAAGGCTATTGGCAGGTGCATGTGAGCCACGCAGACAAAGAAAAGACTGCTTTCTCCATCCCCAGAGGACTATTTCATTTCAAAGACCTCCCATTTGGACTTCAGGGGGCACCTGCCACCTTCCAGAGATTGATGGACCATATTTTGTGACCCTTTTCCAACTTTTGTGGCACGTATCTGGTTGATATTGTCATATGCAGTCAGACCTGGGAAGACCACATGTTCCACCTATATGAAGTCAATAGAGCCCTGAGACAAGCTGGTCTGACCATAAATCCCCAAAAGTGCCATTTGGCACAGTCGGCCATAAAATACTTGGGGTTCTTTCGTGGGGAACGGGCTATTCCAACCCCAGTTAGAAAAAGTCTGAACGGTACAGGAAACTCCTGCCCGAAGACAAAACGAGATCTGAGATCTTTCTTGAGACTTGCCAGGTATTTCCGGAGCTTCATCCTAAACTACTCCGCCATAGCCTCTGGTCTTACCGACAAGTTAAAGAATGTCGAGCCCGAAAAACTAGGCTGGCAGAAAGATCAGGCTAGTTTCGACACACTGAAGTCCATCTTATGTAGCGAGCCAGTGTTAAAGGTCTCCAATTTTAATAAGGAGTTCCTTCTCCAAACTGAAGCTTCCATGGTTGGGTTGGGGTAGGGGCCGTACTATCACAAATGTATCATGGTTTGGAACACCCGGTTGTTCCCACGAGAAAGGAACTATGCTACCATCGAGATTGTGGCACTAGTCATAAAATGGGCAGTGGGTCATTTGAAATACTACCTGACGGGCATAAAATTCAAATTAATGACTGACCACTTGCCTCTTACTTGGCTCAGTTTAAAAGGACACCAACCCAAGGATAATGCGCTGGTTTTTAGACCTACCTCGATTTTTCTTAAGTGTGGAACATAGGAAAGGAGGAGAACAGGGTAACGTCAACTTTCTGTCACAATTTCCCTTGGAGGGAGATGGGGAAGAAAGCAGCATGAGGGGAAGGGTATGTGACCATTCCCTAGGTATCGTCCCTTCTTCCCAGAGGGGAGCCTCTTCCCATGAGGCTAGGGAGGTGAGGCCACAACCCAGTAGTCACCTTATGGATGGTTTAATGTGGGAGGACCTCATGGGAGCGGGGCGCAACTCCTCAACTGGGGACAAGTACGACTACTCAGGTTATAGGCCCTCAGTTGATGTCAGATCCTGACATTCTCTGGCCCCCCTTCCATCACAAACTCCTTTTTTAGGACAAACATAGGTACTATTGTAATACCTTCAGTACAGCCCAGGTTGAAAAGACTAGGACGATCGCAAAAGATCGCAAAAGATATGAAAAATACTGGCCAGGCAGTACTGGTACGAGGTGGCCCTGAGGAGGCATAAAGATGAAAATGTTAAAAGGAACAAAGGACTTTCTGCCAGGGAGGAGCTGGCAACAAAGTATAAGAAGAGACAAAATCTGTACAAACATTCAAGGGGGAAGCTGCCAAAAACAGAAGGCCAGAAGTGGCGAAGACCGGAAGCTGGTAGACGCGAGCAGGAAGCAGGGAGTGTCTCCAGTGGGCCCAATGGGAGCGGATCCAAGGACCGGTGGAAGAAGGCGATGCATTAGTGTGACCTCTCAAAGGGGTGCACTGAATGGTCCCACAACAATGCCAAACTCCAGGGGGCCGACAAATGCTGAAACGCTGCTAAGCCACTGAAGACCGCAGGAAGCCAGGAAGAGACCTACGTCAGTCCCTGGAAGAACCAGCACCATGCTAGCAGCTCCCAACAAGTAAAAGGAGGCACGGGTGCACCAGCGAGGACAAAGGAAGAGTTGAGGTGTCTCGGCCTCCCGCCATCAATGTGGCAGAGCCTGACCGTGGGCCAAGAAGGGTGGGAGAGTGCATCCGAGGAGTTCTTCCTCGTCCCATTGAAGAGAGATAAACCACTGACCACCAGAGAAGGGTCGGGACCCATATAACAAAAAGAAAGTGCATCCTGAGGAATACTTCCTCGTCTCAGTGGATACAGCAAAACCACTCACCCCGAGAGAAGGGTCTGGGACTTTAAATTAGTTGAAAGAAGCAATAGAGGTGAACGTCCTCAACCCAGTGGCCACAAGAAGACTACTGAATATTGGATAAGATTTGGGAACCCAAAGCAAAGTGCAGTACACCATGAGGAAAACTTTCCCCAATTCAGTGACCATAGGGACGTCACTGAAACTCGTAGAAAGAGTGGGGACATTGAAAGTTCCATTTCCGGGTGCTTTACAAACCTTTACAAAGTCATGCTATTGGCAGGTGGTGGAAATGGAGCCGACTGACTTTAAATACATCTTCACTAATTACAGTATTTTTAGACCTATATATAAATTCAATCATGGGATAACATTGATTGGGAATCATTGGAAGGGATAGACGTCTAAAGCCCTCATGAATAGTTTGGCCTTAAAGGTAAAAAGAGAAGAGCTTGTTTTCAATTTCCCTGAAGCGTAAATGGAGGGGTTAAAGATGGGCGTAACACGGTTATGCCTGTCTTAACGCCTCGGTTTTTACGCTCTAGGGATTTTGATTGTTTTTGAAGGCAGAGTGCAGGGGCATAAGAAGAGTTACGTTTCTGCCTTTCGTTTGCCCTGCGCCTTCAAAAACAACTTGGTTTCGCATCTAAAAGCAGGACGTTTCATAGTAAATCATTGTAAACGCTGCCTGCCATGCGTACGTACATGACAGACAGCATTTACTGTATTTGCATTGATGAGTGTAACTAGAGATGTGTAAAGAGGCTTCCGCCACCTCTTTACACTGCCCATTTATACTCTGCAATGCAAATGATGAACATTTCCTGGAGGGGATTTGTTTGCACGCAAGTGTAAACGTAAGCTGCACCTCTGGGCAATTTACGTTTTTCTTTAAAATGAGCTCAAGGGTGTTTGATAATGGGGCATGTTTTGCCTGGATTTCATATTATGGCCTGTGGGGGTATTTACTGCATTCAGTATTCCCTGGGGCCTACAACGTTCAATAAGTACTGCCTGGTTATGAAGTGATTACTTCATATATTTTAAACTCCATTTAAGAGATGGAGGTAAACATTTTTTTAAATCCCAAGCTTCTGCATGGAGACAACAAAAGAGGGAGAAAATGTGGACATTGCTAATGCACACCTTCCCACCCCCTTTCCATTTTAATGCACAAAGAGGTCAGAATGTGCAAATAAGTCATATAGCAGCATGATCCGCTACTATGGACAATCTATTTTCTATTCCTGATAATGAAGTTAAAAATGGATGAAACACGTTTTTAAATTTAATGCATGCAGATTTACAGAAATACTGGATGCCTCAAATCGCTAAATCTGTTATTAGTGATTACTGCATGCACTAACTCCAGCAAATAATCATCTAGATTTAGGATTAGGGCTTAAGTCTCTGCGGCTCTGTCCTTTGAGAAGGTAATTCTTACAGGCTATCTTGGAACCAGTCACTTTTGGAATGTCCTTAATTTGTGGTTATAGTATGTTCCATTGATGGGGAGTGTGAGAAACCTGAGGGTATTCTTCCAGGTAAGCCACGAGATTCCTCTATTCAGGTAGCCTGGGAAGGACCATCACTTTTGGATCCCAACCCTGTGGGTGGACAATCGAGGGAGGATCACCTGGGTAGGGGAGTCCGGGGTCATAAATCTGGGAGACTCCAACGAGCCGGAGTGAGGTATTTGACTGCAAGCTGCTGGACGTCTTTAAGGAATTGCACATTCCCTTGGGACGTGTGTGCCACGCTTACTGGTCAGTTTCATGAGAAAAGGAAGAAAGAAACTTGGTAGCGTGCGGTTGACTGGAGCGGAATTGAAACATTGTAAGCGGTATGAAAGTAAAGAAAGTTTAAAGTAAAGCGTATTGCAAGTGTTGCAGAAGGAAAGATGGAAATGAAGCAAGGTCAATGTGCTGGGGTGCAGAGTTAAAAGTATACATGAACTTTAAAAGTGAAAGGCGCGCGGACAAGAAAAGAAGTTGTGCACAACAAAGTGAGAAGTGTACAAGAGGTACAGTAAAGTGAAAAGGAGCAAGAAACGGGTGCAAGTGCGCACAGTAAAGCAGGAAGAAAGTATGAAAGGTATGGAAAGTGTGAAAAGAAAGGGGTGCAGGACACCCCACCAGGGGAAAGTTAAGAGACTTGTGAAAGTAGAAGAAAAGGAGAGGGGTTATTCATCATAGTGGTCGCGCTAAGGCTGAGCAAAGAGCCTGGCGTTCTCGAAGGTCTCTGATACTGCCCCAGAAAGAACTGTGATTAACGAAGGGTGCATGCTGACACGCAGAACCTTTGTGTTACATAACAGGGGCCTAAGCTTGGTGAAAGGACCCCTGAGAGGCCTACAGAGTTATTGGAAGCTGTGTGTTGCATCTAAGGGGCCTAAGCTTGGGGAAGGGAACCCTGAGAAGCCTACGAGGAAGAGTGTTGTTTTCTGTTTGAAACTTGGAGAATTGAAGCTTGGGGAAGGAAATCCAGAGACCTTGAAAGTTGTTTGAAAATATTGCAAGAACCATGTGGAGAAGGTTTCAAGAACAATCCTTTTTGACTGTACACATTTATATGACATTAGCAGAACTACACCTGATGGAAAACCCACCTCAAACTAGCCTTGGTTTATATTTATTTTTGGAACCACTATTTTTCTTTTACGAAGACCTTCTACCACATTTTGTCAAAGGGTGAAAGCAAGCATAGGTTTAGACACAGATGGATTTTTTTGCCTTGGACATGCAGACATTGACGGCCCTTAAACATCAGTTTGAGGGAACAATCCCTTTAGCGTTAGAGCC
Organism: Ambystoma mexicanum; assembly: GCF_040938575.1. Lineage (NCBI taxonomy): Eukaryota > Metazoa > Chordata > Amphibia > Caudata > Ambystomatidae > Ambystoma > Ambystoma mexicanum. The sequence continues at coordinate 1,110,441,002 of NC_090921.1, read as the reverse complement.
AGTTAGGTATTACACCAACCCCAGAATTTTATTAAATAAAGGTTTTTAAACCGTTACTTTTAAGTCTGTGTCCCTCTTCATACCATGCCTGTCTCGCAGGAGACTGAGGGTGAAGGAGCAAAAGCAGTAGATGGCACAGGATGGACAAGGATGGTTAAGTAGCAGAACAAATGGGAGCATAAAGTGTGAGGGGCCGAGTGTCAAGAAACATATTCACCCAGGTTGGCGGAAATGCTGCTAGAGGTACTGTCAGTCTGAGGCAGCCAGAGTTGTTTTCAGTACATTGTGACATGAAAAAGAAAATGTTTTCTGTCCATTTAACCAGCGAGAAGAGGCAGCCTTGTTAAAATCCCTAGGTGGCGTGAAGCACCGGCAGAAGTGCTGGTAGGAGTACTGGAAGTCTGAGGAAGCAGTTGTTTTCCCTACACTGTGCTGTGAGGAGGAAAAGGTTTGCTTTCCCTTTAACCAGCGAGAGGAGGCAGCCGCATTAAAATCCTTGGGTGGCACGAAGCGCTGGCGGAAGTGCTGGCAGAATTACTGGTAGTCTGAGGCAGTCAGCGGTAGCAACGACGAGGAGAGCATACGAGTTAGAGTACAGAGGTCCTGACCCAAACTGACTGACCAGCTTGTCCACTTGGAGGTAATTCAGTTTCTATCCTTGGAAATCATCTGTTTCAGTATGCCGCTGAGGGTGGGAATCGCCAGGAAACTAAATTGGTAGCTTTTAAACTGCGTGTGCAGTGTGGGGCTGGAGTGAAAACAGCGGGAGCTAAAGGCAAAGTAGATGAATCTACGGAGCCCTGCTGTGGGTGAAATGCCCGAAACTGTGCTCTGTATATAGATCAACCTCATTGTCCCGGAATGAGACGAATAGATAATGGGAGGCCCGAAAGGCGTTAATGATTTGGTTTTGACACCAGAACTAGTGCCTGATCACACCCAGTAAGGTCCATCTAAGCTTCCATGGTCTCTGTTGTCTACAAGCTGTCTCCCGAGGGTGGAATCAGTAAAGCAATCACCCGGGTTGTAAATCAAGTTTGGAATGGCGTTGTTCTCCCTTAGTGGGGAGACTTGCAGAGTTTTACGAACAGATTCACACAAGATGTAATATATCTTTGGCAAAAGAAATATTGGATACCAAAATGATGACTATACCTGGATATGTATGTTCTGGGAGTGATTTGGAGGTGCTAACCAAGATGACATAGTGTCTATTTGTGATGGATCAGAACCCAGGGTGTGCCTTTTGGAGGGACATCAAGAAAACACAGTCCAAGGAGACGTGATTGGCTCCCCTAGCCTGAATGAGGGTACACCAAACTTGTTATTTGACTCTGACAGTAGTGAGTCCTCTCTGGTGTCAGAAAGGGAAGCCCCCTGGTATTTTTCACCGCAGTTGGTTCCCACGGATTTGCCCCCGCAGGGTTCGTGTCTATTAACCACTTAGGACTTTGTGTTAAAATAATTTGTGGGGCTTTTTAATTCTGTAAATACTAATTTAATCGACCAACGTAATTTGATTGTTGGTGGGGGAAAATCACAAGATAAAAACCAAGCTTGTACAGTAGGGTAACGTCATATATACCAACAAGTGCTGTCAAACGATGGAGGTAGAAGCATCAGAAATCATGCCCCTAACTCCTAACTTTCGAAATGTGATACCCCCAGAAGAGTAATAAAGAAAATTGTGAGGATACCATTGTTAAATGAAGATATCCCCTCTTCACCGAACTCAGTAATTGAAGAACTACCTGACACCAATGAAGTAGAGGAGCGAGAGCTAGGACCTGGGATTAGATCTCTGGATTTTGGTGGGGGAAAAGAGCAAAGTAACCCTGTTTTCCATTTTTCAGAAGTCAAAAAAGTGAGGGCTCAGAACTGTACAAATAAATAAAGTACTAAAGCCCAGTTAAAAAAAAATCCCAAAACCAAACAGGTAAAAATATGAATACCAATCGTGGGGTCGAGGACATTTGTTAGAAATCTGACTACCCCTGAGAAGGACTCCTCATGAGTAAGTGTGTAGAGAAGCAGGATACCGCAGTCCAGTGGGGAGCACGGGATGCGCAACCAAGAGGAACAAATATTAGAGTGGTGTCGGAAAAAAATTAATAAAAACACACAAAAACGAGGAAGGAACTGAAGTCCCTAAACAACGAAAATGGTGACTGGTGCGACAAGGAGTTTGTAGCAAACATTTCAGTTTATTCTTACTCAGCAAAGTTCCAGGAGGAGGGAGATTAATCTGTCTTGGAGTAATCAATGACCACTACCCTAGGAAAGGGAATTAGAAAATGATAATCGACTAAAATATACAAGGGGTGGGGGAAGACAAAGGTTAATTAGCAAAGATGAGTTAAGGCATAGGAGCCACCCCAAAGAAATCCCACTATTCTCTTAGAGGAGTATACAGGGGGAAAAGGTAAGGATGTTTTCGTGGCCTTGGAACAAAGACGCAAAGTTAGGCAAGAAAAAAATGCAGATGCTGCAGACAAGCAGGGAGTCAATGTAGACAAACCAGATAATGTATAATGAAAATAGATCAAACCACATTCAGCAGAAGCATAACATCTTAAGCCCACAATGATCGGTGCCTGAAAGGGGATATAAAGTGCTGCTGGCAAGCCTGCCGTCCCTTCATAGTCAAGGCTGTTTAAACCAATCTAAGATTTTAACTGTTTCTGCATGGGTAGGTACCCTGCAAGATGTTGATTAGAGCTGACATTGATAGGGTTGAGTTCTGGGATAACTACAATACCCATGCACAAAGGAGAGTTCCAGGGCAGAAGCTGTGGTGGCGAGCAGGCACCTTCCCGAGAGGTGCAACGAACAAGAACTGCTCATTGGCAGTCTGAGGCAGAGCGGAGAAAGCAGTGCACTATAGAGCAAAGGTACCGGGAGTGTTGGAGAGGCTCCCGAACGCTCGCCGGTGCAGGACCGCTGACTGCAGCTGACCAGAGCTGTGCATTAAGCAGCTAGGAAGTGAGAAAGCCGTGGAGGACGCTGTGCGCCAGTGGGAACTAGTGCGAGCAGACCGTGAATGGAGATGAGTCTTCGGAAAGCCGCCAAAATGGGAAATCCGACCGTGAGAAAGCTAGTGAGTCCGCTTGGGTGAAAAGGGGGCCCTGGATATAGTGGATGGGTGGTTTTGAAGCCAGAGACTTTTGGTTTTGAATATCTAAATTGAATATGTAGAGGAGCAGGTGGATGCCTCTTCTCTAGTCCCTGCCCCCTCACCATCTTCTTATTGGAGTAGCAGACAAAGAGGTACAATTGGGAACCCATGCACTACTTTATGCGGCATGTCCATACCACGCCGTTTGTATGAAAGACGATATCCACTCAGACAGCCATTCAAAAGATACCCTCATGTTGAGACAGTGGAAGGAAGTCACTGAGAAAGATGCCCACTTCCAAAGTGCCAAAATGCGGGCATGGGAATCATGGATGAACGCTAAGTAAAAGTCTGACGAAGGCAGAATGATGTCATGAAGATGATGTATAAACCTATGTTGAAATGATTTGAAAATACTTAAGATTGATGATGTAACTGAAGAACGAAGCGACACATGTACCTAAAAATGAAGTAACCGTGCAAATAAGATGAAGCAACTTGCTGACCAATAACTTTAAATACATTTTAACGCAAGGTAGAAAAAGCATACATAAGCTTCCTAAAAAGAGGTATATACACAACGCTTAGGACGGCCATTGGAAGAAAATGGATGACAGTCCATGTTGAAGAATAAACCCAGCTATCTCAAAACACAAGCCTAGGATTGCAAATTAATGAATTGATGAAGAAGCTGTTTTCGTGTGCAGGTTAAGGGAGTATGTTGGCCTGAAATCAAGGAGGCTATTTTGAAAGATGGGTGAAATGCACAAAGGGAGTCAAATGAACAGAACATGTGCATGAGGCATATTTCTGCTAAGATTAGGAGAGACAAGGACATTTGCAAGTGCCAAGTGTTAGACAAATGCAAGGGCAAAAACCTATGTGAGGTGGGGTGAGCAAGTCTCCAAAGGCCAGAAGGGAATATGACACCCTATTTAATAAAATCAAATTGCAGTATTAGAGAAGCTGAAATGGACAGAATCGTGGTCTCCAAACACGTGATGAAGAACTCAAAAGAAAGACTATTCATTAGTGCTTCAGTTAAGATAGTGGTGTGCTCACACTCCCTCGAATGTCCCAGAACAGTGAGCAGACTAAGAGGTCAACTACAAATGAAAGACCTTGGCTAAGGATCAAGTCGATGAAATACGATGGACTAATTGGAAAAAAAAGGTAGGGTAGCCAGGGAGCAGGCAGAGTCGGAACCAGTAAGATTTATCTATGGAGTACCGCAAGGGGCATGTCTATCCCCATGTTTCTACAACATATTTATGGTGCCTTTCTTTGATATGCTGGAACATATGCGCATCATATTTTCCAACTATGCTGATGACACAATGTGTCATTCCACTGTCAGGAGTACACACCATTGAGAAGTAGTAAAAATAAGATCTATGACACAATCCAGGTATGGATGGTCAACAACGGTTTAGCATTAAACAATGACAAGACGGAGGTAATGGTGGTGGGTACAAACAATAAGCTAGCCAAACTAGGAACCGCTTTCAACAGTTCTAAAATTGCTGACTGTGAAATCGAGACCTTAAAAAAGGCTAAAACGCTGGGCATAATTCTGGATTAAACTTCATCCATGAAACCCCAAGTTAACAACCTCATATCCTCTTTCACGTACTATCTGAAGCTACTGACACATCTCCTGCCCCTTGTATCACAAAATAATGCGGACATAATGGCCAGAGCCATAATAGGGGCCAAGATAGACTATTGTTGCAGTGTACCTATTGGGGCCACACAAACTGAAATCAATTTATTACAAGTTATTCAAAATAGCGCAGTAAGGACAGTCAAAGGCCTCAAGTGGGGAGACCATGTATCTAATGATAGGAGAAGCCTACACTGGTTATCAGTGAAGGCTAGAATGCAATTTCGATTGATCCTTACAGTGCATACATTTTGCCCAGGCCTTATGCCTATCTACCTCTTGGAAGGAGTGGTAGAGAAACAGAGTCAGAGGACTCTAAGATCCAGCAACACCCATTTATTGAAAATACAGAGATGATAAACTAGTAAAACACTTAAGGGAGCCTTTAGCATGGCAGCACCCATAGCATGGAATGCTATACCACAAGACCTAAGAGAAACAAAGTCCACAGATTCTTTCAAAAAGAAATGAAAAACTCTACTATTCCACCAGTCTCCTTAATAGTGAAAAACCTTCAGTGGTAGGAAACATTAGATACTCAGGCCCCATATTGTAGCTCTGTTTGTTGTTTGTCTTGTCTGTTCCATGTGCACCCATAAGCCTATGTATACCCCGGTGCGCGTTAGAAATTCACTAAAGTAAAGTAAAGCAAGAGAACATGTTGACGCAGCTTGAACACCTAGGTTTCGTTCTGTTCACGTGCTGCTAAGGATCCAAAAGTCCAAGGTTGGATAGGGTTGCCAACCAATCAAAAGGCCTGCCACACACTTTCATACACAATGTAGCAGTTATTAGTCCGCTGCCATATTCTCTGCTATAATCCGTATGTGACGTACGTAGAAGTAGCGCAGGGCGTGTCCGATAGACAAGAGGCAGCCAATGAGATATTAACCCTTATACAATTCTATAAGTAGATATGTTCCCCTAATCCAATCCCTCCCGGAGATAGGTTTTATGAAATGTCATGCAGTATGACGTCATACATGACGTATGTGAAAGTATATAAACTATGTGCAGCTTATGTGTGACCATTGAGGATCTACTTTGATAGCTGTTGTATCGCCCAGCTTTCTTCTATTGAGATTAAAGCAGTATTTTACCATCTTCCGTTGTTCTGCCCGGTTATTTGGTCTGAGATAATTATTGGTAATTCCATCTAGCACATAAAGGACGCTTGAAGATACTAGAGCACAAATATAAGGAAAAAGTGAATGGAAACCAAGCATTGCCAAGAGTCAAATAAGCCAGCATTACTAAGAGTCAAGTAAGCTAACATTTTTAAGAGTTTAATGATCAAGCATTGCCAAGAGCCAAGAATAATTAAGCACGAGAATAGTAGCCAAGCCGGTATGCAAGAGAATGTTTCCTAGCACGAGAGTGTACTGGGAAGCTTATAATGGATTGTGCAACCTGAACTATAACAGCCACCGTGTTTCCTAGAAGGAGAGTGTACTGGGAAGCCTCTGTAGGTTTAGCAAGTCAACGGTACTGGAAAAGTGAACGTTAATGAAATCTGTGAGAATAAAGCTTCAAAGGCAGTTAAAAGGACACCGAATCAAGCGTCATTGGGAAGCTGAAACTGTGGCAAGAAAACTATGAAACAGAACCAAGGAAGGAGTGTCTGTTGCATTACCTGCAATGGGTGGACCGTTCGGTCCGACAACTGCACCTAGACCGAGTACACCCACCTAAGGAAATGCCACACTGTGATTAAATAAAGGAAACCTATGTGAACTGAGATTGATGGGCTGAACTTTAAATTGGTGACAAATAACCAAACTCGAAGAGCTGGGTAAATATCCCAAGGAACTGAGTTATGTTGGAACATTAACTATCCCAAGGAACTGCATTGTTTTGAAACATTGGAAGACTTGAAAGACAGGGGAAGGGAACCCCTTTGTTGTAAAGTGAACTTTTTGAATTATGGGAAAGGGAGAACACTTTAATATTATTTGATGCTGACATCCCTACACATTGCATTGAGTTAGATGTGAGGGCAAGTATAGGATTTGGACACAGAAAGACATTTGTTTTGGACTTCCTGACAACTATTGTTAGTTTTGTTTAGGTAGGGAAATGCCACCTTAGCTTAGGGCAAGTTAGACATTTTCCCCAACTCTCCTTTTTAATTAATAAATGTTTACACGATAAGCCTCTATATCAGTGTCTGTGTCTCATTCATGATGCCTTCACACATCTTAATAATTATTAAAAAGAGCAAAGCCTTAAAGGCCCCTGGGCCCGATGGATTATCCAGCTTAACACTTAAGGGAGCCCCGGAAATGTGTGCGGCGGTATTACTGAGACTATTTAACAACATAATAAGCACAAAGTCTATACAGCAACCCTGGAAAACATCGATAATAATTACATTGCACAAAAAAGGGGACCGTCAAAACCCTAAGAATTATAGGCACCTCGCACTCTTACATGTCCCGGGGAAGATTTTCCGCTCTATCGTAGCGAAAGAGTTGTGGCAATGGGCCAAAAAAAACAACATTTTAGATCCTTGACAATCTGGTTTTGCTCGTGGTGTAGGTACTACCATTAATGCGTTTTTTAATTCATTTGATAGAGGCGAAGTATCAGGATCTTAAGAATTGTATATGTATTTGTTTTATAGAATTTACTATGGCCTTTGACTCCATGTGCCATCCCCTTTTATGGCATAAGCTTAGGTCAGGGGGCTGTCCTCAATATTTGATTGCCATTTTGTATGAATTATATTCAAAAACATAATTGAAAATTAGGTTAAAATGAATTTGATCAATAATGGTTCTAATCTTAGATAGTAATGGTGGATTTTGGGGGATTTTATGGAATACATGATAAGGGTTGGGCACAGGGTTCTACGAGTATAGTTCAGATTTATGATAATTTTGTACATAAATATTCTTTCAAAAGGTCCATTGTTTTCTTGGACAATATCCAATTAAGATGGATTTATGTTTCTGTGTTTTGTGGTCTATATATTGTGTGTATGTTGGGGGAAGTAAGGGGTATCCTACACTTGTTGTCATTAAGTGAGGTAAGAGGGTGAGAATTTAAAGGGTCCATATCTCTGCTGAATGATATATTGCAGGCTGATTTGGTAACGTATCTCACTGTTACTCTGGGATGGTTTTATTGAAGGTTGTCACTTGGAATGTTGAAGGCTTGAATTGTCCTAAGAAAAGAAAGACAATATTAGCCAAGCTCTGGAGGGAGAAAACAGATGTGGTATTTTTTACAAGAAACACATTTGTTAGAACATTCAGAGAAAATATTTAATAACTCTAAGAAAATGAAAGTTTTGCTGAATTGCTATTCCTTGATATCTAGAGGGGCAGGAATTCTAATTCGCAGGAGGCTGGGTATGACAGTGGAAAATGTGTTTATGGATGAGGAAGGCTGGATTATTTTGGCAGATGTTAGGTATGAGAAAGATGAATAACTTTGGGCTTGGTATATGGACCATGTCCAGGTGGGGAAGTCTTTTTGAATACCTTGGTCAAAATCTTGAGAGGTATGAAAGGTGATAGTATTATAATTGGGGGTGATTTCAATTGTGTACTAGACCATACATTAGATAGGTCATCTGATTGTAGATTAACAGGCCACAAATTGAGTAAAGTCTTTCAAAGATTTATTGAAATGTTTGATTTGATAGACATTTGGAGGGTTATACATCCTGGGGAGAAGTTTTCTTTTTATTCCCCAGTACATGATTCTTATTCAAGAATAGAACATTTTTAATTTCTGATATATTAGTAGAGGATTCAGTGGAAGCAAGCATTGGGGAGCGTCGTCTTTCAGATCACTCCTTGGTCACACTAAACTTGAATTTTGAAAAAGGTCGGCCCAACTTTAATAAATGGCGGCTTAAAACTTTTATCTTAAAGTGCATGAGGCTTTATATAATTTTATTATTAATTATTTTAAGGAGAACAAGGAGTCCACTGATGATTTAGTAGTGTGGGATGCTTTTAAGGCAACTATTCTGGGGGAATTAATGAATTGGACTGCACGGGCAGGGAAGTCAGATTATGTGAAAATAAAGGATCTTGAGACAGAACTGGGGGTTCTGCAAAGGAAACCTGCTCTGTCTAAAAGCAGGAAGGATACATTATGCTTGGATAGAGTCAAGGAGACCTTAAAAGGTGAAGTGGAGGACCACCAGGGGGCGCCAAGATGCTCTGATCCATCTGCGTCAGCCTCCTCCCCCGGGTCTGCGGAAAAGGACCTCAGCCCCCCTGACCACCCAGGAGAGGTGCCATCTCCCCCCAGGGGCTGTGTGAACCCCTCAAGCACCAGAGCAGAAAAACCCTGGTCCTCTGGGGTGTTGTTAAGCCTGAGATTTGAGCCTTGACGATTCAGCGCCGGTGTACGTGACGCAGCTTTCAGCCTGCGGCTCCATGGCTGCTGAGCGCCCTCTGGGGTGGGGGAGGGGACCGCGGCTGTCGCTCTGCTGGCGGGCCTCATATGATGAATACTGCTGGGACACGCACCCCCCTACTAAATGTTGTGAAGATCTGCGAGCATCTCCACTATCCCGCTGCTTTCACCCAGCGGCACGGGAGAGGCGAATGTTGCAGGAGCCCGAGCGGAGCGGGACTGTGATGCCGGCTGCCATCCACCCATCAGGCCTGAAGTAAGTGAAGCCGGCCCTCCGTTTGCCAGCAAGACTCCTGTCCGTGCCTATTAGCCGGGTTGGCTGGATGCCGGAGGAGCTGCCGCAGCATGTGCAGCCCCGCATTTCTGGAAGGTCTCCACTTCAGCCCTCTCTCCACTGCCAGAGCCTGAATTTCCCGTTGTCTGGCCGGGACAAAGTTTGGAGGCCCCCATGTCACCCGTGTCCCCCCCCACTCATAAGGAAGGTGCGGGTGGCTGCCGAAGCTCCAGACCTCAGGCCACGAGGACCTCACCCGCAGAGGCCAGGAGAGTTACATCGAGGGGCTGGGGATTCCCCCTCAATCGTAAGGTTGGTGCTAGGGGCCCCCACCCCTTCCTCCCAAAATCCGGAGGGATCCCTCCAGTCTTTCTTGTTGCCCTTTAGGGTCGAGGTCCAGAGCACAACTGCCTGCCTGCCGCCTGTACTGGGGAGCTGACCCCCGCTCTTGTGGTGCTGCTGGATGGGAGGAGGGTGCCTGCGGCGGGGCCGGGTGTGACGTGATGACCCTTTCAGAGTGGATCCCCAGCTCTGCTCCCTTTGGACTGGCTAACTGGTCTCTTCAGGGGCCCCTCCCACGCACCCGCCCCCACTCCTGCTGATGACCTCTAGGACATCTGCTGTAAATCCCTGAGAGAGAACTTGGGGGAGGTGTGGGCCGTGCCTCCGCCCAACCTGCGGACCCAGGTGGAAAACAGCTGCTCGGTGCACAACATATCAACGAAAGGACCACTGGGGGTGCCTCGTCCTTTGGCCATCCAGCCCCGCTGCTTTCATTGCTTCTCCCTTGTGCCCCTGGCTTCTCCTTCGCAGCACTAGCTTGGGCCCCCGTTCTACCTTTTCTCGGCGAAACCCTGTTGGAGGCCTAGACTGCTCCCAGCCTCCTGAAGCCCGTATGAGCTGAGCTGACTCTCTCCAGAAGTTCCGGCGCACCTCAACCTGCCTCCCTCTGTCCCCTGCCATGGCAGCTTCAACCCATCTGGAGCCTATCATCGCCAACTCTGTCACTAAGGGCATGACAGCCCTGTTGGAGGAAATCCGTGGCTTTAGAGCGGACATTGCTGTACGGCTAGACACCCTTGACAAGAAAGTTGATTCCATTGATGATCGAGTGCAAACCCTGGAGACTAATACAGCATCCATTGATTTACTTGAGACCCAGTTTGACATGCGATTGGCGGAGTTGGAAAGAAGGGAAGAGAACTGCACTCTGAAGCTCGATGATTTAGAAAACAGGGAGCACCGCTGTAACCTACGTTTCCTGGGCTTTCCAGAAAGAGAAGGTGAAACCCAATCCGACATCATTAAAGCTATTAACGCCGTTGTCGCATCTCTTTTCGACAACGCCAACACTAACGAACCTACCATCGACCGTGCTTCTGGCAGGGGCCCCAGATCTGTCCTTGTGCGGTTTCACTATTTTTCAGAGAAAAGTAAGATCCTGGAACTGGCACATAAGAGAGGCCCTGTCAATTGGGAGGGGGCACAAATTTCGATCTTTCAGGACCTGTCGGCCCTCACCCTAGCGAGGTGTTGGCTTTGCACCCCTTTGACGAAAATGCTTCATTCAAAGGGAATGAGAAATCGATGGGGATACTCGTTCTCCCTTTCCTTTGAAGTTGATGGTTATAAATATACCTTGGTGACAGAGGACGATATTGATACGGTGTCCCAGGAACTCTTGGGTGATCAGAACGGGGAGCACGCCGACGCTCATCGAGAAAGGGCGCCTTCTGGCCCCCCGAACTCCAAGTCATCCATTGAGAGACGCAAAGTCCGGGGCCACAGGAAGTTCAGGGAAATTACCCCGGCGTCGCCAAATGCATCTAATCCATAAGAATTCTTTCATCCCGGCCAGGGGTTGCCCATATGTAAGGGTAGATAGGTGACCTCGGAAGCTGTTTGGGTGGATCCGACGAGGCCCATGCTAGGGGCCACATATCAGTTGGATTTTGGTTCACAAAGGCTATGTTTATGCTTTGATACCAATCTGTTTCAGGTGGGAAGGGGTGGGCTCTTGTTGTGGACAATGTTGAGCTTTTGAGCCGGAGGGGGAAGTCACTGGTGGCCTGACCTAACGACAAGTTGAAGTCATTTGGGATCCAGGCGTTCAGGGGAAGGGAGGGTGGGGGAAGGGAGGGATTGTTAGAACCAGTTTTTTGGAGTTTTTCAGGCTTGCAAAATCTCCTAGAAGGTATTAGTTCTGTGGGACTTTCAATGAGTGACTTTATTACACAGAGGTGGGGTGATGGAACACACACAAGGGGCAACTTAGTAAGAGCTATGAGATATTTCCACTTCTTTGATGGGTGATTCCTTTCAACAAAACAGAAAGGTGATGGCTGGAAGGTTTTGAATTAATCATAACCACGGGCAAAGCTCTGGGCAACCCTCCAGACCATAATTTTTCAGCCTGCCAAGCCATTACAGAAGGGGAAAAACCATATGCAAATCAGGCTTGGTCCTACCCCAAAAGGGGCAGTCCAGCCCGAACTCCTAGGTCACATTCCCTTCTGCACGAGACCACAAGCATCCCCAGACATGTTTCAGCCTTGTTGGGCGTCATCAGTGAGGAGTAGCTTGGGTCTCTAGGCCCGGCAGACTCAGGACCCACGTCTGGGCATACCCGTCCCACTCGGGGTGACCTTAGCAAAACAGAAAGGGGATGGCTGGAAAGTTTTAAATTAATCATAAACACAGGCAAAGCTCTGGGCAACCCACCAGACCATTGTGGGTTCCGTGCCTGCTGGGCCTAGAGACCCAAGCTACTCCTCACTGATGAGCCCCAACAAGGGCGAAACATGTTTGGGGATGCTTGTGGTCTCGTGCAGAAGGGATGTGGCCTAGCAGTTTGGGCTGGACTGCCCCTTTTGGGGTAGGGTCAAGCCTGATTTGCATATGGTCTTTCCCCTTCTGTAATGGCTTGGCAGGCGAAGAACGGTGGTCTGGAGGGTTGCCCAGAGCATTGCCAGTGGTTAAGATTCATTCTAAGCCTTCCAGCCATCACCTCTTTGTTTTTGCCGATTCCTTTCAACACCTGACGCTGGGGTTGCTGAATTTGCGAGGGTTAAACTCTCCCACTAAGAGGTCAATGGTGTTGAAAGAATTCTATAGACTCAAGCTTCACTTTCTATTCTTGCAGGAAAAACACTGGGTCAAGGGGGAAGAACCAAATTTTAGGGCTAAACCCATACAACATATGCCCCCTACATAACAAAGAAACGCGGGTTACTCTTCTACTTTCTCTGAGAGCCCACTCCTCCCCCAAAGCACAGAGACTTGACCCGAAGGGACGATATAATATGGTTAAAGGGGAAATTAGAGATAGGCTGTTTACCCTGGTGTGCATACACGCCCCGAATAAGGCGCAAGATCTTTTTTGGGAAGGGATGCGGGAGGTAATTATGGGATTCAGGGACCCTATTGGTGGGTGGGGATTTCAATATGGTTCTCTGTCCAGACAGAGATAGGAAGTCATCCAATCCATGTTCTGATCTGCGTCATCGGATGAAGCTGGCAACCACGTTTCTTCGGATTAACAAGGAATTAGGCCTATTGGACTCGCACACTTCCAGACAGGATCGGGACCCTTATTTCACGTTCTTCTCAAAACCTCACTCAGCGTTCTCTAGGAATGACTATATTCTGGTTGATTCCTCGCTCAGAGAGCCTGTCACTGAGTTTGGGGTAGAGGCTATTCCCTGGTTCGATCATGACATGGTCAAAATTAATTTGGGCATTCTTCCCCCCTCCTCTCCTGGGTCCTGGTGGGCGTGCAACGACTCATTGCTGCAGGATAAAGAGTTGAGGCAATCCCTTTTGGCTGCCATCAAAGAATATTTTGTTATCAACGACAATGGGGAGGTGGGTGTCATAGGAGTCTGGGATGCCTACAAAGCCACAATCAGAGGTAGCCTAATGGGGATGGGCTCGAGGAAGAAGAGGGATAGGGATTACGAGGAGAAAAGCTTAGAGAGAAGATTGCCACTATTCAACCAGGGGGGAAACTAAAGATTTTCCCAGGACAGTGGGTGGAATTACAGAGTCTTGGATCTAAACTTGCAACTCTCTTGGTGGGTCGGACAGAAAGGAAATTGGCCTTTTTAAAGCAGAAGTACATGGAAATAGGGGAAAAGTTAATTCCATCTCCTCTCCCGAGGGGGAAAAGATTCTAAACGATAGTTCTATAGTAGACCAGTTTCGACTGTATTATGAGCGCCTGTACTCCTAAGAATGCACAGGCAATGGTGCTGATGTGGGCCCATTCTTGGACTCCATTCCCATCCCTCGTCTCTCTCCAGAGAGTGCTGGCTACCCTGGAATGCCCCATAACCTCCCAGGAAGTAATTGACACGATTAGTGTCACTACACCAGGAGATGACGGTTCCACAGTTCGCTTCTATAAAACTTACCGATCTACTCTAGCTCTATTCATGGCCAGGATGTTTAATGCAGCCCTTGAAACGGGATCCCTCCCACTATCCATGATGTCTGCCCTTATTGTGGTTCTGCCCAAGGAGGCTAATGATCCTTCCCAATGCCAGTCTTACCATCCCATTTCTCTTCTCAACATGGACGTTAAGATCTTGGCGAAGCTTCTAGCCAATAGGCTGGCGAAGCTCCTCCCGTCCTTGGTGCATGGGGACCTGGTCGGGTTTATCCCTGGTCGTCAAGGGTTGGATAATGTGAGGAAAACTCTGGACCTCATGCACAAAGCTTCGACTCGAGATAGACCTATCTCCTTTCCCTTAACACAAAAAAGGCCTTCAACCGTGTTGAGTGGCCTTAGATGGGGAAGGTGCTCCAAAAGATGGGCCTAAGAGTTAAGTTCTGTGGGTGGGTCTCTGCTCTATACAATGGTCCCTTGGCAAGGGTTCTGGTTAGCAGCTCTACATCTGCATTTGTGCAGTTTTCCAGGGGCACCCGCCAGGGATGCCCTCTATTCCCCCCTCCTATATGCCTTGGCGATGGAACCCGTGGCCATTGCGATCAGGGCTGACAGTGGGATCTCGGGTGTTCGCTGTGGGGACTGTTTGCAGATGATATCCTGGCTTATTTGACTAACCTTCAGTATTCCCCTCCCATATTACTTGAGCTTATTTGCCTCTTTGGTTCCTTCTCGGGGCTCAAGGTCAATGTAACCAAATCCTGTATAATGGCGATGGGAGCTATAGATCGTGCAGTCAGCAATGAATCTGAAGTGCAGGGAATGCAAATAGAACGGGATGCCACCACTTATTTGGGCACCACTATCCCTAGAGATCTAGGTAAACTATTTGATGCCAATTTCCCCCAATTATGGCAAGGATCAGTAGTGACCTTGTACGCTGGGCACCCCTCACTCTTTCGTGGTTCGGGCGTATGGTCACGGTTAAAATTAATATTCTGCCCCGTTTGCTCTACCTCTTTTTCGGCCCTTCCCTGCATTATCCCGGAAGCCTTTTTCGAACAGCTACAAACTCGAGTCTTTCGCTTCACTTGGAATGGCAAAAGGGCAAGAGTTAAGTTCTCCACCTTAACACTCCCGAAGGCGGATGGAGGTTTTGGTCTTCCTGATTTTAGGGTATACCACAGGTCATCCCAGCTAAGGGTGATGTTAGAACACATGAAAGATGACCTGGGGACTTATCGGACTTAAATAGAGGACGTGCAAACCCATCTGAAGAAATTTGGGGATCTCCTTTGGGCCTCCGCGAGAACTCTCCCTTCGCACCTCAGGTCCCACCCAACTCTGGCTGTCCTGTGGGCTACCTGGAAGCCAAATAAAGATAATAAACAACTTTCCTCTTGGCCCTCCCCCTTGTCTTCTCTTTGGGCCCCCCGTTTAATCTCGGAGCTAGGGGTTTCCGCAATACCCAGGCATGGTCGGACAAGGGGTTGGAGAGAGCTGCTCAGCTCTTCCGCCAGGGTACCTTTATTGAGTACACCCAACTGTCCGAGGCGATGGGAGTCAACCACCCCGTTTTTTAATACCTGCGGCTCAAGGGGACTCTCACTCACCCCACCTGGCTAGCTGATATGACTCGCCCCTTGACTCTCTTTGAAAAGATTCTAGTGGAATCCACGACCAGAAAGGGTTCCATCTCTAAGATTTACAAAGTTCTCATCACAGCTAACCTAGAGGGCAGGCAGCCGTTTTAACGGATATGGGAGGAAAGGTTGGGTCTGACCCTTGAAGAACCAACATGGAGGGCGATCTTTAAATCAATTTTTTCAGGGACTCTATATACCTCGGCTATGGAACACAGCTTCAAGATCCTTTATTATTGGCACCGTCGCCCTGCCACCTTGTCCTTGATGTTTGAAAAAGTCTCCCCACTGTGCCCCAGGAAGTGTTTGCAGCAAGGTACTTGGTACCACATGTGGTGGGAATGTCCGGTGATACAGGTGTACTGGGCTGAACTGCTCAGCTGGACCAAAGACATTGTGGGTACGAGCCCATCCCTTCTTCCTCTGGATATCCCGAAAGTGGTATTGGCAATATTGAGAGCTGGGAGACTGGTTCTGGCCCAGAAATGGAAGGGCACCTCTGCCCACTCCAAGGCAGAGTGGCTCAATAAGTTATCCGCCATTTTTATGTATGAGAAACTGTCAGCTATAACCAACGATACAATGCCTGCTTTCCTGCAGGACTGGCCTATTGTTCTTCTGAATGATGATTGTGAAGCCATGAGACTGACACTGTGGTATTGTTTGAGCCATTGTATCTAAGCCTCCTTTGTTCTCTACTTGCTCCTTTATTGCTTCGCTGGACCCTGTACCCCATTGTCTTACTCGCCCTGGAAAATTGATTAAGTGTCTTGTTCCGTCTTTTTGCCTCTTAGATCTATGGCCCGGTGGAGCCTGGTTAATTTATGTGTGGTGGGAGGGGGCAGGGGATGAAAAACGGCATTTTCCTTCTACTTAATGTATTAAGATGTTTTTGGCCAGGAGAGCCCTGGCAGTTCTGTTGTATGGTGCAATGCTTAATAAAAACAAAAGTTAAAAAAAGGTTGAAGTGGAGAGATAGGCTGAAAAAGGTTTATATTTCATGAAACAAAAATATTGGGAGGAAGGGGAACAATGAGGCAGACGTTTGGCTAACAGGCTTAAGAATTTGATGGAAAGAACATATATTCAGAAGATTGATAACAGGTAAGGGGAAATGGTATTCAGGATGAAAAAATGTGTGAGTACTTCAGAACTTTCTATGCCTTGTTTTATTCAGAAGAATTTACTACCCAGGCAATGGATTTAGCTAGCTTATTTGATAAAAAAAAATATTCCATGTCTATCGGAGGAGGAGAGAGATGCACTGGATGCCCCAATTGTTATATCTGGGGTACAGACGGCTATAAATCAACTCCATTTAGGAAAATCGACAGGCTTGGACGGATTGCCGGTGGAATTTTATAGATCCTTTAGTTTGTAATCTGGCGCCAGAGTTATGTAATTTATATAATCCATTTTTATTAGGGGGGATTATTTACCCATCGATTTGAGAAGCAGTTAGTACCTTGATACCGAAACCAGGAAAAGATACCGCTAAATGTAGCAATTATCGTTCAATTTTACTTTTGAATATAGATGTAACATTTTTTATTAAAATCTTGGCTGCCTGTTTACATAGATATATTGGGGAGTTTGACTGTTCTCATGTGGGATTCATGGGAGAAAGACATGGGTACGACAATATTAGAACGTTATTAGATATTATCAGATCAGATTCTAAAACAAAGGAAATGTTACTTATTTTTCTAGAGCCTGAGAAAGCGTTTGATTATGTAAATTGGTCATTTCTTAATTATACATTGTTGGAAATGGAGTTTGGGCCACAAATTTTAAATGCAGTGGGAGCCTTGCAGTTTGACATTTTTGCAGGACTTTGGCTCAATGATGAATTCTCTTCGGTGTTTCAATTATTTAGGGGTACGAGACAAGAATGCCTGCTTTCACTTTTTCTTTTTAACCTAGCTCTGGAACCTTTACTTGCCTACATATAAGGACAGGGTCTTTGTGGTTGGCTTGTGAGAGATCCAGAAATTAAGGGTTTAGCATATGCTGATGATATGACTTGTTTTGACTAATCCGGAAAGAGGAGGTACACTTTTGAAAAGCATGATAGAGGAGGTGGGATAGTTATCGGCGCATACAATTAACTGGGGGAAAACTGTTGCTTTCCCATTTAAAGAAAACCCTTCTAGCAATGCTTTAATTGATTGGAATTGTCAATGGGCAAAATCAAATGTGAAATATTTAGGGATTTCTCTCTTACGTGACATAAAAAGGATGGTGGAGTTTAACATTAGTAAATTGATTGAGACACTTCAAAAGGACACTCGTAAATGGGACCGGATGATTTTGAGCACATGGGCCAAGGTAAATGCTATTAAAATTATGCTTTTACCCAATGTTCTGTACTTCATACAGTAATTTCCTCTGAAGTTTCCCAAAAATGTGTTTAAACGCATTAATGGGGTATTTTTGGATTTTTTATGGGGTGTAGGGAAAAGGCCAAGTATTCCTCGTTTCATTATGACTCGCAGTGTTCGGGGGGGGGGTTTGTATATCCTATATTGGAAAAATATCACCAAGGGTTTTTGTCAAAGAAGTCCTTTTATTACTACATGGAGAGTGGGAGATCAGAACGGTTTTGGGTTTCAATTGAAAGATATACATTTAGACCTTTTGATTTAAGTAATATATATTCTTTTCGGAAAATGCCAAATCCTGGAGTTAAACTGGAAACTGTGGTAGTTATGAGAACTGCTTTGGTGGAATGGATTGTGGGATGTGGACAAGATTTCTTCACGTATAGAGAAGCCACTATGTAGCACAATCCAGGGTTGCAGATAAATAACAGAATGCTAAACTGGCATAGTTGGGTTAACAAAGGTAATTTGAAGATTGAAGATGTCTGGCGGGATGGAAAAATAATACCTTTCACAGAGCTCCTGTAGCGATTTAGACTGAGTAATAGGGAGTGTGGGAGACATAAGACTTTAGAGGAATTATTGCTTGATGGACAACAGATGTTAAGTGCGCCAATGATTAGAAAGTCCAGAATATGTGAGCTTTTTGATGCTCTGTCACGTATGGTGTCAACCTTTATTAAGTTAATGCCTATAGAGAGCTGTATGCACGAGTCCTGGGAGAAAATGTTTGCCTTGGGCTATGGATTTAGGGAGGGATACAGATCGACAAAAGAATAGGAGGGTGTTTGGAAGGTAGCGGTTGGAGCCAGTATGGATATGAAGTTCCGTTATATTCATCAAAGGCTTCTAGGCCGGTAATATTGGACTCCTGTGCGGATGAGTAAATTGGGTTTGATAGATAATGAGCTTTGCTGGGGCTGTCCAGATGTGGGGTACGTTGCTTCATATGCTTTGGGAATGTAGTAGAGAAGTGGATTTCTGGAGGGAGATATTGGATAGGATCAATGCAATTTGGAATATCTCTTTCCCATGTACCTTTGGTGCAGTGATTCTTTTGTCAACGGAGGGTAGATGTGTAAATGATTGCAAATCATCGAATTGGATTGATAAAGCATTATTGGTTTGTTTGTTTTATTGATTTATAGAACGCACCACAACCTGGGATATCTGGGCGCTTTACAAGACATCTTAGGTTCAGAAATCGATACATACAAAATAGTCGTAAGAGGGCAAACATGAGTACATAAAATATATTCAGAAGAAGCAGATGAAGGCTACAAACCAAGGTAGGTCGAACAGGTTTTCGACAAATAATATACAGAGGTTGAAGGGCAAGTGCATATTCGGGACAAAGAGAGGTAGCAATCTCAGGGTACTCTAAGCACTCCGGTGAGTAGTGTCATTCGTAGATGGCCACTTTCTAGTATTGTACCTAAAACTTTGGAAAGTCTGATCGGTGCGCAGATGAAGGGGGAGTCTATTCCAGGATTGGGCTGCTTGGACAAGGAAGCTGTTGCCGCCAGCTCTTTTCAAGTTGAACCGTGGAACTGAAAGGCAGAAGGAGTTGATGGACCTCATAGTTAGGGATGAGGTTTTTTTGATTTTCTCACTTAAGTACTGAGGAGCAGCATTGTTGAGGCATTTATGCGTAATGGAGACTATTTTGAAAGAAATCATGTCTTTAATGGAGGGCCATTTGTGGTTCCTTCTGGTTTCCGAGATATGATCTCTCCTTGGGATGCTTGAGGCTGTCCTGAGAGCATTATTTTGTAGTATTTGGAATTTGTTTAGTATTTGTTTGCTTGCTCCTGCATAGAGTGCATTGCAGTAATCGAGTTTAGACAAGATTAGTGCTCTAGCTAGAATAATGCAGCTATTTGTCGAGAGGTATGGTTTGCAGGCATGGATAAGCTTGCATGTGTAGGCGGTAGCCGAGACTGTCGCATTGACTTGTTTACTAAGGTTCAGAGTGGAGTCAAGGTAAAAGCCAAGAGTGTTAGTTTCCTTAGCAACTTTAATGATGTTGCCATCTATGTTGAAGGATGAGTATTGGGCATCAAGTTTGATCATTTTGGGGGGGGCACCCAGGATTAGAATGTCAGTCTCCTCATCATTCAGGCAGAGGCTGTGGGCTGCCATCCATGCCTGAATGATGAGATTTTGTTTAGAAAGGCGAGGTCAAGGTCATAGTTCCCCAAGAGAGGAATGAGTATAATGGTGTCATCTGCGTAGTTAGTGTAGATGACACCCACATTGTCCAGTGGATCAAATAGTGGTTTGGTAAATACATTATACATGGTTGAGGAGACGCAAGAAATGTGCCGCTGATGAAAGGTGTTCGCAAAGTATATTATGGTCAACCAAAATCAAAAGCAGCTGAGAGGTCTAATAGGAGGAGAAGTGCGCATTGTGTATTATCTTTCAGTTGATCTAGTTGCGTTTTCAGATTGATCAAGGCTGTTTCAGTTCTGTGGAGAGGCCTAGAGCCTGATTATATAAGCCCTAGGAGATTATTATACTCAAGGTATTGTTGGATTTGTACGTATACAGCTTTATCAATTATTTGAAGTAGGAAGGGGACAGTCTTTATAGGCCTATAATTAGTTGGAATGGTTTTGTCAAGTGTAGCTTTCTTTAATATGGGCAGAACCCAGGCGTCTTTAAGGTTTGTAGGTACCTGGCAGGTCCTAAACAAGGCATTTATTAATTTGGTGATAAATGGGGTAAAGTCTCTAGCTGCTTCTTTAATTATTTGTGCCTGGCATATGTCACCTTGGCATCTCGATGGTTTCAAGGAGGCAATGATTTTTTCAACCTCTAGGGTAGTAACTTGGGCAAATTTGAACTCTTGGAGTTCGTTGAGGGCCTGTTTTTTTTAGTGGTGGTTGGGCGATCTCTGAATTAGCAAGGTTAAGCCTTTTGGCTGCAATTTTGTTTTGGAGGGTGACAATTTTGTTGGAGAGAGCATTTTGGATGTCGGTGCACCATTCCTTGTTTTTTGGGCCAGAATCGTCAGGGACTATAGGCGATTCTAGTTCCCTCGGGATTACAAATAATTCCTTAGTACTAGAGCTGGCATTTTGAATCCTTTTGTTTAGTCCTGATAATTTCAGCTTTATAGTTCGAGGAAATTCCGTTCACTTTGTCTTTGTTTTCTTTAGAAGGAAGGTTTTTCCATTTGGCTTCCAATTTCCTTTTTTCTAGCCTAAGGGCTTTCAGCTGACAGGTGTACCAGGTGTTGAGGTGTGCTTTGGGTTTACTGTTACGAAGTTTAAGAGAGTCAATGGAGTCTAAGGCTTGGGTCATAGTGTTGTTAAATAGGTTAATAAGTTGTGCAGGGTCTTGCGATTTAGAAGAGTTTAAGGTAGGGATCAGGATGGGCATCAGCTTGTCAGTAGTAATATTTCTTTTGTTTCTGGTTAGGAGGGGAGGCACAATATTTTTAGGTTTAATGTATGGCGGTGAGTCGCTTATGGTAAATTAAATTAGAAAGTGGTCAGTCCATGTTTGGGGTTCAATGGCTGTGATGGACGTTTCGCAGTTGTGGTCGGCCACCCAATCTAGAGTTCTTCCTTTCTCATGGGTGGGTTGGGTGATTGTTTGCAAGAAGTCTAATTCTGTTAGTTAGTCGGCAAGTAATTTGGCTGCTTGGTCGTTAGAGTCTAGGAATCCTAGATTAAAATCGCCTAAAAATAAGATTTGAGAGGTAGGTTTAGTGTTGTCTGAAAGTAAGATGAAGATGTCCTCCTCGAAAGATCCACAGGGGCCAGGAGGTCTGTATATTAGGTGGATGGTTAAGGTACTAGCTTTGGAGGTGGTTAATTTAACTGTGAGGAGTTCACAAGACTTCACTATGGGGACGGTGGTTGCTCTAAGTGCTAGGCTCGCATTCGCGATGAAGGCAACCCCACCACCTTTTGTTGTTACTCTGTCAGATCTTACGATGATGCATGAGTCAGGGATGGCCAGAAGTAGGGAAGGTCCTGCAGCAGCGTTTCCTAGGAAGTCTAGATCGCCTTTGATGATGATATCGGCTATATTTGTCGCATGCGCGATAATAGAGCTAGCATTTATCAAGGTGCCTTTGATGTGGTGGGTCGTGGCCTGGGATGGGATTGTGAAGTCCATCTCTACATTCAGGCTTGTTTTTTTAGGCTGTGGTAGATTAGTTGTAGGACAAGGAGGTCTTAGGGCTGTTGTGGAGTTGAGGTACATTTGTTGTGGTTGGGTGGTCTACATGATTTCTCATGATGTAAGTCCACTGACAGTGCATGTATGGTGAATCTGGAGCTAGTCTCTTGTTTCTAAGGTCACTGCGACAAGGTTGGTTGGCAGTAGGTTTGGTTGCGAATAGCTTGATCCATTGGCTAGGAGTGGGGATGTCTATTAGGTTGGTTAGCCTATTTTGGTTAATATGGTAGTTGCTGGAACTTGGTATTAAGTTTGGTAGGAATAAGGTTGGTTTGACATATGTGACCTGAGAGCTATGTTTTAGAGGCAGAAGAAATTCAGTTGGTTTCATCTCCATGGCTAAGGGTGGATTCTTGATTTGAGTAGAATGTGTCGCCTCTGACTGAGGGTAGTCAATCACTAGGGCATAGAGGAGGCACGAAGTTAAAGTAAGCCAGTGACCAGCAATGTATGGCTTAGTAGCAAACATACTATATTGGGAACTATCACAGATAGAGCACAGGTAGCTTTCTATAGGGTTGCAGGTCAGATAGAGCACTGGCCAGACCGTTGTCTCGATGCGGGTGTAGACTATTCCGTTAGTTGGGATTGTGATAGGCTATCATTAGGATAACCAAGGTATGTTAGGGCAAATACGAAGTGTGGGTCATTCAATGTGAGGTATGCTTGCAGTAAAACTATGCTGTCCCAAGGACGCAGGATACGCTAATGTAAATAGGAGCAGTTACAAATAGAACAAATGGCTATGACCGCAATTACAGTGATACTTATTACAGTAGGCGAGACAGGTCTGGGCATTTAACAAGTTGAGTCACCAAGGGTTAGGGGGAGGGATTTGACAAAGATATCAGCACTTAACTTGAACAATGAAAGCATCAAATACCCTCATTAGGGCATAGCAAGTGAGAGGGAGCGCCAAGTGGTCTAAGAGGTACAGCTTACATGTGGCATATGTTGACAAGTCTAGAGATTGTCTAGGCGCAATGTTGCAATGCTACAAAAGTTCATTAGAGCAAGGGTCAGGCAGGATAAGCATAGAAGAGGTTAGCAATTGCACCAAGATGCTATTAGCATGCAATAGGCAGGACAGGTACACGATGCTTGAACAGTGGGCATTTGGCAGTTAATAGGCAGGGAGGCAAACAGCAAAGAACAGTAACCCTCATTAAGCCGAGCAACGTTTGGTCGTTGCTGTAATGTAAGTGATACAGCGAACCTTAAAAGTACTTAGGGACTTCTTGTTGTACAGTTCAAGGTAAAGCAAGTGGCGCAGGGATCTTTAACACATTAGGCATACGAGGCTACAAGCTATGAATCCATGAGGTGGCTAACCGGCACTAGGTAGAGTGATCATCCATTATATTTAAGGCAGTAATATAGAACAAACGAGCCAGAGGCGAGAATCAGCAGTAGGCAATAGCACTGCATTAACCGTTGGGGTGATGGGCCTAAGTGGTCGCTAACAAAAGTAGGTCACATGTTAATCAATCTGGGTATGTAAGTTTCATTACACACTGGGAAGGATGGTTATCGACAGTGCGCAAAGTAGACATAAATAGTTATCAACAATTGGTGTTCAAAGCGTGTAGGCATATAACTGCACAGTGATGCTAGGAGGCTTCTTAACATATTACAGTTAGACGATCTATTCGCAGAGTCATTATAAAACACTATGGTACATATTTCCAGATGGCGGGCAGTGTTATGAATGGAGGTCACACCTTACAAGGCAAATAAGGGAAGGCAGCAATTAAGCAAATTCTGAAACAATGGAAAATGCGAAAGAAGCGCTGTTGGAGGTGTGGCTATCAGATATGCAATCACTTTCAGGACTTGAAAAAACTCAGTTGTTGAGGCAGAATCGGGAAGAATATTTAGAGCTTTGGGGATCCTTTAATGACATGTATGGATAGGTGTAGGTTGGGGATACTGAATGGTTTATATTCATTGTTTGCCCATACTCCTTAAAAATTCTCAGAGAACAGTACACACTCAAGGCCAACTTCAAAGCGCTAATTGACACTGGGCCATTGAGGTGATGATGGATCATATGCTAATTGGTGGGAAGCTGGTGCTAAGACGAGCTCACCTGCACCTGGATTGATCCGTCTGCGTGCTGCTAACGTAGGTGGAAAAGTACTGACGGGGTTAGAAGCCAACCAATTGTAGGGGACCACGTAGTTGGGGGTCCTATAGCTTGTGTAGCCAATGGGACGTCGTACATTTAGTGATGTTCATAGTGGACATTTTGAAGGGAGGGCTTAGTTGGCCCACATGATAACTATCCAATTACCTCTCTGTGTTACCCTATACAGATATGGAACCTATACTTAGTTATTCACTTAGAACCAATCCCATCTCCCATTAGGTTTTTGTAGTTTGGCACATAGGATGACGTTGGTAATGACGGAGGTCAAAACGTCAGTGATGATCAATTTTGGGGTCAAAAGCCCAATTTTTTTATGAAGTACGTAGAGTCAGAGAACCGAGCGATTGCTGATGTTCTTTGTACTCCCGGCTTTAGATACTTGACATGAAAACAGACACATTTTGCCAAGCTATTTGTGTCGTCTTGATTATGTATGAATAAAATCTGCATCCCCATCCATCTCCAGGGTATTGCTACTCATGTTAAAGGGCTGCCTGAGAACACCCAGCTCAAAAGAGTGGTAACACGAAGCGAGAATCCATGACACATAAATAATTGCATGATGAACACGGACAAAGGGGAAGGCAGACAAAAGTAACACCCGGAAAGGGGGTTAGATGTTAATATGTACTTATAAGCATGCAGCCGAAGGGGGGGGGGCGGGAATTAGATTTCTTAGTGGGGTTTAGTACTCCCCACAATGACTTCTCTGGGATGTTTTGAGGGCCAGGCACGGCGGACAAATCATCCGACCGATCATAGGAACCTGAGCCCTCCTCAGAGGAGGGCATTGGGAGGGAGGGGGTTACCAAGTTGGAGGTTGGTACGTGGTCTGAGATAGGGCAGGAGGCGGGCAGGGAGGAAGCCAGAAGGGAGAATGCAGAGGTCAGAGAACAGAGAGCCTGGGGGAAAAAGGAAAGGGGACATTTAAATGAAGGATCCTAAGGTACTCGCATTCAATGAAAGGAGACTGAATAACCCAGCCAAGAGGAGAAAAGTTGAAAACTTACTGCAGGGAGAAAAGTTTGGCCTACTTATGCTTCAGGAGACACACATAAGCAAAAAAAGACAAAGAGAAGCTGAGAATCAGGGAGTACACCCAAATATATCAGGCAAATGCAGGAGAAAGAAGGGTGGGCGTGTTGATTGCATTCCTAGATGGATTGGTGGTACAGGTTCACGACTCCATGGCAGACAAAGAGGGGAGGATCTTATTCTTGAATATAACTATAGCAGGCAGCATGCTCACACTGGCCTCAATCTATGCACCAAATCTAGGCCACAACAGGTTTCTGAAAGAGATCCAATCGAAGCTAGAAAGCTTTATCAAGGGGGATATCATACTAGTAGTAGACCTCAACATGGCATGGGTTCCCACTCGGGATAGAAGCGGGAACATTGCATAGGGATCACAGGCCCCATCTAAAGCCCTAAAACGGAAGATGTACACACTACCCCTACATGATATCTGTAAGGGATTTCAATCGGGCACTCAGCCAGGTCTCGCCTAGCATGTAGCGCATGATGAAACCCTTATTTATTTTTGTCTATAAGTTCAATATTCTGAATGATATACCACTCATATCAGAACCATCTCAAAATACCTCCCAGGTCACACTGAACCAGGAATCAGGCTAGTTTGTAAAGGTAAATATTTATTTATTTATTTAATATTCAAATCACACATGTTTTTTTTATATATATGTGTATATATATATGGGGCAGCAATCAGCGAAAGGGTGACAATACAATTCAAAAATAAGCAAAGCAATTTAATTCACTTACACTAATGCAGAATAGAAACACAGGAAAAAGAACAGCTTTGTTTTGTGCACAGATAGTGTTTAGGTTAAGATTCCCCCTGCAAAGTTTAGTTTAAATACAAATGAGCAATCCTACACCAATGTGAGTAACCAGCAGGTATTCAGGAATGAAAGACACGTTCTAGAGTTTAAAGGCAATCTTCCCTCCCCAAACAAGAGAGAAAACCGTTTTGTTAAATTACACTTTTAAACTGACAGATGAAAATTGCTTTGTAATATACTGCAAAATGGTCAAAAATGCTTAAATGGACAAAAATTCTAAGGAAAGCAACTCTAAACAAGCCTTAACACACATGAGCTATAATATAAACAACAATACACACTTCAGATCAGGATGGGATGGAAGAAGCACTTTGAAATGGGCAAAAGACACATGTAAACCTTTGAACTTTGCAAATTTGCGGCAAACTTTTTGCATGCGATATTGGAGAAAAACAGGTCGAATACACTGTTGCGGATTTAGCTAAGAGTCTTGGGCATCAGTGAGAGTTAAAATTTAGTTTCTAACTTTAAAATTGAAGAAGTTATAGAGGTTGAGAGACAGGGAGGCCCGGATTCCACTGAATGCCTGGAGAATCCATGATTTCAGCACACTTTCCTTTCAATAATTCACTGGGGAAAATGACTGAATTTAGCGCCAAAACAGCACTTTGAAGCTTGCTATTGATTAGAGAGCTGTATTTAAGGGCTTTTTCGGATTTTAGCCCACTTCTGTGGCATTGATTCATGTGACAGATGACAGCAGTGATTCCTGGTTTTACACCAACTTTGCCTGTATGTGTGGCAGGGTGTGCAGCTCTTTTGTGGTTTATGCACCATGCGCAATTTTTCAGATTTGGCGCGCACAGGGTTATCACCTCAATTTTTGGCAGTTTTCTTTCCCCATTGGCAAAGGGGTGCAGTGTGGTGCATTGGCGTGGATAAAAATACTCCACATATCCCCCCCCCGACTCCATCATGACATCCAGTCATGGGGGAGTTGGGCAAGTGGGATTATTTTTCTTTTGGTCCATGTGAAGAAATGCGGTTGCTTCTCCCATCAGCGATAGATGCGACACGCTCTCCTTGCTGATTCTGGTTGTAAGTGTGAAGCGACACTCCGGGCTCTTGGTTCTTTTCTTCTGGTGCCCGAGGAGTCCTCCTTGGTGATTAGGTGGGTTTTAGTTCCAATGCTATAAAACAGAACATAGCATGGTTTATGGAAATTTCCCCACTACTACTCCCCGAGGGTGTAGTGGGGCAGATGCATGCATTGAATACAATTTACAAAATTCCCGCCTATGTTGAATACTGGTCTTAACACTCTTTCCTGGTACATACTCAGTGAACATTAAATAATTATTTTTATGTCTCCGGATTTTCCCTTTCTGTGTTTCCAGTAGGCTCTTCTATTTGCCGCAAAGTATGCATGGGATGAAAACTTTTTAGCTGGTTTATGAGGATCCACTTGTCTTCCCCCTCTGTCAAATTGCCCTTGGGGATGCAGATTCTGTAGGCGACTGGTGAGATTCTGTCCACAATTTCAAAAGGACCCCGCCAACTTGGGAGAAAGTTTCGCTCTTTGGCTTGGTTCCTTTGGAAATTGTACAGGTAGAACCGGTCTCCGACTTGATATTCCTTTTTAGTTGTCTTAAGGTCATAGTGGGTCTTCATACTGTCTGCAGATCTTTCTAGATTCCACTGAGC
The DNA here is from genome assembly GCF_040938575.1 of Ambystoma mexicanum. NCBI lineage: Eukaryota > Metazoa > Chordata > Amphibia > Caudata > Ambystomatidae > Ambystoma > Ambystoma mexicanum. The sequence goes on along the minus strand of NC_090921.1, from coordinate 1,110,413,313 downwards.
ATACGCAAAAGCATGTTGAAGGTGTGTTCTCATATTCTCAACATACTTATGAGTTGTGGAGGCATTTATCAAGGTCTGCCCTTGGGTTCTCTAGAGCAGATGCTGGGGTAGCACCATCCTTCGTCCAGTCATCAGCTCAAATGGAGACATTTTTGTTGCAGAAGAAGGGGTAGATCTGATGGCCATCAGAACAAGGTTAATCGAATATCCCAACCTGGCCCAGAATCTGCCACAAACCTTTTTAATATGCTCACAATAGTTTTATTGTACCTCTCAACTCCACCACTAGAGGACACCGGTATGCAATGTGTAATTTCCTTTTTACCCCAAGTATCTCTCACATCTTTGTCATCACTTCGCTGGTGAAGTGACTACCTCGGTCTGACTCAATCCTTTGGGTAGTCCAAAATGCGAGAAGATGTGATTGATCATCAGGGCAGCTGCTGTTTCTGCCTTGCAATTTGGGGCAGGGAGACATTCCACCCATTTAGTAAACAAGCATGTTACGGTTAACATGTAATTGTTCCCCTTAGAGGAGCGAATCACGGGCCCGATAAAATCGACATGCAAATCTGACCAAGGCAGTGTCATCCCCCTCTTTTGGAGGGGAGCACGGTGTGTGAGTGATGTTGGCTGAAATTGTGCACACACAAGACACCCCTTCAAGTATTGGTTGAGGTCCTGCCCCATGTGTGGCCATAATGCAACCTCTCGTAAGATTTCTAATGTCGTATGAAACCCCCGATGACCGGCTGTGGCCGCATCCTGGGCGTGACTTAGCATCAGGCTTTGGAATGAGGTAGGGACCACTCACTGGTCATGGCCAGATATGGATCTCCTCACCAACAAACCATCTTGGACACTCTGAGGTCCTCTTTCCCAATGCAATCGGTATCCATCAGGGGAAAGTTCTCAGGGTCCTCAATGTTTTGATAAAACTTATCAGTTATTGGATCCCCTTTTTGAGCCATAATCAAATCAGCATCTGGGGTCTCCTTACTCCACTGGGCAGTTGAGAGATCATTGTGAGCATTTGTCTGGGACCTAGTGATAGCAGTGACCTGGATTTCCCCCAACAGGGACTCGATCTCAAGGTGATCCCCTTGGATGGCTCTGGTTTTGGCCAGCTCATCAGCTAGGTAATTTCCAGTTTTGTCTGGTCCCTCTACTTTAGAATGGCCCTTGATCTTTTTCCAGTAGATGGTCATCCCATTCGAGGTGACCAGATCATCAATCTTCTGTATTAGTTTTCCATGTTTTAGTGGTTTATTGTTAGCACATAGCATGCCGATGGTTTTCCAATTAACCAGGTGCTCCACGAACCCGTTCCGTACATAATCTGAATCAGTGATTATGACTAGTTTGTGGAGTTGGTGTTGGACAGAAGTGAGGATGGCTTGATGCACAGCCATCAGCTCTGCCACTTGACTACTACGGGGACCGATTCTGTACCCAGCGGAGGGTTCTGGGGCATCATTCACCCAGGCATTCCCCACGCCGGCCACAAGTTCCTTCTCACCGTTGTTGTCAACATGGTAGGAGCACCCATCCACATAGACAGTGGGCATTCCTTCACACTTGTCTTCTTCATAGACTTTGTGTGGGGAATTAAGGTATGCCTCCATGTTATCCTTGATTTTAAGACTTTTGTCCTCGAGACAGTTTTCTCTGGCACAATCATGCAAGTTAGCCAGACCTTGCGTGAGGGGACTCTTCTTGTTTTGGCCATATCTGACCTCCACAGGAAAGCCTTGCATTGACAGAATCCAGGAAGTAATTCGGGAATTACTCACATTTGCGGCCCGGATTCTGTCACTTTGAAGATATTGCAGAGGCTGGTGTGGAGTCTCCAATATGATGTGTTCCCCTTGGATAAACGGGTGGTAATTCTTCAATGCCCAACACCGTTGCCAGGAGTGCCTTCTCACAATCGTTGAATTTTTCCTCCATAGAGGATAAAGTCTTACTCGCATAGGAGATGACTTTATTGACCTTGTCGTACTTTTGGTATAATACTGAAGTCAAGCATGTATTTGAGAACCCTGTCTTCAAGAAGAACTCCTTGTTTTTGACAGGGTAAGCTCGGCTTGTTCTGCACCCCACTCCCACTTGACCCCCCCTTCAACTGATGGATCAGGGGCCTTTTGATCTCTGCGTAATCCTCAATGAACTTTCTGCTGAAATTAGTCAGTCCAAGGAGGCTCCTTAGCTCCCGCAAAGTTGTGGGGTCTTTTAGTTTCTGGAGTGCTTCTACTTTCTTTTCCTGGGGACAGAGACCATCAGGAGTTATCTCATGCCCCAAGAAGTTGACACGGGTCCTGCAAAACTGTGCCTTTTGGAAAGATAGTTTTTCTCCAGCAGCCCTCAACTGTGTCAGAACATAACGGATCTCCGCTATGTGTTCCTGTGCAGTTGAGCTTTTGATTAGGACATCATCTACATAGGCCAGGTTACCCTTTTCAACCAAGTCGGGCATGACCTTATGCAAAAAGATATTAAATTCATTGCCGGAGTTGATGTATCCAAAGGGAGTCCGGGTCCAAGTGTACTGCTGCCCCCCGAAGGTAAAAGCCAGCTTGTATTGGTCCTCCCTACTGACAGGTACAGTTCAGTACCGATTGGTCAGGTCAAAGGCAGTGTATACCTTTGACCCCTGGATCTGGGCCAGCCCTTGGTCAATGTAGGGAAGAGGCCATCGGGAATTGTGGACCCGTTTGTTCAGCTCCCTTAGGTCAGCACAGAGTCTTCACTGGCCGTTTGGTTTCAAAATCCCCAGCACCAGATTATTGAAGGTGCTGTGGACTGGACGAATTATCTCACGGGACTCAAGGTATTGAATTATTTCTGTAAGGGACTCCATGGAAGCGAGAGGCAAGTGATATTGCTTCACAAACACTGGAGTCATACAAGGGTCAGTGGGAATTGTTGTTGTATGGATTTCGGTGTGACCACAGCCATATGAGTCCACTGCAAAGAGATCCTGAAAATCTAAGAAAACTTGTTTCAATTTTTGCCTTTGCTCCAGAGTCTCACAGGCATCAGCTAGGTTGACTCTCTCTTCAAACATTTGCCTGAAGCCTGGAAAGACTTCTGGTTTGGCTATCTCATCGGCCTCCTCCAGCTGGGTGGAGAAGTCCCTGGTTAAAATACTGACTTGGACTGATGGCTTCAGGTGGGGAAGGCAGTCCTGGTGGACTTGAAAGATCACCTCATCCCTCCTGAAGTCACAGGTCACCTCTTCCTTACCATAAGGGCAGGAAGAGTACACCAGGAAATTCCCCCCATGCCGGGTGAAGATCCGGTCTGGTGTTGTCACTGTCGCTATCGCTGTCAAGACAGTCATTGGGGATTGGTCCCATCAATTCATTACCTAAATCTATGGAAAAATGTCAGTCATCAACCGGCATTCCAATAATGGTGCCTGCGCCCAGAGTGATACTCCTAAGGTCGCTGTTATCCACCACTATTGGAATGGTGTTGTGTTCTGTATTGATTAGTGGTGTTGTGTTTAACCCCAACCCTTGTTGTTGGAAATGGGCCTTGAGGTGAACATATGTGTCAGGATTTTGCAGTTTCTGTCCTTTTAATTTTTACTTCAAGTGTGAATTTTCGGGTCCATTCTGGGATGGTGACTTCCTCTCCAATCTGAACTTCAACTGCATATGGCAGCAATTGAGCTAACCGAAATGCTTTCTCTAGGTCATCAAAGTCCATGGGATTACCCGCCAATCGGGACCAGGCTTTGAAGTTTATTAGGTCCAAACTAATGGCAAAGCTATTGAGAATGTCACTGCCTAAATAAAAGGCAGCAGGGACATCTTGCACGACCCAACAATTATGGACTATGCTCTTGTTGCCTATGGAAATTTTGAGCATACACCTGCTAGACAGGAGATGTTTGGAATTTTGCATTTCCAGGTCCATTTCCCATTTGTCTATCAACTTAAAGGTGGGAATGGCTGGATCTTTTGTAAGTTTTCAGAACATGGCTTCGCTGATGAAGTTCTTACCGTTGGTTCACACACACTCTGGCGAGAACACAGTCCTTCCCCCGATTTAACTGAACGGGGATGAACAACTGTTCTCCAATTTTCTGAATGTCAGCCAAGCTTTGAGCTTGTTTCTCATCATTTTGGACTATAGAAGTGGGATTTTCTGATTGTAAATTGGTATAGAATTTTAGAGTATTTCCTTCCATTGTGGAATGCCACTTGAGACTGGAAGGAAGGTTGATTTTCAGAAATACAGAGGACTTCCCATCACCAGTTTGTTGTCCTACTGCAATTACTGTCATGACAGGGTGTTTGTTGTTTTGAAAATGGAATTCAATTTGGTCAGGTTTTTGTTCAACCATGTGGCATGTGCCATTGGTTGACACTGTTTTAATTTTATTGGTAGGTTAGTCTGGGTCCAGAGGACCTTGTTTACACAATCTATTAGGGGAGACAATCTACGCTGGATGTCATTCCCTAGTAAACATGGTGCCCTCTGGAGTCACAACTATGACCGGGTGTTTCACCTTGTGTCGCCCAATTTTAATGTCTAAATCCGCAGTCCCCTCGACAGGAATTTCCTTCCCATCAAACTTCTGAAGTTGTCCAGGAAGAGGGGTGAGAGGGATCTGGTCTCTCCCCCCTTCCTGAATTCAGCTGATCAAAGGCTCTTTTTGACAGAATGGTGGCTTGGGATCCAGTATCCACTGGTGCTAAAAATGTACATTGCCCCTGTATTTGGACCGGGGCATAAAATCTTCCCTCCTTTTCCTCAAGGGGGCAAAGATAATTCACATTTTGGGCCAATTGGTGGGTTAATTTCTTTACTCTTGATTCTGACAGACGGGTGGTTTGGGCAGGATTCTGTTTGGGAGCTTGGGAATCTGTAAGAAAAAGGTGACAGTTGGATATTGGAGAAGTTTTGAACTCCCCTGGTTCTGATTCTGGGCTGCTCCCCCGGCCCCCTTTTTGGAGGCAGTCACCAGCATTGGTTTGGACAAGGTCATTTTCTGGCTTGTCATTCTGGGGTTCAATGATGGGCGGTTTTAACTCAGTCCCCACATTTACCCAGTCTGGATTAGGATCTCTAGGGACCCATTTTTCTTTGGGAGGAGTTCCCCCATCCCTGAAGGAGAAGATCCTTTTCCCAGAGTCCTCTGAGGACCACTCTCGTTCAAACTGGAAGACTCTAACCTCCTCCACAAAATGGGTCTTTTTAGGCCCTTTATTTCTCCTACCCGACCTCTGTTCCTTAGGTTGCAGACTTTCAGGGGCAGGAGATTTTGGTTCCGGTTCCTGGGTCTCCAGGGGCTTTTCACAAGTGGTTAAGGAAGCATCCTCTAAGGCTTTGCACCCCCATCCACCCTTGGCCTCCCCTCTCCTGGATTGGGCTGTCTGGGTTCAGGAAAGTGGGGAAAGGAAAAAAGGTTGTTTTGGGGGTTGAAGTTTGGCGGGTACCGGGGAAAGAAGCTACACCCGGCATATGGGGGTTACTGCCCTCCTGGGGAAAGTTAGGAGGGAAGTTTCCTGGGTTGGCAGCTACCTGGTTGGATTCCCCCTCTTGGGCTGGGGGAGTCCACACATAGCCCAGGATGGGTCTGTTGCCCTTGTACTGGGAGCTTATATAATCAAGGATGTTAGGGGTCCCATTTGTGGGGTTACCTCCCTGACTACCTGTCTGGGATTGGTCCGAGGGCCTTCTGGGTCTTTAGTTAGGAGGTTTTTGCACAAGAATATTTTTAGGCTCCCCCCATCTCCAGATCAAGATGGGGGCAACCTTCACCTCTGCCATCTTAGCAGCAGCAGGGATGTTGGTTGGTTTGGGGTTTTTATTTGTACTTTTATTCTCTACTGGTTTCTGCACTTCATAAATGCGAGTTGCCTGTTCAATGACCCAGTCTAGTGATCTCTTCTTGTGAAAGTCCCTGGGTCATGATGTATTTAGGGAGTGCATGAAAGAAGGTATTAATGAACTCCCTACTGTCTGTGCGCACCCTCCTGGTGGTCTGCGCAAAGGCACGTTTTAATTCTTGCACACTTTCTTGTGGGGCCTGGTCTTCACCACATTGCAGATTGTAGGCTGCCTTGCGGGCCTCTTGGGGGTTCCTATGTACGGAAAAATGTTTTAATATGGCTGCCCTATAGGTGGACCATGTTGTGTGGTTCTGATCCTTCAGCCCTGCAATGAAGCTGGAGTATCCATAGGAAAATGTCCATTTGACATATTGAATGCAACTCTGGCTATCTTTCAAATGGAAAGTATCCATCATTTGCTCGTATAACTCAAGGTGCTCCCAAACTGAATACTTGGCATTTTTATGATGGGGAGTTATGACGCTCCTAATGGTCTTGATTTGTTTCAGGGGATCTTTCAGTAGGGCCCTCTTAATTTTGTTGGCCTTTTTAGTCTTAGTCACCCGTGTCCACTCATCCTCTGACTCAGAGGAGGTGGCTATCTGATCCTCTAGGCTCTCCATGATTCTGCGAGCTTGGGAAGGGCTTGCATAATGTGGAGGCCTAGTTTCTTGAGACCTTTGGCGCTCAGAAGAGTCTTCTGACTCTCCCTTGCTCCCAGGATTGGCTGAGTACCCCCCCCCCCCCACTGCCTTAGCTGGGAAGAGGTCTTTAATATACTCTTTGTGGGCCTAGTTCCCCACCAAATTTGACAGACTGATCCTTTGGTAGGCAGTATTTTTGAGGATCCAATTCTCTGATTCTCCCCCCACTGGAGTCTTCCTGATCAGCCCTAACATTTGGGAATCTGTACAGAGACGCCCATCCATCCATTTCTGGGAGGCGCTGATCGGTCAGTCCCATATTTCCCATTCTGATGAAGTCTACCATCCCCATGGCCCTTGGTTCATATGAGCCAGTGGACATGCGGGCGGCAGAGTCCATGGTACTGAAGGGGTTAAAGTCCCTGAAGACAGGGGTCCTGATGTTATGCTCAGGAGTTTCTCTGTCCCTTCCTACCTCATCTCTTTCAGCCCCTATTCCCTGGTGACATGCCAAAATCTGACTCTTTTGCTCCGCCATTAAGCCCTTACTGGTCTCAATGATTTGCTCTTGCGTGGTTATCTGTTTGTGGAGCCTATCATTCTTTTCACAGAGAGCTTCATTGTGTCTCTGCGCTTCCTGCCTCGATCGGAAGTACTGGCTGAGTACCCCAAAAGGACATACACCAAACAGGCTTATAAAGATTCACAGATCTTTTTCTAAAACTGTACAGTTTACAAAGAAACAAAGTAGCAGATAGCTATCTGGCCCTCAGTACATCACTGCGAATACCAGCCCTTTCGTTGTGAGAAGTGAGTGGTACTGGACGTCTAAACAGTTGTACATTTTATACAGTTGTACATTTTCTTTCCAATCATAATGTCCAGCCCCTCTACAGGTTAATAATACATGGTTTAGAGTTTGTGCCGAGTTCACTTCTGGCTTATCTGACAATTTACTCATGGATCATCCTCAGTTTGCATATGAACGAGTTACAATGGCAACAGTGTATTCTTGGATTTAACAATAAGCCTAAACACATGTCCTATACAATGCAGTTCAGCTAGTGTCCACATTCAGTATTGGTATAACATTGTAGTTGATGTATGTCCACGGATCGAACTTGGCGCAGATAATCCTCTGTCTACAAGTCAGGCATGGGACAAGGTCTCTTTACTCAAACCAAACATTCGGCCAACGGACAGTTTATACATTAACTCACGTACAAGGTTCAGGACGGCTCAGTTACAAGCGGGAAACACTGTCCACCATTTTAGAACACAGAATCACTTTAGAATAGAAATCAAAATGGCGGACGGACCTAAAATGGCGCCGAAGTCGATCTAGAATTGGAACTTTGCAACGCGGTTTTCTTCGCAGAGCGACTGGGTTTAGGCCAATATATACAATGAAGGAGGCACAATATGATATCCTGTTTAACAGGGGTCCTGATGTTATGCTCAGGGGTTTCTCCGTCCCTTCCTACCTCATCTCTTTCAGCCACTATTCCCTGGTGACATGCCAAAATCTGACTCTTGGTCTCAATGATTTGCTCTTGCATGGTTATCTGTTTGCGGAGCCTATCGTTCTTTTCAGAGAGAGCCTCATTGTATATCTGTGCTTCCTGCCTGGATTGGAAATACTGGGCCAATTTGAGTGTTCTTTGCCAGAGCATCCTCCACCCGCCTGGTGTGCTCTATTAGCTTCTCATATTCAGTTGTAACTTCACTAAACTCCTGAAGGGCCAGCTTTCTTTCTTCTAACTTAGTTTTTAATTGGCTGACTTCCTGGCCTATTGCGTCCCTCTCCTGACTTAGAATGCCCCTCTGTTCAGCCAGGTCATCCCTCTGTTTTTTAAATGCACTAGATTTCTGGCGCTCCTCATCAAATTCCTCTTGAGAGTGGATGTCTTTAATAATTCATTTATTATTTTCCTCTTTCAAGGATTCTATATGGTTCTGTAGTGTGACTATCTGTTCTGCGCAGACGCTATTATAATTTAATTGATGCACCCGTTTCTGTTGACTCTGTTTTAAAGAGTCAACCCTTTGCTGATGCTCATCTTGCAGTGTCTGTAATCTGGTATCTTGCTCTGCCTTCTCTTGCTGTAAGAGAGCCAGATCTTCCTTTAATTTGCCAATATACTGCCTAGCCTCTGTTTCTGATTCTTGACTCTTCTGTAGCCTTTGCTCTGCAGAGTCCAGATTAGTTTGGATTTTCTGCAGTGTTTCCCCTTACTTCTTTGCCAGAACTATCTTGTCTGCATGCTTTTCCTGTATTATTCCTATGTGGATGTACATGTAAGCCGCTATTTTGGCAATTTTACACTGATCCTCTTTTATTTTTGGGGCCATGTACAGTTCGCTAAGTGCTTGATGCAATGGACCCTTGTCCTGCCATGTATTTAGATATATTGCAGTGACTTGTTCTTTTATTTCCTGCAGCCATACCTGTTCGTGTTCTGGCCACTCACCCCTGACAAACAGTTTGTGCAAGAAGTGTTCCATAGCAATATTAATTTCCACTGGGGTCGCCATCTCAGAAATATCAATTTCCTTATGGCTTATTTCGGGGTTAATTTACTTTTGCAAACAGGCCTGATTTTGTTTGAGTATTTCTTTTGAGGGGTGCTTGTACAGTGTAGCACAGTACCCCAACCCAACAAGGTGTCTGTAACCTGCAGGCTAGTATGCTGTGCTAGACTGTCAAGGGTGGTATTTCAATTCAGAATCGCGGCACAAGCCCCCATGCTGTAAAGGATTTCAATCAGGCACTCACCCAGGTCTCGTCTAGCATGTAGCGCACAATGAAACCCTTATTTATTTTTGTCTATAAGTTCAGTATTCTGAATGATATACCACTCCTATCACACCCGTCTCAAAATACCCCCCAGGTCATGCTGAACCAGGAATCAGGCTAGTTTGTAAAGGTAAAGATTTATTTATTTAATATTCAAATCACACACAAGTTTAATATATATATATTTGGGGCAGCAATCACCCAAAGTGTGACAATAAAATTCAAAAATAAGCAAAGCAATTGAATTCACTTATACTAATGCAGAATAGAAACACAGGAAAAAGAACAGCTTTGTTTTGTGCACAGATAGCGTTTAGGTTAAGATTCCCCCTGCAAAGTTTAGATTAAATACAAATGAGGAATCCTACACCAATGTGAGTAACCAGCAGGTATTCAGGAATTAAAGACACGTTCTAGAGTTTAAAGGCAATCTTCCCTCCGCAAACAAGAGAGAAAACAATTTTGTAAAATTACACTTTCAAACTGACAGATGAAAATTGCTTTGTAAAATAGTGCAAAATGGTAAAAAACGCTTAAATGAGAACAATTCTAAGGAAAGCAACTCTTAACAAGTCCTAACACACATGAGATATAATATAAACAACAATACACACTTCTGATCAGGATGGGATGGAAGAAGTACTTTGAAATGGGCAAAAGACACATGTAAACTTTTGAACTTTGCAAATTTGCAGCAAACTTTTACCCTGCGATATTGGAGAAAAATTGGTCAAATACACTGTTGCCATTTCTAGTTGTGGATGTAGCTAAGGGTCTTAGGTGTCAGTAAGAGTTGACATTTTGTTTCTATCTTTAAAATTGAAGAAGTTATAAAGGTTTTAGTGAGAGGCGTTTTTTCAGAATAGGTGCAAAAATGCAAACAGAAATTCGATTTAAAAATGACAGATACGTTTTCTTATACTAGATTATTGACTATGAAAAAGAAGAGACCACACATGAACCTTCACGGCTACATGGCCAGCGCAACCATTCACGTGATGGGTCCTCAATTTCTTCTGTGATTTACTTTAGTTACTTCAAAATCACTAGGGAGTTATGGTTTTGTAACACAGATAAGAGAAAATCAGCACAAGAAGGATTCTAACAATGTTATGGTTCTGAATTAAAGATTGAATGGGTTGAGATAGGGATAATACAATGCAAATATATTATGGGTCACTGTTCTTCCTATTATACTCACAGTCCTTTATAATTAATTTGTACAGTCCGCTTCTGGTCATGGGGTGGATCAGGTCTACCGGCAGCAGGGCACCTCTGGAGGGATTTGGATCAGCGGCGCGGTTCTGGTCAATTTCAGACTGTGCCTCAGGCTGGATTAGGAGGGACCCCTTCTGGTTACTGGACACGGTAAATGGCAGGATGCAAGTTTCAGCGGGCAAGCCTTAATGGTAGCAAGCCAAGCTGAATCAAAATTATTCTTTTACGTTCTGGAGGTTTGCAATTGGGTTAAGCTAGCAAGATTCTGCAAAGAAATCTGGATCTTCAAAGAATTCTGGAGTCAGCTACAAGATGAAGAGTTCTGAAATAAGCTGCTGCGCTGAAATCTGGATGGGTTCTGAAAGCAGTGTGTTCTGCAAGCAGTGTCTCTATGTGTAGTGAAATTCCTATATTTATCAATTTACAAAATTTATGGAGTGGCAGAACTTCCAAACACACCCCAATGGTTGTGAGTGGCTACAGGCATGTGCTTTGTTTTGGTTGGCAGTCTGAACAGAGCTGTCATCTTATGACAGGATTTAGGAACTCCCACATGGGTTTTTACCAAAACATACTTTTGCACAAATGTACATTTCTAACATTATGTACCCTCATAAAATTGGACACATATATTTTATATTCGATTGTCTGCATTTACATTCACTTTGCATCTTTGTGAGAGCTGCCTTGGTCATTCTATGGATTTTTATCAATTTTACCCATAACCATTTTGATTAATCATTTCTAATTTGATACCTCTCTGGGCGCTTATCAGTGGATCATGTACATACAATCGTAATATTGCAATATTAATAGTTTTGCCACAATCAGACATTTTTCATAACTTTGGTTCCTTAAATGGTACGAGTTTCCTCAATGTCTTCAAATCAAAGGCTGAAATTAGTTTAATGTCTACCAAGTTTCAGATGTATCCCTCTTTAGGTTGCTCAGTAAAGAGGTTTAAACTGTAATCATCCCAAATAAGGATTTCACATCAAAGTTTCCAGGCAGCAGCTGTCCAGTCCTTTAAAGTTCACTGAGAAATCTCCTCCACATCCGCAGCCCCATTGTTTTGCTTGTTGGCATTATGCGGGAACCTTTAGCAGCCATTAGCCTTCCTGTTCTCAAGGAAGTGTCAAGCGGAGATGTCAATGTTCCCAGGCCAGGCTGTCAGATCAGAATTTAATAGTAGATTGGCTCCAAACTGGGCTCTTTGACATTAAAGTCTTTTCATTTCACATATAAAATATAAGCACATTTTATCAGGGATTTAAACATTTTAAAAGAATTAGCCCTTAACAAACATGCTTGAAATAGTGGATTTTGCAATTTCTTCCAGAAAATAAACACCTTTAAATGGGTTTGACAGCTAATTTCCTTAATCAGCTGCCAGGCAGCAAGGCCTGGATTCCTCTGACTGCCTGGAGAATCCATGATTTCAGCACACTTTCCTTTCAATAATTCACTGGGGAAAATGACTGAATTTAGAGCCAAAACAGCACTTTGAAGATTGCCATTGATTAGGGAGCTGTATTTAAGGGCATTTACGGATTTTACCCCACTTTTGTGGCATTGATTCATGTGACAGTTGACAGATGACAGCAGTGATTCCTGTTTTACACAATTTTTCAGATTTGGAGTGCACAGGGTTATCGCCTCAATTTTTGGCAGTTTTCTTTCCCCATTGGCAAAGGGGTGCAGTGTGGCGCTTTGGCGTGGATAAAAATACTCCACATATCCCCCCGACTCCATCATGATGTCCAGTCGTGGGGGAGTTGGGCAAGTGGGATTATTTTTCTTTCGGTCCATGTAAAGAAATCCGGTTGCTTCTCCCATCAATGATAGATGCGACACACTCTCCTTGCTGGTTCTGGTACGAAGTGTGGAGAGACACTCTTGGTTCTTTTTTCCGGTCCCCGAGGAGTCCTCCTTGGTGATTAGGTGGATTTTAGTTCCAATGCTAGAAAACAGAACATAGCATGGTTTATGGAAATTTCCACACTACTACTCCCTGCGCGTGTAGTGGGGCAGATGCATGCATTGAATACAATTTACAATATTCCCTGCCTATGTTTAATACTGGTCTTAACACTCTTTTCTGGTACATACTCAGTGAACATTAAATAATTCCTTTTATGTCTCCGGATTTTCCCTTTCTGTGTTGCCGGTAGACTCTTCTTTTTGCCGCAAAGTATGCCTGGGATGAAACTTTTTAGCTGGTTTATGTGGACCCACTTGTCTTCCCCCTCTGTCAAATTGCCCTTGGGCACGCAGATTCTTTCCACAATTTCAAAAGGACCCTGCCAACTTGGGAGAAATGTTCGCTCTTTGGCTTGGTTCCTTTGGAAATTGTACAGGTAGACCCAGTCTCCGACTTGATATTCCTTTTTAGTTGTCTTAAGGTCATAGTGGGTCTTCATACTGTCTGCACATCTTTCTAGATTCCGCTGAGTATACGCAAAAGCATGTTGAAGATGTGTTCTCAGATTCTCAACATACTCGTGAGTTGTGGAGGCATTTATCAAGGTCTGCTCTTGGGTTCTGTAGAGCAGATGCTGGGGTAGCACCATCCTTCGTCCAGTCATCAGCTCAAATGGAGACATTTTTGTTGCAGAAGAAGGGGTAGATCTGATGGCCAACACGACAAGGGGTAATCAAATATCCAAACTTGGCCCAGAATCTGCCACAAACATTTTTAATATGCTCACAATAGTTTTATTGTACCTCTCAACTCCACCACTAGAGGTCACCGGTATGCAATGTGTAATTTCTTTTTTACCCCAAGTAGCTTCCACATCTTTGTCATCACTTCGCTGGTGAAGTGACTACCTCGGTCTGACTCGATCCTTTGGGATATTCCAAAACGCAAGAAGATGTGATTGATCATCAGGGCAGCTGCTGTTTCTGCCTTGCAATTTGGGGCCGGGAGACATTCCACCCATTTAGTAAACTAGATATATATAAACTTTTTCAATTTTAATATTCTGACTGTCAGTGAACAAAACCGCATGGCCTCTATATGTCAGTGACCAAAAACAAGTGGGCCAGATATGTGATGTCATCAATGACATTTTTGATGTCATCTTTGATATCCTGGGTGTTAGTCTTAGCAGTGCACGGTGGTGGCGCGAGTTATGGTTGCTTAGCTTACCATAACTACCGAATTTCTGGTGTTTTTCAGTTTTACTTGTAGCCATAACTTCCCTTTAACAAAGGTTTTTCATTGAATTTCATAGGTTTTTATTAATGCAACTTAACCATAACGTCCCCTTAACAATGTTTTTTCATGGAATTTCATAGGTTTTTATTAGTGCAACTTAACCATAATGTCCCTTTAACTTTGTTTTTTAATTGAATTTCATAGGTTTTTATTAGTCCAACTTAACCATAATGTCCCTTTAACAAGGTTTTTTCAGTGAATTTCATGGGTTTTTACCAGTGCATGCTATTTTCCTACAAATTACTAATATCATACTTACCCAATATAGAAATATTTGTGTCCAATTTACAAAGTGTCACCTTAAAACTCTGCCATTTCCCACCTTCTACAATCATTTTTAACACTTCTATACAATTTTTGCAACTATTTCAACCAGTTTTGCATCAGTAGACGTCTACGAACATCTGACTTCATAGCGGACCTTCCGGACAGTGCCACATGACCATACGCTGGCGCGCGGCATGATGACGTGTCCGAGAACCCGTCCTCACTTCACAATAAGATCTGTGCTTCGCAGGCAGTTCGGAACTGCATTTTCTACGGATCTAGGAACTTTCAGCTTCAAAATTTCCATTGCACAGCTCCAACACATATTCCTACTCATTATCCATTAACAATCTAGTACACAGTACATACATTTAGCAAAACTGCTATTTATCTTAAAATGGCATCAGCTAATGCCATCTCTCCTCCCCAAGAGCCACCACCACTGCTCTAATCAAGGAGCATGAGAAACACTGTCCCCTACCTTAGAAATAACACACGCGCAACATTTTCCCCTGTCCACCTATCCCTCCATATTAGTGTTTGGTGCCTCTCCCTGATTTCCCTCCCCACCTTTCATTCTTAGCTCTCCTGCCAAAAAAAAAAAATACATCCAAAAACAACTAAAGAAATGTTCCTTTAGGAACCACCTTTCACAGTTAAAAAATAGAACCAAAAAAAACTTATAGACTCCATCTACTTTATATTTCTCAGTAAAGTACACAATAAGATTTTCCAACATTTCCATTTGCATTTTATGTTATGCTAATGGGAATTTTGTGGCATTCATCCTCCGTTCCTGGGACTGGAACGGTGGATGCCGGCCCGGCAGGCCAAGTTATCAGCCCAAGCGAAGCGAGGGTGGATAACGAGGTCTCTGGACCATTATCCCCCCATTCCAGCCCCTGTAATGGGGGATGAAGGCCTTCAGAACCCTAGGTTCCTAAAGCGGGAATCCGGGGTGCTAAAAAAAGGATTTTTCTTCCTACACCGGGATGCCTGCGACGTCCCAGTGTAGGAAGGAAAATCTTTTTCCAAGATGGCCACCGTGGAAAGGGAAGGCGGGTTTCCATACAGGGCCCCTGTTCGCTTTCCATGGCAGCCTGCAGAAGGCAAAAAGAGAACTCTATGACCATATTACCACAAGCACATTTTTCTTCCTTTTCAAATATATCCCAATTTCGAATAACTTTACCACAAAGCCAGTCCCAGGTGGACATGGCCACTTTAACCCCATGTTTTGTCCCTCGTGGTTATGGCCATTAGCCAGATTGTCCGGATCATGACCTTATTCCATGACCCACACAATCTGGCCACAGGCTACACCTCCGTCATCAAAGGTATATCAAAAATGTTTGTACCTACATTATGACACTGTCAAAAAATAAAACACTGCACATTTGCAAAACCATGCTTTCAGGTCCTTCTCAATGCTCCTTACACAAGTTTGCTGGAAATCGACCCATGTTTTATTTTTTCAAACGTGTCAAATGTATGCACACACAATCGTCATATAACCTATAAGCCTTTACAATATTTTGGGACCCCCCCTCTAATTCTGCCCCCTCTTAACAAAATCCCACCAAACTTTGCAAAAACATTTATATCTATGTGTATTATCAGTTTGACAAATTAAGTGCAGATTTGTGAAATGGCACCTCATTAATAAGCCTTTACATTATTTTGAGACCCCCCTCTAATTTTGCCCCCTCTTGACAAAATCCCACCAAACTTTGCAAACACATTCGGGATCGGGTCAGGAATATAATTGCAAAATTTCATTCAGTTTCATTAAGTTGCGCCAAAGTTCTAAGCCATCCAAGAACTGCTTTTCACCAACCCTGTAATGCATAGGTCACCGCAAACTTCACGGGACTGTTCGCTAACATCCGAACTGTTCGCAGACTTTTGCGGCAAAAACCACCTGTTTCTTTGCTTCTTGCAGCCATATTCCATCCCATCCTTATCACCCCTCAGCTCCCCAGAGATTATTTGATAAGTTTGACAAGTGCAGTGTTGTGTTTTTTTATATGTTTTTACCGCAATGTCCGCAGACACCGGCCACTGTCTGCGAATCCAAGATGGCAGGCGTTTCCAAAAATCTGACGCACCTCACGCTTCACTCCAACCAATCAGCGAACACGTCACGTGTCTGCGGACATGACCCAAGCCGATTAGCCAATCGGTGTCCTGTCCGCGGTGCGAACAGGGAAGTGTGTCCGCAGAGCAGACATAGATATCACAAATTTTTTTAGACCTACTTTTTGGTCATTGTAAAAATAACTACTGGACGGATTTTCACCAAATTTACAAAAGCACGCTTTTGGAACCAAGCTGCTGCTCCTGCCGCAAATTTGGTGAAAATCCATCCAGCGGTTTGGGCTGTACGCACGGCAGACATTTTTTCTCCATTCAGTCTATGGGAAAAAAAGAAATTTTGGGACCCCCCTATAACTTTGCCCCCCCGGACCAAACCTCACCAAACTTTGCAACAAAATTCAGAGAGGGCCATATACTTTTTTGCACAGTTTGGTGAGGATTCGTCCAGGGGCAGCCAAGTTATAAGCTGCTCAAAAAGTGTTGTTCCTATGGGTTTATCAACTTAACCATAACTACATGGCCGCTACCACAGGCCATGTAATATATATATTACACGGCCCGGGGTAGCAACTGTGTAGTTGTGGTTACAATGCTCAACTCATAGGAAGAGCACTTTTTGGGCGGCTTATAACTTCGCTCCCCGTGGACAAATCCTCACCAAACTTTGCAGAAAAAGTAAATGGGCCACTCTTATTCTGGGAGGTTTGGTGAGGTTTCCTCCAGGGGGGCCAAAGTTATAGGGTGGTCCCAAAAATATTTTTTTTCTATAGACTGAATGGACAAAAACTTTCATACAGATCCAACCATTGGACGGATTTTCATGAAATTTGCAGCAGGAGCAGCGGCTCGGTCCCGAAAGCGTGCTTTTGTAAATTTTGTGATAATCACTTGTGTACTTTTTTAAACATTAGGTGAAATGTACCTCTTGAAAAATGTGTGATATCTGGCTCTGCTCCGTGGTCCTATTTCCCTGTTCGCTCCGCGGTCACAAGTCTGATTGGGCTGGAGTGTGGCGTGATGCCGGCGGACATTGGACCCGACCAGGGGTTGGTTGGAGGGAAGCGTGATGTGTATCATAATTTTCGGTAACGCCACCATGTTGTATCCGAGGACAGTGCGGCGCCGAAAGGGGTAGCAATACATGCTTTGCAGCATCTGGTGGTGGGAAGAGGGGTTGGAACAGGTGGGGAGTGAGAAGTGAATCATCTGATATATTTCATTAGGTGGAAGAAGACGGTGGTGTGGCAGCGGTATCAGTGTGTATTGCGGCAATTCACGGGTACGTCCTTAGGTGATTACCTTGTGCGTTGAATGCAGGTAGCCTTCGTTACAGCTCCATAGGTCTGGAGGCGACTTCTTTCTGTTGTTACTACTGGCAGGTTCCATTGCAGATGGCGAGTGCATAGCACATGACATGAACATTTTTCCACAGGCTGTAGCATGCTTTTTGTGTGTGGTAAGATCCTAGTACCTTGGATGCATGGCGGCAGCCTTTGGATGCACTAAAAAGTATGTTCATTGGTAGCAAGTAGGTTTTACATTGTTGCCTTGGGTGTGTGGTTTGGCAGCATTGTACACATTGTTGGTTGGTACTGGCAGGCACAATTACAGATGGTGAGTGCATAGCACATGACTTAAGCATTTTTACATAGGTTGTAGTATGCTTTGCTGTGTGTGGTAAGCTCCTAGTCCATTGCAGATGGCGAGTGCATAGCACATGACATGAAAATTTTTACATAGGCTGTAGTATGCTTTTTGTGTGTGGTAAGCTCCTAGTGCCTTGGATGCATGGCGGCAGGCCTTGGATGCATGGCTGCAGGCCTTGCACCGAAAAGTATGTCCATTGGTTGCAAGTGTGTTTCACGTTGTTGCCTTGGGGGTGGTTTGTCAGCATTGTGCACGTTGTTGATTGCAATGGTGTGGTGATTGTTAGCACAATCTCCACATTTGGGTACATGGCTGGAGATGGTGGAGTGAGCAGTCCTGCAGTCTGTCCACTGGGAGAAGTGTTGAAATACTGTGTGTAAACAAGTGTATAGGGTTCCAGTGGATGGTGTATGTGGTTGGGTTGTCGCCGTTGTGCAGATTACTCAGTACTGAACTGTATTATGCTGTAGTGGTTCTTTGTAGTCAATAGAGTGTCGGGCCAGGGGCAATGTTGTGAAGATTTTGTGGTTTCGTAGGAAGTAGTAAAATGCTATGTGCATGGAAGTCGGTAGCGGCGCCAGAGGCTGTGTTATGTTTGTGTTTACTGGTACCTGGTTACATGTTTGCATGCTTAGCTGCATTATGTTGTGCATGTTGGGTAGGACTGCCGGTGTCTGTGTTATGTTTTTGGGTTGTGGTACCTGGTCACAAGCTGGCATGCATAGCTGCATTACGCTGCTTTGGCCATGCACCCAAGAGCCTAGGCCTTGGACATTCCCACTGCAATGTTATGCAGCCATGCATGGCACCCGTCTGATACTGCTATATGGATTTTCTTTTCGAATTGCCTAGAAGGTCTACATTTGGCGCAAATCATGCGTTCTGCTGAAGCCTATTTTACAATGAGCTGTACCCCTGTTGATAGAGAGGTATGGCAGGGTTGCATTTCCTGCCACCATGCGGCTACAAAAACAAAGTCAGGCGGCAACGTGTTAACATGTCATTGTGCATTTCCGCTGCAATATACGCCAGTTACGTCCACCTTCCTTGTGCATTCGTTGCAAGTAGGTTTCACATTGTTGCCTCGTATGTGTGGTGTGTCACCATTGTACATATTGTTGGTTGAATGGGTGTGGTGATTTTTGTTCCATCCTACAGTTTTGCGTCCATGGCTGGAAATTATGGGGTCCTCAGTGCTGCAGTGTGTCCACTGGGTGATGTGCTGGAATATTGGGTTTACAAAAGTGCATAGGGTTCCAGTGCATGTTTTATGTGGTTCATTTGTGGCTATTGCACAGATTACAAAGTACTGCACGGTACTATGCTGTATTGGGTGTGTGTACTTAATAGACTGCTGCGCCCAGGGCCAATGGTCTGAAAATGTTGTGGTTGGCAGTACAAAAATACTATGTCAGTGGAAGTGGGTAGAGGTGCCGGAGGCTGTGTCATGTTTGGATTTTCCTACCTACCTACATGTTTGTATGCATGGCTGTATTGTGGTGCAGGGGTTGGGCAGGAGTGCCAGTCGCTGTATTACGTTTGTGGGTTCTGGTAGCTGGCCACATGTTTGCATGCATGGCTGTATAATGTTGCGGTGGATGTGCCCAAGGCCTAGACTCTTGGGTGCAAGGGCAAAGGCCGTAGGCCATGCACCGAAGTTGGTAGGCCTTGGCCACACCCACTGCAATGTTATGGAGCTATGCATGCCAAAAATGTGATACTGGTGAATAGATTTTGTTTTTGAATTGTATAGAGCCTGTACGATTGGCACAATTCATGATTAGCACTGAAGCCTCTTTTACACTGAGCTTTTCCCCTGTTAATAGAGAAGTATGACAGGTTTCCATTTCCGGCTACCATGCAGTTATGAAGACAAAATTAAGGTGGTAACGTGTTACTATTTGATTGTCCATTTGCAATGCTAAGTACTCCACTTACGTACAACTTCTCTTTACGTACATGGAGACATGTTGGTGCTTTGTACATGATGCACTGCATGTACAGCTGACACAATATATACATGTACATTTATGGCCGCTATCTACTGTTTATATGTGCAGTGAGTTACGAATCAACGGTGTATGTTGGCAGACTCTGTGTGCAATGGGTGCGCATACGTGGGTTTCGGAGCCATTTTATGGACTTTAGTGCCTTTGGGGAAGGAGATTTTTGGGCCTGTGCTTCATGAAAGGAAGCAAATTCCTTTACAACTGTTTGAAAGATTGGATGTGCTTCCTAATGTAAGAAGTGTAGTGACCTGACCTGGTTGTGTCACCTGTGTGGTACATTACGGCTATTGGTGTGAACGTTTTGTTGCCACACGACACGTGTAAGTGTGAAGGTAGTAAGGTTGCACTTACTTTTTTAAAGCATTCATGTTATGTGTTGCCTATGGTATTGTATATCTGAGGTGGAATGATTATTGGAATTGGAAGGCCTATACAATATGCTATGGTTTGCATTTTGTACCACCTGTTGAAATGGAATGCAATCACTGTTGGGTAAAGATACAGAGAGAAAGAGTTTGTTAGGGACTTCTTCCGGAATGACTTGCTTGCAGAGGGTGCATGTATGTTTCCACATGTAGGAAATCGGAAAGATTTCATTTATGGGTATGTTTTTGCTTTCCAATATCTGCAGTAAGTACATTACCACTTCCTGTGGATTTACTTGTCTAACTAATGTGCATTTTCTATTACAGCACCGTACTCCAACTCCTGCCTTATTTCTGAGCCCCTGGAACTGTTTGCAGGATTGTGTGCAGTATTTTTGTCCAGCCCTATTATTTGTAAACACAACTGGTGTGAGTCGTTTTAATACATGCTTTAAAAACTTAGTGCCATTTACAATACCCCATTGCTGGGTGTCGATGTTGATGAATCTGGATGCACAAATCTTGGATAGTTTCACAGAACTGTGTACTGGGATCGCCCGAGACTTGCACTCTGAATGTGTAATGCCAATGTGTGACTATTTAACAGTAATCAATGAGGGAGTGTTACAAAGAAGCTAGTGGAAGGGGAAGAAAGACTGTTCCTGATTTACTTGGGGAAGCGCACATGCCACATAGTATCGTTTTTAGCATGCAGCCCATGGGAATGGGACAGTGGGGATTATCGGTACTGAGGGTGTGGTTCACAGGAAGGAGCGTTAAAACCTTTCTCCATTACAATGCGTAGTGAGACGGGCTGACATGGTTGCCATTACTTGCAAAGGTAATGTAGCATAGTAGAAGTGGTCCGAAATCAATTACAGCTCAAAGCTACGTGGCCCACTACTCTGTTCTGAAAAGCTACAAACAGAATGCGGTGTAGCTCTGGGGTGTGGCCTTTTGTAGGGCTGCTGTGGAGACCTTGCAACTGGCAAAAAGGCCTACATCGGTAAACCAAATACATACATGTGCAATGGCACATTGTGGGGTGTTTGTAAGTGTGTACATTCCCAATAACACTCCGTAGATTGCAGAACATTGTCCGCGAAATAATGGTGACGTCGCAAATGTTTTCGATTGGGACGGCTGTCCGCAGGACACATTTTGGGCGGAATACTTTGTGCGCATGTGCATATGTGTCCTATGCACACCATTGGGATCTCTGGACTGATTAATAGTGCGACACACGTGCGTTGACCATTTTGGGAGAAGCTGGGTGTTTGTAGGGTATATATGGCAGGTCGGATCTTTATGTGTACAGCTACCTGTAGGACGTGGGTGGGCACCTCAAACTACTTGAGGAGAACCATCTCCGGTTCCGGAAGCACCTCAAAACCTTCCTCTTTGCTTCTGCTTTCTCTCTCCCTCTCCCCTGCTAAAGTCTCGACTGAATCTGCAACGAATCTGCAACTGGGCCACTCTCACCGACCTCGGTCCTGGTCCCAGCCACTCTCCTCTTGCACTGCCTCCCTGGCAACCCCTGCACTGAGGGACTGTCTCTGTATCCCTACAGCCCCCCCTTTCCCAGCACTTGTCTGCACTTACCTTGCACTTGCCACCAGCTGGCCCTATTTATTTACTTATTCTACTTACTTGTACTGCACTTCCCCCCTCCCCTTCCCCTTGCACTTTTCCCTTCCCCCTACCCCTGCACTTGCGCGGTCTGAATGACACCTGGCCTAGTAGGATCGTTGTCTGTCTTCCCCTTGTTCCCCCCTCCCTGCCTCGTCGCGCCTTGAAACACTTGTGTATAGGCGCGTTACAAATGTCATATCATATATCATATCATATCATACTTAAATTTTGTCACAAGTTTCTTTGCATATGCTGGACAGGGGCATTGTTACCAGGAGACAGAGGAAGAGATACTTATGCGCGTACTTATGGAACGGACAAAAGTCCACTCCCGCAACTAATTATAGGTGGTTCACAAGATGCGACATGCGGTTCATACTGGCGTCGTACGGATGCCTCCAATGTGATTGCAGATAGATTGCAGATCAACGACATTTGTGATGTCATCTTTGATGTCATGGGTGTTAGTCCTTGCAGTGCACTGTGGTGGTGCGAGTTATGGTTGTTTAGTTTACCATAACTGGTGAATTTCTGGGGGTTTTCGGTTTTAGTAGTAACCATAATATGAATAGGTTGTTATTAGGGCAAGGTAAGTGTAATGTCCCATGGAAAAAGATTTTGCACTGATTTTGATAGCTTTTTAGTAGGGCAACTAAACCATAAAGCCCCTTAAACAATGTTTTTTCACTGAATTTGATAGGTCTTTCGTAGCACAACTTAACCAAAACGTCCCTTTAACAAAACATTTTCACTGAATATTGCATCAGCCCTGCATTGTCTACAACTTAAAATGTGAAGAACGGGCAGCAGATAATGCCTTCGTGGTTTAGAAGACCAAACGCAAAGCCATACAAAATGCGCGTTAATGCCACAACATTATTATCACAGTTACAAACAAAGGAACAATCAGAGGACCATCTAGCTCTATTAACCGTTAGATGTTTTTTAAAAGGTTTCAATTTTGTAACCAATGTTCTCCCTCTCAAATAATAGACATTCAACAAACATAACTCGTTACCATGCAATGATAAAAAGATAAAATAAAAAAGCTCTAAATGTAGAATTGTTCATCCCTAGTTTATAAGACAGTTTCTTTCAGCTCATAATATATTGTTGGAATTTTCTTTTTGAAGCTTGAAGAGATTTGTGAACTATCATTATATGATATGATAGGTTAATTATAACATGCTTAATACCCAGAGGTTTCTAAGCGCGGACCTGGGGCTCGAACATGTGTTGCTCTGCGTCGTCTTGCTTCCAAGGCGAGGATGTTGCCCCTGAGCTATCCTCCCGAGTTCATGATAGAGATTGTGCAATCCCAAAGCAAAAACACATCTTTAGGACAAGTAATCCTATTGCAATTAGTTTGTGTACCTTTAACCTTTTAAATTGAATTTGTTGCGGTGGCACTATCATTACATCGAACTGCCATCAATAAAACTGATGATGCTGGAACATTCCTGATCAATATAAAGTGTGAAGACAACATTGATCGGTCATGATCCAACTCTTAAATACCTAAATGAAACCCTGGATGAATTGGCCAGCAGAAGACATGAGAAAGACTTCCACATCTTTATTTTACAAGCACAGTTAGGGTTGGATGTATTCTTACAGAGCCCATCCTCTTAACTAAACCTCAAAGGTAGGGGAGATGTTCTCCAAAAAGTGTCAGAATGGCTAACTCAAATGGTGTAAGGACTTATCTAAAGGACTCCCAGTCCGTTAGAGGTTTTCCTTGATCTAAGATACACAGTCGTAAGGTTACATTGACAAGCGCCCTTCTTGATTAAAACTCAAAATCTATGGGATATTGTCCAAAGTATGCTTCTTGACTTCAGTACCAGGGATATCGCACCCAACCCAATTCTTGATATTTTGCTGAATTTATAGTTCTCCTTGGCACAGATATATTTGCTGTTTAACCATGGATCGCTTCCTAGGAGTCATGGTATGATGGCGAGAACACTCCTAGGAGCAAGCATTTCTGCCCCCCTTTATGGAAGTACAGGCAACTATCTCCACTTGCCAGGGTTTACCTTACCAGCAAGTCTTCCTCCACCCTCCCCTGAGAAGAGTATTGTCTTGAACACACCAGGAAGTATTACTTCCCTCTTCCCCTTCAGGGTCATTGTCTGGCTTCTTTATCACCCACCAGCCCAGGATCACTCACCGTCCTGGAGAAGACATCCAGCCTTCACTGGTTGTGGTTTTCTCCTTACTGGCTTCTTCCAACGTCAGGGATACCACCACCATACAGCTTTCAGCTCTGTCCTCCTACAAGGGTGTAAATGAATATAGGTCTATTGCTCTCCTTCTCTTTGTCTCTCTGCTCACTTCCTCTCCCCAATCCCAAGCATCACTGTGTCACTGTGACATTTCAGTGGGCCACTTACATAGGGCTTGTTGTTACCCTGATTCACCAATAATTCCTAGGAAAGGTTCCCTTCTGTCCACGTCCCCCTTCCCTTGCATTTGGAAATTTCCCAGATCAGGATTTTCCTCAAATATCACAGGTATTTCCTTTCCATAATTGAGGTGCACAAGTGCCAGCCGTCATTATCCCTCTCTTCCAGATTGGCTCCTTGAATATTGCGCATGGTGTTGGATGAAAGTTTATAGGCCTGGTCCGCTACTTTGAATTCAGGCAGAAATGAATCTGTTTTGTTGCTCCAAATAGCTAAGCCAGGTTCACTTGTGGTGTCTCCCAGGAATTGGGAGCTGAATGGGGTTGGGCAGGCTGTTAAGCCATGTTGGTGGGGCATGAGGTGATCCTCAATTGCAGAACAGTGTTGGAGAGTCCTGTCCCTGGTGGACTGGTGAATACCTGTTCCCTGGTTTTCTTGACCTATACATTTAAGAGCCTGCCAGTCACCATGTAAGTGTTGGAGTGGCTTATCTTGAGGTCAGGGAGTGAGATGTGATTACCGCTGTGGTAGCATGGATCTGTAGTATGGAGGGTAGTGGCAATCAGTCTGTTACCTTGCCCTGTTCAAGAGACATAAGAGGTCGGGCTTTAGGCAGGAGGTTTGGGGGATTCCATGTATGCCTTGTCAGTACAGCATATCATGAGGCTTGTGAGCATCCGTGCCCCATCTCCCCCATGGTCCCACAACCCCTATTGGTGATCCCTATAGGTGATCCACCTGATGTGACTTTATCACAACCTGCTGCTAAACATGGTTATAAAACCATAACATGCTCCCTAACCAGTGTTGTTTTCACAGTGCTGTTGGATCCTGCAGTAAAAAGTAGCTCCTGTGTGGTCCTGGTCCTGTGCAGACAGCCATAGGATTATGCAAGCATTGTTCCTTTAGTTTGGACTGTCGCAGAGACAAAGCTGGCGATTGACTAGATGGTCTAGGGTGCAGTCTTGTCCAGACTTGGTGGAAATAACACACAGTGGTTCTTGACTATGGATCATGATGTAAATTGCTTATTTGCAATGGAGATTGTGTGCCCCCAAGGGAAATGCCACATGCACGCTGACCGGTCTAAATAAACATGGCAAACAGTAAAAAGGTCTAGCTATTTCAGAAAATAGCAAATCCACAATGGCTAAAAAGTACAAACTGGAAGTTTAGTACTTGGAACAGTAAAACAATAATGCATTGTCACAGATTGCACAGAAACACACCTAGCCTTTTTGACAGTCTATTACAACAATCACAGAAGATATTGACTGTTACTTTGTAATCAGGAAGAGATACAAGCCGTTTCTTTGATTCAAGCAAAAGGAATTCTGGAAAAGGGTACTAGGGCCAGCCCTCTTACCCTTGTCTCCCTAGCCGAATCGTCCATAACCCCTGTTAGTGCTATAGAACGCTAACCTCTGCTGTCTGAGTTCTTAACCTTAGCCTATAGATGATTTCCCTAAGTGCAGGCTCACTAACTCCCTCAGGGACTTCCTAACTCTCCGTACTCTAAACTTGGGCTAGTGTTGTAACGGGAAATGGGATTGTGCGTTGTAACCTCTCTGTAAGATTTGTTCTAGCTTCAATCATGCCCACTTACGCAACACCTTTCTACCCTACCGACTTTATACTCCCTGTCTTCTCCTCACCATCCGTCTGTCTCTGATGTTTCATTCCACCTTACTGCCTCTGCCCTTTGATATTCATTCTCCTCCCACTCCACCTCCACTGCCCACTACTGTTCTCCTCCTCCCACTTCTACTCCACCTCCCACTGCTACTTTCCTCCTCCCACCACTACTACTCAAACACCCTCCTTTTACCAAGTATCATTCAATTCACATCCACTCCTTACAATAAATTCTACCCACTTGCCACACAAACATGCATACTCTGTGATGAATTGCCATCTGGCAAGGGTGTGGGGAATTCCATCTGCTAATCAGTTTTTCACTGAAATATGCTCCATGGCAAAAGCATAGTGTGTACATGTTCTCTGCTGCATCAGTATTCTGATTCGCATTACCTGCTCTACCAGTGGGACAGAACAGGTTTAGAGGTAGCAGGGGCCCTCTTGACTGCTCCAATGACAGCCAAGTGTCAGCATTGCTGGGGCTGCATTTAAAATATGCACTCCTGTTCCCAAAACTGCATAACTATGGAGATCCTGTCCTGGTGGCACACTAAACTGAAAATATAAGCCATACCTGAGTTAGGGCATGGGGGCCAGCATCTCTCAGAATTGTCCCAGCCACATTAAATTGATGTTGCAAGTGTCAGCCCTGTGGGCCCAGTTCAGCTGTGGAAGGATTATGTGTATTCCTCCCAGACAAGGCCCATCCCTGTTCACTGACAGGACTGCAGGGGGGTTACTTCTCTTTGTTCTTTTGTAAGGACAGGTAACACCTTTTCCCCCAGGACAGTCACTCCGCAGGACGCAGGCCTGGAAACAGAAACCAAGACGCACACTCATTCACAGAGAGCCAGGTCAGAATCATCTGTACTAATCATCTCGCGTTTTGATGGCAGTCTCCTTCTTTGAGCTGTAACATGCTAAGTATACATTTCAATGCAAGTTGTTTTGCTAGGAGAGAAAACATGCCCTAGATCACGGGGCCACCAGATATTTTAAACTACGACTACCATGATCCATACCCGCTGACAATGCTGGCTAGGGCTGATAGGAGTTGTAATGCATAAAATCTGGAGAGCCCAAGGTTGCATAACTCTGCACTGGAGGTTTATCTTCCTTATCCATCATACTCTGCCACAGATCTCCTGGAAAGGTTGCTGCTGTGTAATTAAGTCGAATACCCCACCCATTCAATGAGTGAGCACAGCAGCAGAGTCCTTGCCTATATTTAGCTAACAGGAGTGTCCCTTTCAACATATAGGTTCTGTATCTACCTACCAGGTGAGGTAAGTCAGACTCAGGAAGCGGACAAGGGTTAATTTCAAACACCAAGTTTTATTAAACAAATAAAGTCAAGCCTATTCTATCCTTACCTCTATGGTGGTTTTTACCCTAGTCTATAACAAAATGAAAATAATAAAGGATGCTTGTCAGGATGTCTTAAAACAAAACATGGTCCTCTTTCCAAAAGCCTATTCTTCGATGAAACCTGTCCATTCCACTAACCAAAAGGATTAACACAAACTCAAACACACCAGGTATGGTAAGGGATTTCAACTAGACATAAGCTCTGACCTCCAGCCAAATGTCCCTCTGGTTTCTCCCAGGCCACTTGACCATTGATACCTTTCAAAGTTTAGGTTTGCACAATGGGCCTCATTACAAGTTGGGCGTTGTGGTATATATTGGCGATAATTCAATGATAATTCCGTTACTGCTGCATTACCGCACCAGCAAAATACTACTTTGGAGGTAAGGGGGAGGAAAAATGTCCAGGAAGAAGCTAGATATAGATCCTCCACCTCACTGACAAATCTTGGCAAAATCGGTGTAATTACTGACGGCTATAGTTCTGCCAAATATCCCCATGGCGTCCTATGGACTCCAGTTAATGGCGACAAACCCTGTCTATCACCACTTGTAATCTAGTGGTAAATCTAATGTACCAAGTGGTGGCAACAGTAATACCGTTTACCATCGGAATACCAGCAAACATGTAATGAGGCCCAATGTCTCTTTGGTCTTCCTCTCTTCCTTAGATAATAGTCTCTGCTGTTAGTAGTTGGATCGTAAATCCTGAAATCTAATGTGTTTCGACCCACTGTGGGGTATTACTTCCTTTTCCCTGCCTGGGAAGCTTGATGCTTACTCCTCTCGTTGAAGTCCTGCTTCTCACACCCTGCTTTGTGTTCGGCTTCCCAGTCTCGGGATCTCCTGTCACTCAGCTCGCCTTGGGGTCGCCTGTCTCTCACCTGGCCTTGGGATACCTTGTCCCTCAACGCGGCTTGGGGTCTTTTTTCTAACGCAAGCTTGGAATATCTTGTTTCGCATCCTGGCTTGAGGTACCTGCTTTCGCACCCCCGCATAGGGTGAGAAAGAAGGTACCTTCTGGGGCTTTCTCAACCCATCTTGGGGTATCTGCTTTCTCACCCCATCTTGAGGTATTTAGTCTCACACCTCATCTTGGGGAATGGTTCTGGAAGCACTGCATACCTTTTTTACTGCAGTGGTGTCCCTCAGGAAAGGCGGTCTCCTTGGTTGGTGCGAAACCATGAATCTGGTCTTCTGTGTCGGTTCGGCTGCGTCGGTCCTTCCCTTCTGGGCTAGATAGGACTTTGGCTCCAGCAGACGCCGGTTGAGCACTTTCTCTGTGGTCGGGTTTCCTCTTTGTTTGGTGGGTTGGAGCTTCTTTGGCTTCTGGCCTCGTAGGAAGCATCAGTGCTCCTCAGGTTCTCTATTTCCTCCGCTTTACATGCCATGTGCATGGTACTCCCTTCTGTCTCTGCCTCACAGGGGGACGTTGCCTTCTCTGCATTACTTCACATGCTTTTGTCTTTCCTCTGTGTTGGTCTCGAGGGACCTTTATGTTCCTCCCAACAACGAGATGGGGCAATCCATTGGTCATGTGCTTCATGCAAGGATTTCAACAGTGAAGGGTCAGAAACTACATATACACATGGACTGTACAGGTTAGGTTGACTGATTCAGTCATGTCACCTTGTACAACCTACATTGCCGTCAAAACTTACAACAGGCAGCTACACTCAGGGTGATTGACAGAATACTCAGAGAGAGACAACCACCCATTAAGAGCACTGTTACCTTCATAATGCAACTGGCAGAAATCGCACTGACCCAGAATTACTTCATCTACGAAAAGGACTTTTTGGCACAAATATCAGGTACAGCGGTGGGTGGTACATTTGCCCCCGTCTTGCCAATTTATATGTAGCGGATTTTGAAATCACAACAATCTATGACATTAACAACCGTTTTGCTGGCCAAATTAAAATGTGGTCAAGATACATTGACAACATCCTTATGATCTCCGAAGGCACTGACACAGACCTCGCTGAGTTCATGACATGGTTGAACTCAAGGAATGTGTTCTTAAAGTTCACAGATACCAACAGCTGATCAAAAGTGAATTTTTGGGACCTAGTCCTCAGTGCACAAGACTGGAGAATTAAGAGCACTGTGTTTCATAAATCCACAGATAGGAACTCCTTACTGCTGTTTTAAAGCTACCACCCCAGCAGCCTAGGAGAGAACCTCCTTTTTGGACAATTTCTACGATATAGAAGGAACTGCAAAGCCTTAAGTGACTATGACCAGCAGTCAACCAACTTAGCACTCAAACTGAGGAGCCAGGCATAGCCAAGACGCACAGTGAAACATACAAAATAAAGGTGCAAGAAACATTCCGACAGACATTACCCTTGAACAACATAGGAGAAGACTCGATATACCAGACACCATCACATCAGTCCTCAGTTTCTCTCCCCTTGCGAACCCAATTAAAAAGGAAGTGATCAAACTGTGGCCACACCTGAATGTGGGCTCATCAAATATCAGAGCACCTAGATTTGTGATGAAGCAGAGACGGAACGTCCAGAACTCACTTCTTAACACATACAAGGAAATGACATGCACTTTATAGAATCAACCCGGTTCAGTAGGACATACCCCCTGTGGGCAATGCAGTGTGTGCCCACAAACAAAAAGGAGCACTTTCATAGACATAGGCTGGCCCTCGAAGCAGCAAAGGTTCTTCATAAATTGCAATTGTAGCAATGTTATTTATATTATCACGTGTCCATGCAATTTAAGATACATCAGAAAGACAACTTGGCCAGTGAAGACATGCCTTCGGGAACACCGGTCCTGTATCAGGACGAAGAAAATAACTGCACCCCGTGCAGAGCATTTTCTTCACAGGGGCCACGGTCTATCTGACTTCACCTGGACCATTGTGGAAAAAATCCTAGTACCTCGTAGAGGAGGAGACTTATGTGTCACTGTTCAAAAGAGAACCGTGGATCATTCGCCTTTGCACAGACAGCATTGGCCTTAATGAACACATGAGAAACATGAAGGTGTCTCACCCGCTAGTCCCCGGGGATCTGTCATCAAGGTGGCCAGGACAGGGCCATCGCTTTTGGATCCATTTCCTGGGGGTGGACCATTGCAAGAGGATCACCTGGATGGGGTCTTTAGAGAGTTTAAGTGGGACACTGAATGGCGCGATGCGGTATCCCCTTCCCTGTAACACTTTTACCCCATCCTACCAGTTAGGATACTTAGGGCTTCAAACTCCCCCCCCCCCCCTTTTGCGACACGAACACTTTCCCACTTTCCCCCTGACAACTCCATGTGAGCAAAAACAGTCTAACACCGGAGCAGTATACCTGACATGTCCCAATACAATGTCAGGCAAGTTCTGATGATTACTGATGATTACATACACATGACTTCCATTACTCTTCCCCACATGGACAAAAAGGCAGAGCATGAAAGCACTCAGAGCGAGGCAAAGCACACAAGGAAGCAGCAGTTCCAAGATGGCAGTTTAATACATGGCGGAAGACAGCAAGACCGAAGAGGATTGCAAGGAGAGAAGTGCCCTTGACCTTTTCACCGAAAGACTGCATCTTTCACGAGCCTTCGAGAATAGGAAACGTAACATTTGGAGTTAAAGCTGAAGAATCCAGCATTGTGTGTCGAAGGAACCCGTGGCTCTCCCGCGTCGATAGTGAAGGCGAGGAGAAGCATTTGCCACCGTGGTACTGTCCTTGGCTCCTACAACAAAGCAGCACCAGTGAAGTCAGCACAGCCGGTGAGTTGGGGAGACTGCAACGGCAACGTTGCATAAAGAAGATTTTTAAAACAGCACATGAGTGAATGAACTTTGAAGCTAACATACGATACCAAACAGTTTTCTTTGCATGATGAACAAACCGAAAGCAATGTTGTTTAGCCTCAACCAATCATAATGCAGTATTATATTGTATTATATATAGGTTGCATGGATTATTTACTAGTCCATTCCAAATCCCCCAAGAGGGCTGAGGTACGACTTGGGACCGCACTTTGGGGCAAGGACGTATACACAGCACCTTGGGCTTTGGGGGCAGGATATAGCTAATCTTTGCAGAAGCTTACATGAGAATAGTAATAATACCATCCATGTCCCTTCTCCCCTGCCCTGTTTCCTTCCACTACAGGAGCAGTCTCCACCTCCTACCTAGCAGTTCTTGTTTAGGCGCACATTCTGGCACCAAAGGCCCTGAAGAAAGGGGTTACACCCCTATACACCACTGAAAGTTTGCCAAGGTCTGCTCTTGGGGTGTTCCCAGTGATTTAGGAATCCCTCTTTTTTTAACACTTGTGTGTGGGAAATGATGCACACAGCTCTTTAAGTTTTGAGCCTTGCTTTTATGATTAATTTTAACCTTAACTGAGGTCATAAAACAGGAAAATGGAAGTAACTGTTTTGTCCTGCTTGATCTCAGTTACTCTGGGGCACAGAGCAAAGTGTCTTTAAAGTTGTTTTAGCTTTGTTGTTTATTGCCTTATTTTGGTAGGGCAAGCCTCTCTCTGTCCCCTCACCCTAGATAAGCGGCGCATCACCAACATCTAGGGTCAAGCCACCACAGGAGGGCACAGTTAATATGGTTGGAGGCCAATGTAGGTTGTACAAGACGACATGACTGAATCACAATTAGTCAACCTTACCTGTACAGTCCATGTGTGAATATGGTAGGGTTCTGGTACAGGTTAGTTACACACCCAAGTCCTAGAGTGTTTTTACTGGGTCAGAAACCACACAAGCCACTTCTCTGGGGATATTCATACAGTTGTCTCTTGTAATTCCCATATAGCCAACACAGATGTTAGTTTTCTGAGACAAGGGAGGATAACACACATCCCTGTTTAGGGGTTGCTTGTCCTCTAAGGGGAGGTCACCCCCAGTGGGATCCCGCTTGCCCTGTCCGCTAGGGTGGTTAATCTTAGCGGGCTCACCTCCCTAGTTCCTAGGGGAGAGAGGACAAATTCCCTGGATTCGTCACACAGGACTTAGGAAACATCTACATTACTGTTGTCAGACAATGCGGGGCAAGTGCAACAATCAATTATAATCTTCCTCTAGAGATACCTAGCTGTGTTAGCTACTGATATTATCTCTCAATTAGCAGACACATTGTGTATTGTCTGTGGCATTTAGCAGCCAGGTGCATGTTCCTAATGTAGAGAAAGGCCCTTTGACCCGGTCCATGTGTTTGGCACTAAAATAAATAGTGATATCAGAACATTTCCTTAAGCACATTTTCAAAATATTCAAATCATTCATATTATTTTGATGAAAGAAGTATTGATTTTTTTTCATTGTCATGACCGCAAATTCGAAACAGATCCAACGAGATGCACAAAGATTTCTTACTCAGCCCTTTCTCAATGGGTTATCTCTTTGAGAATTGAGAAAGGTCTGTGCCCAAAACATTTGCACATTACCTTGGATCAGTTAAAAAAAATTCAGTCATTATGTAACAAAATGAAAGCAATGCCTTTATTATATTATGAATGATTACCATACTTTGAAAAAGTCTGTTCAGAACATTTTCGGTATCCTGGATGTCTTAGTTTCCTGACACAGAGCTCGCTCAAATGACCTTTTAGTACATTCTCTCTAGACCCTGAGACTGTGGGGATAGTTATGTTGAGCAATCATTTAATACTTTGTGTATATAAAGACAGAGTAATGTGAGTGCTAAAATCTTCGAAATATGCTTTCCCTTATAATGGTTTTCTTCTCAAAGAGGCAAAGTTAGCAATTAATGCTAATTCTTCCAGAAACATATCTGTATCAGCCAAATGACCTGATTCAATATTACAGAACTGAAAGCTTGGTAAGGAATCGCCTCAACAAGTGTCAGTAATTAATCTCTGACATTTTCATTGCTGAGGCTTCCCAAACGAAGCCAGATTTAGTCTATTTTGGACTTTGCGAGGCTCAGGAAATGCTCCTTTCCTCCCTCCAGTGTCTCGGACTGGTCTTCCTGTGTTCCTCTAATGGCAGCTATCTCTAAATTTAACGCATATAATCCTACCGAGGGACTGGCTCAGTGGTGTCTATCCTATAAATAGCTGTGAGTTAGAACTAGATTGAAAGGGTTCCAAACAATAAAATTGAGAGTATTTATCCATTACTTCATCAGTAGATATCTCTCTCATTCCATGATGGAAACCATATGTTTTTAGTGTCCATGGTGCCAATGCACTTTAATGAGAAAACGGGCTATTGTAATTTAGTTGAATTTCAGTGTAATGATGATGGCTTTGTTGATTTTTCACAGTCACTATCCAACAACCATATTTAACCATATTTATTACACTATTGACATAAAATCCTTCATATATATTAAAAAGGCTGTCAGGGAGTGCACAGAATGGGGGATATAACATAAAACCAAGATTGGTGTCAATCAAGAATTTTATTTAAGATTTTTACAGAAATTAAGTGTTGTGGACAGCGCAAGTTTAGAAATAACTCAAAGGGAGACCGTTCTCAATAAGGAAACTAAAAACCAGCATACTTCAGCAGGGAGCCTTGCTTCTGAGTCCTCTCAATGGTTTGAGCCCCACATCCAGAATAGTGAAGGTCCTTGGTTCTTGACATCCAGGAGAAAAGTTCCAAAGGGAATGTTTCAAAAGAAAAGAGAAACTGTATCTCTGATGCTTGTGGATCTGGTTAGAATCAAATGCTGTGATATAGTCTGACATCTAATGGTAATCTCGGGAGTATTGCATCTTTCTTTCGAAGATCGAAAGGGGACGTCATACCCAAAATCCCTCACGCGTCGAGGTCCCTCAGATTGTTTTTTCTGCCCAGCATACTGGTCGCCTTATGCACAGCTCGTCCAGAGACATTGTTAATTGTTCCATCAACCTTTGGTCTAATATATTATATTGTTATTCAATATCTTCCTAACCGTCCTTCCTATCGACTGCTGTTCCTGATCTCTGCCGAAGCCTCCACGGACCTTTGACGGATGGTGATCCGGTCGGCGTTGCCGACCACGTGACCGGGCCTTCTAGCCGGCCTACACAGTAGGGAGAGTGGGGTCAGGGTGGACATTTCTGTATAGTCTGAGAATGCCTTTCCCTTTCCTCCCTCTTTCCTCTCTGGTCTTTGTCACTTTCCTTATCCTCAGCTATGGAGAGGACTTTTAGGTTTTGCCCCATTTGCAAGGGCAAATTTCCTTGGAGAGATAAGCATCTACGGTGTAACAGTGCAAGCTCCTCTGTCCGAAAACATTGAAGGAGCGCTGTGTCAAGCGCTGGGCGGCCTACGGGATGTCAAAGGCCGGGTCGAGTTCTCCCTCTGCCGCAACCGCTGATTGAAACGAGGGCATCAGTGACGAGTAGGCTTCCGACTTGGTGATGCGACTAGCGACCGGGCACTCTAGACTGAAGGACACTACCCCCAATATTCCAAGAACCGCCGAGACGCATCGTAAGAAGGTGTCCGCCGACGACAAGGCCCCGGTTACGCCGAAGACTACACAACCACAGGCCTAGACAATGCGTCTCCCTACTGCGGAGGATGTTTCCGAAAGCATTGCAAGAATTGTTTCGGCAGGTGCTCAGAAGCGACAGTCAAAGGATTCACCAACGCCCAGGGGAAAGCCCAAGGATTCGTCGAGTTCCAAAGATAGGCTAAAGGAAATACTGGAACCCTCCGTCAAGCCTAAGGAGAAGCAGAGGGACACGCAACCTCTGTTGGTCACCCTGAAAGAAGGTATTTCTTCAGCGTTGAATCAAAAATCTCGACGTTTGGCGTCGGAGGATTGTATACAAGAGCCATTTCCACCTCTAGACCCCTGCGGGTCTTCTGTTTGGACTAGGGAAACATTTGAGGGTTGCATGGAGAGGCTTGACAGGTTTGTAACCCTCCCAGAGCAATCCATCCCCAAAAGACCACGGGAAGAGGGCCTTTTGCCCCCTGTGGCTACATTTCAAAGACTCTTTGATCCCTCTCAGGAGGAGGATGTGTACACTTACAACCTCACTTAGGAGGAGGTCCCTGCAGACCCATACACTCAGGATTATGATCCTTTCATTGACCCTGAGGATATACATGACCCCATATAGGAGTGGGGGGAGAACCCTGATATGGGTGACCCTCAGCCTTGGCAGACTCTTAATCCTTCACCAGATCCGGATGCCCTGTGTTTGGATTCCCCCAAGCCCTCTCCAGTGGACGATCAAATGACGTTCAACGCCATGTTACGCAACGTACCAGAACATTTCAAGATTGCCACCGATGAAGCTGTTCCTGAGGTTGACTTTGTAGAGGACATTCTTAAAGAGAAACCGCCGGCCAGGCAGGCTATTCCTCTACTAAACTCAATTAAAAAGCGTCTGGCTCCCTCGTTATTAACATCTGCCCTCACAAGAGAAGTTAATCCAAGGATAGAAAAGCTATTTCGGCCTTCCCCCTCTTATCCCCTTTACATCAGAGATCACTCCAGTCCGGACTCAATGGTGGTGACCACTACCAGGAAAAGGGCAGGGGTTCCCCTGTCAACCAGGGATGCACCCCCTGACAAGGAGTGTAAAAAATGTTATGCCCTAGGAAAGAGGGTCATGGCTGCAGCTGCTTTTTCTATGGGCATCGCTAACAATACTACTTTGCTAGCCAGCTACACGGACGCTCAATGGGCCATGTTACAGGAAGGCATGCAGGAAGTTCCTGAACCGTTACAGACTTGTCTTCTGTCAACAGTAACCGAATGCAGACAAGTAAACCAAAGTATCCTCAAAACACTTTGGATTCCGCTGAGACAGCGAGTCGTTCTTTGCCTCCTAAAGAGACACGCGTGGCTAAGAAACTCTTGATTCAAACCAGAGACTCAAGCCTCACTTATAAATAAGCCGTTGGAAGAATCCAACCTATTTGGAAAGGCAGTCAACAAAGCTCTCGAGACTGCAAAGAAAGAGCGCAACACCCTTTAGACGCTAGATCAAATCACACAAAAGCCCTCCACAAGGCGAGGAACTGCGTCCAGATGCCTTTTTCGTGGCCAACGTTTCCCTCAAAACTAATAGACCTTGGGAAATAATTGGTCCAATCCACAAGGAACCGGCGGATACACCACCTCGTATCCCCAAAGAGGTCAGCGTCGTGGGAAAGGAAGGGGCTGGAACTCTACCCCCAGAGGCTCCCCAGCCTCAGGTTCAAAATTACCCAGAGATCTAGGTCCCCTCCCATGCCTCCCCACTCGGGGGCCGGCTAACATCGTACCTTCAGGCATGGAAGGGGATAAATACAGACCAGTGGGTATTGAAGACCGTGGCCCACGAGTACTGTATAGAGTTCTGCCGGTCCCTAAAGTTCAGACCTCTACGCGCAAGACGACTGTCGGCAGACCATCAGCGCATCCTTCTTCAGGAAGTCGAGACACTACATGAAAAGGGAGCCATAGATGTCGTACCTCTTACACAGGTAAACAAAGGAATTTATTCAGTGTACTTCCTTGTACCCAAAAAGGACCTCACCATGCGCCCTGTATTATATCTGCGCCCAGCAAACAAATTTGTAAAGCCCCAAACGTTTTGTATGGTCACTTTGCAAGAAGTAATTCACTGCTCACAGGGGAATTACATGGCAACATTGGACATGAAAGATGCATACTTGCATATTTCAATGTTGCCGGCGCACAGATAATACCTCAGATTCATGATTCAAGACAAGCACTATCAGTTTAAGCTACTTCCCTTTGGCACAGCTTCTGTACCAAGGGTATTTACAAAGGTACTGGCAGTGGCAGCAGCACACCTTGCAGGCAATCCATCCCAGTTTATCCTTACCTTGACGACTGACTCATAACAGGGCATTCCTACAAAACCTGCCTGTCAAATACCGAAAAGACTATAGATCTTTTATTCAGTCTAGGATTCTCTATCAACGAAAATAAATCCAGCCTAGACCCCAGCCAGGTCAAACAGTTCCTAGGGGCTCTAATTCGAACAAAGGACGGCCTTGTCTTCCCCTCCAACGAGAGGGTCCAAAACATGCTGTTTCAAATCTCTCAATATGTAGCCAGTCGAGAGGTGACGGTACGCAAAGCTATGCGACTGTTGGGAATGATGGCGTCATGCATTTATTTGGTTCCTCACACGCGCTTGCACATGCGTCCAATGCAGGAGTGGCTCAAAAGCCAGTGGTGTCAGGCCAGCGGACAATGGGACGATCTAGTGGTTGCCTCGCCAGTCCTCGTTCTCTCGCTACGGTGGTGGTCGAGGGAGAACCTCTTGAAGGGGAAATCCTTCACCACCCCTGCAGTGGAGGCCACTCTAACTACAGACGCATCTCTCACAGGGTGGGGAGCGCACCTGCTTCAACAAACAGCACACAGAGTTTGGTCGTCAGACTTAGAATCCAACCACATAAACCTGTTGGAACTATTAGCAGTATTCAAAGCACTGAAAACTTTCCAGACATAACTGCAGGGAAAGACGGTCCTGATCCTCACAGATAGCACCACAGCCATGTACTATCTGAACAAACAAGGGGGCACTCACTCTCCAGGGGTGTCCAAACTGTTACAGAACATTTGGAAGTGGGCTCTCAAACACAACATGTTCCTGTTGTCACAACATGTTTCAGGGGAACTCAATCTTCTGGCAGAGGTACTCAGCAGAGACTTCCCACTACCCAAGGAGTACGAATGGCGATTACACGAAAACATTGTCTCCAATGTTTTCGCAGAATGGGGCTTCCCAGAGATCGACTTGTTCGCAACTCTGGAGAACTCTCAATGCTAAGATTACGCCTCCAGGTACCCCCAGAACCGTTCTAAGGAGAACAGACTCTGAATAACAGGGTCAAGGAAATTTGTTTATGCTTTTCCCCCCCGACTCCCCTACTCAACAAGATAGTGCACAAGATGCACCAGGAACCAGTCACAATGATATTGGTGGCTCCCATGTGGGCCCGCCAACCCTGGTTCGCTCATCTGATGGAGATGTCCCTAACTCCTCCAATGAAACTGCCTTGCCCGTACAACATGTTGTCACAAGACAAGGGGGAGACACTTGCATCCACACCTGCAGCCAGGTAAGCTGGAGGCATATTACCTGCTGCCCACCAGCCCCTATACGCTCGAATTCCCAAGCGCCAGCAATCGTTTATTAAAATGCAAATTTGCATTTAAATCATCCAAATGCAGCTTCTGGTGCTTATGCTGCATTTATCCCGAGTTTCGAGGGCATTTGCCACAAATCCCATTGACCGAATCCTGGAATCACTACCCTAAGATGGCCGCCGCCTCGAGGGCACCCCGCGCCTGACCCTCTTCTTTTGCCTGACTTCCCTGCCTGCATCCGCCCACCGATTGGCTGCTACATCCTATCTAAGCCAATCAAGCTTCGCCGGCAGGCGAGAGCTGGCCCTTGAAGTAAGGCTCCCTGCTGACCGAGCGTGCCGTGCTGTGGTCTGCGCCCACTCCCCAAGCCCTTGCAACTAGCCTCCAATCTGGACCTCCTACATGTACTAGTAACGCTGTACCGTAAGACTTCTAGTGTTTCAGCCTACCCCCGTGCACTCCTACTACGGCCAGTCGCCACCCACACACGTGAGTCACCATGTTTGTGTGCTATACTAGGTGAAGTCTCTACCCCAGCTAAATTACCAGTGTCCTATTGCTACTACTTCTCTTGAATGTATTACCCTACCATACTGCACATTGACACTAGCATGCTAAACTGGCAGTCAATATAATCCGCTAATGAAGTCATGTTGCCCTGCTCTAGCAATTTGCATCTAAGTATTTGTTCTCTAGCAATGCTGGCTCTTCTTGCTAAAATCTGAGTCTAGATAGGCTCTGGTTATGCCTCGGAATTAGCTCTGTGTATGCTCTGAATTAGCGCCACTTTGGCTCTCCTTGCTAAATTTGAATTTAGATATGCTCTGGTTAGCTTTGTGTATGATCTGAATTAGCGCCATTTTGGCGCTCTTCGCTAAATTTGAATTAAGATATGCCTTGGTATTAGCTCTGTGTATGCTCTGAATTAGTGCCATTTTGGCTCTCTTCGCTAAATTTGAATCTAGGTGCTCTGTTGTACACCTTGAAGTAGTCCTGTTTACACTCCTGATTTGGCCCAAACTGCAGATTATCAAGCCACTGCCAATTTGCACCTACTCTGTGCACCCTTAGCACAGCCTAACCTAGCGGCATATCTGCGTTTAGCGTCTAACTACTATCAATGGTAATAGCCGAATGCATGTTGTTTATGCCTCACTGGCTAATTCTCGAATCTAGGTGGTAGTATATTCATACCTTGAAAACTACCCAGCAGTAGCAAGCGCACGTTAAAGTTACCCTTTATCATAACAGAATGCAGGCACTGCTAACTCTGACCATGTTCCCATTCTGTATTATACCATCGGCCACCCCATGCACCAGAGGTCACTACTTAAAGTTTGACGAAGGATTAGGCAGACTGAGATGTCCGTGTCACCACTCTATCCCTTGCCCTACACCATTCCTTCCCTCACTACCCCCTTTCCTACACCAACCTCAACTAACTTACATCCAGCCTCCACTCTGTGCACATCACACGACAAGTTGCTCCCTGTGCCTATAACCTCAACCACCTACCCTCCTGACATCTCTAAGAGTAATGAGAGACTAACCAGCAGGCTACTGTCCAACAGGCACTCAGTAGTGGAATTTACACACAAGCTCATACGCGCAAATCGTCCTGGATGCACAGACCATGACCGCAGGCTCAATAAGGAAAGGTGTACAGCCCCAATCTACCAACAAAGGTCCCACAAACACAACCCACTAAGGGAGCACTACTGAACGTCAGGTCATTAGTAGCACATCCAACTGAGATTGCCGACATTATCGAGAACAATAACCTTGACTTCCTTGTATTGACAGAAACATGGCTGCATGAAGCAGCAGGCCCC
Source organism: Ambystoma mexicanum (assembly GCF_040938575.1). Classification (NCBI taxonomy): domain Eukaryota; kingdom Metazoa; phylum Chordata; class Amphibia; order Caudata; family Ambystomatidae; genus Ambystoma; species Ambystoma mexicanum. Next base: position 1,110,373,265 of record NC_090921.1, on the reverse strand, counting down.
TCTATCGCCCTAGCCGTCCCAGATAAGTATTCCATTCTCCGTGTAGACAGACCAAATGCTCGTGGAGGAGGAATAGCCATTATCTTTAAAGACACTCTCAATATAAGACCAGTCACCCCTACGTCGCTGACATCATGCACACTCCTCTCAATTAAATTCAAAACCTCACTGAACAGCACCATCACAATACACATCATTTACAGGCCTCCAGGACCCCCTGGGTCCTTTGAAGAAGATATCACAGCCCTAGCAGCCGACACCACCAAACCGTTGGTGCAAAATATCATCCTAGCAGATTTCAACCTTGGCTATAAGGACACGAGCGACCCTCACGCAATCTCTCTAGCCTCGGCATTACTAGAACAAGGTTATACTCAAGTTAGCACCAAACCCACACATGAAAAAGGAAGTATACTTGACTGGGTTGCGGTTACAAATTGCACCATCACCCTACCTGATCCGAATCCTCTAGTGTGGTCAGACCACCATCTCATCACCTTTGAATTGCATATTAACAACCTGGAAAAGAAAGAGCCCATTATGGCTCCCCCTTGCCTCACAAGGAATAAACGTAACATCACAGCAGACGCTCTAGTTCCTTTGGTAGCCCCCCTACTCAATGCCCTACAGGACACCAATGATCCTAACAAGCTAATTAACATCTATAATGAGACCATGACTAAAGCCATTGATACTATTGCTCCACTAAAGCTACGTATAAGTAAACCCATAACCCACCTTAACTCGTGGTTCACTCCAGAGCTAAAAATACTCCGCACTGAAAAAAGGAAATGGGAAACACGTTGGAAATCATCCCCAACACTGGAAAATAAAACTAACCTTGCCACCATTACTGCTACCTACAAAAATAAGATAATCCAGGCCAAAAAAGAAACCTATAATGACAGAATAGCTCAATCCAGCTCCAGTACTAAAGAATTATTCAACATCCTAACATCCTAAGAGAACTAGAGAACCCCAACCCTCCACTAGACACATGCACTAAGGACAAAGCCTGGTGTGCCAGCATCCAACATGCCCTCTCTAACAAAATTAAAGTTCTACAGACCAAAATAGCTGACAAAAGATCCCAACTAACATTCACTACACCAGCACCCACTACCACCCCTCACACTAACTCAGGTTTCACGTTAAAAAAAGTCACCAGTCCACAAAATCATTGCGTCTCTTAAACCATCTAACTGTAAGGGCGATAGTTGCCCAGCTTAGATTATAAAAGATGCAGCTAGAGACCTTGCTCCATTTATTAATAAACTTGTAAACTCTTCCTTCTCGAATAATTCTGTCCCAAGTAACCTCAAACAGTCCTGGGTTCTACCACTACTGAAAAAACAGACCCTAGACCCGGCTATACCCACCAACTACAGGCCAATTACGACAGTCCCCTTTCTACTGAAAATTCTGGACAGAATAGCCTACTTGCAAATACAAGACTATCTTGAAGCTCACAAATTACTCGGTACCCATCAATCTGGCTTCAGACCTCGGCATGGAATAGAAACTGCACGTGTCGACCTCAAAAGTCAGATTGATGAATTGAAAGACAAGGGAAAGATGGCCATCATACTTCTACTCGACCTCTCTGCGGCTTTTGATTTGGTGGATCACTCCATACTTTGCAACCACCTATCCTCTGCGGCCCACTTCTCTAGCTCTGCAGTTGCCTGGATCCAATCTTTCCTCGCTAACAGAACTATGCGCGTGTTCTCACCGTCAGCAGCTGCTGACCCCATCCTCATCACCTGCGGAGTCTCCCAAGGATCCTGCGTCTCGCCCACTTTGTACAACATTTTTACAAAGCCACTATTCGACAAACTGGACCGTCTGGGTGTCACCTACACAAATTATGCAGACGACACCCAGATACTCCTACCCCTCTCAGGAACCTATGTTACAGACTTCGCATGGATTAACGAAGTCTACATCATCATTCAGGCATGGATGGCCACACATAGCCTCTGCTTGAATGATGATAAGACAGAACTACTCCTAGTTGGATCATCTAATAACCTTCTCAAACTAAGTCCTCACTACACTAATATCGTTATCGATGGGAACAGGATACCCATAGCCAAACATGTAAAAACTTTAGGTTTCTACCTCGATGCCCAGGCTAACCTAACCAAGCAGATCAACATGACCTCTTCGGCCACAGCCTACACTAGCAAGCTGATCAGAGCCTGTAGACCTGTACTTTCCCCCACCAGTTGCCTTACTCTGGCAAGAGCGCTCATACAATCCAAACTGGATTATTGCAACAGCCTTTATCTAGGAGCAAACAAGTCCATTCTAAATAAACTACAAATTATGCAAAACAACGCGTTTAGAGCAGCGTTGAATATTCCTAAAAGAGAGCACATCTCAGAAATTAGAAAGCAACACAGGTGGCTCTCTATACATGACAAAAGTGCCCTAAAAACTATCTGCCTCACACACAAAGCAATTAACTTCCAAGCCCCCCCTATCTCACAGACAAGTTCACTTGGAAGGTATCCAATAGATTCACCAGATCATCTAACACGCCATCCCTGGTGGTGCCTAGATACAATTTAAAAAGAGCCGGAGGTTCTAGCTTCCCGGTATTAGCCTAGCAGCTTTGGAGCTCTCTCCCACAGAACATACAAACCATTCAAACCTTCACCAATTTCAGAAGCCATGTTATCACTTGGATTCTTAACAAAACACAAAAAAGTAGCTCTTGATACCATTAATAGCTAGATGATCTGCTCAACTAGTATACGTGTCCTATACTACTGCTATGACCTAATGCATAATATGTATAATATGTATAATGTTTATGTATATATGTACAACTGTAATTTTACAAACTGTATTAATGCCTTCAACAGCTTATACTATACCATGTAACTACTTCACCTTCAAGCGCCCAATTACCTCCGGGTCAGGTGCACGATATAAATAAAATAAACAAACAAACAAACTTCACCTGTGCCCGCAAATATTGAACTTAGCGGCCTGGCTCCTGAGGTCATAGAGTTCGGGCACCTGCAACTCCCTCAGAGATGTATGGACATACTCAGGGAGGCACGAAAACCTAACACAGTAAGTGGAAACGTTTTGTTATCTGGTGCAACTCTAAGAGCATCAACCCCATTGACTGCTCTCCTGCACATATCATTTTCATTTACTTGACTCAGGCCTAGTCTTTAATTCGCTAAAAGTTCACTTAGCTGCTCTTTCAGCCTACACCACATGACAACAAAAGGTGTTGTAGTGGAAGATACCAGTTATTAAGGCTTTCATGGAAGGAGTAAAAAGAATTCACCCTCCCATTTCTAATCCAACTCCCGGATGGGACCAAAACGTGGTGTTGACTAGATTTATGGGGTCTCCTTTCGAGCCCATGCATAAGGCAAGTCTCAAAGATCTCACCTACAAAACTGCCTTTCTAATAGCTATTACTTCGATTAGGAGAGTCTGTGAACTACAAGCGCTCTCAGTTCTAGACCCCTTTGTAACAGTTCACAAAGATAAGGTGGTTCTGCACACTCATCCTAGGTTTGCGCCTAAATTAATTTCAAAGTTCCATGTGAACCAATCCATAGAACTACCAGTGTTCTTTGTGAACCCCTCAAACATGGGAGAAAGAAGCCTGCACACACTGGATGTACTCAGAGCAGTCATGTTTTACATGGAAAGAACTCGACCACTAAGAAAGACAAATCAGTTTTTCGTTTCAGTGGCAGCAGGTAGAGCGGGAGACCCTGTCTCCAAATTTTCTATCTCTAAATGGATTGTCAAATGCATCACACTCTGTTATACTCTTGCTAAGAGAACTGCCCTTCAAGCCTAGAGCACATTCTACTCAAGGCACTGGGGCTTCCATAGCATTCATTGCAAATGTTCCCCTAGAGTCCATTTGCAAAGCGGCAACCTGGAGTTCTGTACACACCTTTACAAAACACTATTGCCTAGACACTCATTCTAGGTCTGATTCCCAGGTGGGACAAGCAGTACTAAGACATCCTTCTCACGTCCCACCTCCAATTCCGGGTACTGCTCGCTAGACTATGCACAACATGTGATTCTAAGCAGATTAACAAGCATCAGAAGACATGCATCACTTACCGTAAAAGCATTTCTGATGATTGTATCTGCTTAGATTCACATGCGCCCATCCTTCCTCCCCGCTCGGATGGAAGGAACATAGACTACTACTTTCTCTCTTTTCTGTACTCACTCATGATAGTCATAGGCTCCCTCACTGCAGAGAAAATACAATCGGAGGGACCTCGACGTGAGGAATTTTGGGTACACTATACGTCACGTTGGGGATAGTGCTACAGGGATGCCCATGTCGACGTCCCCTTTCTATTCTCGAAAGACAAGATGCAATACTCTGCGGTGACCACTGGATGTCGGACTATATGGACAGAATGTGACTGTAAGCAGATACAATCATCAGAAATGCTTTTACAGTAAGATAATGCATGTCATGTCCCCACTCCTCTGTCATTTTAGAGTGATGCAACAATGTTTTCGCACAGGGCGAGGCTTTGTTACCTATGGTAGACATTTGGTTCTGGCTAAGAAGTGTGGATGGCTCTTGCTGTGTATTCCCTTTTTGGGAAGGGGTCTCTTTCAGGCTTAGGCTTGTATCCCTGTCTATTTGAGGTGGTGCATAGTATGTTTATTTAAAAATTGTTTTTTTATTAGTTTTTCATTTAAACACAAGGTGTCAACAATCCCCCCAAACGTCCCTGCACCCCCCTCCCATGCCCACCCCATTCAGGAAGAGTTAGCTGAGTTCCTGTCATCCAGCTTCTATGATGTGAAGATGTCCGTTATTCTTATGGTGTGTGGGCACCACTGCATCATATAGTCCGACTGTAGATAGTCTATTACCCCCCCCATTCCTTCGTGAAGGAGTCCCGAGTACCCTGCAGGTTATGGGTGATTCTTTCCATGGTTATTTGCGACCAGACTTTTTGTAGCCAAGTGAAGATCAATGGTGGGTCTTGCTTCTTCCAATTCTGCGCGATTGTAGCCCATGCTGCGATAACCAGGCCCATGAAACTTCTTCGTTGTGCCTTGGTATATTTTTGGGTTTGTTGGTCTCTCAATCCGCACAGCCAAACCCTCTCTCCTGCTAGGTCCGCGTCTGGGAATATCTTTTTCATTTCTGATATCAATTCTGTCCAAAAGCCTTTGACCTTTTGACATTCCCACCAAATGTGTCTCCACGTGCCTATTTCTCTGCAGCCTCTCCAGCATAGGTTTGACGTTCCTGGATACATGCCATTTAGTCTCTCTGGGGTATAGTGCCACTGTGTGAATATTTTTATCCACATTTCCCTAGTCTGGATTGCTCTTGTAACTTTGGGGACGTCAGCCCAGAGTGTTTGCCATTGCTGCTTCGTAATTACTTCCCCCAGTGTGTGTTCCCATCTTTTCATGTATGCCCAAGTTACATCCTCTGCTTGTTTGTTTATAAAGTTGTAGAGTGTGGAGACTAGTTTCTTGTCCCCTGGGTTGGTGAGGAGATATTTTTCGAATATGGTCAATTCCCTGGTTGCCGCCTGTGCCATCTCGGGTGTTGTTAGCCAGTGCCTGAGCTGTTCGTATTTGTATCTGTCAGAGTTCGTTAAGTTCCACATGGTCTTGCATTCTGCAAATGATCTAATTTCACTGTCCTGGAACATCTCCCCTATTTTCCTGCATCCTGCGTCTTCCCATTTATCGAAGGCCCCTTGTTCTTGTCCCGGCGGGAACTGGGGGTTCCTGCATATTGGTGTAAATGGGGCGGTAGCTGTAGTTAAATTCCCTTTCCGCGTTTGCTCGTCCCAAGCTTTCAACGTGGCTATCATGATTTCGCTGATTCGCAGGTTTGGGTGTCTGTGTTGCTTGAGTTTCCACAGGAGGTCTTCTAGAGGGGTTCGTGCCACTGCCCTGTCTTGAGTCACCCAGATTGTTCTTTGGTTGTCCCCCAGCCACTCTTTCAGGACCCGGAGTTGTGCTGCGTGATAATAGTTTTTGAAGTGTGGGAGTGCAAGTCCCCCTTCCCTGACGTGGGACGTGAGGACTGTTCTGGCCACTCTAGGAGGTTTCCCATTCCAAATGAATCTTGAGATTGATTTTGCCAGGTCCCTAAAGAACGCGTTAGGGATTGTGATCGGGAGGGCATGGAAGTGATATAACAGTTTGGGTAGTGTGTTCATTTTCACCGATTGAATTCTCCCCCACCATGAGATGTTTAGGGGGCTCCAGCGTTCCAGGTCTTTTTTGATTTTGGATAGCAGAGGGGGGTAATTTCTTTTGTAAAGTGCTTCAACTTTATGCGTCAAGGTTACGCCCAGATATTTAATGCCTTCTTCTGCTATAATCAGGTTTGAAGCTCCCGCCTCTTTATCCAGTAGTTCTCTATTCCCTGCTAGATGTAGGATCTCTGATTTTTTCTTGTTGATTTTCAGGCCAGAGATATCCCCGAATGACTCCAAGACCCGCATTGCATTAGGGAGTGTATTCGTTGGGTCTTCTAGCGCGAGTAGCATGTCATCTGCGTAGGCTATCACCTTGTGTTGACTGCCCGCCATCTCGATCCCCTTGATTTGTGTAGTTTCCCTTATCTTGATTAGTAGTGGTTCCAGAAATATCGCGTATAGGAGGGGGGAAAGTGGGCAGCCCTGCTTTGTCCCCCTTGTGATCGATATCTTTTCCGTGACTTCTCCGTTGACCGCGATTCTTATTGATGGGGATGTGTAGTTGGCTTTAACCATGTTAATAAAGTGGTTCCCAAATCCCATGTGTTCCAGGGTTTTAAAGAGTATGGTCCATTCCACCCTGTCAAATGCCTTCTCGGCGTCGAGTGATAGTAGGATTGCTGGGGTGTGTGTAATGTTTATTTTCTCAATTAGGTGTATTAATCTCCTGAGATTGTCATGGGTTTGCCTTCCCGGGATGAAGCCCGATTGATCCGGATTTATTAGAGAGGGTAGCAGTGGGGAAAGCCTGGCAGCAAGAATTTTCGTATATATCTTAGCATCAAGGTTTATCAATGCAATGGGTCTGTACGAGGCTGGGAGGGAGGGGTCCTTCCCTTGTTTATGGAAAACCAGGACCTTCGCCTCATTCATGGATGGGGTTACATTTCCGTTGTCTTTGAAGGAGTTTAGGAGTCTTGTTAGAATTGGGGATAGGATATCTGCATATTTTTTATATAAGTGGGCCGTGAACCCGTCTGGGCCGGGTGCTATGTTGAGTGGGAGATCTTTTATCACCTTTTTCACTTCACCTTCGGTTATCTGGGTGTCCAGTGCCATTTTGGCCTCTTCTGTTATTTTTGGGATGGGGAGTGACTTCAAGAAGTCGTTCTGGAGTTCCTCGTCCGGGTGATTCGTGGCATATAGTTCTTGATAGAATGCCCTAAATTTCTCCCCTATGTCTTTGGTACGCGTCAGTGTGTCCCCTTGTGCGTTTCTGATGTTGAGGATGGTCATGGATTTTTGCTTTGCAGCGAGTTGTCTTGCCAGAAGACGATCCGCTTTGTTGGCTTTAATGTAGTATCTATGCTTCAGGTATAGGAGGGATCTCTCTGCCTTTTTGTTGCGGAGGAGTTCCAGTTGGCCCTGCGTATGTTTTAACGCCCTCTTTAAGTTTCTGGTAGGGTGGGTCAGAAGTTCCTCTCTGATCTCATTTAGTTTCTTCTCCAGTTCTCGTTCCCACCCATGCCTTTGTTTGTCTCTTGAGGTCTTCAGTGCTATCAAGTGTCCCCTGATTGCCACCTTGAATGCCTCCCAGACGGTGCCTAGGGGGACTTCCCCCGTGTCATTATGTTCGAAGAATTCTGTGATTTTGTCTTTAATGGCCTCGGCCATTACCGGGTCCGTGAGTAGCTCCTGCGGGAGTTTCCAGCGCCAAAGGCCTCCCTCATTCCTTGGGGTCGATAGGTCTAGCCAGAGTGGGGCATGGTCGGACAGTGCTATGGTGCCCAGTTCCACTCCCTGAACTTTGCCCAGAAGCCCTGCCGAGACCCAGAAATAGTCAATTCTAGACATTGAGTTATGTACGTGTGAGTAATAAGTGTACCCCTTTTGTTGGCCCTTAAGTTCCCTCCATGTATCGCAGAGTGCCATGTTTTCCATCGCTTTTTTAAGATGTTCGGATGGAGCACCTTGGTTGTTGTGTCTTCCTGCGCTCCTGTCTAACTGGGGGTGCCATGCCACATTGAAATCTCCCCCTATAATGATTTCCCCTTTAGCGAACCCCTCTAGTCTCCCCATGGTATCCCGCAGGAAGCTATCTTGGCCCGTGTTTGGGGCATAGATGGACGCTAGGGTGAGCACTGTGTTGTGTAGTTTAATATTGGCAAACGCATATCTCCCTTCCTTGTCCGTCCGTTTGTCTATCACTGTTACCTTCTGTCCCCCCTTCACTGCTATCATTACCCCTGCTCTTTTCCCTGGTGCGTTTAACTGTGTTAGAATATCGTATCCTCTAAGGCGTACCTTCCCCTTGTCCATTGCTCTAATGTGCGTTTCCTGTAGGAGAAGCACTTCAGCCCTGTCCCTCCTGAGCATATGTTCGACTTTCTTCCTCTTCACCGGGGAGTTTAGGCCCCTGACATTTAGGGTGAGCAATCTTATCTTCCCCATGTCGGATTGCCCTTCTTGGACTTCTGCTGCGCCCTGGATGGTGGACCTCGCTCTCTTCCTGGTAAACCTACCCTCCCATCCCCCCAAAACTCCCCAACTGTGCCCCAACTGTTACCCTTGTAACAACATTTGCTCCCGAGGAGGGCCCGGGTACCTAAGGTAGCTCTGGCGTTCCGCCTATCGCTCCCTGCCCTCTGTAGGCTCGAGACTGAATTTGCGGGGGATCCTAAACCCCGCATTTTGATTTGACTTTACTGCAAGTCGTTCTGGTTTCCCACCGGGCCTGTACTGCCCACTGGTGTCGATGCCCTTCATTGGGTACCCCTCCGTGTTCCTTGGGTGTAAATTAGTCCTTTTCCTACTCCCCCCCCGTGATTCTACCTTCACTCCGCTGTGGCCGGCGGATTGAAACCCCTGCCGCCCTTTCTCTTTTTTTGTCGGACCGTATCCCAGCCTTTCGGTCTCCTTTGCTGGTCCCCTTTCGCCTGCTCGCTTTTGCTGGGGGCCTCCTCTGTTGGGATGTCCATTATTTGTAGACCTTCTCCCCAGGTGGTAACTCTCCATTGTTTCCCCTTAAAGTCAAACAGCAGACCGAATGGGAATGTCCATTTATACTTTATCTCTCTCGTGATCAATTCTTTTATCAGTGGGGCCATTTCTCTTCTCTTTAGGAGTGTGGTGGGTGACAGGTCTTGATATAGCTGAATGTCCACTCCATTCATTCTGATCTGGTCCATTTGCCTGGCTCTCCTTAGGATGAGTTCCTTTTGAGGATACGATGAGATAGCAGCCAGCACATCTCTAGGTCTCTCCCCTGGTGCCCCTGTACGTCTAGGGCCCACTCTGTGGATGCGATCTATCCCTATGTCGTCCTGGTCTTGTGCTTCGATGATGTCCCTGAATACTTCCTGCATTGCTTTCTTCAGGTCTTTGTCCATGACGGATTCGGGCATGTTTTTTATGCGAATGTTCGATCTACGGGACCTGTTTTCCAGGTCCTCACACTGCAGTTCCAGGTTATGTGTTACTCGGACTAGATGTTCTTGTGTTTCGTTGCTCTGTCTTGCCTCGTCTTCTACATTCTGCACTATTTTCTCTAGTGTGTCTGTCCTTTCTTCGAGGTTGGCAATATCGAGTTTACAGTCCTGGACTGCTTGTTTAAACTCATTCTTTAGTGAGGCGAATTGGTCATGGACTGTCGACATAAATTTGTCCTGTAGCTCCGTGAACCAGGCGTGCATATCTGCTTTCGATGGTGGTTGATTGGCGTCGGTGGATTGGGTGGAATCGTTTGTGGGCATTATTGGGTCTTCCTGTGATCGACTTCTGGTTGTCACCGTGGAGTCCGTTGCCCAGAGTTGTAGGTGATTCGAGTCTTGCTTGGAGGGGATTGGGTTCTGTTGGGTTCCCACCCCTTTACTTTTCCCTTTGGACATGGGGTTTGAGGTCAGAATGCCTCCGCTGTGCCGCCGGCGTTCCAGTCACTTATGGTGTGCCAGGGATTCGCCCTTGTTGAGGTTCCCCTGTGTGGGGTAGTGAGGATTAGTTTGGTCTGTCCCCCCTCACCGTGCCCCCTGCCCCTTCCTCTTAATTCGTTGTTGCGTGATGTGGGGTTGGATGTGCCGGTCTCCTTTTATTGTTGCGCGGGGGTTTATAGGGGATACCCTCTTTCTGGGTGCCTGTTTCTTTCTATGGGGGAGCTAGAGAGGGGGGTGGGCCGGGGGAGCCTCTCACCTGGCTGTCTGTGTTTCCGGGTCTTGCCGGTGCTGCCACTCCGCCGCTTCCTCTGCGCCTTCCGTGGTGGCCGCGTCCCGCGGGCGTCCTCTGATCTTCCCTGGTCCTGCCTCTTTGGGTTCTCGCCTGCTCCTGCTCCGACCACGGTACCTCCGTGGCGGGGGGGGGGCTTCTGGTTTCTGTGCCGGCCCCACTGTGTCCTGGGCGCCTGCGGAGATGGTCTGCTTCCGTCCCGGGCTTCCCTGTCGCTGTTGTCCTCTGTTTTCTGGGCCGCGCTGTAGTTGCTGTGCCGCGGTGGGGGAGGGGCGATTCGCTCTCCCTCCGCCGTTTCCCGTCTTTCGGTCGGGATTTCTGTATCCGTGTTTGCCCTCCGTATCTGGGCGGGTAGGGCTGCTGGGTGGTGGGGTTGGTACCCTCAGGGTCGACGCTTAGAAGGTGCTAATTAAAGGCCCGGCTGGAGCGAGTTCACTCGCGTCTCCCTGCGCCGGCGGCCATCTTGAATCTGCCGTGCATAGTATGTTTAGGGGTTGTGTGAGGGCTCCTGTGACTCTTCCTTTTATGGACCTCAGTGTCTGGATGAGGAATGGGATTAGGGGTGTCCCTGTGATTACCGCCTTGATGGCTCTGTACCTTAGTAGGAGGTTTGGGTGGGGCACATCCTTGTGGCTAACCCCTTGGTTGTTCTTCATTTGGAAAACAGCTTTGGGGTTGGCTCATCCTTGTCACTACCCCATTGGTAATTTTGCACATGGGTAGGAAGGATGTTTGGGATTTTGAATGTTCCTGTCACTAGCCCTTTGGAAGGTCACCCCCATCGGTAGGAGGCTTGGTGTTTGGAATGTCCCTGTGACTGTCCCCTTGGGGTCCATGACTCTCTAAAAAGAGTTGTGGGGGGTTGGGGGAGGCTTGAATATTTGTGACTGGCCCCAGTGTGTCTAGCATCCAACCCCATTCAATAACACACTGTCGGATTCCGTGGATAGGCAGGGGACTTCTTCACAACATAAACAGTGAATGCCAATACTACTGTTTTCAAATTCAATTGTTATTGTCATATGCACATTTACAGCTCAATGCAGGGTTCCTGCATACATCTTCATATCACTTAATGCTAATCACATTTTTAAACTTTTCTCCTCCCCTCCCCCAATCAAAGAAGAACATCCCCCCCTACCCCCTCCCTTCCCTATCCCCAACAGTATTCCGGCCTTTCTAGGGCAGTTTCTCTTTCGGTCCCTCTGGGTTCTCAGTCTCTGACTCTCCCATCATGGCCTGAGGTTTAGGGGGGGCTGGACAGAAACACCCAGACATCACAGGGCTTTGAGTCAGTTCCCGTTCGTCCCCGACCTGTACATTTTCCCTGTGGATATTGGCAGCTCACCATGCCAGCTCCTTACCCGGAGTACATTCATCCCTTTTCATCTCTCCCTGCACCCAGCTCTGCTCCAATCCGCAAGTGTTCTGTGTCATATTTCGCCAGGAATGGGGCCCAATACTACTGTTTTAAACAGAGTTCCTGATTACACATAATTCCTCCTGCTTATCCAGAATATCGGCAGGCATTCTGTCTAGATTTAGACATAAAACATGTCATTTTCACTTGCTTTATTAACTTTCCAATTCTCCCTCACTGGTTTTATGAAGCACCTCGGAGCATTCTGATAGTCAAAACAGTGAAAAGATAACATATGTTATTGTGACCTGGTGAATAGCTTCATGTGGGTTACAATGGGATGCCTGCCTGCCTTAAAAATAAAAAAAACTAGTGTTTTCTGTATTGTAAGGGGTCACTAGTAAGAGTCGGACACGATGTTAACTTTTGTGTTTGAGATAGCGCTTTTATTGTCAAAATAATAAGAGGGGTTGGGGAAATCTTACCTGTCCCTATGTCTATGAGTGGTTTCTCTGCCTCAACAAAACAAATTAATGTCTGTGTCAGGATGTTTAACAAATAAAGCGTCCTCCGTCCTGGGTCAAAAACTCTAAACTGACCCTTACATACTAAACTGAATAGAGGGTGCAAATGGAGTTTCCTTTGAGCTTGTTCTTAAAGTTCCAGACAAAGTCCTACAGTGCACAAAAGGAAAAAATAATTACTGTTCCACCAGGAAACGGGGTTCTCCCTTCTATGTTTCACCTGGTTTCTTTCAATCACTCCGGTACTTCTGATGCAGCCAATACATGCCCAATGTTTTCCAAGGAGATGACTCTCTCCTTGAATATTCCTTCTCTTTCACATAGTTATTTCACAGTTTTAATGAGAGGGTGGGGGTGTGGGGGATTCCAGCTCCACCCTTGAGCACCTTTAAAATTCACTGAATCGAAAGTCTTTAAACTGTTAACTTTTTCTCGCTCTCTTGTCCTTGTTCCTCTTTCAAGGGGTATGGCTTCCCTCCTGTGTTGATATTCCAACACTTAAGTTTTCTTCACTTATCTTTCTACCCCTGGTTTACTTCCCTGTCAGGACTCTACGGTTTTGTTTCTTATCTTGAGACTTTGGTTCCTTAAAGGGATAAGGCTCTTCCTTTTTTGCTTAGTTTCTTTGGTTTCATCTCTGGATTTTTTAAAAGGGCATACATCTTCCCTTGTCTCTTACACACTTTCACATATGGGGGTTTTGACCCCTTGGGCTCTATCAATACTTCGTCCTTTCCATAGTATACTCTCCTGCCAGGGTATTGTTCTGTGTTCCTGAAAAAAAAGAGGGGGAGGGGGATGAACCTTCTCTTTTTATCCTTTATCCTGGTTACCCCTCGTGTACTTACCTGCCAGGATGTCGTCACTTTCTTGCTTGGGTGCGCGTCCCAGAATCACTGGTTGCCTGGTTCACTAACCTGCCAGGGCTTCTCTGCTCTTTGCTTCACTTTCTCTTTTATCCAATTTACAACAATGTTCCAAAATCGGGTCAGTGATCCTTTCTTACTTCCATAGCCTTTGTCTAGGCTTTTGCATTTAACACTATTTGTACTTGCAATGATTTCACTGTCTGCGCTCAGGTTCTTTCTTTCAGCAATTTCCGTTTCACAAATACTTGCACTGCCTTTGCGTAGGTCCTTTCTCTCAACAATGTTCGTATTGGTAATAATTGCACTGCCTTTACTTAGGCTTGTTCCTTCAATAATGTTTGTATCAGTAATATTCACTCTGCCTTTACATAAGCGTGTTCCCTCAACAATGTTTGCATCCATAATATTCACCCTGCCTTTACTTAGGCTCGTTCCTTCAACAATCTTCGTATCAGTAATATTCACTCTGCCTTTACTTAAGCACGTTCCTTCAACAATGTTCGTATCGGTAATATTCACTCTCAGGCTCTCCAGCGTAGTATGTGGTACACGACATTCATTTAGACGCTCTCCAGTAACCCGCTCACTCTCCGGTTTACCGGTCGTGGATGGTGTCTGCAGCGTTCCTCGTGTTTCCCCAGCGTCTGCGCTCCCGGTACTTTGATGGGTCTTGCATCTGGCGAGTTGTTACCTTCCTCTGACTTTAGCAGCTCCTGGTGCCTGTTGTCGAAAAGCAGCACACTTCTTTCGGTCAGGCTCTGCACACTGTGCCCGCTGTGCAACCTGCTTGCCTTCTGCGCCCTCCACTGTGTCAGCACAAATCAGGTGCCTCTCCAATTTCTCGCTCTCGTTCTCCTCTATTCAGTGCACCTGTGGTGCTTTTAAATGTCCCGGTCTTCCTCTGCAGCCTCCAATGACTTTAATGCGGCGTGGGTTTACCTTGTCCAGTCATCCTCATGACTCCATCTCTCTTCCTCATCTCTGTACCCAAAACGGGGGAGTGGGGTGGAATGAGGTTTTGGGCTAGAAAAACATGGGAAATCAGTATCTATATTACAATGCACCATGTATGAATGTCGCAAAGCTACATGGTTGTTACTGAAAGGTCAGATGGCTTCTGCCATTGCATCGCCACGTAAGATAGACCTCCTTCCAGGGAATCGGGGTCGAAGTTGTCAGATTCGTCACACTATATGAGTAAAAGTATTAATCAGTGTTGCCTTTTCTTTGTCAGTTCCCCCTTTTATTTTGCAAGTCTTTTTAAGTATAGCATACTGCTGGGTGGCCCTTATCACATATTATAAAGGATAATAATCTCTTTTCAAATAGTATATTAAAATAAAGGCACTTCGGAGGGTGCTTGAAAGCCCAGCCGCTTTCGAGCTCTGTGCCGACCTGCGTATATCCAGATAAATATCCTGTTCTCAGGCACCAAAAAGAGGTTGCGAAGGATGGATTGGGCAGGGCATTAATAGTCACAGGTGTCAATCATGGCCACACTATTACACTAGTCAATTACTATGGGCCAAATAAATAGTTTGGTTACCTTGGATTGGATAGAGCTACAATTGATGAAACATGCAACCAACGGGATCGTCTGGGTCTGGGATTTCAATGCGATTTTGAACCCTGGATGGGATATAACAGGCGGAATTCACTGGCCATTCTCTAAAACTACTCCGAAACTGCAGCAACTTTGCGTGACTTAGGAGCTATGTGATGTGGAGGGTACAGCATTATGAGGAAAGAGGGTTCCCGTTTCGATCTGTGGTTCATCAGTTGGGATCCTGCATTGACTAGGCCCTAATTAGAAGTTTGCTGGTATCCCGCCGGTAATTCCGGCGCGATACCGGCAAACTGACGTACCGTTTCCGCTGCCTGATATCCCGGAATTTCCAGGATATTAAGGGTGGTGGAAAGGGTGGTAAATCCCCATTCCATGGAGTCCAATAGGATTCCATGGAGGGGATACCGGTGCCAGAAATACTGGCTGTTTTTGCCGGTGAGGTTCTTACCTCCAGCTCTTGGCTGAAGGTAAATAAGTGAATGCTCACCTGTAGTTTGCCGGTCCGGGAAAATTGCTGGTCAAGGAATTACCAGCAATTGTCGTGGAGGGGCAAACTTATAATGATCCCCAATGCAGTGCTTCAGATAGGATATTGAGGTGAGAGTATTTTACTCCGAATTTTTTATTTAGAATTAGAGAGTAAATCCAATTTCAAGAGAGTAAAAATGAGTTTCCTCCTTCGCAAGTGAGTAAACAAGTGTCTGACAACTATCCAATTAGTGCGCAAAATTAAAACTGTGTTTGAAAACATTAGTGACAAAGAACTTGTCGATGCGTTCAGGAGTGGGGAGTTAAGTTGTTATTTACTCACACGTGTTCGCTTGTGATTATTAAAAGTGTACATTGTTGTGTTCAAATAAAATAAAAATTGTACAAAAAAAAGAATTTCCACTGCATACTAACCAGCTTCATCTTCATTATACTTGGATACTAAAACTCTGTTAAGAACTTCGACAGATGCCAGTGAGTTACATCATAAATCAAGTGCCTCACTCTACCAGCACCACTTCTCTGCCTCTCCGGTCTACTGTTGCTGCCTGGCACTACCTGCTTGACAGCCACTCCATGCTTTTGCTCCGTCTCTCCTTCCCTTTGCTACTCTGTTTCCCCATTCTCTCAATATCTGAGGTTGTGCCTCTCACCATTAAGTGTTGCTATGCCATGTTTTGAGAACTGTTGCTCTGTCACTCTGCCTCTCCCATCACTGCATTCTATTATCGCTTTGTCCCTCCTACATTGTGCTATTACAGTTGATATAACTTTCTTTGTTATTCTTGCTGCTACTCCTTTTGATTATCTTTCTTGCACTGCCTCTTATATTATTAGCCTGCCTTTCTCCAGTCTGGATTTTCTATTTCCAGCTCTCCCCTTCTGCTATTGATCTGTGTTTTCTTATTTTACTGTTTCGCTTCTCACTTTCTTTGTTGTTCTCTTATGTAGCTCATTGGTCTCTCTCTTCCTGTTGCTCGAATTCCTGTTTTGGATTGTCTAGTATGTTCTGGTTTCTCTGCCGCCCCCACACCTCTGCCACTTTGTTCTCCTGTATTGCTTAGGTTCAGAGTTCTCTTCCTCTCCTTTTTGTCTTTTGACATAGCACCAATACATATTCAGAAAGCTGAAAGTGCCTTTTCCATTTACAAATCTTTACCATTTTCGATGTGTGCAAGCCTTCTTTTGGCCATTAGGCTCGCAATTATAGAGTTGGATGTTTGTCTCACCAGATGCAGCACTTGCTTGAATGCAGATGTTTAACCAGCACTGTATGTCATTACAAGTATAAGAACCCAGATGAGATGTGTGTTCTGAGACATTACAAGTATAGCAGCCCTCATGGGATGTGCTTCTTCTGAGCCATTGCAGGTATAGCAGTCCTGATAAGAGGTGTGTTCTGAGCCATTACAAGAATTGCATCTCTGATGAAATGTGTGTGTTCTTAATCACTGAACATTCAGTAGTCCTTTTGATAAGTTGAAAGCTAAGTCAGATGCATTACCTCACCTATCAACAGGATTTGAAGTAATATGTTACACAACGATCTCTGCAACATGGTTATTGATCCACTGAGCTACCATTTCCAACAGGCTTTTGCCTAAGAAAGGCACATAGGGTTAGGGCACTGTGTAGGGGAGGCATGGTATCACAAGTATGACACTGACACAATTAATACAATTTGTAAAACCTTCATTGAAATTGTTGGGAGTGGAGAAACTCCTACTTAGCCCTATAGCTAAGATGAGAGTAGTCTTGACCATCAAACGATAAACAAGAGTCCTAGTGGAGTCCGTCAAATCAAAATGGCCTATGCTGACAAATCCTAATGCCTTCCCTATCTCTTGTACAAAAGGTGAAAAGAGGATAAATGTATGCAAAGGAAAAATCAGTGTTAAAAAAAGAATGAATGTGGTTGAACCAGCGCTCCTCGTGTTATACCTCACAGAGCAAGGCTGCCCCTGTAGGCAGGATGACACACTCTGGCTCAATTTCCAACACTATAAACAGTTCCAAAACATGGATTGTGGCCCGCTTGGCCTTCCACGTTAACGTTTCTTTTCTTGTCTTTCAAAAATAGTACTTCAACACAAAGTTCACAAAGGTCCTCTTCTGCCTGGCTCAGACCTTTCACCACACAGTTCATGTAGGTCCCCCTCTGTAGGGCTCAGACCTCTCACATCAAAGTTCAACACAAGCTTGCAACGGGCTCCCTTCCCCAAGCTTATTATACTTTGGGTCACCCTCTCTCGGGCTTGGATCACTTTCGGACGTCAAAGACTTTCGAAGGTGCGTGAGTTCCTTTACAGACCACCGCAGGACCGCTTTGACTCAAAGTTCATGTTTACTCTTGCTTACTTCACTTTTTCTGTTCATCCACTTTATTGTGACAAACAATGTATCTTTCACAGAGACTTTCAAGTGGGCTACTTCTTTTTCGGGGACCACTCTGTTACTAGTATCGCTGATCTCGGAGCTGTCCTTGTTTCAAAGTTCACTCACAGGTCTGCCTTTCTTTGCGTCTCATTCACACGCCTGCAGCCTTCACTTGCGATATAATTTTGCTACTTCATTCGCTTTAACACACACCGGTCTCTCAGGTCGCCTGCCAACTCATCCACTGTGCGCGTCTCTTTCTTCTTTTTTCTATTTCCAATTTATGAATCAAGGTTAGTACCACAGGCTTGGCCTCGCCTCCCCAACTCTGCCGTTCATCCGAGACGGTCACTGGCGTCGTTGACACAGAATGCAATCTTCACTTGTGGGATCTGGCCTTCTCCACGTGTATTTCGTGTCCTGTCAGAGGCAACGACAACCAGTAGGGAACTCTGTGGAACTCTGTGGGTTTTCGACCTGCTGCCCTCGTCCCTTAGTCCGTTGCTCTGATCCAATAGGTGTGTCTTTGTCCTGGAAGTTCTGCTCGTACTAGTGTTCCGCCTTGCTCAGAGTGTGTCGTTAGGTGTTGCCTTTTATTTGTGTGAGGAGAGCTAATTGGTATTAGATTATGCACTTAGAGTAAAGTGCCTGACTTTGCCTGACCCGATTAGCGGGACATGTCCAATACGATGTGAGAGAGTTGATCTGGTTGCTCTGTCACCCTCTTCCTATGCCCAGTGTTTATGTAAGAAAAGGGTGGGGGGGAGTTGGGACTTCGGAAGTTCCTAAAAAATAGGATGGATCAGATAAACAAAAGAGGGGGGAACACCGCATCTCACCAGCGGTTGCTGCACCCCCACTTCCCCAAGACCCCTCACCCAGGTGATCCTCCCACACTGGTCCACCCCCAAGGTCTGGATCCAAAGGTGATGGCCGTGCCCCGGCCACCTGAGAGAGAGATCCCCGGGGATTAGTGGGTGAGACAGCCTCGGGAGTCTCACAACTGGCAGTTTCATGTGAGGCTTGCCTGACATAACTGGCTTGTCAAATGCTCTCAGCCTGTTTGGACTATCCTACATGAGTCAGGAGTTTCATAATGAGGCTTTGAAATGTGCTTGATTTTTAGCAGTGGTACTCAGTAATAGGAGATGGGAGAAGCAGAAGTTTTGAAAAGCGTAAGACCAAGTAGGAGGGATTCAAGTATATGACAGTAGTGCCATCTTCTCGCACTGTCTGTCAGAGTGCATCACACCAGCTCAGGAGGATGGTGGGAAGGATCTATGTGAAAATGGCATATTTTTTACTGTGAGGTCAAAAATCTTGCATGTAAAACAAACATTTATCTTTTGAATGCAGGGTGAGATCCCCCACAGCCCCCCACGTCCCCCACTTTATTAAATACCCCTACCTGCCCCCCCCCATCTATTTTTGGAGGGAAATTCATTGTTTTCTTTTCTATGCAAGGTTTTCTAACTTGCAGTAATGGGATTCAGTATTTTGTGGTGATACCGGTGGGAAGAGCTCAGACACTGTTCTTGCTCAGTACTTTAGCTGGCTGCAGAAAATGCCCATACATGTTCGTGTTTTGTCATTACAGAAGCTCCGTTAAGAAATTCATGTACTGATCCAAAACATAGCAGTTCTGCCCGAAAATGTGGGCATGATGTAATCAGCCCTGCTGTGAATAATTGCCATTGTGCCGTGGCACGCATATAGCAGCTCTGTGGATAAATTAGGCTACTTTCCCTGAATATAGCAGTACTGTTGCGAGGAACCAGTACAATCTGTGCCACTAAAAATATATACAGCACTGCTTCTACCTGCATCCATTATACCTGCTTGTGGTGGGTGGTCAAAATGGTAGTTAAAGTAAAACTCGGACAACATGCCCAGTTATTCGTTCCTCTCTAAAACAACATGTACCGTGCCCTTTCATGCATGCGCATGCACGTGAACACATGTAATCCTAATACTAAAAAACACATCTTCATATAGAACAACAAAGGCTTTTCCTTCTCAAAAATTCCAAACAACTACTTGCTGGGAGACTCTCCTAAAATTTCCAAGACATCAAGAACCCCAAGCCATTAAATGCAATAATGTGCTTCTGTGATTAAAAGAAAACAAAGTATGAACTGCCCATGCTACTGGAACTGTGCTGCCTCTATTATAGCTGATTAAAACAGAGGAAAATGAAGCAAAAATGCAGCTCTAGTTTAAAACAATTCTCATTTTACACACTACATGTGTCCTAAAGCAATGTGAAAAGCATACTCCTGATTCAACATGCTTTAATAACACTTGCCTACAAAATGCAGGCAGTTGAACACCGTAATCAAAACACAAATTCCCTTCTACGTTACTCAGAAAGTATTATCTGGATAGAATTATTAACAGAGGAGAGTGTCGAAAAAATAAACAGACCAGGACTCATCCCAGTTGCTTCTTTCAAGGAACTGTGTGGATTTTTAAAGAAAAGAGTGGATTTGCAAGCTGTTGCTGGCCAGACTCTCACCAGTGAACAGTGAAATAAATAATGGACCTCAGTGATGAGGTTGGAAAGATAACACTAGTAGGTTATTTCAGTACATAAATGTATTATACAATTCAACAAGATACTAAAATGCATTGTCAATAAGCGCAGTGTGCTATTGTACAGTAAAACACACACTGTCAGGTGACAGGGGTGTGAAAAATGTAAATACTGTGTGGCTATAAAAAGGGTCTCATGTAAGAGCTGGCCATAAGTTTTGTTTAAATTTTCATTGGATGTATGATTGCGAGTATGTGAATGAATGGTGGAATGAATTGGATGTCAAAAGTGAAAAAAATTGTGATTATCAATGCATTTTAGTATCTTGTTGAATTGTATAATAAATGTATTGTTGTACTGAAATAACCTTACTAGTGTTATCTTTCCAACCTCATCACTGAGGTCCATTGTGTATATATCACTATATAGCTTACCTGGAGGACCTTCAGGAGTACAGATACCCTTACAATCTATACTTATGTCACCAGTGAACTCCATGATTTATGGGGGTGCTGCCATAAATAGCCTGCCTAAGCTGTACGCAAAGAAGAATTAAAAGGGCCATATTGACAAGATTTCTGTGTGTAAAAAGGCCCAATACGCACCTTATCTGGATGGCTGCTCCTTTGTCCTTATTTCGGGTAAAGAAGTGGGGCGGGTCTTAGACTGTACAATATTAGCTCATACACTATCGGATCATGCCCCGGTGATTGTTCGAATGGACATGCCTGGGAAGCAATCAAATAGATCGCGTTTGGTGTTTAAGAGGGAGCCTCTATCGGATGCAGTATTTCGGGCAACTATACTCGAGACCATCAATTACTTCTTTCGGGAGAATTAGGGTTCCATTGCCTCATACTCGATACTTTGGGAAGCCTTTAAATGTGTTATAAGTGTGGAGTGTATCGCTAAAGAATGTAAACTATTAGGCGTGAAAAAAGTGAAGGGATTCTTAAAAAACTTGAAGATGATGGGGACGGTCTGAACGATCCCATTAAATTGGCTTGGATACATGAGGAACTGCGGAAATCTAAAGAGACGGCTCAAAGGGAGGTTAAGTTCTGAATAGGCAAGCGACCATCTGTCAATATGGGGAAGGGCAAAACACTGGTAAATTGCTGGCGTGGGTGGCAAGAGTTGAAGCACCTAAAACATACATAACTGCTATAAAGGGCAGCATGGTGAGATAAAATACACAGATAGAGGGATTGTTCAGACACTGCTTGGAATGTTACGCATATTTTGTATTCATCCCGCATTGACACTTTGCAGACACTTATTGATGGTTTCCTAAATCACGTGGCACTATACTAGTTAAGTCAGGGGGAGAAGGAATGGCTATGTAACCCCTTAATGCTACAAAAATGTCGGCAGGCAATCCACGTATTACCATTTGGGAAGGAGCTGGGACCAAATGGTTTTACGGCCAAGTTTATCAGGCCTACTATGCAAGCCTGGCACTGCAATTTTTGAGGGTATACCAACAGGCTCTTGTGGAAGGTGTGTTGCCGGAATCGATGAGGGAAGCGCTGGTTATGGTACTATTGAAAGCTGGGAAGGATGCTACAGAATGCTTGTCTTATTGGCTGATTTCACTTATTAATATTATTAAGTTTTATTCAACTTAAAAGGCAGGGTGAATGAATGCCTAGATTGCCCTATGCTAAGGTGGGATTTCCCTACCTAAAGAAACTAAGGATACTCTACATCAGGAAGTCCAAAGTGAAACAGCTGTTTGTGTCCAAAACCTACACTTCCCTTCACAACTAACTGCATACAATGTATAGGGATGTCGGCATCAAAAAGGAGTAGTGGTCAAAGTAAATTTGAGAGCATCTTCTAGCTCTCTGGCTTGTAATCAGCTCCCCTTCCCCAAGTTCAAGGTAGTTCATCAAATACAAGGGTTCCCTTCGCCAAGAGTTCAACTCTTCCAGCTTTTAAAACAACACTTGACTTGAGTATCACAGCCAAGTATTGGCACAAGACAAGCTTCTTTATAGGTGTTTTCATTGGCTTTTCCATTTGGGGTCACCCAGTCTAGGCACAGTTGTTGGAGCACACGGTCCACCCATAACAGGTCAAGCAACTGGTACCCTTCCTTGATTGATTTTCCTTTGACACCAGTCCACTGCTTCTCCTCAGCAGTTAAGTTTGCCTCATTCACATGTGTCACACTCTCTCAACACAGTATTGTGGCTTGGGTAACCACCTTGCACTTGTTATACCTCCTTGTAGTTCCTTAGCTCTTGCTAATAATCGTTTCCTTATAATGTACAGCTTTGCCTCTGATGTATGTATCACACTTTCCTGACACTGTGCGGTGGCTGATTTAACCACCTGGTGCTTGCTCGTCCTTTTTGTGTTTCCTTGACTCTTGCCAAGTCTTGTTTATACAGTTATTTGCACCAGTATTGGATTTCTTATATCCTGTATTCAACTCCTTGTGCTCGCTTGACTTTGCTGGCACTTGTTTTAGTTAAAGCAATTCATTATTTCCATGTGGTTTCAAACTTTCCTTTCAGTAAAATGCACAGTCTTTCTTTCACTCATTTCAATAGGCCCAATTATTTCCGACTTACTTTCAATTCGTTCAGTATTCACAAATGCCTTACTTTCATTTTGTTCGGTATTCAAAATGCGCTTTAACTTGCTTTCATTTAGTTCGGTATTCAACATAACATACTTTAGTTCCAATCATCATCATCGCCTGCCAGCCCAGTGTTCTCCTCTTTGGTTTTACTCACTGGTCGGTCCTCACGAGGCCTTCCGCCGCCACAGGTTCTTGGTTCTCCGTGAAATCGATCTCGTCTTCTCCTGGCAGTTTTCTTTTGGCTCGCGCACACCCAGCAATGCTTCCACAGCGAAGCAGGATACATAGGACCTCATCCTTCGGTCCGGCCGGCCGCCTCCTCACGACTTGTCACCGGCCTCCAGCTTCTTCTGCCCAAGCTTCCTACTGCATACACTCTGCACTGCTTAATGGGCCTACAGCGCTCCTCCTGCCATGCCGCCTCACCAGAGAGGTCTCCTTGCAGGCAGCTAACTGTGCTCCCGCAGCTGACCGTGCTTCCACAGCTGACTCCATTTGTGACGGGCTTCCAGCTTTTAAAGCTCCTGCCTCTATTTCCATTACAAAAAGGACTATACCGCCCAACAGCAAAGCATTAGTTCTGCCTTACTCTTGTTGTCCTCCTCGTTCCAGTGCTTAGTTGGGGCTGATAAGTGTTCATGTTTATAAAATGAGGATGTGTAGGTCCAGTTGTCCTCTTCTTTGTCCCAGTACCATCTTGATGCAATTTGGTGAATACTTTAAGGGAGTCACAGTGAAAGGGCTGGCAAAAGTCTATGAAGGCCTGAGGGATGAAAGGTTTGTGGTGAAAGGGAAATGGAGGATACCATGTCTCACCTAAGGATGCCCTCTCCCCACTCCCCAAGTCTCCTACACCCACGTGATCCTCCATCGCATATCCATGAGACTTGCGCCATTGATGACCAAATGTGTAAGGGCTG
Organism: Ambystoma mexicanum; assembly: GCF_040938575.1. NCBI lineage: Eukaryota > Metazoa > Chordata > Amphibia > Caudata > Ambystomatidae > Ambystoma > Ambystoma mexicanum. The sequence continues at coordinate 1,110,349,637 of NC_090921.1, read as the reverse complement.
ACCAAGCCGGTTTCATTCCATTGCAGTTTACGTCTTATGACCTGCGTCTTGTATTTTGCCTATTGGCAGCAGTCGATCAAAATATGCCAGTGGTGGCCGCCTTATTAGACGCAGAAAAGGCATTTGACTCTGTGGAATGGCCGTGCCTTTTTGCAGTGCTGAGGCGGATGGGTGCGGGGTGGGGTTTATTTCAATGGCATCTTTATTCTATGCCTCGCCGGTAGCGCTAATACGTGCTAATGACCAGGTGTCGGATGAAATACTTATAGAGATAGGCACAAGACAGGGGTGTCCTCTCTGCCCCACTTATTTGCTTTAGTGATCTTGCCATTGGCTGAAATAATTAGAGAGCGACATATGCACAGGGCGATAGTATTACTTGCATAAAATGTTTATATCATTGTACGCTGATATGGTTTTGTACGTACAGAACCCAGTGGATTACTTAAAACCCATAATGTTGGATGTCTTTGAGTTCAGGCGGTTCTCGTGACTTAAAATGAATCCCAAAATGTCTGTTTTATATGCACTTGCTGATCAAGTGAGAGAATATCCAGACGGGCTGGGTTTTCAGATGCATATGAACAGTACGCGCTACCTAGGGGCAGACCTGGCTCGGGCACCCGAGATCCTCTGGCAGAATAACTATGGCAGAGTTCTGCATCACTCAAGGAATGCTGCAGAGCGATGAATGAAACTTCCTCTCTCTACATATGGTAGGATTTCCCTAGTCAAGATGGTGCTTTTGCCCAGGTTTCTTTATTTTTCTTAATGTTCCCTTAGTAGCTATGAGATCCTTCTTTAGGGAGGTGAAGACTGTAATATCTAGGTTCACATGTGCCGGTAAGCAGCCGCGGCTGCGTTGGCAAAAGCTGATTTCCCCTTTAGATAGAGGAGGGTTGGAACTTCCCGACTTTGAGTCCTACTACAATGCTGCACAAGCTACATTCTTGTCGTACTGATATGCACCCAACCCTGACAGACCACATGGGCAAGTAGAGAGAGCCCTGGCAGCATCTGCACTTCTGAGGGCGGTGGTGCTTGTGGCATCTACTCTGTTGCTTGGGGTGAAAGATATTGTGGAGTGCATGTATATGGCATGGAGGCGTATATAACGGACACCGGATAGGAAGGTCTTGCATTCCCCCTGCTGCCTGTGGTGCACATGCTGGGTGTACTGCCCTCTAGCGAGAAGGGTTACACAGAATGTATGCTGCATTTGAGGCTGTACTAGTTTCAGGATCTTTTTACTGAGGGCCAATTTATTACCTTGGATGCGTTTAAGGCACTGGGGGGTACGTCGTCCCTGGATTTGTTTCTATACTTTCAACTCCAGGACACGATGAAGGGCTTGTCCGCCTCCTTCCCATAATCACTGGAGGCTGCACCACTCCTTCATAGTATGATAATGGCAGAGGGTACAGAGAGGTTAGTCTCCAGTCTACATGCAAAATTATAGAAGGCAAGGTGGGATGGGCCGGAGTGGCACATACGGAGTGGGAGTAATCCTTGCGCTGCCCTCTCTGAGATGAGGTGTGGCTAAGAAAATTGCCCTCAACAGTAGGTATAAGCTATTACATTTCAAATACCAGCACCAAATGTAATACACACCTGAAACTCTTCACAGATTCTTCACAGAAAGTTTTGATGATTATTTGAGGTGTTATGTGTTCACTGGCTACCTTTCTGCACTTAGTGTAGTACTGGCCACCCATTTTTGACTTATGGCGGGATGTGTTTTAAATACTAGGCAAAATCACTTGTGAGCAGGTAGAACCCTCGCCATTAATTGTGCTTTTTGGATACACGAGGAACATTTCGGGGCAGGACAATGCCGAGCTGGGTTGTTGTTGGCTCTGGCAAAGAGGTACGTATCAGTGACTTGGGGATGAGGGCACCCTTCTACATGTGGTTAATGGCAGAAAGACGTTATGTATCGGTATGATATGGAAGCTGACTACAGGCTTATAGCTCACCCGAGTGCGAGATCCAGGGATATATGGGGGCCATATATCATAATTGATGATGAAAGCACAGGTAGCCTCTGACCAGTCAGATGTTGATCCAGATTAACGGGGTAATTCATAGAATCCAGCGCACAAGTGGCGCACGCGGCTGTCGCACAGTGTGCGCACGCGACAGTCTGCGCCAGCCATGTGCGCTAAAATCCATTTCCGCGCACAGCGTATTCATGGATTTCAACATCCAAAACCAGCCGTGGCGCAGTGACCCTGCAGCAGTGCCAGTTACGCCCCCAAACCCTCCCTGTGCGCCATGCACAGCGCACAAATCCCGTACATGGCGCACAGGCCATTGGATCAACATACAGCCCCCCAACCACGAAAACGCCTGTAAAACTCCCTGTGCACCCCTCCGAATACACCGGCGCGGGGAGTTTCACACGAGATTGGCCCTGTGCGAGCGGTGTACATGTATTACTGGGGTTCGCGGGGAGTTTCACACGCGATTGGCCCTGTGCGAACGTGGTACGTGTATTTCGGGGGTGCGCGGGAAGTTTCACACGCGATTGGCCCTGTGCGAGCGGGGTACGTGTATTACTGGGGTGCACGGGGAGTTTCACACGGGATTGGCCCTGTGCGAGCGAGGTACGTGTATTACTGGGGTGCGCGGGGAGTTTCACACGCGATTGGCCCTGTGCGAGCAGTGTACGTGTATTACTGGTGTTCGCAGGGAGTTTCACACGCGATTGGCCCTGTGCGAGTGGTGTACGTGTATTACTGGGGTTCGCGGGGAGTTTCACACGCAATTGGCCCTGTGCGAGCGTGGTACGTGTATTTCGGGGGTGCGCGGGAAGTTTCACACGCGATTGGCCCTGTGCGAGCGGGGTACGTGTATTACTGGGATGCCGGGGAGTTACACATGCAATTGGCCCTGTGCGAGCGGTCTACGTGTATTACTGGGGTTCGCAGGGAGTTTCACACACGATTGGCCCTGTGCGAGCGTGGTATGTGTATTTCGGGGGTGCGCGGGAGGTTTCACACACGATTGGCCCTGTGCGAGCGGGGTACGTGTATTACTGGGGGTGTGCGGGGAGTTTCACACACGATTGGCCCTGTGCGAGCGGTGTACGTGTATTACTGGGGTTCGCGGGAAGTTTAACATGCAATTTTGCTGTCAGAGCGGGGTACGTGTATTTCGGGGGTGCGCGTGAAGTTTCACACACGATTTCGCTGTCAGAGCGGGGTACGTGTATCCAGTGGGGTGCACGGGGAGTCCTCCCAGCTGTCCCCTCTACCCCCTCCACAGCCCCTGCAGGCAGCCCACACCACAGGGGACTACCCTGCACCCCTGGTCATGTCCCGCAGGCAGCCCATCCACCATGGGCATGCCCCCCAGCCAAGTCACATGTCACCTTGCAATATGATCACCAACTCATGTCCCCCAGCACCCCCACCCCCCAGCAGTGAGGGGCACCTGCCAGCAGGCCCCCACTCATGTCCCACACATGTCCCCCAGCACCCCCACCCCCAGCAGTGAGGGGCACCTGCCAGCAGGCCCCCACTCATGTCCTCCTGCACCCCCACTCCCCAGCAGTGAAGGGGACCTACCAGCAGGCCCCCACTCATGTCCCCCTGCTCTCCCACCCTCCAGCAGTGAGGGCCACCTGCCGGCAGGCCCCCACTCATGTCCCACTCATGTCCCCCTGCACCCTCACCCCCAGCAGTGAGGGGCACCTGCCAGCAGGCCCCCACTCATGTCCCCCTGCACCCCCACTCCCCAGCAGTGAGGGCCACCTGCCAGCAGGCCCCCACTCATGTCCCCCTGCACCCCCACCCCCCAGCAGTGAGGGGCACCTGCCAGCAGGCCCCCACTCATGTCCCACTGCACCCCCACCCCCCAGCAGTGAGGGGCACCTGCCAGCAGGCCCCCACTAATGTCCCACTCAAGTCCCCCTGCACCGCCACCCCCCAGCAGTGAGGGGCACCTGCCAGCAGTCCCCCACTCATGTCCCCCTGCACCCCAACCCTGTCATGATGCCTTCCCCTGGAGCACCAGGCCAGGCCAGCACCCCCGGGAGCAGGCATCACGCCCCCGGGTAAAAGCCCAGCGGCCTTTTATAGGGGCTCTTTGGACTCTGTCCTGGCGCCGTTGGCGCCAAGCTCATGTTGGACATCAGTCCTGGTGCCATAAGCGCCAGGCTCATAAGGGGAAGTGTTTGGTGCACTTACCTGAAGCAGACCATGCTGCACACTCACCTGATGCAGACCATGCTGCATGAAGAACCAAGCCAAATGAGGCTTAGGAGAAACTATTTTTCTGATGGAACTATTTTGTTACTTGGGTGGGGCTGTGGAAGAATACTCACCTGGAACTTCTTCCAAAACTATTTAAGCCACGCCCGGACAGCCACACGTGCTTCGCGTTGTTCTGCATCCCAGCAGCTGAACGCTCACCGTGTCTGCTCCTGCACCTGGACTCCAGCCACGCCCGCCTCGAACCTGGAACACCTGTAACGGAATAAGAGAAGAGAAAGGTGAAAACCAAGAACTTATTCAACCTTCTTACCTGCATCCGGAATCTTCACACCAGCATTCCTGAAGGAAGACTTCCATTTAAAAGCACCGCGTTGCTCGCTGCAGCGCCGCGCTTCACTCATCTGTTCCCGAGACGCCGCCCGGCTCCATCGTGGCTCTCAGCACCGGTCGCCACATCTCTGCACCTAGGGGAGAGAAGAAGAGAAAAAAGGTGAGTTGTGTTCCACAAGAGGAAAGCCGAATTTTCAGCCATATTACTTAGCAGCTTTTCTTGGTGAACCCATTCCAAATCTCGGGTCGGCGCCTCATCTTTGGCAGGTACCGCACCCCGGCCGCTATGGGGAAAGGACATTTTTAGCCATATTACTTACCGGCTTTTCTTGGTGAATCATTCCACATCTCGGGTCGGCGCCGCATCTTTGGCAGATACCGCACCCCTGCCCCTATGGGGAAAGGACAAAAGACATTACTGGGGAATTATAAAGACTTTTAGAGGGGTCGCCCTCATCACTAACTCACATGATTTTACCACCGGCAATTTAACCCCTCAACGCATCGCCTTTGTCCTGCACCTGAAATAAAGGACAGAAAAGACAACATAAAAGGAGGCTCACACTTGAACTTTTGCATCTTCATACTTACGGCGTATTGCTCAGAAAAGTCAAGTGGATGTGCAGCGCCATTCTGAAAACCAGTGAAGTAACTGGACGAATGCGCGCCCCTGCACCAGAAGCAGGATGGAGAGTTCATCCTTCCAAACCATAAGGTGAGCTTAAACCGGGGGTTTTGGAGGAATCAGAGTAGAACGAAGGGGGGAAGGGGGGAGCAAGCACACTATTCGGCAGACAGTTAATCCCCTTTCTCATCTGCAGAAAGATAATCCTACGGGTCAGACAAGCAAGATTTGGGGGTCCTGTTCAATCGGTGGTCCGAATTCTGCGCATCAAGCTTGAAGAGGCCACAGCAACCCAGACCAGCACCTCCGTGGGAGCCAGGTGAGCGTTACATACCCCCCCAGCAGTGAGGGGCACCTGCCTGCAGGCCCCCACTCATTTCCCCCTGCACCCCCACCCCCCAGCAGTGAGGGGCACCTGCCAGCAGCCCCCACTCATGTCCCTCTGCACCCCCAACCCCCAGCAGTGAGGGCCACCTGCCAGCAGGCCCCCACTCATGTCCCCCTGCACCCCCACCCCCCAGCAGTGAGGGGCACCTGCCAGCAGGCCTCCACTCATGCCCCCTGTACCCCCACCCCCAGCAGTGAGGGGCACCTGCCAGCAGGCCCCCACTCATGTCCTCCTGCACCCCCAGCAGTGAGGGCCACCTGCCAGCAGGCCCCCACTCATTTCCCACTCATGTCCCCCAGCACCCCTACCCCCCAGCAGTGATGGGCACCTGCCAGCAGGCCCCCACTCATGTCCCCCTGCACCCCCAGCCCCCAGCAGTGAGGGCCACCTGCCGCCAGGCCCCCACTCGTGTCCCCCTGTACCCCCACCCCCCAGCAGTGAGGTGCACCTGCCAGCAGGCCCCCACTCATGCCCCCTGTACCCCCACACCCCAGCAGTGAGGGGCACCTGCCAGCAGGCCCCCACTCAAGTCCCCCTGCACCCCCACCCCCCAGCAGTGAGGGCCACCTGCCAGCAGGCCCCAACTCATGTCCCCCTGCACCCCCACCACCCAGCAGTGAGGGGCACCTGCCAGCAGGCCCCCACTCATGTCCCCCTGCACTCCCACCCCCAGCAGTGAGGGGCACCTGCCAGCAGGCCCCCACTCATGTCCCCCTGCACCCCCACCCCCAGCAGTGAGGGCCACCTGCCAGCAGGCCCCCACTCATGTCCCCCTGCACCCCCACCCCCTAGCAGTGAGGGGCACCTTCCAGCAGGCCCCCACTCATGTCCCACTGCACCCCCACCCCCCAGCAGTGAGGGGCACCTGCCAGCAGGCCCCCACTCATTTCCCCCTTCACCCCCCAGCAGTGAGTGCCACCTGCCAGCAGGCCCCCACTCATTTCCCACTCATGTCCCCCAGCACCCCCACCCCCCAGCAGTGATGGGCACCTGCCAGCAGGCCCCCACTCATGTCCCCCTGCACCCCCACCCCCCAGCAGTGAGGGCCACCTGCCAGCAGGCCCCCACTCATGTCCCCCTGCACCCCCACCCCCCAGCAGTGAGGGGCACCTGCCAGCAGGCCCCCACTCATGCCCCCTGTACCCCTACCCCCCAGCAGTGAGGGGCACCTGCCAGCAGGCCCCCACTCATGTCCCCCTGCACCCCCACCCCCCAGCAGTGAGGGCCACCTGCCAGCAGGCCCCAACTCATGTCCCCCTGCACCCCCACCACCCAGCAGTGAGGGGCACCTGCCAGCTGGCCCCCACTCATGTCCCACACATGTCCCCCAGCACCCCCACGCCCCAGCAGTGAGGGGCACCTGCCAGCAGGCCCCCACTCATGTCCCCCTGTACCCCCACACCCCAGCAGTGAGGGCCACCTGCCAGCAGGCCCCCACTCATGTCCCCCTGCACCCCCACCACTCAGCAGTGAGGGGCACCTTCCAGCAGGCCCCCACTCATGTCCCACTGCACCCCCACCCCCCAGCAGGGAGGGGCACCTGCCAGCAGGCCGCCACTCATGTCCCCCCCCAACATGTCAACATGACCCACAATCATGGCCCTCATGGCAACCAAAATCCTGCGGCACGCCACCCCTGCCCAAATAACCAACCAAGCATAACATACACCCCACATTGAAATGCCCATTACATGAAACAATCCAAATGGCATGTATGTACATCAACACATGTCCATCACACACACACAATGGATGCCAGTGAATGTGAAAACCCACATCGTGACATGCATGAAACCAATGAGAGAATACCACACATTGAAGTATGGGAAAAAATGTATTGAACAAAAAATGTGGTGAAAGAAATTCAAAGACCAAACAATGGACATAAGGAAAACAATGCAGAATGTCACATAATGATAAAAAAAGGAAATCAGAATCCAAAATATATGAAATCAAAAATGTCTCCAAAGTCTCCTTCCAACAAAGCAAATCCAAACAGAAATGAAAAAGTAAAATCCATTGCTCCATGGAAAAAATCAAAAAAGAAGATGCCGACAAATCCACACTCCAACTATTTACAAGGATGAAATCCTGGGTCCATGAGCCCAACTGTCCAAATGAAACCTACAAAAATACACTAACTAATGAAGAACTATATACAAAAATGTGGGGTATTTTCCAAGCGCCCCCCAAAAAAAAGAAAACTAAAATGAAACCGAACACTAACTAACTAACTATTTACAATGGCAGCGGGCTAGACGGCTCACTTTTTGATGTCCCAGGCCAGGGTATCATCGAACTCCTGCTCAATGTCCTGGAGGCGGTCCTCTTCCACGGCCCTGAGGGTTTGCAGGGACGATGACATGTTGACCTCCAACTACCTGCGAATTGCCTCGAGGCACTCAGCCCGCCTCATTGCCCTCCGCATGGAGTTCTCCGCCCTGACCATTGTGAGCCATGCCTCTTCCGCCCGCTGCCGCTCCGCATCTATGACGTGGCCCAACCACTGCCACACGGAAGACACTTGCAATCCTAGGTCCTCCTGCCCTCTGGCCGATGCCTGCCCCACCGATGTTGAAGGCCCGAGCCATCATTGCTCCCACCATGTTGCTGCTGCTGCTATGCCTATGCCTGCGCCCTGGCTCTTGCTGCCTGCACGTCCTCCTCCGGCTGGGGTGCAGTTGTCGTAGTGGCCACCCCTGCTGGATGTCCGACTCCCGACTGTGGCAGGGATGTGTCCTCCACCAGCCTGGCCGCTGGGTCAGAGGCAGCTCCACAGGGTACCCAAGTGATACATGGGTGGGAAGATGGCATGGAGGACGACTGGCGCATAGGGGGTTCAGGTGAGGAGGGGGTCGCAAGAAGGTCCAGCACACGGAGGAATCCACCACTGGTGATCCATCCCAGTAGGTCAACGTGGTCAAAGAGGCATCCGAGATGACGTGCAGTGTCTTCACGAAAAAAACGCAGATCACCTCGCATGCCCCGTTGACGCAACGCTATCCCGGACTGGGACACGGCACCATACTCTTCACTCCCCGAAGAGATGACAATCTGGAAGGGGAGCCGTGCCTTGCGTCTCCGGCTGGTGGTGCGATCCCTGCCACTTTGCTCCACAGCACCCTCTCCGCCCTCTTCATCAGTTGACGCTGCAGACAGGGAGAGATAGAACACAAGCATCAGGGCACTGTACAATGGACTGATACACACATGTACATGAGTGGCAGTGTCAAACTTCAGGCATGGCATCACACTCCCTAACACACATGTCATTTCTACTCACACACATGAGCAATTCCACATCAATATTGCACCAGGCAGCACCATCCATACACATACAACAGCATCCGAAGGTGAGCCTGACGTCACATGAAACACGGGGAGTACACAACACATGCACACACACCAACACCCTTACATGCATGTGTACATGTCCACCAACTGTCAGAGTGATGAGATCGCCATCCATGTCACATCTGGCATTCAGCCTTCTACATGTCAGTGCCACATGCATCCATGTTGCATCACAGTTGCACACTTGTCAAATACACACACATGCACATGTACACAGTGCAGATACATGTAGCTGGAACCAACATCCATGTGTGACACCACAACCATGCCAACGTACATACACAGTAGTTCAAACATGTGTGCTCCCACATCTGCATTTGGCCTGCATGCTTACCCACACATACACCATCCATGTGTCTCACACATGAGAGGACTCGCATGTGTGAGCCTCACGCCCCTGTACATACACATCCATACATGGCCCTCCAGAAACACATGTGCAACCTGCACGCTACTGGCACACCACGACACGCACAGCGTCCAACCAGTATGCATGTACACTTACCGCTCGACTCCAGACGGGTCTGCCTCTCAAGGACCTGGACGTGGAGCGCTTATGCTTTCCAGTACCCTCATTTGGTGGTTGGACAGGTGGCCCCGGCGCCCCTTGGCATCCGCTGCCTTCAAGAGGCGCCGGGCCTTGTCGAGGGTCCTGGACCTGAAGTCCTCCCAGCGCTTCTTGACATGTTTGTTGCGGACTGCCACCCCCTCCTCGTTGATGCCAGTCACAATGTCCATCCAGATCCTGGTCCGTCCTTCATAGTCAGCACGCGAACTTCCAAAGAGGGCATCCTACTGCCCCAGGACTTGCTCCACCAGGACACCAACTTCCCTGGCACTGAAGCTGGTGGCCTTCTGCCTCTCTGGCTGGGGGTTGCTAGTGGTGCCAGATGGTGTTGTGCCCGACATGGCAACCCCAGAGGCAGGTGTGGTGGGCAACTGGGTCCTGGTGCTGGGCTGTGGAGCGATGGCATCGCAGTCGGGAGTCTTCAGTTCCAGCAGGGGTGGTCACAGCAACTGCACCCCTGACTGACATGCAGGCAGCAAATAGCAGGGCACGTGGGCAGCAGGCAGGCAGGCGGCAGCAGATGGCAGGTGGGAGTGTGCTCGGGGCTCTTGGGGGCAGTAATTCAGCCTTCTGAGCAGGAGCGTGGTCTTCCGTGTGTTGTCGCGTGGCCAGCTTGATACGAAGTGACGTCAGCGTGTAATTCGAGGAAAGGCCCTTAGCGCCTAAGTGCGTCTGTGACGTTACGTGCGCGGGTGTTTCCCTCGTGATGGGTGCATAGTGAATCAGCACGTGAATACACCGCATGTACGTGAATTCATTGGACCAAAGGCCCTTTAGCACGTAAGCGTGTCTGTGACGTGACACGCAAGGGCGTTTCCCTCAACACGGGTGCATGTTCATCATACACGTGCAAAAACTGCACGTCCGAGTGTCAGCTCGTGTAATTGGAGGAAAGGGCCTTAGCGCGTACACACATAAGTGACGTTGTACGTGTGGGCTGGTTTAAAAGGTACGTGTAGGACGCCATTTTCTTGTACATGCTTTTCGTGGAGAGCGAGTGGGTGAATTTTGTACTTCTTGTTGGTTCACACGCGATTACTTCACAGCGTTTCAAGTTCGTACTCCCTGTTACCTCTGACAGCGTTCAATTTTTTGTTGGGCCTGTTTCCTCAAACAGCGTACAATCCTTCTTTTGACAGGGGTGTTGCCAATGCGCACACCCGCATCTTTTTTACGTTCTTTTTCCAGGCATACGGTGAGTCGCGCACGTATTTACCAACTGTGCTTGCCCCGTGTGTCGCGTACCCCGTGAGAGGTGATTATAGGCTGCATGTATTACGCGTACGCTTATTTTTGTGTTTCTGGGTGCCACAGCGTAGTGCAGGTTCATTTTTCCACCCATGTGGTCTACGAGGGGTTGCGTGCACATTCATTTTTGTTTTTGGGGTGCCTGTGCGTTGCGTGACCCGTCATCTTCCCCCAGGGGTCACAGACAGCCTTGCTAGAGCACTAGGGTACGAATTCCATCCTGTACCCTACCCCTTTCACCCCCAATTGCCTAGGACAATAGTTTACTGCTACTCCCATACGCACAACAACATCAGGGCCATGGTTGGGAGGCGACCAAGTGGTAAGGGAGGCAAAGGTGGCCGACCTTCAAAAGGTGGGCGTGGTGGGCGCAGTAGGGGACGTGGCCAGGATTTGCAGGGTGACCCTAGACCCCCATGTGTGGAGGACCAATCAGGGACACCCATGCCCCACCCCCCCATGGTTGTTGGAAACATAGCTGACACCATCCCAGCTCAGCCCTTGTTGGACCGGCCTATTGTGGCACCTGAACCGGCACAGGATGACTCCAAGGCTGACTTCCAGGTCAGCAAGTCTAAGCCACGTGTGATGGTGCAAGTTGGTGTCACCAGGTCATATGGATCTGGGGCAGCAATGTCATCTGCGGCCCGAGTAGGCAGGGTGGGGAGGCTGCAGGGGCAGCTGCAGGTCTATCCACCCCAGCTCTGAGTCTCCCAGCTGGGACAGTGTCGGTCCAGGTCCATCAAACCGACGTTGGTCCTGCCAACATCACCCTGCAGCCAATGCCTGCTTCAAGACCTATGGTCATTGTGCCTTCGCACACTCCTAGTACACAGTCCACCGGCGCTTCTGCCCCTACTGACCAGAGCGGCGTAAGCCACTCAGGATCCGCACCACCTTTGATGCACTTGTGGCCTATGTGTCGGCAAGACCACACCTGGTCAACGTAGGGCACACTGGCAGATCATCGCGGACCACATTAGTGCCCTTGGATTTGTGAGGCGCACAGCTGATGATTGCTACAAGCGGTGGAATGACCTAAAACGCAGAGCAAAGAACCAGCTGGCCTGAAATCATGCCTCTGCTCTGGTGACTGGCGGTGGGTCTCCACCAGAGGACAACCAACTCACTGAACATGAGTCTGTTGCTGGAACCTTCGTCACAGAGGAACCGATCCAAGGCGTGGGAGACCTACCTGATTACGACGCATTGTCTGGTGAGTGCCCATGCTTGTGTGTGTAATACATGTGTATGTTGTTTGGGTGACGGGTTCTGATTGAGTGCCAGGTGAGGGTGTGTACTCCAGAGTGGTATCGGTCACCCATGTGCTTCCTCCAATACATTCCCGTGCCTTGGATTTGGGTATGACAGTATCCCTTCTGCCCACAGTAGCCAATTAGCGCCACACTACTGCAGTTTCCCTTGAACTGTCATCTTGCAACAACATTGTTCAGATTTTTTCAGTGTTCATTCAGGCTGATTGTTTCAATTCTCCCATTTCTGCAACACATTTTTCAGCCCTAATGCCACATATGTGACATGCTTCTGTCATTGATTACACCATAAATTGGGCCACATTTGTTACCTAGTTATGTGAATGATTAGACCATTCAGGCCGATAGAGTATTGGCCTGCTCACATTTATTTTTAGGGACTGTTTGCATGTGGAACATGATAGTTGTTTCCTGTCATGTTAAACCAAGCATTGATGTGTACATCTGCCTACAATCACTGTATTATTGTACACTGGATGTGTTGCAGTGTGTGGCACATGCAAATTTTGCCACACTATTTAGCATTTTTCATCTCATCATGTCCATCTCACATGGATGGGTGACAGTACTCATTCACTGACATTTCGCTGTAATTGTCTAATGTACCATGGCTATGCTACATGCCATATGTGTGCTGGCATGTGTCATGTATGTGTATTGGACATGCCACTCACAGGCTAATGTGTGATGCCTGTGCTACCCACCATGCATCAAGTGTGTTGCTTTTCCATCTTGGTGTCCTCAGTGTCTGCTTTTTGACTCCCCTTCCAACTCATTGACAGTGCATGCATGCCAGGGTTATAGTCATGTGGGACATGTGTAAATCATGAACAGGATCTCTGTCTTGTCAGGCCTATGTGTGTGCTATGGTGCTCATGCCTGTTTCCATTTGTTGTATTTCATGTTTTCCAAGATGGCCCACTTTATTCCTTTAAAAGGATTACCTTCCGCTTCAATTTTGGCCAAGGAGTTCCTCGAAAACATTGTTCGAATACACAGATTTCCTTCCGTATTGGTCTCTGACCGAGGCAGTCAATTCATTTGACAATTTTGGAAGAAATGTTATCAATTGGCGCAAATCGACGTGAGGTTATCAACCAGTCACCATTCCCAGACCGATAGTAAGAAGGAGAGGACCAACCAGACCCTTCCACAGTACCTACGTTGCATGCTGCACCAGACCGAAAGCAATTGGAAGGATATTTTATGGATTTCGGAATATGCATACAATAACTCAGTACATTCTGGAACCGGACAAAGCCCCTTCGAGGGGATTGGGTCCTCCGACGTATTCCATATCTATGACAGGTAATCACCACAGCTGTGCTGCTTCGGAAACTTGTTTCGGCTCCTGCGTCGATGACGTCGATGCGCCGTCGTCAAGGACCTCCTCCGACGTCATCCGATATGATAAGCAGGACGCACGACGCCCGTAGCCTCAGTTCTGTTTTTTCCGCAAACGTGCTGCTTCGTGAATCTCGATTAACGCCTCGACTCTTTGGAGTTCTGTTCTTCTCGGTTCTTCGAACCTGTTTGTTTTTGTGAGAAAATCGTTTGTGTGAAGATGTCTTCTACTTCGTCTTCGACCCCGCGTCCGGGCTTCAAGAAGTGCGGGGAGTGTGGGTCCAAGATGTCGGTGACGGACTCGCACGACGCCTGCCTCTGGTGCCTCGGGGAGGCCCACAACACGGATGACTGTATCGACTGCCAGTCGCTCACGTCCAAAGCCTTACGAGAACGTAAGAAGAAGTTGTCGGTAGGTCAGGTGTCCAAGCCCCGGAAGTCGAAGTCTGCGGGGCTTTCAACGGATGATTCGAGAGGTGACTCTCTGCGTCGTCGTCGGAAGTCTCGTGGGTCTCCTTCTAGGAGTCGGTCTCGCCACTCCTCGGCCTCTTCGAGGCATTCTCGGAAGCGCCGACAGCGGTCGTCTTCCAGGTCCTCTTCTGAGGACTCTGCCCGGCACGTCGCTTACCCCACCAGCCGTGTGACGCCGGAGGAATGGGCTTCCTTCGGGAAGAAAATGCTGGCGATTCTCGAGTCGCAGGGTACTGAGCCGTCCGCGCCCCAGAGTGGGGTCGGCCGTGAGAGGTCGAGAGACACCGCTCGCAAGAGTGGTCGGCATGAGTCACGGGAGAGGTCCCGTTCGGACAAGGGGACTTGTTCTCGACGTACCCGTTCCAGGTCCCGGTCCTCGACGCATTCGAGACCGTGTGCACCTGTGATGTCTTCGAGGAAGACATCGATGTCTGAGGCGTCGAGGGCGTCGACAGGTTTTCTCGAGGCTCCGAGGAAGTCATCGAAGCCGTCGACGCTCAGGTCATTGAAGGACACGCTCGGAGCTCTGGCTTCGAGGACTGTGTCGACGCCGTCGATGCTGGCGGCGCTGCATCTGACGTCAACGCTGATTTACTCAACGTCGATCCTCTCGGCGCCGATGCCTGTTCTCTCGACGCCGGCATCGATTCACTCTACGCCCTCGACGCCTTTCGAGGCCGGGGTGTCGGAGGTGCCCCGTGGCACGGGGGAACCCCCTTGGAAGGCTCTGGTTAAGAGCAAGCACTCTCGGGTGCCTTCTTTTCGTCACCTGGAATATATTTCGGAGGTGGATGAGGATTCTGATGGTCTGGTTCCTAGTCAGGTTCCGGATGAAATGGTCTCGGGCCATAGTCAGTTTGACGATTTGAGGCAGTCACTGCATGATGCCAGTGGACTGGACACCTCTCCGCAGGTGGAGTTTTGTAGGCCTGAGCCTGGCTCTCATGCCGATTCCTCGTACCAGCGCCTTATGGCTAGGGTTTCCGAGTACTTGGGATGGTCTGCTCCCCAAGGGGAGTTTGTGCAGGATGATCTCACGGACATCCTTGATGTTGGTCCCCCAACTGACCTGGTACTGCCGTTTCATATGGCTCTACAGAGAAGGGTGGCGGCGGCGGCTTTGACTGCTCCGGAGAGTCTCCTGGCGGTGGGCAGGTCCTTGTCGCGGCAATACCGTCCAGCCAGTAGTGACCCCTGCTACTTGACCAGGCACCCCACTCCGGAGAGTTTGGTGGTGCAGGCGGCCACGGCCCCAGCGAAGCAGGTGTCGTACCCTACCATCCCTCCTGATAGGGACGACAAACGTTTTGATGGCTGGGCGAAGAAAGTGTTTTCTTCTGGTGGTATGGCGCTTCAGGCGGCCAACTCCATTTGTGCCTTGTCTCGTTTCACACACACTCTGTGGAACTGTGTTGCGTTAGCGGGTGAACATATTCCCGAAGGGGACGAACAGGATGGTTTCCTTGCTATGGCCCAGGATGGTAAGGATGCCATGTGTGAGTCCGTTCAGTCGGGTTTGGACATGGCTGAATGCGTCAGCAGGTCCATGGCGGCGAGCACCGTGATACGCAGGTTTGCGTGGTTGCGGAAGTCGGGGTTTGCTCCTGATGTGCAGTCCTGGCTCCTCAACATGCCCTTTGATGGTGAACACCTTTTTGGCAGCAAGGCTGACGAGAGCCTTGAGAGGTTGCAGACCTCCAAAGGTGCAGCGAAGTCGTTGGGCGATGCAGTTCGCCAACCTCCGCCTCTTCGTCCTAGGGGACAGCAATGGAGGGGTGGTTCCTTTCGCTATTACTCGTCCTTCAGTAAAGCGAGAGGAGCTGGCAGTCAAAGAGGCCAGCGCAGGGGTACCAGGGGTGGACGACAGGGTACCCGTGGTGCCAAGGCCGCTCGGGCAGTTGCCTCTTTGCCCTCAGGTAACGCCGCAGCCGCTACCACTCAGTCATGAGGCCATGTCCCATGGTTCGCCGGTTGGGGGAAGGCTGGCGCAGCATCTTGTTGAGTGGCGTGCCATTACTTCAGATGTGTGGGTTCTGGAGATCATAACCCACGGCTACTGTCTTCCCTTTCTGCAGAGGCCTCACGACAATCCACCGGGGAACCTCTCTTTGCAGAGTCCGGATCCGGCCCTTGCGCAGGAAATTCAAGCCCTGCTGGAGAAAGGCGCCATAGAACTGGTGCCTGTAGCGGAGAGGAACAAGGGATGGTATTCCCCTTATTTTTTGATTTCAAAGAAAGACGGGGGATTGAGACCTATCGTGGACTTGCGCGGTTTGAACAAACTCCTCAGGAAGGACAAGTTCAAGATGGTTACTCTCAAGTCCTCCAGGCCCTTCAGCTTCAGGACTGGTTGGTGTCTCTCTGTAACGCCCAGCTGGTTCCCACGGGGGCGCTGATCTAGTCTGGATTACTGCGGCCTCTTCTAGCGTGATGCGCAGGACCCGGAACACCGATTGGACAGGACCTCCAAATCGTGCTTCCTTGGCCCATAGGAATATCCTTCTGCAGATGAGAAAGGGGATTAACAGTCTGCAGAATGGTGTGCTAGCTCCGCCCTCCCCCCCCCTCCGTTCCTCTCTATTCCTCCAAACCCGGTTTAAGCTCACCTCATGGTTTGGAAGGTTGAACTCTCCATCCTGCTTCTGGTGCAGGGGCGCGCGTTCGTCCAGTTACTTCACTGGTTTTCAGAATGGCGCTGGCAAAATCCACTTGACTTTCCTGAGCGATGCGCCTTAAGTATGAAAGTTCAAAGTTCAAGTGAGGCCCCCTTTATGCTGTCTTTCTCACCTGTGATCTGTCCTTTATTTCAGGTGCAGAATGAAGGCGATGCGTCGAGGGGTTAACCTGCCGAGGTGAGTAGTAATGAGGGCGATCCCTCTAGATGTCCTTATCATTCCTCTGAAATGTCTCTAGTCCTTTCCCCATAGGGGCTGGGGTACGGTACCTGGCAACGGGGCGGCGCCAACCCGAAATGTGGAAGAAAAGCCGGTAAGTATTATGGCTGTTAGTCAGGCTTTCCTTCTGTGTGTCCTTCTGCTCACCTTTTGTTTCTTCCTCTCTCCCCTAGGTGCAGAGATGTGGCGTCCGATGCTGACAGCCGCGATGGAGCCGGGAGATGTCTCGAGGACAGGACAGGTGAGTGAAGCGTAGCGCTGCAGCGAGCAACGCAATGCTTTTAAATTGAAGTCTTCCTTCAGGGATGCTGGCGAGAAGATTCCGAATGCAGGTAAGAAGCTTGAAATAATCCTTGGTTTTCACCTTTCTCTTCTCTTCCTTCCTTGCAGGTCTTCCAGGTTCAAGACGGGCGTGGCTGTAGTCCAGGAGCAGGAGCAGACACGGTGAGCGTTAAGCTGCAGGAAGCAGAACAACGCGAAGCATGAGCTGCTGTCTGGGCGTGGCTTAAATAGCCTCCAAAGAAGTCCCAGGTATGTATCCTTCCCCAACTAGGTATGTATCCTTCCCTGGCCACGCCCGAGTGAAAAAATAGTCCCTATGAAAAAATAGTCCATTTCAGGTCTCAGTGAGGCCTGAAGTGTGCAGCATGGTCTGCATCAGGTAAGTGCACAAAACACCTCCCTTTATGAGCCTGGCGCCTATGGCGCCAGGACTGATGTCCAACATGAGCCTGGCGCCAAAGGCACCAGGGCTGAGTCCAAAGAGCCCCTATAAGGGGCTGCTCGGCTTTTACCCGAGGGCATGATGCCTGCTTCTGGGGGTGCTGGGCCTGGCCTGATGCTCCGGTGGTAGGCATCATGACAGCACTCCCCCCCCCCCCAAGCCCCCTCCCAAGGTCGTTCCTTCTGGAGGTTTCGGTTTGTTTGGGAAATTCCGATGGAACCTTTTTACCAGCCGAGGTGCATGTATGTGATCACTGGGTTCCCAAGACCTTTCCTGAGGCCCATACCCTTTCCAATCAATTAGACAGAAAAGCTTTGATTTTAAGATTTTGGAATCCAAAATGTTCTTTACTTCGAATTCTGGCTCTCCGTCTATCAGGATTGGGTCTGGTGGCTTTATTAATCTGGTTCCTGGTTGTACTGGTTTCAAAAGTGACACATGAAAAACGGGGTGAATCCGCATGTTGGCTGGTAGATCGAGCTTGACTGCTACTGGGTTAATTATAGCTTTGATTGAGTAAGGGCCTAAATACCTTGGATTAAAAGTTTGAGGTCCCTTGAGCGATAAGTGTTTGGTAGCCAACCATACTTGATCCCCAATTTGGTACGGAGGCGCCTCCTTTCGATGTAGATCCGCATTCTTTTTGTATTTCTCTTTCGCATGTTGCAAATGTGCAGTTGCATCCTTGAAGGCTTGAGTTATCGTAGAATGCAAATGATCCACTGCGGGCATTTCAAGGCTCAAAGGTGAGTCCAAGTCTGAAGTACGAGGGTGATGTCCATATAGGGTAAAAAAGGGGCTTTGACCCGTTCCAGAGTGTATCGAGTTATTATAAGCATATTCAGCCACCCACAGAATATCCTTCCAATTACCCTCCGATTGGTGCAACATACATCGTAGAAATTGTTCAAGGGTCTGGTTCGTTCTCTCCGTCTGACCATCGGTCTGTGGGTGGTGGCTGGTCGAGAGTCTTACGTCGATTTGTGCCAGCTGACAACACTTTTTCCAAAAATGAGAAATAAACTGGCTTCCCCGATCGGAGACTAGTATGGACAGGAATCCATGTAAACGGATGATATTCTCGAGGAATTCCTTGGCAAGAACAAAGGCTGAAGGTAATCCTTTCAACGGAATAAAGTGGGCCATTTTGGAAAATAAATCCACCACGACCAGAATAGTATTGTAACCATTACATGAGGGCAGGTCCGTGATAAAATCTAGTGACAGGGTGTGCCAAGGTGCTGGTGGAATGTCTAAGGGCTGAAGAAGACCGGCGGGTTTTGTCTTTTGACCTTTGTTTTGGGCACAAACTCCACAGGACATCACGAAAGATTTAATATCCTTTCACCAGGAAGGCCACCAGAATTGTCGTCTAACCTTTTCCTCAGTTTTGGCAATGCCAGGATGTCCTTCCATCAGGGTGTCATGATGACGGGAAATAACCAGTTCTTGCAATTCCTTTTCTGGCAAAAATAAGCGTCCTTGGAAGTAAGGTAAGCCATCCTTGACTGAAAAGTTAGACCCCTTTTTGATCCAATCCTGCAAGGCTGAAGAGTCCAGGACTTGTTTTACTCGTGCTTGAATGTCTTCAAGGGTTTGTAAAGTGGTTATTCCCAAAATTCTTTGTTCGGGAATTATCGGCACAGGTTCTGAGTTTGTGTCTATTTCTTCCATTCCAATTCGGGATAGAGCGTCCGCCTTACCATTCTTAGAACCGGGGCGGTAGGTGATTACAAAATCGAACTCGGCAAAGAACAAAGCCCATCGGAGCTGTCGAGACGATTGGGCCTTAGCAGTTTTTAAATATTGTAAATTTCGGTGATCAGTGATCACGGTGATGGTATGCCGGGCGCCAAGGAGATAATGCCGACAAGCCTTAAAGGCGGACTTAATGGCTAATAGTTCCTTATCGGTAATCGCATAATTGATCTCCGGCGGTGAGAACTTTCTGGACCAAAATGCTACGGGGTGTAGTTGGTTGGTTTCAGGGTCTCTCTGAGACAGGACAGCTCCCATGGCTAAGCTGGACGCGTCGGTTTCGACTATATATGGGAGATCAGGACGCGGGTGCTTCAAAATAGGTGCGGACGTGAACTTAGCTTTCAACTCCTGAAAGGCCTGTTCGGCTTCCTCGGTCCATTCAAAACGTTTATTTTTTTGCAAGAGTGCAGTGATGGGTTGCACCACACGTGAAAACTCTAGGATAAACCTGCGATAAAAGTTGGCAAAACCAAGCATGCTTTGGACACCTTTCACTGAACTAGGTGATGGCCATTTGAGGATGGCATCCACTTTCCGTGAATCCATTCGGACCCCTTTAGGTGTCAGGATGAATCCGAGAAACTCAACCTCGGTGGTATGGAAAACACATTTTTCCAGCTTGGCAAACAGTTTGTGCTGGCGCAGTTTCTCTAGGACGGCCCTGACATGTTTTCTGTGATCAGATTCCGAAGAGGAGTACACAAGTATGTCATAGATATACACGATAACACAGACATCGATGAGTTCCCGAAGGACATCATTCATGAAGAATTGGAAGGCAGCAGGCGCGTTGCACAACCCGAAAGGCATCACCTGGTATTCGAATAGTCCATATTTTGTACGGAAGGCCGTTTTCCATTCGTCGCCTTCTTTTACTCGTACCAGATAATAAGCCCCCCGGAGATCTAACTTGGTGTATACGCAAGCGTCCTTCACCTGGTCAAGGAGTTCAGGGATCAGAGGCAGAGGGTAACGATTTTTAACAGTTATCTGGTTCAATGCGCGGTAATCGATACAAGTTCTAAGGTCGCCCTCTTTTTTAGGCACGAAGAACAAAGCTGAAGATGCCGGGGACTTTGACGGGCGAATGAAACCATTGGCGAGGTATTGATCTAAATATTGTCTCAAATGCAGATTCTCAGGTTCAGTAAGGGCATAAATCCTGCTACAAGGGGGTTGTGCACTGGGTACCAGATCGATTTGGCAATCGTACGATCTGTGGGGAGGTAACGTGTTGGCCTGTTCCTTTTGGAAGGCGTCCTGAAAGTCTTGGTACTCTGGAGGTAGTTGCACGGGGACAGAGGTTACTGATGCTAGATTAATCTTTGGATTTTCTGGGTAGCAGGTTTGTGCACAATCCGGGAAGGTTATTCTCTTCGCTCGCCAATCAATTCGAGGATTATGTGTCTCTAACCAAGGGACTCCGAGAATAAGCTGAAACTGTGGAGCCTTGATCACATCAAACACAACTGCCTCCCGATGGCCATCCGGACCTACAAGTGTCACCTCAGCTGTGGAATGTGTTACCGGTCCAGAGGCAATTTCGGTTCCATCTACAGTGGTGATGACATCTTTGCTGGTTTTAGGACGCAGAGGGAGGTTTATCCTAGAGACCAATTCTCAATCCACATAGTTTCCTACAGCCCCGCTATCGATGTATGCCTTTATAGCATGCAACCGTTTTGGCTGTTCCGGATCTATGAGGACCATTGGCATAATGAAATGCGAGGTCTGAGAGTTAGTTTTCAAGCTCGGCAAGCGGACCACTACGCTTGCCGGGCGTGGTTGTTTCCCGATACAGAGTTTCCATGGATTTTATTAGCGGCTCCTACCACCTTCTTGGGCGGCTTAACCGGGCAATCTCGTAGAAAGTGTCCTGAGGACCCACAATAAAGGCATAATTTCATCTGTCGTCTTCTTTCCCGTTCTTTTTGAGTTAGGGGTCCTTTAACTCCTCCGATTTGCATAGGCTCCGAGGCATCAGCCCCCTTGGGGTTAGCGTGGGTTTTGGCCCAGACCCGGGTTTCAAACTTGGACCGATCTGCTTTTCTGTTTTGCAGCCTGTGATCCAACTGGACCACTAAGTCTATATATTCAGTGCATTCTTGGGGCGGATTTACAACTTGTGCCAGGACATCTTTAAGTTCTCCGCGTAGACCTCAATAGAATAACGTGATTCTTTTATCCTCTGGCCAACCAGTTTCCACAATTAGTCTATTGAAGGTTGCAATGTAGGATAGAAGGTCTTGATTGCCCTGTCGCAGAGATCGAAGTTCGTCATCCAGAGCCTGTCCCTGGGAATGTCGAGCAAATAACCTTTCCATGCTTGTTTGAAATCCTTGAAAATCACGAAGAATCGGGTCATCTTGAGTTACCAGTGAGACTGACCAATCGGCAGCACAGCCGCTGAGATATGACAACACAAAGGCTACCTTGGTCTGATCATTAGGGAAGGCCCCGGGTCTGCATAGGAAGTGCAAACGACACTGATTCATGAATACGGCGAATCGTTTGGGGTCCCCAGCAAAGCGTTCGGTTGGGGCCAGCGGCATGTTTGCAGGTAGATTAATCAGCACAGGGTTACTGGAAACCACAGGAGTGGGGTTCCCACCGGAACCGGGTAAAGGAATTTGTCCAGCTTGACCTTGCAAAAGCTGTCTAACCAGGTCATCAGTCCTTTCCCTTGTTACAATCACTTCTCTTCTGAGGGCATTAGTCTCTTGACGAGCGGCGTGTACCTCGGCCCGTACTTCCCCCAGTAGTTGGGCCAGTTGGTCAGTCTCAGAAGTTTCCATAGCGCCTGGGTGGGAATTTGTAGGGAGGCTTCGCGTTCTGTACCGGCCACCTGGTTCCCACGGGGGCGCTGATCTAGTCTGGATTACTGCGGCCCCTTCTAGCATGATGCGCAGGACCCGGAACACCGATTGGACAGGACCTCCAAATCGTGCTTCCTTGGCCCGTAGGAATATCCTTCTGCAGATGAGAAAGGGGATTAACAGTCTGCAGAATGGGTTGCTAGCTCCCCCCTTCCCCCCTCCGTTCCTCTCTATTCCTCCAAACCCGGTTTAAGCTCACCTTATGGTTTGGAAGGTTGAACTCTCCATCCTGCTTCTGGTGCAGAGGCGCGCGTTCGTACAGTTACTTCACTGGTTTTCAGAATGGCGCTGGCAAAATCCACTTGATTTTCCTGAGCGATGCGCCGTAAGTATGAAAGTTCAAAGTTCAAGTGAGGCCCCCTTTATGCTGTCTTTCTCACCTGTGATCTGTCCTTTATTTCAGGTGCAGAATGAAGGCGATGCGTCGAGGGGTTAACCTGCCGAGGTGAGTAGTAATGAGGGCGATCCCTCTAGATGTCCTTATCATACCTCTGAAATGTCTCTAGTGCTTTCCCCATAGGGGCCGGGGTACGGTACCTGGCAACGGGGCGGCGCCGACCTGAAATGTGGAAGAAAAGCCGGTAAGTATTATGGCTGTTAATCAGGCTTTCCTTCTGTGTGTCCTTCTGCTCACCTTTTGTTTCTTCCTCTCTCCCCTAGGTGCAGAGATGTGGCGTCCGATGCTGACAGCCGCGATGGAGCCGGGAGATGTCTCGAGGACAGGACAGGTGAGTGCAGCGTGGCGCTGCAGCGAGCAACGCAATGCTTTTAAATTGAAGTCTTCCTTCAGGGATGCTGGGGAGAAGATTCCGGATGCAGGTAAGAAGCTTGAAATAATCCTTGGTTTTCACCTTTCTCTTCTCTTCCTTCCTTGCAGGTCTTCCAGGTTCAAGACGGGCGTGGCTGTAGTCCAGGAGCAGGAGCAGACACGGTGAGCGTTAAGCTGCAGGAAGCAGAACAACGCGAAGCATGAGCTGCTGTCTGGGGGTGGCTTAAATAGCCTCCAAAGAAGTCCCAGGTATGTATCCTTCCCCAACTAGGTATGTATCCTTCCCTGGCCACACCCAAGTGAAAAAATAGTCCCTATGAAAAAATAGTCCCTTTCAGGTCTCAGGGAGGCCTGAAGCGTGCCGCATGGTCTGCATCAGGTAAGTGCACAAAACACCTCCCTTTATGAATTTGGCGCCTATGGCGCCAGGACTGATGTCTAACATGAGCCTGGCGCCAAAGGCACCAGGACTGAGTCCAAAGAGTCCCTATAAGGGGACGCTGGGCTTTTACCCGAGGGCATGATGCCTGCTTCCGGGGGTGCTGGGCCTGGCCTGATGCTCCGGGGGTAGGCATCATGACACTCTCGAACTCAAGGATGCTTACTTCCATGTGCCGATCCATCCCAAGCACAAGAAGTACCTGAGGTTCGCGGTTGGCGACTCGCACTTTCAGATTGACCTCCGCCACGAGGGTTTTCACCATGCTCATGGTGGTGGTGGCAGCGCATCTCAGGCTAGGGGGGATTCATGTCTACCCCTACCTACACGATTGGTTGATCCGGGGGAGCTCTCCCGAGCAAGTCCTGGATCATCTGTCCGTCACCTGCCACTCCCTTCACAGGCTGGGCTTCTCCCTCAATTTAAAGAAGTCTCATTTGACGCCAACACAGCAGCTCCAGTACATCGGAGCAGTGCTCAACACTTCCCTGGGGCAGTGTTTTCCTCCCCAGGTGAGGGCTCTTCACATTCAGCAGATGGTGCACAAGTTTAAGCATGCCCAGACGCTCCCAGCGTTCGAGTTCTTGAGGTTGCTCGGCCTCATGGCATCCAGCATTCTTCTGGTGCCAGAGGCTCGCCTGCGCAGGAGATCTTTGCAGTGGGCACTCAAGATGCAATGGTCGCAGGCCTCCGGCAGGATGTCGGACCCGGTTCAGGTGCCGCCCTCTGTCGGCCGGGACCTTCTGTGGTGGGCTGTCGAAGGCAACTTGATGAAGGGGGCTCTATTTTGGCTTCCCTGGCCAGAGGTGACGATCGTGACGGATGCATCCCTCACGGGATGGGGAGCTCATGCCAACGAGCTGACAGTCAGCGGTCGTTGGTCTCCGTCGGAGTCCAGACTCCATATCAATCTGTTGGAGCTGAGGGCCGTCAGGCTAACCCTGAAGGCTTTTCTGCCGACTGTGCGAGGAAAGAATGTCCTGATCCTGACGGACAACACAGTGGCCATGCACTACCTCAACAAAAAGGGGGGGGGCAAGTCACTTCCTCTGTGCAGGGAGGCGATGCAGCTCGAGTTCTGGGCCATCCAGCAGGAAGTTTCGATCTCGGCAGTTCATCTGGCCGGAGATGAAAACGTGATGGCGGACGCTCTGAGCAGGCAGAGCATGATCTCTCACGAGTGGGAGTTGGCTCAGGAGATTCTCCTGGAGATCTTCGCCCTTTGGGGGACCCCTCAAGTGGATCTCTTCGCCTCCAGTGTCAACCAGAAGTGCGAGAGGTGCTGCTCGCGGGAATTTCCTCCAAAAGGAGCCTTAGGAGATGCGTTCGTGGTGGAGTGGTCATTCCCGCTGCTGTACGCATTTCCTCCCGTCCCCGTCATCCTGCAAGTGCTGCGGAGGTTACGGAAGTTCAGTTCCGGGATGATCCTCATTGCTCCGGCGTGGGCTCGGAGGACGTGGTACCCGGACCTTCTTGCCCTCCACGTCGTCTTCCCTACCGAGACGATCTGCTCTCACGGGAGGGGGGTCAGGTTCTCCATCCAGAGGTCAGATCCCTCAACCTTCCCGCTTGGCTTCTGAAAGGTTGAGGTATAAGGATTGGGACCTTCCTGAAGACGTGATGGAGGTGTTGCTCTCGGCCCGACGGGCAGCAACAAAGTCTCTGTACCGTTGCCGTTGGCGTAAGTTCTGCGACTGGTGCAGAGTTCAAAATGTGGCTCCTTTTGCATGTGACATCCCCATGGTTCTGTCCTTTTCTACTTTCTTTGGCCCACAGGGGCTTGCAAGTGGGTACCATTAAAGGTTACCTGGCGGCGCTGTCCATATTTAAGCGCTCGTCTGAAGAGTGTTCCTACTTTAAAATCCCTTTAATTTCAGTTTTTGAAAGGGCTCACTAATGTGTTCCCTCCGTCACCTTTCCCGGTGCCCGGTTGGGATTTGAACCTTGTTCTTAAGTTTCTTATGGGTGCATCTGTTTGAGCCTTTGCATTCTTACCCTTTGAGGCTGTTAACTCTGAAAACTGTGTTTTTGGTTGTGGTTACTTCCGCTCGCAGAGTGAGTGAGTTACAGGCACTTTCAGTTAAGCCACCCTTCACTGTATTTCACAAGGACAGGGTTGTCCTTAGAGTTTGTCCTTCTTTTCTTCCGAAGGTGGTTTCGGAATTTCATTTGGCCCAGAAGGTTGTTCTTCCGGCATTCTATCCTCCTCCGCACCCTGGTAAGGAAGAGGAGAGGCTCCATAGGCTTGATCCTAGGAGAGCTTTAAGCTTTTATGTTTCACGCATGTCCCGGGTCAGAGTGGACGATCAACTCTTTATTGGTTATGCTGGAAAGCGTTTGGGACAGGCTGTGACGAAATAGACTTTGTCTCGCTGGATTATTTTGGCCATCTCGGAGTGTTACCGCTTGGCGGGTAAGGACCCGCCGGCTGGCTTGCGGGCCCATTCTACCAGGGGTATGGCTGCATCTACTGCCCTGCAGAGGGGTGTTCCTATTCGCAACATCTGTGATGCAGCCATCTGGGCTTCAGTACATACATTTGTACGTCACTATTCCTTCGATTCCATCCGAGGACAGGATCTGGCCTTTGGCAAGGCGGTCCTTTGTTCTGCTATTTGATTGGCAATTCTAAATTTTGATTCTAAATTCTTTCCCTCCTCCTTGCTCTGGTACTGCTTTGGGAGTCTATCATAGATATGGAATACGTCGGAGGACCCAATCCCCTCGAAGAACAAGTTACTTTCTTACCTGGTAACGTTCTTTCGATGGGATGGTCCGACGACGTATTCCATATCGCTCCCTCCCTGCCTTCCCCGCTGCAGAATTTCTTTTGCGATTGCAGCTTGCGTTCCGCAAGGCTTTGTGTCTGACTGGCAGTTGACTAATGTCACACGTTCTGGGGGAAAAAACTACAACTGAGGCTAAGGGCGTCATGCGTCCTACTTATCACATCGGATGACGTCGGACGTCAGAGGAGGTCCTCGACGACGGCGCATCGACGTCATCGATGCAGGACGCAGACGCCAAAAAAAGTTTCCGAAGCAGCACAGCTGTGGTGATTACCTGTCATAGATATGGAATACGTCGTCGGACCATCCCATCGAAAGAACGTTACCAGGTAAGAAAGTAACTTGTTCTTCTATACCATATACGGACATCACCCTCGAACCTCAGAACTCGATTCGCCTCAGCACTTAGAAATGCCTGCAGTTAGTCATTTACACTCTACTATTACACAAGCCTTTAAGGAGGCAACAGAACATTTGAAACAAGCGAAAGAGGAATATAAGAAAAATGCTGATCAACATAGAAGCGATGCTCCACGATATCAGAATGGGGATCAAGTTTGGCTGGCTACAAAACACATACCTCTAAAAGGAACTCGGACTTTTAATCCTAGGTATTTGGGACCTTACACTATTAAGGCCATTATCAACCCGGTGGCCGTCAAGTTGGAATTACCCTCTAATATGCGGATCCATCCTGTCTTTCATGTTTCACTTCTGAAACCAGTTCAACCCGGGACAAGACTTGCCAAACCACCTGATCCCATCCTAGTAGATGGAGAACCTGAATTCGAGGTAAGAATATCCTGGACTCTAAGTTGTTTAAATCAAGACTTTTTTATTTAATCGACTGGAAAGGTAACGGACCACAGGAAAGGTCATGGGAGCCTAGTGACCACGTTCATGTACCTCGGTTGGTGAAGAAATTCCATCGGAACTTCCCAGACAAACCAGGGCTAAGGGGAAGAACAACTTAAGGAGGGGTCTTGGGGGGGAGTGCTGTCATGATGCCTACCCCCGGGCATCCGGATCAAGCCCATCAGCCCCGGGAGCAGGCATCCAGACATTTACAAAAATCTCAGCAGCCCCAGCTAGGGGCTGTCAGGGTTCAGTCCTGGCACCATAGGCACCAGGCTCATAATAAAAATGAGTCCTGGCGCTGTAGGCGCCCGGCTATTAGACATTACTTACCTCATGCAGACCATGCTGCAAATAAATCCAAGCCAACGTGAGGCCTGGATGGGACTATTTTACTACAGGGACTATTTTTTACTCGGGTGTGGTCCTGGGGAACGTCTTCCCTGGGACTACTTTGGAGGCTATTTAAACCACGCCCGAACAGCAGCACATGCTTCGTGTTATTCTGCATCTAGCAGCATGACTCTCACCATGCTTGCAGCCAGCATCCAGTCTTCTGCCACGCCCGCCTCGAATCTGGAGCTCCTAGAATAAAGAGGAAGAAAAGGACAAGGTTAGAAAACAAACTTATTTCAAATTCCTCACCTGATTCCGGATCCATTTCATCTCCCAACCTGGAAAGTACATCAGTCCTGCATGCGTCGCTTCGCCAGCTCCAGCACAGCGCCATACTCGCCAGTTCTCACAGCATCTTTCGATCCGGCACTGTCTCCATCATTTCTTCACCGTACTCCGGCACCTAGGGGCACAAGAATAACAAGGTGAGCCAAGGGAATCAACAAATACCTCTTACCACCATAGACTTACCTGATTTACCACCGGCGGTATTATTCTCCATATCTTCATATGCCGCATCTGTAAAGAGGGAGAAAAACAACATGTTAACGCATGCAATAGTTACCGGACAGCGTTGGGTAACACAGACTCTTACCTGAACGCCAGCAGCAGCTACGAGACCTTCTTCTCACGAACTCAGTTGCAACTTAAGCAAGGAAGGGGACAAGAGTGAACATCGGGCACATTGAACTCTTTGAACTTGATACTTACCAATCCCGCCTGGGACTTCAGAGTCAATGCTTACCGGAACTCTCCCAACGCCTTCAAACCAGTGAAGTAACTGGTATCTACGCGCCCCTGCAAGACACGCAGGATGGAGAGCTCATCTTTTGCAAACATAAGGTGAGGTTACTAAGGGGATATCGGAGGTGATTAGTGGGGGAGAGCGAGAACAGTTGGGAGGCCATCATTAAAACCCACAGGTGTCTAATCCCTGTCTCCACTTGCAGAAAAATATTTCTTCGGTTCCAGCAGACAAGACTAGGCGGGCCAGTCCAGACAGTCCTCTCTGCACTACGCATCACGTTGAAGGAGACCGCAGCTGTCCGGGTCCGATCGACACCCCTGTGGGGTCCAGGTGAGCATAACAGAACACAAAGCCTTTCTAAAAATACCCACCCGGGTGTTATGGAAACCTCGGAAACCGACCAACTGGCCCAATTATTGGGGGAACTTAGGGCAGAAGTACATGCCGCTCGCCAAGAGACTAATGCCCTCAGGAGAGAACTGATTGTCTAAAAGGAGCGCACTGATGATCTGGCTAGGCAACTACTGCAAAACCAAGCTGGGCAAACGCCCCTACCTGGATATCGGGGAAACCCAACCCCCGTTTCATCAAGCAATCCTGTGCAAGTGGTTTTACCAGGAAATATTCCGTTAGCTCCACCCGAACGCTTTGCTGGGGACCCCAAAAGGTTTGCCGTGTTTATGAACTAATGCCGCTTGCACTTTTTATGCAGACTGGGAGCCTTTCCAAATGACCAAGCCAAAGTAGCCTTTGTATTGTCGTATCTTAGTGGCAGCGCAGTGGATTGGTCCATTCTATTAGTCAACCAGGATGATCCTCTTCTCCGGGATTTTCAGGGTTTTCAAAGGAGCATGGAAAAACTATTCGCCAGACACTCACAGGGTCAAGCCCTGGACAACAAACTTTTATCCTTACGACAGGGTAACCAGGATCTGCTAACCTATATTGCAACCTTCAATAGGTTGGTGGTGGAAACAGGGTGGCCGGAGGAAAAACGAATTACATTGTTTCATCGTGGACTTGGGGGAGAATTCAAAGACGTCTTGGCTCAAGTTGTGAACCCACCTCAGGATTGCACAGAATTTATAGACTTAGTGGTCCAGCTAGGCCACCGACTTCAGAACCGAAAGACTGATCGAGCTAAGTTCGAGAATCGGGTATTGGTTAAACCCAACGTTGCCCCCAAAGGAACAGATGCATCTGAACCTATGCAGATCGGGGGGTTAAAGGACCCTTAACTCAAAAGGAAAGAGAAAGAAGACAACAGATGCAGTTGTGTCTGTACTGTGGAACCTCAGGACATTTTCTACGGGATTGCCCTACAAAACCACCCAAGAAGGTGGTAGGAGTTGCTGATAAAAGCCACATAGAGCCTGATTCGGGAAACGACCACGCCGGACAAGCGTAGAGGTCCGCTTGCCGAGCTTAAAGGACACTCAGACCTCGCATCTGGGGTCCAGGTGAGCGTAACAGCTGCCTCCCATAGCACCACCACCTCCTGATGCAGCAGCAGAGGGTGAAGAGACCGACAGCAGTTCTCCCACAATGGCATAGCTGTGCAGGCAATGAGCCCATGGAGGTATTTATTTTTTTTTGCAACAATCCACGCAGGTGGGTGTTGGTGTACACCCTGTCCTCGAACCTCCTGGGTGCCCCCCTACCCCCCACATGGCCATTTTTGATTTTATATATATATTTTTTTTTTACAGTGTGTTGCCTTGTGTGGCTCCCGTGGGCATCCACTGTGTATTCCGGCTGGGCACATGCAGGCTTGTCCTGAGTTTGGGTTAGATGCTTGTGTTTGTGACACACACACCCCTCCTGCTTCCCGTTTCCATGGGCTTGCAAAGGGTGTGACCAAGTGACAGTGACTTACACAGTGACATTGGGCTCCCTTGAGCTGTGTGGGCAGTCTGTAGTCAATACTGTTTGGACATCCCTAATGGGTATTTTTGTTGTATTGAACACTGCATGGTGTATTGATATGTGCTTGTGCATCCATGTCTTCCGCAAAATTCGCAGGTACCTTCTTCATGTCTTCACAAGGCCGTCTCCTTTGCAGATGGAGTTCATTTTGTATGCAGTACACTGACACATTTGCGTGGCAGCAATACTCTGCAGTTGGAAGGGGTCGATGTGCTGGCTTATTCAGGTTGTAAAACTCACACTACTTCGATTTTGTACTGGCATGTTTTTGCAATGTTTCATGCTGTGTTGCTGTATTGTGTTGGTGGTAAGTATTTGGTCATGTGTGCTGTTTGTTATTGATTACTGGGAGTATATTCTCTGTGGGCAGTTTCCATTTGGGACAGGGCACTTTGTGACACTTATGTCAGGTCTTGTGCATTGCTTTGTTTGCTTTCACATTGCATGACATGCATTGGTGTGTTGGTTTTGGAGATGGAGAGGGGTTGGATGACATGGCGCTATTTTCATGTTGTATTTTGCAAGGGGGTTGTTATTCATGCAGCATGAATGTATGTCTTTTAATGACACAGCATTGGTTATCTTTCGGTAGGTAGGGATGCACACAATGTAACACTTCCAGGTGACCAATCTCAGGCTGGTATGGTTGTGACATTTGACTGTCCCTTATGTCATCATCATTGATTGTCAGCTGGTTTGTGCCAGTGCTGTGTGCACTCCACAAGGGTGTGATTTTAGGTGAAGTAATTAGCCACCAGCTGCGTACGGGCTGCCTCACCACGTGCCCCTTCCCCTCCCCTGCGCAGCGGCCGTGCATGCGGTTGGGGGATGTGGGGGCACCACCATGTCCACCCGCAGGCCCCGGCGTGTTGCAACGTTTTGCAGGACACATGCTGCCACTATGATCCTGCACACTACTTGGGTAGCGTATAGCAGCTGCCCACCAGAACGGTCAAGGGAGCGAAAGCGTGACTTGAGCACTCCGAATGTGCGCTCCACTATGCCCCGGGTTGCAATATGTGCTGTGTTGTATCTTACCTCGGGTGGTGTGGTGGGGTTTAGAATTGGCGTCATCATGTGGGTGCTCAGAGGGTAGGCACTGTCCCCTGGGGAGGTGATGATGGGTATCATTAGTGGGGTTGTGACATTACTCAGTATCTGACATGCATGCATGTGCAGTGGCATTTATACTCACCAAGCAGCCATGTACCGCCATGCCGCCTAGCTTCTAGGTCCCGGTTTAGGGTTGACATTCTGTATATGAAACTGTCATGGGTGGACCCTGGATAGTTGGCATATACTGAGTTGATGATTCCCTTGGCATCACATACTACCTGCACGTTGATGGAATGCCAGTGCTTGCGGTTTCTATAGATATGCTCTGATGCCCTGGGAGGACGTAGAGCCACATGGGTGCAATCAATGGCACCTAGCACTTTGGGGAAGTGTGCCACCCCGTAAATATCCTGGACAACAGCCTGCCTTTCTGCAGGTGTTCTGGGCAGGTACATGTGCCTGCGGACTGATGGCCGTGCAGTCATGGTGGCCAAGACCTAGTGTAGACAGCGTGACTGCGTGGCCTGTGACACCCCCCCCCCCACTATGGCACTTGTCCACTGAAATGAACCAGGAGCCAAGAAGTGCAGTACATTGAGCACCTTTTCCAAGGGGCTCAGTGCTTGGGAGCACAGGGTGGGAGATGTGAGGTCATCCTCCCACTCACTCACCAGGTCGAGTATTATGTGAGGTGGAAACCTGTACCTCCCAAACACCTGGTCATCAGGCATCCCAAAAAGGCTGGTCCTGGGTGTAAAAATTCTGGCCCTGACTATCCTCCTCCTCTTCGTCCTGAGGTATCCCACGACCACTGGTGCGAGGAACGGTATATTCATCGTAGCGTCTGAGCTTGTTTGTTGTTTGCGCGCACTTTTATGCTGCGCGGGTCCGCGTACGCCTGCTTCCTGCTGGCGTACGTGTTTCCGGATTAGCGCGTCTTTTTTGACGCACGCCTTAGCCCTGTTCGATTCCAATAATACGTGTTGTAGGCGCGCGTGTAGGCGTTCCGCGCATTTGCCTCCTGTACTTCCCACATTTTCACGCGTTTTTCCCCATTCTGCGTGTTACGCCCCGTGTTACGCCTACTTTTGTTGGGTGCGCCGCGCTATGTGCGCTTTCGCTGTTTGTTTGGTGAAGTGTGCGCCCACGTGCGCCACACAGGATTTCATAGCACATCCATGGATTTACACGCGCACGGACTTCCATGAATCGATGTGCGCGGGTTTCGCTGCGATTATCGCACTTGCTCTGCGATTCGCATGCTTACGCGGACATTTTCAGCGCACATTAATTCCATGAATCGGCCTGAATATGTAATACTTGTAATGCACATGGGAAGGTACAATTGATTCATTGCTCTGTATCTGATGGGTTGCCAATGCTGTCTTGTTTGTTGCTGTATAAAATAATAAAGAGAAGTAAAAAAGAAATAAGGGTACTTCAGTATGTCTAAACAGTCATTTCATCTTATCTACAGGAGGTATAAAAATTGCCTTTGTATGATGAATATTTTATTCAGTAATACTTGTAAAGATCGTTGTGCTGATTCGATCAAGAGGTATATCATGTAATGGTCCTCTCAGACTGGTTGTATTAGATAGCTATATTACAAATGAGAATATTATTATACATTGAAGTATTTGGTTTTCTTTTAAAAAAAATCATCATGTTCAACTTGAACTGAAATGCGGGAGACAAATGAAATCTTGACTGTCTGTTTATGAAGATGTAATACGATGGGCACATAACAGTTTATTATATATATATATCTTCTTGTTTTAAATAAAATGCTCACTTTTTGTTTATTATAGGACATGGCATTATTTCATTCTGTGTAAAAGATGAGGAAGAGAGCTATTGCGTGGATCGTCAGAACATTAAGAGATTAGGACATCTCAGCAGTCCAGCAGGTGAGTAATTAGTTCATAGCTGCTTAAGTCAGATCTTTACAATACCCTACTCATTCAGATAGGTGTTATGTCATTTCTATCATTCATACACAACCCCCAGTCCAACTCTTCTGCTTATCTCAGCATAATGCATTCTCTTCTGATAAACCGTGTTTGTCCTTCAGGGGTTCAACTCATCAATTGGAGAAATGTATGACCCTCCTGTCTTGTTGCTAGGAGAATATGGGCATTGTAATACCGAACAGCAGATGAAATATATGATAAAGCTATTGGACAAAACTAACGTGTTATTTTTGCTCTTACATCTAAAGAAGACTTACTGTGGCTCGTTAAATTCAAAAATGTGTAATGAGCACAACAAAATAAATGTTCTTGAGAAGCATGGGTGCATGCAGAACCTTCATGTTCCCAGCTTTCTCCCTCTGCATCCCACTTTGCTTCCCGTCACATCAGCCACTTTTCCTCCACTGAGAGAGTTTGATGTTTGCACAGCAACACCACAAGATCCCAAACATGCAGAGTTATTTTTCCTGAGTACCGTTTTTCAGTGCACAATACTCAGTTTCCTCCAGTAAGTCAGCTACTTCTCTAAATTCATTGGTTCTGACCTATGGGGCTGTTGAATGGATTTAAATACAGATCTCACTACTTAGAGGTGAGGCCATGCTAGTTGTACCTTCACTGATTGAGCAAGCACCAAGCCGGTGACACTTGCAGTAGGTTCAACTCTTTTTCTGTAGATAAGGTCTTGAAAAACGAACTTCACTGGTGCTGTCATGTGTTATAGATGACCAACTTCACCATCCACTACCTATCCACGAATATATCTTAAGCACGGGGGATGGTAACATCTTGCTTCAGGATTTAAATCAGCAATGTGTGATTGGGTTTTTCTTGATGGAGGGATTCCAAGGCACGATTGATGTGATATCTGAATGTTGGAAGATATTTGCCTTTCCGCCACCTCTTAAGAATTACTGTTAAGAATTGTGGAAAAGGTTAACTTCACTCTTGGTCACAGGCTGGGTTTGATTGTTAACGTTATAAAAACTTGGAGATGTAGCATTCTTTGCATCAGTAGCATTATGGATGTGTAAACTCAGAACCACATATCATTAGTGAAAGAGGAAACTATGGGATCCAGATTACACACTGTGACTTCAGTGTTCTATACTATGCCCCCCTACTTATTTAGGAACAAACAAACTCTCCCTGGTTGCAAGTCAAAACTGGCCATAGGTGTGTGTCCTGCCTAGAAAGGGTCTCCCTCATTCAACTCAACCCAACAACTGCCACTGTATTCACCTCACCAGGCTCACTATCATTGTACAGATCCCTCACTCAACTGAAAGAGACACTTGTGTTTCTAATTTACTCTCATGGTCCGCTGACTCCCATCACTATCACTTAAAATCAATTTGTGTCCAAACTTGCTGGCAGAGCTTTATTTGGAATACTGTTATAAAGTGGGTCGAGTGATGAGAGCAGTAGGCACCTGATATTAATCGACTAACATATAAACCTGTCTGAAGTGGTGTTTGACTATCCCCTTTACAGTTGAAATAAATTGGCTAGCCATTCTTCGTGTGGGAGCATTTATTCCAGCTACAAAAGATGGTACTGATGGGTTAAGCCATTCTTATGCTTAGTGTAGGGAAGGCATTGTATCGCAAGTATTGGCACTGACACAATGGATACAATTTGTAAAACCTTTATTGGAAATGTTGGGGTTGGAGAAACTCCTATTCTGCCATATAACTAAGATGAGAGTAGTCTCGACCATCAAACGATAAACAAAACAGTCCTGGAGGAGCCTGTCAAATCAAAATAGCCTATGCTAACAAACCTAATGCTTGCCCTATCTCTTGTACAAAAAGTGTAAAAAGGAGAAAATGTATGCAAAAGGAAAGTCACTGTAAAAATGATAATGTGGCTGAACCGGCTCTCCTCCCCACGTTAGGCCTCCCAGGGTAAGGCGATCCTTACCAAGGAAGCCAAGGAAGCTGTCCCAAAGCTGGTGAGCGTGCAGTGGAAGGTCGGGGGCCCCAGGAGGGAGCTGGAGAAGGCATTCCTGGTCCCTGACGGGAACGGGATGCAAATTCCCTACGACTTAAAACACAAACTGAGTTTCATAAGTCCCTGTATTTGGGGAGATACAAATACACCAATGATGACAGGAACTTGGGTGGGAAAAGCAGGTACCCTTAGACCTTGAAAGTAAATGGGCATATGAGAGAACCTGGCAGGCGAGTATACCAGGTGTCTGTGAATTGAAAGAGACCTGGCAGGAGAGTATAACAGGTGCTTTGTGATTCTGGGATCCACACCCAAATTGTATCAAGGAACTATGTGAGAGAACCTAGCAGGAGAGTATACCAGGTATTTTCTGAAGGTAGATTCATGCCCTTAGGATTTATTATTGCATTTGTGGTATTTTGAAAAAGAGAATCCAATAGAAGATGCATGCCCTTAAGATTTTTAACTGCATGTGGAAAAGACTTGTGAAAGGGAGTCATTTCCCCTGGAGTGAATTGCAACACCAAGAGGAGCTGGCCATCCTCTTGTACTACAAAGAACTTGGTTGTTCTTGTGAACTTTTGTTTTACTGGAGAGAATCCTGGGGTAGGGAATCATTCCCTGGAATTGTGAACATTATCCATTGGAATTGTGAACATTATCCATTTGGAACTTTTGTTGGATTTATACCTTTTGTGTTGAACATGAACATTTGTGCACTTTTCAAGCCAAAGATAATACCTTTAACACCTTAGAGTTACTTTTAGAATGAGGGGTCTAGGATAGGATTTCAGGCACAGGACATTTTGCTTATTATTTAGGTAGAAGTTCATAGCAATCACCATGTGTCCTCTGTGTTGCATTCCTGGTTTCTCACATATTACCTTTGATGCTTTTGCTCCCCTTGGAATTATGGGCCTGATTCATGGAACGTTTTCCTATGTGATTGCGCCATTATAAAACACGTCCATAAAACAGGCCCTATATGTCCTATTTAGTGTCTACAAATCTGACTCTCAACTGTCTTCCATCTTTGGAATGCTGTTTTCTTTGTGGCATTCAGACAAACCCTCGGCACAGACATCTCCTCTATGGCCTCATCCTCCAACAACCCCTGAAGCTTAGGCAACCTCTTGCAGTTAGGGCATCTAAGCACTAATGTGAGGCAGAGATGAATAGGCACATTATTTTAAAATGGTTTTATTAATGACTTTTACCTTGGATTATCCTAAAACATTTTCCTAAGCATCCAAAATGAATTAAACACCACACACATTCCTGCGTTCACTATTTTGGTCAGTCCAATGACCTTCCACTGTGGTCTTTAAAAATGGAACCCCTATATACTCCTGATTTGATAGTCACTATGGTATCCTTCCATTAGCTTCAGACCAAAGCGACATCATTTAAGCTAATGCAATTGTTGTTTACCAGCTTTTTTTATAAGCAATACAATGTTTTGGCCACAATGATGTTCTGTCCTGTCCTGGGGATCAATAACCCATGGTTTCCAGCCTGATGTGTCTGTTAGTTTTAGAAGTAGACCTTGCTTTTGATATTTTGCTTTTCTTTGGATCCTTTAAGGTCTTAGTACTTCTTAAAGCCTTATACACCTTTTTCATACTACTCGGGGCATAAACAAAGGCACATTGCAGGTGTTCCAACAAGATTTTGACATACTATTGTGTAGTTGATGCTTTAATCAAAGTATGAGCTTGGGTCCTGTTGAAGCAACACCATCCTCCTCTCAGTTATAAGCTGCAAAGGAGATAGCTTTTTAGAGGAGGATGGAGTAAAGGTAAAAAAAGCCATTAGAACCGTTTGATGTTGTAGGACAAAAGTGGCTTCTGACTTTAGGACACCTTTCGTCATGGGATTGAAAATGCATTTATTACACCATTACACCTCCCCACTTGAAGGATGGGAAGTAATGTGAAGTTTCTGGTGGAGTCCCCAAGCACATTTTGGTCTTAGCCCAGCCAGTGAAATTTGGTTGATCAACAGAACAGCTGACATCCTGGCCTTGCAATTGTGATCACGTATGCACTGCATTAATTTGTAAATCGGCAGGTAAGAGTCAGCATATACATATTGCCCCTTTTGAACTGTGTCACTGGCCATAGGAAAGCAATTTGTAAAGCAGACTAACCTAACAACATTTCTTGTTCTTGATGAAGGGTCCCCTGTGTTGCTGCACTGGTTTGATATTTGGCACACACCAAATTATCTTTTCAACACATTTTGATATCCTTTCTCATACGAGGACAATATGGCCCTTCAAAAAAAAATTGCAAATTAAGAATTAAGACTGCAATGCTCTTTTTGATTAGCACACTGTTCATAATTTACTGGTGGAGGCCATTTCCCTGCCTCTCAATTACGAACCGTGAAATGTTCATCCATGTTCTGCCCAGAGCCGGAGGGTTTCATTTACGATTGTTTATGTAAATGTGTAGAAATCAAGAGTCACACCCAGTGGTTAGATGCTGAAATACTGCTTTATTCTTGGTTCTTAACCAAACGAAATTATAGTCAATTGTTCCTGGCTGTTTGGAAGTTACTTCACTTCTCTGGCCGCTTCCTGGGAAAATAACCTTCTTTCCTAAGCCTCTTGGGACTCCGGATAGGCCCACCAGTCGTCCCTTCGCTCTTCGCCCTCTCCGTATGACTAGAAAAGGAAACAACAACACGTTGATCAGCTCCCGGTCTTTTATAAGTCATGAGTGACTTGTCTCCCCACCAATAGGGTCCTTCCCTGACTATCAGGCTTTCTATTGGTTGTTCCTGCCACGTCCCGCCTCCTTTAAAGGCTGCCGTCTGGGGTGGTGCCTCCCGATACTCCCGCCTGTCAGGGGAGTCCCGTCCACGTTCCCATGTGTTTTCCAAGGCCCCTCCTCTCCCCTGCTTGGGTGTCCCTGCTCGCCCGCCCCCGCCGAGCGAACTGCCTCCGTAGAGCGACCCGCTCCGTCTGGCCCGTCGCCTCTCTCTTCTTGCCTGCTCCGGCGGCGAGAGGAACATGCCGGGGTGCGTGCGTCTCCGCACCGCGGCCGGCCGCAGCTCCGAGCCCCGGACAGCACCCGTGACGTCCACCCCGGCGAAACAAGGTAAGGGCTGGGCTGGTTCGTGGGCCACTGTCAGTACTCCATGTTTCCCCATTTCCCTTCGTCCGACGGGACCCTCTTCACATCTCCCCATCACAAACCCTGGCCGATCGGGCAAGGGAGCATTCCTGGACAGATAGTCGGCCACCAGTTGGAATCCAGCAGGCTTGTGAATGGTAAGGAAATCAAACGGTTGCAGTGACAGGAACCAGCGAAGAACACGCTGGTTGGTATCCTTATGTTTGGCGAGCCATTGTAGGGGAGCGTGGTCAGTATACAATGTAAAGGGGCGTCCCAAGAGATAATATTTGAGAGTTTCCACTGCCCATTTGATGGCCAAACACTCTTTTTCCACCGTTGAATAGGCCTCCTCGTGAGGAACGAGTTTCCTGCTCACGAAACAGACTGGTTGAAGTTCACCATCATGTTCTTGTGAAAGAACCGCACCAAGACCATGGTTCGAAGCGTCTGTTTGCAGAAAAAAATGGTCATGAAAGTCGGGGCACCGGAGTACCGGATTCGAGGTAATCCTTTGTTTCAGGACCTCGATGGCATCCAAAGCCGCAACATTTTTGGACAGATCAGGATTTCCTTTATTCCTTAAAGCGTCGGTCAAGGGGGCAGCCACCGTGGAGAAATCAGGGATGAACCTTCGGTAATAACCGATGAAGCCTAAGAAGGCTCGGATTTGTTTTTTTGTAGTGGGCGTTGAAATTTCATATATAGCTTTGATTTTTGAAGTTTGGGGTCGTAACATGCCTCCACCAACCAGGTGTCCAAGATACTTAGTTTCGTGCGCACCCATCACCGTCTTCTTGGGATTGATGTGTAAGCCTGCCCTAGCTAACTCAGCCACCACCTGTTCCAAGTGGTATAGATGGGCCTCCCAGGTAGTGCTATACACGACAATGTCATCTAAGTAAGCTGCAGCATACTTCTCATGGGGGCGTAGCACGACATCCATCAATCTTTGGAAGGTGGCCGGAGCTCCGTGTAGGCCAAAAGGTAGAACTTTAAATTGATATAGGCCTTGGGGGGTTGCAAAGGCGGTTTTTTCTCGGTCTGTGGTTTTCAAGGGGATTTGCCAATATCCCTTGGTTAGGTCCAGTGTACTCAGGAAGTTTGCGGATCCTAGGCTCTCCAACAATTCGTCCATTCTTGGCATTGGATAGGCTTCGTATCTGGAAATGGTATTCAGCTGTCGGTAATCCATACAAAACCTAATTGTACCGTCCGGCTTTGGTACCAGTACTATCGGGGAGGACCAGGAGCTGGTGGATGGTTCAATAATATCCATGCGTAGCATGTCTTTTACCTCGTTTTTGATGATTAGCCTTCTTGCTTCGGGGATCCGATAGGGTCTTAGCCGGACAGTCTGTCCGGGATCGGTTCTGATCTCATGTTCGATTAGATTGGTTCTTCCAGGTAAGGTCGAGAAGGCCCCTGCATAGGGTGACAGGCTGGCTAACAGTTCGGATTTCATGGAAGGTGTTAGTATTTTACCCCATTGAACGTCTTCCAGTTTGCCTTGTTGTCGGGTCACATTTTGTTCTGAACCATCGTCACCGTTCTCCATCGTTGCCGCTAATATGGGTGTGGTCCATGCCTTTAGTAGATTCACGTGATATACCTGGTCTGGTTTGGATCGGTCGGGTTGGTGGATTCGATACGTCACCGGACTAAGGACCTCCTTAACTTCATATGGACCTCTCCATCTGGCCAGTAGTTTGTTCGTACTGGTAGGTAGGAGGATCAGTACTTGGTCCCCTACCTTGAACGTTCTCATCCGACTTCCTTTGTTATATGTCTTCTCCTGAGTTACTTGGGCTTGTCCTAGATTCGTTTCGGCCATTGAACGGAGTATTGTCAGATGTTCTTTTAGCTCTTCGGTATACTCTGTTAATGAAATTTCCTCTGAAGTCTCCCATTCCTCTTTTACGAGATCCAATATGGTTCGGGGTTGTCTTCCGAAAAGGAGCTCAAAGGGAGAGAATCCCGTAGACGATTGCGGTGTGTCTCTTAATACCATTAAGACTAAGGGTAATACTCGTTCCCAGTTCTTCCCGTCGGGTCCTGTTACTCTTCGTATCATCTTCTTGATTGTTTTGTTATACCTTTCGACTAACCCGTCTGTCTGGGGATGATACACTGAGGTACGTAGCTGATGAATATGTAGTCTCTCGCATACTTGTCGAAGTAGGGTGGACATGAAATTAGTCCCTTGGTCGGTAATGACTTCCGAGGGTAACCCCACCCTCGCGAAGAAGGGTATGAGTTGGTCACATAACTGTCGGGCTGAGGTTCCCTTCAAGGGAAACGCCTCTGGATATCGCGTAGCATAGTCAACTATGACTAGTAGATACCTGTACCCTCGGGAAGCAGGTTCTATAGGTCCCACGATGTCCATGCCTATTCGCTGGAAGGGTACGTTAATGAGGGGCATTTTCTGTAGTGGGGCCTTTGCTGGTAAAACCCCACTGGTTAACTGGCAAGTCGGGCACGCCTTGCAGAACCGGGCTACTTCCCCATATATGCCTGGCCAATAGAACCGTCTCAAGATGTTCTGCTGGGTTTTTAGGGAGGCCATGTGCCCCCCACAGGGGTGGTTATGTGCTAACTGCATTATGACCATCCTATGTGTTTTTGGCAAGACCAGTTGTTCTTTTACGTTCCCATCGTCCGCTTTGTATTTGCGATATAAGAGGCCATGACGAAACAAGAACCCCGGTCCCTTTGTTACATCTGGTTCTATCTCGTTGGCCGCTCTCTCCCGGGCTACCCGAAGGGTTGGATCAGTCAGGGTTTCGCCTCTCAGGGAATCTTCATGATCTTCGGGGTTCCAATTGATTGGACGAGTCATATAACTGGCTTGACACCACTCTAATCTGTTCCGTCTTTTGTGACCGGGAGGGTTTCTAGGGTTCTCTTCTTTCGTGACTTTGAGGTTGACCCTGCTTCCGCCTTCTTCCTCTATGGTCCTTAGTGCTTTATCAAAGTGTGGTAAGTCTGTCCCTATGACTACGGGGGTAGGTAGGGTAGGAAGGACGGCAGCCTTTAACTGAGTGGTTTCGTGGTTCATCTCTATCTGTATCTCCTTCACCGGGTATGATTTTACGTCCCCATGAATACACCTTATTGGTATAGAAATGTTAGACAAATTAGGTGTAGTACTCACGGTTGGAGATATGGCTGTTTGTCTACTTCCGCTATCTAGCAGCGCCCTCGTTGGTCGACCATCAACCCTTATATCCACAACATAGGGTCCAGGGCTGCGTTCTTCTGGATGGGTTTTCATAAAGCCAATATCCATGGGCTCTGTCGTCTTCCTTCTGGGACAAAACCGGGCAATGTGGCCCCATTCACTGCACTCAAAGCATTGGGGCTGTCGAAACCCCTGGGGCATAGGTGACTGCTTCTCCTCATGTCCCAGTTTTCTTTCTTCGTATTTTTTTGGGGCGTCCTCTGGTTGCCTCCATCGGGTGGGGATCCCTCTTGGTCCCTTTTGTACTGGGTGTTCCAGGCTGGATAAGGTCATTCTTCCTATGGCACCGGTTATGGGGAGACGGCTATACCCGGCCTTTTGATAAGCCGACGCGATGTCGACCGCCTCTGCCAATGTAGGCCGGTGGTGTTGCCGAACCCATCTTTGCATTGGGCCTGGCAAGGCTTCTATAAACTGTTCTAGTATTATTTTGTCCAATAGCGGTTGGTTAGCTGGGGTAGGTGCCTGGATCCACTTCTCCGTCAGATCTTTGATGCGGTAATATAACTGCCGGGGGCTTTCCCCATTCCTTAGCTTTGTGTCCCTTAACTGGATACGGTAGGCCTCCTCGTCCAGGCCTAACCGGTCCAGTACGGCTGCCTTGATTTCACCGTATGGAGTGATGCCATTGGGGTTCACCGCCTGATACGCTCCCTGCATCACTCCGGATAACAGGGGAGCCACATATTGTCCCCAACGTTCGGGTGGCCATTGCGCATTTCTCGCTATTCTTTCAAAACTGGTGAAGAAAAAGGCTGGATCTTCCCCTTCCTTATACTTCTGAAGCAGCGTGGACGGTACCATGGGCTGGTTCCTGGAGCTGGCTACTGCGTCCGTGAGCCTAGTAATGGTCTCGTGTTGTTTGTCTTGCGCCGTGGTTTGCAAGGCGCCCTGCAATTGGATGGCTTGCTGGAAGGCCTGGCGGTCAGCTGCCGCTTGCTGAGTTTGTAGCTGTAGTAATTGTTGCAACTGTTGTTGGCCGTCCGTCAGCGCCTTAATTAGGGTCTCCATCGCGTTGTCGCTAATCCCACCAGAGTCGCCAATGTAGAAATCAAGAGTCACACCCAGTGGTTAGATGCTGAAATACTGCTTTATTCTTGGTTCTTAACCAAACGAAATTATAGTCAATTGTTCCTGGCTGTTTGGAAGTTACTTCACTTCTCTGGCCGCTTCCTGGGAAAATAACCTTCTTTCCTAAGCCTCTTGGGACTCCGGATAGGCCCACCAGTCGTCCCTTCGCTCTTCGCCCTCTCCGTATGACTAGAAAAGGAAACAACAACACGTTGATCAGCTCCCGGTCTTTTATAAGTCATGAGTGACTTGTCTCCCCACCAATAGGGTCCTTCCCTGACTATCAGGCTTTCTATTGGTTGTTCCTGCCACGTCCCGCCTCCTTTAAAGGCTGCCGTCTGGGGTGGTGCCTCCCGATACTCCCGCCTGTCAGGGGAGTCCCGTCCACGTTCCCATGTGTTTTCCAAGGCCCCTCCTCT
The DNA here is from genome assembly GCF_040938575.1 of Ambystoma mexicanum. Classification (NCBI taxonomy): domain Eukaryota; kingdom Metazoa; phylum Chordata; class Amphibia; order Caudata; family Ambystomatidae; genus Ambystoma; species Ambystoma mexicanum. The sequence continues at coordinate 1,110,306,806 of NC_090921.1, read as the reverse complement.
CCCCTGCTTGGGTGTCCCTGCTCGCCCGCCCCCGCCGAGCGAACTGCCTCCGTAGAGCGACCCGCTCCGTCTGGCCCGTCGCCTCTCTCTTCTTGCCTGCTCCGGCGGCGAGAGGAACATGCCGGGGTGCGCGCGTCTCCGCACCGCGGCCGGCCGCAGCTCCGAGCCCCGGACAGCACCCGTGACGTCCACCCCGGCGAAACAAGGTAAGGGCTGGGCTGGTTCGTGGGCCACTGTCAGTACTCCATGTTTCCCCATTTCCCTTCGTCCGACGGGACCCTCTTCACAAAATGGTTTTACATTTTTTTTATATATATATATTTTTATTTGCTATTTAAAAACCACAACAAAACCAACAAACATTCATTGTTATATAGTGCATTGTCATCTTCTATCTCTACTAATTCTACTATAACTCCCACCCAACTCAGCCCACACCTGATCCCTCTTGTTATATGCTCGCAATCACACTGCATATACCTGCTCCGCTGCGGCCCGTGTGTCCTCTTCCTCACCGTTGCATGCAAACAAAGTCACTGTTAATGCAATCCATCGTTGTATGTCCATACCCAGTTCAGCTTTTTGTTCACTCAAGGCCCTTTCCCATACTCCAGTTTCTGCGGTGGCCCACTTTTCTAGTTTCCTCCACCAACCAGCCATGCTTGGCTCTCTGGCATCTTTCCACTTCATGGTAAAACAAAGGGTGGTGCCAAGATAGCGAGATAAACTGGTGAGAGCAAGGCAGAAGGTTATGGGTATTAAATCATCATTTTATTCTGATTTGAGTATAAAAATATATATCAAAATCACTAAACATTTTTAATTAATTCTTTTTTTTTAAAGCATCCTAACTTCATGCATTCATACATTCATTCAAACTAATTTAATTTCTAAAATATTTCATTATTTTAAGATTTTGGAAAGAATTCCAATTAATTTCCACTGTGTTTCTAACAGTAGTTCACTCCAAACAAAGTTTCGACAATCGGTGCCCAAATATGTAGATCTTCTTTAAAAAGGGCTTCCCAGTTGGCAAATAGCGACTTGACCGATTGTGCTCGTCTTCATCAGGATAGGTGAATGTTAACAAAAGTTCTAAAAACAAACAGACAGCATACAATTAAAATACTGTTAAAAATATATAAGCTCCTGTCTCTTCTCACTCAGTTTATCCAGCAATATTTGGTCAAACTAGGGGAGAAACATATGTGGTCTACCTCTTACCCAAATAGTTCAGCCATTTGTAAGGACCCTCCATGTGCATTTAGTCCTAATACTCGCAAGATGCATTAATAAAGCAAATGCCAAGGAAACTATGACATACTTGACATACTTGTATGCATAATTCCACTAATTCATCCCGACCCCTTACTCATTTTAGGGTTGATGGTCCAACAAGGTTAGGGGGAAGCCAAAACATTACTTCCCTATTTGTACACTAACAATTAGTGCAATAGCTCCACCTTCAATCCCACACCCTCACCGTGTCATGATTCAGTTGAAAAATATGGTATAGATCCTACCTGCAAACATACCACCTGCTTTAGCTCCAACGTAATATATGTAATAATATGTCCTTGTAAAAAGGCCTACATTGGAAAGACCTCTCGAGCAGTCAAATTGCGCATAGGTGAGCATAAATCCAAGATTAGAACTGGACAATTAAATGCTCCTTTGGTTATGCACAGAAGATCTCAAATGGTGGGCTTTGGAAAAAGTATTCGGTACTGATGCTGCCAATAGTGCGGCACGTTTGTCCCAAAAGGAACAGTGGTGGATATATCATACAAAAAGCCTGAGTAGGGGTTGAATCAACAAGAGGAATGGAACTGACTCCATATTCAGTGAGGTGCGTTATCCAGCTGATTCTTGGATAGCCAACCTTCCAATAGCTCTCATTTTCCCCTGTGCAGCATGTATTTTTGAGGCTTATGGGGCGGTATGTTATACTCTTTGTAAAGCGGCAGGGAAGATTCGTTTTTCTGAGGTATGTTATTCCCGAGGCTCCTGCACATGTTCGATCGGATTACTTCATGGTTTTTTATTTGATTTCAAAATAATCCCATATTCTGAACCACTGCTCCTTCGCGGTAGTCGGTTTTTAGTTTCTATTCTCAGGCTCCTTTTGGTGCGCCATGTTGCGCAGAGCATTAGGCTACTGAGTTTGTTCGTTGTCTGCATCGATGCACTTGACGGCTGTAATAAAAAGCGGACCCTTGTCAAATTTGTTTGTCCTTGCCTTCCGGATTCCAACTCTTCTCGTGTGCCGTCCGGGACCCAAGTGGCTATGAGGTAAGCTGTTGGCCCTGCGTGTATGCCCATCCTAGACTGTGGCGGGGAAAGTGAGAGAATTTTGCTCACTTTGTTTTGTATTTTTAGATCGAAAAGATGCAAGCCTACGCTACGGCCCCAGAAGAGATAATACTTCCGCTTACACTCTGCCATACAGTATATAGGAGGCGGTCGCTAGACTAAGAAGAGATTGTTAGGTGAGAAGTCCTTGCTTGTTCTTTCCCTCTTTTTTATCTCGGTGTTGCCTCTTCCCACATTGTGACAATATTTTAAGTTTCGGCCTTTTATAAAAAACGTGGTAGTTTCTGTTCTTCTCGTTCCAGGGAAGCACTGCCATAAACATTCATGACATAGTTTACGTATGTCTTATAAGGAAGGAAAGGCCCTTTAACTGAAGGTATTTTCTATATTTATGTGATCCACTGAGACCTATGTTGGTTCTTTATTTACATTGCGGTCTGGTGACCTGGACTTTGTTTTGCTTTCTATACTAGCCTTAGTCTGGGGAACTATTACCACTGATCTACACCAGAGACTACTGGAGTAAAAGTCATAAGGCGAACCAATTGGGGTTTGCAGGTAGGATCTATACCAGAGTTTTCAACTGAATCATGACACGGTGAGGGTGTGGGATTGAAGGTGGAGCTATTGCACTAATTGTTAGTGTACAAATAGGGAAGTAATGTTTTGGCTTCCCCCTATCCTTGTTGGACCATCAACCCTAAAATTACTAAGGGGTCGGGATGAATTAGTGTAATTATGCATATAAGTATGTCGCAGTTTCCTTGGCACTTGCTTTATTAATGCATCTTGCGAGTATTAGGACTAAATGCACATGGAGGGTCCTTACAAATGGCTGAACTATTTGGGCAAGAGGTAGACCACATAGGTTTCTCCCCTAGTTTTGACCAAATATTGCTGGATAAACTGAGTGAGAAGTGACAGGAGCTTATATATTTTTTAACAGTATTTTAATTGTATGCTATCTGTTTGTTTTTAGAACTTTTGTTAACATTCACCTATCCTGATGAAGACAAGCACAATCTGTCAAGTCAAAACTATTTGCCAACTGGGAAGCCCTTTTTAAAGAAGATCTACATATTTGGGCACTGATAGTCGATACTTTGTTTGGAGTGAACTACTGTTAGAAACACAGTAGAAATGAATTGGAATTCTTTCCAAAATCTTAAAATAATGAAATATTTTAGGAATTAAATTAGTTTGAATGAATGCATGAAGTTAGGATGCTTTTTAAAAAAATAATTAATTAAAAATGTTAAGTGATTTTTATTTTTATACTCAAATCAGAATAAAATAAAATAATGATTTAATATCCATAACCTTCTGCCTTGCTCTCACCATCCTGGCACCACCCTTTGTTTTACTATATGTCCTTACCTCAAGGTGCCAGTGTTTGATGAGGTTCCCACCGTTCAGTTTGTTTATCTTTCCACTTCATGGCTATATTACGTTTAGCTATTATATACATCAGGTCTTTAATTTTATTTAGTGTCTTATCTTTCACATTTCTCTTATAACTACCCAAAATGCAACCTTCCGGGGTCTGGACGTCCAATTCTATGCCTCTCTGAGATGCCTTGTGTGCCGCCACCCTCCAGAACCCTTGCACTATCGAGCATCCCCAAAACCTGTGCACCAGTCCTGCATTCTCCATCTGGGGCATTCTTGCCTCTTCGCGCTTTTAAAAGTCGCTATAGTGGCGGGCGTGAGGTATGCCCTTTGTGTAATGTACAATTGTATGAGCTATAGTCTACCGTTCCTAGAGTCGTTTTTATGATACAACATCACCTCCTTCCACTTTTATCTTCAAACATCTTCCCCAATTCCATCTCCCACCTATCCCTGCATTTCAAGTCTGTTCTTGAGTTCCGATCTATCAATACTTCATAGATCCTAGAGACAGCATGCACGCCCTCTGCCACCGCTAGCAGTGTCTCGAGGTCTTCACTCATTATTGTCTCGTCATTGCTGTTCAGCCATCTATCTCGCAGTACCTTCCCCACCATATTATGTAGCAGGAACTTGCCTCCATGTATGCCCGTGGTTTCTTGTAGCTCCGCAAACATCATCAACCCCTTTTCATTTTGCAGATCCCCCACTGTAGCTACACCACCCGCCTCCCATCGCGTCCGCACCACCGCTCTGCAGCCCGGTCTACCCTCCAATATTGCCGCCATCGGCGCGTGAATGGGTTTAAATTTTGTAAGGAAACTCTGGTCTGGCCAGATTTCATGACACCAAGTCAGTAAAACAATAAATCTATATTACAGAGAGGACTACTTACCCACGAGTGTTAAGCATAAGCAGTCCTCTCAGTGCTATTCATGAGTCAAACTAAAATGATCCCCACTGTGTCGTCATGATTCCTATATGGGGAGCTGGAACCACCCAATAGGTAAACGCAACTAGGGGCTTCAAACCAACAACCCATTTGGCAATGGGAAATCTTTTTTGTTTTAAAGCAGAATGCACAAGATCCTTTTTTCTTACACAACCCTCGCCAGTAAGAGGTGCATTCCCTGGAGGCACGGTCAGTCAGCCAATTATGGGGTCCTTATTTTGGCTGTTGATTAGAATGTTCAACCTATCCTTGTTGCCGCCTGTACTCTGCCGGTATTCCCGGCAGAACAAATGGCGTTAACAGTGTTACTGTTTGGTGGTATCTCGCCAGATTTACAGGCAGGATGCCAGAAAACTCGTAATGACCCCCAAAGTACTGTTTACTATTGGCAGTTTCATCTCTTTTTTTGCACACATCACAGCTATAGTGTGAAATCCTTCAAAGAATTTGTCAACATCTATAACCAGTGCTTCAGATAAGATTTTGTGGTGTGAGTAGTTTACTCCCTATTTTTTTTACTTTGAGAGAAATGACTTTTCTCCTTTGCAAGAGAGTAAAATGTATGTGACATCCAGCCGACGTGTGCAAAAACTGTATGTAAATCATTACCATGCGTCAGCTTTCTGCATTGTGACCGAATACACCTTTCATTATTTCTCTAAGGTCTGTCCATTTGATCTCTTCTGTATATATTAAATGTTGAAAACACAAAAATCTAGCCAATTACATAGTAAAGCAAACATGAATTGTATTGTTAAAGATATTTGTACCGCACTGTCACCAACGGCCTTGGTCCTCAGGCGCTCTGGCGGATCTGCAAACGAGAAGGTGGAATGGGTTAGTAGGGTCAAGAGGAAGTAGGATAGTGAGAGGAGTGGTGTTCTGTTGGCAGCTACAATTCGGTATACAGCGGGTGCTGAGCTTTTGGTGCGAGTATCGGGGCGATGTCAGTCCTCGTGCTGTTATGATATGATATGATATGGCATTTATAACGCGCCTATACACAAGTGTTTCAAGGCGCAACGAGGCAAGGGAGGGGAACAAAGGGAGGACGGACAGCGATCCTACTAGGCCAGGTGTCATTCAGATCGCGCAAGTGCGTGGGAAGGGGGCTGGGACAGTGCAGTACATGAGAAAGAAGATAACAATAAATCAGTAAACAGCCAGCATGCGGCAAGTGCATGGGTAAGTGCGGGCATCAGGTGTCAAGGGCTGGTAAGGGGACTGTAGGGATACAGAAACAGTCCCCCAAGTGCGGGGTTGCCAGGTGGGCAGTGCAGGTGTGTGACGCTGGTGGGGGATGGACCTGGGCCCGAGATCAGAGGGTGTCCAGGTAGCCAGTGCAGTTCCGGTTACAGCCAGGAGCTCAGCTGAGGAGAAAAAGCTGTCGGTGCGGTTTATGTGTTGTAGCAGAGTGGTGAAGTGGATGCAGATTGGGGTCCGAGAGGTGGTTGTGTTAGTTTGAATGAGATAATTATGTAGAAAGATTTAGTTTTTTTTTATTAGTGGGTTAAATGTTTTGCAGCTAATCACTGTATGGCTGAATGCCTGGGTTTCGGGAGTCTTGCCTGGTGCGAAAACGGCTAGACACGGGAGACCCGCATACGAGTAAGAGTGGGTGGGAGGCCCATGCCCAACTGAGCAACTGGGTATAGCAACTTACTTTGCTGTGATTGAGAAATAATTGAATAATTCAGTGCAGTCCTAAAACGCCACTAGAATCGAGAGTCCCATAAGGGTAGAGAGAGGCTCACACCTAACAGACATTCGGTTTTGGCGCAACGCAGGAGTCGGGGTCTCCTCTGACCCTACCATCTAAGTGAGTGTGTCTGCTTGAAAACATTCGGTGTTGGGCGGGCCGTGATGTTGTGGATGAGTCGACTAAGTGGTTTCGTCTTGGTCTGACTACGTGTTCGGTCTGTAGTGTCTTCTTCTTGTGACTATCTCTCGAGATGTCTTGTGGACTGTCGTGGGGTGCATTTTGATCGAGTTTGGTTGTTTGGGGAGGGATGAGGTCGGTCTCTTTATTCTTCGTTTATAAGCGGTGTGGGTGTTCTTGTGGGTGGTCTTCTGGTTACGCCGTGAAGAGCCCGGATTTGAGCAATTTTCTGAATGCTAGGTGTTTTCTTGTGTTATGTATGTTCTTCAGTAGGTCATACCATGTTTTCGGTGCCTGGTGAGAAAGCAAGGATCCAAATTTTGTGAAAATAGTTTTGAAGGTGCAGCGACTGTTCAGTGTCCAGAACCTGCTTCCTCCTTTTCCCACCAACGTCCACAGTAGGCACAACTCCCCAACCCTTTGTGTCTGAGCCCCGCCTGCCCTTGCAGGTGTTCCAGGACTGGGAGAGTGCTGTTTATCCGGGGGAAGCTGAGCCCTCATTGCTACCACCAGACGCCCCCTCCGTTTAGGCCCCAAGAGGCGCTGGTCTCGAGAAGAGCGAAGACCCTTCTGGCTTACGCATTGAAGAGCCAGGATTTGAGCAGTTTCCTGAATGCTAGGTGGTTTCTTGTGTTCCGTATGTCCCTCGGTAAGTCATTCCATGTTCTCGGTGCCTGGTGAGAAAACTAGGATCCTCCAAGTTTTCTTTTGGTATAGGGTTTCGGTTCTAGGCATATGTTGCTTGATCTGAGCGTTCTTGTCGGCTGGTGTAGGCGTAATTTATCTCTCAGGAATTCTGCGCCTTGGTTGTGTATAGCTCTGTGCGTGATGCACATGGATTTGAATTTTATTCGCTATTTTATTGGTAGCCAGTGCAATATTTTTAGCTCAGGTGTTGTGTTCTCTTCGGGGTAGTTTGAGAAGGAGTCTGGCTGCTGCATTTTGTATGCTTTGTAGTTTTTTTAGGAGTCTTTCAGGCATGCCCAGGTATAGGATGTCGGCATAATCTACTCTGGACATGACCAGAGCGATGATGATAATAGTTTTGTTGGCGAATGACAGGAACGGTGGGATCCTTTTTTGGCGCTCGTAGGAGAAAGAAGCATTTCTTGAGTAGAGCGTTTACTTGTGGCTCTACGGTGAGGTTGTTGTCCATCAGGACCCCTAGGTTTTTTACAATTAACGATGCCGTTAGGGTTGTGCCGAGTTCTTTTGGCAAGGGGACGTAGTTAATGTCTCCTCCATATTTTGTGACGATCATAATCTGTTTTACCTAGGTTGATTTAGAGGTGGTTCAAGTTCATCCAATTGAAGATATCCCGAAGGCAAATCTCTAGTGTTTTGTTTTCTTCTCGGGTGTCTTGTATTTTGAAGATAATTTGTTTGTCGTCGGTGTAGTTGTAGCAGGTGAGGCTATGTCTTTTGATGAATTTGATTAATAGATATAGGTAGATGTTGAATAAGAGCGGGGAGAAGGATGAGCCTTGTGGTACTCCGCATGTGGAGTATCTTGGGTTGGATTTAAAAGGTTTCATCCATACTGTTTCCTTTCTGTTTGTTAGAAAGGATATGATACATAGTAGGGCGGTGTCTGTTATTGCCAATCCTTCTAATCTCATTATGAGGATGTCATGGTTAACCGTGTCAAATGCTGCGGCTAGGTCAAGAAGTATCAGGGCGGTGCTGTAGTCGGAGTACGCGTTTGTTTTTAGGTCGTCCCATATTGAGAGGAGAGCTGATTCTGTTCCTCTCATTGGTCTGAATCCAATTTGTGCCTGGTCTAGTAGGCAGTGCTCTTCTATGAATTCTTGGGTTGTTTTGTAAACGTATGTTTCTAGCAGTTTGGTTATGTATGGGATATTGGAGATGGGTCTATAGTTGGATAAGGCTTCCACGTTTCCTGTTGTGTCTTTGAGAAACGGCCTGATGTACGCCGATTTAAAAGCCTGTGGCACTTTACCTGTTGAGATTGAGAGGTTGAGGATGTTTCTATGGTATTCCATGGGAGTTCCTTGTTTGAGGATTGATTTGTATATGTCTGGGGGGGACAAGGGTCTTCCGGGGAGCCTGATTTGTTCCTTTGGTTTACCAGATCGACGAAAATCTCCACTGATATTTCGGGAAAGCTCTGTAGTTTGTTTGTGTGTTACTCGTGAGGATGTGTAGGTCTAACGTGTGATTGCGTGGTCTGCTTTGTATTGTTTGTTGGATGGTACTGATCTTATTTTTGAAGTGTTCTCCTAGGTCATTGCATAGTTTCATCGATGGAGTTGGCGTGTTGTTGCATCCCGGTGGGTTTTTTATTTCATTTATGATTTTGAAGAGTTCTTTTTGGATGTGTAGTGCTTTGGAGATTTGGTTGTCGTAGTGTTTCCTCTTCGCTTTTTGTATTTCCTTTTTGTACGAGCGGATCTGTTGCAGAAATTTCATTTTGTTTGCAGTGTTGTTGATCCTCCATTCTGATTCTAGTTTTCAGTTTTTCCTTTTCATGGCGCTCAGTAGCGGGGTGAACCATTTTGCTGTGTTTTTTTTCTGTGAGGGATTGAAAGGTTTTTCTGTGGCAATGTCGTCTAGAGTTGTTACGATCCATGTGTGGAGTAAGGCTACTTTTTTGTCCAGGTCTGCTTCTTCCATGATTGATGCGTGTGGTTTGCTAAGTTCCAGGAGTTCAATTAGGTTGGAATTGTTGATGGTTCTCCAATTTCTTTTCATGGTGGACAGTGGTTTGTCTTGTATTTATTGGTTTATATAGCGCTTTACACCAAAGCGCTGCACAATTGAACAACCTGATACATAAAAAACATAAAACAATGTAACAGTAGAAGCAAATTACAGTAATGAATCAGTCAACAAAACAGTAAGAAGAGCAATTAATCTGAAGGGAATAGGGAGAGTTGCGCAGTGGGGCTGGGAGAGAGAGGGTGGGGGGGAGAAGGAGAGAAGGGGAAGTATGAGAGTGGGGTGGGCAGGGATTGAAGGGAGATGAACGAGGGGGAGATGAAGGAGGGGGAGTAGGAAGGGGAAGAGGATTGAAGGCGGGGGGTGGAGAAGGAGAGATTTAAGGGAGGAGCGGAATGAGGACAAGGTAGGAATACAACGGATTGAGAGAGGTGGGGAGTTCCAGTGCAGGGGAGCTGAAAGTAGCTGAAAGGAGCGGAAACGGGAGGGGGCACAAGGGGCCGAAGGTACAGTTAGAAGGAAGTGGTCAGCTGAACGAAGGGAGCGGGAAGGAGTGTAGAAAGAGCGGAGGGAGGAGAGGTAAGGAGGAGCAAGATCATGGAGAGATTTGAAGACGAGGCAGAGAAAGCGAAATTTAAGTTTAGAGGGAAATGGAAGCCAGCCAAGGGAGGAGACAGAAGACGAGATGGAGTTGTGAGGGGAAAGGAGACAGAGGGTACGAACAGCAGAATGGTAGATAGATTTGAGGGGGGTGAGATGAGAAGTAGGTAGTCCAAAGAGTAAGGAGGAGCAGTAGAGGAGGCGGGAGAAGATAAGGGAGGAGATTAAAAGTTTAGTGGCATGAAAGGTGAGGGAGGGGCGGACTTTGCAAATATTGAAGAGGTGGTAGCGACAGGCACGAGAAGTGAGAGAGATATGGTGGGAGAAGGAAAGAGAGAAGTCGAAGTGAATGCCTAAATTACGAGCATGGAGAGAGATTGGAAGATTAGTGGGGGGGAGTGAATGAAATGAGGAGGTGGGGGAGGGGGAGGAGACATGGAGGGGAAAAAGAGGACTCAGTCTTATCAGTGTTGAAGGATAGAAAGCGAGAAGACATCCAGCTCTTTATGGCAGTAAGACAGGAAGAGAGTTTCAGGTGGAGGTCAGATGAGAAACAAGGGAAAGAAAGGAAGAGTTGAGTGTCGTCGGTGTTAGGCAGAATCCTGTGCAGTGCCCTTAGGGACCACTAGGGGGGCTGCAGCATACAGGGATGAAGCCGGCAGAAGCGATGAGGAATAAAAGGTGCGCTCCTTAAAAACAGGAGAGGCTCTTCAGGTGGCTATCCGGACAACTACAGCAGTGTGCAGCGATTTCGACCAAGGAAGAGGATCCTCTGGCTGTAGAAGATGAGCTGGTTATCCCCACCAAGGTCAAGGGAAGAAGACTCCGGACCGGATCTTCTCTGAGTCGTTGAAGGGAAGATAGCTCAAGACTGCAGCAGGGCTTCACTGAGATCGGGTAGTTGCAGCAGCCGTCGTTCTCTCCGCTTCTCTTCGGTTCCTTGTAGTTCCAGTAGTGACTCTCTGACTTCTAGCCCAAGAGACCTGCCTTTTATGCGGAAAACCCCCATTCACACAGCCTGGCTGTTAATCACCCAGCAGGGGGGTTGTCCAGCCCGGACAACTACCCTGGCCAATCATGACAAAGTGCAACTTGGGTTTCCTAGGATACCCTGTGCAGGGGTTAACTACACCCCTCCCTCACATTCAGCCCACCTAGACACCCAGGCGCCTTGAGGAGGGCTTCTGAGCAGAAGCCCAAAAGACAGTGAACAAAGAAGGCGAATCTAGTTTGCCGCGCAAAGTAAGACACAAGAAGGACTTTAACAAAAAGAAATGGCGAATAAACCCAACCGGAGCCAAAAGAAAGACGATTTGGTCAAGCGGGTTTATGTTCAAGGCTAATATAATAGCCAAGAACAGTACCACGTTTATCTAATATAATCGCAGTAGAAATGTTAGGGTAGATACCACTGCCACCAGCCAAGTCTAAATGTTAAAAGAGCGAAACAATGCTCTAGGAGATACAGATAAAAAGGGATACGAATTAACCCTTTCCAGTACTCCATGGAAGATGGGGTGTACTGGATCTGTGGTAGATTGACTAAGTAAAGTTAATGGTAACTTTACCCTATTCTGGGGGACGGTAGTCGCCTCAGAAATGGAGTTGAGGGAAGTCTTGAAGACAACCCTGTGCCACGGCACTGAAGGTGCTGTGTGACACACAAAAAGAAGAGGGCTACTGAAGTGGTGTGCTTCAGAGTCCATAATCATAAAAACGGGTAGAAACACATAGCAAAACACAGGTAAGAGTGGGGGAAAAGCTCTCACTCTTACCAAGTGGAAAAAAATAAACTCCAGAAGTCTAGCAAAGCTGCTGGAGGAGTCACTAGGTGAGGGAAATCAGCCATAGATGAGAATTCCCCCTAACAGTCGGCATAGAAATGGTGGGAAATGCCAAACAAGGAGATAACAGGGGCAAGGAGGGAGGCGTAAAGTGAGAAAAGGAAAGGTCTGATCACTGATCCTTGAGGTACGCCGAATTCAAGAGGCTGGGTTGGAGAGGATCGGCCACCCCAGGAGACAGTGAATGAGCGGGAGGAGAGGTAAGAGGATAGCCAGTTAAGAACAGAGCCTTTAAATCCAAAGGAAGAAAGAGTGTTAAGAAGAAGGGGGTGATCGACAGTGTTTAAGGCAGAAGAGAGGTCAAGAAGAATGAGGATTGAGGATTGCTTGGAGTGTCGAGCAGAGAGGAGGGAGTTAAGGATATAGGTAAGAGCAGTTTCAGGAGAGTATTTAGGACGGAAGCCAGATTGGGAGGGGGGTAGAAGAGAGTGATTGGAAACAAAGGTTGAGAGCTTGGAGTAGGCGAGGTGCTCGAGAAGCTTAGAGAGTAAAGGAAGAAGAGAGATAGGGCAGAAGTTAGATGTGACAAGGGGATCGGCAGAAGGTTTCTTCAAAATAGGGATGATAGTAGCGTGCTTGAAAGCAGAGGGGAAGGTGGCCGATGAAAGGCAGGGGTTGAAGAAGGAAGTTAGATAGGGAATAAGCAGAGGGTAGATTTTAGGGATAAGAAGGGATGGAAGAGGGTCAGTGGGGGCAGATGTGGGGTAGGCTTTGGACAGGAGGGTGGAAACGTCAGAGGGGGAGACAGGTGAGAAGTCGGACATGCAGGAAGATGGGGGGGGTGGGATGTGAAGAGGGGGGAAATGAGGAGAAGTTGATTTTTTGCCGAAGGGTAAATCTTGGAGAGGTTAGCAAAGTCAGAAGGAGAAGGGGTAGAAGAGGCAGATGGATCAGAGGTAGGAGGGGAGAGAAGTCGAGAGAGAGAGTTTGGAAGATGTGGCGAGGGTCGGAGGCTTGGGAGTGAAGAAGGTTAGAGTAGTAGGACCATTTAGCCGAGGCAAGACAAGAGTCAAAAAGAGAGTGGTAGGAGAAATATGAGGTTTGGTTGGAAAGCGAAGGAGACTTGAGCCAGAGTCTCTCAAGAAGTCTGAGGAGACGCCGCATAGAAAGAAGTTGAGGAGTGAGCCACGCTTGGGAGGTTTTCTGGGTTGGACGGAAGGAAGTAAGAGGATAAAGTTGATCAAGGGAGGAAGAAACAGAAGAGGAGAGAGTGGATAGAGCATCATTGGCTGACAATGGAGAGAAATCATGGAGAGAATGCAGAGAAGAAGAGCAAGTGTCAATAAAGAGGGAAGGATCAAAGTTTTGAAAGTCACGGCGGTAGAAGATGGGCAGAGGAGAGGGCCTAGTAGAGAAGGCATGTGGAAGGGGAGTAAGGGAGAAGGAGAGTAGGCATGATCGGAGAGGTAGATAGGAAGAGTAGAGACCGGGGAAGAAGGGTAGGAAGAATTGAAGATGAGGTCTAGAGTGGAGCCAGAGGAGTGAGTGGGAGAAGAAGGAAGAGGGAGAAAAGAGTTAAGAGCCAAGGATGGAGAAGAGGGATGAGGAGGAGAAGGGAGGTGAAGATTAAAGTCGCCAAGTACAGTTAGAGGAGAGGAGGAGGGAGAGATCAGCGAAAGAAGGTGGTCGAGGTCATCGAAGAAGGAAGAAAGAGGACCAGGGGGTCGATAGATGATTAGGAAGGAGATAGGAGAAAGATTTGTAAAGAAATTCGAAGGAAGGGAAGGAAGGAAGAGGTGGTGAAGAGGTAGGGGAAATGTATTTAGGGTGGTAGAGAAGACCAATACCTCCACCACGGCCAGTAGCGCGAAAGATATGAGAGAAGGAGGAAGAGGAGGTGGTAAGAGAAGCGGGTACAAAGGTGGTGTGGGGGGTTGTCCAGGTTGCAGTTAGACAAAGGAAATGAAGGTTGAGGCGAAAGAACATGTCTAGAACTGATGGGGTCTTGTTGCAGATGGATTTGGCATTCCAGAGAGCAATGTTCATGAGGGTGGAGTGAGGAGCAGTGGGGGGGTAAAGAAGGTTAGGACGGTGAGAGAGGGTAGGTGCAGGAAAGGAAGAGGGGTAGGAATGGATTGAAGAGGGGACTGGGCATGAGGAGGATGGAAAAGGAGAGTAGGAGGGAGAGGGGAAGGTGGGGTAAGTGAGAGGGGGTGGGGGAGGAAAGAGGGAGGAGAGAATGAGTTTTGGCAGAACGCATAACAGAGGGGTCAAGTGAGGCGGGGATAATGATCCGTTGTAGATGCGTCTTATGATGGTAAGTACAGGGAGCAATGTAGTAGATCTTAGTTGAGACCGCACTGGAGTAGGAGAGTGAGGAGGCACAGTTTGATAGTCAGATTACTACTCAGGATGCGGCTCTGGATGGAGGAGAGTAAGCAGAAGGGCAGGGCGTATAAGATCAGGATCAGGAGTAGGTGAAGGGAAGTGGTTGGGACCAAGCTGGGAAGGAGGTTGGAAGAGGCTCAGTTGCTGAGTCTGTATGGGAGGTGGTTGAGTCAGGGCGCCTAAATTAGGAGCAAGCAATGAGGACTGGTTGGGCCAGGCTAGGGTGGAAGCGAGGAAGGCAAAATGGTATGGATTGTGATGTAGGTGGAAGGCAGGAGCGGGTAGTAATGGTAGGGCCAAGCAGGAAGTGATGTGGGAGGAGGCTTCAGCAGGAGAGACTGTGTGGTAGGGTAGGGATGCTACTCTATGGTATGTTGGAATGGGATAGGATGAGGAAGGGGAGGACTACTAGTGGCAGGGGGGCAGTGTAGCAGGTGAGTCAAGTGGAGACTTTGGTGGGCCCTCAATAGGGCTGATATGGATAGAGGCGCAGGCAGCCGAGGAGATAAGACTGGAACAGAAGTAGAATGCAGTGGCTCCTGCCACTGCCAGAAGGGAGCCCCTAGCAGTCACACCTGGCTCGGAGTGCAGGGAGCAGCGCTATCCGCCATAGCGAGATGAGAACCTTTAGGAGCAGAGGCAGGGTGGGATACACGGAAGCCAGAGAGCCTTTACAGTCCCGTGCAGGACGCTGCGGCACCCACCATTGTAGAAGTAAACACCGGACTGGAAGAATGGAGGATGATTGGAGGATCCAGTAGTAAAGATAGATGGAAGCCCAAGGCAGAGGTGGAGGCTCCTGTTGTAGCAGATGGAGGTGCCGGGTTGTGTGAGGGCACGGAGGACCTGAGGACTGTGCAGGCTGCCTGGCGGGCTGAGACCAAGGTAGGGGTAAAGCTGGAGCTGCTGGTGGGTGGCCCGTAGAGGTGTAGATGCAATTCACTGATCTGTCACCCGTAGAAGCAGATGGAAGCGCCGGGCTGCGGAAGACGCTGCAGTTCTGGAGACAGTGCCTGCCACAGAGTGGGAAGAGGCCGCGGCGGGGCAGTGCTGGAGTTGCAGAGGAGCCTGGCTATAGAAAGACCCCACGATCCAGGAGACAGAGCTGGCACTTTAACAGGAGTGTGGATGCAGAGGAGCAGAGGTGGGCTGGGAGATATGGAAGTCCGGAGAGCCCTTACAGTCCCGTGCAGGACGCTGCGGCACCCGCCATTGCAGAAGTAATCACCGGACTGGAGGAATGGAGGACGGTTGGAGAATCCAGTAGCAAAGATAGATGGAAGCCCAGGACCGAGGTGGAGGCTCCTGTTGTAGCAGATGGAGGTGCCGGGTTGCGTGAGGACACTGAGGACCTGAGGACAGTGCTGGCTGCCTGGCGGGCCAAGACCAAGGCAGGGGCAAAGCAGGGGCTGCTGGTGGGTGGCCCATAGAAGCGCGGGTGCAATTCGCTGATCTGTCACCCGTAGAAGCAGATGGAAGCGCCGGGCTGCGGGGAGACGCTGCAGATCTGGAGACTGTGCCTACCACCGAGCGGGAAGAGGCTGCTGCTGCGTGGATGCAGTCTGCCGATCGGCAATAGATCTCAGGCTCTCTAACAGGAGGAAGCCGCGGTGAGGGCAGAGCCGGAGCTGCTGGTAAGTGGCCCGTCACGATGTAGGTGCAGTCTGCCGAACAGCTGCAGTGCCCAGATGGACCACACTGCTACCCGGGAGACCATGCAAGTTGCCGGGCGGGACGAGGCCGCTGTGGGGGCAGGGCTGAAAACTTCCGAAGAATGGCCCGCAGTGGTGTGGAAGCCAGTGGCAAGTGGGCTCACGCCTCAGCACGTAGTTCACACAAGCGGGTAGGCGCCAAAGACGACGGAGCAAGAGGAGGCCTCACCGAGGGGCCGAGCCAGGATCAGATGAGCAGAGATCCAATTTTTAATGAATTTGCTGTCGGAGGAGCCCCCAGGCTCAAGAAGTAGGAACAGAGAGAGGTAGGGTAATAAATTGCTGTTATTGATTTGTTTAAAAAAGATTCAGCCTGAAGTGAAGAGGCGCCGGTTCAGGCAACCGAGCTTCTGGGCCTCCTGCTGTTATGAATGGGATGATGAGGTGGTCGCTCCAGAGTATTTGAATTGGAGGTGCCGTGGTAATGAGTTTATTGTTGGCGAAGATTGCATCAAGTGTGTGGGCTGCCGAGTGTGTTGATCCTCTGACTAGTTGTTGTAGATTCATTGCTGCTAGTTGGGTGGGTAAGGATTTTTGAGTGGTTGTGGTTTCTTCATCGAACCAGATGTTGAAATCTCAGAGGATGATCAGATGATTGTGCTTGATGGCTAGGAGGGTGATTGCTTCTGTGAAAGTGTCTACGAAAGTTGCATCGTAGGCTGGTGGTCAGTATATCAGTATGAATTTCAGGTTTATTTGGGGGTTTACTGATAGACAAAGTATTAAGGATTTGCATTTATCAATGTTTAATGGATCTTCCAGTTTGATAGCCAGTTTTTCTTTGTGTATGATTGCCAGTCCACCCCCTCTTTTGGTTTTCGTGTTTGCTTGGATGAATTTGAGGTTTTCAGGTAGTTGTCGTCTAACCATGTTTCGGTTACAAATAGGATGTCGATGCCTCTGTCTGATAGTAGGTCGTATATTTCGGTTCAGTGTTTGGGCATTGACCTTGCGTTTATTAAATTACAGTGGATTCTCTTGGTTTGATTATGTTTGGTGGTTGTTCCTTGTTCCGGTTTGTAGTTGTCCGGTCGTGGTACTTCTGTAGTGATGTTGGTTGGATGAAGGACAGCGACGGCTGCTTCTTCATCAGAGCGGTCCATTAGGTTAATAGCGTGACTGTTTAATCATGGCGCTTCTCCGGTGATGGCGATTGGTTGAAGATCAACGATGGCTTCTTCTTCATTGAATCGGTCTGTTAGGTTAATGGTAGGGTTGTTGGTTATCAAGGCTTCCTCGTCCTGTTTGGTATATTGTGGGTATTGACGGTGCCCCTCTGTTCTTGTAATGTATGGGGTGAGAGGGTTGGTATCGTTCCACTCTCTTTTTGGGGGGTCTCCTCTTTTTTCCAGGTGTTTCAGGGGATTCTTTGTATGCGTCCAGATTCGGGTGGTGTTGGGGTATCGAGGTATTGTGTTTTGAGGTTCGATTGCAGAATTGTCTTTTGATGTTTAATGAAAGTCCTCATTTCCTGGAGCTATAACTACCTAACAGTATGCCAATGTTATGATACACCAGTGCAGAGAGGCAAGAACTCCATGCTCAATTCTATACCTAATCTCATTGTCAAATGGTCAAATGGTTATTTATATAGCCCTTTTGGCAAATCGCTGTATATAGAACATATTTATCACAATTATCACCAAACCGAATTTGGTACTCCTTTGTCGGCCTCGAAAGGATGAGTTGGCCTTGCAGGGATTTGCACCTGCAAGCTACAGATCACGCACAGTTCATGCACAGATCGCAGCAACGAGCGCTGTACCGGCTGAGCTATTTTATTGGCTAACCTCCTTCAGAGGTCTGTAAACTGAGTATCGACTGAGGTATAATAATCAGTGCCTAGATGTTGGAGGAACCATGTAGGAAGTGCTACATAAAGTTAAATACCCATCTGGATTATCACAGGGACATGTTTTGCTGAGTTTCTATTTCAATTACAAATTTAACTTTCATTTGTTTGTTTTTTAACAGAACAGAGCTTGCACTTCCTGAAGAGTCAGGTTTTGGTTGTTTTCATTGTAGTCTAGAAGATTTGACGGGCTAGAACACCTGTGATTGGTGTAGTAACAATCACTCACCCTTGAGCAAAGACTCTGCTGTCACTGACCATTTATAGTAATGTACCCCATTGACTGCAAGGTTGAATGGATGTAAACTAGATCATGTATACTCATCATTTTACACACTGTTTTTATAATTAGAGTGTAAATTAAATTACAAGTGTAATCCTCCTTCCTCCAACTAACAACTCGGCTGAACTCTTTAAAATCTGCAATGAGCTGGCTAATCCTGCCACAGTCTCTACTTCTCCTGTCTCTTCCCAGGCCCTCTGTACAACCTTGTCCTCTCACTTCATCTCTAAAACCCAGGACATCATGTCCACCCTCTCGGTTTCTGCTGCTCCTCCCCCTCGCTCTCATCTCCCTCCAGCCCCTTCACCTCCGGAACCCCCGACCCCCGAAGCACTCTCTTGTGCACCCTCTTCTCAAGAAGCCCTCAGCTGACCCCTCCCTTCCGTCTATCGCCCATCTCTATCAGTCCTTTCCTGGGCAAACTCCTTGAAAAGCTGGCCATCTCCCAGCTAAATCTTCACACTGAATCTGTTGGCTGTCTCCATGACCATCAGTCTGGCTTCAGAGCAGCCGGAAGCATGGACATTTCTCTCCTGAACATCCGTAAAGACCTGCTCTCTAACCTTGATCCAATCTCCCCTCTGTCCTCATCCTGCTTGATCTCTCCTCTGCCTTTGACACGGTCAACCATGCCATCTTGCTCAGCCGGCTCTGTGATAACCTGAGTATCACTGATCAGGCTCTGGCATGATTAACTTCTTTCCTCTCGGACCGACTGTCCCAGGTCCAACCTGGGTCCTTCTTCTCTATCTCTCTCTCCACCTGTGGTGTTCCCAGGGGTCTAACCTTTCCCCCTGCTTGTTCAACCAATACCTGGCACCTCTCGCCCACCGCTTTGCTACTTTCTGCTCCAACTTCCAGTGCTGTGCAAATGACACCCAGCTTGCTTTCAGGCTCCCCACTGCCACCTCCTCACCTTCTCTCATCCCGGATTGTGTCTCTGCAATCCAAGAGTGGTTCACCGCCAATGATCTTTGCCTGAATGCCAGCAAGACAGAGATCCTCCTCATCGGCACACCTGCACCCCTTCTTCCCCTCACTCTCTGGCTGGCCTTCTTTTGCCCTCCTCCTGTTCCCACCTGCGAGGCAAAGAACCTCAGGGTTATCTTCGGCTCCACACTCTCCTTCTCTCCTCACATCTCCGACGTCTCTAAAAAGTCAAACTACCAACTGCACCTCCTCAGGTATTCTCCCTTTCCTCTCCTTCCCCCAGAGGCTCGCCATTTCTAGAGCCCTGGTCCTCTCTAGGCTTGACTACTGCAACAGTCTCTTTTTAAATATGCCTGCCTCTATTCTCCGTCCTCTGCAACTCATCCAGAACAGGACTGCAAGACTTGTCCTTGGCCTCAAACCCAGGGATCTTATCTCTTCAGCACTGAAATCTCTTCATTGACTCCCAGTGGCTGCAAAGATCAAGTTCAAGACCCTTTGCATTGTCTAGAAGGCCTTTTGGAGCTTGGGACCAAAATATCTCCAGCTTTCTCTCCTGAAGTATCGTCCCACTCGAGCTCTTCGCTCCTCCTCCAACTCCTTGAGGGTCAGTCGCTTTTCCAAGCAACGAGCTGGGGGCAGATCTCTCTCTTCAGCAAGCGCCTCCCTCTGGAACAGCCTCCCTGCCTCTCTGAAACTTTAGCAGAACCATCTCCGGTTCCGGAAGCAACTCAAGACTTTCCTCTTTGCCTCTGCATTCTCTCTTCCTCTTCCCTGTTCAACTCCTGTCTGATACTGCACTGGTTACCTGGCTACCCTCTGAATCATGGGCTCAGGTCCCTACCCACCCAGTCGGACACCTGCACTGCCTCCTGGCAACTCTGCACTTGGGCTGTATCTGTAACCCTAAGCTCCCCCTAACTGCACCATCTATTTTTTGTATTTGTATTTTATTTGTAGTTCATGTAGCGCCTTAATCCAAAGCGCTGAACATTATAAAAGAAGGTACAGTACAATAAAAAAATAATTAAACAATTAAATTGTCAACTCCAGGCCACATACAATCAGGGAGGTTGAAAAAGATATGTTTTCAGGGAAACATGAAACAGAGTAGGAGGTAATAGAGTGAAGAGAGAGATGAAGGGCATTCCATTTAAGGGGAGCAAGAAGTTGAAAAGATTGGCAGCGGGACTGGGCACATGGAGGACAGGGGACCACAAGTCTGAAAAGTGAAGAAGACCGAAGAGAGCAAGTAGGGATATAGAAAGATACAAGGTAGTTTGGGGTAAGTCCGTAAAGAGATTTAAAGACGAGACACAGAAAGTGAAATTTGATTTGTGAATAAAAAAGGAGCCAGGCAAGTGTAGCAAGAGAGGAAGAAATAGTCATGACAGGGAAGAAGACATAGGAAACGAATAGAGGAATTAAAGACTGATTTAAAAGGGGCAAGGTGAGAACTTGGGAGCCCAAAGGAAATAGTGGAACAAAAAAAAAGAGCCGAGAGAAGATCAGTGAAGATGTTAGGAGTTTAGATGCCTGGAAAGTGAGGAAAGGGGGAGCTTTGCGTATATTATGAAAGTGGAAGCAACAACAATTGGAAGTAATGGAAATATGATGAGAAAGGAGAGTTTAGAATCAATGTGAAGACCAAGATTACGTGCAGTAGTGGAAATTGGAAGATTGGAAGGAGGGAAGGATATGAATGGGGGTGAGGGATGGGGAGGAAGAGTGTTAGCCGGGAAGAACAAGCCCTCAGTCTTCCTTGCATTAAGAGTGAGAAAGTGAGAGGACATCCATAACTTGATAGCAGTGAGACAAGCAGTAACAGTGTGGTGAATTTCAGGAGTAAACAAAGAGAAAGTCAGAAAAAGCTGAGTGTCATCCGCATAAAAGTGATGACAGAGACAAAAGCAAGAGATAATAGCCACGAGTTGTGAAGTATATAGTGAAAAGAGGAAAGGGCCTAGTACTGACCCTTGAGGGACCCCATGGACAAGAGGGAAAGACTAGGTCTTGCCCGCCCATGAGACAGAGAAAGTCTGATTAGAAAGATATGACCTAAACCAGGATAGAACAGGACCCTTAAGACCAAAAGAAGAAAGTGAAGTCAAGAAGAGAGAGTGATCTACGGTATCAAATGCCGCAGATAAGTCAAGAAGAATAAGAAAAGAAGATTGTATAGAGTACCGAGCTGAAAGCAGAGATTTGAGAACAGAACTCAGGGCAGTTTCAGTTGAATGAAGGGGACAGCCAGATTGAAATTGAGGAAGAAGAGCGAGATGGGTGACAAAAGATGAGATCTGGAAGTACACAAGACGTTCAAGCAACTTGGAAAGATATGGTAAGAGAGAAATAGGCCGGAAATTAGAAACAATCAGGGGATTAGCTGTGGGTTTTTAAAAGATGGGAATAATAGGTGCGTGTTTGAAGCAAGCAAGGAAAACAGATGTTGCAAGGCAAGTATTAAAGAAGGAGACAAGATAAGGTATTAAGAGAGGGTAAACTCTAGGTATG
Source organism: Ambystoma mexicanum (assembly GCF_040938575.1). Classification (NCBI taxonomy): domain Eukaryota; kingdom Metazoa; phylum Chordata; class Amphibia; order Caudata; family Ambystomatidae; genus Ambystoma; species Ambystoma mexicanum. The sequence goes on along the minus strand of NC_090921.1, from coordinate 1,110,285,531 downwards.
AGAGCAGAGGGAATTGGGTCAGTGGGAGCGGCAGTAGGGTGAGCTTTGTTGAGAAGAAAGAGGACCTCAGCATTAGAAATAGGAGTGAACTGAGAAAAAAAGACAGGGAGTAGGAAAAGAGGGAAGTGAGGAGCCTAGAGGGAGAGAGGCTTCAATGTCTTGACGAAGGGAAAGAACTTTTAATGAAAAGAATTGGGCAAAGTCAAGAAGAGACACGGTAGAGTTAAGAGAGTGAACGGGAGTAGGAAGAGAGAGAAGGCAAGCAAGAGTTTGGAAGAGACGCCTAGGATAGGCAGATTGGGTATGAAGAAGATCGGAAAAGTAGGAGCGCTTAGCCGAAAGTAAACAATCATCATAAAGTGTATGCTAGGAGAAGTGCATAAAGTGAAGGTGGGCACAGAGCCATGGCTGAGAAGGTTTCTGGGTGGGTTGAAATGCAGATAAGGGATAGAGTTGATCTAGGCAGGAAGAAAGAGATAAAGAAAGGGCAGAAGCTGCCTCGTCCGCATTTAGTGCAGCGAAAGATGAGTGGGAGGAAAGTCTTTCAGCACAGGTGTCAAAAGAGTGTAGAATTAAAGCAGCGCAGGTCGCGCTGAAAAAATATTTTAGGAGAAGGAAGGGGAGAACACTGGGGGATAGAAGGCACAAGTGATGTTGAGAGTAGTGGTCTGATAGGTAGACAGGTAAAACAGATACAGAAGAGGCTGTAAAAGATGAGACGACGATTAGATCAAGAGAGGAGCCAGATATGTGAGTAGAAGGGGTGATAAGAAGTGAAAGAAAATGAGAATCAAAATTTGAAAGAAAAGGAGAAGTGGAGTGTACAGTAGAACGATGGAGATTGAAATCCCCAAGTAGAACAAGAGTAGGACTAGGCAAGATATGGGATAGAAGATGATCAATATCATGACAGAAAGATCCAAGTGGGCCAGGAGGGTGATGGACAATAATAAAAAAAATAGCGTGGGGTGTAGTAAAGATTTTGTAGGTGAATATGAAGGAAGAATAAGAAGGAATATCAACAGGGGGCGAGATAGAAGAGAAAGAAGGATGATAAAGTATACCAGTGCCCCCTCTGTGACCAGTGGCTATCTATCACTTGCTGTTCTGCACTTAACCATGCACAGCCACCTGCTGGCCGCACGTCTTGTTTCTTATGTTTAGTTCCAATGTCCTGCACTTACTCCTCCTTCCCTTCCCTCTGCACTTTTCCCCTTTCCTCTCGCCTGCACTTGCGCAATCTAAATGTCACTGGGCCTCGTAAAATCGCTGTCTTATCCCCACCTTGTATCCCCCCTGCATCGTTGTGCCTTGAAACACTTGTGTATGGACACACTCTAAATAAAATATCAAATCATATCTGGTGCACCTCCTCCAGCTTCGTCTCACCACCATATTTTTGGGGACTTTGTCAGGCATCCCCTATTTCTTTATCTATTCCAGCGCTCAATAGTGGTCCATTCCCTATTTCCATTTGGTCACTGTTGGCACCTCACTGTTCCGCCAGTTAGTTGCCAGGTCCCTTTTGGCTCTCATCAGTGTGATATTGATCAGTTTCTTTTCTCCCCCTGAGCCCGCAAAGTCCCCCAGAATATGGAAAAGGGTCAGTTTGGGGGACCGTGGGATTACATGTACAGTCAGTCTATCTAGGGTTGTTAATACCCTTTCCCAATATGCTCCGATTCTCATGCAGTCCCACAGTAGGTGGAAGAAGGTCCCTACTTCACCCCCCCCACGCCCCTCGGCCCCGGCATTTCAGGCTGAGATCATCATCCTTCCTACCCATCTTGTACAGTTTTTCTCTGGGATGGTATGTAGGATCTTGAATTGCACTAGCATTAATCTCAGACATATTCGCCTCCCTCATGGCCATCAGTGCTTCCACCCAGTCTTCCTCTTCTAGCAGGCCCAAGTCCTGTTCCCATTTTGATTTCAGTTTGGTCAATGTCGGGGAAGTGAAGTTATTTATCACCTTGCATAATACTGTTAACGCTTTCTCTTCCAACCTTCCAGTTAGTACATTTACTTCTAGGGGTGTGTGCTCTGGGATAACTCTCTCCCGAATTCTGCCTGGACAGCAAAGTTGTGTGTATGTGTAGAGATCCCTCTGATATAGCCCATACTTGTCAAACACCATCAGGAACGCCTCCATTCCGTCCAAATGTAGAATGGCTGCACTTTATTAATCCCTTTGTTTGCCCATCCCGGCTGTTTCCCCAATTTATGCATTTTAGGGATATTCTGGTTTTCCCATAATGGAAATCGTTTGGTGCTTCTCTCCTTCCATCCCATTGCTCTTGTGACGTCCCTCATGATCTCTATGATCCTCTGACCCGCTGGCAGTAGCTTTTCCCCTCCTGCGCTCCCAAAAAGTATTTGTAAGGGGGACCTATCACCCATTAGGATCACTTCTAATTTTGTGTGAGCTTTATTCAGACCCTCCACCCCAAATTCCCTCTTTTGCCACCACTAAATGTGACGCCCAATAATACTCCTAGAAACATTGTTAGGATCTTATAAATATGTGTCTGGAGTAATCTCCTGAGGCTTCTATTCAAGCCCCCAGATCACAGCCCTTACTTTAGCAAGCTTTTAGTGCTTTTCCAGTTGTCGTTAGCTCCCCCAGTATAGCGTTGGTGGAGCAGCAAAGGCACACATCTTCAGAGGGATGTGAAACAACAGAAATGCAGCATAACATGCAATTGGTTAAAATAAAGGAATGACTATGCAATGTTACCATTCTACATGTACTTTATCTACTGCTCCAGTAAGTATGAACTTGTATATATACTGTGAAGATGTCCCCTTCCTTGTTCTGAGAACTGCTAGTTGGGTGACCAATGGGGCCAATTACCTTCCCAAACAGAGGATGATGGCCCTGGGGTTGGTGTGGGGAAGATTCCCTGGTCATCTGCACTTAAAGGCATGGTCTAGTAAAATATGTTATCCCTAGGGGTCGGCCATGTTTATTTAAGCCTAAGTGGCTCGATTTTAGAAAACTTTCCTATGGACCTTACCCGAGTTTTCGTCCATTAAACGCATGCGAAAACAAGCACCAGGGCGCTGCCATTTTCTGATAATCCTATCACTTGCTGCATCGTCCTGGCTGACCTGCTTCTGCGGCACTAAATCAATTCCCCCGCCCCTGAGCCTGACATTATCCAAACATTCATATTCCCCGCCTCTCTCCGTGACGTTACTGTGCTGCGTAGGCAAACGCGCCCAGTCGTCTTCTACGCGACTCCACACAGAACCCGGAAACCAACACAGACCATCTCACAACACAGCGCGCCACAATTCGGAATATGAAACTGTACTTTAAAATCAAACAGCAACCCGGTACATTTGGTAAAGTACATTTATTTTACATTAAATGTTTAGAGAATATTCAGCAATTGCCATATGAACTCCGAAAGCCATTTATTTTCTTTTATCTGTATCCACCATGGTACACAGGGTGTTGCTTTTCGCTAAAAGAAGCACTTTGGAAGCACGGTGAACCGCAAGGCTGTTCCATCAACTAGGCACTAGTCCATCGTAAAGGTTGATAAGTTGCTTCTAGCCACTAGTACAGCATAAGGGCATCTGGGCCCTTGGCGATCGTCCCATAAAATTGTCAGTGTGCTCCAGTTGTTCACACAAAGCTGCAGGTGTCTACTGTAAAAGCCATCTGCTGGTGTCTCAAACCGATGGCAGTAGCAGAAGGGGAGCAAATACCTCTGTTATGAAAACAAACAAATTATAATTAGTCTCGCCAGCAGATCTTCATTAATATTACTTATTTTATTTATTACAGCCGATCAGAAACTATTTGCTTGCAAGGATAATTTCATGGAGTATGTTCGGCTCTAAAATCAATGCGAAAAGTAACGAAATAAATTGAGGCCAACACACAATGATAAACGACAGTTAGTCTACATGCGTGAGGAATGATATGATATATGATATGGCATTTGTAACGTGCCTATACTCAAGTGTTTCTAGGCGCGACGAGGCAGGTGGGGAACAAGGGCAGACAGACAACGATACAACGATCTTACTAGGCCAGGTGTCTTTCTGATCGCGCATGGGGAAGGGGGGAGGGGGGTAAAAGTGCTGTACATGGTTAGTTGAATACAAATTAAATAATAGGGCCAGCTGGTGGCAAGTGCAAGGTAAATGCCGGGAGAAAGGGCTGAAGGATACAGAGACAGTCCAGTAGTGCAGGTAGGCAGTGCAGGGAAAAGTGGCTGGGCCAAGGACCGAGATCGGTGAGACCAGTGGACCTGCATGCCCATGTGCCCACTACGAACACATTTTCCTTGCTTTTCCTAGCTCTTCATTCATTCATTTATTCATGCATCCATTCATTAAATCTTCATTCCGGTATAAAAGCGTTTAAAGATTTACTTACATTATATTTGAAATTTCCATTGTGTCTCTTCGTAATGCAGTCTGTAAAACGGACCGTGCTCTTGACAACAATGTTTTGTATACTGAACTAAAATGAAACTCGGTCTAGTTTCTGAATTTTCTGCCTTATCGTCTCTTACGTTATTGCGCACCCCTTTCAAATGTAGTTCTTTCGGCATGGTCCCTGTCTCAAGGTCAAAAAACAATAGACCCTTATACTTCCAGTGCGACTTGTGGGCCTCATCTGGGCGCGAGCTGAAAATCAAAGCCGCTGTCTTTCGCATTCTTTATTTGCAACATCATGTAGTATAGGCATCTGTGAGAACTTGAAGTTTAGAATCCGTCTATGTAGTGCGCCTCAATGTGCAAATGCGAACTGGCTTCTCTCCCAAATGCCACGGCCCGCTTGGCTGGCGCGTTCTAAGTGCCCCACTTTTGTCCCCGTTGTCTGCGAGCTTTGCAGCCCAAATTGAGACATTTAATTTTTGGCGGAAGGTCAGGGAAAGTATAAAGTACCACAGGAGTTGTGTTAAAAGTGAGATTTATTGTTTGTTTGTTTTATTATTTGCAATGCGCAAGCCTCCCCTCCGTTAACAGTGCACAGCATTTACATTTACATGAGATGAGACATGAGAAAAATATATACATACACATATATGAGGTGAATAGAGAGAATTCAAAGATGACACCCAGCTTGTTCGCCACCCATGATGGCGAAGGTAGGGGTTAGGGTTACAGGTACACTGTACAATAACATTTATTTACAAAAAGACAATCGTATTGCAATTATTTAAACCGGGATTTGTACTTCACAACCAGCTGTGCTTCGGGTGGGCATGGCACAGTCGCAATGTTCGGTGGCAATGGATCACTGCTCTGCACAGAAACGTCCAAAATTCCATATCTGTGCTTCTCTAACACAGCAACAATAAGGCCTTTCACAAAGTCAAACTGCATTTCATCATAGACTGGTTTGATCACCCATTGCTTACTTCGTTTTGAAAACACCTTAGTGTAGCGAGGCATCCTTACTTTACCCCTAGTCCTAGATTGTTCACGTCCGACATTGCTGTTATGGGCCAAGACCGCTAGTAGAGTGCGATGTTTCATGCCCCGAAAGCTAAAATGCAAGCGGTTTGGCCTGTACTTTAGGCACATATTGTGGAACACCTCCAAATCTCCTGTGTGACAGAATTCTGTCAGTCCTCTCAAATCTCTTGATAGAGTTTTGTCGAAAACAATCTTCTCAATGGCTTTGTGTGTCGGTGAAGATGGAATCAACCACTTCTTCTTCCGTGCCTCCTCTGGGGTCAAAGGGCCATGTTCACATTGGTGGAAATGTTCATTTGCTGTCCAGCAGTGAACGTTGGTACAGTGGTGCATCAGTGACCGCCATTTTTCAAGTAGTATTTCCACTGACCCTTCACAAGTTTTTGAGCTCCACCAAAGATGGTTGGTGATAGAATGGGACCACTGCAAAATACTTTCAAAACCTTTTTTTTTACCTGCAGCCGAGATTTTCTTATTGATTGATTTAGGAAGATGCCATACGTCAAATTGATGTTTAATATTTGGGAACTGCTCTCTCATTGTCTTGGCAATTGACACGTGTCTGTCCGTGGCTATGAAGTCGATGTGCATTCCCCTTGATTGTAGATATTCCACTGATTTTATAAATCCTAGTTTCTCCATGGCCACTGACGATGTACATTGTGTTACCTGCACGACCACCGAACTCACAATTTTCTTACTATCCATGTCCTGAAAGTGGTAGGTGCAGTACTTGGCAGAAAATCCAGGGCTATCGCACTGTCCATCGCCGGCTAGCCTGAATAGTTTGCCTTCGAATGTACTTGCTAGAGACAATTGTTCAATTTTCCAAGCATCACTAATGGCCGGAAACAGATAATCACGTTGGTATATGTAGTACAGCGCTTTAGAAATGAAATGGAGTCCCACAAACTGAAAGAAAGCCTCTAACTTTCTAAAACTGGAGCCACTAAAAAGTGATGCAGCTGCACACAGTAGATTGCCTGCTGGCAGTTTCCCCAGCATCGGTTGTGCAGACCATAAGAACCTATGATTTCATCTACAGGCGGCATTTATTTTGACGTTACTGCCTTTTATTTGACGAGTCACATTAATCAATGGCTTCCCACATACTTTCCCTCTAATGGAATGCACACATTTCAGCATACTTATAATTTCCATCAAACAACTGTCGAATACAATGTATTTGCTCTCTTTCATTAGACTGTCATCCTGCGTCAACGTTGTTTCGGCCTGTGACGTTGTGGAGATTTCATCACATTGGAAAGTAATATTGCTGATATCAAGTTCTGATGCGTCTATGGATGCTGCGGCTGGTTCATTCTCTGTCATTTCGACATCTATTACTTCAACATTGATGGGAGAACACAACAATGTCAAAGGTTTTTTGGTGGCAAATTTTTGGCGGGTGTAGGTTGTGTGAATTGATCTGCAACTACTTCAGAGCTATCTTCAATACATTCAATAACATCTTCTTGTGGTGGTGCGGTCGCACTGTAGCTATGGTCCAATGCAACTTTGCTGTAGTCTCCAAACACAGTTAATTCATGTTCTGGCCATTGGACATGAGTATCTCGAGCCTGAACACGCCTCGCCTCAATTAATAGTTCCTCCATAGTGTACATGGTCTGGCAAGCAACATCTCTCATTCGCTTCACTGTCTGTGTATGTATAGTTCTGACACCCACGGGTAACTGGAGGAGAGATTGGAAAAGGGATGTTCAGTTTAAACACAAGATAAAGTGTAGTCCAATTGACTGGAAAAAAACATAAAATAGTCCCCAGCACAAACATTTTTTTAAAGTTATGAACTGTTTGTAACTAACCTTTTTTTGTTTTTTTTCCTTTGCAACTTTTTTGACTCGAACCTTCAACATCTGCACGCTGTAGCTCTGATTCGTTTCCGCATGTCCTCCCTTCCTCTTGCGCTGCAACAACTATATTTTCTGTATCCGCATAGACAGCACGGAATGTGGCTCCATCGTCTCCCTGAAACATAGTACTTTCATTACTATGTATCAAAATATTGTTAGCATAAAACACACGTGAGGACGAACACACGGGTACATCTCAACAGCCAAACATGATTTAAACATTGTGTGCAACAATCAAACGACAAGTATCCGACCAGTGATGATCTATTTCGATGGAGCTGTCAGTATCCATACCTCTGGCTCTGCATGGACTGCCATGAATGGTTGTATTGGAGAGGAGGCATCCGCATCTCCCTGAAACACAGTACTTGCATTAGTATGCTTTTCAATATTGGAAACATAACACACACTTGGGGTCGACGGCACAGGTACATATAAAGAGATAACCACAAATGATGCATTGTCCAAAAGAATCACGGAAAATCTAAATATGATCACATTTCATCGACTTATTTCTCTGATTCCTTTACATCTGCATCATCTAAATGAGATGGTGTGATTGTGGTGGAAGCTCCGTCGTCTCCCTGAAACACAGTACTTGGATTAGTATGGTTTTCAATATTGGAAACATAACACACACTTGGGGTCGAACGCACAGGTACATATAAAGAGATAACCACAAATGATGCATTGTCCAAAAGAATCAAGGAAAATCTAAATATGATCACATTTCTTCGACTTATTTCTCCGATTTATTTACATCTGCATCATCTAAATTGGATGTTGTGATTGTAGTGGAAGCTTCTTCGTCTCCCTGAAACACAGCACTTGCGTTAATAGGGAAGAAAGTATAGCAAATGGAATCACGTTATATGATCACGCATGATGGAGCTGTCAGTATCCATACCTCGTGCTGCTGAAGAATATCTATGGATGTTGCAAATGTAGGGCGCACTTCTGAAAGCTGTTGCGCCGATTCGCATACGCATGGTCCCGCTTCCACTTCCCCTGGAATTACTTGAATGTCAGGCTCTGCATCAAGTGCAGGGTTTGACGCTCCATCAACTGCCTGAAACATAGTACTTGCATTAGTGAGGATTACAATAGTGAAAACATAACACACACCTGGGGTCGACAGCACAGGTACATATCAACGGCTAACCACGAATGAAACATTGTGTAGAACAATCAAACGGCAAGAATTCCAGCTCTGATGATGACGCTCGATGGAGTTGTCCGTATCCATACCTCCTGCTGGTGAAGAACATCTAGAAATGTTGTAGATGTGGCGGACGCTTCAGCATCTCCCTGAAAGACAGTACTTGCATTAGTATGGATAACACTAATTATAACTGAAAACAAACACCAGTGGACGATAACTAAGGTGTATATCAATTGGAAAGCACTAACCAAACATTCGGTAAAATAATTACACGATAAAATAAAACTATTACTTGACATGCATAAAAGAAGTCTGTAGCGGATTAGCCTAGTAAGATTACCTGATACGCGCTAGAAGTGGTTGATAACTGCGACCACGTCAAGGATGTAGAATGTTCTTGCTTCAGATTCAAGGGATAGTCAAGAAGTTGTAAAGGTAAATTAATGATTGATAATGAAATGCCAATATTAAAAATAGCCATGTAAGGCGACAGAATACTTGAATAATGCTCAATACAGCACAGTTCCCTTTTCCCATATATATATATATATATATACATTGCGTGTATGGGTTATGAAATCGAAAAAGAATATATTGATAAATGTCATTATTCAAAAAACTATACACTCATATCAATATCGAAATTATTACAAGGGATAGAACACCTACAATATCAATTAATCCGTTCAGCTACCTACACACTACCGCAAGGCCTAAAGCTAAATCCGGACACTTGACTCACCGGTGGCGGAATGTGGACGAATAGAGTGGGAATAGCGTTTTTGAGCAATTTCTGTGTCGTTCGCCGTTTATTCTTCTTTGTTACCCAAGATGTTGTGTACATGTCCAAGGAAAAGTGCCGGCTGCAGATGCGGTATCAATCACCCCTCTTGTCCTGTAAGACTTGTTGGACTCTACTTTCCAGCTCATCCAGTGGATATCCGCAATGTCTGACCCATTCTCTTATTCGATCAACAGTTTTCAGGAATACATGCATTGTAGTGCCTTCAGATTTCGCATGGGTCTTCGAAGGGCAACCGCTAATCGAACAGGCAGGCATTGTTGATAAATCTGAAAAGTAAATATCGACATTATTATAAAATCTTCAAGAATAAAGATTTGATACAAAAGTAAATGAATCATACAATGATCAATGCAAGGTTTGTTTTGGTCGCAGGAACTATACCAGTTCATTATGTGCGGCTTAGTATTTGCATAAGTTGCAGAAATGTATAAATGATGTGACTAAAATCTGAACATGTGACTCGACTCGTCCCTTGGATGTTCTGTCTTGCACGAGAAGGAAACATGCTAACATTATAGAATGGACCCCGAAGGATGCAATTCGATGACAATAGACACAGATGAAAATAAATAGATCTATTGATAGCATAGCAATGGAAACTCAAGTCAATAGCAATGAGACCAATGAACATAGCACTATTATCTACTCTACTCGCAAATAGATAGAAATTTAAAAATCTGCGAAATATGACTAGGATACATGGCCTTACCTTGACCAACAAACAGTTGGATTCAGCAAGCAGAGCAGTATGTTGCAGGAGAATAGGTGGGTGGCCACAGGTAGTACACTGATGGGTTTGCTCTAAGCGGTCACAGAAGTTCACGGATAGCAGGACGACGAGCAGATTAGCGTAGATCTTAGTGGTTGCCAGGTAACGCGTTCAGGAGTTGACTTGCAAAGCACAAAGATGTTATCATGAGACATATCGTGGTTTATAAAGTATTAGAAACAGGGGTGTGTTTGTGAATGAATGACGTATGTATGTCGTGGTCTTAGGGGGGGCGGCCTGCTTGAAGGGGAGGCCTGGCTGGAGACACAGGGTCTGAGGAGGCCATGTGAGCAATGGCCCCTTGGCGTGGGATACCTTTTGAAGTGTACATGCTGTTTGGCACCTTGGCCGTTTGCGCCCGTCACAGCTCCCCATGCCAGCGCTCATCCCTGGGTGCGAACCGCCTTTGATAGAGGGGGGTGGGATGGATGGGCCTGGGGCGTGCAGATAAGGCACAGGAAGACTGCTGAATGGAGACACACTTATGTGGATTGCAGGGGAGCGACCTGCTTCAAGGGTAGGCCTGGCTGGAGACACGGGGTCTGAGGAGGCCATATGACCGATGGCCCCTTGGCGTGGGATACCTTTTGAAGTGTACATGCAGTTTGGCACCTTGGCCTTTCGCCCCCCTGACAGCCCCCCATGCCAGCGCTCATCCACTGGCGCGAACCGCCTTTGATAGTATATCGTTGCTTATCAATAACAAATGCCACATACCGGAGATTCTTGTGACCACAGACCCACACTTCAACCGGTGTATTGTAGTGGTCAAGACCCTTAGTCCTGTATAATCCAATGGTAATTGTTAGTATAGATATATGTGTGACTTTTATAGAGACATAACCTACTGAAAGACCTTGAACAAGTGTTATTTAGTGCATGCATTATCGAGAATATGTTATGTTAGCTTAGATAGATAGTGACCACCCTGCTTCACAGCGACCAGACCTTCACCCATTTGGAGCACAGATGTCTGACGTCCATCCTTGAATGGAGACACACTTGATTCATTTAAAAAATCGAAACAACCGTTGTTAAAATATATGTGGTGTTTTATTTTGTATCTTATTTTCATGACACAAAAATACAAGACTTTAAAGATTATACAGGTCAGGTTGCAGCACAGCGAGAGAAAATCCCCTGTACTGACCGCTTTCACTCAGGAACGTTTCTCTAATGGCACGAACGGCACAGGCGGGTATCACTCTTCGAACGCGGGGTCCAAGCCTCCCGCGGAGCCACCATGTAAAGGATCGATAGGCCACCAGCCTGTACCACCTGTGAAAAGGAATGAAACAAACTGTTTTTAAATGACCAAGATAAGTTTAATAAACGTTTGTTGTCAATGACAATTCTTGTAACTAATGGCATTCTACACGGACAAATGCTATCTAGACAATGCACACTATTGAACAACTTACATGCGTTACAATGATATGTAGATGTAATTTTGGATATAGTAGAAGAACATGAAATAGGAGTGGCATGACAAGCAGAGTATACTTACTCGTTACTCGGATTAAGAGGACGAACAGTTGCGCGAAGTTCGTGCATAAGCACCATCATTATCCTCAACACGGTCCGTGTGAGGCAGGCTGCCCTGAAGTCTAGCAGCTCGGTGATGCATTGCGGTCGTGGCTCACCTTCCGAAATGTAGGCAAGGCATCCCGAGTTTTCTCGGCAGCAGCAGTTCTCCTCCTCGGTCGGCATTAGCTCGCACCGATTACATGTGCACCATTTGGAGACGCCGTCCATGCGACTAGGCCCAGGTTCTTCATCTGTTGATTCGTCCTGCCAACTGCCGTCCGAATCCCCATCGTTTTCGCGTGCTTCTCTTTCCAGTAGTTCCTCCTCGGTATACTCGGGCTTATACATGTAGGGCATTATTGTAGCCATTGTGTGGTAAACAAAGTAAAATAATTTACCGAGATGGTACAGGTGTTCACACGGGCTACAAGCGGCGAAGGTAGCTGACCAGAGCACAGAAACGAGTCACAGAATACTCAAAGTAACACAGAGAGAGGAATGGGATCGAAAATCTGCTGCTGTGTGTTGGGAAACGGTCTGTTTATACTTATTGAGGAAAGAGGCGTCCTGCCATTTCCATGGCGACACGTCATTGGCTGAGGCGCAGCTATTGTTGACACGAGACGTGCTTTGGTGTTGGGAAATGGGCGGTACGAGTCTGCTGATGACAGGCTCGGGGGCGGGGGATATGATTTAGTGCCGCAAAAGCAGGTCAGCCAGGGCGATGGGGGAAATGATAGGATTATCACAAAATGGCAGCTCCTTGGTGCTTGTTTTCGCGTGCATTTAATGGACGAAAACTCGGGTAAGGTCCTTAGGAAAGTTTTCTAAAATCGAGCCACTTAGGCTTAAAAAAACATGGCCGACCCGTAGGGACAATAACATTTTTTACTAGACCATGCCTTTAATCCCTAACACTGTGGAGGTAATATTCACACACTGTGATAAAATTATACTGGTCATTTATGGGCCTTGTCACTAGAGCCACGTCCTCACACGTAGGATTGCAGTTCCACCCCAATCCAGGTTCGAGAAGCAAGCCCAGACCTCATGCGAAAGTATAATTGCTAACATGAAACACCGAAAAAGCTTACTTTGTGTCCTTGGACAGATGCAGCTCCCCTGCCATCCACAGACACCTGCACAGACTGGCACAGACAAGATGGCGTGTCCACCTCTTAAATCCACAGTGCAACCAATGCTTGGATTTTACAATCAGACATATGTTACACTTGTGGGGAGAAACAGTTCCCACTAACTAGTCAGTATGCAGCATCAATTAGGTCATACACGTTTAGGTCCTAACACCCAGACTAGCCACAGGGGAGTGTTAGGCAGAAACCTGTGCAGTTCCCTTAGAGACCACTGCAAAAGGCTTAAGACTACAGGTGTTGGCAGTAAACCCAATTGGTAGCAGTCCGTACCACCCAGATTTACCTGGTAGCTGTGGCTGAGCAGCCAGACTTCTTTCAAGAAGAGTTAGACAGTATATAGAGTATACAAGATAGGTACTAAAATACAGTAGCACAAGCAAACACTGACCAGAGCTTTGGTATCAAAGTATATAATTATTTATTTAAAGACACACTTATAGAAACACTCCAGCACTATTATTGTAAGCAAGTTCAAAACACAGTCACTGTTAATATATATACATCCCTTATTCCTTATTAGACAAGTCTTAGTTAACACCACTTATTTCCAGACAGAGGTGAGCGCTTAACTGAAGATGGCACTCCAATAAGTTATCAAAAAGGGAGGGAAAGGGCAGAAATTAGAAAAGCACACAACACTAATACTTTAGAAGCACCCAGCAAGGCAGAAAAGTCAAAGTCTACTTGTGAGCAAAATGTTCAGAGGCCAGGCTCCCTCTTAAAGAGAGCAGAGCACCAATGCGCCCAAGATCACACAGTTTAAGAGGCTTGAAAAAGTCTTGCAGAGAGTTCAAAAAGGAATTAGTTCAGCTCAGAAACGTTCAGTTAGCCAGCCTAGGGTCAGCCCAGGTAGTAAGTCGAGGATTTAATAGACACCCCGTACAGACTGTTGCAAGGGAGGCTAGGCGGGCACAGTACCTTTAAGATGGAGAGGATCCTCCAGCGGGGGCAGTTGTTCCTGGCAGCAGGTGCAAGTCGCGGCGTCGTCCAGAGGAAGAGAAGATCTCGACGTGGAGGAAAGCTGAAGGTCGTTGCACTGCTAGGGAAGAAACCAGCCGCTGAGTTCTCCGGTTAAAAGGTACTACCCTTTTATTAGCAGTAGTGGTAAATCGTGGTATCCCGGTTGCCGGGGTGCTTGGCACAGGCAAGGCGGCCAAGAGATGATCTGGGAAGGCGAAAAGGCGGGCAAACTGGTAATCCCCACCAGTCAAAGGAAGAAGACTCCTCGGAATGAAGATCTCCTCTGTTTTCGGGAAAAGTGGTGAGGCGGTTCAGCAGGGCTCCACCGGTGGTGTCGTCGTTGCAGGTCGGCTCAGCTTCTCCCTCTTCGGATTCTTTGGTCCTGTGGTGACTTTTGAAGTTCCAGTCCCCAAAGCCCTGCTTTTATGCCGAAAACCCCCATTCATCAGTCCTAGCTGTCACTCAAACATGCTAAGTGGTGAGCCGGGCGGCTCACCACTGGGCCAATCACACAAGAGTGCGACTTGAGTTGCCGAGGCAACTCAGTCCAGGGTGCCTAAACCCCCCTCCCACACATCCTGTAGACCCAGACAGAGTGGCACCACTTTTGGAGGCTTCTGTGCAGAAGCTCGCCAAAAAGTGGAACAAAGGGCTTGACTTGGGTTGGAGTTACAGAGAGACGAACACAAACGCCATTTTAAAACCGAGTTCTGGCAAAAAGACCCAACCGGGGAAAAATATTAAATAAATAACCCCGCGGTATCTATAACATTGCACCAAAAGGTTGTGCGTTTAAAATGAATGGGAAAATCCCATAGGAAATATTCCAGTGGAATATTTCGCGTGGTAACCACTGCCACCAGCCAGAAACTCGACGAGGGGGGACTGCACAGTGCCCCCTCGACAAACAGACCCAGGGGCAATCTAATTACCCCTACCAGTACTTCCACAATATGATGGTTTGTACTGGTTCTGTTCCCAATTTAAGACTAGTAAAGTCAATGGTGACTTTACATGCCCTGGGAGACAGTAGTCAGTCCCAGGGTATGGAGTCTATGTTTGGGGGTCACTATGACACCCCTATGTTACTGCACTGAGGGTGCTGGGTAACACGCTTACCAAAAACCACATGAAACCCTATGGAGTAAAAGACCCCATAGCCCATAAAACGCATTACAAAATCAAAGGATATCTCAAATAATGTCTAAGAGTGGGAGAAAAAGAGTCTCACTCTTAGCAGGAGAAAAAAATAAACCCCAAAAATCCAGCAAAGCTGCTGGGGGACTCACTAGGTTTGGGAAATTAGCCTTAACAGAGAATTCTCCCTAACAGGGAGGACCCACTGGAATATAAAAGCCATGTCTCAGGAAGGGGTGGTTCAAGCATTTGGAGATGCTCATGGTCGAAGTTTGAAGTGAGTTGACGATTCAGGAAGAAAGTGGGAGAAGAAGTTTGGAGCGGAGGAGACTGGAGACAAGAGGGGGAGAAGGAACAGGAAATGGTAGTAGGGAGACATCAGAAGGTGGTTGGATGGAGACATCATGAGGTGGTGGAAAGCAGTCAACAGGAGGTGAAGGAGGAAAGGAAAACAGGATATGGTAGAGAGGAAACCTAAAAAGGTGGTTAGAGGGAGACAGCTGGAGAGATGGGAGGAAGACAACCAGAGGTGTAGGAAGAAAATAACAGGAGGTGGCAGGATGTATGTTTGGAGGATGACAGCAGAAGGTGGTTGGATGTAGACATCAGGAGCTGGTAGGAGGAACATCAAAAGGTCTTGGAAGTAGACAACCAATGGTGATGGGAGAGAGACAGCAAGAGATAGCCAGAGAAGGACATCAGGAGGTGATAGGTTTGACAGGGTCGGGGATCTAACCCTGTCAAGGGGGGATGGGCACCCCTCACAACCTGGGACAGAAGGCCTACATTGGTGTTTGCCAGAGCCAGTCCTGCCCCCGAGGTGGGTGAGGGAGTTAAGGGGGGTTGGAGGGGGGGGTTAAGGGGTTTAGTTTCTGTCCTTTCTATTTGTGCCGGACTGCAACTGTCAGGTACCACTTGTTATCACCCCATTCCTGCCATGCCCTGTTCTGGCCAGTGGTCTTTTTCCTCTCTTTTTAGACTCCAGAGTCCAGAAGTCCTTGCAGCGGAGGAGGGAATGAGCTACCCACCAGCGAGGGTGCCGGCAGTGAATGGCAGGGCCACTGAGTGGTACACGCTGCAGACTGGCAACCAGCAATCTCCAGAACACAATCATTTTGGAAGTGATTGTATTTCCTGCAGACCACCAGTGCAGATGCCAAGTGGATCCCTGTTTGAAGGCCACGCACATAAGCACCTTGCCAAAAACTGTTAGGCACAGGTCACCATTGTAGAAGCTCTGGCGCACCCACACATGCAACTGCCCCTGGGAAAGTACAAGCTAATGTTTGGCCTGGGGACACAAGGGGGTGCCAGGACCAATGGGACAGGGGACATGAGCATAAAAGGGGACAGAGGAAACCAGACAATGTGGGTTGTTTGGCTGAGACCAAAGGAGGAGCATGGAGACCGAGAGATCCAGAGGAGTAAGGACGGTCCTGCAGAGCTTGGAGGACGTTTGTAAAGCACAGGTCCAAGGTGAGGTATTGGTTGGTGGGAGAAATTGGTACTTCTGTGTGAGAGTGCATGTATGGGGGAGTGAAGAGTGTTAGGAAGAATTACATGCAGCACCCTTTGGGAACACTAGACACAATTAATACTACAAGTGACAGTACAATTTCACCTTTGGTACAAGCCTGTACTACACAGTGGTAGTGGTAGTGGTAGTAGTAGCAGTAGCGGAGCAGCTACATTTATCTCAAGAGTAAGTGAGCAGTACAAGTGTTTACACAAGGGACAGCAATTACTATGGTTCAGGCAAACACTGACTCAAGGTTTCTAAGTAAAAGAATATATATTTATTTACTCAACATTTGTATAACATTTCACTATTATAAGCAAGTTAAGAATCACAATCAAAAATACACCACACCACTTCCCTTAAATTCCAGACAAGTTAGGCTCACAAAATGAAGTGGGAGCAAAATGGCACTCCAGCAATTTAAAAGGGAGGGAAAGACAAGTTATTAGAAATTAGGCAAAACCAACAGGTAAGTAAGCAGGGCAACTGAACAAGAGAGACTACAAGGTTAAAATCAGATTGAAAAGGGTTATGGCCAAAGTCAATGGTTCAAAAGTCTTTTGCTCAAGATAATAGGTTCAATGTAGATCACAGTAAAGTTCGGGCACAGATTCTAGACGAGGTTTGTAGGTAGAAAAGTTAGGTAAAAGAGTAGAGAAGGACAAGCCCTCGGATTGGAGAAAGATTTCAAACACTTTTGACGCGGCTGAGCGAAATGCGCAACTGAATTTGCACAGTACCTTAAAATGGAGAGGGAGCTGTAGCTGAGGCAGACATTCCTGGTGGTTCCTGCAGGCTCACGGTTCCTGAAGCGACTGTCGGACTGACACAAAGTAGGAAGACTGGAGGGTCCTGCGCCACCCAGGGAAGAAACCATCAGCAGAGCAAAACAACAAATAAAAGGTGCGCTCCTTAAAACCCAAGCAGGGTCTGACCTTCCTGGCTATCTGGCCCACTGTAGCTCTGTACAGCGAATTCGACCAGAGGAGGGGTCCTGGCTTGTAGTTTGGCCGAACTGGTTGGTCCCACCAGCTCAAGGGAAGAAGTTTCCTGGAGGATATTCTCTGTCGTCGGATTTGGAGATTCGGACCTGCAGCAGGGCTTCATCGGGCGGTTCAGTCGTGGTAGGGGTCCTCTTCTTCCAGTTCCTCGTTGGTTCTTTCATTCCAGTGGCGACTCTGCTCTCCCAGAGACCTGCTTTTTATGCAGTTTTCCCACATTCATACAGCCTGGCTGTCAATCACACAGCAGGGTGGCTGGCCTGGCAAGGCCAGTCCCCATAGCCAATCGACAAGAGTGTCACTTGGGTTGCTAAGGCAACCCATGGCAGGGATCTGAAGATCCCTCCCTCACATCCTGCCCCTCTAGACTATCGGGCACTTTAAGGAGGGCTTCTTTGCAGAAGCCCGCGAAAAGACAGCAAACAAAGGAATCATCCCCAGTTTGGCGCGTAGAGTAAAACACGAGAAAGACTAACAAAAAGAAGTGGCGAATAAACCCAGCCAGGACCAAAATAAAATGTATTTGATCAAGCAGGTTTTTGTTTGAGGCTACTATAATAACCTAAAACAATACCACGTTTATATAATATAATCGCGGTAGAAAAGTTTGGGTAGATACCACTGCCACCAGCCAAGTCTTAAAGTTAAGGGAGCAAAACAAGGCTCCAAGAGGCACAGACAAAATGTGATAGGAGTTAACCCTTTCCAGTAGTCCATGTAAGATGGGGTCTACTGAGTCTGCAATTTAAAGTGTCTATATAAAGTTAATGGCAACTTTACCTGTTTCTGGGGGACAGTAGTCCGCCCCAGAAAAATGGAGTCAGAGGGAAGTCTCAAAGACAACCCAGTGTCACTGCACTGAAGGTGCTGTGTAACACACACAAGAAGTGGTTCACTTGGAGTAGGTAAGGCTCCAGTGCCCAAGATCACAAAAAAAGTGAAAACACACACAGCAAAACACATGTAAGAGTGGGAAAAAGGCTCACACTCTTACCAGATGAAAAAAATAAACCCTAGAAATCCAGCAAAGCTGCTGACGGACTCATTAGGTAAGGGGAATCAGCCATTTATTGAGAATTCTCCCTAACACTCGCCCCCCCGACTAAGGGACAGGAGGATTTAATCCACTTCTGGATGAATCTCTACCTCTAGTCGGTTATAAACATCCTAGAGAGACCATCAGCATTTTGGTGGTGACATCCTGCTCTGTGCTCAATGGTAAAATCAAACCCTTGCAGGCAGATTGACCATCTCAGACGTTTTGGGTTCTCCCCTTTCATTTGCATTAAACATCTCAAGGGTTGGTGGTCAGTTTGAATCACAAAAGTAGATTCATACACGTATGGTCTAAACTTCTTCAAACTCCACATAATGGCAAAACATTCACGCTCTATGGTTGCCCACCTTGTTTCTAGTTCCTTCAGTTTCCTACTGCTCCCTACCTTTCTCATCCAGTTGACTAAGGACTGCAACTATACCTATATTGGAGGCATCTGTCTGCACAATACCTATATTGGAGGCATCTGTCTGCACAATGAAGGGTTGGTGGTAATCAGGAACTCTTAGGACTGGAGCTTGACAAAGGGCTTTCTTCAGGCGTTCAAAGGCTTGAGTGCACTCCTCATTCCATCTAACCTTTGTAGGAAATTTTTGGAGAGGAGATCACATTCAAGGGAGAAGCTATGGTCCCATAGTTCTCAATGAAATTCTTGTAGTACCCAGTGAGACATAGGAAAGCTCTCACCTGGGTTTGAGTAGTAGGGGTGGCCCAGTTTTGCACAGCTTGTACTTTGCTGGGCAATGGCCTTATCTCACCTCCTCCTACCTCATGACCAAGGTAGACCACTTTACTCTGACCAATTTGATATTTGCTTACCGTTATGGTCAGATGGGCCAGCTCAAGAGCCTGCAAAACATATCCAAGGTGACCAATATGTTCTTTCCATGTAGGGCTGAACACTGAAATGTCATCCAAGTATGCCATGCAGAAGTCCCCCATCCCATTCAGAACTTGATTAACCATCCTTTGAAATGTAGCAGGTGCATTCTTTAGTCCAAAAGGCATTACCTTAAACTGGTAGAGGCCTGCTGGCATAGAAAGTGCAGTTTTCTCCTTGGTATGGTCTGTCAGTGCTAATTTCCAATAGCCTGAGGTTAGATCAAATGTACTGATGTACTTGGCTGAACCAAGTCTATCCACCAGTTCATCTGTCCTTGACAAAGGATGGGCATCAGTCTTAGTGACTGCATTTAGATCTCTATAGTCCACACTGAATCTCAACTCCTTGGATCCTGCCTTTGGTACTAGAACAACTGGACTAGACCATGGACTCGTAGAGGGCTCTATAACCCTGAGATCAAGCATCTTGTTGACCTCTTCTTTGATGTGGGATCTTACATGTTCTGACATTCCGTAACCCCTGCTTTTGACAGGTAAACAGTCACCAGTGAGAATATCATGCTGGCCCCAAGGGGGCCCCAAGGGGTCAAGCCTGGTGATAGTGAAAACAGGGAGGCAAACTGATTTAACAGAACTTTGCACTCCTCCTGTTGTTCAGAAGTCAGCTGAGAAGAGAGATTAACTCCTGTCTGCTCATCTAAAGGTTGGCCTCTGAGGAGGTCAGGTAGAAGTTCTCTCCTCTTCTTCTTGAGCTGATGCTAGAAGCAAAGCTCCTACATCTGGTCTCGAGACATAAGCCTTTAAAAAGTTGGTGTGAAAGACTCTGGGAGCCTCCTTAGGTCTGCCTAAATCCACCAAATAGTTCAACTCTCCAAGTTTGCACACTGCCTTGAAGGGTCCTATCCAGTTGTCCTGCAAGGCCCTCTGCCTTGTTGGCACCATAACTAGAACAAGCTGATCTTGAGTAAACTCAACCATGTTGGCCTTCTGGTCATGCCAATGTTTGACCAGAGCCTGACCTGCTTTCAATTTATCACTTGCTTCTGCCATCATGTGTGACATTCTCCTCCGGAGACCTATCACATAGTCAGTCACTCTGACTGGCTTGGGGGAAGGAGCACTCTCCAACCCCTCCTTGATCAGAGCCAATGGACCTCTGACTGGATGGCCATAGAGAACCTCAAAGGGACTGTAACCAACTCCCTCCTGAGGGACTTCTCTATATGCAAAGAGAAGGCAGGGCAGTGCAGGGCCCACTTTCTTTTAAGGGGTTCTTCTAAAGCACCTATCATGTTCTTCATAGTACGATTAAACCTCTCTACTAGTCCATTTGTCTGTGGATGGTAGGCTGTAGAGAATGTGTAAGTGACACCACAGTTTTTCCACATGGCTTGCATGTAGTGGGACATAAAATTGGATCCCCTGTCGGATAACACTTCCTTAGGAAACACTACTCTGGTAAAAATACCAGGTAGAGCCTTAGCCACAGCCCGAGCCGTAACAGTTCTCATAGGTATGGCTTCTGGGTATCTTGTAGCATGGTCTACTACAACCAGGACAAACCTGTTCCCTGAAGATGTGAGAGGGTCAAGGGGACCGACAATGTCAATGCCCACCCTCTCAAAAGGAACTCCCACCACTGGGAGAGGCACCAGGGGTCCCACATTCTTGGCTCCACTCTTGCCAGATGTTTGGCAAGTGTGACAGCTCCTACAGAATTTGTCAACTTCTGAACCCATTTTAGGCCAGTAGAAGTAGAGAGAGAGCCTTTCCTTGGTCTTCATGAAGCTCAAGTGACCAGCCAAAGGTATCTCATGGGCTAACTGTAGGAACTGGAGTCTGTTAGCAAGGGGCACTACAATTCTTTTGCAGTCCCCAGGGGTAGATTCAGTCGGGTCACTGTAGAAGAGGCCATCTTCCCAGCTTAACCTGTGCTTTCCAACTTCTTGCCCATCAAGATGGTTAGCAGCCTGTTGTCGAAGACCTTCAAGAGTAGGACACACTCTCTGTCCTTTGCTAAAGTCTGCCCTGTTGGGTCCACCTTCTGCCAGTAAACACTGCAGCTCTGGATGGTCAACAGGGTCAAGATCTCCAACTAAGACAGTGTCTTCTTCCAGATCTGACTCTTCAGATGCTGGCTCAACCACACAAGATTGCACATCACACTCTGCCTCAGCAGGTGGAGTAGTAACAGGTGTGACTTTGGACAATCTTGGTGATGTCCTTGTTGGTAGCACAGGGGTGTGGTCTGACTTTTTCCTGGAGGTCTTGGGTTTCTCCTTTGCCTCATTCTTCCTAGAAATAACAATGAGCAACTCCTGTGGAGTGGGAGTGATATTTTCTTCTATCATCTCCTCTGAAGAGCCTCTCAAGGTTCTCTCCCTTGCAGACCTTGTGATCTCACACAAAAAGTGAAAACACACACAGCAAAACACAAGTAAGAGTGGGAACAAGGCTCACACTCTTACCAGTTGAAAAAATAAACCCTAGATATCCAGCAAAGCTGGTGAGCGACTCATTAGGTAAGGGGAATCAGCCATTTATTGAGAATTCTCCCTAACAAAGAGAGAGGCTGAGATTAAGTGCAACAGTAGGCGGTGTATGCTAGAGTGAGCTAAACAGGTGAATAAGAGTGAATGAAGAGTGACCGAGAGAAGGAGGGCTGTAGTGTAGTGGGAAGTCAAGTGGAGAGAGTATTAGAGTAGTGGGGGAGAGTAGTAGAGAGTATGGTGGAGAGTAGTAGTGGTAGAGAAGTAGAGGAAAAGGGAGAGTAGCATTAGATAGAAGAACATCTGATGGACAGAGAAAGGTAGAATGAGGGAGAAAAAGAGTAAAGTGAGATGAAGAGAAGGGAGCTGAGAAGAAGGAAGGGAAAGGAAGGAGAGGATATCAGGGCGTGTCTTACAAGGTAAAGGCTAAGTATGACCTGGGGATGATTGAAAGACACCACTGCTTAAGATCTTTGGGGGTTTTGTGAGACCCCATTAGGATCCAGCTAGAAATTCCCAGATGGAGCCAGATAGATACGTTGACTTCTTTTAGGCCCTCACAAGTAGCCACCAAGACCATAGACAGTAGGGGTTAGCGATCTCTAGTGACTACCTTGGGATTTAGGGATGCCTGGGCTAGGGAGGGAAATTCCCATGGGAGACGAGAGGGATGGCCCTTAGTGATACCCTATACAAACATTGTAATAAAAACCTTTGAACCATCTTCAAGAGTTGGTATGCTCTTGAGGCCAGCTGTGACCTAAGACAAAGACTGCGAAGCAAGAGGAAGTACCCAGTGCTAGTGAGGTGGTATCTAGGGAGAGCAGAAAGAAACAAGAGGACATGCATTGCCCAAGGCAGGGGTTAGAGATGAGACTCAAATCAGAATGGGTTAAACCCATGGTGGGAAGAGGAATGAGCATGTGTCCTGGCATCAAAGAATGTCAGGACTAGAAGAGGAGTAAAGAGGAGGCACAGATGGCAGAAATTAGGACCCTAGGGAAAGGAGGTGATGAGGCACTCCAAGGATTTAATGTATAGAACATGGCGTTACCACCCAGTTCCAAGCGCTGGAAGCGGGGGGGAGCCCTACAGCCCAAGTTAACGGTCAGAGCGAAGAGAGGGCAGTTAATGAGGGCTCCCAGCTGTTACCCCTGTTCCAGCCCTTGGAACGGGGTGTTAAGACCATTAGCACCCCGGGTTACCAAATAAGTAACCCGGGTGCTGAAAAAAGTATTTTCATTCATTGAATGGGACGCCACGTGCACCTCGTTCAATTAATGAAAATACTGATCCAAAATGGCCACCATGGTCATGGACGGCAGGCCTCCGTACAGAGCCCCTCCTTCTATGACCATGGAGGCTGGAAAAATGAAGCTGCTGGAACGTGGGCTGAGATGATAGGTTTCAGCCCGCGATTCGCAGAACCTGATTGGCTGCGCATAACCCCCCACACCCCTGCCTAGAATGCTAAAGGGACAGGTTAACTGAGTTGTTTCTGATAAAGTAAAAAGAAACTCCATAGTTTGCTGTGATTTGTGGCTGAGATGTAGCAACATTGAGGTGGTTGTGTCCTACCATCACCTGAAAACAAGTCAGCAGACTCTTGAAAGAATCGTAAAGTTTGAGTGAAAAGAAGGATCCCTGAATCCCTGTGAACCTTAAAAATAGCCCATCAAGATTGTGAACATTTCGTATTGTTGAATGGGATTTTGGGGACTGACTGAAGTACTGTAGAGAGGACGAACGAGAGAGAGAACACAAGTCCCGCAACTGACTAGATTCCCTATTGAGTATGGAAAAAAAATCATCCCGTCTAGTCCAGGAAGAACAAAATCTTTAGTTATTGGCAACTGGTAATCTGCTTTGAAGGGCTGCTAGGAAAGAAAGGATCAATATAAGAAGACCGCAGGATTGAGGCAATTAGTTTGAGGTCTATCCCACCAACAATTATTTGATTTCTGAACAGTCAGAAAGAATCATGCTCCTTCCAACCTTACACCAGTTCGGTCTTTTGATCAATATCCATGATATGACAACATTTAGCAGATATGTATAGTATTTGCAAGTCTTTTGGGCTGATTGAGCAGTCTCTGGTATGCGCAGAGTTACCAGCGTGTGGCCCTAGATGATTACCCCAAAGCAGTCTAGGGTGTCCAAAGTTACAGCTTCTTGGCTCCTGATCAGTATTGGGAATGATTTTTCGCTCAATGCAACTATTCGAATGGTAATTAGGGCTTGAAGCTGGGAGCTGAATGTTAGCATGGGATACTGGTCCTGATAGTGTGTTTGCATTGTTATACATGTGGCGATCTTAACTATGGAATAACACAATTTTAAGCTTTATCTTTCTGACAGTTTCTGGCCATCAGGAGGTCGGCAGTTACTGCAGGGTAGCTGATTTGGGTTGTTGGGAGACTGGTGATTGATCAAGTGATTCTCAGTGTCTCCAGTCTAAAGGCGGCAGGAAGCTACAGGCAACCGAAGAAGGTTGAAGAAATGAAGAAAGAAGAGCATTATAACGAGTCCATTCCAGGGGGATAACAGTTCCGGTGGCAGGGCTATGCAACAATGATCCAACAATGCCTGCTGCTAAGCATATATACCTTTTATTAGATGCCAATGATATTTGTAGATAAAATGGCTCACAGTTGTACTCCTAATGTGACGTAACACAAGACTGTTTGCTCTGTCTCTTTACCAGTGCTCCCATATCTCTCTGTTCTCACCTCAGGGCCTAATTCAGAGCTTGTGATGAAAAGTGTGTGGAAAGCCGACATTCTACCCTCCAGTTTCCAGAACCATCATACTGAGATGGGTGGAAATATTGGAGGGGACATTTTATGTTTTCCAGCAGCAAAAGCTACTAAAATCCCTTTGGGCGGGATGGGGGGAGGAACATTAAACTAGAAAAATGGTGCTTCAGTCTGAGAAATGCTATGTTTAAAATGGGGAAAATGTGTGCTCTGGTGTTTAATGGCACCTCCCAGGGTACTGTCAATGAACACCTCTTTTGGCTGGTGCAGGAAGGGTGTTCAGGCCTCTGAATACAGTCCTTGCCAGCCCCTTAGATGTGAGGTGGTTGGCAAGGCTGTTGCGATGCAGTAAATCACAGCTTTGCAGGAGTGGCTGACTACGTTTATTGCCACCACTCTGTTATAAAGTAATTGAGGCATTCAACAGTTGGATTCACTGCTGGTTTATTGGAAAGAGCCCCCGGAGGTAAGCAGCCATCCGAGGACCAGCAATACAGTAACCGAATGGCTCTGGAATTCATGCACTCCAGAACCATTCCATAAATGACATACACACAAAGTAATTCCTACCTAACATCTCCCCCCCTTCAACATATCAAACGAAAAGTATTAAAGAAAGGGTGAGAACAGAAACAGAGAAATAAGGTAGAAAATTTGCTTGACTAAAAACAAACAACTTTTGAAAAAGGATACATTCTCCAACCAGGATGTGGAAATTGAACAAGCTGGATGATGTCCATCCCCAATGTAGACTAATAATAAATATAGTACTTATTAAAGTTTTGAATCACTCTACGGTTCCTTCTCGACAACATATCTCCTGAATCTCTGTACTGAAACCACAGACCTGTGAATTCCTCACTCCAGATCCTGCAACCTTCTGAGCACCCTCCTTCATCCATACCACATCATCGCAGGACCATCTCTTACCGTCATCCAATAACACAGATTTTCCCGAACAACTTATCACCTTCTGCGGAGACCTGAATTTAGACTCTCCTTTCACTACTTTCTTGGGCTCCTTTATGAAAACCCAGTCCCTATCTCTAATTTTGCTCTCCACCACTCCATTCCTCTTGTCATAGTACTCTTTGTACTTGTCTTATTTCTTCTTTACTCTCCTTGCAATGTCACTTATATTAATTCTTCTACCATTTGCAGACATCCACACAGGCCTTAATCGGTTCAAAGCCGATCTTCCCCTTATTGTGGTGAATGGCTCCACCTCCGTCACAGAATGTGGAGTTGTCCTGTACATGTTGAGAGCTACTCTCAATGTCTCTCTCCATGGAAGTGCATTGGCAAGAGCTAGTTGAATGATATTCTTAACAAAACCATTCATCCTTTCTACCAGTCCATTCACCATGGGATGATACAATGACGTGGTCCTATGTTCTATCGCCCTCTCTCTCAGAAATGACTGCAATTCTGTTGAAACAAAGTGTGCCCCATTGTCAGACACCACTTCCAATGGATTACCCTCCCTATTGAAAATATCACACAAAAATGTAACTATTTTTCCAGTAGTGACAGTGCCTTCAACAACAGCCCACTCCACCCATTTTGAGGTGTAGTCCAAAAGAACAACAATGTAAATCTTTTGAGTATCCAAGTTTTCATATGGCCCCATCACATCAATCGCCAATTTGGACCATACTTGTCCTGGAATTTCCACTGGTTGCAAAGGGGTCTTCCTCGCATTACTTCCTTTGTCACTGGCAGCACATGTTAAACAGTTCTTAACACACTCCTCCATTTCTTTCCACATGCCGGGCCACCAATAACTACTTCTCACTCTTCTTTTTGTAAGACTTCTGCCCACATGTCCTTCATGAGCCAAATTGATTATCCTCTCCCTTAGCTCAGTAGGAGGAATAATTCGCTATCCTCTGTATATATACGACAAATCCATAGTAATCTCATCCCTTATCTGGGAGTACACGCCTACACTCTGGTCCATATCATTCCACTCACTAGTTCCACATCATCATCAACAGCTTTACTCCACTCCTCCCTCGTTATGCCTGGATTCACCATGGCCACAATGTTCTCTGAAATAGAATCTCTACAAGACTCATCATCATACCCTCCACTGTTCCACAGTAACCTCGAAAAACAATCAGCCACCATATTTAGTTTGCCCGGAGTGTAACTTATGCTTAGATTGTATTGCATTATATCCAACACCCATCCCTGTATCATCGGTGAAACCAAATGCGGTGTCTTGGATTGTAGCACATGTACCAGAGGTTTGTGATGCGTCTTTAGTAATATAGGCAACCCCATATGAGGTTTCTGAAATGTTCCAAAATCCACTTCACCCCTAACGCTTCTCTCTAAATTGTCGAATAATTTAACTCTGCACCTCTCAAAATCCTTGAAGCAAATGCAATTGGAACCAAACCTTTATCCTGAATCTGTTCCAGCACACCCCCTAGTCCAATCATGCTGGCATCTACAGAGATCACAATCTTGGCCTTACAATGAAACATGCTTAACGTGGGAGCTTTATTGATATCTTTCTTTAATTGTTCAAAATCTATTCTCCATCCTTCCGACCATGCAAACTTGGCACATTTCTTCATCAGTTCCCTCATACACTTGGTATTTTCTGTATAATTGGCTAGAAATTTTGAGTAATTCTCAGTCATCCCTAAAAAACTTCTTAATTGATCTTTGTTGCCAGGCTCTGGAATATTCATGATGGAATTTACCAACTCTTTCTTAGGTTTTATTCCTTCAGCATTTATAGAGTGACAAAGATATGATACTTCTTCCTTTTTGATTTTACACTTCTCCAATTTCAATGTAAGACTCCTCTCTTGAATCACCTGTAACACTCCCACCAAATTGGCATCATGTTCCTCTTCTGTCTCAGCCGAGACCAGAATATCATCCTGAAGCAATAGACTCCTTTAAGACCTCCAAACAAATGTAACATGAGTCTCTGAAAAACAACCGCAGCCGAGGCTAGGCCGAAAGGCAACCTTTTAAACATTAAAGCCCCCAGTGGAGTGACAAATGAGGTCAGGTGTTTAGACTCTTCATCAAGCGCAATCTGATGATATGCTGAAGATAGGTCTAATGTCGTATAATATCTTGCTTGGAACCCTGGTTGCTAATAATTCCCCAATGTTTGGCAAGGGATGTCTATCCACCCAAATATTCTTGTTTAGATCTGTAAGATCCACACACATTCTGATGGCACCATCTGTTTCTTTTACTAGTACAATTGGGGATAACCACTCTGAACTTTCTATAGGCTCAATTATTCCTTGTTCACACAGTCTGGAGAGTTCCTTTTCTAAAGAATCATTGGTTCCAACAGGAATACCTCTCACCTTGTGCGCTACTGGCTTCACCCCTTTATTGAGGATTATCCTGTCTTGAAAACCCTTTAATAGTCCAATAGATTCATTGAATACTCTGGGGAACTGTTTAGCTAAAGCTGCATTAATGTCACTATTGTCTTTCAACACACTCAATGGGAACCTCCTCACCTGGATGGATTCTAACCCGTAAGGTGGCCTGCTCCCACCACCCTACCACAGTTGATCCATTTCTTGCCAGATATAATTTGCAAAAGGTTTCTCTGCCCTGAAAACAGGGTCACCCACGTGTAACCAATAATGCTTATCAGTGTCTTGCCATAGCCAGTTGCCCTCTCACTGGTACATTGTAGTTCTTCAGACTTGCCTCGTAGCTCCTTGACAAAGGTCTCAACATCCACCATTGTATAAAGTGAACCAGTGTCCACCATGACCGGCAGAGACACTTCATTTATTTGCATATGCACCCAAGGCCTTCTATTTCCCTCTTTTGCCATGACTGTAAGGATTTGTATATGTTTTGTGTCCCCACTGGCAATGGACAACATACTACCAGAGTCTTTAACTTCCTCCACCATTCTGACCGTGTTCTGTAGCGGTCTGTTTACTGTTTGCTGTCCATATCTGCCTCTTCCTCAGACATTTCTGCACAGTTTGGGAAAGTGTCCCACATGACCACACTTGTAACATTCAACGCAACTGCCGGACATTCCTTTTCTATGTTACTATGTTTTTTCCATCCACATTCTTGGCAACAATTCTGAAATTGAAACATATAACTTGTCTCCTTCTCATTTCTTGGATTTACTCTGATATTGTTAGTGGTCATCTTCTTTATCAGTGCTACTAAGGATTCATCACTGTCTAATTTCTTCTCTTCTTGAATGGATTTAATTTCCTTGACCTCATCTCTTTCTTGTCTTTCTCTCATGCAACGTTCCCCTAATTCCATCGTTCTGGCAATTTCTAGTGCTTGTTCTAACGACGGATCCTTGGCTTGCCAGAGTCATTGTTGGATGTGAGAGTCTGCTACATTCAACACCAATTGATCTCTCAAGTACTCCTCAGCAATACCCGTGAACCTGCACATGAACATAAGACTTCTAAGTGCTGCTATATAAGCATCTATAGATTCATTTTTCAATTGTCGCCTTGAGAAAAACCAATACCTTTCTAACACAATGTTGTCCTTGTTTCCGAAATGTTTAGCCAACTTCCCCAAAGCACTTTCAAATTTTCTGTTATTGTCCCCTGATCCACTTTCAGTACCATCAAGATCAAGTAATGCGCAAAAAATTCTTAATGCTTCTGCCCATATACAGTTCAGCAATGTAGCCTCTTTCAAATCATCATTGTATTTGGCTCCTCCAAATGCCCTTATATACACTTGGAACCCATCTTTCCACTGTTCCCATGGACAGATTGGATTTCCTGGTTGCGGAAGAAACTGAATCAGTGCAGGTACATGCTGCATGTTTACAGTGTTGATATAACTCTCTTTTTTCTTTTTAGGCACTAGTTCTGTGAGACAAAAATATCAAAAGTTGTTTGAAGGCTTATTCTTTTAGTTACTATTATTTATTAGATGGTCTGTTCACTGTCTCTTACATACATCTCTCATCTCATATTAACATTGACTGACTTGGGTTCACACTGTTCAAACTTGATTTGTAGTACTTTAATCGTTTAACTGCCATGGGTTTTCCCCCCCAGTGCCAAGGCCTTTTTTGGTGATTTTGGTATTTCGCCATTCAATGCCTTCTAAAGACGAGATATCTCGTCCTTGGCAACAGGGAGGTAATCCCAAGCATACACACAAAGTAATTACTACATAACACACTCCCGTAATACATCGGAATGCATGTCTTCGGCTGGGGCCTCCCTCTGGAACAGCCTCCCTGCCTCCCTGAAATTTAGGAGAATCATCTCTGGTTCCGGAAGCACCTCAAAACCTTTCTCTTTGCTTCTATTTGTTCTCCTCCTCTCCCCTGCTGACTTTCTGGCTGAATCTGAAACTGCACTGGTTACCTGGCTACCTTCTGATCTTGAGCCCAGGTCCCCTCCCCCGCCAGTCGCACACCTGCACTGCCTTCCTGGAAACCCCCACACTTGGGAACTGTTTCTGTATCCCTACAGTCCCACTACTTGACACCTAATGTCTGCACTACCCTTGCACTTGCCACCTGCTGGTCGTACTTTTACTTAATGTTTAATATTCTATGCAGAGCTGGACTGGCCTATAGGGAACTCTGGAGATTTCACAGTAGGCCTCTGCACCCTGGGCCTCTTTTGTGTGGTAACCTATGTTATTTTCAAATTGTCCCATAGGAAAGGGGTTGGGCTTCCTGAAAATGTGTAATATGGGGCTACTTTGAACATTATTTCCAGGGCCTCTTTTGGTTCCCAGTCCACCCCTGATTCTATGTACTGCACTGTCTCTCCCCCCCTACCCATGCACTTGCGCGATCTAAATGACACCTGGCCTAGTAGGATTGTTGTCTGTCTGCCCTTTGTTCCCCCTCCCTTGCTTTGTCGCGCTTTGAAACACTTGTGTATAGGTGCGTTATAAATGCCATATCATATCAAGTGTCTGTCAACTCAGACACAGCACTTTTCCATGTTAGCACGTACCTCTGAATCAGGCCCTCAGTGTCTTAGTTACACACTTCAGACTCTTGGAGGTCAGTGAGTCATTAAAGCAGGTGACTCAGTTGGTCCCACTGAGTCAAGGGAATAAGGCATTGATGTAGGGTCCTTATGAGGTGCCAGAGGCTCTGCTCTCCACAGACACTGGCAGACCTTCACCGTCAGGCAGATATAGGATGGGCTGCAAATCCAGCAGAGCATACTCACAGTTCTCGGTCAGTTGGACTTGTCACCAGTGAACAAGGACATGGTGCAGACCCACTCTCATTATAGATGATGGGGAAACTCAGCCTTCAATCCTAGGGATTGTCATAAGGTTGAGTGGTATCGACAAAGAAGCATAACACAGCAGGTTGTGTTTGACAAGTGTATTTTGGAGCCTGTACAAGAAACTCTCAGAACGTCTACTGCGGAAGCAAAGGCAATTATTTATCTTTCAGTCTTTTAGAAAGCTCACTACACTTCCCTGCCTACTCAGAGAGTCTCTTAAACTGTGGATTTTCCTAGTTCTCTCGTACTCCTTGGTGAGTCTTTTGTCGTTTGAGTACAAAGCAGGTGAGCTGCTCCTCTCCCCATGGTAGGCATCAAAGCATAGCTATTCAACTCCATCTCGTAAGAGGCTGTCAATAGGGCAAAGAGCTTGCATCTGACAGGGTCATCCTTAGTTTCCACTGGCTGTTGTGAGGGGTCAGTAATGCAAGGCGGACAACTGTTGGATGATTTATATAAGTATGCCATTTTATTCTTAATCAAAGCTAAAGGAACACACTCAAAATAGGCTCAATTGCCTGACTGATGCAATGCCTGTTAGCCTTTATTGCCGGACTGCTGCAACTGCATGCCTCCTCATCCCTCTTTCTCGTCCCAGTACTTATGGGATTATGGGCCATGTAGTCCCCTTCAACAAAGTTGTTTCTTCTTTTACCTACAGTGTGACAAACAGCCACCAAAAGTGTGGGGTTATAGGGAAAGTTAAAAATGGGTTTTTGCCAGTTTCCCTGGTCTGTTCCGCCCCCCATGTGATCTTCCTGCAGTACACTGCCCCCAGGGTCGGGATCAGGAAGCGTCTGCCATCCCCTGGCCACATGAGAAGGGCCCCAGGCCAGGTTCCTGGTAGGAATCATCACGGATTCATCACACTGTCTTGGCTGGAGCATGGACCACAAGCCTTTACACCAGGTCACTTTCTCTCTCTCTCTCCTTGAAGCTCCACCCTATGCTTGTTCCTGAGGGCACCTTCTCTAGTGCTTCATCCCTCCCCCAAAACTCCTCCTGCACCTTTTCAACACCTTGTCACATGCTTGCACCTCCACCCATACCAGGTTCACCCATTTTGCTCACAGGATTCTCCTTTCTTTTCTGCTTTTGACTCTCTGGGACCCATCTCAACCCACTCTCCCAACTCCTCTCCTCGACTCTTACCTCTAATGTTCCTCTGTTTCTCCTTCTCTCCATTTACTTCCACCTCCCCCGTCACCTCTTTTCCTCCAAACTCCTCTCGCCAGCTCACCTGCACTGTCCCACTACGGATGTTCTTACACTCTTCCTCTGGACTACTTTCTAGCCTTCTCCTCTCCAACCTAATCTGTCTACTCCACTATCCATTCCCCGACTCACCCCGACTCACCCCAAACACGCTCCTTCTCCAATTCCACCGACATTATTGCCCTGGTTGCACTGTGTTTTATACGTCCATTCTCCCTCCCCAGGGCAGTACTTCACTCAGGAACATGCATATGGAGGCAATTGATTGCTTCTTCAGGATTGGATGCTTCTCAACTGGTTTCCCATTTTTGCAGAGTTTTTGTATTTCAGTTTCACACGTCTCCTATCTTCTATGGACTGAGCCTCTAATGGGGTGGTCCACCACCTTGCTTTTGCAGAACTTCTGTAGATGGTAAGATAGCTCAGTGGTTAATCGATCACTGCTACGATCTGTGGGTGATCTGCAAGTCCCAGGTTCGAATTCCGGCAAGGCCAACTCAGCCTTTCCTCCTTCCGAGGTTGATAAATGAGTACCAACTTCAGTTTTGTGATAATTGTATGTAGATGTTCTATCTACAGTGCTTTGGCGAAAGCACTATATAAATAACAAATCATTATCAAATCCTCTGGGTTCCGTGAGCAGAGCCGCCACTGTGTCTCATTGTTCGCTGGAATTATGACAATGCGCACCACTGTAGCAGCAAGCTTTACTACAGTTCCAATTAAGGGGCTCAGTAGTTTCATACAATGCAAACATTTCAGTAACTGCAGGGTTTATGTTAAAAACCCTCCAGAACGTGCAACTCTGTTAGTGTTCACAGAAACAGTTTCATGTTTTCTTAATGGGTCAGAGCACTGTGGGCCTGTATGTGGAGATTATTAAGTGCCACACTCCATGCTGATTGAACTACTGATGTTGATTGAATTTCAAGTATTAGCAATACAGGCCCAGTTCAGCAGTCTCTTGCTCACCTACCAATTCACCCCCTCCCCGAGCTCCCATTCTAGAGTTTCCCTCACTTTCTAATCTGCTGTCTGAAGCGGGAACCACCATTAACATGATAAAATGCACACAAGAATAACTTATAAACCTGCCATTAACGGTGTTTGTAACCACGATCCTCTTCCTCACCCTGCCATGGCATCACAGAGGTAGCAGGAAGAGCCTCCCTATACCACCCCCGTGCCTAGCATCAAACTGCAGGTGATGGCACCAGGCCCCCCTTATTTACCCCTCCGCCCACCTTTATGGTCCTGGGGACTTCATCAGAGGCTGCATGCATTCAAACATTTGGTGGCCACCCATTCATTGGGGGATGTCACCCTTTACTTGCATCAGTAAGAAATGTCCTTATAAGGCCATTACTGTGTCAATCATGTTGTCCATGCTAGGTTAGTTTCCTTGTCTGCCTGGCAACAGTAAGGTAAGGTAAGGTGAGCCCCCTGCTTGCTGTCTGTGTTTCATACCCACCCACCTGTAGACAAACCAGACCTGTCTGCAATGTCTCACACTGTTTTCCAACATTGGGCTCTGTCGAGGACCCCAGTGTCACGCCTGTACCACAAACTCAACTAGGTACCTGTCACCAACTAGTAGTGCTAATCGTCAGTTGTGTGGGAATACTCACACAGAATACTCAAACACAACATACTTGGTGTATCCTAAACCAGGGAAGCATAGAGTTTCTTAGGGCACATCAAAACATGTTTACCCCGATGAAGAGAAAAGTTGAATAACCAGTCAGGAAAAATACATAAATGTCTGGGATTCATTCCAGAGTTGCAGATTACAATGTATGTCCTCAGAAGTGGCAAATGAGGATTGGGTTAACTCCTGCAGCCTGAATTTAGGGGACCAATGTTGTATTTCATTTCCCAGATTTTGCAGTAATCAAGGCCAAGAAATAGTAATATTAATGCTGGTGTTCTGTAGATTTAAATGTAGAGCCTCAAAAATTAACGGCTTATCTCCTATTGCTAAATGTGTTTGTATTGAACAATAAGTATCTAAATAAAATGTTTTAAAAAATATGTATTCTAACTGAAATGACATGGTGTTGCCTAGCTAGGGTGCCCTTCCAATGTAATATAGTTGACTTAATGAGAATATGCAATTTATTGGAGAGGTGGCATAATAGAGTATATACTGGAGAGAGTGAGTAGAGAAAAACATAAGATATACATTCAGTCCTACTGCCAAAATTTGCCAAGAAAAAATGTACAAATATACCCCCGTGTATTGCATTAGCAGGAGAAGTAGGCTGGGAGTCCTTTGAAAATGGGTTGTTGATGCCCTTTCATTGACTAGCTAGTGAAGCTTAAGCAGAGTCTGGGACAATCCCACTGATGGGGTGGGGTGGCTTTGATGTATTCCAGTGGTCAGCGAGAAGTAGCGTAATCCAGATTCAGCACAGGAGCGGGCGATGGACAACTTGTGGAGCGAAAAGGATTTTAGAGTTCAAAATGGGCATTACAGATATGTGCAGTCAGCATGGTATGGGGGCAAGACTAGGGACAGATTTGAAGATAAAAAGTAAGAACTTGGAGAGCAATTTTGCATGCAGAGCATTCCATCACAGTGTCAGTATATTGGGGGTGGGTGAGTATCTGGGTAAATTATAGTTGAGAACTTTGTTTAAGGGAATTACGGACTAGAGCGGATGACCATACATGAGTCTCAAGCAGTATTTCAACTTGCTGAGCATGATGGTTGAGATTTTAACTGAGTGGTGAAGCGTGGGCCGGTCTTCCTAATGTTGACTGGGGTAAGCAGTAGGAAGGGGTGTAACAAAACGCAGGAGTTTAAGTTTGCTGTCAAAGAGAACTCCCAAGTTGTGAGCCTTGAGTGATTGAATGAAGCAGTGAAGAGGGAAGGAGATAGAAGATGGGCAAGTGGGCTTAGCATTGGAGTCAAGGAGAAAGAGGGCTTCGGTCTCCAAGGAGTTTAGTAACTGGTAGTTTAGAGCTATCCAGTGATGGATAGCAGTGATGTGCTGAGTAATAAAAGAGATAAAGGAGGGAAGGCGAACGAGATTGGGATGTGATCAGCAAAGAGTTAGCAGTAACAGCCAAAGGTAGAGTTGAGTTTTCCCATCCATCTATCCTATCAAGGAGGTAGACATATATTTGGACCTGAATGGTGCCCTTGAAAATGTGTTGCAGCTTGAAAAAGGGGCGATAAGCTTTAAGATGTGCAATTTTAATGCCAGGCTTTCTGCGTCTAGAATATGTGCAAACGGGAAGTAGCTGCAGTAAACTGTGTGTCGACCACACAGTTCTTCTCTACTCCCACGCTTTGGGTATCTCTCGTTCTGTTCTTAAAAGGTTTTACTCTTACTCTTATCTATCTAATCATTCCTACTCTGTTACTTGGGCTTGTAAGGCCTCTGGTCCTCTACCCCTATGTTACAGAGTCCCACAAGGGTCTGTCCTTGGGCCTGTTTTATTCTCCCTTTACACGCTTCCCCTTTCTGCGCTCTTTGCTTCTCCTAACCCATCATTCCCTTTGTACATAGACAATACCCAAATCTTTTTATCCTTATCTTCCTTTTCTGAGTCTTTACACTGTTTCTAGCTGTCTCTCCGTTTTCCAAGCTTGGATGTCTTCCCATTTTCTCCACCATGTACAATTGAGGTCTTCTTTTTCCCTGTTACATCCATTCCCCCCTTACCCTTCCCTCTCGTTCTTGTCTTCCTTCCTTTATCCCCTTCTGCTCATAACCTGGCTGTCACCTTTGACCCCTCTTTCCTTTTCCTTCATATTTCTAACGTAGCTCATTCCTTCCGCTATGCCTATATAACATCTGTCATGCACACCCTTACCTTTCATTTCATGCCACCAAACTTCCTATCACTTCTCTGATTTTGTTTGCATATTGGTTATTGTTCTGCCCTTCTACTTGGTCTTCTTTCCTCTCACTGGCCCCCCTCCATTTGGTCTTTAATCCATCTATTTGTCACTTTTTTTCTCATACTTGTTCTTCTATTTCCTCCTCTCTTCTCTCCACGTCTCACCTTTGTTTTGAGTCTACTCTTCTCTTTCACTTTCTTTATGTTGTTTTCAAGTGCATCCATGGTCTCGCCCTTGTGAGAAACCTGAAGGTGTCTCACCCGCTAGTCCCGGGAATCTATCATCCAGGTGGCTAGGTTACAGCCATTGCTTTTGGATCCAGTTCCTGGGGGTGGACCAGTGCGGGAGGGTCACCTGGATGAGGGGTCTTTGGGGAGTGGAAGTGGGACACCGGATGGTGGGATGCAGTATGCCCTTCCCTGTAACACCTTTTTCCCGTCCTACCAAGTAGGATGCCTAGGAGCTCAAGCCCACCCCTCTCCCTCTTCCCTGACACAAACACTTTCTCACCGTGAGCGAGAAAGGACTAACTAACACCAGATCTTTGTACCTGACATGTCCCAATACAATGGTCAGGCAATTACTGAGCATTACACACACCTGACTTCCATCAAACTTCCCCGCACAGATAAAAGGCAGAGCATGAAATCACGCTCTGAATAAGGCCAAACACTTGAGGAAACAGCAGTTCCAAGATGGCAGTTTAATACGAGGAGAAAGACGGCGAGACCAGAGAGGGTTGCACAGAGGGAAGTGCCCTTGACCTGTAAAGACTGTTAATTTCACGAACCTTGGAAAGTAAGAAACATAAGACCAGGAATATATGCTGATCAAACCTGCACAATATGTCGGAGGTACCCGGGTCTCTCTGGCGTCTATAACCAAGGTGGGGAGGAGCGATTGCCGCTGTGGTCCTGTCCTTGGCTCCTACAACAAAGCAGCGTCAGTAAAGACAGCACAGCCGGTATGAAGATAAAGAAAGATAACAGTGTGTGAGACGTGACGAGCGACGCAAATATAATTGGAAACCAAAGGAACGACTGAACTTTGGGAGGCCAACCAAGGATACCGTAGACAGTGGTCCGGCACCACGTGGGTTCTCATTCGAAAGTCTCTGTTAGGGATCCAACTGATGCTAAGTGTGAGAAAAGGGAATCTTGAGATCAAAGTCGTCCTGCAACGGGTCAAGCTAAACCCTGTGCACATTCAAAAGCCTTTGATGGTTTACAATATACTGCAATTGGTCTGAGCCCGGCTTAGGGACATTAATTGGGTAAAAGAAAGGGACCTGAGCCTGGCTGATGGAGATCCGGGGTGAACCGTGAGTCACCCGAGAGAATATTTTCTGAAGATTGTGAAAAGGTGTTCTGAGCCCAGAAAAGGGGATCCAACGTTGAACTTTATGTTGGGAATCCATGGTGAATACCCAAATTGAACACTATTAAAAGGAAAATAACTTTTTGCATCTTATTTGTTTGTACATCAGGACCTCTGAGTCAAGAGAAATTTAAGAAGTAAAAAGACTTGGACATAGAAGGTCCTAATGCTGGTAACAGAACTGTATCCTCGTCCCACAGAAGCCAGAGTGTGTGCTTTGCTCGAGTGAATCACCTTTCCCCGTGCTGAAAACGTGGGGAAGGGAGTCCACCGGCCCGAACATCCTGACATATCATTTTGTGAACACTTTTTCATGAACATTACCCCACACGATTTGTAAATTGGCGGAAAGGATTGGCAATAGGTGTTTTAGTATAGGCCCTTTTATTTTGACAAGACTCCACTAGGACTGCATTATTATTGGATGGTCATAGCTTGCTCCCATTCATAGATTTAGGTTTTGATAGATGTTTATCACACCTGAGAGTTCAATAAACACCCTTGAACTGTGGTCCCTTGTGCCTGTCTTACTGTTGCCTACCTTACACCCCTCTCTACCTTTCCTCAGTTATATCACTTTATTCTCCCAAACACACATTGCGCTGTCAGAACCACTTCCTGCTTTCTGTCCCCAATCCCCCTTGTTCCTCCTCTCGGTTACGATCCTTTGCACTACTCACCTCCAAGCACTGGAATGGTCTCCCTCTCTCTATCTGTTCCTCTTCCTCCCTGCATACTTTTCAATCTAATCTCAGATCTCATCTCTTCTCCACTCTTTCCAATAACTGAGCCTTATCCTTCATTACTTTGGCTTATCATTTAGAATGTACTGCTTCATTTGATTGTACTATTTTCTTACTGTTCAGCGGTTTTGCGAAAGCACAGTATAAATGAACATAAAATACAAATTCACAAGCCCTTCAAAGTGGTCTGCTACAAGCAAGAGTTACGGGAAGATATGTATTGCTACAAATGTGCGGTGGTATAACGGTTAATATCTTCTGCTTGGTATAATTGTCATCTTATGTACACCAGAGATCAATCACCCGCCCATTGAAGTCGAAACTAAGGTGTTTCCTGTCAAGGCCTCAGAGAGCAGGGTGGAGCCACGACATCAAGTACATCAAGGTGGGTTGATTGCTCTACGTTTACTGCTGCTTGAATTCATCTGCCAAGGTATTTTGTGCTATGAAGACATTGAGTAGGCAAAGCTGATTTGTTTTTTGTTTTGAAGCATTGAGTCATGTTATAAATAGTACAGTGGTGTTTTATATAGATGGACAACCGGCAGGTAAACTGTGTATATTGGAGAATATGATGCCAATAATAGATGTCAGCAAGCAAACCGTAATGTAGCTTCCCACCAGCGCAATTTTGATTCAGGGGCACTGAAAACATTGTCTAGTGTGAGAAACCTGAGGGTGTTCTCACTCCTACTCTCCTTGGATCCTCTGCGGAGGGAGCACCAGCTGGGGGCGGGGTCCTTGGAGAGAGGCAGTGAGATGCCTTTAGGCGAGACATGGTATCCTCCTTAACCCTATAATAACCAGCTTAACCATTCACCAACCTTTATAGGTTACTATAAGGCAGTCCCCCTTTGGGGTACCTAACAGTACTGAGATGAGGAAGAAGCAAAGGAGAGTAATGAATACCCTTTTCTCTCACCACTTTGGTACTGGGACGAAGAAGATGCATGAAGGTCAGGCATGTCCAGGACAACGGGGCCAGGTAGTAATGGCTAATGGTATACAATTGCAGCCCAATTAATGGGCCACAGGTGTATAAAAGGTGGAAGGTTGAACCGCAATGGAGGAGCAGAAAAAGAGCAAGAAGTAGAACAAGGAGCCGTGCGGAAGCAGGAGAAGCCAAAATGCTGAGAAGCCAACCCAAACCCTAGCAATCCTGCTGGCGTGATCGTACAAAACAAAGGTCCCACAGAAGCGGAGGCTGGCAGCAAGCGCTGCCGAGAAGCAAAGGCGAAGCTTTGCATGAGAGCCGCAGAGTGCAGAGCGAAGCACCCAGCGAGCAGGCTTTCCCGCACAGGAAGAAGCCATGGACAGAAGCAGGGAGCTCCAACGGACCGTGAAAGTAGTAGCGGTTCGCAGCCACAGGCAACATTGCCTTTATTGAATACCGAACTGAATGGAAAACCACGTTGCCTTAATAGAATGCCAAACTGAAGAGACAACATAATGTGATCTTAATTGAATGCCGAACTGAATGAAAACAAGTAACGTTACCTTTGAGTACTAAACTACATGAAAAACGTAAAGTTTCCTTTTTTGAATACTGAACCAAGTGAAATAGGCAGAGTTGCCTTTGTTGAATACAAAACTGAATGAAACACGCAAAGTTGCCTTTCTTGAACAACAGCATTGAATGAAGAACTCAAAGGTGCATCTGTTGATTTACAAATTGAATGAATCAAACAAAGCAGCATTTTCTTTGGGAATACCAAATCGAATGAAGGAAACAAACTTACATTTATTGAATTGAATGAAACATACAAGGCTGCACTTTTTGGATATTGAACTGAATGAAATAAGCAAAACCTGTATTTAGTAAAACACTGAATGAAAGGGAAGAACAAATGTGTTGAACAATGAACGGAAAGTAATTATGCAAACCAAGTTGAATGAAAGACTCTTAAGAGCAAAGTGGGTGCCAAGGTTGAGAACCCACTTGTATGTTAAAGTTGTGGTGCTATATTGCAGAAATTACTTGTTTGGCTGAATATTAAACTATTCAAGGAGACCTGGAAGTTCCTGGTTGTGTGACCTGTAATGGGTGGACCATGTGGTCATAAAACTGTGCCAAGACCAGAGAACCCCTACTTGATAACACAGAAGTTTGATGTTTCAGAAGAAAGAAACCAACCACTGGTGTATATCAGACTTGGAGAAGATGGTTTCCTAAACTTAGGAAACCCACGTCCCCTGCACACTATCAAAGTAGGCCTAGGCCTGTGTGGATTTTAAGATGGTAGAGGGTTATGTCTGTACTTCTGTAGAAGAAGCACATAAAATAAAGCCTCTTAGATTTCTAGACAATATGCGATTTGGTCATCTTGTTATCCTTGCTATAGCAGGGAAATTCTCAGTGGGGACCCAATTAATGTTTGGCAATTCATTTGTTTATCTAAAACAGATATTTATTCACATTAGAAACAAAAAACATTCAATTTCAATCTGGCCCAACGCATTTCAAGTATTACTTTCACTCTTCATCAGGGGCAAAGCATTCTTGATTCTTACAACAACAAAAAATTCTATGGAAAAGAAGAAATTAATAATCCAATATTAATGATTCATTTCAATACATATAGGTTTACATATGTGTATTAGTTTAAACATGACTTCACAAAATTCCATGTATATACTTAGACAACAAAGAGGAGGCACACTTTCTGTTGCTGATAGAATCCTTTTTAGTGAAGCTCATCTAAACAAGACATCATCCTAGTAACTCTAGGTAATTATAAAAACAAGGAAGAAGCACAATCACTATGTACAAGTAATCAATACCTTATTGGCTAAATGACCACCATATCTCCATTTTCCTAGTTGGAACAGATTTGGGATTCATATTGTCTAGTGACTGAACACCTGCTTTCATTTATGTATAGTGCAATGATCAAAAGCTGAGAAAGGGTTAATAAAAGACATCTTACCAATAGTGTATTTATATTAGTATGTAGTAACTGAATGTTATTTACTTACATAGAAATAGGGAACGGAAGAAGGTTCCCAAGGATGTTCTCCTAAGTGTGCGAAATCTCCCTAGTTAGCTTGTTTGCGAGATGGTGGGAGTACCTGGTCCATTCTAGTATAAAATAAATGATCAAGATAAGAATCTAGGGTAGGAAAGCATGGAGAAAATGTAAGCGATGACTCAAAGTTAGTCCACTTACTTGTATTTATTTCAATTCACAAACGGAAAAACTGCAGAGTTGCAGATAAAATGCATCGTAAGTCGCTCCAGATGCTAATGGTTAGATGAAAATCCCTAATCAGAGGGAGAAAGTAAAAAACATTTTTAAAAATTACTATAAAAAGTTATATAAGGGGGAGTTTAGACTGGTTTTAGACTCCAGTTAGCACAGGAGACTAATCATAAAAGCCATGGGTCTACATACTGGAAAAGTTGCAAGGCAACTGGCTTCAAAGGTGGTGTCTCCCAAGCAGTAGGTAGGTAGAATAGTCTGTCTAGGGTAGGGCTGTCTGTTCTACCTACCTACTGCTTGCTTTACAAGAAGAAGAGGAGACTAAATTAAAATCACTGTTCAGGAGATCAGATAAGTCACTTAATTGCACGTTCAACTGCGAAGGTTGTTATGAGACTGTTTCAATGGCATTTATCTTTGCGAAAGCAGCTTCCATTAACTTAGCTGTTGCCACCGACCATTTAGATTTTTCGCCCGAAATCAGACAGGACCCCCATGTGTCTTCTTCCACATGAACTGAATTTACCCACAGATGTTTTGAATGTTTTTTGTTTCTAATATGAATAAATATCTGTTTTAGATAAACAAGTGAATTGTCAAACATTAATTGGATCACCTCTGAGAATGTCCCTGCTATAGCAAGGATAACAAGATTACCACATTTAAGAATCACGTATTGTCTAGAAATCTAAGAAGCTTTATTTTTTGTGCTTCTTCTACAGAAGTACAGACATAACCCCCTACCATCTTAAAATCCACACAGGCCTAGACCTACTTTGATAGTGTACAGGGACATGGGTTTCCTAAGTTTAGGAAACCATCTTTTTTTTTTGTATATTTGACCAGCCTAGATACCAAAGCTGAGCACTTCTCCCCTGCACCTCAAATTACAGTAACCTAATGACTAACTATCTTCAGCCAACATCTGAAACGCTTGAAATCAAAAATTACGAATAAGGTGCGCTTGGTGGTTATTTGTTTGTTGTATATCAGACTTGGGGCAGAGATCCCTAAGTTGTAAAGAATTGTTGAAATACAAAACCAAAGCTCCAAGAGACTTCTTTTGTGTCACCTATTGATACTGATCTTGGGAAAGGAAACCTAAGACATATTGTACTGAAATTGCTAATTGAACTCTGGGAAGGGCACTCTGACCTTTACAAAAGCATGGAACTTTGTCGCTTATTGAACATTGGGGAAGCGCATCCTGACCTTTACAAAAGTGTGGACCTTTACTGCTTCAAATCCGAAAGAAGGTAAACTGAACATTTTAATAAACGTATTGACATTTGGGCGAAAGAAGCTGAATCATAAGCTTGAGCTGGAAATAGCTCGGAACATTTACATTTGGAACACTGTTTAATTTATGGTTGACATCCCAACACATTGTTTTGTATTAGTTGTGAGGGCAAGTATGGGTTTTGGACACAGACAGGCTTTTCAGTTGAACTTATTGACACAGACTTTCCTTAGTTTCTTTA
Source organism: Ambystoma mexicanum (assembly GCF_040938575.1). Taxonomy (NCBI): domain Eukaryota; kingdom Metazoa; phylum Chordata; class Amphibia; order Caudata; family Ambystomatidae; genus Ambystoma; species Ambystoma mexicanum. Next base: position 1,110,242,925 of record NC_090921.1, on the reverse strand, counting down.
GGTAGGGAAATCCTACCTTAGCATAGGGCAAGTTAGGCCTAAGTTCATCCTGACATTTTCATTAATAAAAGCTTTTGTTAATCTTTGAATCTGTTGCCTGTGTCTCCTTCCATGATGCCAATCTCACATTAGCAATCCATGAAAGCTGTGATTATGTCTAGAGAAATGGCACGTTTGTACCTAAGATGCTAATTTGTAACAATTTGAATTAGGAAAATATTACAGATTTTTGCAGACAAACTTTTGTTGCCTTCGGTTTGCAGGAAGAGTGAGATTGTCATTGTTTTGCATGCTTCTCTTCAGCCGTACTGTGCTGCCACATAAAAAAGCAGCAGCCTAAGAGGGCATATCCTGGACCAGAGCAATGCAGCAGGAGATGTCTAAGAGACAGCCAGACTTTACATGTAAACGTTTCTAGAGGATTCAAAAGTGGGAGTGAACATTTGCCTTTGCTTGATAACATTCTGTATAACTGGGCCTATCGGGATAACTTGTGACAACTCTGATGGGTGTGATAGGTGGACATCTTTGGCCGGGGCTAGCCTTCAAATGCTGAAGAGTCTAAGAAAACTTCCTCTAACCAGGTTTTTCAAATGGGTCTATCTGGCAAGAGTCACTGGCAGCAAGCTTCTCAGTGCAGGAGCACTTGGACCAGGGTGTGGTGGCCTATGAAACTTACAACAGCTTTCTCTCAGTAAGTGCGTTTTAGCATTCAGTATAGTCCTTGCAAATGATTGTTGAAGTGATGTCATATGGATCAGGCACACTGAATATCAATCTTTTTTTTAAAACTCTTTTTAATTGCGTTTTGTAAAAATGCACACACATTCCATTTTCCGCCCCCATCCTCCCACCCTCTTCCCCACTGGGTCCCGCGTTCCTATTCTTTGCATCATAATCTAGTCCTGGTGTTAGGGAGGATTCTCTCTTTAGGCTGAATTTCCCAACCTAGTGAGTCCCCCAGCAGCTTTGCTGGATTTCTGGAGTTTGTTTTTTTTCTCCTGCCAAGAGTGAGACTCTTTTTTTCCCCCACTCTTGGACATGATTTATGGTGTTCCTTTGACTGTTAATGTGTTTTATTGACTATGGGGTCCTTTACTCCATAGGGTCTCATGTGTTTTTACTATGTGTGTTACACAGCACCCTCTGTGCAGTGACACAGGGGTGTCATAGTGACACCCCACCATAGACTCCATACCCTGGGACTGACTACCGTCTCCCAGGGCATGTAAAGTCACCATTGGCTTTACTAGTCCAAATTATTAACAGAAACCAGTACAAACCATCATATTGTGGACGTACTGGTCGGGGTAATTCGATTGCCCTGGGGTCTGTTAGTCGAGGGGGCACGTCTCCATCCCCCTGATCGAGTTTTGGCTGGTGGCAGTGGATACTACTTTTTATATTCGACCGTGAATATATCCCTATGGGATTTTCCCATTGTTCGAGGCTACCAACTTTAATTATTTAATTCTCATAGCCTCGAACATACCGCTGGTTTATTTATTTAATATTAATTTGCCAGTTGGTATTTTTTGCCAGGACTTGACTCTAAAATGGCGTTTGTGTTCTCTACTGTGACTCCAACCCAAGTCGAGCCCTTTGTTCCACTTTTTAGCGGGCTTCTCCACAGAAGCCTCCAAAAGTGGTGCCACTCTGTCTGGGTACCACAGGGGGTGATGGAGGGGGTTTAGGCACCCTGGACTGAGTTACCTTGGTAACTCAAGTCGCACTCTTGTGTGATTGGCCCAAGTGGTGAGCCGGCCAGCTCACCACTTAGCATGTTTGATTGACAGCGAGTCTGAGTGAATGGGGGTGTGCTGCATAAAAGCAGGGCTTTGGGGACTGGAACTTCAGAAGTCGCCACAGGACCTGAGAATCCAACGAGGGAGAAGCTGAGCCGACCTACCACGACGACACCACCGGTGGAGCCCTGCGGAACCCACTCACCACTTCCCGACGACATAGAAGATCTCCCGGCTGGAGAGGCTTCTTCCCCTCACTGGTGGGCACAATCAGTTTACCTTCTTCTCTTCGCACCCCAGACCGGCTTGTGGTCGAATTGCCCGTGCCAAGCACCCCGGCAACCAGATCGCCACCACTGGACCGTGAACCAAAGGACCACTCCTTTTACCTGAGAAACTACGCGGCTGGTTTCTTCTCTGGCAGTGCAACAGACTCCTGTCTTCCTCCCCGACGAGATCCTCTCTTCCCCCGGACGAAGCACCGACTTGCATCCGCTGCCAGGAACAACTGCCCCTGCTGGAGTATTCTCACCACTTTAAGGTACCGTGTCCGCCAGGCCTCCCTTTCTAAAGATTGCTACAAGGTAATAATAACCCCTTAACCTTCTGGACTGGGCTGGCCGCCTTGACCTTCTAACTGGTCCCTTTCTGTGGTCCAACTCCTTTTTTAACCTTTTCAAGACTTTTGTGCACTGCAACCGTGTGACCTTGGACACATTTCGTTTGATCCTCTCAAAGTGGATCCAGCCTATTGAACTCTAACTTCACGGTTTTACTTTGCCTTCCTCTCTTGTTGTGTTCTTGTAAAAGTGTTGGGACCTGTTTCAATTTATTCGCTGCTTTTCCCTCCCTTTTAAAACGAATTATTAGAGTGCCATCTGCGTTAAGCACTCACCGCTGTCTGAAAATAAGTGGGGCTTTACTTAAGACTTGTCTAATATTCTTCTAAGGGAGTGTATATCTTTTAGTGACCGTGTTTTCGAATTGCTTACTATTAGTGCCTGTGTGTTTTTCTAGATGTGGTTTTAAATAAATAATTATATCTCTTTTACACCAAGCTCTGGTCAGTGTTTACTTGTTCTACTGTGTTCTCTTGACCTATTGTGAATACTCTGTATACTGCCTAACTCTTCTTGAGGGAAGTCTGACTGCTCAGCCACAGCTACCAAGTGAATCTGTGTGGTACAGACTGCTACCAAGTGGGTTTACTGCCAAACACCTGTAGTCTTAAATCTTTTGCAGAGGGAACTGCACAGGTTTCTGCCTAACACCTGTCCACCACTGAAGCACTCCTTTCACTTGAGTCCCCATAGTCCACCCATGTCCCACATATCTTCAAATACTTGCCCTGCATCCCTCTGGATTTGTAGATTATTTTTTCCATGCAGCAACAGTGTTCCAATCGTCGGCATTTACCCGGAACTCAAGATTATGAACGAAAGACAGCGCACAAAAAGGCATTCAGGAAGTTCCAGACAGGAAGGTCTCCTGTGTAAGTCACACTAGCATGAATTGTGTATAACTTGTTATGGGTACCACTAGTCCTCTCCCTCTCTCTTAGGATTTAGGGCTTCTTCCCTTTGCCAAGTGTCCCAAAAGTACTCCCCTTCACTTGCACTCTCATTGCCTCTTACATATACCGTTCTTCTGGGACCGAGGGCTCTTCCCCCACTGTTATTTAACTCAGGGATATAGAGTCCTGCTCACTAATCTCTACCCAGGAATATTATGTCTCGCCCACTCTCCCAGGGATATAGTGCCCTACTCTTCACTGTAGAACACCCCTCTTTTAAATTCCAGGGGCTCTCCTATTCTGTTACACATATTTTCTTGTGCGGTTCAGTCACTCTGTCTCACTACTTCTCGCCCCTCCCTCCTCTTGGGCTGAGGGTCCCATTTTCCTGGTCTCGAGGGGCTCTCCTACCCCCTCACTCGAGCCCACTCATCTTCTGGGGACCAGGGGGCGCATCTCCTCTTCACAGGAACACACCCTTTCCTCTGTTGGGGTTCAGCGGTTGTTCCTCCCCCCCACTCACTGGAGCCCTACCCTACTCTTTGATCAAGGGGCTCCCCTGCTCGGGTGCTCTCCTGCTTCCTCAGCAAAATCCTCTCATCCCAAAAGCCTTGTCTGCATTTCGTAGCCTCAATTATAAAGCCCTCACTGTTCTCCTATTGGCTGAGGACAATTTTTAAATGAATTGGTTAATTAGCTTAATAGTCTGAGCCAGGGAAGGAAGCCTTCAAAAAGTGTGCTGCCATCTTGTATTTCTTTCCGTTTGCCTCCAAGTGCAGGAGCTGTTTGTCTCCTGCTCTGCTCCTGTCCTGCCTCCCGGCTGTCCTCCTGGACAGAAGTTAGTTTTGTAGGTTGCTGATGGTTAAAAGGACATCACAACTGACAGGAACCTCTACTAAGTTCCCACCTGTGCTAAATTGTTTTCCATTTGGGAAAAGGGAAGGAACTAGAAATCTTCTTACATGCTGCAGCTACAGGGGTGGGAGAAAACAATTCTTCTTTACAAGTGCTGCTGCCCAGGGGCGAGTTGGCATACGTTATGTTTTTCCCTTTGAAGATCCCTACCTGTTGAGTAAAGGGTTTCTCTGGATGTTCTAGTATTTCCCCCTAGTGTATGTTTCCCTGAATCCCTGAAAGACCTACTAGAATCTGCTCTGGGTTTTCAATCTCTAAATCTGATGCATCTTGGGAGATGCACTACTGAATACCCTGTTTCTTTGGAACCTGCTAGCTTCTAACTAGTTGCTCTCTCAGCGTGTTTGAGAGTAGTTCAGGGCTGGTCATGTCCATCCCAGTCACGGGCGAACTGGAGAATGGATGCGATTTTGGCACTGTGACTTGTCACAATGATTTCTCTCCTCTGCTTGCCTCCATGCTTTTTGATGCTATTCCCTTCAATTCACCTCTCCTTGATAACCCATTCTTCCTCCTCTTTCTTCTGTATGACCTTTCTCTCCTCCTCATTTGACACTGCTTCCGGAACTCATCCAACTTCCTCGCTGCATGGATCCCCAATCTCTAACTCTCTAAGACTCAAACTCCCATGTTTGCACTTGTAAACGGTGCACTTTTATATATTGTAGCGTGCCAACCCACTGAATCGATAATTAAGGCATTAGGCTCAGCTGTTCTTTTGAATTACCCAAGCATGGGGATTGGCTCACTTAGTTTGCACCCAATTTCTCAGCTGGCTATTTTTGTTGCCTGTGCTCACAGTTGGTTATAAGAACCAAACCAATATTGGGGATATCCACTGTCTTGAATGTTTTGTAGTGTGACACTTCAATTTCATGTCTGTGTGGATCGTTGAGAGAATTCAGCAATAGTGTTCCACATCCACTCAAGCACACTTCAACCTCGTTGTGCCTGGCTCGCTGGTGCATCGCTAGTTGGACATATAAAATTGTTATAACCACAGTCAACCGGAGTACGGCTAAGCCTGGTGTCACAAAATGTATAAGAAGGCATTGTTAGTTGGACCAGCTTCTAGACAGGTCCTTTTGGCAAAGCAATCTGAAAAGTTTGAGTTTAGTTGTAGACATGCTCGCTAATGAAACATTCCTAGCGAAATCTTTCTCCAATGGTAGAGTTAATACCTTGAGCAGAGCGGTTTTACTTGATGACATAATCACTTGTGGAATGTAAGTTTTCCTCACCTGGTATGTGTTCTATGGTAGGATACGGGACTTGTCATATTTTGGAGGGGGTTTCTGATTATTACTAGTTTCCCCTCATTGGCTCTCTGGCACCCTACCTCTGACAACCCCTACACTGCTCTTTCTCATGAATTGTCAACACAGCTTTGTGGTCTTTGTCATCATGAGAATCTAGAGTTGTTTTGCCTTTGGAATTATTAAGGGTGGGTCGTGTGGTTGGTGGAAGTCTTGAGGCTTGTTATTGACTGACGAACATGGGGGATCCTCTGCTGCTTGCCTGATGATGCAGTTGTTGGCATGCAGCTCCCATGGTCTTCCCTATTCCGTCACCCAGCCTCCAACATGGGATCTACTCAATAAGCAGAGTAGACAGTCATGTTGCAGCACCACAATCTGAATCCCCTCTAGGCACTTGCCAATGGAAGAGGAGGTGGCATAAAGATTGAAATAAGTGTGATTTCAATTGCGAGCCCATCCTTGAAGGACATGCGAGGTATGTGTTCCTGATGTGAAGCATTGATCAGCAGGCAACGGAAGTTGTTTGCACATAAAGAAATATTGAGCAGGCTTTCAGGTAGTAGTTTCTCTCTTTATAAACGGTTCAAATTGTGATTTCAAATTGGTGATTGCTGCACTACTAATGTTCTAATCCAGAAATGCAAATATTGGAGAAAACAGCTTTCCATTCAATGTTTAAGCTAACTATATGTAGCTAGTTAAACGTACATGTGTTATCTCTTTATTATGTTTCATATTTTGTATTGTTTTGTTTTAATATGGTGGATTGTTTAACATTTGTATAGAAGTGACAGTGTAAAGGTTTATTATGTAACCATATATTCTTAATAAAAAATGTATAAGCTAACTATAATCATGAAATAGATTCATTTTCAGATTATGTGGAACAATTAAAAAATAAATTGAAATAATTTCATAGAACATTACCTTGAATGTCCAATTTGCCTTTTCAATATTTAAAATTAAAAATAGTAATACATATTTCTTTAGACTTTTTCTTGTAGATAGAATGTTTTTAATGAGACTCTCATGTTAATCTACCAGGTGATGGAAAAATGAAAAGAAGGCAGGACGAAGGAGGTTCCGAAAATTGCTGTGGAAAAGGAACACTTATGAATACATCATCATTGAAAGCCAAAGTAAAGATGTCTCAAATTGATGATAAAAGGGCCACCTTCGGATCTCATGTACCATCGGGAGTTAATCAAGAAACTGAAGTGGAAAGAGCTACCCAATACACAAGTGGTTTCAGTGATCAAACCAATCTAAGCTTTCACCAGGGTACCCCAAGAGTGCAGCTATTGGAAACACCTAATGACTGGCAGAGTGATTTACATCATGTTAATCTTCTCACATGTCAACCAAACATGCAAAAAAACTGGAGTCTCTATTCATGTACCGAATGCAGCAAAACATTCAGTAGGAAGCAATATCTTGTTGATCATAAGAAAACGCATGTGGGAGCGAGGCCCTACCAATGTACTCAATGTGAGAAAAGCTTCAGTAAGAAGGACAATCTTTTTGTACACAAGAGGGCACATACAGGAGAGAGGCCTTATCACTGTGTAATATGTGACAAAAGTTTCAGTCAGAAGGGAGTTCTCAATAGACATCAAAGAATACACATCGGGGAGAGACCGTATCAGTGCATTATATGTGAGAAACGCTTCAGTCAGAAAGGAGTTCTCAATAGGCACCAAAGAACACACATGGGTGAGAGGCCTTATCAATGTACTGACTGTGAGAAAAGTTTTAGTCAAAAAGGGTCTCTTATCTCGCACCAGAAAACACATAGCAACTACAAGAAAGAATTGATAATATTTTCAAAAGTAAATATCCAACCATGAACATACCGCTGTTTGATGTTTATTGTCCTAGTCTGTAGAGCACTAAAGCCACTTACAAACCACATTAATGTACCTACTTACAGTCAAAGAACAGAGCAAATGTTCCCCTTACTCTTAGTGGCTACTTGAAACACCACATGATCACCCGATTCAACTGTTCCATGTAGTAAATCATTCCTTCTGAGAGTTCCCCCTTAGTTATGTTTGATAGCCCACTATGAATATTCTCACCATGATAGATGGCGACTGTGGTCTTGATGGTGGCTTCGAGGGGATTGTGTCCTCCGACGTATTCCACATCAGGTAATGTCCACAACTGTGCTGCTTCTGAAAATATTTGACAGAGGGCGTCCTGCATCGATGGCGTCGATCCATTGTCCCTCGAGGGCCTCCGTCGAGGGTCGACGTCACTGGATGTTATATATAGGATGCACCGCGCCCGTAGCCTCAGTTCTGTTTTTTCCGCAAACGTGTTTGCTTCGGAATCTCGGCGCGCTCGATTCTTCTCTTCGAAAACGATGTCTTCCTCTACTACCCCGAAGTTGGGCTTTAAAAAATGTCAGGACTGCGGTTTGAAAATGTCCATCACGGACCTGCACAACATCTGCCTCTGGTGCCTCGGCGAAAGCCACGCCACCAACAACTGCAATGACTGCCAGTCCCTGACGTCTAAGGACTTGCAGGAGCGCAAGTGGAAATTGAAAGTAGGTAGGGTGTCTAAGCCCCATAAATCGAAGTCCTCTGGGCTTTCGTCCGATGACTCGAGGGGCGACTCTCTGCGTTAGTGAAAATCCACGGGGTCTCGGTCTAGGAGTGGTTCCCGCCATTCCTCTGCCTCGTCGAGGCGTTCTAGGAAGCGCCTTCACCAGTCGCCTTCCCCTTCCTCCTCGGAGGAGGACTCTCGAGGTGGTTGACTTGTCCCACCAAGTCTTCGTCGCCGTCTGAATGGGATGCATTCCGCCAGCAGATGATGGCGATTTTCGAGTTGCAAGGCACAGTTCCATCCGCGCCTTCGAAAGAAGCCGGCAGGGAACGGGCTTGGTCCACCACTCACGGTCCTGATCAGAAAAGGCTATAGCCATAGCCGTGCCAGTGCCAGGTCTAGGTCCCGGTCCTCGACGCCGTCGAGACCATTGAAACCTGTGAAGCCTTCAAAGAAGGCGTCAACGCCATCAGCGCCGTGCGCGTCGAAGGACACTCTCAGGACTCCGCCCTCAAAGAAGTTGTCAACGCCATCGGCACCTCAGTCGACGTCGACACTGATTCCATCGGCGCCCTCGACGCTGTTTGTGGAGGTTTTGCCAGAGGTGCCCCTGAGGGCTGTGGAACCACCGGGGAAGGCTACCAGTAAGTCTATGAGGCCTGTTTCTGAGCCCTATTTGGTTCCTCCTCCTAGATTGGAGTTTTTCCAACCTTTACAGGATATTTCAGAGGTTGAGGAACTGTCTGATGAGGAGATGCCTGTGCCTCCTAATGTCCCTGATGACCTTTTGTCTGGGCATAGTCAGATGGAGGAACTCTGTCAGTCCTTGCATGACGCTAGTGGTCTTGACACCTCTCCGGAGGTGGAGTTTGGACGACCTGAGCCTGGGGCTCATGCAGATTCCTCCTATCAGCATCTCATGTCAAGGGTGACAGAATACTTGGGGTGGTCTGCTCCACCTGTTGATTTTACTCAGGATGATTTGACAGACATCCTGGATCAAGGCCCGCCCACTGACCCAGTGTTGCCGTTTCACATGGCTTTGCAAACGAGGGTGGCGGCGGCTTGGACTGCTCCAGAGAGTCTACCGACAGTTAAGAAGTCGCTCCCGAAAAAATACCGCCCATCCATAGTGACCCCTGCTACTTATCGACTTACCCTACTCTGGAGAGTTTGGTGGTGCAGGCGGCTACAGCCACCTCGAAGCAGGCTGTGTACCCTACTATCCCTCCCGATAGGGATGATAAGCGCTTCAATGGTTGGGCGAAGAAGGTATTTTCAGCTGGGGGTATGGCGTTGAAGTTGGCCAACTCCACTTGTGCCGTAGCGAGATTTACACACACTCTGTGGAACTATGCGTCCTTGGTGGCTGAGTATATTCCCGAAGGGGAAGAAAGGGATGGTTTTCTAGCCCTCGTGCAGGACGTCAAGGATGCCATGTGCGAATCCCTTCAGTCGGGTTTGGACACGGAAGACTGTCAGCCGGTCCATGGCTGCGAGCACCGTGATACGCAGGTTTGCGTGGTTGCGGAAGTCGGGTTTGCTCCTGATGTGCAATCCCGTCTTCTGAACATGCCCTTTGATGGTGTTCATCTGTTTGGCAGCAAGGCTGACGAGAGCCTTGAGAGGTTGCAGACCTCTCAAGGCTTTGCTTTGAGCGCTGCAGTACGTCAACCTCTGCCTTTTCGTAATAGGGGACAGCAATTGAGGAGAGGTTCCTTTTGGTTCTACTCTTCCTTTGGTAGATCGAGAGGAGCTGCCAGTCAAAGGGGCCACCGTAGGAGTACTCGGGGAGGAAAGCAAGGTACTCGTGGTGCCAAAGCCACTCAGGCAGTTCCCTCTGTGCCCTCAGACACAGCCGCAGCCGCGTCCGCTCAGTCATGAGGCCATGTCCCATGGTTCGCCGGTTGGGGGCAGACTTGTGAAGCATCTGGGAGAATGGCATGCCATTACTTCGGATGTGTGGGTTCTGAAGATCATAGCCCACGGCTACTGTCTTCCCTTCCGTCCAGATCCGCTCCTTGCACAGGAAATCCTATCCCTGCTGGAGAAAGGCGCCATAGAACTGGTGCCTGTAGCGGAGAGGAACCAGGGATGGTATTCCTCTTATTTTTTGATCCCGAAAAAAGACGGGGGATTGAGACCCATCATGGACTTGCGTTGGTTGAACAAGCTCCTCAGGAAGGACACGTTCAAGATGGTAACTCTTTCTCAAGTCCTCCAGGCCCTTCAACTTCAGGATTGGTTGGTGTCTCTAGACCTCAAGGATGCTTACTTTCATGTGCCGATTCATCCCAAGCACAGGAAGTACCTGAGGTTCGCGGTTGGCGACTCGCATTTTCAGTTTCGGGTCCTGCTGTTCGGATTGACCTCCGCCCGAGCGTCTTCACCAAGCTGATGGTGGTGGTGGCAGCATATCTCAGGAAAGGGGGGATTCACGTCTACCCCTATCTGGACGATTGGTTGATCAGGGCACGCTCTCCCGAGCAAGCCCTGGATTATCTGTCCGTCACCTGCCACTCCCTCCACAAGCTGGGCTTCTCCCTCAATTTAAAGAAGTCACATTTGACACCTACCCAGCGGCTCCAATACATCAGAGCAGTGCTCGACACATCCCTGGGGCAGTGTTTGCCTCCCCAGGTGAGGGCTCATCACATTCTGCAGATGGTGGACAACTTTCAACGTGCGCCGGCGTTTGAATTCTTGAGGTTACTCGGCCTCATGGCATCCTGCATTTTCCTGGTACCAGAGGCCAGGCTGCGGATGAGATCTCTGCAGTGGGCTCTCAAGATGCAGTGGTCGCAGTTCTCTGGCAGGATGTCAGATCCCGTTCAGATTCCGACCTCAGTCGCCCAGGATCTTCTGTGGTGGGCCGACGAAGGCAATCTGATGAAGGGAGCACCATTTTAGCAACCATGGCCGGAGGTGACGATCGTGACGGACACATCCCTCACAGGTTGGGGTGCTTATGCCAACGAGTTGACAGCCAGCGGACGTTGGTCTCTGTCAGAGTCCAGACTCCACATCAATCTGTTAGAGCTGAGGGCCGTCAGGCTAGCCCTGAAGGCTTTTCTGCCGTCTGCGCGGGAGAAGAATGTCCTGATTATGACAGACAATACAGTGGCCATGCACTACCTCAACAAAAAAAGGGGGGGCAGGGTCACTCCCGTTGTGCAGGGAGGCGATGCAGCTCTGGTTCTGGGCCATCCAGAAGGAAATTTCGATCTCGGCAGTTCATCTGGCCGGAGACGAAAACACGGCGGCGGATGCTCTGAGCAGGCAGAGTACGGTCTCTCACGAGTGGGAGCTGGCTCAGGAAGTTCTTTTGGAGATCTTCACCCTTTGGGGAACCACACAAGTGGATCTCTTTGCCACCAGTGTCAACCGGAAGTGCGAGAGATTCTGCTCACAGGAATTTCCCCCACAAGGAGCCTTAGGGAGTGGTCCTTCCCACTGCTGTACGTGTTTCCTCCAGTCGCCGTCATTCTGCAAGTGTTGAGGAGGTTACAGACGTTCGGTTCCCGAATGATCCTCATTGCTCCGGGATGGGCCAGGAGAGCGTGGTACCCGGACCTTCTAGACATGTCTATCTGCCCTCCATGCCGTCTTCCTTACCGAGACGATCTTCTCTAATGGGAGGGGGGTTGGGTTCTCCATCCAGAGGTCAAGTCTCTCAGCCTTCATGCTTGGTATCTGGAAGGTTGAGGTATAAGGATTGGGACCTCCCCGAAGACGTGATGGAGGTGTTGCTTTCGGCCAGAAGGCCCGCAGCGAAATTCCTGTACCGTTGCCATTGGAGAAAGTTCTGTGACTGGTGCAGGCTACAGAATGTGGATCCTTTCCAATGTTCCATTCCTTTGGTTTTGTCTTTTTTTCTTTCTTTACCCCACAAGGGCCTGCAAGTGGGTACCATTAAGGGTTACCTGGCGGCGCTGTCTATATTTAAGCATTTGTCTGGGGAATGTTCTTATTTTAAGATTCCTTTGATTTCCCAATTTCTTAAAGGGCTAACTAATGTGTTTCCACCATTGCCTTTCCAGGTGCCGGGATGGGATTTGAATTTGGTTTTAAAGTTCCTAATGGGAGCTCCGTTTGAGCCCTTACATTCTTGTCCGTTGCGACTGTTGTTCTTTAAAACTGTGTTTTTAGTTGCGGTTAGTTCCGCACGTAGAGTGGGTGAATTGCAGGCCCTTTCCGCCAAGCCAACCACTGTTTTCCATAAGGACAGGGTTGTTCTGCGGGTACGGCCTTCTTTTCTTCTGAAGGTTGTGTCGGAATTCCATTTGAGCCAGAAGGTGATTCTTCCGGCATTTTATCCCCCTCCACATCCTGGTAAGGAAGATGAGATGCTCCATAGGTTGGATCCTAGGAGAGCTTTGAGTTTCTATCTCTCACGGATGTCCCGGGTCAGAGTGGACGGTCAGCTCTTTGTTGGTTATGCTGGAAGGCTCTTGGGTCAGGCTGTTTCCAAACAGACCTTGTCCAGATGGATCATTTTGACGATCTCTGAGTGTTACCGTTTGGCGGGAAAGGACCCTCCAGTAGGCTTACGGGCTCACTTTACTAGTGGTGTGGCTGCCTCCACTGCTCTACAGAGGGGCGTTCCTATTCGCAATATTTGCAAAGCAGCCACATGGGCCTCTGTCCATACTTTTGTGAGACACTATTCCTTGGACTCCATCCATGGGCAGGATTTGGCCTTTGGTAAGGCAGTCCTCTATTCAGCCATTTGATTGGGCATTCTAAAATTCTAAAATTGTAAATTCTTTTCCCACCTCCATAAGTTAGTACTGCTTTGGGAGTCTGTCATAGATGTGGAATATGTCGGAGGACACACTCCCCTCGAAGAACAAGTAACTTACCATATCTGGTAACATTCTTTCGATTGGATGTTCCTCCGACGTATTCCACATCGACCTCCCAACCTGCCCCTCTTCTGAATTTCCTATGCGATTGCAGCTTACGTTTCCACAAGGTTGTCTGCAGTCATACTGGCAGGTTATTGGTGCCACACGTTCTGGGAAAAAACTATAACTGAGGCTATATATAACATCCGGTGACGTCGACCCTCGACGGAGGCCCTCGAGGGACAACGGATCAACGCCATAGACGCAGGACACCCTCTGCCGAAAATTTTCCAAAGCAGCAAAGGTGTGGACATTACCTGTCATAGATGTGGAATACGTCGGAGTAACATCACATTGAAAGAACGTTACCAGATATGGTAAGTAACTTGTTTGTCTTTCCATTACCAGCAAAGCATTGCTATGTTATGCCCACACTCTTTTAGCATTGCTAGGAAATCTTCATCAGTATGAGAAGTTATAGCTATCAGTATTGCTAAAGCGCATGGTCCATAAATGACGAGCGCAGAAGAGAAAGCATAGTAGTGGTATTACAAGAAATACAAGTGGTGTTGTAGGAAAGGATGTCTGCCATCAGTTCAGCACCCCATACCAACCGTTCCAAATGGAGCCATAGTAATTGAGGGGACAGAGGAGAGGAGAAATGTGAGCAAGAAGAGGGCAGCAAAGAGAAGGAAGATAGGAAGTTGGGCACAGATCTACATGACACGAGGCAAGGAGAGGCTGTGCATCGCAGAAAACAGGGTCAGGAAGTGAGTGAGTGCAACAGGGTTCCCCTGTGAATTTCCACCAAATCACAGGTTTGCAACAATGAAAAGAAAGGGGGCCACCAATGTGAAAGAAGCAAGGACAAAACAGTGATAGTAAGACTTGCGCTTGAGCATGCCGGCGGTTTCTGAATGAACCGCCGCAGGTGGATCTGTTTGCCTACACAGTGGGTTGCCTTCTGTTTCAGGATTCAGGATTTCTTAGACTGGGGATTGGATGGAGTTTCAAATTGTCAAGCCCTATTCCCTGCTGTTTGCCTCCCTCCATTTCCCTCTTGGCCAGGTAGTAGGAGGTTGCCTTGTTAATCTTGACCAGTCTGGCAGTGTAATCATTTTGTAAAACATATGGGTCAATTGTCAAATTGACTGACCTTCCAAGTGCAGCAGTGAGCGGTGCCAGTGATTGTGATCCCTTGAGCCCCAAATGCTCGGAAAAATGTGGAGCTCCAGGGAAACCCTCTGGGGAAGAAAGCCCTGCGGGACAGGTGGCGAGTGTAGCGCTGGACAGCCTTCCTGGAAGCCGCCTGTGTTGGTACTGCGGTTCTGTGTAGTAGGTGCCGCTTATCAGAAGAATCAATCACCCCAGGACTCGCGGACTGAGAAGGAAACACAAAAGGACAGTTGGTATGAAAAGACCTGTTGCAGGAGAGGAGGGTCAGTGGGTTGTGACTGCAGCCGTACCAAGGTTGCGTGCTCGGGTGGCGGCCGGGAGTGCTTGAAGGAGGTATCTGCCCAAGCAAAGAGACATGGGGAAAGCCTATCATTGGAGGGACAACAGAGGGTCACAGAATAGAAGCGGAAAATAGGGCGATAAGAATTAGAGGTACGTAGAGACAAGCCAGAGTTTGTACTCAAAGAGCATCTGTATTAACAGTAGCAACGCATTGATTCCACAGTGATCCGAAACTAAATCCACTTCCCAGAATGGAAACTAATGGTGGCATCAAGCACGCTCCATGTGAAACGACTGCAACGTGCCTTTGTACAGTTGCTGCCATTTTGAGAGGAGAGAGAACGGATCGGACATGCAGTTTCCAACAGCGCCAGACCGTATGATGCCGCACACAGGACGTGACAGGCAGAGGAAATCTTGGTTCCACCTTTTTTCCAACAGCTGCCAGTGGCTAAGGAGGTTGCTCTTCCTTTATGCCCCCCATCCTTCCATTGATCTCTCGATTAGGACTAGTTGATTGTCTGTTTGTGGCTAATGGTTTGAAGGTTGACTTAACCTTCTGCAGTTTAAGGTTTAAATTACAGCCTAAAACCTTAAACGTTCTGCCAACCCTAGGGTCATAATCCCATCACTGGAACGCCTTTTCATCATGGTTCTCTGCTAATAAGCTTGCTGCTCTTTTCTGTAATCCTTTCAAAACTCTTGTTTTTATGACAGATGTATTTTTGCTAGTCCTTTCTGGCCCCTCTTGGAGGTTCCAATGGTTGGCTCTTTGATCTTATCCCTTGCAACCTTACGCTTTCAGTCTTCCTTGTGGCTCTGGTCTTTCACGCTGTAGGACAAAGTCTGCAGTCTTCATTTCCCTCATCCTCAAGGTGAAACATTCTTATCCTTTTAAACCCCTTTGATCTGATTTCTTGACTATTTAGTCAGCCATGTTCCTCGTTTGGCTGTCATCTCTGCTTGCCATGTGGGTGAACTTGGATTCTTAACGTTTCTGGAAGCCTGATCTTTGGTTTCTACGTGAGGACCTCCTAAGTAAATGGTTCTGCCTTGTCATCGATTTAGAAAATGAGAAAGCCCATGCTAACCTTGTCCCATCTGTATAGGATGCTTCCAACCGGGGATGACACCTTCTGTATAGAAGTAAGAGGCATCTGTTTGCAGGATAATTGCAGACTGGCCACTTGGGTGCTGTGCCTCTGGTGATTGGTCAATAAGCAAAATAAGGAATGAGGCGAGGAAGAGAGGCAAAGTGGTATGCGCTATTAATTTATGGTAATCTTAATAAAATTAAAATTAAGACCTACTCTCTTGCTCATCACTGTTCTTCATCTGTCCCAGTGATTGTGTCTGTTTGTTATGGATAACATGAGGTCCTTCTGGAGGGTTATCTGCTTATCCCTGATCCAGGTAAGGGAAAGAGTTTGCAAAAAAGGAAAAATGTGGATTTGGCTAGAAGGCGCGCTTTCTAGAGTTTGGCCACCTTCATGAAATGACAGCTCCCAAGTTGGACTATTGTAATGAAGATTACAGGTTGGTAATATGGCACTACAGAAGTACAATGTGTCTTTTAAACTAAGTTGTATTTCTCAAACTTCATCAAACCGCTTTCTCTACAGGCTGACAGCAAGTTCCAACATTGATTGAGGTAGAAAATAAATGTGTTCTCCTGGAGTAGTTTATGAGTGATTTATTTGGAATGGGTCAGAAAGCCATTTATAAAAGGAATGTTCTGTCCTCATTATAGGCAATTGTTAGCAGAGGATCAATCTTGACACGCATCTAAACATTGCCAATTACTGTGTGAAAAGGACCATCAAAATGTAACAATTTAGGAATTCCTACGACGTCTTGTTTCAGAATACGATCCTTACGAATCTGTGAATCATAAAAATATACTATATTTTGCAATAAATATATAATGTGAATTTCTAGTCTGTGAATGCCATAATGTGAGAAGAAAATGAACCTTGCGTTTAAAAAATATTGTCAGTACGCCCAAAATGTACTATTTGCAGATAGGTCTGATTAAGTGGTGCTGCTCGAAGAGGATGGGAGGTAGACATGACAGGAAAGAGCCAGTGAGTGGTGGGTGCTGTGCATGCTTCAATACGACTGGCAGCCCATTAGAGTTCAAAGGAATGCTAGCTGAAGTGTAGGTGAGGAAGGCTGAGTGAAATCCACACCCAGGATCTTCTGCACCGCAACAGTCATGAGTTCTGTATTCCGAATTTCCTTCTGACAGTTCCTATGCAGCCATCACATGATGGGTTGGAGGACTGAAAGGGGGGCTTACAGGCCAACAGGCAGATGTTACATGGCAGACCTTAGTCATGTTCTACCACTCCAAGGAGAACTGCAGCAGTGAAGTTTCATATGAGAGCCGTGCCTCTGACTGGTGTCTGATTTGTTGACAACCAATTGCATCTCCAAATCCTCAGGTCATGCACATGTTCTCATTCGGAAAACTTGATTGGCATGTCATACATATAAAATACCGTTGACAATGCCAATAAAATTGAAATGGAAAGAACTGCTAAATGTTGCCATTTCAGTTTTGCCATACTAGGGTTGGATCTTCATGCATATCACTAGCAGGTGCAGGCTAGTGAACACTTATTTATTATTTATCATGGATACTCAAATTCGAAGATTACAGTTACTTTCTGTATAGGACCTACATATTGAGGCTTTAATATATGTTTTATAAATAATGAAATGTTGATGTGAACTGTTGATACCCTATGCAAATATATGGGACATTATGTAATATTATTTAATTCTAGGTGTATATATGACTTGTTTTTCATTCCTCTTTTGATATTGAACTAAACTATGCTTTTGTATTTCATTCTGGTGTGGATCTGATTCAATTGTGATGTATGTTTTAAGCTGTAAAGTAATAATTAGGGTGTTAGACCTACTAAAGGTAGATTGATGTGATTTATGGTGATTTGTTTGCTTCTCCAGCATGGGGTCTGGCATGGATTCACATGCTCATGAACATCCCCTTTCGGCAGGCCGGGGATCCAAAACAAAAGAAAAAACTGTTTCACTTACAAACTGTCTTTCTCCTCTAAACCAATGACTGCCCCCAGCCAATGACTGCCCTCTCCCTAAGCACCTCCTCTGGCAGCCATCCTCAGATTTGTACCACACGTTCAAATGTTGGAAGTCCTCGAGTTTTGCTCCGTGAGCTATTTTATGTTTTTTCGTGCTTTTTTGAGAAAAATTCCTATTTCTTTCAAACAGTCTGTGTTTTCTTTCTCTACATTGGCCAACAAGCGGGGATCCGTTTGTTGGTGAATTTTGGTGCCCCTCAAGGGCAAGGATCATCAGGTTTTTGTCGATCGGGTCGACTCCCCACTCCGGACCATGTTGGAAGAGAAGAAAGAAAGAGAAGAAAGAGGGGATCACTCTTTTCAAACTCTGTTCCAGCTGCGGACTGTGGAAACCACCAAGCAGGGGCATGCCTCACTCAGGACCGGCCGGTCTGAGGAACGGGCTTCTAAGTCCTTTGATGGGCACCCCATCCGTGGGGGCCAAAGACAAGTTTAAGCACTGCAAGTCCCTTTCCGTGGGGGTCACCGCACAAGCGGGTCCCGCAATGGGCAGGGCGCGTTCATCCTCACCATCTGCCTCCGTCTCCAGCCATCGATCCAGCTCCTCCTCAAAGAGGAAATCGGCCAACCCGAGGCTGCGGGAGATGCCTGAGAAGCCTAGGGTGCAAGAAAAGGCAACCGACCTGCCTAAGAAGGCCCAGGCAGCGCAGGAAAATATCATTGCTGACGATCGAGATGGTAGCGGCCGCACTCTCGAAGGACGAAGATGCTGATGCAGTCAAGGTCCCTGCCCCCTAGGCGGAAAAGAGGATGCCGGAGCTAAGCCTGAGTCCAACCCCTCACAATGCAAAAAGGGGGCGATGGAGGGGTGGGGGGGAATCCTCAGGGCAAGTGGTGCTCCAAGGAACAGATGTTTCTTCATCGGATGTGGAGGACCAGGAGTCCATATACACGATCCGCAAGGCTGTGGGGGATGATGACGGCGGAAACGACGACGACGGCGGAAACGACAACTGGGACGACGACGGAAATGCCGACGGCGCGGGGCCTAGTGGGCCTACCGCCCCAACTCCAAGAGATTCACAGATAGCACCGTAAATTCCTGCGCTTCGTAGTGCAGGGAAGACACAACCAAATCAAGGTCCTCCCTTTCGGCCTGAAATTGGCACCCAGGGTGTTTACGAAGTGCCTGGCACCAGTGGCGGCCCATCTACGTCTACAGGGGATGCACATGCACCCATACCACGACGACTGACTCATCCAGGCCAAGTCAAAGGAAGTAGCCGTCAAACACTGTCTGGCTTCTGACGGATCTGGGATTTTCTGTCAAGTATCCAAATTCCTGCATGACCGCATCGCAGAATTCACTGTTTCTGGGAGCCAGGCTCAACACGGTCTCCAGCCTGGCGTCGCCCTTGGGAGAGAGGCTAGTGGCCATACTGGGGGAGGTGCAACGGCTGTTGTCACTGAAGGCCGCCACAGTGAGGACCATCAAGTCGCTGTTCGGCATGATGTCATCGTGCATCTACCTTATCCGATTCTGCAGGTTACAGATGCGACCTCTTCAGGAGTTCCTGGACGCTTGCTGAGTGCAAGTGTCCGAAAACTTCAGACAAGATCTCTCTCGACAAGGAATTCTGTCAGGCGATAAGATGATGGGGCGTCCACTCCAACGCTGCCCGGGGCACAGGGTTTCAAAACCCCCCATACCAGGAGACGGTCACCACGGATGCTTCCCTGGAGGGATGGGGAGGCCACACCGGACGTCTGCACGCCAGACGCCTGTGGCTGCCAGTGGAGAAGGAGCTCCACATCAATATCCTGGAGCTGCGGGCTGTGTTCTGGACCCTCAAGTCATTCTTTCTGTCCCTGAAGGGCTAGGTGGTGAGGATCTTCAATGACAACACCACCATAATGTTCTAAATCTGGAAGCAGGGGGTCATCCGATCCCTAGCGCTCTCCAGAGAGGCGCAGGATTTGTGGCACTGGCCCATCGACCAAGAGATATTCCTCATCCCTTTTCACCTAGCGGGAGTCAAGCTGCTCTACTGCCATGAGTGGGAACTTCGGCAAGATCAGGTGGACCACATCGTCCTCAAGTGAAGCAGACCCCAGATCAATCTGTTTGCGACGGTGGCGAACTACAAATACCAGAAATTTGCCAGTATGTTCCACCAGCCGAGGAGCATATGGGACATGTTCTCCTTCCCGTGGAAAGGCCTGTTCCTATACGTGTTCCCTTCATTGCCTCTCCTGCTCTGAGTCATCAATCAACTCAAACAGTGTCGAGGCAGGATGATATTCATTGCCCTGGCGTGGCCGAAGTAGATTTGGTACCCGGATCATCTAAGCCGGTCAATCTGCCGGTGATCACGAATCTGCTCACCAGAGAAGGAGTTGCAATCCTGCACCACGACCCAGGATCACTGAACCTAAGGGCTTGGCTCCTGCAGCCCTAGAGTTTGGAGGATACGAGTTGCTGGCGGACTGCCAAAGCGCGAGCGTCATCGACTCTTAAGTGCTATGGGCGCAAGTGGAAGCATTTCGCTACGTGTTGCCAGTCGCAGAAGATCAACCCTCCTGAGGGTCACGGCCCATTGATTCTTCCATACTTGGCTGAGGCGGGGCTGGCGTACGCTTCTAGCAAGGTGCATCTGGTGGCTATACACCAGGCCTGCAGGACGATCTTCTCTTTGGTCCCATCGTCTCATCCAGGAGTACCTCAAAGGACTGTTTCGATCTTTCCCGCCGGTGAAGGCTCCTGCCCCGGCGTGGGAACTCAACGTGGTGCTGACAGGTCTTATGGGGGCCCCTTTGAGTCTGTGCATCGGGCCCCTCTCAAATTCCTCTCATGGAAAAAGGCTTTCATCGTGGACATCACCTCTGCCACGAGGGTGGGTGAGATCCAGGCCCTATTCTGCAAACAGCCATATCAGACTTTTCACAAATTGAGTGTGGTGCTGCGGATGCACCCCTCCTTCATGCCAAAGGTTCTGTCGGAATTCCACTTCAAGGAGCCTTTGGTGTTACCTGTGTTCTTTCCGAAATCTTTGTCAGAGAGGACATTACACTTGCTGGACGTTGCTCGTGCTCTGAAGTTCTATGTGGCATGCACAAGGATTTCGGAAGACGTATCAACTTTATCTGAACTTTGGTCCTGTGAACCATGGGAAGGCTTTGTCCAAGGCTTCCATCTCCAGGTGGCTCTCCGGCTGCCTCACACACTGCCATCGATTTGCGAACCGACCACTGCCCATCCATCCGCGAGCCCATTCCACCAGAGCGATCGGTGATGATGGCGTTTCTGTCTAGTGTGTCCCTGTTGGACATCTGCAGGGCTGCTACGTGGAGGTCCACGCACACCTTCACAAGATTCTACTGTGTCGACAGGAATTCCAGAGAGGAGTCCAGGGTCGGCCAAGCAGTGCTATGCAACCTGTTCATTTGAAGATGAGCCTTGCTTCTGTTGAGCGTTGCCACCTCCCGTGGTTGTGTAATGTTGTACTGCTATGTATTCTTTATTCATGAGCATGTGAATCCATGCCAGAGCCCATGCTGGAGAAGGAACAAGTTACTTACCTGTAACTATTGTTCTTCAGCATGGGTCTGGCATGGATTCACATACAAACCCTCCCTCCTGTCCCTCTGCGGCTCTTCTTGGTCATACTGCCACTTTACGTGCTACTAAATCTGAAGATGGCTGCCAGAAGAGGGGCTTAGGAAGAGGGCAGTCATTGGCTGGGAGCAGTATCACCCAGAGTGCAGTGATTGGTTTAGAGAAGAAAGACAGTTTGTAAGTGAAAGTGAAACAGTTTTTTCTTTTACCGAAGATTCCCAGCCTGACAACAGGGGAATATTCATGAGCATGTAAATCCATGCCAGATCCATGCTGGATAGTAATAGTTACAGGTAAGTAACTTGTTCCTTTTCAGTTGTTGGGGTGGTAGATGATTTCTAGTTTACTAGGATAGTTGCTCAAATAAATCATTGTTCTTAAAGCAAGTTGGTTTGTTTCTCACCAAACCAGACTAATGTCTACAACTATCATTCCCTCCTCTACGAGAAGCTTAATAAGGCAATAAATGACCTGCTGGATTGTTTTTCTTAGTTTCATTATTTCATATTGCTTATAAAGTGTACATTGCAAACTTAATTGTTTCAGGGCACTGCGTAGGCAGGTGCCAGGAATGAGAACATGTGCAATCCCCAATGTCAAACTGTGGCACTGAAGATTAGAAGAATTTGGTGAAAGGTTGCTGAAGAGGTTCTGTGGCTGGGAGTGGAGTGCTTCTGTCCTGACCGGTTATGTTAAGCAGAGTTCAATCAAGTCCCACAATGTTCAGTGATGGCCTGGCCCGATTTTTGAAGTTCCAGCAGGATAGCCGAGCCTGGTTGATTATACAGAACCCTACCACCCTATAGAGAGATGGATCCTGCTGAGGTACTGATTAAGAGGCCAATAAATTGGATTGGTGAAATGACGGGACTCAATGACGGGACTCAATGCTGGGACTTGAGCCTGCATCCAAGAAGCTTAAACAATAACAGCAGTGCACAAAGCCAGCACAGCCCTGTAATAAGCACTACATCCATGGAAACAACAAACAGGCACTGTTAGAATGTGTTAGAAAGTTTGTCAAATATATAGCTACACAATTTTCATTCTAGAGCTCAGAAAAAGATGTGTCCCAAAGCACAGTGTCATTGAGTCTCATTCTGCGTCATCAGTGAGAGCCTCACTAGGCACAGAGAGCAAGGGATCCCTATCTGGATTACTGCACTCACTGTAAAAAGTGGTTCCAAATTAGCCAAGAACGTGAGAAGTCTTCCACTGTGAATAAAACAGCTAGAGAGGCAGGTGCATCTCACGGATGATGCCCTATGAACAGAAACATGAGTCTGGGCTTACACTTGGTAGTCTTGCTCAGAGGAGCATTGCTTGGCATTTCGGGATCGACTCCCCTTATAGCTGCAATCAGTTTGGTATTCAAGAGATATTTTCTGGTTTAGTTCAGACAGTTAAAAATGGGATTGTTGTCCTCCGTGGGTGACAACCAATATAGAACGAGCATTTTTAGCTTTGGTTGATTCTCTGAAAAGTACCCCTTACATTGTCCACTGGTGCTTCACAGGTTTCTTTTTCAAGCTATGAACACGATGTGCTAAAATCAGTGCTATTACTGAGCTATTCAGTGTGTTTACCCATATACACTGCCTTGTAGGGCCTCACGTGAAGACCTGCCTTTAATCGCCCAGTAGAGGATGACCGCTCATTTCAAAAGCTCTGTTATCGCTAATAAGACAGAATGCTGTCACAAGAAAAAGATCATTTCACCTGCAACCCTTGGTTTACACTGTGAAAGCAAAATAAACAACCCGTTTTCAGGGCTTGCACCAAGACACATCTGTATACCCTCCTTGTGGCGTAGAGTTTGCCCATTAGAGAATGCTAGTGCAGATTGCTGAACTTGTTAAGGTCATTCACTAGTCTTTCAGCCGTATTTTGGTACATTCTAATGTTTGTCCAATTAGTGATCAAATAGGCTTGCATACAGGGTGTTATCCAGTTTGGCGAGCATAGTCCGAGAAGGGGGTGTTTTCTTTTTTTAAGTTGATAGAGCTAATAAAGGTTTCCTCATTCAGGGCTCCTATTCGGTTGGACATGTTTAAGTTATTTAAGTGGATCATAAGGTTCTTGCCCTTGAGGCAAAGAAGACCAGATTGTGAAAGTAGTGGTGTGTGGAGAGTTCAGCATCTTTCAGGGCCTAGCAAAAGTACTTTCACTATATTCCGGTTTAGATTTTGACTTCTGGTGTTCATCCAATCCCAAATGTTTTTGAGGTTCTTGGAGTACTGTGATAAAGCCCCCTGCCTGTGACTGGTGGTTGAGGATGGGGGTGGCCATTGGCCAAGTTCTCCCATGTGCAGCATGAAGGAGGTACACAGGGGATCCCCTAGACCCCCCCCCCCCCTCTGGCACAGGGTCTAAGGCATGTGACTGTCATTGGTGACGCTTTAAGAAACATCCCTAGTGTTAATTCTCCCCAGCGTTGTGCAGATACAAAATCATGACTTGCCTTGGAAGCAGTCCAAGGGGAACGGTACTATGAGAAAACTTACATACAATGTGAAACATTATCAGGGCTTACTGTCAGCATTTGGCGCAGTGTGCATGCAGCCCTTGCAGTCCACAGAGAGTGAGGAAGCAAACTGTCCACTCAGCACCATCCGTGACGTGCATGGAAGTTCTAGGATGGTAGCCAAGGGAGAAAAAGGCTCATTCCGCGGTGCCTCCCAATCATATTGCAGCCCTCATAGTAACACAGGTTTACCCACACAAAAACAGTATGTCTGGGGGTCACGAGGGGAGGGGGGGAGGGTACACCCTGTGACAATGTCCCCTGCACTGAACTTATGAGGGTGTGTATGTGTAGGTGACGTAGCGCGCCGTCCCTACCACCCACTATGCAGCGTGGGAGCAATGTGGAGGATCTTCTAGTCATCTGCTACTCCCCCAAAACACTGGGGGCCTAGGGCATAGAAAATCCACGTAAGCTTCTGGCTGTTTATATAATCTAAAACGGACCCATGGTAATCATGTATTGATACTTGGCCTCCAGCAGGACTTCTTCCTCATGGGTGCAGCAGCCTGCAGTCCTGACTCATAGCAGCTGATCGGCCCATCGTCCCCCCTTGATGAACTCCATGTATGCATTGAAGCGAGAGCTCTAAGAGGGCCGACTGGCCTATTAAATGCTTGATCCTTGTGGGGGAGCATCTAGCTAGAAGTCCTTAGGCATGCCTGAAGTCTTTGTGCATAATTATGCCCAAGTTAGACGCAATGACCAGTCATAGAAAGAAGCCTGATCCGGAGGTAAAGAGGTGGTAGGTGTTTGGAGTAGTGAGCCAAGGGGAAGTGACAGTGCAACTGGACGTGGTTGTGTAGACGGAGCTGAAGGTGCAGGAGGAGATGGCGGTTCAGAGTTGGCAGAATGTGCGGAAAAAGGCAGAGTTGCAGAGAGAGCAGAATATGCTGGAGGAGGTGGAGGCCCTTTGACCATACCCCTCCTGCTTCCTCCACCACCAGGGTTGTTTCTCAGCCTTCCCTTCTCTCCTTATCCGACATCTCTAAAAGGTCCGGGTTGGCCCCTGCAATAATAGGAGAGGGAGGAATTCTGACACTGACACTGTCTGGTTGCTCATTCCCACCTTCCTTTTCAGCATGAGGAAACGTTCTAAGTTCTATTGTCTTGATTTTCTCACTCACTGCTCACCTTTCCTTCTGACCCCCTCGGAACCTGCTTCACAATTTTTGGGTCTTGGGGTGTTAGGGAGAATTCTCCTTCTAGGGCTAATTTCCCTCACCTAGTGAGTCCCCCAGCAGCTTTGCTGGATTTCTGGAGTTTATTTTTCCACCTGGTAAGAGTGTACATCCTTTTTCCACTCTTACATGTGTTACGGCCTATGTGTTTTTACTCATTAGGCCTCATCACGACTTGGGCGGTAACCCTTAAAATCGGCGGTAACGCTCTTAGCGCCGATTTTAAGGGTCCGTCGGATCACGACTCCAAACA
This sequence comes from Ambystoma mexicanum, assembly GCF_040938575.1. Classification (NCBI taxonomy): domain Eukaryota; kingdom Metazoa; phylum Chordata; class Amphibia; order Caudata; family Ambystomatidae; genus Ambystoma; species Ambystoma mexicanum. The sequence continues at coordinate 1,110,217,999 of NC_090921.1, read as the reverse complement.
CCGCCGGCGCGATAACAGGCGGCACAAGGACAGCCGGCTGTACAAGCGCCGCCCATAACAGCGCCAGGAACCCTTAGCGCTAAAACATCATCAATCATGAGTCCGACGTAAGCGCTATTAGTGCCACAAAAGCGGCGGATAATCCACCGAAAATACCTCCAGCATAAAGCTGGAGGTAACAGAACACAGGCCACAGCAATAAGGGCCCAGGTGGAAGCAATGCAAATCAGAGGCCTACAAAGGACCCACCCATGCACAACACATCCTCCCCAACCCCATTACACCAGCAGGAGCAGGGAGGAGACAGCAATGAGGGCCCAGGTGGAGGCAATGCAAATCAGAGGCCTACAAAGGACCCACCCATGCACAACACACCCTCCCCAACCCCATTACACCAGCAGGAACAGGGAGGAGACAGCAATGAGGGCCCAGGTGGAGGCAATGCAAATCAGAGGCCTACAAAGGACCCACCCATGCACAACACACCCTCCCCAACTACATTACATCAGCAGGAGCAGGGAGGAGACAGCAATGAGGGCCCAGGTGGAGGCAATGCAAATCAGAAGCCTACAAAGGACCCACCCATGCACAACACACCCTTCCCAACACCATGCTGCCATTTGGAGCCGGGAGCCTTGATGTCGACTTCTACCTGCTGCGCCTGGAGCTACAGAGGCCAGTCAACCAGGCCAGGGCCCTGGGAGTGCAGGGGGCAGTGGGGAGGAGGAGAGCAGCACCAGTAAGGCGGCCATCCATCCCCAGGATCAGGCCAACACCCTGGGCCCTAACTGATGGTCAGTTGGTGACAGAATATTGGCTGGACAGAGCAGCCATCACCCAGTTGCTGGAGACAATCCAGGGTGACATATGCAGCCACATAGCCACCAGCACAGCAGTACCTCCCCTAATGAAGCTCGTGTCTGTGCTTCAATTTCTTGGGACTGGCAGCTACCAACATACCGTTGCCATGATGCATGGAATGGCCCAGTCCACATTCAGTGCCATGCTGGGACAGGTGCTTGATGCACTGTTGAATCATGTGAACGAACACATTGCTTTGCCAGCCACACAGGCACAGGTGGACCAGCTTAAGGGTCAATTCTATGCCATTGCCCAAGTCCCGAATGTAATAGCAGCCCTGGACTGCACACATGTGGCACTTGTACCACCCCAGGCACATGAGGCTGCCTACAGGAACCGTAAACGGTACCATTCCCTCAACGTGCAGATGACATGTGGCCCTGACCTCACCTTCAGCCACTGCTGTGCCCGCTACCCAGGATCCACCCACAACTCCATGGTCCTACGCAACAGTACCCTGCCAGCGTACATGGAAAGGCACCGAGGCCAAAACACATGGCTACTGGGTGAGCACAAATGTATACCACAAAGCATGTTAATCCACAACTGATGGTGCCTGTCACAGAATCCATAATTCCCAATAGTCAGCAGCATCACAGCAGCATACACATTCAAGCACCTTGCACGATGAACCTTGGACATGTCCAACACAGCAGAACACACCCATGCAGGATGTCAGACATGTGGCGGCACAGTGACATATGGAAGTCCCACCACAACAAGGCCTCCTGTGTGAGTAGCACCATGGCTCCCAACACTGACACAGTAAAGATATCCCACCCTGGCCATCTGACAGTAATGAAAATCCAATCCATGAGCTGTCACATCCACGAATGCTCCACACATAAGTAGGCAGAGTAATGACAATGCACATCCCACAAACACTGTCCCCAAAATGGCCATGGAAATGCATGGATAACAGTACTGAATAGTGAAGAGCAGCAAATGCAACTGTAGCCAAATGGATTTGCAATGACACATGAGGCAGCCACTTCTGTCAAGCAGAAGTAGATGGAAGGGCCCCCTCTTCCTGCGACAAGTGAATGAGTACTGTTACATACAGAAACATAGGTGTGCCAAGTGGAGAGTACCCCATTGATTCAATCGTGGCCGTAGGACAGCACACTTCACAATGTCATAGGCCAAATGACAAATATGGCAAAATCACACTGATGACAGGGCTCTGTACACCCACTCGACTTACCTTGTCCCCATACTGGCTTTCTCTCCCCTGCAGGTGATTCGGGATATCCCCAGTACACGTGGCTCATGACCCCTGTGCGTCACCCACACACGGTGGCGGAGCGGGCATACAACCTTGGCCATGCCCGTACAAGGATCTGCGTTGAGAGGGCATTTGGCCTGCTGAAGGCACGCTTCCGTTGCCTCGACCGCACGGGAGGTGCAATGATGTATGCACCAGAAAAAGTTGGAAAAATTGTACTGACATGTGCCATGCTGCAGAATATCTGTTGTCGCAGAAATGTGCCACTGCCCCCAGTTGCTCATGTGCAGCCACCTGAGGATGGTGGTGAGGGCGATGAAGTGCCAGAAGGTGTTGCACATGCACAAAGGGTTGGGCTGAGGGAAGGGAGGTTGGCCAGACAGGGATTGATTGATGGATTCTTTTAGAAATGGGTAATAGGTAAATTGTACATATGTCACTTCAACATTAAATTGCATTTGTAACAATCACTACTGTCCATGCATTGTGATTTTTTTAACGTGATTTATTTTCCGCCCAACAATCCCCCCTCCCCCCAGTGTACAACCCCAAACTGTATAGTTGCCTCATCAGGCCAACAACAATGATGCCATGCACCACTAGGATGGGCGCGAGCGCTTCCCTCTCCCAGGACCCTCCGGTGTGCGTGCCCTCAGGTGGCGCAAGAACCGGCACCTTGGAGATGGGTCTAGAGAACCCTCTGTGGGTGTGGTGGAAGTTGAGAGTATGGAAGCGCTGCCCATCATGTGCTGGCGCATGAGGTTATTGGCCTCGCGTTGCTGTTCTGCAAGTGCAGACACTGCCTCCGTGAATTCGCGGACTCGTTGCCCAAAGCCTGTCAGGGCAGCGGTGCATTGTTGCACAATTTGTCGTGTGCGGGCATTGTCCCGCGCAATGTACCGGCACCCATGCCAGATGGAAGTGCTCACGCCTTAATGTGCCGGCTCTGGACCTTTGCCATTGCTTCCACCTTGGCCTGTTTTGCCTCAATGACATCCAGTCGGCCCATGACTGCTGCCCCTGTGACAAAGGCCTCTACTGGTGCGTCAGGTGGTGGACCGCAAATTGGCCGCTGTCGGGGGGGGGAGAGGGGGCTGAATGGCGACATGCCACCAGGCTGGACTGGGCTGCCTGGCTCCGATCGATGGCCCTCTGGGCTCCCATAGGATGGAGTGTCCACATCGGGCTGTGGTGTGCTGCAGCCACGCACAGGCACATGGGGCCTCCCTGCCTGCTGTGTGCCTGGGCTTGGGCTTCCATGGGGTGTTGACACCCCTTCCCCATCACTACTGCTGTGGGAGTCTTGTGCGGTGGCATCATGCACATGTGGAGGTGTTGCTCCCATGTTGGGCTCCCATTCCAGCCTCTCTCCCTCGGCATCGGGGCTGTGGATGTTGGGTCCTGGTGAGCTGACGGTTGCCTCCCTGTGGCCATGTGGCTGCCGCTGTTGTCTTGCGGGGCTGCGTCGGGGTGAGGTGGGTGTTCCCCGGTGTTGTCTCCCATGGGTACGGCCTTTTTTGGGGGTGCGGGTGCTGGTGGATGCACGGTGTTGTGGGCGCATTGTCTGTGTGGCCTCATCGCCATCATCACCGGGCTGTTGGGATCGACATGTGCCTGTGGGGTGCATAGGGGGTGGTTTGAGTACAATGCTACTTACATTTGTGTGATGCAGGTCATGCCAACAAGTGTGAATGAAGACACTAACAATGACGCATTCAACTTGCATTCTGTTCAGTCACCATGTGGTGCTTGTTGTGGATGTGCATGGAGGTACACTGCATGGGAACGCGTGGTTGTGGTGGACTGCGCTCAGGCTTTTGTGGTTGTGTTGATGCACAGTACCACTCTACGTAGCTGTCCTATGGCTATGGGAGTCTATCCCCTGCCCCGGTCATTCATGCACTGCAGGTACAGGGTCGTCTAGGCAGCACTACCGTTCTAGGGATGTGGCTCTCACTTACGGGTGTATGCAGAGCCTCAGACACATGTCTTCACTCTCATTCAGATGCATGTATTCGGGGATGGGACTCACCTGCCGTTGGATTGATGCCAGTCCCTGCCTCCGCTTCACCAATGCCCTCAATGGTTCCAACGTCGATGACACCCGTCATTTTCTCCTCCCATGGTGTGAGGTCAGGGGGGTGGTGGCCCTCCTCCTGTGCCCCTGCTTGCACTCCTGTGCTGGGACAGGATGCCTCGCACTCGCACACGCAGGTCATTCAGCCGCTTGCGGTAGTACACCCCATCCCGGGGCACGCGCCCCACTGCACTGACCCTTTCTGCGACAGATCGCCATATTTGGCCTCGGCGCTGGGCACTGGTTTTGCACTGCTGCAGCTCATGGTGGTACGTCAGTGCCTCATCCACAAGCACCTCAAGCTCCTGGTCACTGAACTTGGGTTTTCGGACCCTGTCCAGTGCAGACTTGCCCCTAGTGCGCTCCTGACTCATTATTAGGCTTCAGATTGCGTGGATGGCTTCCAGTGGCTCTGATATCCGACGGATTGTGATTTCCAAGATGGCCGCCTCTTTATTCCCGTTCCGGCGGTGACTCGTTTCCTGCGCGCTAAGAGCGCAAAGTGGCGGTAGCGCACGGTGCGCCGGCTTTAAGGGTTTGCGCTAATTGCACTAACGCCTTGGACCGGGGCACGTGCACGATAATTGTGATCTGGCGGATTATCCGCCGGGTGCCTTGGCGTTAGCGCTATTTAGGTCCGGTGGATAATCCACCGCATTTACCGCCCAAGTCGTGATGAGGCCCATTGTGTGATCTTGGGCACTGGAGCACACCACTCCAGGTGCCCCTGTTTTTGTATGGGTTACACCGCACCCTCAGTGTAGTAACCCAGGGTTGTCTTTAAGACTTCCCTCTGACTCCATTTCACTGGGGCTGATTACTGTCCCCCAGAGAAAGGTAAAGTTGCCATTTACTTTACATAGTCATTTTTAACACAGACCCAGTACACCCCATTTTACATGGAGTACTGGAAAGGGCTAATCTGTACCCCTTTTCTGTCTGTACCTCCCTGAGCATTGTTTCGCTCTTAACATTTAGACTTGGCTGGTGGCAGTGGTATCTACCCTAACTTTTCTACCGCGATTATATTAGATAAACGTAGTACTGTTCTTGGCTATTATATTAGCCTCGAACATAAACCCGCTTGACCATATCGTCTTTCTTTTGGCTCCGGTTGGGTTTATTTGCCATTTCTTTTTGTTAAAGTCCTTCTTGTGTTTTACTTTGCGCGGCAAATTAGGTTTGCCTTCTTTGTTCACCGTCTTCTGGCAGGCTTCTGCAGAGAAGACCCCTCAGGGCGCCTGGGTGCCTCGGTGGGCTGAATGTGAGGTAGGGGTGTAGTCACTCCCTGCACAGGGTATTCTAGGAAACCCAAGTCACACTTTGCCATGATTGGCTGAGGAGGTTATCCCGGCTGGACAACCCCCCTGCTGCGTGATTGACAGCCAGGCTGTGTGAATGGGGGTTTTGCACATAAAAGGCAGGTCTCTTGGGCTAGTAGTCAGAGTCGCCTCTGGAACTACAAGGAACCGAAGAGAAGCAGAGAGAACGACGGCTGCTGCAACTACCCCGTCCCGGTGAAGCCCTGCTGCAGTCCTGAGCTATCTACCCTTCAACGACTAAGAGGCGATCCAGTGTGGAGTCTTCTTCCCTTGAGCCTGGTGGGGATTACCAGCTCATCTTCTTCAGCCAGAGATCTCCGCTGTGGTCAAGATCGCTGAACACTGCTGTAGTGGTCCGGATAGCCACCTGCCGAGCCTCTCCTGTTTTTAAGGAGCACACCTTTTATTCGTTGTCGCTGCTGCCGGTTTCATCCCTGTGTGGTGCAGACCCCCTTCAGACGTCCTCCTTCACAACGAAGCTCCAGGAATCGTGGGTCTGCGGGAAACCAACAGGAACAACTGCCAGGGCACCAGCTGCACCATTGGAATAAGGTACTGTGCTCTACTCGAGGAAACTGGGTGAACCCCCTTTTCTTCATCCTCAAGGCTCGTCCTTGTCTTCCCTCCTTCTTATAACTTTTGCTTCCGAACATTGACAATATCCAAGTACTTTTGGGCTATGCTGAATCGTGAACTGTCTAACGATGTGATCTTCGGCAACAGGTCTCCGGTGTCACTTAACTCTGGCTCCGACCCTTTGACTTTTGAACTCCTCTTTCTGAGTGTTTCTCGATACTGCCTGCCTAACCTAAATATTGCCTGTGATTTTTGCCTCCAACTCCCTCTGGGTTTCTCAGGTGTTAAGTGTGTTTTTGCCCCGGTAGCATTTCCTGTCACGGATACGCGTTTATTGAGTACACCGAACTGTCAAAAAGTGACTGAAACCGTATCCGTGGTATCGTGTTTTGTTCATAACACCGGTTCATTCAAACACAGGGTACTTACCTTGAGACATACTGTACAAAGTGAATTGGTTAGTTGTAGTATATTTAAGGTGTGGTTTTGTTTAAAGTTTAATAGAAGTGTTGTTTTTATAACTGATGGTTTAAAAATAAATGTACTTATACTTTGTTTACCTGAAACCTTGAGTCAGTGTTTGCTTGAGCCACAGTAATTGTGGTCCCCTTGTGTAATCTCTGCTACTGCTCATATACTCTTGAGATAAGCCTGGCTGCTCTGCTACTGCTACCACTATAACCTAGTAGTACAGGCTTGTACCAAAGGTAAAACTTGTATTGCCACCTGTAGTCTTAATTGTGTGTAGTGGTCCCTAAGGGCCCTGCACAGGATTCTGCCTAACATGGGGCAATTGTGTGGCAGCTGTATTTACAGGTTGAGCACACCTGACAATAAGAAGGACAGAACAGAAGAGGTTGGAGGAGGTAAAGATCAGGAAGGAGGTGAGGGCAAAGAAGGAGGTTGGAGGTGAAGGAAAAGAAAACAAGGCAGACAACATCTGAACAGAGGAGAGAGGGAAGAGTGCTGGCAAGGACAAAAGACTATAAGAGGAAGGAAGGAGGAGCTGGATGTAAGGCAAGAGGATGTTGGGAGGTTCCCTGGAGGCATAAATTAGTGACAATGAGGCAGTAAGAAAACAAGAGTCCACCCGGTCTGTTAAAAAAAGGGGGTTGAACAAGCTCATGGCAGAAGGGCGAGCAGGTCAGTTGATGGGTATCTTGAAGGTCAGAATTGAGACTTTGAGACAGGCCCCCAGCGTCAAGTGAATATCTGTTCGACAATAAAGAAGTGAGATAGGTTGGGGTGAGAGAAACAAGCACTTCAGACAGGAGCATAAAGTCAAACCCCATATTGCACCTTGAGACTACCCTGGCCTACCTGAACTCTGGGAAAGATGCTGCGTTTTTCTCACTCTACAAAAAAGTCTGTGATGAAGTCAGCCTCTGCCAAACCTGGGGTGGTTGGGGAGACCTGAACGATGACATGTGAATCCTACGTAGGGTCCTGCAGAGCCTTTCAAGCATCTAATGCCCAGACTGTGCATCACAGAGGAAAGGGCTCCTGGAAGAGACAGTGGGCCTCGTTACACGGTAGGCGGCCGCGGTAAGAACGGTGCCGGTAAAGGTACCGGCCGTGTTCATCACGGGCTGCCACATTACGGGTCCGCTCGCGGGTGGCGGTAAGCATGTTTGGTCCAGACCAAACGTGCTTACTGCCAACGGTGAGCAGACCAGGATGCTAACAACGGACCCGCCATTAAGAGGCCGTTGCTGTAGTCTAGTCGAGATCTATTTATGGCTCTTGTGATGGTGAGGTAATTCTCGGTGACCAGGAACGGTCTGGCTGCGTTTAGAAGCTTGGTGTGGTTGGCTGCGGCGTACGCAATGGCTGAACTTGCCTGGACATCGAGAGTTTGGAGTCCAGGTAGACTCGGAGGGTTTTTACAGCATGTGATACCGGGATTTTAATATTGTCAATGATGAAGACCAAGTATTGGTTAGCCTGTTTCTTTAGTGTTTCAGTGGATCCAATTAGGAGTAGTTCTGTCTTGTCTCCATTCAAGCACAGCCAGTTCTCTGCCATCCAAGCATGGATGGTGGATTAGGCGGAATTGAGGATATTGGCGTCTGACTCGTAGTCGCCCGATAAGGGGTGGAGGACTTGTGTGTCGTCCATGTAGTTCATGTAGGTGATGCCGAACGAATCCACGATTTTGAAGAGTGATCTGGTGAAGATGTTATATAATGTGGGGGATATACATGAGCCCTTTGGCACTCCACATTGGAGTGGTCAGAGAAGAATCTCATGGCTCTGCCTTGGAGGAATGATGTGATCCAGGCTGTAGCATTGGTAAAAAAATCTACTGAAGATGAAAGGTGGTGGCAGAGGATTTTGTGATCTACGAGGTCAAAAGCCACTGAGAGGTCCAGGAGGAGGAGTAGGGCAGGTCTGCCCGAGTCCCTCACGTCGTCCATTTGATTTAAGTTGAGTAAAGCTGTTTCAGTTCTGTGGCCCGGGTGGAAGCCAGACTGACGGAGGCCGAGAAGGCTGTTGGCTTCAAGGAACTGTTGGACTTTAGCGGGAAGGGGACAGTGGTTATGGGTCTGTAGTGGCAGGGGATGTAGGGTCAATTTTTTTTTCTTTTTTTAGGAGGGGGGTGCACCAATGCTTGCTTAAGGCAAGCTGGGACAGACCCTGCCACAAAGGAAGCATTTATGAAGGCAGTAAGGAAGGGTACAGGTGTGCCTGCAAAGTCTTTGATTAAAGGGGCCTGCAAATATCACCTTTGCAGTTAGAGGGTTTGAAATTTTTCATGAGGGCAATGACGTCCTGTTCGTTGACGTCCTTTAAAGAGAAGAGAGGCATGTCGCTGGCTTTATAGGGCGGGCAAGGTGTGTGATGTGGCTTGGGTTGGTCCAGTGTGTGCTGGTTAGCTTTGATTTTGCTGTGAAGGATGTCTAGTTTTCTGAGCAAGGCTGATTGTATACCGTTACAACAGATGCCTGAGGGGGGGGAGAATGGGTTTTTCTAGTTCCCTGAAGATGGAAAAGATTTCTTTGGAGTCTTATTTGGCGTTCCTTATATTAAAGGACATGGCTTTGGCTTGGGCGATTGCTTTTTTATACTCCTTAGTGAGTTTGCAAAACTCTAGTTTGGCTGAGGTTTGCTTACCAGATGGAGAGTGCGGTCTGTTTTTGGAGCGGAGTTCAAGTAGCTCGGGGGAAAACCAGGCGTTGGGAGTGTTTTGTAGGTGTGGCTTTCTGAGACACTAGAGGGGCAATGGTTTCCACCGCTAGTTTCAGTGTGGTGTTATAGGTTTGCGCCAATAAATCAGGGTTGTTGGAAAAGGGAGGCATGAAGGCCGGGACTAGTAGGTGGGGTATGAGCCTTTATTTGTTAGAACTCCTGGCGAGAGCGAGTGGGAGAGGCATAGCAGACGAGTGCTCTCTCTTAGGGGTTGAGATGTCAAATAGAATGATGTGGTGGTCTGTCCATGGGGAGGGTGCGTTAGCCCCGATAGTAAGTGGGCAGTTGTGGTGTGCTAGCTAGTCCAGGGTGCAGCCTTTGATGTGGGTGCGGTCTGTGGTGGGGTGTTTGTAACCTAGGGTTTGGAGCATGTTATCAAGTGATTTAGCCGAAGAGTCCATGGGGTCATTGAGGCCAAGGTTGAGGTCCCGTAGGAGGATAGCCTTCATTGATTTCTTTAAATTGTCAGACAAGAGGTGTGTCAGGGCTGCTTGGAAGTCAGCTATGGGTCCGGGGTGGCAATAGACAATATGGAGGGTGATGGTGTAGTTCGGAGGAGAGTTAAGTTTGAGGAGTAGGTAGTCGTTGTTGCTCTCGACTGTCCTTTTGACCTTTCTGATGGTGATGGATTCCTTCGCTAGGAGAGCAACACCCCCTCCTTTCGAGTGCAGGCGGTCTTGTCTGAAGATAGTGTAACCTGAGGGGAGTGCCAAAGTTAAGGCGGGCCAGAGGCTTCGTGGAGCCGGGTTTCGGTGATCATAAGAAGATTGAGGTTATGTTCGGTGATAAGGTCATGAATGTCTAAGGCATATGCCGAGAGGGAACGTGCGTTAATGAGAGCATAGCTAAATGTGTGCTGTGCAGAGCAAGCAGGGGCAGTATGGAGTGCGACATCATCATGCAGCAAGGGGGGTGATAGCTTCGTTAGGCTATGAGGGGTGCTTACAGCATTAAGCATCAAAGGAGTGCTCAGAGCATCATGCATCATCGGGGTGCTCTGAACATTAGCCATCCTAGGGGTGCTCACAGCCTCATGCATCAGAGGGGAGCTCGCAACATTAGGCATCAAAATAGTGCTCACCGTATTAGGCCGTGAGAGGGTGCCAACATCAAAGAGCATTGGGATAGCAGTGGAACAGCCAACCTGTTTTGCGTATTCAGCTGTAAAAGTATTGTTTACAACGGGCAGTACTGTAACCGTGTGGCTGACCTCATCAAAGTTTGGAGCCAAGTTCGGAAAGGCTGGTGCAACCATAGGGGTGAGTAAGTGTGTGACATACTGTGAAACAAAAGTAACTATTCTCATAGTACCAAAAGTAGAAGTGTGGTTGTTGGAAATAGAAGCAACAGCACAGACGAAACATCCTGACAAATATACCAAATGTAAAGTTGTAACAGAAGAAGTTGTAAAGAAGTGTATATTATTGACAGTCAAGGAATATCACATTTTCTTTTTGAACTCTGGCAATTTATCCAGAAGCAGAGACTATTGAATTTCATAACTAGGATTACCATTGGTGCTATTTTGTTTCTGAAAGTTGGAAAGGGATCTTTTCACTCGGGAACCAATAATTGCTAGCAGTGGATTTTTGTTTGCTGAACATTTATTTCGACTTTGAACTTTCAGAAACTGTTTTGGAACCTTTCTTTTCTTTTGTTGAACAGTTTGAAGTGACATTAAAGCCTCACAAGGGGATCTTACCCAGGAGAGGAGAATGCCATACTGATACTGTGTTAATATTGTTTCTTATATTGGGCCTCATTACGGGGCCGGCGGTAACCCGGGAAGTCAGGTGCCAGTAAGTCCCCATTCCCAAAGAGTCCGACAGGACTCTATGGGAGTGGGGACACGGAAGTACTGCTGCTTCCGTGACTGGTCTGCCTACCGTGGCCGCTGCGCTCGGCAGAGTCAGACCTGTTGGGCACAGAGGCTCCGGCAGGCAGACTCAGAGTTTGGTTGTTTAGTGTGAGGGCCAGTTCACCCATGCGAGAGAATGTCCCCTTAGCCTTTAGACTAGGTAGGGAATTCCTCTGTAGAGTAGAGCAAGCAAGATATATTTTCACTATAGTTTCTTTAACAAAATGGCACATTTTGACAAATCTACAAGCAGTTGTCTGCCTCTCATCACTGACCTCTCACAGGGTCTTCCTCACATTGATCCTGCCCAGCTTTTAGACAGTAAAGCGTGGAACTCTGTGCTGCAGACAAACATGATGGGTTTTGTGATATGCAGGTAAGAGCGGAAAGTACTTTGTCTCTGATACTGTCCTAGAGTGGATATGGTATGATATTGAAGATGTTGCTACATGGCTAAGGGCCTCATTCCGAGGCTGGCGCTATCCATGGAGTAAATAGCACCATGGTAAGCAACCATGGAGCTATTTACTCCATGGAAATCCGGCATGGTGAATGGAGTAATTACAGGTCCATTCCAAGGTTGGAGGGACCGGTAATTCCCCATTCACCATACCGGTTCCCCATCCCCATTCCTGCCCCCATAGGGCTCAATGGGAATGGGGAAGGAGTAAATTACGGCAACGTAAATTACGGTGCCGTAATTTACTCCAAGGTCCCTTTGCGGGTTGGATTTTTAACGCCTGCTAAAAGCAGGCGTTAAATGCCAACCCGCAAAAGGGAACTCGGAATATGGTGGTAAGTGTTAACGGTCACCGTTGCCATTAACGGTGACCGTTAACCCTTACCTCCAACCTCGGAATGACCCCCTAAGAGTCATGACCCTGTCAGGGGGGAAAAGGGAACCTCTGCCAGGAGTGGGGTGAGGGAGTCGGGTGGGTCCTAGGCCCTGAAGGCCTCATTTGCTATGCATGTTGACAATGGAACCACCCTCTGTTGCACGATACGTCCAAACCAATTTTCTGGCCAGAGGTCCCTTTTGCTTCTTTCAGAACTACAGCTCCCAAAATGAACCTGGGCACCACCAACAGAACCTGGACAAGAATCAGGGGAATGGAATCAACAACATTTGAATGAACTGGGATTTCTCCTGCCAAACAGAGATGAGACAGCCAACACCCGACCCACAAACTCCAGACATACCCCAGACGAATTGGGGGTGGGGTATAACAGAAAACAAATTCAGACTGAGAAAGGACTGCGGAGGAGCAGGAGAGACTCCAAAATCCTCCTAACCCCGATTTGGCAGCAAGACTCACCAGCATACAAAGAAAACCACATGGAAAACAAGCAGCCTGAGCACCTGGCTGCAACCCCGCTAACAGAGACTTAAAAGGGGGTAGCGTTAAGAGTGGTTTTTTACAGCTTTTCACCTGGCTCCAGGGTAAAAACAAGGCACATATTGGCCCACATAATAAAGTGAGCGCCGCAACTAATGAACGGGGGTGGGAGTCAGAACCAGTAAGAGAACACTATGAAAGGGAGTGAATGGAAGGCAGAGTGTGGGATGCAAGAGTGGGGTCCGGAGGTATGGAGGTGCGCGAAAGACCATGTGGAGGATGGACAGTGGAGCAGAATGCTAATGAGATTGTGGCAGAGTTGGAGTATAGTACAGGTGTGGTATTGCTTGTGAGATATGGTGGTACCCATTGTATGTAGTGCAGTGTGAGAAGGGGGTAAAAGATGATCGAGAATGATAGAGAGGGAGAGAAGTGTAGGGAGAATCAAAGTGAAAGAGTACATGGTAGGCGGTTGAGCAGGGCACCATATCCCTGGGGGGGATGAGCAGATCACTATATCCCTGAGTTGGAAAGGGGGTGAGAAGAGAGGATAGACGGAAGGGTGAGGGAAGTGGAGTGAGAAGGAGGTAAGAGTCGTGCAGTGAGAGGGTGAGGAGAAGATTGAGGTGAGGTGAGAGGAAAGGAGGGAGGGAGGGGTGAGAGTGAGTGTGCACATTGAAAGGACAAGAAAGAAAGTGGGAAGACGATCGTAGGGAGTGAGGCAGGACAGGAAAGAGTTGAATAGAGGTAGTACGAACAGGTAGAATCCCACAAAATTTTATTTGGGTTTCTCCGAGCAGTTTGAATGGATGTAACTCTGTGGTTGGGACATTGAGAGCCTTTCAGTCGTCAAGTTCCCATTTAACTTGGGGGGGTTGCATACTTACTTTGTCAAACCTAGGGATGGGTCCTGAAGCACATAAATAGGAATTGTGAAAATGCTCTGTTAGCCCCTGTACGCTTCCAAGACCAAATCTGATGATTTCATGTGTCTGCACACGCTGGACTTCTTCAAGCAATAGGAGGGAACAGAGGATCCAGTGATCCCTTTCTATGACCCAATTTGTACAACCAAGCCACAAGCCCTCAACACTCCCATTTCCTGGAAGCCTTGCTGCCCTGTCCCTGTGCATACCCATCAAAAAGAGATGGAAGTACTGGGCATTAAAAGTACAGATCCAGAAGCCTGCGATAAAGAACAGCAAAGAACATTGGGCCTCACCACGAGTTTGGTGCAAATATGACAGTAATTCCGCCCCAGCAGTATTACTGTTACTGCCGGGATTACTAGCAGAGTTACTGCCGTAACACAACCTGACAGGCGCGTTCACACACATCCCTGCCGGTAACAGTAATACCGTCCAGCAGTATTACCACCAAAGATGGTCATCTGGTGGTAATAGTGCCTAAATATAAAGGTATTACCGTTACTGGTGGCATATCTCACAGTAATATCACCAGCGGAAATAACGTCACAGCCGTAAGGGGAAGCACGGCGGCGGCCATCTTTAACATCTCAATCCAATCAATCTCCCTTTTTCTGTTGCCATCCGAACACCATAGATGCAGAATCAATATGTCTCAAGAAAAGGGAAAGGCTTGCCTCACAGACCTTGGCTGCGCAAGCCCAAATTCACCCAATCCGAGGCAAATGCTCTTGCAGATGAAGTAATACACCACACTGGGGAGCTGTTCGGCAGCAGGCAGAGAGACCTCTGATCAGAAGAAGCTAGTGATATGGGTGATCATCAAGGACAAGGTGACGGCGGTGGTCACTGTTTCACATGATGCAGAGGACTGCCGCAAGCGCTGGAGCGATTTAAAGTCCAGGGACCCCAGCCTCATTGCATGCCACAGGAGGAAGAGTACTGCCACAGGAGCTGGCACTGTGGAACCCCACAGCCCCATGCCGTGGGAGAAGGTGGGCAGGTGCATCCTCTATAGGGAGGGCATTGAGGGTATTTGAACGCAGAGGCCAGAGCAGGAAGCCACAGCGATGGTGATAAGACTATCAGACCCCATGTACTTGTGAATTCAATGGTCAAAAGCATGCTTCCTCCAGCATAGATGAGTACAATGGGCAAGGGAATGGGAAAACACATGGCAATCAGTAAAAGCACAGCGAGTACACGCATGTGTCAGGGGAAGCAGGGAAATGAAGTAATGCTCATGCATGTTGGTGAAATGTACATGCAAACACATGGAAATGTGAGAAGCACCCATGTGCGCCATGATAGTCCATGTTGGCAAGTGAAGCCCCAGCACACCCACAACAACAAGCCACCTTGGCTGGCCAACAGTCAACGTGCACTTGCATGCACCGTGTATACCCTCAGCAGGCACTACCTCCACCTAGTAGTAGCAGCACTCATTGGCCCAATACCACCCATTTCAATCATACAAAATGTGCTTAGTAGAACACACACTGTTGCATGAGTGTCTTGCAAGCCTGCTGACATGTCTGCAAAATGACTGACAGTATGTAATTGTACTCCGAACAGGTATACAGTCAATGGACAGTGAGAAGTCTGGACCCTCCACCTCTGCCACACCATCCACCTCCACCCCAGCACGGGCCGGGCCTGTTGGCAGCGGGAGTAAGCATAGGGGAGCAAGGCAGCATGGCCACCATCACATACCGCCAAAGTGGAAACCCTGGCAGGTCTGTAGGAGGGCCTCATCCTGTAAGGGATCAAGAATAAGACTCAGACACAGTGGCATTTTAGTGCTGGGCACAGACTTTTATTCTCACAAAAAAGAAGGGTTTGGAGACATCATATCTATCCCTAACTCTAGGAGGGGTTTCACTGCCTCAACAAAACTAAGGAAAGTCTGTGTCAGGATGTCTAATTCAAAAATAGTCCTCAGTCCTGTGTCCAAAATCCAACTTCACCCTCACACATTAAACTCAATATAACGTGAAGATAAGGGTGTCTGTAAGCTGTACACCTGCAGCTTCCTTTCAAAGTTCCAAACATAAAGTTCAAAGGGAAGAAAAGAAAACCAATAAAGTTCTACCAGAAAAGGGGCCTTCCCTTCCCCTAGATTTCTTCTGGCTTTTCAAGTGTTACTTTAACCTGTTCCAAAACTCTCAAGGGGGGACGGCTCTTCCTTTGAGTTTCCTTAAATCACAGAGTTCTTTTGGATATACAGTTTCTTGCTCTCTGCACCTTAAATATTCTTTTGTAAAGAGATATGTTCCTTCCCTTTCAGACTTGTACTTATTCCAAAATTCACCTTTGGGGAACTTCCTCCCCCGTTTCTTCTATCCCTGGTTTTCTCCCTTGTTAGGGTTTTATGATTTTGCTACTTGGGTGTGGGTCGCAGACTTGTAGTATGCCTGGTTTACTCTCCTGCCAGGGATTTTTCAGTTCAGAATTCACTCTCTTTTGTATCCAGAAAATGTTATTCATATAACGGGTCACTGACCCTTTTCCAACAGTCTCAATCTCTGTATCACATGTCCCAGCTCCCTTATCTGGGCTCACCAGCCTCGTTAATGATACGCAGGAATTGCCCTGAAGCGCCCCAGTGTCCCAATCTCTTTCTCTGGGCTTACCAGTGATCGTTGGTGGCTTTGGCGTCCCTCATGTATCAACGTTTCCTTCACTGCTTGCTTGCTGACTGGGAGCACGTCTCGTTGGCTTCTTGGTTCCCGCTTTGCCTTCTCCTTCGTTCAGCAGCTCCTGCTGTCTGTGACAATGGCGCAGGGAACCCTTCTCCACCCAACCTTCCTGCACGTCACTCTCAACATCCTCCTTGCTCTGGTCTGCAACTTTCTCTCCTCCTGTATCGCAACCAGCGTTAGGACAAGTGAGTCTCCTTCTCTCTTCAGGTGTGCCATATTTGAATGTCACAGCACTTGTTAAAGCCCTCCAACGACTAGACCACAGCATTGGCTTACTGCTTCTAGTGATCCTTATTACACCCACCCTCTTCCTCGTCTCAGTATCATTAAAGGGGTGTGGATATAAGTAAGACTAGTGGTACGAAAAAGATGGAGATTCTTTATCCACTCTACAATATGCCATACAAGAATGGGGTAAAGGCCCATGGTGGTCACCAAGGAATACAAGTAGGGGTCTGGTCTGACCTAGCAGTTTCACCTCGTCTACCTGAGGTTTGTCCTCCCACAGATAGCCACCCCCAGGATCAGAATCAGATAGCTTCTGCTTTTCCTTGGCCACATGAGGAAAGATTTCCCCTGGAGAAGTAGTGACGGCTTCGCTAGATTCATCACAATCCCTCGGTCGTGCCCAGTGGCCCCCCCATCGGCCATGCAGGTGGTACAGCCGTGGCAATGCACACTGCTGCGGTCCCTGCTCCGGCTACCACGACGGCACCAGCACACCCTTCTTTCCATGTCATGACTGTGCAATTGGGGCACCAATTGGCACCCATTGTGGACTATTTGGGACTAATTCCTCTCCATAGTCCTCCCTGGACAGTACCTATTCATATGTATGTATTTACCTTCCATTTGCAAGACTTTGGAACTTCCTTATTTAATTTCACAAACTACATGTCCCATAATGCACCTTGTGGCAGTTCCCATTCCCTGGCTATTCCTATGCAGCAGTCTTAGAACTACAATCCCCAGAAGCCTTAGAGATCAGCATGGCTTTCACTTTCCCAGGACCAGAGAGGGAGGAGGCCAATTACCTTCAGGTGTGCCGCTCCAGGTGCTGCCAATTAGCCTGCTTCAGCAGAGGGCAGGTCAGTATTTAAGCAGCTGCCTGCAGGAGCACAGATCTCTTGCATTGAGCTTGCTTCCAGCCCTTTGTTGTTTTGATCCTTGGATTTCTGTGGTGACCTGTTATTTCCAGAACCGGCTCCTGTTCCAGAGCCCTGTGCTCGCTGCCTTGCAGCCCTGCTACTCTGCCTTCACACCCCTGCCTTTCGCAAAGCACCTCTGTGCTTCCTATACTGCAGCCGTGCTCCCCTGCTAATTATCTTGTTCCCTACCTGCAGTTACTTGTTCTGTGCCCATTGCCCATGCTATCTGCCCTTGTTATCCCACTTCAGAGCTACAGTTTCCTTGTTATCTGTCTTCAGTCCTGCCCTCGTTATCCCACTCCAGAATTACTGTTCCTTGTTATCAGTCTGCAGTTTTCTTACCCCCGAACTCAGAATATAGTTCCCTTGCTTTTCTTCTTTCTTCCAGTTCTCTGTCCTGAACCTTGCTCGCTTTGACTTCCTTTTTCCCCCTGGATATTTATTGTAGAGTTCTTGTCTTCACAAGGCAATCTCTACCCCTCCCCCCTTCCCTTGGTCGCGTTTCAGTATTGTACCTTGTGCCATTGTAAACGGTGTACTGGTTTCTGTTTCTGGAGGCAGTCATTGGTCAGTTCCTGCTGGACCTGTACAGGCTTCCGTCTTGTGGGTACTGTTTCCTTGTTCGTGCCTTAGGATCCAGACACTCACTGCTGTTGCTTCTTCCAAGAGCATTCAGAGTGGGGCCCTGCAATAGTAACCAGCTTAGAAGGCTGGAGTTTCCCTGGTTCTGTGGGAAACTCTTCCCCCATTCTGCGTACACCCCAAGAGGGAACCTAATGTGTTTGTTTTACTTGTACTCTCTGCCCCTTTCTGTTCACTGCCTCTGTTGCCTAGCCTTTCTTGTCTTGACTCCTTGTACTCCTGCTTCTTGTGTACTTTTATCCCTTTGGCTTTGTGGGCACATCTCTACCCACAAGGCCCTCTGACATACCATCACAGGCAGTGCAGCCACAACACCATGGTGGCACGGGCAGTGGCCATACCACCAAGGATGAGGAGCAGGACATTGGCTTCCGCTCCCCTTGCTTCAGCCCAAACCCTCCACACATCCCACCATGTCTGCCCGTGCACAATATGGCGGCTGTATGGCCAAGGCTAGAAACCATTGAGCGGTGGCAGGCATTACTTGAGGCACTGGTGGGCCAGCAAGTCCAACATATGCAGGCCATGCAGGACTGCCTGCAGGGGTGTTGCTGGCGGATGTCCCGTTCCCTCAGCCAGGCCACCGCTGCCATGACCACAGTCGGGCAGAGAATGTGTTAACAAACAGAGAGCATGTCAGCCTTTGCTGAGTCCATGAATGCCTGCATGATGCTCACCCTGCATCATATCCGGGGTCAAAGCACTCTACCTCTGTTACACCCACAGAGGGCTCACAACTGTGCTGCAAGAATAGTCTGTGTGGTGGCACTTGTACTCACCCAATATCCCAGTCTATTGCCCTCTGTGCCTTTCCATGTATGCTGGCAGTGTGCTCTTCCACAGGACCATAGCATCGTGGATGGAAGCGGGCACAGCCGTGTGTGATGAGGAGGGCAGGATTGCAGGTGACCTGTACACTGACAGACTGGTACTGCTTCCAGTTGTGGTATACTTTACTTACTTTTATTGCTTTATTTCGACAAAATAGTCATAAAAGCAGTTCACAGAAAAGTTAAAAAACACATTCGTTACATTGTCACAATCGCTTAGCTTATAATTACTCCACTAAAATTACACAATCACTCCACTAAAATTACACAATCAGTGCTTTACCTTAAAACCAAATAAAATCAGATCAACATTATACAGACAATAGCAGCTCGTACAGAAAGATGGCTTTACACTGTTCAACAACTTAGCCTTCCTCATATACATTTTTCTTGCCCAGCTCAGATAACTTGTAGTGGCAAACACAGCCTCCTTATCTGAGGCGTCCAAGCAAATTACCATAGCACCAGCTAGGGACCTACATCTGCGGCTTAAGAATAGAGGATTCAGGGAGCGCTTCCTCAGAGGCTTGGTGGCTGGAGAGAGTAACAAATGGTGTTGTACCGTCTCTTCAGACTCACCACAAAGGATACATGACGCGGAAACAGCAATATTCTGTCATGACCCTTGCCCATGTCCCTCATGGGCAAGTCAGCCTTCCAGTTAGGGCCAGGTCAAAGGAGTTAAAACCTCATCCAGCACTCTCTTGGAGTCAGTCCTGGCGCCTTTGGTGCTAGGCTCATAGCCATCATGAAGACCAACATTAGAATGGGACTATTTACTTGTGACTATTTAACTATTTAACTTGGAAGGGTTCAGCCAACATGGAGGCACACACATAGCTCAGTTACAAGGAACTGAGCTATGCAGTCTAGTCTCTTGGGTCTGGCAGGCCTGCGACTATTTTACCTGGACTACTTTACCTGAGACTATTTAAACCGCACCCAAACAGCAGAACATGCTTTGCGTTATTCTGCTGTGGGCAGCGTAACGCTCAACTTGTCCAGTTCTTTGATGCCAGTTTACCTGAAACCAAGGACCTGCAGAGAGAGAAAGAACACTACGAAACTTACCTGGACCAGTATCCTGTCTTCAATCCATCGCCGACTACAGTTCCACTCACCTGAAGGTAGGAACTCCATCATCCGGCACCGCATGCATCCTGGAATACCATAACCTGGAAAGAGGAGAAAGAAACACAGCATCAGTAAGCGTTTACTCACGTTTCCTCACGAACGAAGAAAGCCACACAATTCTTACCTGGGTAGTCATCTCCTGGTCAGTATCATCGCTGGAACATTACAGCACTCGGCTAGGAACATCATGACCTGCAAGGAGAGAAAAGACACAGGTTAGCAATATAAAAGGGTGAAACAGCGCAGCGCATCGCACATTATTCACCGGATAGCATCACGCATACCGGGCTTTCGCCTACCAGCCCATGCTCCTCTTCAAACTGCATGAAAACACCAAAATACCTTTCCATACCTAAAAGGAAAGAAGCAAGACATTATTATTCGAACTAAGAGGAACATAAGAACTGCATATAAAGACTATAAATCAGCAAACCTACGGAGTCGCAGCAGGACTGGATTCCCAAAGGGGGGCTTGCACCAGTGAAGTAACTTGGTCGCTGCTAGCCCCACACATCTACGCGCCCCTGCCACGAGGGGCAGGACGGAGAATCCATCTTTTACAATATTAAGGTGAGGAGAAGGCCCAAGGAGAAGGAAGGAGTTGAGGCCAAAGGAGGTGGGAAAACATAAAGACAATCTTGTATTGAATCCAGCTCTCCTATATTGCAGACCCATCTTTAACCAGAGGTCTTACCAAGGGACCGGGAGAGGGTTCGAGAGTGCAAATCATCCAACCAGGGCTGGGTGGTGTCCCCGTGGATACCAGGTGAGTGTAACATATTCCATAAATGCCGAAATACAGAAGTCGTCAAGATTCCAATACGAAACTTTAAATATAATGGTATTGCCCACCTGGGTGAGACATAGTCCAGGTATTCTTCGCAGCCCACCCGCGTCTTTATTGAAAGATATCCGGCCAGCTGCTCAGAAGCCCTGGATCTTCCCCGGATGTCCTCCTGCGCCTTTGCCCCTGCTGAGGTCTTGATTGCTTCCTTCGCAACCGGTGTAGTGATTGAGGGATTTGACCAGTAATCCTCCAAACCCAGCAAACACAGATATCCATTCACATGGGCAGCCCACTTTAAGGAGTTGTGGCATACCTCTTCAGATGCCTGGGGAGGCCACCAACTCCACATGGGTGCAGACCAGTGCAGCTATCACATTGGGCATGT
Organism: Ambystoma mexicanum; assembly: GCF_040938575.1. Lineage (NCBI taxonomy): Eukaryota > Metazoa > Chordata > Amphibia > Caudata > Ambystomatidae > Ambystoma > Ambystoma mexicanum. Next base: position 1,110,197,000 of record NC_090921.1, on the reverse strand, counting down.
CTACTGCTTTATAGAATCATGCCTTCATGGCGTTCTCCTGTGTCTGGGTGGTGGGCAGGGGGATGTGCTGGGAGAAATGGTGCAGGAGTGCTTCCAGCACTTGCAGAAGCACATTTGAAAATGTGGGCTGGGGCATGCTGTGCAGCATGCCCACAGTATGCTGGGAGGTGCCCATTGCCAAGAAATGCAAGACTGACACAAGCGCCAGCAGTGGGGTTAAGGCTGTGCTGATGTTGATCCTGCTCTCTGTCATCCTGGATCAGGTTGAGCATCTCAACCATGGTCTCCCAGTTCAGCCGGTACAGGGTGATTAGCTAGTTGTCAGTCAAGAGTCCAGGGTGAGGGCCTGACCCTGGGTATGGGTGCTCACCTTACATGGCGTCTCCTCCTCTCATCTGTGTCCTGCTCTTCCAGCCTCTGCAGCTCAATGCAGAGCTGGAGCAGCTGCATGTCCAAGTTCACAGAAGCCAGTGACAATTATGGTGTTTGAAAGTGTGTTTGGGGAAGGTGTGGGCCTTATGTACCCTTCCTGAGTGGATTGGGTGCACCTATGGCTTCATTTCCATCACTTGTTTGCATTTACCTCCGCCATTTAGGTTGAGGTAAATGCACAGTGCTTTTGGCGGTATTACAGCCCAATATGTATTTATTTTACATTTGTTAAACGCACAAAACCCAAGGGCATCGAGGCGCTGGTACAATCAGGTACTTAGTGGAAAAAGGGGAGGGAAAACAGGAAGGGGGTGTCGGGTACAGTGTCTTGGTGTCTCAAGTACTAGATGAAGAGCCGGGTTTTCAGAGCTTCTCTGAAGGCCCAATACGATTGTTCCTCTCGCAAGTGCGGTGGGAGTGAATTCCATTGGCGGGCAGCTACAGCAGGGAAGCTGGCATCTCCACATTTGGCTTGCTTCAATTAGGTGATGTAGGCTCTTCTGGTGGGTCTGGAGGATTGCACTTTGATGAAGCTTTGCAAGAGGTAGGGGGTGCCGAGTTGGATAGGCAATGGGGAGTGATCGAAAGTGTTTTAAAGATTATCCTTTCCTTTGGGGTTTCAGGACACTCCCTGAGAGGGAGTTACAGCCGAATTGGACGCAGAGAACACAAACTAATGGGATGCTGCCCTTGACCAACGGCCATGGAGGGAGGCGGTGGGGGGATTGGAGGGGATTACTGGATGATGATCTTTATGTCTTGATTTTTGTTGTATCGTTGTCACCCAGCCTTGGTTTAAAATAAACATATTAAAAAAAATAATAATAATTATCCTTTCCTTGATAGGTAGCCAGTGGGCATTTCTCGCCTCTGAAATATGCTCTCTTTTGGGGATGTTGAGGGTGGCTCTGATAGCATTGTTTTGGATTACTTGAAGCTTGCGAATGTTATGTGAGGGCGTTCCAGCCAAAAGGGAGTTGCAGTAATCCAATCTCGCTCCTGTGGTAGCATTGTTAAGCTTGGTCGTGTAGGCTGCTGATGTCGCAATGGCTTTGACCTGACAGCTAAGGGAGAGAGTAGAGTCTAGGTAGATGCCCTGGGTCTTTACTGATGATGTGGATACTCGTATCAGGAGGTTGTCAATCTTGAAGTTGGCATATTGGGTTCAAAGTTTTTTTAGGATTGATGAATGCCTGACCATCAGGATCTCTGTTCTTTCATCATTCAAGCAGAGGCCATTACTGGCCATCCAAGCCTGGATAGCTGAGTAGATTGAGTTGAGGGAGTGGGAGTCTTCCAAGTATATGCCTGTGAGGAGGAGCAGAATTTGCCTATCGGCATAGTTGGTGTAGGTGATGCTGATGGAGTTCAGAAGGTCGAAAAGGGTTTTAGTAATTCTATTGTACAGTGTCAGGGAGACACAGGAGCCTTGGGGAGCTCCACATGAGATAGGGCATGGGGGTGGGGGAGCAAGCAACTTCTGACAAGACCCTTATTGTCCTGTAAACGAGGGAAGAGGCTACCCAGGAAGTGGCTTCTTTTTAGAAGTGAGCTGCTGAAGTGAGATGCTGGCAGAGGATGTTGTGGTCAACTAGATCGAACACGGCGGATAGATCTAGCAACAGCAAGAGTGCCGGCTTGCCTTATCTCTGAGGGAGTCTAGCTGGTTTTTAAGGTTCAGCAGAGCTGATTCCGTTCTGTTACCCGGTTTTAAACCTGATTGCCGCAGGCCTAGGATTTTGTTGGATTCAAGATAGTGCTGGATTTGTAAGTAAGATTTTGTAAGTAAGATTTTGAGGAGAAATGGGACGGTTGTTATGGGTCAGTAGTTACTGGACGTGGTTGGGTCTAACAAAGATTTTCTCAGGAGGGGGGAGGACACAGGCTTCGTTTAGTGAAGTAGGAACTTTAGACAGTGAGAGGGAGGCATTTATTTAGCTTGTGATGAATGGCATAAGCGTTTCCGCACATTCCTTTATGACAGTGGTGGGGCATCTGGATGTTTTGAGATTTTTGAGGATGGAGGCTACTTCTGTTTCTAAGACCGGCCGGAAACCAAATGGGTTTGTTCTAAGTCGGTCAGTTGTGGCGGCATAGGAAGAAGTGCTTTAATGTGGGATTATTTAGCTATTATTTTGGAGGGTAGCAACTTTCTTTAATAATGCCTCCTGGATATTAGCACACCAAATGTCATCTTTGATAATGGCGGGATGGTGCGGGGGGCTGGTGCTGTGGGTTCCAATTTCTTAAGAATGGTCATGAGCTCCTTTGTGCTAGAGGTTGCATTAGCGATCCTGACATTGTAGGTGGTGGCCTTGGCATTGGGTGTGGCTAATTTATAGGTCTAGCTGTAGACTAAAATAGGGCCCCATGGGTACCTGTTTGGTGTTTTTTCCAGGATGCTTCTGCCTGACACTTCTTAGCTCTCAGGTGTTGGAGATACTCTGAGAACCTGGAGTTGGCGTGGGAGAGCACTTTTGCTTTACGTAGAGCGAGTGGGGCAACTGTATCTACAACTTTCTCCAGTGTCTTAAGGTAGAGTTCAGCTAGAACCACCGGGTTGTCTTCCCAAGGGGCAAGGTGGTCCGGGTGAAGATTGATTAGAAGCAGCGTGATCGTATCTTTGTTGCTTTTACAGGAACTTCTTTCCCATGTAGTAGACTATGGGGTGCCTGCCTGTCGGTTGTTCTGGGGAAGTGGGAGGTTGAAGTTAATGATGAAGTGATCCGACCAGGGACAAGGGGAGACGTCTGTGATGTTGATTTCACAGTTAAGGTCTCCTAGCCAATCCAGCATGAGGACCTTGACATGAGTGGGGGTGTTTATGCACCTTTAGTGTCGTTGCTAGAGAGGTGGCATCGTCTGGACATGTTACCAGAGTTGGGGCTTCCCAGCATAGAAGAATGGGAGAGGCTCTCAGGTGTGGTGTGAGTGGAGCTCGGGATTGCTTAGCTGCAGTAGCTGTGACGTGCAGGTCAGCGTGAGTAGCCTTGTTAGCTGTTACAGTGGTGAGCTCATTTAGGATGCAGCCACTACATTCTCGTCAGCTAGTGAGGATCTGGAGAGTGCTCAACGTGGCATGTTGGGGCATGCAGCTATGGGTGTGATTTTCACCATTCGGCGGCCAGGCTCAGGAAGGGAAAAGTGACCAAGCAATGGATCTGGGACACAGTGTGACCCGGGGCGAGTGGATTTGCTGTCAATGATGTCTGGATCGGGTGCAGTGTGCTGCATCGCACTGGAGGAGCGCACAATGTCCATTTCAATTTCCTTGGGAGGGAACAGCATCATGTTGCAAGCAGGGCTTGGTACAGTGCTTACCTCCATCGGCGAGAGGCAGACCTGCAGAGAGTATGGGAGGCTTTAGAACACAGCCTTTGATAATGGCCGGTCGGGAGTCGAGTCATAAACTCCCTCTGACCAATCATGTCGCTTTGCAGGGATGCTGTGGCTGTTACTTATTTATCGGGTGGCCATCTTTGCAGGGCTTCTTCTGCCTAAATGGTGGTGCAGCCAGGCAATTGTACTCCATCATGTTGGGAGGTTCTGAAGGGGATCTCACCGTGGGTCTTCGTCACAGTGGAGCTGTAGAGAGTATGGGAGGCCTCATAACACAGCCTTTGATCATTTCTACAGTATTACTGCCATTTGCCAACTTACAGCAGTAATACAGCAGTAATACCTTTTTGTGATTTTTGTGTGAATTGCATAATCGTTAATTCTGCCAATGGTATTACTGTCGCCTCCTAGTTTGGCGGAACAGTAAAGTGGCAGTAATACAGTTACTGCCACTTTTAACGTATACCGCCAGACTTATGATGAGCCCCATTGTAAGTACATGGAACTAACAGCATGGCTCTGAGTAGTCCATGTATTTTCTAAACTGTATCCAATGATTATTGTCGTTTACCAACATAAGCTGCACCTACAGCAAACCAGACAACTGCACCATGGCCCGGTACAGCCGTTCTGCTGCTCTTTGGCACAGTAGTCATCAGTGGCTGCACAGGACAGGTGTCCTTCTTGATTGAAGATCCTCTTTGTCTGCACCCGAGCGTTTGCTTCCCAACTGGAACCACCGGATTGTGTGTAACCTGAAGCATGGTCGGGGAGACGGGGGGGAGCTACTATGAAGTCCAGAAATTATAAGTATATGATGGCTGAAGAGTGATCATTGTGAGCTTAATGACAAAATAGGCAGTACAGTGTGGAGAACCAAAATGGTTCAGTCTTTCATCAAACATTAAGGAGGCAGAAGGTAGTTAATTGTTTACCAAGTCAAATAATATCCTTGACTTTTACTAATTATTATATATAGGATACAGTACTGCATACCGTACGTTATAAGGATATTGTGCAAGTCACAAATGAGTTCCGTGACCAAGTAGTGGAACAAGGCCGAAGTTCTTTGACAAGGTCACAGAACTCTGAGGTAACTTGCAATAAATATCCTTTTAACATTAAGTAGGGGGGTATTCTATTACTTATTATACATGGCCACGCCACACACTGTCATCTCCTTTACTACCTGGCCCGTTGCATAAACGAATCTGATTGGATTTAAAAAACAAAACAAATATGCAGCTTTGAATGTGTTCCAGAAAAATAATGCATTGAAAATACGTTTTAATGTTGTACTTCAAAATAAGTAATAACATGCAGCTTCTTGCTCACAAGTGCACGAATTAAATAAACCCTCTACCATAAACAGTTCCTTGGCAATGACTCGCTGTAAAGTGTCACAGAAACAGGAATTTGAAAAGCTTGTAACAGCTTTAATTAATTGCAGCAGTGACTGCTGGAATTCTGACCTTTGCTGGCTCAAGCAGCAGACATTGTGACTTCATAACTGATGTGTAAGAACTGATTACGCAGCAGTTTTGTTGTCATTTTCCTTTTACAGGTCAGTTGTGATGTCACAACTTGCCTGTAGGAACATTAGGTCCAGGCTTTTATTCGGATATTGCAGGCTGCCATGTATTACAAAGAACTATATTCCTAAAACCAGGCTGACTTTTGGGATGATATATAGGAAGTCCTGAATACATTCTTACTGCCAAAATTATCAGATTCTTCGAGAGAGCCTATTGGAACATAATTGCCGGAGCTAGAACTTAAATACATTGAGGCAATCTAAGATGCAGAGCTGAGAGGCATGATCCAACAGTGCTTTGGAAATGTACTATTGGACATGCAACCAGAAGCAGTGGGGATTGACCGAATGCATAGAGGAGCGAGGCTGAAGGATGTTCTGTTGGCCCTGACTTCATACGGACAGAAGGAGAGCATCTTGTTGTAAGCGGCGAGAGGCTAAGTATATGTTACAGTGAACTGCTTGCAGGTCCACCGGTTTCAGGACCTGACGCTGACAACTTTGCAAAAGCAGAGGGCCATGAGGCCGGTGACAAGAGTTCTCAACGCAAAACATATCCCATGAATATGGACCTTCCCATTTGGCTTACTCTTTACTTTGGATGGGACACAACATTGCATCACAATGAGTGCGGAGGGCCTGGCACTGCTACACCTGGAAGAGGAAGATGGGGATCTGGTGTGGTGATCCTGGCTCTGTCCCCCACGACGGACCAGACAGCGGGAATGGGCAAGGAATCAGGGGAGGCGGGGGGGGGGGGTTAGGGGCGTGACTGAAAAGCCTGTGCAAAGGAGGGAGCTGGCTGATAGGGCAGGGGGAGATCACAGTGATCACTGGATCACGGTGCGTTATACATGCCTTATCATATACAATTGGGATGTGAGTGGGGAAGACAGGATGGGAAGAATGAAGGGAGAAAGTCAGTCTGGGGTGCAGGAGGGAGGGGAGGGGACGGGTAGAATAGGGTGCCTGGGAGACATGAGGATTGGGTTTGGGTGGGCACCAGGGGGTTTGGGACGGGCTCATGGAATCTGATCAGGGGTGTAGAAAGCCTCCAAAAGGGGTGTGCCATAGGTGATTATTCGGGTCAGAGCCTTGGGGTTGTTCCCTGAGGGAATCGTAGGATCTTTGGTTTGGACCTGGGAAAGAGGGCCAGGGGAAGCTGTAGGGGAGAGGGAGACAGAGGGGAGGATATGAGATAGGGGAAGTTGGGGTACTGTTAGCAGTTTGGGAGGGGGGAATGGGTGGGGATGCAGTTGGGGGAGCCAAGAGGTTTGAGGGGGAGAACTGGCAGCAGCAGAAACAGAAAACAGCGAGCTGATGTCACAGGGGTGCAGCATACATAGAGAGGGACTATCCTATTAGAGAACATTCAGGGTACTGTCATATAATGTGAGGGGCTGAACTCCCCAGTAAAGCGCAAGAAGGTAGAAGCACAAATTAGAAAACGAAAAGTGGATATTATAATGCTTCAAGAGACGCATGTAAAGAAAGCAGATAAAACTGAGATTAGGCAGTTCTCAAGGACCTATCAAGCAAATGCCCAAGGGAAAAACACGGGGTGTTGATAGGATTCAAAGACTCGCTTGGGGCCAAGATAACACAAATTCAGGCTGATATGGAGGGCAGATATCATTAGTACGAGTGCTGATAGAAAGTAGATAGGTCACCCTAGCGACAGTGTATGCACCTGATGCGGGACAAGATGGATACATGAGGGATGTGGCGGACAAACTAGAACGCTTTGCAAAGGGGGACGTCATTCTCACTGGGGATTTTCAGTTCAGTTTTATCAGTTTATTCGGATCAAAGTCCATAAACCAAAACTCACATACAAATATGCACAGTCCAATGTAAGAACACAATACACATAATTGATCTTACAATACACACATTTTAAAAGTACACAGTCCATACTGATATCCCGCAATGTCCAAAGGCATGAAAAAACGGGCATCCATGTAGTGTCTGGCATCTAGATTGGAGGGGAAACATAACTTTAGAGAGGAGGCAGTTTATGTTAAAATGTTCCCAATGCGCTTCCTTTTGCTCCATGCCTTCCTGAGATATTCTGACATGCCCCATGCAACAGTTAATGGTTCTTCACGCAGCAAGAACAAAAGTGCTGGACGGCACTGAGTGAAACTTGCTTCTCTCAGGAGTGGGGTAATAGTTTGTTTCCTGATGTCATAGTAACGAGAACAAAACAAGACAAAATGCAAAAGGTTTTCCTTCGCAACCCCACAACCTGAACAGGCCACAATCTGCTCCTTCCCGTGCCATTTCTGCGTAATACCCCTCAGCAGGAGCAGATTGAGGCGCACCCTAGTGAGTGCCCATTGGTCAGCTTGTTTGTCGCTATGCGTCAAATATGGTTGAATAATATCTAATTTTGAAATAGATAGATAGAGCCTGTTGGATTGCAGAGCAAGGCTAATGGATTTGTGTTTTGTTGTAATAAACAAGCAGAAGGCCCTCTTGTGCACACTCCTCTCTGCTATTGGGCTGGATATTGTAAAGACCATAATTGACCAGAGACACATTCAGATATGCGTTTCAACCATGGTGTTTTTTGCCAATGGGGCCCTGCAACAAAGATCTAATAATGACGTGTGTCAGAGTGGCTATCGGATTTGACCAAATCCCCAACTAGTGCAAAAAGGGTGCTTTGTACCAATCATCAATACCCAGTTCTATGTGAACAGCGGAACTGGGGAGACCCAACTGTTTTTTTTAGAAAGTGATTTTCTATTACTTCAATGGCCATGGTGTTTTCAGTCCCCCACAGTGTAGCCCCATAGTTGGTCACAGCCTTTGTTTGTGCAAAAAACACTGCCATAATAAGACTTAGTGGTTGGTCCTGACACATTTTCATAAATCTTGCGATGCCCCCCAATGCTTGTTTCATTTTTGTACTTTGTCTCTGAACATGGGCCATCCCTCTCCAGTTGTCTGAGAAACGCATGCCTATATAATAGAACTGAATTACCCTGGGGATAACAGACCCATTGCTCATCATAGTGCGCATGTTGACTGTTTTCCCTCTCACGGCGCCACCTGCCATCCCTGCGGATTGGCTTGTGTTTATGGTGAGTTTTAAATCAGTCATAAAATCAGTGTAGGCATTGAACGGCTTTTCTAGGGCTATTGGTTTCCAGGCAATGAGCACTGTGTCGTTGGCATATGCAAGCAAAGGGAATGCATTATTACCCACCCACAGAAAGTCTTCTTTTGTATTCACTACTGCTCTGAACAGGCCATTTATGTAGAGAGTAAATAGGACTGGCGCAAGCACACAGCCCTGACGAACTCCAGTGGCACCTCAAAATAATCTGTGCATTCAACCTGTTCCCCAAAGCGGACACCGGCCATGGTGTCTCATGAAGCAATTGAAGGATCCGTAACAGCTCCGGTGGACAGCTCATGGACCTGGGCGCCCACCAGAGAGATGCTCTTTCCACCTTATCAAATGTGGTGCTCAGGTTCATGAAGGCTAAATAAATCGGCTCCCCCCACCATAGACAGAGGAGGCACCTACCAGATAGAGGTTCAAGGCCTGTTCCCGGGTTCCCAAGCCAGGTCTAAAGCCATATTGTGGATTTTAATCTGTCATGGAACCCTCATTGTGATAGGCGCTTGGGAGCACGTGGGATCGGTGGGACCCTCGCGCGCACTAATGGAAAGCTTCAATAATGTGACCCTCCGGGATGTGTGGCGGACCAGGAGGGGTGAAGAAAAGGGTTACACGTGCTTCTCACACGTCTATCAGTCATTGTCCAGAATAGATTACAGATGGGTGGCAGCCAAACTGATGGGGGAAGTAGAGAAGGTGGAACTGGGGTCTATATCATTGTCAGATCATGACCCACTACTGGTGACAAGAAGGGACCAAGGGGCGCAGAGGAGTCTATGGTGCTGGTTCCTGGGGGAGCTGCTGAAGGATAGCATGATTGCGGAGGCTATTGGGGATAAGATTGCTGGGTATTTTTCTGTCAGTGACAACCAAGACGCCACAAAAGAAGGGCTCTGGGAGGCTTTCAAGGCAGTGATCCAGGGAGAACTTATCATGCTCAGGGCTCAGAGGGAAAAACAGTGGGTGGGGGGGCAATGGAAAAAGAACCGGAATCCCAATTGAGCGAAGTTATGCACGCTATTGTGGAGAAGCGGACGGACGAAGGCCCTGCATAAGAAACTGAAGGATGTTCAGAGTCGACTAGAGCTGTTGTGTACTCGCAGTGCTGAAATGTCCCTGCTGGGAGCTAGACAGCAAAATTATGCACCAACAAGGCGGACAGTCTACTAACTAGGCAACTAAAAATGACAGAGGCCAGATAGAGCAGCCTGATGGTCCAATTGTAACAGACTCGGCGGCCATATCAGAAACATTTGCTGGCTTTTACGAAACCTTATACACCTCCGAGAACCCAGATTAAGCAGCAATAAAGGCATACTTCCATATGCTGCCAATACTGAAGATATCTCCTATGCAAAGGGAGAAACTGGAGAAGGACATAAGGGAGGAGGAGGTGGAGGCTGCAATTAAATCTTTATCTGTGAATAAAGCTCCAGGGCCCGATGGATTCCTGGCAGATTTTTACAAAAAGTATAGCCAGAAACGAATCCCCAGGCTCACAAGCCTCTTTAATTCAATTGTGACCAAGGGGTGGATGACACAGACTATGGCGGAAGCTAAGGTGGTGGTGGTGTTTGGAAAACCTAACAAAGATCTGATGAAATGCGGGTCCGATAGACTGATGAACATCGATGCAAAGCTGTACACGGGCATTCTGGCAGTGAGACTAGCGCCGCTGCTTCCGAAGCTGATCAATTCGGATCAATCAGGATTTATTTCTAGGCGGCAGACCTTTGATAACACGAGACGTATATCCCATTTGGTTGAAAAAGCCACAATAAAGCAGATTCCATCGGTGCTGATCGTATTAGATGCCGAGAAATCATTTGGTAGGGTGGAGTGGCGATTCTTATTCACAAACCAGAAACATATGTTGATGGCCCTAAATTCGTGCTGATGGTAAGAGCCATTTATAGAAATCCCACAATGCGACTGTCGAACACCTCCCACTTGTCCCGAAATATCTGTATTCTTTGCGGCACAAGGCAAGGGTGTCCCTTGTTCCTGTTGCTATGTGTAACCTACTTGGAGCTCTTACTCATAAAAGTTAAAGCAGAATCCAGCAGTGCAGGGAATAACGGTAGGTGGAGAGGAACATCAGGTGGCTGCCTTTGCTGACGATATGTTGCTGACACGTCTGGAAATTTTGATACCAGCTCTGGTAACAGAACCTATGATAATAGAACAGGTGACCGGTCTTAAAATCAATATGCAGAAGTCAGAATTATTAGACTTCCCCTGAATAATTTTGCAGCCCTGTCAACTTATTTGCCATTTGCGGTGGCATGCGGAAACATAAGATATTTAGGAGTTAATATAACATGTACATTAGCGCAGATGTACAATGGAAATTATCCAGAGGTGCTCCAGAAGGTGAAAGCGGACTTGGGAAAGTGCACCCCACTCCGAATATCGTGGCTGGGTTGTTTTGCAATGGTGAAGATGGTTACACTGCCGAGGGTGCTGTACTATTTTCAGGCTCTTCCAGTTCCAGCTCTGCGCAGCTTCTTTGTAGCTCTAAACAAGATGGTGTCTCAATTTATATGGCAGAATAAACACCCGCATGGCTGGTGATAGCAAAATGCTGGAAACAAAGGTCACTGCCAAAGTGGTTAGAATGGTTACAGAAATTGTGGGGGATGCTAGCAATGGAGTGGGTCACGTATAGCATACAAGGGGACAGTGGGAGAATCTGGCAGGACTGGGGATTGGTTCTGCAGTGCCTCCAAGGAGACTGTATGAAACAATGGTGCCCTCATAATTTACGTATATTGGTCATTATGTGAATGCACAAATACATGCACAGAAGCGAGGGGATAGAGTGGATCCGGTCAAGTAGCTGCTGCCGGGGGAAAGGGAATGGGGGCAAGGATTTGGGGTCGTTTTACCGTGGCTGAAACATTGGCGATGGAAATGACAGCATGAGAAATGTACGTTATACAAAATTGTTCATACATTTCCCATGCAGATATCCATGGTAAAACAACCCCAAATCCATACAAACACTAACCACTAACCCCACCCACCCCCCCAAACCCCTACTTACCTTTCATTGCAGTGCGCTGTGTCCCTGCGACGGTGGTTCCCTTTCACCTCTGTGATCAGGAACCGGCGCCGCAGGGTCCTTTTCTTTTTTTTAAATTTTGATCGGGTCAGCTGCAGGTGTGTCCCTGCAACCCCCGCTTACTATACTGTATAGTATAGCGAGCAGGCTGTTGCGGGGGACACCCCTGCAGCCCCCAGCTTTTTCTTTTTTTCCTTGGTTGGGTCAGCTGCAGGGTTGTCCCCCGCAACCCCCCGCTCACTCTACTGTATGGTTTATAGTGATTCTTTCGGAAAAAAAAGTTTCGAATCACAAAACCCTCGAAAACAAAGTTTCGGGGAAAAAAAAAGCTTTGCCAATCTATATTTAACATGCAAACCAATCCATCGGCAATAGACATGGACTGGTTTCAATTGAAATTCACTTTCACATGTTAAAAGTAGCATTTCAGTGTTTTTTTTGAAACTTTAAAACGTTACATGGAGCTGTCCAGTGCTGTTCAGCACTGGCCAGCCCCTTGTAACGTTTTAAAGTTTTTGTGTATATTGGGGGGGGGTTCCTCCTCCAAGCCCCCCCATCCCCCACGCCACCCCCCAACACCCCAACCCTAACCCAAGCCCCAACCCTAACCCTAACTTAACCCCTAAACTAACCCAAACCCTAACCGTGGCCCCAGCACTGATACTTACCATTACATGTCGATGGCACCATCACATTTTTTTCAACAAAATGGTCATTCAATGGAATAGCATTTAGACAAAAAAAAATAGAAGTTTTGCCGAATACCGTACTGTATAGTATAGTGAGTGGGATGTCCTACGAACATTTAGTCATTAGGACATTTAGTAGTATATATTTTCGAACTTTTGGTGGTGTAGCTCATTTAGATTCGGTCCTTTTGGCCGAAACCAGGGAAAGGGGGGCGGAATGTTTTGGCTTATGCGTTTATAAATGTCAATAAAAATTAGGTTTAGAAAAAAGTTAATTCAATTAAGGCATTTCATACAAATGGAAACACCATAATTCATTATACAATGCAGAATCTTCCTGAAGCTAAATCAAAAAGCCATAAATAATAATATAAAACAATAAAGCTATTATATGTTTAGATATATGGCTCTCCATTGCCAAGCCTTGCTTAAAAAACTAGAAACTGCAAGAAGGACTTCAGCATAGAGGCTCTTTGACATAAGTTAAAAGTCTAATTGATAGACAGGCCACCAGGGGGCGCACGGACGATGACCGCCTCCGTGTGAGCTCTCGACCCACGGGCCCCAAAAGTGACCTGAGCCCCCACTTTTGCCCCCCCCCGTGCCCAACAGCAGCAGTTTGAGCCATCGGAAGCGCACCCCCCACCTATCGAGCGAAATCCCAACAAAAATCGGACCTTCAGTGGCGCAGAAAAGTTTGTCGGAACCTGCCTCATCCACAAGGATACCACTTGGAAAGGAGGCCGCGCTCACACGCAGACCACGGCACTCGACTCCTCCCTCAGCTCTCCTGGCAGAGGATCCGCACCACGCAGTAACTCCTGGGAAAGCTACGGACACCCAACAGCCCGACGTACGTCGGGGGACGATCGACCGCAGCTTATTCGCATCCCCGGACACCGGCACCGCGACGAGCAGAACCAATCTGCGGAGGTGAGTGCCCATCCCTCCTGGGGTGCTCCGTGGCACCTCGCCTCGACTGGGGCCCACTTCTCCTCCCCGGAACGTGCCTCGGATTTGAACAGCCAAGCGGGGGGTGTCATACACCGACTGCGACGCTGGCCCCCGCGCTTCACAGCACTAACCCCATTGGGCCATAAAGTTACCAAAGCGCCACTTACGCCCCAGCCTCCACTGCTTCTAGCCGGAACTACCCACGCAATCCCTCCGGACTCCGCCACCCGAGGCCTCTTATCACACGGCAACAAACTCAACAGTGCAGTGAGGCTAAGCAGAGGGTTGGGCCCCCATTTCTGGGGCGTGTGCCCTCCTCTGGCAAGGCCTCAGCCCACTGCCTGATCAAGACATGGACAAGTGGCCCAGTAACCGAGAGCAGCGGAATACCTAGAGGTGTTCACCCCCCTCATCTGCATTCAAGACCCTCTCCATGAGGCCTCGCCTCACAGACTCTCCCCGTAGCCCCATTACGGGCCGACATCGATACTCAGACCCCCCGGACACGACATTGGATCCACCGAAGGGAATTGACCGGAACAGAGGGTAGAGCCCCTGGAGACAGGGCGTGTGCCTCCTCCCACCGAAGAACTCCCGCCCAGAGGGTCATCGCCTCGGTGTCCCCCAACACTGCCATTGTGCCTACGTGCCTCTCAACACATCAGGACCGAGGGTAGGGCCCCCGATCCCAGGGCGTGTGCCTCCTCGCATGCAAGTGCCCCATGAACATTCCAAGTAAGCTTGCCAAATACGCCTACACCCCGCTGCTGCAGGCTCCCAACCCAAGGTCAATAATGTCACTAGAAGCCTCCGAAACGGGTGCTGCTGCTACCAAGTGAGACATCTCTGTCCTCCTAAGTGAAATTCGGAACATGGGTGCCAACCTCGGTAGTAAAATGGATAAGATGACACAGAGAGAAGACAACATTGAGGAGAGACTGGAGGGATCCGAGAATAACGAGGCCTCGATCGACACCCTAGAAGCTCAAATGGAGCTTAGAAAACGAAATATAGAGAAGAAGGAGGACGGGATTTGCCTCAAGATAGATGATTTGGAAAACAGAGAGAGAAGGAATAACCTGCAGTTTTTCGGAATTCCTGAGAGAGAAGGGGAGACAGAGGAAGACCTAAAACAAACAATACACGATATTGTCAAAGTCCTGACGGCGGACGAGGACATTGATGAACTCAAGACCGAAAAAATTCATAGAGCCGGCGGCCCCCCAGGTGGCCCGAGATCGGTCCTTGCCAGATTCCACAGACACTGGCCCTACGCCGCCTCTGTGGTCCCCTCACAAGATGGCTAAAAGATCAAGGCACGAGATACAGATGGGGATACCCCTTCTCCCTCGCGTTTGAACATGGGAGCAGGAAGTTTTTACTCCGCTCTGAAGAAGAAATCCGAGAATGCATCGCCGACCTCCTCGGATCAACCTCTGGGGAGGGAACTCAGGATACCCCTGCACAAGACAGACCAGGATGGGAACTTCGGGGCCCGAGAAGGAAACGAGTAAAGGCATCCAGAAAGTACAGGCGACCCAACGACACACCAGACAATAACAAATGACAACGCGTGCCCAAGCTCTATATCCCGGCGATCTTTGCTTCCGAGGTCCGTGCAGTGGACCTAACCACATCCCGGATCACAGCACTCCTGTATCACTGATTCCATCAGATGCCACGTGAACTGCTTAAACCGCAAATGCGAACTGCCGAGGAATGAAGACTCCGGAAACCGCATGTATCATATTATATACTAGCACACATTTAAAGTTGCTGTTGTTTGTAATATTCTTGTTTGTTACAGAATTTTATAAAAGAGGGGGGGGGGGCTCAAAAATGATATGTTGATGTTATTAGTAGATGGGGCCGTGCGGTTACGACCCTTGCTGGTGGTCCGACAGTAGACCGGTTGTTCACATCCAGTCCAACTCGGACGCCATCACAAACAGACTCAGACCCTCATCGAAGAACCAAAGAGCAACGTGAAAGAACAGAGGGCAAAGGGTATGATGTTCAATACCCTACAGGGGCGGGTGGAGGGAGGGAGACAGGGCATGGCACACCCTCAGGTAAAGTCCCTGTCATATAGAGGCAACTACTACATTATCTCCAGCACGGCAATTTCCTGCAATGGGCAGTGTGACGTTGCGACCGATCTCCACGAACATATTAATGTCCCACAGACATAACGAATCAAGTGACAGGCAGGGCACACTTCAAATTGGCACGCTGAATGTTAAGGGACTTCACTCCCCCACCAAGAGATCACTGGTAACGAGAGAGTTCAAGAGGGCCAAACTAGATATACTATTTCTACAAGAAACCCGATACAGCAAGGGAGAAGAGAGGAAAGTCTTATATGCTAAGTTAGGCGCTGAATTTTGGGGCTCTGGCCTGCTGAAGAAAGCGGGAGTCGGCATATTAGTCAACAAAATGATACAATTTGAACTCTTGAAGTCATGGATGGATGTCAGTGGCAGAGCACTAGTCCTAGTGGGCAGGATACAAGGCACCGTCATCACCCTGGCGTCAATATACGCCCCCAATACAGGACAAACCAGATTCCTGCAGAGGATAATCCCGAAAGTTATGAGCGAAGCAGAAGGCGAGGTAATACTCGGGGGTGACCTGAGCACGTGGATGGATCCGGAACAGGATAGACAATCAGGTCGCACCTCTACGTCCCCTCAAGCGAGCGACGGACGCCCACCGGCTGCAGATATGATGGATGCCTACAGTCTCAACGATGCGTGGAGACATACCAATCCCAACTGTACTGGCTTTACTTTCTTCTCTGCACCGCATACAATCTTTTCCAGAATAGACTATATATACCTAACTGCGGACCTCATCACGGCAATGACTGAAGCCACTATAATCCCGGTCTCATGGTCAGACCACGATATGGTCATGGTTACCCTTGATCAAATGGCCCTTCCTCGAAGATGCTACAAATGGCGGTGCAACAAGACTCTCTTTAAGGACCCAATTTTCCGGGAACAACTAGAGCAGGATATCACCCAATACTTTGAGATTAACAACACAGGCGAAACTTTCATGAACACAATTTGGGAAGCTGGCAAGGCGACCTGGAGAGGGCTACTTATTAAAGAGGGAGCAGCGAAAAAAAGAGAGAGACAACTGATAGAAAATAGGCTCCTGTAAAATCGGTAACAAATTGCACTAACCTGGGCAGACTGCGACCCGGAATGGAGACAACTGGCAGATGTCGTGGAAATGGATGAATCCCCCGTGGGAGTCCTGCTTCCCAGCTCCCTGAATGATAAACCAGTTAGGAGGAGAGCAGGATCCCCAGGGAAAACCTCCTGGGGGAAAAAACCCCGAGCCGCTGCAACTCTTTGGAACGGGAGGTGGAAGTCTGGACGGATCCTCTATGCGCGCTGGACAACGAAGAGGGTCGGAGACCTTTCCAAGGAAACAAGACAGAACAGGTAAGTTCCTGGAAGACTGGTAGCGAGAAATAAGTGAGAGTGGGAAGTGTGAAACCACCTACAAGGGATTAAGGAGGGTGTCCTCTAAGGAGAGAGACTGCTCTTGGAAGTGTCCGAGGGCTTGAGAAGCCGGTCCTGTTCCGCGGATGTGGTGGCGCTAGCAAACAGAGAATAGAAAGTAACCTTTAGAATGCCGGGGAGAGAAATCTACTGAAGGGAGATGAGTCGGACTGTACTCACTATCACGGGCGGCCAGAAAACCCACGAATCCCACCAAATACGGCCAGCCGCTGAGTCTAAGCAAGGGAATAGAAATCAGAACAGAAGTAAGGAATAAGGAGAAACTCTGAGTCAGTAGAGGAAAGGAGTGTGAGTCATAGAAGCAAACTTACGGAGCGTCCACAAAGGCAGTAGCGACGCATATACAGACAGCACTTCCTTCCTTACCAGGAGTCACGTGACCCGGCGCAAGTGCGTCAGATGTACGCGAAACAACTAGACCGTTGTTGTCTCTAGGAAAAGTCGCCGTTATGGGAGCCTGCATTATCACGTTATGCGCCGTTCTCCCTATTCTACGGCTTTGCCACCATGACCAACGTTGATAATGTGTAACAGTATGACCCCTCCTCAGGGGAGGTGCTCCTGGTTTTCCGGGGTGGAAACGGTAGAACCTTTTCACCAATTTGGGGGCATGAACCCCCAAAGCGTTTTCCCACGTCCTTTCTGAAGGTGAGTACCCTTTCCAGTCAATAAGGAACTAAAGTCGACCTCGATTGAATCTTGAGTCACAGATATTGGCCACTTCGTATTCCGGACCTGTGTCCACTGGAGGAGGGTGAGAATTAGGCGTTCGCGCAAAACGGTCCGGTATGGATAGTTTAATCTGGGAGATGTGGAAGACCGGGTGCATTCGAGACCAAGAATGAGGAAGCTCTAAACGTACCACTGAAGATCCTACCAAGGAGAGGATCTTAAAGGGACCAAAAAATCGAGGAGACAATTTAGAAGGAACTAAATGTTTGGGGAGAAAACGGGAAGCCAGCCAAACCAGGTCGCCCTCCTGAAGTGTAGGTATCGGTCTGCGATGACGATCTGCATATCGTTTGGCTCGGTCCTGAGCGTCCTTCAAAGACCTGCGGGCCAAGCGATGACCTTCCTGAATGTTGCTCATAATGTGGTTGACCCCTGGGCATTGTGACAAAGAAGGAGAGACGGTAGGGAGAAAGGAAGGGTGATAACCATAAGAGCAATGGAAAGGAGTAGTCTTCAATGCAGAATGATACGCATTATTGTATGCGAATTCTGCTAGTGGAAGCAACTCCAGCCAGTCGTCTTGAGCTGCGGAGACAAAGCATCGTAGATACCCTTCCAATGTCTGGTTCAAGCGTTCCGTCTGACCGTTGGTCTGCAGGTGGTATCCGGAACTAAGGGATCTCTTGATGCCCAATTTCCGACATAAAATTCTCCAGATTTTAGAGGTGTATTGAGAACCCCTATCGGAAACAATGGTGCCTGGAAGGCCATGTCGGGAGAATATTTCCGCTAAAAATATCTTTGCCATCTGTTCTGCTCCAGGAAGCTTGTGAAGAGGAGAAAAGTGAGCCACTTTAGTGTGGTAATCGATAGTTACCATAATGGTCGTGTGTTGAGATGAAACGGGAAGATCAACAATAAAATCCGTAGAAATGTACATCCAGGGTCGATCTGGGATAGGCATATGGTTTAACAGACCGTATGTAGACACATGAGGAGTTTTAGACTGTTGACCTACGACCCACGCGGAGACATAATCATTTACATCACTCCTTATCGCGGGCCACCAGAAATGTCGAGATATAAGTTCTAGAGTGTTTCGATCTCCTCTGTGTCCTGCAGCCTTGGAATCATGGCACATGTGGGGCACCTGTTTTTGTAAGGATGCAGAAGGTACAAGAACTTGATCCTTGTGAAAGTAGCAACCTTGGGTCAAATTGAGCGAATGAAGATCAGCTAACTCTTTGCATCTTTGTCTGTTCTGGCACGTGGCCAGTCTTAGTTCTTGAAGAAAGTCACCCGTCATTGTGACAAATTTAGCTTTGGCAAATAAGGGTTCTGGAGAGAATTTATAGGAGGAGTAGTCTTTTCGTGAAAGAGCGTCTGCCCAAAGATTACGATTACCAGGGAGGTAGGTGAACTCGATCCTAAAAGGCAAAAAAAAGTGCCCATCTTGCCTGCCTGCTATTCGTGGTATATGCTTGCTGCAGCACCTTAAGGTTCTGGTGATCCGTGCGCACTTCCACTGGATACTTCGTTCCCAAGAGCAAATGTCTCTACTCTTCAAAGGCTCTTTTAATGGCCAATAACTCTTTTTCTAGAACGGAATAGTTTTCTTCCGAACGATTGAATGTCTTGGATATATAAGCTACTGGTTTCTCGTCTCCTTGTTCGTTCTTCTGGAGTAACACGGCCCCCAGAGCATGGTGAAAGGCATCCGACTCTACAACGAATGGTCGATTTTGATCCGGGGTAGCCAATATCTCAGCGGAAGTAAAAATACGTTTAAGTTTTTCAAAGGCTGTCTGCGCCTCAGTATTCCATTCGAAGGAAACTCCCTTCTTAAGCAGTCTGGTTATGGGTTGAACGGTTTCTGAAAAGCTTGGGATAGATTTACTGTAGAAATTAGTGAATCCTAGAAACCTCTGGATTTCTTTTATTGACGATGGAGGAGGCCAATCCAATACTGAGGAAACCTTTATGGGGTCCATAGGAATCCCTTGAGGGGACAGCACAAATCCTAGAAATGTAACTTGGCTCTGGTGAAATTCGCACTTTTCTGCTTTACAATATAATTGATTTTCTTCCAGACGAGATAATACGAGGTTTACATGACTAATGTGTTCTTCCTTGTTTTTAGAGAAAATCAAGATGTCATCGAGATAAATTATGACAAAGTGAAGGAGGACATCAGAAAATAGGTGGTCCATAAATCTTTGAAAGATCGCCGGTGCGTTAACTAGCCCGAAGGGCATGACGTGATATTGGTAATGGCCAAAGGGAGTGCGGAATGCTGTTTTCCATTCATCTCCCGGTGTTATCCTGATGAGATGATAAGCTCCCCTGAGATCAAGTTTGGTGTAAACCGAGGCCCCTTGAACGGCCTCCAAGATGTCAGTAATAAGTGGCATGGGGTACTTGTCTGGGATTGTGATTCGGTTTAGACCGTGGAAATCAATACACAGTCGTAATTCTTCTGAGTCCTTTTTTGGAATAAAAAATAGTGATGCACCCGCAGGGGAAGTGGATTCTGAGATCAACCCATTTTGTAGGTTTTGGTGAAGATATTCTTTTAGAGCAGCCTTTTCTTTCTGGGATAGTACATACATGCGGCCGAAAGGAATAGGCTCATCAGGCAATAGGTCAATACGACAATCATCTCTGCGATGAGGTGGAAGAGTAGGAAATTTGGGGTTAGAGAAAACTGACAGAAATCGCTGATGACAATCAGGAATCCTACTAATGTGACTAATAGATGGAATGCTCAGACATCTTTCTATTTCAGATGGAATATGTACTACTACTGTAGTATGGGACAATCAATGAGTGGTGCAATACTCCGAGCCTAAAAAGAGAGTGCCCGCTGACCAGTTGATGAAGGGATTATGTAATCTCAACCACGGGAGCCCCAAGATTATTGGAAAATGTGCCTTCCGGATGAGATCAAATTCTATGTTTTCTTGATGTGTCCCTACAGCACAATGTAAAGGTTTGGTCTGTTCCCTGATAAGACCTGAACTCAAAGGCGTCCCATCAACCCCTTGAACTGGAGTGGCTAGTATCTTGTCAACCCTAGGAATTTCTTTCTTGGTCGCCCATGCATCATCCACAAAATTGCCCGCCCCCCCGCAATCAATCAGTGCCGGGACATTAGTAAGGATGATAGTTGGAAGGGTTATAGTTAAAGAAATCACAACCATAGACTGGTCTACCAGTCCAGGATCTGAGGAAGAATTATTGTTAGTAGGGGAACCCTGTCGAAAGACTCTACCGTGGTTCCCCCTACGGTAGGGTTCTTTTATTTCCCGAAAGCTGAGATGGAATTCTACGTGGTGGAACAAGTGGGCAGTCTCTTAGAAGGTGTAAGGAAGAACCACAATACATACACAGACCGGAAGTCTTTCTTCTCTCCCTTTCGGAGTTGGAAAGAGGGCCCTTCACGGTCCCAATTTGCATTGGCTCTTCTGGAGAGTGTGTCTTGGTAGTTCCGGGAAAGAATTCCATATGAACCCGAGAAGCTTTTCCCTTCTTTTTCTCCTGATGGCGTTCTTGCAATCGATAGTCTATCTGCATAGAGATCGAAATCATCTCTGCCAAATTGGCTGGTCTAGGGACCTTGGACACCTCGTCTTTGAGCTCTTCTGAGAGTCCTCGTCGAAACAAAGTAACCAGATCATCATCTGGCCATCCTGTCTCTGAAGACAATTCTTTAAAAAGTGTGATATATGATATGAGGTCTCTAGATCTCTGCTTTAAATCAAGTAATTTTTCCTGAATTGAAACGGAAATTTTTTTACGACCAAACATGGTTTTCAAGCTACTGGTGAAAGCAGCATAGGAATCGAGAATGATATTTCCCAAAGTTACCAAGGGGTTAGCCCATGCTAAGGCTGGGCCTGATAGCTGGGAAATAACAAATCCCACCTTATCTTTCTCTGCGGGAATAAATCTAGGTTTAAAGGTGAACTGAACATTGCAGCTGTCAAGAAACTCTTTTAACTTAAGCGGATTCCCGTCAAACTTGTCTATCGGGAATGTTGACGGAGGAAGATCAGAAAATGCCCGACCTAACTGTTGTTTTAATTGCGAGTTATCCTGTTTTAAAGTCTGCATTTCCAATGTCATGGACTGCATTGCCGCCATAAGTTGGTGCATCTGTTGTTCCATTTCAGATTGCCGTCTGCCTCAGCCAGTCTGTTTTAGGCGTCGCTAACTGTCAAATCGGTAACAAATTGCACTAACCTGGGCAGACTGCGACTCGGAATGGAGACAACTGGCGGATGTCGTGGAAATGGATGAATGCCCCGTGGGAGTCCTGCTTCCCAGCTCCCTGAATGATAAACCAGTTAGGAAGAGAGCAGGATCCCCAGGGAAACCCTCCTGGGGGAAAAAACCCTGAGCCGCTGCAACTCTTCGGAACGGGAGGTGGAAGTCTGGACGGATCCTCTATGCGCGCTGGACAACGAAGAGTGTCGGAGACCTTTCCAAGGAAACAAGATAGGACAGGTAAGTTCCAGGAAGACTGGTAGCGAGAAATAAGTGAGAATGGGAAGTATGAAACCACGTACAAGGGATTAAGGAGGGTATCCTCTAAGGAGAGAGACTGCTCTTGGAAGTGTCCGAGGGCTTGAGAAGCCGGTCCTGTTCCGGGGATGTGGTGGCGCTAGCAAACAGAGAACAGAAAGTAAGCTTTAGAATGCCAGGGAGAGAAATCTACTGAAGGGAGATGAGTCTGATTGTACTCATTAACACGGGCGGCCAACCCGCCAGAAAACCCACGAATCCCACCAAATACGGCCAGCCGCTGAGTCTAAGCAAGGGAATAGAAATCAGAACAGAAGTAAGGAATAAGGAGAAACTTTGAGTCAGTAGAGGAAAGGAGTGTGAGTCCTAGAAGCAAATTTACGGAGCGTCCACAAAGGCAGTAGCGACGCGTATACAGACAGCACTTCCTTCCTTATCAGGAGTCACGTGACCCGGCGCAAGTGCGTCAGATGTACGTGAAACAAATAGACCGTTGTTGTCTCTAGGAAAAGTCGCCGTTATGGGAGCCTGCATTATCACGTTATGCGCCGTTCTCCCTATTCTACGGCTTTGCCACCATGACCAACGTTGATAATGTGTAACAGCTCCGAAACAAAATAACTCAGCTTGACCTCATGGCACAGTCAGCCGACCAAGATAGACTACAAAAGAATAAGGAGGCCAATGACAAGAGAGAGGAACTACGACAACTGGAGGCGGGAAGCATTGCGCGCAAGCTTCAATGCCTGAAGCAGAAACACTATGAACCTGGGGACAAAGCAGGCGCCTTACTAGCCACAAGACTTCGCGGTCAACGCCAAGAGAGGTGGGTGCCCACGATCCAAACAGAAGGGAATTCCGACGAGCCATTTCCCCCCAATGTCCCAGAAGCCTTTGCCGACTTCTATGAGGAGCTATACACGTCACGCGCTGCTTCGCACCCAGAAGCGATAATTGAGTATATGGACAAAATACCCTTGCCTACCCCCCCGTCCGATACAGCACATACCTTGGAAGGACCCATCACAGGGGAAGAAATTGAAGAAGCAATCAAAAGACTTCCAACAGGGAAAGCCCCCGGGAATGACGGGTACACGGCGGGGTTCTATAAGACTTTTAAAGATGCTCTCCTCCTATTCATGGTTGACCTATTTAACAACATCCTTCAATCCGGTGTGGCACCCGAATCCTTCTCTGAAGCACTGATAACAGTCATCCCCAAGGAGGGTAAGGATCCAAAGCTATGTCCCTCCTACCGTCCGTAATCCCTTCTAAATATCGATGCCAAAATGTATACGAGAATCCTTAATGCTTATTTTCTTCTAATTGGAACAACGAACGATAATGTTGTTAAATATTGTTATGGTGGACTGGAACAATTTCGTGAAATAACTCCTAAAGCATAATATGTATCCACCTGTAGGTTGACATCCAATGCCAAAATTAATAAAAGTCAAGTTTTAAAAAAAAAGTCTAATTGATGGTTCCTATATGAAATTTGATGAAAATCGGTACTAACCTCTTACTGATAAATATATACTTTGTGCAAGAGAACAGGAAGTGGGGAAACAGGAGTTCTTAGAACCCACAGCTCAGCTTCATGTACCCAGCTACTGGGGAAACATTAAGTTGAAACTTGATGTAAAGATTTCTCCTTTTAGAGGGAAAGTTATTGTACAAATAGGGTACAGCATGCAGAGAATCTTTAAAATTAAATTGCCATCTATGATTCACAGTATAAAAAGGTCAAGTACATCTTTATCAGCATTCACCATTTGGTCGCAATTCTTAAAGGTCCTCCAAATGTTTTCTGACATTCTATTTGTTCTCAATAGTACAATAGGATGTTGTTGGGATAAGCACTTAAAGGGATTAGGGGTTAATCTACAATAGAACAGGGGGTCTCTTACTAATGAGTATACTGGTCTCCCCCAGGTTTTCTAACCACAGCCTAATCTCAAGTATAAACCATTCTCCTGTTCTTGGCTCAAACCCACAGGAATACAGTGTCCAGACCATACTTTGCCTCAGGTTACAGTCAAAGGACTATAGAAGCCAGCTTCTTCTTAGGCACAAGTCCTATTTAAAGGGATATAGCGCTGTGACGAATCTAGAAACATTTTCAATTATTCTTTGGAGGGACGCTTCCCTTATGTGGCTAAGGAAAGGCAGAAGCTACCTGATTCTGACCCTGGGGGTGGCTATCTGTGGGAGGACCATGTAGGGAAGGACAAACTCCAGAGAGGCTGAAAAATACTGAATTAAAAATAATCCTTCAGAGGTAATTCCCAAGGACACACATGTGTCTTTAAAACATGCCTGTATGCGGTATTGTGACATAGATAAAGAATGGCCAACATCCTTATTTACTTTAACCCCACCCCGTTTTTTGGTACTGAAACGATGAAGAGGGAAGGAACAATGAGGATGAGCAGAAGCGGTAAGCGAATGCTGCGTTCTAGTCTTTGGAAAGTGTTAACTCATGCCATGAAGTTCAAAACCCACACAACTGACCAGAATACGAGAGAAAGGCAGAGCCTGAAGCTGTTTGAAACTTGTTCTAACGCCGGTCAGAATGCTGGAGGCGAGCACACTGTGAGAAGCAGCAAGGAGGCTGACGCGAATGGTGTTGAACCCGTGTGGGCCCTTTAAGACGAGGTAACAGTATCTGAGATGAATGGGGATGCAGACCTTACTCATACATTAATAATCAGACCGACTCAGGAAGTTTGGCAAAATCTCAGCTGTTTTAATAACATTTGTTAAAACAGAGAGTGCAACGGGCATCAACGGACACCACACAGCTCGCTCAAAGAGTTCTCTCAAAGCATTTAATAAAAAAACATAACTTTTATACAAAAAATGTGTCATAAGTGATCATACTACGTGGCAACATGAGAAAACCTACTAAGGAATATGAAAGGCTTAAAAGGAACATCTACATATGCTTTCTATTTGGTATGGGGTTGTGACTGGGTCTCTAAAGTCCGGTGGACAACTAAGCCCATCCCAATTGCAAGTCATCTTCTGTGTTGGACTAATAAGGCTTCTCAAACTAGGGTTCTTTGATACGTGGCCCTCTATAATTGGTTGGCACACTTGTACCCTTCTGGAATATTTTTAGCTTACAAAAAGGGGTGGAGGGATCCTCTTTTTTGTTATAGGGGGACCTGTGTCATGAGGGTTTTAGCAGAGAAAATACAGGAAGGACCCAGGCTACCCCTCCCTCTCGACACTTACAGGTGTACTTCACACCACATTAGACAGATATTTGAATTTGATCTGTGCTCTCATTCATCAAATTGTACAATCATATAATGTAACTGTGGGATGTCAAATACACAGTGAGAGGGTTAGTTCTTGAAGTGACTTAAAGTGTAGCTTTTGTAACAATACACCTATCAAGTGTTGATAGGTGTATTGTTATAAAAGGTGGGGAGGCATGACCAGGCCGACCTCCCAGCACCTGTGTATTTGACATCCTGCAGTTACATTATATGATTGTACAATATGATGAACCAATGTGGGCACCAAGAAAATAGTTTTTTAGCTTGGTAACACATGCAAAGAATGTCAATAGCCTCAAGTAGGCTTTTTAATTTTAATTTATGAGAAAAATAAAGGATTCTGTTGTGTAACAAAACAGTGGTGATCTACTGAATGAGAACACAGATGAAATTTAAATATCTGTCTAATGTGGTGTCAAGTACACCTGTAAGTGTCGAGAGGGAGGGGTAGCCAAGGGTCAAGGGTCCTTCCTGTATTTTCTCCCCTTCTGGAATATTGCGCTCACTAGCAGCAGGCAAGCTGGTACCCCAGGTGCTGGGAGGTCGGCCTGGTCATGCCTCCCCACCCAATTAGCCCAACATCCATCATCACTCCTGCGGTCTGCCATTCAATTACTGTGTTTGAACTTGGCCTTGTACAGGCTCTCTGCGCCTGAGAATAAGAGGGAGTGAAGGCATGGCCTTATCTTCTGGTCTGGGTGTAGCTCGCCCCAAAGTCTATTTTCATCTGACCATCTGACTTGAGACCGTGTTTTGAGCTCCTTCATTGCATTTTATTTTATTAAATGGAGAAAACCTGGTGCTTATAGTGTTTTTCCATTACACCTCACAGGAGCTTAGCTCACTTCTCACGTTATTGTATCCTTTCAATTAAATAACCAGGCTCTCAGCGGCCCTGACTCTTGACACTAGGCCAGGCAAGTCTTCCTGAATCTTCCTTCGCCGTCAGCTATTCTATTCTGCTGCGCCACACTTCTAACCCTTTCATTCACGGGGTCCAAGTTTACTACAATGCGTATCCAGATTCTATACATTCCTACAAATATATATATATATATTTTGGCGCATTGCCTGCAATCTATTTACTACATAGCCAGCCTTATGATTACTTCGTCTAGTTGCGTTACTGCGTCTGTACAATTGTAAAATGGCTTGACATTTTCATCATTGCTTCTCTGCACACACACTTCGTTTACGCTCCCGAAATGTTGCTTAATCCGCTACTTCATAATCAGATTCTATAAAGTCTATATTATTTCTTCATCGGCATCTCATCTGGGTGCGTAATTTCTGCTTCATGTGACGTCACCAGTCTTCTCTTTCATTTTCTTTCACACTTCTACCGGAACTTCCTTCAGAAGACCGTCATTTCTTCGTTGATACACATAGGGTTTTCTCAATGGATACCTTGTTTCAAGGACTCTTCGCGGTATAGGTACCATTACTGGCCTTGCGCATGTCGCAACTTCCGGTTGCCAACTTATAGGCAGGATGGGGGTGAGACTTCCTGTAGGAGTACTTGGCTGCTTCGCTACAGCGTGCAGGGAGACCAAGCAAAAAAAGGTGCACTGCTTTATGGCCACGGCCAGCTGGAGCCACCCGGAGCAAAGGAAGACAAAGCGATAGCTAACCGGCTGACGAGACGCATGCCCAGTCAACAGACCAAGGGAGAACAAATGGGCTACTGGGGAAGTTAAGGGTGAATGCTGAGTCACATTAAAAGAGCAAGAGGGCCCAATTAAAGCCATTGAAACAACTGAATCAACTACAAACTTTTTTAAGAAAGGGTTGGCAGCTCAATATTTGGAAAGAGACATTGATACAAATACAAACAATGTTAAGAAAGGGTCGGTGACCCAATACTTGGGAAGAAAGATTGATACAAATACAAAAAAGGGTCAGTAATCCAATTCTTGGAAAGAGAGAATGATACAAATAGAAATAGTGTTAAGAAAGGGTTGGTGACCCAATACTTGGAAAGCGAGATTAATACCAATATGAACAGTGTTAAGAAAGGGACAGTGATCCAATATTTGATAAGAGGAGTTGATACAAATAAGAACTTTGTTAAGAAAGTGTTGTTACGTGGATAAAAGAAAGAGTGAATGGAGAACGAAAAAGTCCTGGCAGGTTAGTGAACTGGGCAAAGAGTGACTCTGGGACTCACATCCAAGAGAGGAAGATAAAAAGCTGTTATTTTAATTTATTTATGAATGTGTTATAGCTTAATATAAGCTTTTCGCATTTCATAAATCAATACAAATTACAAAAAATAAGTACTATTACAGCTTGATTAAACATATAAAAACATTAAAAATGAAAATTGGACAACAGAGCAGAAAAAAGGAACATTTTAGGATGTACTAGTAATTAAAAAAAAGAATACAGATCGACATAATATATAAACAATACACAGCCATTAAACTTTATACACCCATTTTCAATGTCTATCCATAACAATTTCGCATTCTCAAAGTTCTAAAAGGAAGGATTGCTAGTGTAGACACTTGTCAATTCATGGATAAAAAAGCTGTTATATCCTAGAAGGAGAGTAAACCAGGAGTAAGAAGAGAAGTGAACGTGAAATAGTGAATATCCTGGCAGGAGAGCAAGCCAGGAGTGAGAAGAGAAGTGAACCTGAAATTGGTAAACAGTGATAAACGAATAGAAAAGGGAAAAATTATACCCCTTTTAAGGGCCAATAGGAAAGTTGCAAATACCCTGGCAGGAGAGTATACAAGGGGCAGAAAGAAGAACAGTGAATGGAAAAGTGGAGGACCATATCCTTGTAAAGCTAATAGAGATACATAGGGCCTCCTCACAAGTGAAGTAGTAAGGGGTTACCGGCACCGGTGCCGTTAACCCTGTACCGCCTTATTACAAGGTCCCCTTGCAGGACCCAATCTGGACGTCTGGTCAAACCAGACGTCCTTTGCGGGTCCCGCGAGGGGACCAGCATGCTAACAACGGGCCCGCCATTAACGGGCCTGTTGTTAGCATAAACCCCATTCCCATTGAGCCCCATAGGGGCTCAATGGGAATGGGGATGTTTCGGGTCCGGGTTCCCTGAATGGGGAAATACCGGGCCCTCCAAAGTCGGAATGGCCCGGTATTTCCCCATTCAGGGAACCCGGACCCGGGTTTGGAGGCAGCCATGCCCTTATTAAGGGCATGGCTGCCTCCAAACTCGTAATGAGGCCCATAGTGTGAGAAACTGAACATTCAAAAGAACTGTATACTTAAGGAATCAAGGGAAAGAGGTATTTTCCATAATATGGTGGAAGTATAACAGGTGGAGACACTCAAGAGAGCAGTCCCGCCACCCCCTCCCCCTTGAGACTGAAGTGAAATATTGGGAGAAAAGTGAAACGCAGGGGAGGCGCCCCTCCCTTTTTGTTTGGAACATTGGAACATTATTGACCTTTGTCCGGAGGCCCCAGATAGACATTGAAAGACCAGAAGAAATATAGGAGAAGGGAGGATCCCTTTCTCTAGCAGAACTTGTATTCCTGTTCTCTTCAACACCTTATGATTTACAGAAAACACCTTGTGTCATGAACCATCGAACTCGCCCTTTCTGGGCCTCCTGGTCCCTGACGCGTCTGGGTCTACACTCCATAATACTACCAACATGGCGGCAAGCCCAGAACGCCGCTCACCAGTCTTCGCGTTCTACACAGCATGCTCTATAAAGAGACCACTCCCCCGCGGCCCTGTGCGTCTCAACGCTGCTGCTAGCTGTGACCGGACGTGTGCTCCGTACTCTTCCTTGTACTATTCTGTTGTTTCCTGGTTCCAGGAAACCCTTCTTCCAACCTACCTTTCCTCCTTCTTATCCAGCCTTCCCGGAATCCTTGCACCGCCTCCGCGTGCTTCTTATCCCTTTCTTGAGTCTCCTGGAGTTTCCCCTTGATCCCGGGCATCGAAGCTGAACGAACACTGGAAGCCGAGGACGGCCGAGCGGGCTTCCATAAGACCCGAACCATACAAAAGAAGACTCCTCCTAAAGAAGTCATTAGGCAACGAAAACAGGTGAGAAAGGGGGAAACCTGTGACAGATTGAGACGCCACCTGACCGAAGTCGATACAGACATGGAGGCGGCCATCCAGGATCTTATGCGCGGCATGCAAGAACTAACCACCGAAGTACAAAACCTGAAAGCTGAGAACGCTGCATTAAAACAATTGGTACTATCCCGCGACTCTGCCACAAAGGACAGTGTGCTATTGGGCGGCATTGTCGACAAATATGATGGCTCTGCAAAAACCCTCTGTGAATTCCTGGATTCTTGTTTGGTCCACTTTACCTTTAAACCTTATTATTTTTCTACCGCCAGGGCTAAAGTGGGCTTTATTATTTCACACCTTTCCGGGAACACATTAGCCTGGGCCACACCATTAGTTAATTCCAGAGATGCCCTTTTGGATGATTATGACGGATTCATCCAAGCACTTAAAACCATGTTTGACCGCCCAGAACAGGTCTTTAGTGCACAAGA
Source organism: Ambystoma mexicanum (assembly GCF_040938575.1). Classification (NCBI taxonomy): domain Eukaryota; kingdom Metazoa; phylum Chordata; class Amphibia; order Caudata; family Ambystomatidae; genus Ambystoma; species Ambystoma mexicanum. Next base: position 1,110,167,337 of record NC_090921.1, on the reverse strand, counting down.
ACGTTTACTCGATTTCCAGCAAGGCTCTCAGGACATGCTCACTTATGTGACTCGATTCAAGCAACTAGCTAAAGAAGCGGGTTGGCCTTCTGAAGCTTGCTTCACTCTCTTTCAAAGAGGGCTAAATGAAGATATCAAGGATGAATTAGCCAGGGTGGCACGTCCAAGTTCTTATCAGGCACTTATGGATCTTGTTCTACAGATTGATTTTCGCATCCAGGAAAGGAAGGCAGAGAAAGGAAGACCAAGTCACCCTTCCAGAAGAACCCTTTAGAGACCTCCTCTAAATCCAAAGATCCTTCTGTCCTCACAAACGAACCCGAACCCATGCAACTAGGGGCCTTCCATTGACCCATATCCCCCCCAAGAAAGGTTGCGAAGGATCCATACTGGCTTATGCATGTACTGTGCCTCGGACAAGCATTTAGTCAGGGAATGTCCAATAGCCCCTCCGCGGCGTTCGGGAACCGCCAGCTCCCGATCCTAGATGGAGCTCAGTTTCGGGAGAGAGATGTAGGCTCCACATCTATACCATCCTTGAACTCTCCTGGACAAAACTCTCTGGTAATTTTACAGGCCTTTCTATCACCATCCAAGAAGGAAACCTACCTCATTCTGGCATTAGTGGACTGCGGGAATATTCATAGATCAAGAATGGGTCCTTAAACATCATATTCCCTACGAATCCCGGACAATCTAGCAACCCGTAGAAGCAATTGATGGCAGGCCTCTCTCTTCTGGACCTATAACCCTTCAGACCAAGGAAATTGAGCTTGCAATAAACCATCATCGAGAGAAGATAAAGTTTGACATCATAAAATCTGCCCATTACTCAATGGTATTGGGAATGCCCTGGCTACAAAAACACAATCCATTCATCAATTGGACAGCAGGTTCCTTGTTCCTAGGTCCTTAATGTTGCATGTCTCATTGTCTACTCCTGGATCCTTCTCCAACACCATCAGAAGAACGTTCAACAACCCAGCAAGGTCCTCTCACAGTCTCCAACATCGTCCAGGTCCCTAAAGCCTACCAGGAGTACAGCGATGTGTTCTCTTCTGCTATTGTTCAAGCCTTACCACCCCATAGGCCAGAAGACTGTGCTATTGAAACCGAACCTTCAGCTGTGATTCCCTTTGGAAGGATATTTATTCTGTCTGAACCCGAGAAAAGGGCCCTTCGTGAATACCTAGATACTAACCTAGAAAACTGAACCATACACCCATCCAAATCTCCAGCCGGAGCTTCACTATTTTTTGTTCCTAAGAAAGATACCAAAGAGCTCAGACCTTGCCTTGATTATCGAGGTCTAAATCAGTGCACCGTTAAGGATCGTTATCTGTTACCCCTGATCTCAGACATCCTGGAAGCCGTAAGAGGAGCCGTAATATTCACCAAATTGGATCTCAGGGGTGCCTACCATCTGATCCGTATTAGGGAAGGAGACAAATGGAAGACAGCCTTCAAAACACCCTTTGGTCACTATGAATACTTGGTCATGCCCTTTGGACTCGCTAATGCTCCGGCGATCTTCCAACGCTTTATGTATCGGGTGTTTTCGGATATGCTGTTTCTCTTCATCATCGTCTACCTGGACGATATTCTGGTATTCTCTAAGGACCCTCTCAAGCATGAAGGCCATGTTAAGGCAGTACTACAACGACTACGTGAGCACAAGCTTCTAGCAAAACCCGAGAAGTGCCTTTTTCATGTTTCCACCGTCCACTATCTAGGATTTGTCCTTAGCCCAGACGGCATAGGAATGGATCTATCTAAGGTTAAAGCCATACTATCCTGGCCAACTCTGACCACTGGAAAACAGATCCAGTCTTTCCTGGGCCTAGCTAATTTCTATCGAAAGTTCATACCATCCTCCGAGATTGTTCACCCGATAATTGCCTTGTTGAAGAAATATACTCCCTTTCATTGGACATCTGCCCAGGAGAAGGCCTTCCAACGCTTGAAAACAGAGTTTACACAAGCCCCCATCCTGGCTCACCCTGATATAAATCGACTCTTCCTAGTGGAAACAGACGCCTCTAACTATGCCATCGGAGCAGTTCTGAAACAGGAACTCGATGACGGACTGGAACACCCTATTGCCTATCTTTCACGGACATTGACCCCCAGTGAAACTCATTACTCGGTTTTAGAAAAGGAACTGCTAGCCATCTGTCAAGGCTTCACTGAGTGGCGTCATTTACTTCTAGGAGCTAAACATCCTGTCCAGGTTTGCACGGACCATCGAAATCTCCAAGTATTACAGGCCCTGGAATGCAGGAACAGCCGTCAGGCCGGTTGGCCCTTCTTCTTTGCCCAATACCAGTTCCAGATTCACCATGTTCCTGGAACACAAAATATAATCGCTGACGCCCTGTCTCGGCGTCCTGACTATGAACCTCTTGAAGACTGAATATTTCCTAAAATGTTTCCCCATACAATATTTGTAGCTCAGGCAACCAGTCTCCTAGATGAAGTCTGCATGCAAACTCAATCCTCTGATTTCTGGAAGGACATCTCGGGCAAGAACCAGTGGAATTTGAAGACTAAGCATGGATACCTGTTCAAAGATAACGCCTTGGTTATTCCAACACAACACTCCGGACATCGTGGTATTACCTCCGACTAATACAAAGGCAATTTTGGTGGCCCGGAATGAAAGCTGACGTACAACTGTACGTTCAGGCATGCTCTGTCTGTAATCAAAACAAACACGACAACAAAAGACCGGCAGGTCTACTACAGCAACCTCCACTACCAACAGGGCCTTGGGAATTCATGGCAACAGACTTCATTGTGGAATTACCGCCTTCCAGGGGATACACAACCATCATGGTCACCGTTGACTTGTTTACTCATATGGCTCATTTTACACCCTTGTATAAATTGCCATCCTCGTCAGCACCTGCTGTAATTTTCCTAGAACACATATTCCGACTACATGGACTCCCTTCCAAGATCATATCGGACAGAGGGCCTCAATACATTTCTCAGTTCTGGAAACACCTTTGCCGGATACTAGGAATTCAACGTGCCCTCTCCTCAGGCTACCATCCCCAAACCAAAGGAGCTACTGAGCGAGTAAACCAAACCCTGGAACAATATCTTTGTTGCTTCTCTACCAAGGTCCAGGACGATTGGTCCCTTTTAATACCAATGGCTGAATTCGCTTATAACAACTCGGATCACTCGGCCGTTAAGACCAGCCCTTTTTTATGCAGCCATGGATTCCACCCTTCGGTTCTACCTACTGTCCTTCCACATCCTACAACAGTTCCAACAGTCGACTCCTGGATTGAAACACTCATTAATGTACAAAGAGAAGCCAAAGAACAATTAGAGAAGGCCAGGACCCAGACCAAGCTGTATGCGGACTCCAAAAGAAGGACGAGCCCTTCCTACTCAATAGGGGATAAAGTATGGCTATCCTCGAAGCTGCTGCCACGGCATCTGCGACCAAATAAATTTGCTCCCCGGTATTATGGACCATTCCCTATAAAGGAAATCATCAACCCAGTGGCCTTTCGACTCAAATTACCAGACTCCTAGAAGAAAATCAACCCAGTCTTTCATACATCCTTAATGAAGCCCTACATCCAGATCTCTTGAACTAACCTCCGGCCTAATCCAGTACTCATCAATGACCAACTGGAGTATGAGGTCTCCAGAATTTGTGATTCCAGATATAGACGTGGCCAACTCCAGTACCTGGTGGAATGGAAGGGATATCCCCCCAGTGAACGCACTTGGGAACCTATCTCAAACTTAAATACCCCCAGGTTACTCAGAAGGTTCCATCTCATACACCCGGGCAAACCCAGCGGGACGGGTTTTCAGAGGAGGCATGCTGTCATGAACCATCGAACTCGCCCTTTCTGGGCCTCCTGGTCCCTGACACGTCGGGGTCTAAACTCCATAATACTCCCAACATGGCGGCAAGCCCAGAACGCCGCTCACCAGTCTTCGCGTTCTACACAGCGTGCTCTATAAGGAGACCACTCCCCTGCGGCCCCACGCGTCTCAACGCTGCTGCTAGCTGTGACCGGACGTGTGCTCTGTACTCTTCCTTGCACTATTCTGTTGTTTCCTGGTTCCAGGAAACCCTTCTTCCAATCTACCTTTCCTCCTTCTTATCCAGCCTTCCCGGAATCCTTGCACCGCCTCCGCGTGCTTCTTATCCCTTTCTTGAGTCTCCTGGAGTTTCCCCTTGATCCCGGGCATCGAAGCCGAACGAACACTGGAAGCCGAGGACGGCCAAGCTGGCTTGTATAAGACCCGAACCATACGAAAGAAGACTCCTCCTAAAGAAGACATCAGGCAACGAAAACAGGTGAGAAAGGGGGAAACATGTGACACCTTGTACAAAATGTATTGAGTTTAGAGTGGAAGAGTCAGTTCAGGGTGTTTGGACACAGGACATAGAACGCTCTTTTGTTTAACATCCTGACACAGACGTACCTTAGTTTTGTTAAGGCTGGGAAACCCCCCCTTAAGATTAGATAAAGATAGGATTCCCCCAACCTTTTTATTATTTTCTTGAAAATAAAAGTCTATAACCAACACTTAACATGCCACTGTGTCCGAGTCTTACTCTGGATCCGTTTCAGCGCACAGATCTCTTTGTAAACCACAGCCGGAAGCTAGTGCCTGGCCTACTTCCGCCTGATCTGGGGTTGTTATGCCCCTCTTTATATAAGAAATATGGAGCCTTTGTCACACATAAGGACATAGTATCCTGCCCACTACTAACAGGGAAGTCAAACCTGCTTCAGCATGGTGAGCCTTGTAGCCCTTGTTAGGATCCCCATGGTGGTCAAACGCATGGGATATTTCCTGCGCTAGTTCCACAAATGTCTGTCCTTTGGTCCAACAGCATTAAGATTCACCTGCGGAACTTCTGCACAACAACGGTTTCCTCTTTCTGCTGCTAGCATACGAAACATGTTCATGGTCATCACTGTATCCTACATTGAAAATGCTTCGCTAGAATATTTAAGTTGCACATGTATAATTGACAATACCACTTATTTTTTTTTATTTAATCTGTGTAGGGGCTTTTCATCCCCTAGCTGCTATGTTGCTTTCATGCGAACATGTTATGACTACCTCAGCAATATTTTGGCAGCTTCAAAAAAGATCTGGATCTTAAGAAGCTTAAACCTCTGACAAACAGGCAAACCTGTTCAGATCCACAATGAACAATCTGGGCTTATCCACCTGGGTCGTTGCCACCCTGCACACAGATGGGAATGCCCTAAATTCATTATGTCCATCAATAGGCCTATTGGGACGGCATCTCACACTACAGTCCCATGGTAAAACCAACAACTGCTTCTGAACAATTGGCACCTTCATTGCACCTAATGCACAACCACAGCCCCACTCAGATGATGTTTACCTCCAGAGACGCTTTAGGAAGATAGTTTGTGCTCCAACAAACCTTTAACACCTCTGCCATCATAGATTCTAGTCAAGACCTTAGAGCCCAGCTGGAATCTCTGAACTAATAGCTAACTAGATTGCTATACATAGTAGGCCCAGTGATCCAGGAAAATCCCAAAACATTCAAGAAAATGGCCAACAAGTGGTTCGATAATGATCCCATACAGTGATAAACCTTGTGAAATCTCGAACATACATGGAGACACACTATCACACGATACAAAATCTCGTCCAGAGGATATCCTTCCACGTGACAAAATGTCCTGCCTTGCTCTAGGGGTAAGGGATGGGGTACCATCACCCACTGTGTGATGCAGGACCCAAGGGCTATGTGAGCTTGCAAGTAACTTGTCACAATGGTCAAATTGTCAATATGGTCCCACTAAGGAGATCACTCCAACCAGTAGAATTTCAGGGAGACAAAGGAGTAGCACCCATAGAGAAACAAAACCCTCTGGACGAAGATTCCTAAATTCATTGTTATGAATGCCATGGTAACAAGCAAGAAGTGAGAATGTATCCTTCAAAAATTGCTCACGCAAAAAGAAAACCCTCACTTCATCACCTAAATAGCAGTGAATGCAATGTTGTGAAGAGAAGCACACATTTGAATATTCAAGGTAGCACATCCAGAGGGAATCTTCATGTTTTACAGAAAGCACACTTTTAAAGTGGATGGAAGGTTGTAAGCAAAAGCTGTGTGTACCAAAACTGCACTGAGGAAGCCAACATTTGTATTTTACAGGCAGATAGGCAGTCTCTGTTGTCTTCTGCCAGGCTAATATAATGTAGTTTGCACTGCAGCTCTCGAATTATGAAATATGCCTGCGTTCATTATGTTAATTACGTAGACTGAAGAAAAGCAAAATCGTCACTTTAAACATATGTGGGAGGGCGGAGCTGTTTTCAGGGCAGATATAAGTAAAACAGAATTCCACTATGATTCTAAAGCTAATCCAAAAGATCTGTAACACGTAACGTGTGCCCCACTTTGCAAAATCCGCTCCTGGCTTCTACTCAACTATTTGTTTAGTCAGCAGGGCTGGACAATTACTCACTTTCACCACAGGGACATTAAGGCCTCATTAAAAGTTTGGCGGTGTGGCCAAAAATTGAGGTAATGCAGTGGTAACTAAAACCTACAGCAGAATGCGGGAGGTAATTCCTCTGCTTTACAGTCGCAAAAAGGCCAAATCGGCATAATTACTGCCAGTGGTAATTCTGCCGAAATCCTCATGAGCCCTATGGACTCCAATAAATGGGGACTAACACTGCCTACCACCACTTGTAATCCAGTAGTAATTCCTCTGCACCAAGTGCTGATAACAGTAAATCTGGTTGGTGCTATCTTGGCAGGTTTACCGAAGAGATGCCACAAAACTTGTAATGAGGCCGAAAGTATTTCATCTTGTGAATCTAATTTAGATAGCATTTAAGTCCACTCTCCTTGCGAAAAGGCCAAGAATTGCTTATATATATGACCGCTATGAACAGAGGGAAAGAGGCAGTTCTATTGGGAACAAGCAGACTGATATGCGGCTGGGCAGGCTTGCAGGGAGTCCAAGGCGCAGGAAGCTAGTGTTTTGAATAAACAGCCCGGAAGATTCAAAAACGACAGCAGATGTTTGGGAGCGTTTATAACTCATATTTCACAGATAAAGTTAGATTAAATATGCCCTGTATTTTACTATGTTTTAATGCATTAAGTTTTTTTTAAAGCACTTAGCTGTAAGCTTTTAAAACAATAATCTACTTTATCTAAGAAATTAGTGTGAGGTCATGAGACCAGTCATGTGTGGGTACATTTTGAAAACAGCATACTTTTTAGATGTTTTTCTTTTGGCTTTGACCAATAGATTGTATAATATTTCAAGAATTCCAAACAGCCAAAGCTAATGTTTTGCTACCTATAAACCTTTGTAATGAGGTAGGCAAAGGATTGGTTGTGACACCATTAATTGTATATTGACCATTGGAGATGTAAGTAACTATATATTTTTAAATATACATCAAGAAGTGTTTTAAGCCTTTCGTTGTCAATTTAATTAGTGAATTGTATCATAAAGATTGCATATGCTATTCTATGGGTCAGTGCAGAAGTAGAATAGGCTGATGTGTCATTTTCTTTGATCCAGTTGCTTACATAGAGCTAACTGGATGTCATGATAAAAAATGAATGCATACTTTTGAGTTTACAATAATAATCACTGCCTTCTTATATGTCTGTTGGCGAGTTTAAATTTGGTATTTCCATGGTTGGTAGGAGAATCCTAATTGGAATTTGCATCATTATGATCTACTGGTGATATCTTGCAAGCCCATGCTTGCATCAACTGGTTCGTGGGCATTAAGACTCACAAACCTGTAAGATCCCTCACCAATATCTTACCATGCAGGTTCAGATAAGTCAAGGGCCTACAGACCGACAGATAATCCCTCCAATCAAATAATCAAATGCACAATCTAAAAATCCAAGATGGCAGATCTCCAACTAGGAAAGCTTGGTCTGCAAAGAGGAAATCGGTGGGGTTATAAACACCTAGGAGGAAACCAAGCCCAATCACAAACGCAGAGTCCTGAATACACACACATGAAATAGCCCAAAGACTGCCCCTGGGGCATTGTTGAGAGAGTATGGAATGTAAAAAGAGGGAACCGACTGTGAGGGACATTGAATTTAATGGAGACAAAGAGAAGCAGTATGCTGGCGGCGAGAAAGATTACTTTGCACGTGGTTGAAGGAGAGTAGGGGACTGGGAGAGAGAAAGAGTAAGAGGAGAAATGTGGGAGAGAAGAGAGGTTGGCTTGGAAGCAGGAAGGGAGAGGTGAAAAACACCAGGGAGAAGTTGGGGAATGAAGGGGCCCAGAGGTTTAGGAGAGAAAGATTCCAGACGTTAGGGAGAGGAACACTCTAAAGTTTAGAAGGAGAGAAACCAAGAAGGTTTGGAAAAGAACAAAAGGAAGGAACCAAGGACAAAGAGGAGGTGGAAGACGAGGAGAAGTGGTGAATGGCCCAGCTGTGAACAAGTGGGGTGTATCCCACAGACAGAGGCAACTAGAGAAAATACAAGAGATCACGCGAAAAGAAGAAGAAAATCAGAGGAAGAGCCTTTATAGGTAGAGGTAGAGAGGGAAGTTCCTTCATATACACCCTACATCTGGTGGACCAGTAGGGGCAGGAGGTGATACAAGCATGTGGCAGAGCTTCAAGGAGGTGAAAGAAGTCCATAGTAAATAGTGCACGAGGAGAGGAAGAATTCCAGAAACACAACCAATACATAATTGGAAGGAGGTCAGTTAGAGGGAGAATTGGGGAGTAGTCAGTGAGCCCTGGATACCACCCCCTCCCAATACCACAACTAACCGGCCAAACATGGGGCCGAAACTGGCACGGCTGCACTTGGTGTCCCCCCTACTTTTACCGTTTATTGTCCACATCAGGAGTATAGCAGGGTATGATCCCTGGACCAACCTCACTCAGACCCAGTTAAGAGGATGGTGATAACTACCTGAATCTTTGAAAAAACACCTCAAACAGTGAATGACTATTGATTCCAGAACAGTGAGTTTTTACCTGCTCTGGTAAGCCAGAAGAAGGACTCTGACCAGAGGACAAAGGTTTCAAGTATTTTTATTTAACTTGAAGAAAACGCCTCACCCTATTGTTAAAGGGAGATGCCCTGCCTAACAAACTAAACTGAGCTGCTCTTTGTTAGTCCAAATTTAAATAGTCTTCTGTCCAAACCTATCAGCTAACTGGGCCTACCACATATCAAAATGTAACTAAAATAGCTGGCGTACCCTGTACTCTTGGGATTCTTGAAAAAGTCTCTGCAGGTATTCCAGGGACCTTTCCCTGGATCAAGTTCCAGTGTTGCAATTGTATAACAGTTTTTCCTTAATATACAGTTCTTGTCAATCACTCCATGGTTCCCAGAGTTCTCCACAACTTTACACAATACAAAATGTCTTTAGTTTCCAATAAAACAAAATATCTAATAAATGTTTGGTGGAGGGATATTTCACCTATCTGAGCTTTTTTTCTATCACATTCAGAAACCGGGTGCCTCTGGACTTCCCATTTATCTGCTTCTCATTTCCTTCCTTGGGATATTTTGGTCCCCTTGGCTTGGCAAAGTGTCATGCAAAGTGTTAGCAATCGGCGGCTGTAGGCGTCGCTGCTTGGACCACTGCCTTTGCATCTTGGTTATGTGTACTATGGTGTGCTCTGCTACCCCCTTCCCCCTGGGACGGGATATAATCCCTACAAATGCACAAAGAGATGCACAAAGAGCATGCAAAGTGTTGTGCAAAGAGTTAGCAGTCTGCAGTGTGCTGGCAGCGGCAAAGGCAAGTGGACACGGAAAGCATGGGTAAGATCACCTCCCCATACTGAATAACAGATAGCCTGACGACATAATATCTAAATCGCATTTACATGGTGTACAATCCGCGAATTAGGCATGGGGAAAGGGTGGCTCCTCCTTTTAAATGTCAGACCGAACGTAGCTTTGCAGTGCGAGAAACCTCAAGGTGTCTCACCCGCTAGTCCCCGGAGATCTATCATCCAGGTGGCCAGGACACGGCCCTCGCTTTTGCATCCAGCTACTGGGGGTGGACCAGTGGGGGAGGATCACCTGGATGGGGGGTCTTTGGGGAGTGGAAGTGGGACACTGATAGGTGAGCCGCAATACCCCCTTCTTTATAATACCTTTTCCCCATCCTACCACATAGGATACTTGGAAGTTCTTCCCCCACCCCCTTTTCCACCACAAACACTTTCTTACACCGTGGAAGACAACGGACTAACACCAGAGCAGTTTTCCTGACTTGTCCCAACACAAGGGTCAGGCAGAGTCAGGCAATTTACAATAACTACACACACGGGGGCGTGGCTACAGAGCCATGTAAGGAGACGTGTTCCCGGGGAGCTCCAGCTGATCCTGCATTAATCTGTAATAAGAGTGCACATACAGGTGCCTATGGTGGACAAAAACACATGTGCATGCACATGAATTTATGGGGCTTGACTGAAGGATGTCGTGAGCCCATGGAAAGTGATGGTTTGGGAGTTCGAGGCATTATCGTGTTCGTGGTGGCCCAGGACGTGCAGATCCAAAATGGCGGACAAATAAAGGACAAAGGAACTTAACCAGCAGCCTCATCCTCAGACTACGGTGTGGAGAAACGAAGCGCAAATGGAATAAAGTAGTGAGAACAACACCGCCGCAACCCTGAGATACAGAGTGGGCTCACCGAAACTCAGTGCTCGGTGTATGGTGAGCGGAGAATGTATGCTGCCTAAGGTGTGTACCACAGTGCTGCGGACCGCCTGATCCCACAAATGAACACTGGCATAAACCGAGGCAAGATGCAGGGGACGTGGCCCATTATTTTATTGCTGAACTACCAGATACATTGTTACTACGAACGAGTATAGAAGGAGTCCAGCGAATGCAGCAGATAGCAATCAGCAACTGGATACACGACACTGCACCAACAATTGACATCAAGAGCCCACAGAATGGGATAGCGGAGCAGGCCTGGGAATAATTGAGATTGCAGAGGCCCGGGACGTTCAGCTTCGAAAATGGCAGACAAAGGAAGAACAAAGAAACTCATCGGGGAGACTCGTCTTTAGACCGAGGTGCAGAGAAACGAAGTGCGAAGGGGAAAATGCATTGAAAGCATGACCGCGGCTCTGACATATAGCGTGGGCTCGCCACGGGTAACTACAACTAGAATGCAGAGCTCGACACATGGAGGGCTGTAGAATGCACATAGCCCAGTGTGTATATTACTAAAGCACTGCCGGTCCCACGGCCAGAACACGAACGCATACCAAGGCAAGCTGCAGCGGAAAGTGACGCGCACACATAGATCATTGTTGTGCTGGCAAGGCGAATGTGTGGCTGACACAGCCTGGACAAGAGCTGCGCATGGCTAGCACAGCAGATAGCGGCCAGCAGCTAGACTCGGTGTCTTGGCAGAGCGTGACACTGTAACAACGGTGCCTAATGTCACTGGGAAGTAAAGAGCTGAGGATCCTGCACATGACAACAATGGCAGCTGCTTAAGGAAGGAGAGTGAATTGGACAATATAAGGATGGAGAAAACACACTGAGGAATAAAATGACCATGGTGAACAAACATTGCTCATAGATCCAGAAGGTTTCGGCACACTAATCTGCGGAGCAACGCACGGTAACATTTGCGAAGGAGGGTCATAAATGATACCGTGATGCACAGCAAGGCGCAGTGATACCCAGAGTGCCCCAAGAGATTGCCACCTACAAACACTGACGGCAGGACACCATAACATCAAATAATACCAGAGCACCTAACAGAGGTAGTTGGAGCAAACCAGTACTCCACATCAAAACGCACAGGAGTACATCAAACCAGGCTGACATGCTTTTGTCTACCAACACGAGAGTTAAGACGCCCCATTATAACATGGAGACTGTTTGGGGGTGCTAAAGGGACCACGGCCAGAGCACATGTGGCGAAGCACTGAAACCACCAAGCACATGAGACGAGAAGGGAAGTGATACCATTGAGGCGCTGTCCAGCATAGCCCTCTGCCTATGAGGGGAGCACTCACAGTCCAGAGGGTGCAAAGGTACACAACAGATGTGACAGGCCTCCCCCAGACATTCGCACAACCACCAGCGCGCCCAAGTAGGGTGACGCTATATATGAGGAGCTGGTTAGGTGGGGACTTCCTGAAGCTCATTGATGCAGTTGGGTTGAGAGGCGGCGCAGCACCGCGTGTATGCAGAGGGGGACCGCTATGCGCCGAGACGGTGATGATTGAGCAGAGTAACGCATGGGGATGACGTAATGGATCTCAGGGCTATACGGAAAGGCTCTGTTAGCGGTCCTTGCTGTGTAAAAGGAGCGGCCACTAGACTAAACGAGGCAAATTACGCCTGCGTGCATTGACAGTAGCCCTCAGAAGTGACACACTGCTTACAGACCACACAGTGGAGGGCACATGAAGAGACCATAATGAGTAACATGGCCGCCAAGGGACCAAATCAAAGGTGAAACAATCCTCATTGGACATTTTTACCAAACCGAGTCAGACCGGAGAAGTGGCAAATGTATCGGTGCTAACCACGCCCGGGAAGGGGGAATCACCACCAAGGGACTAACAGATCCTAGAAGCGATTGCTGGATTGAAATCTGCATGGGAATCCAAACTTGATGATACTATAGCAGAACTGAAAACTTCCCTTGACGCAGTCAGTGTGGATGTTAATCTCCTGAGGCAGGACGTCAGGGCCATAGCTGAACGGAATGCTGGAGAAAGAAATGAAGGCCAACACGGAAACCTGCACGGCGAGCGCTAAGGAGATCCACACCTTACGACAGAGAGTGGACAACTTAGAGAACCGGGCGGAAGAGCGAAAAGAAATAACATCTGCTTTATTGGTCTCCCGGGAGGAGAAGAGAATCCTGACCCCACGGACTATATTGAGAATATGATATTACAGGAAATAGGGGCAGGAGCGCTCTCCCAAGGTTTCACAGTTGAGAGAGCACACAGAGCCCAGATTAGGAAACCCCCGCATGGGGCTCCACCTCATCCGATCATAGCCAAAATACTGAGCTACAAAGACAGGGAGAAGATCCTTGAGTATTTCCGGAAAGGCGGAACAATTAGCAGAGCGTCTGCAACAATCACTGCGTATCCGGATTATACGTTCTTGGTACAAAGGCGACGCTTGAATTTTGTGGTGTAATTAATAAAGAATAATTTTTCCAAAAGAACATGAGTAATTTGTTCGCTCCGGTTCCCCCAGAGCTAACCCATTCGCCCAGGTTAAGAAGAGGTTGCGAGTATCTGTCTTGAAGTACAGACTGCTCTACCCAGCGAAACTGAAGGTCCTATACAGAGATAAAGCACTTTTCTTCGAGACTCCGGAGGATGCCGCAGAGTGGTTGGACGGGATGAACTGCCCAGAAGGAGCAGAGGGTCGGAGGACAGAAGAGTTGGATAAGTGAACTGTGTTTCCTCTTTGATAGACGTTGGGACAATGGGGTTGTGACTGACTATGGGCCTCATTACGAGATGGGCGGTAGCCATGGTGCTATTAGCATCATGGCAGCCTCCCATACCGTGTCCGAGTCCAGTTTTGTTCAATGGGGACTTACCGGTGCATTCCGACCCTGCAGGGACCAGTAAGTCCCCATTGAACAAACCATTCCCCATTCCCATTTGAGCCCCCATGGGGCTCAATGGGAATGGGGAGGGCGCTAATAATGGGCTCGCGAAGAGCAAGCCCGTTATTAGCGCCCTGGTCCCTTAGCGGGACCCATAAGGGACGTGTGGTCAGACCACACGTTCCTTACGGTTCCCACTAAGGGACCTTGGAATTGGGCGGTAAGGGATTACCGGCACCGGTCTCCTTACTGGTGCCCGGTATCCCTTACAGCCCACCTCAGAATGAGGCCCTATCATTCTTATATGGGACTTGTGAAGGAGAAGTATCAGAGACATTGCCGAATAGATCAGGATAGCATGGAGCGCATTGGAACAGGTTGTATACCGCAATTGCTTGGGGTCATTTAAAGAAAGGAACGAGAGCTGCACTGATATTATATGGCAGGAGCGATACCGAGGAGCAGGACTTCACCCCAAATAGGTAGTTTAGTTAGGATTTTGTAGAATAGTATCCACCTGCTGCGACCTTAGCACCAGCGTCAGCCGGGCAGGGGTCAAGATGCGGGGGGCCTGAGATCCAGGGATGGAGCTGGGCAACAGTTGGGAGGGGGTGGGGCTGGGCAACAGTTAAGGGAAGTTGGAGGGGTGGGTTGGAGGGGGGCAACAGTTGGGGTTAGGGAGGGAGGAATGGGGTTGTTTTGTGGGGGTTTGAGGGGAAAGTAGACAGGGAGCGAGCTCACATCGACGTCAAGTAAACTTGGAGAGAAGGACAAGGAGGGAGGGAGACGAGATGGGATATGGGGGATAATGGGAGACCTTAGAATAGTAACCTGGAATGTCAGAGGACTCAACATCTACCTGAAGAGAAATAAGGTAATGATGTACTTGAGAAGGCAAAAGGTGGACATAGCCTTATTGCAAGAAATCCACCTTACCAAAGAGAAACAAGAGGTGGTAAAGAAAAAGTGGGGAGGGATCACCATAGGAGCAATGTATTCAGCATATGCCAGGGGAGTTATCATTTGGGTGGCGCCACATGTGCCCTTCCAGATGCTACGTGCCACGGTGGAGCCGGATGTGTGGATAAAAGTAATTTGGGGGCTGCTAGAGAACAGAGAACTGTGCATTATAAATACATATGCCCCCAACCAAGATACAGTGGCGTATTTCAAGAAACTATATAGTAAAATCAGTCCCCACATAGGAGGTGCGGTTATATGGGGAGGGGACTTCAATTGCACGCTGAACCTGAAAATGGACAGATCAGACACAAAACTAGATAAACACCACCCCCGCAGCGAAAACGCTACAAGCCCTGCTGAGAGACTTTAGGCTGGAAGACACATGGAGGCAGCAACACCCGAATGATAGGCACTACTCACACTATGCCGCCCCACACAACCTGTACACGAGACTGGACTACATGTTCACCACTCCGGAACTAGCTGGGGAAATGACAGGTTCAGAATATAAGGCGAGAATATTATCGGACCACTCCCCTCTGAGCCTGGCTACATCAGCCCCCTAGAGCCAGGATTCCAACATGGAGGCTTAGAGCCATTCCGAGAGGACCTAAAGGAGGAGATAATTGGGTATTTTGAAAATAATACTGGAAGCATGGAGTTAGAGGTTACCCTATGGGAGGCCTTTAAGGTGGTAGTAAGGGAGGGGGGGCATATCCACATCTAGAGGGCTCCAAGGGGGTATAGTGTGAGAGCTACAGGAGGCAGAAAAGAAATTAGAAGTAATTATGAAAAGAGGAGGCACCTCACAGGAACATGTGAGCCAATTACAACATGTATGTGGTGGGCTCTGGGAAAGGCTATGCAACCTGAATTATAAAAAATATATTGAAAGACAAAACGTAGGAGGAGACAAACCAGCCAGGCTGCTCGCATGGCTATACAAGAATGAGACACCAAGATCAGCAATTAGAGAGATAACGGGAGAAGCAGGCCAAGTCTGGAACACCCAGGAGAGTGTGAACGAGGGATTCCTTAGATTCTACAAACACCTCTATGAATATGCAGGAGAGACGGCAGAGCAGGAGACTCAGGAGATGCTAGAAGACATAGAATTACCTAAATTGAGTGAGGAAGATAGGGAGAACCTGGATTCCCCAATCACAATAGAGGAATTGGAGGCAGTGGTAATACATTTGCCCACGTGCAAAGCCCCTGGGACAGACGGGCTCCCCAGTGAATTCTATAAAACATACAGACAAGAAGTGCTCCCCCGCTACTGGCAATGCTAAACGAGGCCTTCGAGAAAGGGAGACTGCCGGAATCTCTGACCGAGGCAGTAATTATTCCACTCCTGAAACCCGACAAGCCAAGCACGGACTGTGGGTCGTACAGACCACTATCCATGCTAAACCAGGAAAGTAAAATGATCACGGCTGTGCTGGCGAATAGACTTAAGCGGGTAATAAATAAACTCATGCACCCGATCAAACTGGATATGTCCCAGGCAGAACCATATCCGATAACCACAGGAGGCTCCACCATATCATAGAACAGGCAGAGGGCGACCCAAATGAAATAGCAGTAGTATTGCTAGATGCAATGAAAGCCTTTGACTCTGTAAGGTGGCCTTGGATGATGGCGGCATTGAAAGAATACAGGATGGGACCAGGGTACCTGCGGTGGGTGAAAATGGTGTATAGCTCCCCAACAGCCAGGGTCAAAATGGGAGCGATAATCTCAGATAAATGGCAACTTAGCAGAGGCACGAGACAGGGCTGTCCATGGTCCCCGATGCTGTACATCCTGGCACTAGAACCACTAGTGATCTGTCTGAGACAGCAGTACGAGGGAATAGGGGTTTACACCAAAGGGGGACCGCACTTCATATCATTGTATGCATATGATATGCTGCTATACCTGTGGTATCCAGAGGAAAACTTGCAATACATCTTGGAGGTGATGGAGCGCTACGCGACTCTCTCTTGTATAGCGATGAACCCCCAAAAAAATCGTGCATGTTCCCCTTGGGAGGTATAGAGGAGTCCCACAGGAGAATGTACCCATCTTGCAGATAGCCTGGCAGACTAGAACATTCAGATACCTGGGGATTAACAAATATCACACGATTGTAGACGAGCACAAATATAACATGGAAAGGGCAGTAGAAGGAATCAAGAACAGCATGGGGTTCTGGGCAAAGCTCCCCCTAGCCATGGTGGGGAGGGAAGCCTTGTGCAAGATGGTGGTCCTGCCTAGGCTACTAAATTGATTTGCAAATATCCCACACCTATTGCCCAAATGCTTTTTTACTAAACTCCAGAGTTTATGCAGAGGCTTCCTGTGGCACAACTCCAGAAACAGAGTGGCCATATGGAAACTACAGAATACGTATGACAGAGGGGGTATAAACCTGCCAAACTTTGAGATATACCACTTGGCAGGGTAGTTACAATATGTCGCTCGCTGGCTGTCGGAAGCCGAGACAGCAGAATCTAGATTGCTGAGGGACGAAAGCGACCCTTATTTCCTAAAAGAACTGATATGACTACCCAAACCAGAGATGCATTGGGGATCGAGATTGCTGGAACTGGGCTGGAAGACATGGCACAAAGCGTGTCGAGTTATGGGAAACCCGACCCCATGCTCCCCGCAGGCGCCACTTGGGGCGCTATGCAGGGTGGATGACCAACTGAGGAAAGGGATCCGCAAACACTGGGAGCCGGTAGGCCTAGCAACCCTGGGAGATATATGGCAAGAGGGGAGGGCACTGGACCTCCAAACGATAGTGGACGAAACTAGGATACATACGGGGCAATAGATCACATATACTAGGATAGTTAAACGAGTGAAGGAAACGTGGTCCGAAATAGCACTAGCAGAACAACCTGATACTGCCATAGAAACGATGTACGATATCTCGGAGGGAGGGCACGAAATATCCTGGATTTACAAACTGGTGATGTCTAGAGTGGGTAAGGAGCTGCTCCAATTGAGACGGGACTGGGAGGAGGAAGTGGGAGAACTCATGCAAGATGGGCAGTGGGAAAGAGCTCAGAGATATCATAAAAAGGTGTCTAGGAACGCGAGGCTGCAGCAGATTCAGTTATATGTCACCCATAGGGCGGACATGACCCCCGAAAGATCGCCAGATTTGGGAGTACAGAAGTACAAAAATTCCCCAAGTGCGGGAAGGTGGACGCCGGGATGATCCATATGTTCTGGGCGTGCCCGGAGGTGGGAAAATTCTGGGAGGAAATTAATCTACGACTATCTGAAAAGGGAATCAAGCTAGATGTGGAATCCGTTTGGGCATGCATGATGGGGGGATTTACCAGACCACGCAACTTGAAACACGCATGCAAACCCAAGTACCTGGCCTACATTCTAGCCAAAAGGAGAATAGCCATGAGCTGGAAAGCAGCCCATAGACCCAGATTAATGGTATGGTGGAACAATCTCCTGAAATGGGCAGACGTCGAGACAGTAGTATGGTATGAGGCAGCCAACAAAGTGGAGGATAATAAAGTGGGACCTCTGATAGCATGGAGACAAATGGTAGCCACATTGTCGGGATCCTCCCATGCCA
This sequence comes from Ambystoma mexicanum, assembly GCF_040938575.1. Classification (NCBI taxonomy): domain Eukaryota; kingdom Metazoa; phylum Chordata; class Amphibia; order Caudata; family Ambystomatidae; genus Ambystoma; species Ambystoma mexicanum. The sequence goes on along the minus strand of NC_090921.1, from coordinate 1,110,149,174 downwards.
ATTCCAGTGAATGTGACACACCCGAGAGCGGCGAAGGGGATTAACCCCATGAAAAGGAAAGTCCAAAGAACTCAGTTAAAGTGGGGGGGGGGAGACAGTATTAAATAACATGCAAATGTATGGTATGAAGCTTGTAACCGAAACTGTCGGGTGTGATGGTTATGTTTTGTTTGTTGCAAAAACCAATAAAATCTACACACACCTGACAGCCCTTTTCCTTAGGCGGAGCACAAGAGCACACTTTGAGCAAGGACAAATGCACGAGGAAGCAGCTATTCCAGGACGGCAGTTAAAATGGAGAAGAAAGGCATTGAAACTGGAAAGGACAACAAGTAACGAAGTGCCCTTGCCATTTTCGACACAAACCCGCAAAGCTTCCGTGAAAGGAATCATAAGAAAGGGAACTACAGCTGACGTGTGGTGTAACAGATGTCAACTGTGCACAGGACCCTCCTGCACTGATAACCACGGCAGGGAGGCGCACTTGCAACCGTGGTACCGTCCTTGACTCCAGAGACAAGAAAGAACAAGGAGGTCCACACAGCCAGTGAGTCAGAGGGAGAACCAACGGTAAACCAGATGGTGTTGAGCAAAGGTTGCAAATGGCAACTTTTTATGAACAAAGAACTTGTATGCTAGTGAACTTTTAAAGCCCAGGGAAAGACCAACTACAGAGTGGTCCGGCATCACGTGGGCCTCCATTTGAAAGACTCTGGCTGGCCCCCTTTTCTTGTGAACATTATAGTAACAAGAGGCCGTAGGAAAGGGCGACAAAGAGTTAAGGGAGTCATACAAGAGTCGAGCCAAAATCCCTTGTACAATCGAAAGTCCTTAACCCATTATCAAAGTTTTGACACTTTGTGCATGTGCGCACGGTTGAGGGAAATGCAGTACGAATGATAAATGTGGAAATCCTGACTCAGGGCTTAAGAGAGAGCCTGACGGGGGCTAGAAAAAGCTAAGGGAAGTGAATCCTGCAAGGTATCACGAATAAGTGAACTGTGTGAAACTGGCAAATGTGAACCCGACTGAGGGAAGCCCAGGTTACAAAAAGGATCGGAGCCCGGTTAAAAGGGATCCACGCGTGAAAGGAAATCACCCGACAGGAAGATTACTGAAAGGAACTTATTGCTTGTTGTTCATAGTACATCAGGCCCACTGAGGCAAGAGACTGTGTAAAAGAGACTTGGCCACAGAAGCTGATATTTTGGAAACAAACTTTAAGCTTGTGATGAAGAAGTCCATGAGTGTGCTGTGCTCGAGGGTCCCGCCTTGTCCCATGCTAAAACGTGGAGAAGGTAGACCCCAGTTATACCATCCTGACTTATGATTTTGTGAACACTTCTTTGATATGAAATATGATATTTTATTTATATCGCGCTCATACACAGGTGTTTCACAGCGTGACCAGGCGAAGGGAGGGAAACAGGGGAGAAACAAAAACAACGATCTTACTAGACCCAGTGACATTGAGAACGTGCAAGTGCATGGGGAAGGGAAAAGGGGGAAGTGCATAAAAGGGGGGAGGAATTGGAAAGTGCAGAGCAAAGGAGAGAAAAAAATAAATGAAAGTCAAATTTATAAATAAGGTGATAAACAGTGGTAGTGCAGCTGGTAGGTGGCAAAGTGCTAGGTTAGTCAGATAGGGTGTATCTGATAAGTGCAGAATAAGAGTGGGTGGGGGACTGCATGGATGGGGGACTGCATGGGTACAGATACAGGCCCCAGTCCAAGGGGTGGCCAGGAGGCAGTGCAGGAGGGTGGCATGGTGGAGGGTGACTCTTTTCTGATGCACATTATCCCACACTATTTTGTAATTTAGCAGTAAGGATTGGCACTATTTTCTTTTTAGTATAGGCCCTTTTTATTTGACAAGATGCCCCAAGGGCTGCCCTATTATTATTTGATGGTCGTAGCTTGCTCTCATCTTAGATTTAGGTTTAGATTAGGAATTGTTCTCACCCAATTATACAGTTTAATGAACACCTTTGAACAGTGATCACTTGTGTCTGTCTTTACTGTTGCCACCATGAGTTCCTTACAGCAGTTAATGATCCACTCTTTTTAATTTAAGTGGTTTGGTGATTGCACAAAATTTCACACTAAAACAGTGAATTCCTTGATCTATATTCTTGTAGATTACCCTGGACAATTGTCCCTTGAAATGATGGATCCAGCGTAGCTAATGAAGATCAAACTGGATTGTTCTGAATTTGGAATTAGCACAGCAGTTTTTGGGCCTCATTACACGTTTGGAGGAAAGGGGAATTACCGCCCTTTTCCAAGGTTGGCGGGGTGGTAATTCCCCCTTGCCCCATTGCCCTTCCCCATTCCCATTTTTGCCCGATAGGGCTCTATGGGAATGGGGAAGGCGCTAATTACGGTGCCGCAAATTGCGGTACCGTAATTAGCATCCTGGTCCCTTTGCGGGTTGATTTTTAACGCCTGCTAAATAGCAGGCGTTAAAGTACCAACCCGCAAAGGGACCTTGTAGTAAGGCGGTAAGGGTTTACCGGTACCGGTGCCCTTACCGGTACCGGTAAACCCTTACTGCACTACGTGTAATGAGGCCCTTAGTCAGCTAAAGTACTGTCCTTTGGGATTAGCCCTAGCACAATATGCTTTAAACCTCGCATCAGGTGACTCAGATATATTTTATATTATTTATAGGAGGAATTGTAAGATATTACTGGGTATGGGAATTGCTCAGAATTATTATATTCATTTCACAGACATAAGCCACTAGGTAAGAGGGGCGATCTTTGATGGTTGCCAGTTACTTTAAACCTTTGACAATTGGAGTCCATACCAAAACATGAATACAATAATTGCCTGTTTCTTTTGATTTCTTTCTCCCTCTTGACCACTGTACCCGGAATATGTGTGATTATAACATGGTTGACTTAATTTATGACACAATTTGAATTTATGATCCTACATTACAGGTTCTATCAAATGGGTTTGCTATCAACTGTTGGGTCTCACTGTTTGGGTGATATACAAACTTGTATGTAAAACATGTATAGTAATTCAATTAATACAGCCTTGAAAAAGACCCACGCAGGGTTGAAACATGTGTTGGCTGTGTTAAGCACTTATTATAAAGCAACATTTCTTTTGCTGAAATATTCAATCATCTCGTCTGTTATTTTGTTGTAATATTTTACCACCAGTATTGTGGATACTTAAGCTGAAATAACTAGCACATTCTGTTTTGGGTTTCCTTGTGCTAGGAAAAAAGGCTCTATCTGAAGTGTTAGAAGTCTTAGCCTTTGAACAATTCACCAATGGGGGCATCTCCGTACCTGCAAAAACTGGTTTTACAACAAAGCTAACCTACTTTCAATACAGACGTAGAAATTGCTCAGGCCCACGCAGAATCTGTGAAACCCATACAAATGACATGTGTTCATGGGGATGAAGAAGTGTGCCATAGGACCCAAGTCACCCTCCCAGTTAGAGGGGAAAACATAATGATGGAGGTTATAAATGGTACATATTTTCCCAGTTTTAACAATCTCACCGGAAAGCTAAATAAATCCTCTTCAAGTTATTACCCTTTAAACACATGGGCCCTCATTATGACCCTGGCGGAAAGTGACTGACCGGACCGCCACAGCGTAAATAGCGTTTCCGCCATTGCACGAAGGAGCAAAGTGCGGGCCATTCCGACCCATCGGGCACGAGCACCACGGCATGGCGGAAGTGCAAAGTCCGCGATGGCGGAAATGACCCCAAAACGGCCCACACCGCCGCCGTACGGCGCCCTAGGTGCAATACCGCCACCCATCACAGCGGACACCGCAGTGTGCGCCTACCGGAAAGTACGGTGACCGTAAATATACGGAAACGGAAGCAAAAACATGGACCCGGAACGGGAAACATCCCGCCGTACACCTATAAAACCACAAAAACCACACAACCACTAAAAACACTACCCCGAGACACACCCCAACCCGTCATCCACCCTAGCGAACCCAAGAAAAATGGGAAAAGTAGCGAAGAAAGCGTGCGACCGCAAGCGGCAGGTCCACTTCTCCCGTGAGGAACTCACCGTGCTAACATAGACCCTCCAGGAGAATGCTGCCGTCGTCTTCTCCACGCAAATGACCAGGACGGCACTTGCGAACAAGAAGGCCATATGGGCTCTGGTGGCACAGCGGGTAAGTGCGGTGGGGACTGCACCCCGCAACCCACAGCAATGCAGAAAGCGATGGGACGACCTGCGGATACGCGTCCGCAGCATACTCTCTGCCAACCGCAACATTGCCACAGCCACCCGGGGAGGTCCTGAATCACCCATCAAGTTGACCCCCTGGGAAGAAATCTGTGCCTCCACCATCGGAATGGAGAGCAGAGAGGGAGTCGGAGGGATGGAGAAAGGAGTGCAGACATCCGAAGATTCAGGTAGGTGGGCCAGATAAAACAATGCTAAATCCACAATGTCCAATCATGTGAAGTACCATGTGTCCACATAGTGCAACAGAAACACATGTCCAGGAGAACGTCCACACACATCGCCCTGATAGCGCACTTTAAAACTCACAATAAATACATAAATAATTAAAAACCCCTAAAACAACCACTACACGTGCAGCAGGCACACCCTAACTGCAGGCTGCCAAACAACTGCACCCTCACTCCACACACAAATGAAAGCACCTCCAAGGCCCCGACCCAAATCACCCTCAGGTACCACCCCAATGCATGTGATACAATGCCATTCCAATACCCACAGACCCATTAATAACCCTCGCCCTCCTTTACTCCACCACAGGGTCCGATCCAAACGACGAGCATCAGGACACCCCTACCAGCACACCTGCAAAGAGGGCCAAGACCAACGGCCAAAGACCCTCCACCTCAGCTGCACGCATCAAGACACGGCAGCAGCACAAATCAGGTGGCAGCACAGAGGAGGGTACATCAACAGGCACCCCAGCAGCCAGCATGCCCACAACACCACCACCACAGGTCCCCCCAACGGATGCCACAGAACGCACTGCCTCTGGTGGCAGCAGCACCATAGGTGACACCCCATTGATGGCAGCATGCTCCGACACAGAAGACGGGGATGTCGAAGTCAGATCCATCCATGACCTGTCCCAATCCCCCTGTCTGTCCCATCCCGTACAACATGAGGATACCACGCAGGGGCACCCACAAGACGACGACTGGCCATCCCCCACAAGCCCTGTGGCAAGGCAACATGAGGACAACAGCCCCTCTGTGACACCCCCGCAAATGGCCATGGCCCAGCAGAGGCAACAGTCCCTCGACCAGTTAATCGTGCAACAGCAGCAACTGGCCACGCTCCTCAAGGACCATGCCGATGAATGTGGGGGCACTAAGGCAGACATAGAAACATCAACTGAGACACTTAGGGCAGAAATGGAGAGAAGTACAGAGACACTAAGGGCACAAATGGAGAGTAGCACCGAGAGCCTGAGAGTCCAAATGGAGAGAAGCACCGAGAGCCTGAGGGGGGAACTGCATGCGACGTCCAAAGACGTATGTGCCGAACTTGCCGCAGTGCGCCGTGTGCTCACTGAGCTCTCACAAACCCTTAGGGACATGCATGGACGTGAGCAGGCAGAGACATCATCCGTTGCAAGTTCCGTCCAGGGCAGCCCCCAACGTAGATCTGGGAGGAACCTGCGCTCCACAGGCAGGGGTGCCCCTGATACCCGCAGAGGGGGCTTGCAATAGCGACCGCCCACTGACAATGAGCATCTTTGGACACTGGTGTTCGGGGGGGAGGTAGGAGGGTGGAGGGGGTGTGTTGGGCTCACTTGGGTGGCGGGTCGATAGGGTGTTCAACATGATATCACATATGCCATAAACAGTGCACGATCAACCAATGAGATGTATGGACAATGATCTTTGTGTACTAGGCCATCATAGGCGTACAGTCCATATTGTGCATGTACCAGACACACACAGTGCCACGAGTCCCGTGTCCATGTATCAGCCACCAGGCATGAGTGCTAGAAGCATGCATCAATGAGATGCTGACGAATGTCACGGCCCTCCGGTGCCTCGCAGACTCCATGAGGTGCTGCCACATCCCCACCCTCATCATGACCATCATCAGGTGCTTGCAGTTCTGCGTCAGGGGGCATGGGCACATTTCTACGTACACACATGTTGTGGAGCATGACACATGCCATGACCATCTTTGCAACCTTCTCATGGCGGTACAGGAGTGCCCCGCCAGACCTGCTGAGGCAGCGGAAACGAGTCTTCAGTAGGCCGAATGCCTGTTCAATGACTACATGGGTACGTGAGTGGGCATGGTTGTAGTCCTCCTCATGCTGGTCCCCTGGGTTCCGGACTGGTGTGAGGAGCCATCTCTTCAGTGGATACCCAGCATCACCTGTATGTGGACGATAAACGTATGATGTGGAATGCCATTGCTACGTACGCACACCCCCCCCTTCCTGCCAGGTCATTGCCGCATCACATACCCCACATCATCATGCATGAAATGAGACTCACCGAGTAGCCAGGATCTGTTCCCTGCGTGTCGCTCCATGTAGCGTGGTATAGTGGAGTTCCTCAAGACCATAGAATCATGGGTTGATCCAGGGAATCTGGCACAACAATGTGTAATGATCCTGTTGGAGTCACACACCATTTGTACATTCAGGGAATGGAATTGTTTTCGGTTGCGGTACTGGGCCTCCATGGCATGTGGGACGACCAATTCCACATGGGTGCAGTCGATGGCACCAATGCAACCCGGTATGCCGGCAAGTGCATGGAATCCCACTTTTGTGTTGGTAATTTCCTGCTCCGAGCGTGGTAGAGAGATGTAGTCGTCTGCGTGCTGCAGGAGGGCATCGAGCACTTGCAATAGTGTCCGTGAGAACAGTGGCTGAGAAATGCCATGCAACTGTCCGACTGTGTGCTGGTAGGTGCCTGTGGCCAGGAAGTGTAGTACAGACACCACCTTCAGTAGGGGTGGGATGGCGGTTGGGCTATCTATCATGCTGACAAGGTCAGCCTGTGTCATGTCCACAATGGCGGCTATGGTGTCCCGGTCCAAACGGTAGAGGGTGTGGATCTGCTCATCAGTGAGGTTGAACGGATGTGCTCGGAGGCGTGGGATTGCGGGCTGCCTGCGTGGTGGTAGTGGCTGTGCTGGCGGCCCTTGCTGGCCCTGCCTTGGCCTCCTCCTCCTCCTGCGTCTCCTCCGTGCGGCCGGTTGTAGTTGGTGTTCGTCTTCTTCTTGGAGTTGGAGTACTTGCAGTGCTATCAGGTCCCCCAGGGCCAACATCGCGAGTCCTGCCGGTAGCATTTCGGTGTGGTTGTGGGAGGAGACCGGGTGTGCAATTCATGTGTTTTCAGGCTGTATGGCCTCCACCTGTGGTGATTCATTCCACCTGTGCAAGCAGCTCTCCCCTTTGGGCGAGCACGTCCCGCACACAACGCTGCAATTCGAGGAATGGCATCTTGCAAATGCAATCATGTATTTGTACCCGATGGCCGTGTAACATTTGTTGATATGTACAATCGGCTATGGTCCCATTGTTTCACATACAATCTTTGCAGTCGCGAACAGACTTGTGATGGGTCAGTGGAACGTAGTACTCGAGTAACGGTGGGCCCTCATGCATCACTGTACCGAGTTGCAACGACGGGCGGGGCGTCCCATTAGTGGGTGAAGGCAGTTGCCATTTTCACACACAGCCGCACTAGATGGATTAATTTGTGATTTCAAACGGCCACAGATGCCTTTTCGACGTGATGTTGCAAATGAGGAATTCGAAGGGCGGCGCTTTCGGTTTTCAGCTAGCGGCGAGGAGATGCCCACAGGTCTGACTGCAAATATAACATTCTATTGTTCAATGTCCTTGAGACAGGGGCCATGGCGAGGAAGCAATGATTGATATGAATAGTTTGGGATGCGCAATAGCGACGTGGCCGATGAGGCCGGACGTTCCCAAATACATGTTACTTCACAACACTTGAATTACGGGCTGGGGCACTGTGGATTTTGCAGGCTGCATGACGCACAGACTCAATGGAAATTTCTAATGTTATGTGAGTAAATAATCAGGCGTTATTATACCGGGATGAGGGAATGATGAATGGATGCATGGGCAGGTGATTTGATACAGGGTTTGCCATGTACAGGGCTTGTTGGAATCTATCCGCCTCCCCTGCGCTATGTGATGCAGGGCTGCCATAGTGGGACCATCGTCTATCTGGCCTTGTTGAGCCCTCCCTGTCTCGACGCGCCTTCAGACACTTGTGTCCATGCACGTTAACATTCCCATCTGATGGAATCTGTTTTGACAGACGCATGCACAGGTACACTCGTTTGTGATGGTGTTTACACCTCGATATAGATGGTTATGAGTCGCAAGTGGCTTTGGGGTGGTGATGATCCTTTGGAGTGGGCTAGCATGCATATGGCTGTGGATTTAGTGTGATCATTGAAGTGAGTTGTTCGAATGTAGTTCTGATGGCCATTCTGTTCTTTTTCTTTTCTTTTGGTTGACAGGTATCTCCTCCCCTTTTGCCACTGCCATCTGTATGCCACTCCTGCAGATGGCTTTTACTCCCGACACCTGCTGCTTCGTGTTAATCAGTGGAGCAGCATTACGATCTTATGGGACGATCGCCAATGGGCCACATGCCCTTACGCAGTACTAGTGGCTCGGAGCAACATTTCGGCCTTTCAGCTGGACTAGTGCCTCCCCATTGGGACGGCCCTGCGGTTCTGTGCGCTTCCATGTTGCCTTTTCGTACGTGAATGTGGCTCTGTGTACCATGATGGAACAGGGCGTCTCACAAGTAGTAGCTGGTCATTCCTTGCGGATGCAGCCCACAATGGTGATATGTGTTTTGGAGTACATGGACTTATGGCTGTATGGGCTTGGTGATTTTGTTGTGCATTAAATTTCTATTCTGATATGGGCCGTGTAGCGTTCTTCTTTTCGAGTGATGTGGCATATTCCTATTTGGGGAGCGATGTATTGTGAGGAGATCTGCATTGGGTTCCAGCTTCGGAGTTTAGTTGCGTGGTACTGTGCTGGGCGCGTTTGCGTACGGAGCCCAGTGAGGTCAGGGATGGGGGCTGCCAATATGACTGTTTGAATGTTGTCATGCTCAGGGGCGGGGGATTGGGTTTTGTGTAACAGATGCCGGTCAGCCAGGTGGACTGGTGGAATGTTGTGATTTTCGGAATATTGCTGGTCACAGGTGCCTGTGTTTGCGTGCGTTTCGGGGGGGGGGGACTGTGGTCATGTCCATTGGAATGGCTTCTGTATTCGTGCCATCTGTGCCCTGCAGCTCCCATTGGCCCCTCTTGTGATTCTTTTGTTCGTTGGCATGCATGGGTGACTTGTACATTTCACTGGTTGCATTGTGACTTCATTGCACCTACGGGGAGTTGTACTTTGTGGGCAGGGAGCGGTGTACAGGCACTCAGTGGGGCCGTTTACGGTTGATTCGCGATGCCGTACTTCTCACCATGGCGGAATGGTACTTTCCGCCATGCTTGATGGCGTTAGGTACATGTCCGCTAGGGTCGGAATTCGCGTACCCTTGCGCCATGGTGGTATTTACGATTTGGCATGGCGCGCGCGCGCGTACTTGGTGCAGTTAGCGTTGGTGTTCACTACGGTGTCGCTAATGGATTCGTACTTTGCGGTGACGGGTCATAGTCACACCGAGCGCTATTCGATGGCGGTATTGCATTTCCGCCATCGTTTTCCGATTTCCGCCAGGGTCGTAATGAGGCCCATGGAAAGAAAATGGCTTTGAGGCAGAACCATCTCTCTGGGATTATACAGGCTGCTAAAATTTCCAGAACCAAACCCCATTCTTGGAAGGAGAAGGCAAATCATAAGGGGAAGGGTATGTGACGATTCATGGATCTTGTTACTTCGCCCCATAGGGGAGCCCTTCCCTGTGAGGCTTTGGGGGAGAGCCTGCTACACAACATTCCCCATAGGGGTGGTGGAAAGCGGGACCTCACAGGGAGAGACTCCCCTCATGGGGACAAGGAATCCCATTCTGTCATGGAACTCCCTAAACCCTCTGACTCTTGAAACCAGGAACCCCCTAATATCTTTAGAGGACCAATGTGAAAGTGTTACTGTGTGTTATTGTGATACTCCTCCTTGTCTTCCTGTATATATCTATACCGCCAGGACGAGGGAGAATTAAACAAATATACAGGCTGGTCATAAATCATCTCACAGAAGTACTGAGAAGAAGAAGATTGAAGGAGTTATACAAATTACTCCTTCATAAAGTATAGACAGTACTGAGACGAGGTGGCCCCGAAGAGGAATGAAGAGTACCTTGTCAACACAAAAGACTGGGGGCCTCATTACGAGTCCGCCGTGCTGGAATGCGGTGATTCCGTGACGACGGTGACTCTGCTTCCGCGACCGCAAGGTTGCGGAAAGAAGGGCCGATTACGGCACGTGGGTCACGCACAACACACCGATGAGGAAACGGAGTCACCTCTGTAACGTAAACACCTAGGCACACGGACTTAGCGCCACAGAAAACAGTGCTAGACCCGTGTCCGCCCCTGCCGACACGGAAACACTGGAAGCGGAAATACCATGACCGCGGGAAAAAGACCGGAAACAGAGAGGCAGCCATTATATAAAGCACAATCCATTGCCATCCTCAGACACCACAGGTCAGATCACCTTCCTGAGACCGACAACTCATCTAACAGCATCATGGCATCCAGGATACCAGCACGCAGACAGAGAAAGCAGCGCTTCAATGAAGCTGAGCTCACAGTACTGGTGGAGCACACCGTTGAGCATGCTGAAATGCTCTTTAGGGCAGATCAGCGGCGCGCTACACAGCAACGCAGCAAGGAGGTGTGGGCGGAGGCAGCACGCAAGTGCACAGCGGTTGGTGTGACTACACGTTCTGTGAAGGAGTGCCACAAGAGGTGGGATGACCTCAGGCTCCGGGTGAGCAAACCTCATCACAGCACACCGCCAACACAGCACTGGCACTGGTGGAGACCCTGCATCTCCTCTCAAGTTGCAATCGTGGGAGGAGCGCTGCAGCAGTGTCATGCACCTCGAAGGCATCCACAGCATAGGAGAGGCAGAGGCAGGAGTGAGCCCACCTGCAGATGCTGATAAGTGCACAGAGTACAAAGCCATAAGTGTGAATGGGAGTGACCCAATGGACCCACTCACAATGCCCCCCCCCCCACAAACAGTGCAGGAGTGACCCAATGGACCCACTCACAATGCCCCCCCCCCCCCCAAACAGTTCAGGAGTGACCCAAAGGACCCACTCACAATGCCCCCCCCAAACAGTGCAGGAGTTATCCAATGCACCCACTCACAAAGCCCCACCCACAAACAGTGCAGGAGTGACCCAATGGACCCACTCATAATGCCCCCTCCCCCAAAAAGGTCAGGAGTGACCCAATGGACCCACTGACTGGCCAGATGACGAGTACCACATCCCCAAAGCATGACCCCTCGAAATTCACACAGTGCGTGCCTGACTGGAAGCAGAGACACACACCTGTGTCCATCAATAGTCACAAGTGTGTAACTGCAAGTGGACATGGATTGTGATGTTTGATGCATGTGATGGACACATTTCTTAACATCACAGAACTAACCGCAGTGCCCTCTGTATCCCCACAGTCATGACAAGTGACAGCGATGACGCACAAGAGGCAACGCAGCGGCCACCTGCAGGCGCACAACGCAGCACTCCTGTCCAGGAGGATGATGCGAGCTGCTCTGGCACACAGGCACCGGCAGCATCAGGCACACCGGCAGCATCAGGCACACCGGCAACATCAGGCACACCAGCAGACGCCACCATCCCCATGCAGGCACCCACCCTGGCCCCGGATGATGATTCGCAGCCCATCTGCACAGCTGAGGAGGCTGCATCAAGTGATGGGAGTGCCCCGGCCATGCAGGCCGAAGCAGTACAACAGGGTGAGGGGGACAAGATGAATGGGCTGTCACCCATCCATGGCCTAAAGCTCAGCCCCCAAGAACTGCACAGCCCCATGCGCTCCCCAACTCCATCCATGGCCGAGCTCTGTCCACGATTGCAGCACATCAAGCAACAACAGGCCACCCTGGGGGGGTTCCCTAGATCGCAGAAACTGAAGCATGTTAACAAATTGAAGGACTTGGCATATGTGCTGGCTAAGAGGAGGATTGCCATGGGGTGGAAGGCTTGTCATAAACCGCAGGTGGAGATATGGTGGAAGGAATTGCAAAAGTGGGCGGAAGCAGAGACTATGGTATGGCAGGAGTCCAGTATGATGGGAGGGGGAGAAGAGGTGGGAACCCTGTTGGCTTGGAAATCACTGATAGCGGAATTGTTTGGAACGATGCCAGATTTGGCGGATTCCAATGGAGAACAGATCCCACCGCGAGGCGTGAACACAGAGTAAACAGACTTGATGGGCTCGTAGGGGGGGTGGGTTGTGGGGAGCGGAGATCAAATTGTATAATGTACCCATTCGAAACTGTATTGTGGCATCTTGTACTGTATATTTGGTCTGTATTGTTTTGTTGGTTGAAATATAATAAAAAACGTTAAAGAAAAAAAAAAACAGGCCACCCTGACGCAGCTGGTGGAAAGACAGCTGGAGGAGGCCAGGCTGCAGCGTGAGGAGGCCATGCATCAGCGGGAGGAGGCCAGGCTGCAGGAGGAGAGCAATGCTACATCGGTGCGTCGGCTCACCCGGTCGATTGGACGATTTGCGGCCACAATTCTCACCCTGGCACGCCATGTCAGGGAAGGGAACAGTGTGCAATCCAGCATTGCCGAGTCAATGTTGGTAGCCCAGCAGGCGTTTCAAGGACGCTTGCCCATAGTTACACCGACAGTCACCTCAGCCAGCACCACCCCATTCAGCTCTGCCTCTGGCAGCCCACGGAGGTGTTCAAGTCGGTTGATCGGATCCGCCAGCAAGGACACGCCTGCGCATAAGCGCCCCCGCAAATAGTGGCATGTGGGTATGCCAGTCAACATGACATTTGGGGACACCATGGGTGTAGGGGGGTGGGAACGTTTGGGTGGTGGGGGTGGTGGGGATCTGCCCATTCGGGGGTTTGTTGTTAGGGGCCTGGTTGGGGGTGGGAACGTTTGGGTGGTTTAGGTGGTGAGTGGGCACGGGTGTACAGCTTCCCTACCCAATTCACTTTCTTTCCTGGTTAATTGATAATACAACACCTTTGAAAACTACCATAATGAGTGAACATCTGTCATTTCATTAGCAGACAAAAATCATTTATTCACCGGCATCGTCATATCCATGCTTTGCTGTCAATGTGCAGTCTCTCAAAAGTAGATGCAAATGAGTGTATCCCGTGCTTGTTGGCCATCTTGCGCACCCCTGGGAGGTTGTGGAGCCACCCCATACCCATCCTCATGCCCATCCCCATCCCCATCCCCATCTCCATCCCCATCTCTATCCCCATCTCCATCCCCATCTCCATCCCCATCCCCATCTCCATCCCCATCCCCATCCCCATCCCCATCTCCATCTTCTGCGTCTGGGGGCAGCGGAATGTTCCTGCGCAAGCACAGATTGTGCAGCATGGCACACACAAGCACAATTTTACCCGTATTCACTGGGTTGTAGAGAAGTGATCCTCCAGATCTGCTCAAGCAGCACAACCTGGCCTTCAGTAGGCCAAATGTCCTCTCAATCATGCCATGTGTGCAGACGTGTGCCCTGTTGTACGCCTCCTCGTGCCTGTTCCTTGGCCTCCGTACAGGTGTCATCAGCCATGGCGTGAGTGCATATCCAGCATCACCTACATGGGATGGAAATGTGTGGGACACGTCAGTGTTTGTGGTTCATCTCTTGATCTGATGCAGTGCAATATTGTGTCATCATACATTCATCCATATGGGCCTAGCAGTGGTCAGAAGGGCGGGTGATTGCCATCCATGGGTAATTGTTGTAGATGGTGGCATTTGGACATTGCACTCTTACTTGCTGTGCATATGAAGTGGATCTTATACACGATAGTGGTTGGTAAGTATGGCACTGTGCAATGACGAGCACACATGGGGGAGTCAATCCATGGCCTGGGATGATTTGGCTATTGCAGGATGTCATTGTGGGGGAAGTAGTCCTAAGTGTGGGTGGTTGGATTGAGTGGATCAACTTGTATGGCCTGTTGGAAGCATTGGTCGTATGTCTCCTTAGGCAGGGTGTGTACTGTGGCAACCTGTCATGTGTAGATATGTGATGTGTGGGTTATGCTGACCGTCCATTACATGGGCCAGGGGGTGATGCATGTGCAGTTGTAGCAGCCCACTTACACAAGTCATTGGCCTGGGCACTCAACACACTTCCACAGGGCCTATGCATTGGCGGTTGTACTCACCCAATAGCCATGTGCTTTGTCCAGCGTAGCGTTCCATGTAGCGTGGCAATGTGAAATTCCGCAGGACCATTGAGTCATGTGTTGACCCCGGAAAAAGGGGGGAGCAATGTGTAATCACCAGTCCGGCATCACATACCATCTGTACATTCAGTGAGCAGGGCCGGTCTTACAACAGATTGCACCCCAGGCGGGAAGCATTGTTGGCGCCCCCCCCCTTCCCCGACCTGTGATCTCATGCATCACAGGCTGAGCAGCGGGAGTGGGGACTATGAGTTAACAAAATTGTCAATGCTGGCATCTGCTGAATTTCATGAACCTCAGAAAACAGCAATAAGAGGGTCAAACCCGAACAGCCCTGGTTATGTTAGTCTGCTTTTGCTCTTCATTTTTAGTAACAATAACCAGTTTGCTGCTGTGACTCAGGTCAGAGAATCGACAATTTCAGATCTACACTAATGTCATTTGTATGACCTCACAAATGTAGCCACTCTTAAAAGGTGATGAACTGGTCTTGAACAGTGTTACTCGAACCTCCAAGAACAAGCACCAGCAACATACCCAACGATAGCTGTACAAGCCCGTCTATCTCAGCATTAAAATACATGCATTTATGCAATATGTATTGCATCAAATATTTCACGGGAAGTTAAATATATTTAGGAGGGACACACGTAAACAATATCACTACTCCATGTGAGTGGTAAAGTTTACTTTAAACATATGCAGAGAGTTGACATGCATGTACAATTCAACATAGCTCCCAATGTTAATGTTGGAGAGGTGGCGTTCTAAAATTACAACATTACAATGCGGACTTTACATTGAAACACACTGCAGTGCATTACCGCTGCAGAGAAATGGCAGTTCGAGTATTGGGGTTTGTTTCGCTCATGCTCGTGAACTCTCACAATTCTTAAATGTTTCCTTCGTGATCACTCATTTTAGCTCCCGACAGCACTATGAAACTGTAAGATCGCAAAGAAAAACGATGTCTACCATCCCAACATAAAAACAAAAACAATGGTGGAAGGCAACCTTTTCTTGGGACTCGTTAAGTTTACTTTTTGCAAATTACTAGTCGCATCCTGCTTGAATAACAGCGGCCCTTGCACATTGTGCAGTGTATTGACAAATTTCATTTCAAGGGACTTGGAGTACTGCGGGTATCAGGGGAAGCATCTCCAGTGTACCCCAAGCGTAGTGCACTTTGCCCTACACCCTCACCCCCCAGCCTTGCAGTCCTACACTTTTTCACATTCTCCATTATGGTAAAGAACATTGTCCTGAGTTTGGGAGAGAAATGGACTATGCAGAAGGAGCTGCCTCCCCAGGGTGTGTATAGCTGCTGGTGTATCAAATGCAGAAATGGGTGGCATCAAGAGCCCCACGCTCTGAAACACCTGTTGCGCACTGGTTGGTCACACGAAAGAAAGTGTGAGTAGGTGATTCCCCAACACTTGAACCATTCTTTAGAGACCTGGCTTTGATTAATGTTGGCGTTAGCTAGTCATGGCCATTTCCCAGCATTCGTGTTAAAGGAGATCGGAAGCTGCACCATGCGGGGGTATTTTAAAGGCCATGAATTGATGCTACAGCATGTCTCCCCCAATGGAACAAAGAAAGTGAAGCATGCATCCTTGAAGTCTGGGTATTTGTATTATACGAAAGACGGGCCAACCGTCCACAGAGACGGTTTCTACTGTAGTTGCTGAGTCGCTTTCCCAAGGCAGCTGCTGTGCAGACTTCGCTCAGCTTTTGGTCCAGCGTCTGCATCCATCCTTCACACCATCATTCACAAGGCGCGTTCGTGTAGGTATTTGTTTATCTCGTTAGACTAGCGTGATTGCTATTCCAAACAAAAGAAGTACAACGACAAAGAAGAGTATAAGACCAGTCTGAGCGAACAGTGAAATGTATGAAACTCTTGCACTAAAATAAAGTCAGCAGTGCATGCCCAGGAAAGGGAGAACGACAAACAATATGCTCGGGAGCGGGAACTATGGGGGCGTAGTAACCTCCAAACTGGCCCACGCGTGGTACTGGCCCCCAGGGCCTCGCCCTCAAAGTGGTTTTGGCCTGGCCGCGGGCCAAATGGCCAACGGACGGACCAATTCAACCCCTCTGGAACTTGCAACTGTCTAAGATCTGCTGACGGTGACACTCTGCCCAGGTCTTCAGAGAACCGGCCTTTTGATCTCCTGAGGAGAGTCCACCACCATTGGCTGTAGTTACTGCCGGATTTCCTGAAACAAGGCCCAATCAACGAGGGCAGGATGCGGCAACTGTTTGTATTTGCTGATTCTGCTGCCACACACAGTAGGTGCTTGTGATGGGAACAACCTCAGGATTTAGTGACCCAATCGCTCCTCTTTTCTGTAATGGCCGGGGCCGACAACACCAGCCAGCCCCAATCGATCCACACTTCAGTGTCAGTGCGCGCCCATAGCCTGGAGGAGGGCACACCGCACGTGCACCCCTTGGCCCCAGGGCCGGGGGAAGGTAATAAAGCAACAAATGTTGCTAATTTATTTGCCAATTGACCTGCCCTGCCTGAAGGCCGAGGCCAGGCCCGTTTATTCGCCCGGGCGAGGCGGGCAACTTGCCGGGGCACAATAGCCCCAGGGGGCACAATTGCCCCTGTCCCTGGAGCCTCTGGAGAGGATGGAATTCCCCAGTTTTTGGGGCAGCGCATTGACGTGGGGAAAGTTTCGCAAGTCAGGTGCTGGCGCTGCCCCTTCCGACTGTAATGTCACGTAGTACAGAAGTACTACGTGACATTACAGAAGTCAGAGGCTCCCTCTGACCACTTCCGCGCCACTTGGGGTGGGGGGCATAAGCACAGCAATAAAAACACTTTAGGTACCCCTGCAGCTAAAACCAGCCTCTTCCACCACAATGCCGGCAGGAAACTGCTAATGGTGGCCCATTAGTCACTAAATGGTTTTGTGCTGGCATTGAGATGGGAGGGGAGGTGCAGTGGGCTGTGGGGAGTGGGCGTGCCTTGCAGCGACGCACTGTGGACCCCGACGCGGTCCAAACGGGGACCCGTTTGGGCCCATGGTACATCCCTGCAAGCCCAGAAAATGGCCAAAATAATTGTTTAAAGGAGCACTATTTCTTTCATGCCGCTTCTTTTCCAAACTATATATCAATTACACTTTAAACCACTTCCATAGCACTGGTGATGAGTTTCTTCACTATGCGGATAATAGTTTTGACCAGTGTTGCTGAGTAAATATTCATCAAGCCACGAACCGGTTTATTTATTCATTTATGCAATGTTTGTCGGGGTGGTCGGTCAAAAGGCCGGAAAAAAAATCCTGAATAACAAAAATCTCGAAAAAAAAGGCCGAAAAAAAAATATCAAAAATTTTTTTTTATATATATGTATTTTTTGGGTCAGGTAAGTAAAAAAAGGGTTAAAATAAAAACAAAATAGAAAAAAAGGGGGGCTGGGAGGAACCCCCCCATTTCGAAAAAAAAAGTCATTAAAAAAAAATTTGATATTTTTTTTTTCGGCCTTTTTTTTCGTGATTTTTTTTTTCGAGATTTCTAATTTCGGTTTTATGACCATAAACCGTTTGTCGGGTACATGGAGACGGATAATTTATTTATTTATGCAATGTTTGTCGGATACCTGTATCCGACAAACATTGCATAAATAAATAAATATGCAGGTACCCGACAAACATTGCATGAATAAATAAATAATCCTGGTCCATGTATCCTTACAACAGTCAAGACTTTACCATATCAAAGCAGACACTTGACTCCCATTCAAAGAATGTTAAAGTGATTGTTTATTGGGTTGAGGTGTCTCCTTGTCATTGGCCTTTTGGCTTAGGTTGCCTCCAAACCCTCTTCAGCATCTTGTGTTCTTTGTTGGTTGTATACTGTGTCCTATGCCATATTCATGGTCTCTTGGTGAGCCCAGTCCTCATTATCTGCAGCCTAAGTGGGACTGGGGCATAAAATTGTCTTGGGCACCAGTGAAAAGGTGGCCCACAGTTGCAAATGGCAATTCATTCCTTGTGTGACGGACTGTTTGACTTTGGGTAGGAGTTCCTTAACGGTGTAGTTTGGGAATGGCACGCAGGGTGCAGTGGGAGTGGTGTGTGGGGTGCGGTGGGACTGGTGCGTGGGGTGCGATGGGTGTGGAGCGCGGGGTGCGGTGGGAGTGGCGCATGGGATGGGGTTCGGGGGGTGAATTCCTAGTGCTTCGCCCTGGGCCCCAAATAGACTAGAAACTGCCCTGGCCGAGGCCACAGCCTGCAGCAGTGCCAGTGGTAGAATCCATGTGTAACACGTTTGTTTCCTAACATTATAAAAATGAACAGGCACATTCATTTTTATAATGTTAGGAAACAAACGTGTTACATGTGTATTCTAGCACTGGCACTGTGGACTGCTGGTGCAGCGCCCCTTAGAGGCTGACTGACATCAGGCAGCCGCCTGGGCTGCCTGACGCAAAGACCGGCCCTGTCAGTGAGTGGTACTTTTTCCTATTGCGGTACACCATCTCCATTGCACGTGGTACTGTCAGTCTAATGCAACTATGCAATTTGGCATGGCTGCAATGGCATGGAAGGCCAACTTGGTTGCAATGACCTCTGCAAGTGTATGGGGTAGGGCAATATGTACCGACACATGGCGCAGCAGAGCATCCAGTACCTGTCCCAATATTTTTGAAAAACAGGGTTGTGAGAGCCTGTGCAGCTCACCAACTGTGTGCTGATAAGTTCCGGTGCCTAGGAAATGCAGTACTGACACCACCTTCAGGAGGTGGGGTATTGTGGTCAAGATGGCAATGTGGCTGCTGATGTCGTCCTAAATCATGGCGGTGATGCACATGATTGTTGGATGGTCCAGTCGGTATAATGTGTGGATCTGTCCTAGGGTCAGGTTCCATGGTGAGGCCCTGATGCGGGGGATTGCAGGCTGCCTGAGGGGTCGTGCCGGCTGCAAAATTGGGTTTGGCATGGGTGCAGGGTTTGCTAACTGACACCTGCGCCTCCTCCACCTCATCCTCCTCTGCACCATTGCTGCCACCATGTGCACTGCTGCCTGTAGGTTCAATAGTCCCAGTCCCAATGCTGCTGCAGCTGCTGCCTGCATTGTTGTGTTTGGAGTCTGCCTGGGTGTGGGCGTGGCCCTTTTGTAGCCTCCCAGTGACCTGCTGGGTCCGGCTGGGCTCATTTGGGGCAGCTGTGGCCTGATTGACCTCACGTGGTACTGTTCGCAGTGGCACCGAGACCGCCTCGGTGGCCACGGTTTTTCTGCCATTTTTGTGGCGGTGTTTCCATGTCCGTGGTACGCGTGATGCCCATGGTGTTTTCTGTTGCCGGTAACAGGGTGGTTTCGCCGCTGTCGCATTCTACGGATCCCTTAACTCCGTGGCAGCGGTTTGTGGTGGTGGTTTTTCTGGGTCCGTGGGTCGTGATTGCACGGTCACAGAAGCAACGCTGGAAAGGTTTTACCGGTGGCGTTATGTCTGGGTCGGCGGACTCGTAATGAGGCCCTATGCCACGCTCGGGAGGATCCAACTTGAGGACATAAAAACTGAGAAAGGACTCCATGAGAGGAGAAGCTGCCGTGAAGCCTGTCAGCCACAGGAAGTTCGAATCCGAAGTAAGCAGAGGAAGCAAACCCTCAGCATGGAGGATGCCATGGACCGGCCGAAGAAATCTCCTGCAGGCAAACGAAGGCCTTAGCTGAGTGGAAGTAGTGAAGCAGCTGGGGGTGGCATGACATCAAGGAGGTGGACCGTGTGGTCCTTCAACAGCACCGACTCCCCTAGGCCGAGGACACCGCAAAGCCGCAGCTATGCAGCGGAGTCTGAAGAGAGGCTGACGGCAAGCATTCGAAGGGAAACGCAGGATCCTGATGCCCCAGGAAGAACCACTAACATGGCCCCGCCAAGAAGGAGGTAACGGGAGCCACGGGAGACCCACTCGAGGGTCGGGGGAGTGTGAAGAACATAATGAGAGTGAACTCCCTCGTCTCAGTAGTAGTGGCAAAAATGCCAAATGTGAAGAGCCTAACAGGAACGATCGCCCTTGTTGCAGTAGTAGTACTAATAATACTGAATGTGATAAACATAATGTGAGTGATCTCCCTTGTCTCAGTAATAGTGCCAAGAGTACAAAGTGTGAAGCATTCATCAGGAGTGCTCTCCCTCATCTCAGTAATGGAATGAAGAGTACCAAGTGTGAAGCATATACCAGGAGTGGTTTCCCTTATCTCAGTATTTATACCAAAGATCCCAAGGGTGAAGAATATAACAGGAGGGATCTTCGTTGTCTCATGTGGTGTGCCATAGATCATAAAAGTGAAGAGCATCTTGGGAGTCATCTCCCTCGACACACTAGTCCCAAGAAAGACATTCAGACTTAAGATCAAAACGGGAGTCATCTCTCCCGTTCTACTGTGGTTAAAAGAAAGAGAAGTGACCAAAGACATTTGGGGAGTAACCTGTCGTTATATTAAAGCAGAAGAAGAGAAAGAAAGACTGGAGAATATTTAACCAAGCCCTAGGAAAAACCAGTGAAGAATTTCAAGGACTTGGATGAACTGTGGCAGGAAAATACCAACAGACAGAGTGAGGCTGAACCAGTTGGACCAGGAGAAGGGAGTCATTCTCCTAGTACTAAAGACAATTGTTAAAACCAGACTTTTACCAGTGACAGTTCGAAAACAGCACAGAATGCTGATTCTCCTGGTGTTCTTTATGTTAATACCTTTTTGTTAGTGTTAGGGCTAAAGTAGGAGAGTTTGGACATAGGATGGACTCTTTTAGTTTGACATCCACCCTGATGAGGGACACCCAAGTTATCCTTCAGTCAGGTAGGGCAGACGCTCTAGATAGGCATAGATAGACCTTTTTCTTATTAGTTTAATAAAGATCTATCTTTGAAATGCTTCCCCCTTTGTCCGACTCCTTACTACAGCACCCCACACTATCTGGAAGCTTTTTTGAAAACAGGCTGTGACCTGATAGTGTGAATGCCCGAGTGATAAGAGTGCATCACCTGATGTCCTGAGATCCTTATCACTTGTGACTTATACAGCGGAAGGGAGGTATATGGAAGAGGAGAGAACGACTCATGAGGATCAAATAGCAGACAAATACTGACTGCGCCTAGCTTCCTTCTGCTTTTGCCCAGAAGACGAGTAATTCCTAGCCCTGGCAGCAAAGCCGTCCACATTTTGTCATGGAAGGGGCTTCAGCCATCTGGCCGGCTCTGTGACCTCTTGTTAAAAATTCTAGGATGCCGATATTCTTTTTTCTTGGAAACATGGCTGAGGGCTAAGTTTCACCAGGATGGTTTTAGTTTAATGATTAACAGCACCACTAAAGGGAGTAAAAGACGGGTCAAGTGGGGCCTGATTATGGGGGTTAGAAATATGCACAATTAAAATCGAACAAACCTTCCCCTCACTTAATAGCTGTAATTATGTACAAAGGAAGGCGAGTCTTGTTGATAAACATATACAACCCGGCAGGTTGGACTATCCTTCAGGGTACATTAGACACCATAATAGAGCTACTGACAACACATAACCATGGCAACCCAAACATGTTGAGTGTTATTGGCAGCGATTTCAATATACATTTTGGTCAACCATATGACTATGGGCCTCATTAGACGGTAGGCGGTAAACCATGGCGCTAATAGCGCCATGGTTCATGCCGGTAAAATACCGGCACCGCCTTGGTGGAAAGGGGAATTACCGCCCTATTCCAAGGTTGGCGGGGCGGTAATTCCCCCTTCCACCATTGCCCTTCCCCATTCCCATTTTTGCCCCATAGGGCTCTATGGGAATGGGGAAGGAGCTAATTACGGTACCGCAAATTGCGGTACCGTAATTAGCTCCACTGGTCCCTTTGCGGGTTGGTTTTTAACGCCTGCAAAAAGCAGGTGTTAAATTCCCCAACCCGCAAAGGGACCTCGTAGTAAGGCGGTAAGGATTTACCGGTACCGGTAAAATACCGGTACCGGTAAACCCTTACTGCCTACCGTGTAATGAGGCCCAATGAGTTTTATGAACGCATGCAAGAAGTGGTTTCTGAGGCAAATCTGAAAGTTAGAAAAGGAAACAATGTGGGTGTTGTGTTGCTGAATTACATGGCAGGAGATGGCTATGTTGAATGGCCGGGTCAAAGGTGAAACCTCGAGTCACCATACTTAGCATATGGGTAACTTGGGTCCTCCCTGGACTATATGTTTGTTGACCTGGCCAATTGGAGAAGGGTTGCAAATATGTCTATACATGGCATGGAACACAGTGACCATGTCCTACTAGACATCAATATTGACATCCAGAAAGACACGGCCAAGGTGCTTATGGAATGCACACTTAAAGCAAACAAACAGGGCAAATGCTTATACTGATCTAGGTGTAACATCAGGGTCCTGAATCGGAATCTGTAAAAAGCCTGGACAAGTGGCATTTTGGAGAGGCTCAGATCCCAGAAAGATACGATAATTGGATTAGGGGGTCATGAATGAATGGGACAAAAAACGCCCCAAGAGGGAACATGCTGTGGTACCAATGACAGTTTAATAGCAGACAGGAAGTGTAAGTTGAGAAGGGATATTCAATAATTATACAAGAGCAATGGAATACCAACTGAGGAAGGACACGGATAGAGAAGCTTAAAACTAGCTATACAAATTGGCTGAAAGCACACCACTCCTCGGACAGAAAAAAAGGTGGTAAGATATGCTAAAGACCGTAGCCTCTAATGACTCCAAAGAATTCTAGGGCATGGCGAACAGTAGTATAGGTAGCCTTTACAACGCCTTGATTACATTATAACTGCAGATAAATTAATTCTTCTCCAATACTACCTCAATATGATAGCTCGAAAGATATCTTCGGAATCACAGAATACAATGTGGAAGACATTGGGTTACCGCCAACCTCGTAACACCGAATCTTGCACCTGACTTACCAGTGCCACTGGGATATTCTCCCATGGGAGTGGGAGACAGAAGCACTGGCACCGTTGCTAACGGTGCTGGTGTTTTCATAATGACTCTGCCTAATGGGGTTGATGTGCCCGGCAGAGTCGCCTGGAGCAGACCCTTAGTGTGACGGTCTGGAAACAAGGGTGCCGGTGAACTTACCGCCACCCTTGGTTCCGAACCGCCACACTTGTAATGAAGCCCATAGAAGCAATGATAGAAGGTCTTAAAAACTCTGGGGCCTGTGAGAAACCTGAAGGTGTCTCACCCGCTGGTCCCCCGAGATCTGTCGCCCAGGTGGCCAGGACAAGGCCATCACTGTTGGACCTGGTTCTTGGGTGCAGACCGGTGGGGTAGGATCACATGGGCGAGGGGTCTTCAGGGAGTGGAAGTGGGACACCGAGGGTTGAGACGTGATATCCCCTTCCCTGTAACACCTTTTCCCCATCCTACCCTGTCGGATATTTAGAAGCTCAATAACCATGCCCACCTGACAGCCCTTTACCTTCCCCACAGGGATAAAAGGCGAAGCACGAAAGCACACTTTGAACAAGGTTGAACGCACGCAGAGTCAGCTACACCAAACCAGCAGTTCAAATGGAAGAGAAAGGCGGCGAAACCTGGAAGGAAGATGAAGGGGGGGATTACCCCGGCCCTTTTCCCTCAGACCCACAAAGCCTAAGGAAATCGTAAGACCGGGAGTTACAGCTGGCGTGTGGAGCAGCAGATGTCAACAGTATAGTGGGGCCTCCTGCATTGATAATGCAAGCAGAGCCACAAGCTGGCTTACGTGGCACTATCCTTGACTCCAGAGATCAGAGAAGCCAACAGGTTCAGCACAGCCGGTGAGTCAGAGGAAGCGGATAGCAAACCGAACTGTGTTGAGCCCAAGGTTGCAAGTAGCAACATTTTGAACGCAAGCAATCTGAAATAGAAAGAACTTGTGTATATGTTTGAACTTTAAAGACATCCCATTTGATATCCAGGTGCAGAGGGGTCCGGCGCCACGAGGGTGCTCTTTCGAAAGACTCTGACCGGAACCTGTTTTGAAACTACAAAAACCCTAGGAAGGGGTGGTGAGAGGCATCAGAGTGGTCCTACAAGGGTCACGTCAAATCCCTTGTACAATCGAAAGTCTCTGACCCGTTGCCAGAGGAAAGCTAGGAGAAGGGAACCCTGCTTTCTGATAAGATTGTGAACTGTGGAATAAGGCAAGTGTAAACCCAACAGAGGGATGCCGAAAGAAAGCTAGGAGAAGGAAAACCCTGCTTTCTGATGAAAATGAGCAATACATGAATTTTGTTAAAGAAAGGCTGTAATGAATCCGGCAGAGGGAGGCCCAAACTACAAGGAGGATCCGAGCCCGGCAGAGGGAGATCCTGGGGGTGAAAAAAATGATAATAAATAATTAAATAAAAATCGCTCAAGGTGCAAGATCATCGAGATAACTTTTGTTTGTCATGAATCAGCAGGCCTTCTAAGGCATATGACTTTGTCTGGAAAGAGACTTAGCCTCTGAAGGTTTTGACATCATTGAACTGGAACAGTGAACCTCATGTTGACGAGGCCCAGGAGTGTGCTGTGCTCAGAAGTTCTGCCTTGTACTGTGCTTAAAACGTTGGGAAGGGAGACCCAGCCATACCATCCTGACTTTTCATTTTGTGAACACTTCTTTCTTTTCTGGTAAACATTATCCCCACACGTTTTGTAATTTAGCAGTAAGGATTGGCAATAGTTATTTTTTTAGTATAGGCCCTTTTTATTTGACAAGACGCCACTAGGACTGGCTTATTATTATTTGATGGTCGTAAATTGCTCCCATTTTAGATTCAGGTTTAGACTAGGCATTTATCTCACCCATTATAAAGTTCAATAAACACCTTTGAACTGTGATCACTTGTGTCTCTCTTTACTGTTGCCACCATGAGTTCCTTACAGGCCCTGACCCTGATGGGTTGACAAACATAATCATAATCATGAAAGAAGCACCCAGTAGCTGGGCGTATATTTTAAATCAGTATTTCACCTTATTACAAAGATGATAAAATTCATCAATCCTGGAGCACTGGCTGTTGATTCTGGTATTCAAGACAGGAGACAGCAAGAATCCTGTAAACTACAGGCTCCTTTTCATGCTTGACACATCTGCAAGGTAATTGCCTCAATAGTTCTTAGGTCCTTGAACCATTGGGTGAGGGAAAAAACCTATTAAATGTTGTGCAAACTCACTTTCGCAGACATTGCTTGACTGCTCATAACATTCTGATCCCGAGGGCCCTTTCAGATACGGCTAACAGGGGCAATGGTCCCCAGCCATTCATTGCCTACATTGATTACAGCTGAGCATTCGATTGGGTTAATAGGACAAAATTCTGGAACAAACTTGAGCAGTGACTGAGTGGGGCAATTCACAAAACTGATTAAAGTCAATAGGGGCTTAAAGCAGGGGTACGTTCTTGCCACCCTGCTTTTTAACCTCTATTTGGCAGATCTGCTTGAGGTCTAATGCAAGACCAGAAATTTCCCTCCAAAATGGGGAAACGGGCAACTGAATTTGCTTGTATACGCGGATGATAAAATAATCCTGGATCATACCCAGTTCAGATCCTAAGATCAATGAAAACACTATTGAGCTTTTCCGCGGAGAACGCTCTATCTTGAATTGTAAGAAAATGTGTGTTATGTATTTTGAAACTAAGAAGCGTGCCCCTTTAGGCATATGGCGGGTAGAGGAATGTAAGATTGAGCTTGCCCTGGTATACATTTATTTGTGATCCCCATTACAAGTGTGGTGAATTTGGCAATGTCATTACTACTTCCATGGGGGAAGCCTCCCCTCAAATGGCCAGGGAGAGGTAGACACTTCCTTATATGAACCATGGGGGGGGCTATTTAAGGGAGGATCACAGAGGAGGGATGACCCTCATGGGGGAAAGGCTGACTTGCCAGATAGAATTTGGTAATTTGGTATTCACCTTACCAATCCCAGGTAAATAACCACGACCCAACTCCCAAAGCATCCATGGTCTATGGTAATGGGAAGAGGAACCACCCTCATATCACCTTTAGTAAACATCTTAAGTCTTCCTTAACTCCCTTTTCCCATGAGGAAGACCCTTTAAAGCCCAAGACCTTAATGGCTATTGTCAGATATTGGTTTCCCTTGTAGAGGCAGTGATAACACATTTTCTCATTTTTCCTTAGGTCAAAACTCCATCTTTGACCTAGATACCGTGAGACAGGCGTGGTATCAAGAGAGACACAGACTCAAAAGCGTTTGTTTGAAAATCTTTACTCGCTACGTTTTCTGGCCCTAGCTCTAAAGGGATAATTCCCTTAACTTAGCTGTTGTTATCTAATAGTCCAAAATAAAAGTCTGTCTGTGTCCAAACCTATGCTTGCCCTCACTCTGCACAAAAATGTGAAAGGAAGTCTTTTAATAAGAAAAGTAGTGGTTCAAAGTAAAAAAAACAAAGTTGGTTTGGTGTGGGCTTCTTACCAGGTGCTGTTTGGTCAAGGTCACAAAGATTAGTTCAATCAACAGGGCTGTTTGTATGACCTTCTCCACAGGGCCCTTGTAGTGATTCCAACTACCTTTAGTGAGTTCCTTGGGGTTCCCTTCCCCAAGCTTCAGCTTATTCAAGTTTCAAACACTATGAAAAACATGTAACACAGTTCCTTTTGTAAGCTTCTCTGGGTTACCTTCCCCACGCTTCAATCCTTTCCACACTTTAAAGAAAACGAACAAGTCTTCAACTTGGTTGGGTCTTTTAGGGGTCCCTTCCCCAAGCTCAGGCCCCCTTTCAACTTTCAAACGAAAGTCAAATGTTATTCGGATGCTTTTGTTTGGTAGGCCTCTCAGGGTGTCCTTCCCCGAGCTCAGGCCTCTTCCAGGTTTCAAACACAAAACACAATATGTCACAGTTCCTTTTTGATTTCACAGGGGGCCCTTCCCCAGATGTAGGCCTCTTTCTTACCATGGGGTAGAATCAGAAGCTTTCGAAAACGCCAGGCTCTTTGCTTTTCCTAAGCAGGACCATCCTGATCCTTTGACCTTCTTTTTGCTTTCTCACTCCTACTTTTCTTTGTAACTTTTTTCTTCAGATGTTTCCCACAATTCTTTACTTCTTCTTTCCTTTCCATGCACACTTGCACTGTTCACTCTTACTTTTCTTATCGTGCCCCTGGCACTTTTCCTTTACTTTTATTGTGCTATCTTGCACTCTCTTTACTGTTTTCCTTCTAACCGTGCCCCTAGCACTTTCCTGTTATGGCTCACTCGCAACCCTGTGCTTTTCCTGACTTTTGCACGCTTTCTGCTCCAATCCGCCTTCGCTTTACTTTGTGCTCCTTTCTCACTTTCAGCTTTTACACTTTCTGCTTCGCTCTTGCTTGCGCTTTCAACTTTTACACTTTCTGCTTTGATTTTGCTTTCTGCTGCGCTTTTCAGCTTTTCTATGCTTTTCTTCCTTTGCAATTCCGTGCCGCTTTTGCTGTCCGTGCATTTCTCCTGCTCCACTCTCATCCAAACGCATGCTCCAGAGTTTCTCACATTCTCCACAAAACCTGCCAGACAGCGTCGCGTTGAGAGGCGGCTCCTCCACGAAATTCTGGCGTTGCAGTCAGGGTCTCAGCACTTTCCCTGTGTCACCCTTGGGGTTAGCACTGGCCCCAAGGGAACAAGCAATTCCCAAACCTGACCGATAGAATGCCGGCTGCGCTTCTCCGGCTCCCTGGAGGCACGGCTCCCTCGCCACACTGAAGACCTTAATCCACACCATGCCAGCATCTCTGTATGCCATCCTCCTCCAGCCTGCAGCTTCTGCTTCTCTCTGCTCCTGGACCCTCTGGTCCGGACTGCATCCTCAGCTCGCTCATACCTTTGTGTAAGACCACACCTTTTATAGTGAACACACCAGTCAAGTGGAGTCAGGTGTGAGTGGTTACTATTGAATGCCAGAGCCTGCCTGACTATTAGTGGGACAACCTGAGTTCTTTCTTTTTTTCTTAAATACTTTATTGGTTTTTACATATAACCATCCACATTTATACACCATTACTCAACCCAAAGGAAACTTAAACCATCAGTTATATGCTTTTTCTCCCCACCCTCAAATCCCACCTCCCAGCCAGGCCCATGTCACACTCCATCACCTCTACGCCTTTCATGCCATATTTGTACTAATAATATCCTTCTCTCTCCTGGATTCGCTTCCTTCCTGAACAGCTTGCCCCGAGACAGACCGAGCGGCTATCAATTGCCTCCAAGCCTACAACCCACCACCCTCAGTATCGTTGTTTCTCCCTCTTGTTTCTTGCCACACCACAGTTTCGACGTTAGCCCATTTCACTAGATCTCACCACCATCCTTCAGCAGACGGTCTCATCTGTGCTTTCCAACTCATTGCGATTCTACGTTTAGGCAGTATGCACACTAGGTCCTTTCATTTGCTAACATGCTTGGCCTAGGGAAGCCACCCAAAAGACACACCCAAGCGAATCCCACATCCAAAGTAATTTCCAATCTGGCCATGATTTGAGCCAGCTCTCCCCAGAATGTGCCTCTCTCTATACATGACCAAAACATACGCACCATCTC
The DNA here is from genome assembly GCF_040938575.1 of Ambystoma mexicanum. Classification (NCBI taxonomy): domain Eukaryota; kingdom Metazoa; phylum Chordata; class Amphibia; order Caudata; family Ambystomatidae; genus Ambystoma; species Ambystoma mexicanum. The sequence goes on along the minus strand of NC_090921.1, from coordinate 1,110,120,237 downwards.
TATGTCCACCATCAAGCATTTTGGGCATGCCTGCACTCCTACCGATCGAACTTGGCTATTTAGTTGGGGTTAGGTATGCTCTGTGAGTCACATATAACTGTATCTGCTGAGATTTCTTGACACCGTTTTGTGGTATCTTTGCACTCTGCCCCACATACTGTCTGACATGGTCTTGCCCACCTCCGTCTCCCACTTCCACCATGTGTGTATCACCTCCTTACCCACTTTAGTCATTAACAGCTCATATATTCGGGAGGCCTCATGTCCCCCTTCCGACATGTCATAGAATGTTTCTATGACCTCTACCGATTGTGGGGACAGTTCGTCCCCAGGCCACCTGCCCTTTATGATCTTCAAGAGTCGAGAGTATGTGATGTATTGTCCCTGGTGTAACCCAGTGTTCCTAACCAGTTCCTCAAACTCCTTGGGCTTCCCATCCACCAACACATCCCCCACTGTATCTATTCCCACCGGCTCCCATTTCCTCCTAACATTTAACCTAACCTGTTCATCCACCCCTTCCAATGCTACCAGTGGTATCTGCGAGAAGTATGGGGTAGTATAGTGCATCATTCGTCAAGCCTTCCGTCAAATCGCATTTCCCAGGCATAACAGAAAGGCGCCCACCGATCATTCGCTGGTTGGGTAGCCACATTATCTCGTTTAGAAAGTACAGCACACTCTCTGCACTTAGATTCAGGTGTCTGCTCTTCTGATAGCCACTTGGCTACAAATTGGAGCTGACTGGCCACGTAATATACTTCAAAATTGGGCAGTTTGATACCTCCCTGTTCATATGGGTTCTGCAGTTTTCACAATGCTACTCTGTTTCTCGTACTATGCCAAATGAAGCTCCTGCATATACCCTGTACTTTCGTGAAAAACTTCTTTGGTATTTCGTATGGTATATTCTCAAAATAGTGTAGTAGTCTTGGTAGCACTACCATCTTCAGTAATGCAGCACGCCCCATCATGGACAATGGTAACTTAGTCCAAAAAAACCATACTCTTCTCAACTCCGGATATTGCCTTCTGTGTGTTATGCCTATGTTCTAACTTAGGGTCATGGTATATATCTATCCCTAGGTATCTAAACTTATCCGTTTCCCATTTTATTGGTAGTACCGGCAGCTTGTGCATGGGCCTCCCAACGTACACTCCCAAATGGTATAAGCTGGACTTCTGCTGATTAACCGTTATGCCCGATAGTGCGGCATATTGTGCCAACACATCCAGAACAATTTGTAGGTTCTCTTCCGGGTTCTGCAGGTACAGGAGCATATCATCGGTATACAATGAAATCAAATGTCATCCCCCTGTAGTGCTTATACCCGCCTAACCATATTACTTCCTCAGATATACCGCCAAAGGCTCCAGCCCTAATATGAAGAGCATCAGAGACCATGATCATCCCTATCTTATGCCCTACCCAGTTGCCACTGCTCGGAGACAATGGAACCCATCCTGACCATTACCACCGGTGCACTGCACAACATCCGCACCCATTTGATGTGTGTGGGCCCGATCCCATATTCTTCTAGAACTGCTAGCAGCCAAGGCCACTTGACTGAGTCAAACGCTTTCACTGGGTCAAGTGAAACTACTGCCATTTCCTGTGATCCCCTCTGGGTATAATCAATGATGTGATGTAGCCTCTGCAAATTATGTGTTATATTCCTGTGTGGAACATACCCGGCCTGATCTGAGTGTACGAGTTTTCATTATAGCCGTTTCCGCCTATTCGCCATGATCGCAGTAAGAATCTTCCCATCTTGGTTTAGCATCGAGAGGGGTCGATAGGATCCGCAGTCTGTATCCGGCTTGTTTGGTTTGGGAAGTGGAATGATCATCGCTTCCTGCAGCGACTCCGGCTGCCTGCCTACTTTTAGCAACTCATTCAACATTTCTAATAGTGGGGAAGTATCTCTGCCATATATGCTTTATAAAAGTCTCCGGGGAGCCCATCGACCCCTGGTACTTTATTAGTTGGCAGACTCTTACTCACGTACTCCAATTCCTATAATATAATCGGAAGCTCAAGGCTATCTCTCTCTACTTTATCGAGTTTGGGGAGAGTAATCTCAGTCAATGCCTCCCGTACATCCAACCCTTCTTCCACACCGGGGTCTTTGTATAACTGCTTGTTGTACTCATAGAAACATTTGTTCACGCCCTCTTAGGTCTCCAACAACTGTCCCTCCACCCCTTTCATCGCCCTTATCGTCTGCCGGGAGGTCTCACTCTTATATAGCCAGGCTAACAGTCTGCCTGGCTTGTCCCTCTCTGCATGCTGTCTCTCAATATATTTCTTATAACTCAGTTTACTTAGCCGTTCCCAGTGATCCCTGCACTCCTTCTGCAACCTGGATACTTCTTTGGTCTCCTCTGGGGATCTATTGCCTTCATGTATAATCGTTTCCAATTGTTCCACCACTTTTTGTAAATCATGCATTATAACCTCTTGCACCTCCTTCATGTTGGCAATAGCTGCCCCAGTACCACCACCTTAAAGGCTTCCCACAATGTCCCGGCTGAGTTTACACTGCCGGTGTTATGTTCAAAATACTCTTTCACCTCTTCCCTCAGGTCCTCCCGGAACCCCATGTCTTTCAGTGAACCCACCCTCGCATGTTGGGATCCTGGCCCTGGGGGTGGAGGGGGAGAACCTGCCATGTCACTACCAGAGGGGCACGATCTGACAGGACCCTAGCTTGTACTCAGCGACTGTAACCTAGTTTATCCTTTCCTCTCCTGTGAATTCATGGTCTAGCCTTGTGTGTAGTTTTTGTGGGGCAGAATAATGTGAGTATACCCGGTCATGTGGGTGTTTCACCCTCCACACATCTACAAATTGAAAGGCGTGCAGCAATGTGCTCAGAGCTTTAACCGAGGGGGTTGGGTGCGCAGTCTTGTTGTACAATTAGTCCATCAATGGGTCCAGAATACAATTAAAATAGCCCCCCCCATATCACCGTACCGTCTATATATGGACTGATCCTCCAGTATAGGGATCTGAAATAAGCTGCAGTGTCTTGGTTCGGGGTATGTACATTAATTACACAAATGTCTTTACTTTCCACCAACCCATGTAACATTACCATCCTCCCATCTTTGTCTGAAAAGGACTGTAGGAGTTTGAATGGGACATGTAGTGCTATCCAAATCAAAACTCCTCTAGCATATGCAGAGTAGGCCGCACCTAGGGTCATTCTGTTCCATTTCCGCATGATTGTATCTTGCTTCTCTTTCGTTAGGTGGGTGTGGGTTTCCTGCAACAATGCCCTATACGTTCCAGGTTACTATCCTGAGTTCACCCATCCTCTCTGCTCTTGTCCACCCCCTTCCCATCCATTACTCCCTCTCTTCTGCTGCTTGGTTCGTGTCTGTAGGCTGACCCCCCAATAGCTGCCCCAACTCAAGCCCTAAAGTCCCCCACCCGGCCCCAACTTTAGCCCAGCTCCAAAATTGAATCTCAGCCACCCCCACATCTCCCTCTTTTTCCCCGCTCATTGCAGAGTGCAGCAGGAGGATACTGCGCTACCAGTATCCTAACTAACGAACCTAACTTGGGGAAGGGGTAATTCCGGGTGCCATATACTCCTACATTTCGCTAACAACAAATAACGTAGTTACTTCAAGGTTCGAGTGTCTTTTTTGCCACAGTTTATATCAGCCCATTATAATGTTGGAAAGTATGTTAAAACCCCCATCACAGCTTCACTTATCACATCCTTCCTCCGTCTGGTCACGCTGCTCCGTTGGCATAGTCTGTGAGTCCATCCATTTGCTCACATCCTCAGGGGTCTTGAAGAAAAGAGCACGATCCTTATGCAACACCATCATTTTCGCCGGATCCAGTAACATATATTTGAAGTTGGCCACGCGCAGTCTTCTTTTCACCGCTCAATAGCTCATCCAAAAACATGTAGTTTGGGTATTCTGTGATAGTTGCTGATGCTCGACTAATGGTACCGCCTTTTCTGAAGTGTTCCAAGATTCTCTCTATGTCCTTATAGTTCAATATCTTCGCAATTATCGGTCGATGAGAGGCTCCAGGCGGCGGTCTGCTCGTCAGGGCTCTGTGTGACCTCTCCACCATGAACCCCTGGGTGAGGGATAGGCCCCCATTTCTTGCAGAAGCATGTCCTCAATATAGTTGGTCTGGTTCTGTCCTTCTTCGCCCTCAGGGAGTCCGATAATTCGCACATTATTTCTCTGCGCCCGGGCCCTCTGCTTCTTCGGCTCTATTTTCCAGGTTCTGCACTTGTTGTTTCAAGACAGAGACTTCCTGGGAGTTGTCCTTGCAGCTGTTAGTATTGGCTTTCACCTCCTTCTCCAACACCCTGGTAAGTTCTGTCAGTGATCTGATGTCTTGTCTCAAAAGGTTCATGTCTATTTGCATTGCATCTATTTTAGATTCCAGTTTCGTTTTCAGGTCTGCTATGGCAACCAATATTTGTTTATCCATCCTTCCTGGCATGTCCCATTCACATGTCTCATGCGATTGAGTCTTCGTACTCTCCGTCATCTGGGTAGGCTTGGCAAACACATCTAGGGATGACTGCTTCCCTTTACCTTTATTTACTTTAGTTGACATTGCAGTAACCGACACCTTGGAGCATCTTTAATGCCGAGCACTCTCGATGCTGCCAGTTGTTTTCTATCGTGCTGCGTAGGGAGTGTGTGCTGCATTGGGAGTGTGCGCCTTATTTTGTGCTGTGATACTTCCTGTGTTCCACCTTACCAAGTCTTCCCGGACTCTTACACTACTCTTCCGATGCCGGTAACTCCCCCTTCTGTCTATACAGGCAGGAGCTTAAAGCACGCTCCCAGCACATGTTCTTCAGTCCCATGTCATGCTCTGTTTAGTTGCAACAAGGGGTGCCCAGTGACCCGACCTCATATTTGTTCCTCCTTTCTTTCTGCCGGGCCCCTGCAGCACTTCCTTACCTTACCATATGGTATGATTTACCCAAACAACCTCTCGCAGCCACACTATTTTACGTCTATCTGTCTTATGTCTTGGCCTTGCCTGACGTCTGTCCTGATTGGGCTAGCCAACTCCTGGAGGGGCTGACACGGGTACACCCTGTGGGGCTTATGTGTTCTTTTGGTGCTGCTGCGCCCCTCAAATAGTGTGTGAGGCCCTTCGAGCTTCAGGTCGTCATTAGTCTACCCCACTCTATTGTTGCAAGGCTTGCTTTTCAGTGGGGGCAGCACTTAAACCAATGTAACCTGGCTCTACTCGGTGCCAGCAATTACATGTGCCCCAATGCCTCGTCTTGCGACCTGCTTGCAGTGGGACCTCTCTCAGTCTTGTGGCCAGGATCCACTCCGTATGATCCTGCCAGGCCCATTCTGTCGTTTGGCTGGTCCTCCAGCCTGCATCTGTTCACCAGCTTTATATTATACAGCGCGTCTTCTTCGCATGAGCTTGGGCTCTCAGCCCCCTGTATTCGCCATGCAGCACCCATTTACTGTCCTCCGGGTACACCTACACCACCAATGCTAGTCCAGGGTCCCTTGTGGCCCACTGCTGTCATCTATGCTCACTTATTGCCTTGCCCTCGCGGACCTCTTTCATGCACTATGCCTCGATCCGCGGGCGTCCTCCACAAAAGTTCCCTCTCCACGGCATCGTACCAGTTCTGTGGTGCGCAGAATTATAGGTCTCACTCTACCCGTACAACCCAGTGTACGCCGTCATACCTGCACGTTCGCAGCAGGGCTATCCGAGTGTTCCGATCACGTTGAACACCCTGAAGGGCCTTTGATCTTGTATCACTGTATTTCTTTATTCACCTGCAGGCATTCACAGGGACTCAGAGGCCATCCGCTCCTCGCCGCCGCACCGTTGTCACGCTCTGGAATGAATCCAACCTTCCAGCATTTGCATTAGTTTCTTTGTTTGCGTTGCGCAACAATGTTTCCCCCAATCAGCTGTGGCTCACACTCTTGCTGGTTGCCATCTGCGCGTCAGCAGTTATCCATACAACTGTTGTTGATACTGCCTTTTACACCCTTCTTGAAAACACCAGGTCTGCTCACAATGAAGGACAGCACAACAATTCGGTCCTGCAACACTGCAATGCTGGGCTCCTCCTTTGTTCTCAGATGGGCGCCATTTTATATCTTTCGTCGGCAGGATCACGTCACCTTCTTAGGCTCATAATACTCTTCCACATGTACGTTCAGCACCGCACCTTAGACCGTTGCATGCATCTGCTATTCATACTGCCGTAGCTCCAGTTCCACATCTTACAGCAGGCTTGGAACACATAATTCAGTAGGATCTTTATCGGATCAGGAGGAGCTCCCTGAAGTCACGTCTTAGTCCGTGGCCATATAGCCACGCCTCAACTGGAGTTTTTTCAATGGTATGTTGCCCTTACTTTCCCCATGTTATTCCTATGGGTAAGCATTATTACTCCTAGTCGCCTCTTCCTCGTCCCAGTATTAGTTAGAAATGGGGAGGAGGTGATAGTATGAGTTTGGAAATGCCCCCTGAAAGCTGAGTAAAAGGGTTGTGAGGTAGAATGAGACTGTAGGGGATTATATTGATGGTTAAGTCTATCTACTAGAATACTATTAGGTGATCGACAGCAGAGATGGGAACATCCTCTAGCCTTGTTCTTATTCAATGAGATAGTTTACCCTTGTGGCAGAGTATTCCATCTCTGTGATGATTTATGATACAATCATGACAGCATTCCCTATATTCTAGAAGAGTAACAGATGAATGAATATTAATAACACAGTCTTGTCTCTGTGTGCTTGATCTTTCTTCTCGCCCAATCTCATGTACTTAACTCTTTTCCTTCTCTTACTTGGACCATGAATAATGGGTCTTGAGGAAGGACAGACACTGTTAGGGTCAAGAGTTGTAAAAGGGTTTGTTCTCCCAAGCCGTCCAGGATATTTTATCTTCCATTTTATTAAGGGACGGTCAAGGGGTAGGATGGGACTCAGGTGACAATATCCCATGAACAATGAGTGAGGGTAGAATAGATTGGGGCAAGAAAGGGGAGATACCATGTCTCGCCTTCGGATACCCTCCCTGCAGTCCTCGAAGACCCCCTGCTCAGGTGATCCTCCCTCACTGGTCTGCCCACAGGGTTTGGATCCAAGAGCAATAGCCCTTCCGTGGCCACCTCAGCAATGGATCCCTAGGGACTGCTTGTGAGAACACCCTCAGGTTTCTCACAATACACAAAACTCCAACATAACTCTTTTTGGTTCTAATAGACCTTTGTATGAAGAAGTCCACTTATGTAAGTCTACTGAGGAAAATATGTAAATGTTATATATCCAATTACATCTATGGATTCCAGCCTCCCAGCAAACCCCATTAGTAGTGTCATTGTGTGCGTTGCATTTAAAGAAGGTTTTTATGTCGGAGAGGATCTCAGCCCTGAACACCACACCCAGAAGCACGTTCGACTCCAACAGAACTGGGGCGTGGTCTGATAGAGTGCGGGTGAGTATGTGAGTATCTTAATTAGTGTCCGATACCTTACCCACTAGCCCACCTGATACCAGGAGAAGATCTATCCTCTACGAGCTGTCGTGCACCGAGCAATAATATGTATATTCTCGTGCTTTGGGAATGGAGGGTCCTCAAGACGTGGCGCATTCCAAGTGCCACTATGTGCATGTGCAATCTCCTAGCCGCACGAGACAGGGCTCTAGGCGCCGTCCCAGTTCTGTCCAGTATCAAATTCATATCACCCACCCAGATTATCGGAATGTCGGTGTATCCCATGATTAGAGAGACCACAGTGTCGTAAAATTCATGAGTATCAACATTTGGGCCGTACGTATTCACCACTAGGTACTCTGTGTTTGCTATTATACAATGTAAAATGACATATCTGCCCTCTGAGTCTATGTGGCTTTTCTTCAAAACAAATTTTACAGATTTATGAATTAACATCAACACTCCCCTGGGCTGTGCGGAGTACGCGGTAAAACATCTATTTGGTCCCCAGGAAGGAGCCAGGTGTGATGCCAGGCGGGCCAAGGCATGGGTCTCCTGTAATAGAAGTATTTTAACTGTGTGTCTCTGCGCATAGGTTGTGATCCTGCGGGCCTTGGTAAAGTTACCCAGTCCCCGGATGTTCCATATTAAAGTGGCCATAGCAACATTTCAGTGTACATCCCAACTGTCTCGCCTTTGCGCGTTTAGGGTTATAATAGTGTATTTCTCGCATCCTCCGCCTGTCACATTCACCGCCACTCCTCCGTTGCCATTTTCCATATAACATACCCCAACATACCCCCCCAGCCTCACTGCCCTTCCCAAACCAGCAGTGTGTCCAACCCACCCAACAGACCCCATGTCAGTGAGCCACCCCCAACTCGGCCCAAACTTGTCACGGCCCCAACCGGGGCTCGTGTACCAAAAAACCATAGGAGATAAAACTATTGCGGTTGCAGTGGGGCGCGCCGCTGCCGTGTAACCAGCTTGAACTAAGAAGTGGTAATAACCACATTATTATATACATTGTTGCGGTTATGACCTCCCACCCTGCGTGACGGGACCTAAGGGGTAGGGTGGTAAGCTTGAAAGGAGGAACTGTTAGATGAGGTTCTAAGTACGACTTTCCCATTCACATGCCTCTAACTATGGCAAACAGTAAACCTGAGCACATATGTGGAGTCAGAATATGGCCAATAGGATTATGAGAGTCCACAGTGAGGCATCACTATGAGGGCGGTTTATCATCACAAACATGCCATGTTCCACTACATGGGCGTTACACCTAGATTCTGGGTGCTAGCAACTCATGACAGAAAAGGATATGTGACTATAGAGATGGGGATGCCAATGTCTGGGGTGCAGCCCCACGTTAGTAATTTTCCATGAGTTCCTCCCCAGCGTCGCGCAGCAGGATGTGTGTCTATGAATTTCACAGCTTCATCAGGGACCGTGAAGAAGTTTTGTTCCTGAAGGTGAATTTAAGGCGTGCCGCGAATAACATTGCATAGGTGATATTTCTCTCTTTGAGCAGTTTTTGACGCCCCCCCTAAACTGACGTTGCTCCTGCTGTACTCCTATGGCGAAGTCCGGGAACATTCTGATGATCTGCGACTCCAGTCTGAGTTCACCCTTCTCTCGTGCCAGACGAATTATGTGGTCCCTCCTGTCCCTATAGCTGAGAATCTTAGCAATGATAGGCCTTGGGAAATTGCCCAATGGCCTGTTCCATACGACCCTTAAGTGCGTTCTCCGGGACCCTAATGATACGAATATTATTCCTACACGAACTGGACTCCAAATCCTCACATTTGGCTTTGACGAACTTCCTATCATGGGCCTGGGTGGCCACCGTGTCCTGCAGCCCTTGGATACCATCTTCATTGATACTGATCCTGGATTGGTCGTCAGTAATTCTGGTGCCCTGCTGGTCCAGCTTGGATCTGAGCGATGCCTCATTAGAATTGATATCATCAAAGTTTTTCGGAAAAGGATGCAACGTTTTTGGCCATAGATTCCATCATAGCTGTGAGGTCGGGAGCCGGAACGTCCCTTGGCACTTCCGCCTCTTCCTGGTGAGTAGAGGATTGTCCCTGTTCGGGCCTAGGAGTGGTCTTGGCGAACTTGTCCATGGCCTGACCTTGCGTGCACCTCGGGTTCTGTTAGACATTGTGCAGGTAAGTCAGTGTCCACTGCTGAATGGTAGGGATTGTACGAAGCAGATCCTAAAACCATCAGACAATCCAGGTAAGAGAGCGACCTCTGCAGAGCCGTTACCCGTGGTGGGCTCAGTGTGGTCTGTGAATCCAGATGCAGGCTCGTAGGTCCTATGCCGCCCCCCGTTGCAGGTGGGGATGATGGGTAGCTACTTGCACAGCTCCAATTACATATCCTTGCAGGCGAGAGTTCAGTGGGCAGTGAAGCAGGAGTCGGGGGGCAGCAGCGCCTTCTGGGTTATTCGGTGCTCCCACCATCAAAGGGTGCCCCGTGGATCAATGCCCAAGAGCCTTGGTAAGTTCAGGGCCACTAGCAGGTGGGTAGCCTGAGCAGTCCTCCAAGTGCTATACTCAGTTTCCGCCACTGATGGCCTGTATGGGAGTCAGTTGTTGACACAGCATACGTGCCCGCTGACCATGAGGATGACAGATATCCAAGCAAAACACAGGCGTAGCGAGTTCCAGCAGGCCAAAGGTGACAGGGGGGGTACAGTCGTAGTGATGTCAGAGTGCTAGTCAGAGGGAGGCAGGCAAGATGGGCGAAGCAGCTAATTGATAGAGTAGCCACCCCACGCCAGAGTGAATGACCAACCCCTCGCCTCCCAAGCCGGACTTGCAAGCAGAGCGCCACCTCATGATCAGTGGTGGAGGCAAGGTGGGTGAGGCTCGGGGCACGGCCCGCGGTGCAGGCATGTATTTAGTGAGGCAACCCACAGAGGGGTAAATCCGCTGGAGGTGACCCAGACCCCAGGAATGGTGAGTGCCCAGAAACAGTGCAGCGTGCCCTGTATTGTCACAGCCGTCAGGGGGGGTGCAGAGCCCACCGGTTCTCAGTAGCCAGGGTAGGTAGCAAGGACACAATCAAATGGGGATACTTCCACACGGTAGATTTACTTCACGTGTCTACAAGACCGCGCTCACCTCAGCTGCGGCCTATACCGATAAATGGGCTGCCCGCCAGTTCCTCAGCAAAATCCGGGATGACCCAGCAGACAGTACAGCAGTGGCAGGAGTCCGCAGCAGCAGGCATCCGGCACACGCAGCACTCAGAGCTTTGGGAAAGAGAAGGGGGCGGTGCCAAGGATCGCCCCAGGCAGGTAGCACCAGAGCAGGGGTCGCACGGGCGGGCCACGCTTCAAAGTGCGCAGCATGATATGGGCTCACCGATGTCACTGGAGATCTTGTGGCGCGGGCAATGGCAGCCACAACGAAGCCCTTGGGCCGCAGCTCCTCCGGTCATTGCGATGTCTGGTCGTGGGCCCCCGGTGATGTATCACCCTGTGGGGCCCGTCGCACTCACTCACAGCTCCCCACGATGGTGGGGGCGCAGGCAGCGATATCCGGATGTTGGGCTAGGCACTGGAGCCCCTCTTCAGCCGCCTGATGTCCTGGTGCGGGTGGCGCAATGAAGCACCGACACTGCAGCCCGGGGTCGCGGTCACCCTGTTCCCCCTCCACCAGCCACTTACACCCCCCAGGGGGGCCTCCTCGAGCTCAGTGGATCCAGCTGGGTTCGATCCACTCCCAGGTCCGGGACGACACGCTCACCAGCACCTGACACGGTGCAGGACAGGGGCCGCCCCTCAGCAACAGCCCACACACAGGACCGCACCGCAGCACTCAGCTCAGGGCTGCCAGTCAGACAGCAGGCCAGCACACGGCATCTACTTGCTAAATCCTTTCAAAAACAGAACTACAACCTCCTTACACCCTCATGTACAGACAGTGATCTTTCCAGGGCAGGGTGAGAGGAGGAATCGCCGTTAGAAGCAGAAGCTTGCTGGTGGAACACAGAGCTACAGAGCTAGGCAGCCATCTTTGGGCTGCTCAGCAGCGCCCCCCCCCCCAGAATATTATCAGTTTCTTGAAGATAAAGTGAACCTATATTATCAACAACCAGAAACTGACACGGCCCCTTTAAATCCAAGTCTCCAATGGACTGTGCCGAGGATACGGATGAGGCAGCAAAGAACCAGAGAGAGGGCGAAATGCTGAGAAAGTGTGAAGAGCCGAGAGAGAGAAACATCGAGAAAGGGCAGAAAGCCGAGAGACAGAGCAAGAGAACTGATGGAAGCCCCCTGTACCCAGCAGAGCGGAAGGAGAAGGGGATGTCACATGAACGTGGAGCCTGCGTGAGCTTGAGCAGTTCTGACAAAGAGCGAGAGAAGCTGAATGACGGGTGTGTGAGAGTGGAGGATATCAGAGGAGGGAGGAACAGCGTTTGGTGATGGTGTGACCACAAAGCAATTGTTGTGGGCAGCTCGCCCGTACAACAATGCCAATACCACCAGCGTGAGGAACCCCCTCCCAATCTGAGTAAAGGGACCAGTGATATCCTAAAAGAAAGACCGAAATGTAGATGAGAGAAAGGCCACGGAAAGTACGCTGTGGATCTCGGTACAACACAAAAGAAGGTCCAATGTCCCACAGGTACCAACACAAAAGAGGGTCCAATGCCCCACAGGTACCGTTGACGTTGCCCCTGAACACCAAAGATAATATGAGGAACGTGTCAGAGTGTGTAAAGGTTCCTGCCCCCTGAGACTCCTCACCTGGAACTTCAGCAGGGTTTGATGACCTTGGTCTCCTTCTTCTTTCTGTCTGGGAACTCCCTCTTTCGTCGCTTGACTGGATAGTCCTTCTTCCCTTCTTACGTTCGAAGAGATAGGGACGGTCTCCCCCCGAGGCCACCTTGCCCGCCTATGGATCTGGCAGTCAGGTGAACCCAGGGGAGTCCGCTCCTCAAACAGGGAAAAAGCCTGATATGGCAGAAAAAACCCTGTGTGTCAATTGATGGTATTGACAAATCCGATGTGAAGACTGGAGACTGGAGAGGCTGGCGTAGTCCCGTATCAGCTGAAACAGTAAGTTAACAGAAGGTCTGATCCTCCCGGATAAGGGTTTGCTCCAAGCGAAGCTCTGGGAGAGAATGGGGTTCGGCCGATCACTGGAAGCGAGGAACTATTCCAGACAGGAGGCTAAAGAAGAAGGATAGCCACGATAGAACTCTGGAAGAAGGTAAGAGAGGAGGAAAAGATGAAAGAAGAAGAGATCGAGAGAGAGAGAGAGTGCGAGCGCGAGAGAGAGAGAGAAAAGAGAGAGTGTGAGTGCGAGAGAGAGAGAGAGAGAGAGAGAGAGAGAGAGAGAGAGAGAGCGAGCGGGAGAGAGAGAGAGAGAGAGGGAGAGAGAGAGAGAGCGAGCGGGAGAGAGAGAGAGAAAGCGAGCGGGAGAGAGAGAAAGAAAGCGAGCGGGAGAGAGAGAAAGAGTGAGAGACACGGGCGTAGTAAGGAGTCGCGGACACTGAACACACCGCGAACGGGTGACTGGGAATCCGAGCAGGAAAAAAAAGGGAGGAACGAGAGAAGGGGAAGTGAGCGAGGCAGAATCCAGTGGAGAAAAACTCAGTCGGAGAGGTAAGGGTAGCAAAGGACCAGAGGGAGCAAGGAGTAATAATGCACACTGGACGGGGCACTGCTACGCGGGCGAAAGTCAAGAGACTAACGAAAGCGAGTTGCAACGCGAGTTGCAGGGGGCGTGGTCTCCTATTATACCTGCCGGTCCACGACAACTAGAGCGTCAAGCGGACCGGTATAGAGGCTCGATACCGCCTCCATCTTGCCCAGAGTTTCCACGGCCGCGGTGTGACAGAACGGGAATAACGTAAAGACAATTAGGGCGTACTAAAGCTAAAAAGAGGTGGAATTGATTATGATGAACCAGAAATGTGTTAATGAGGTCATAACAAATACGAGAATCAAATAGTGGGAGAGAAATAGAGGTCAAATCTTACTGCCTCAGAACTATATTATTATGGTGAAGAGAAACAAGAAAACCACAGAGGGTGCGACAGATAAACCTGGAAGTTTGTTATCTTGTGTAAACGGAAAAGTGTACCCACTTCCCAAAGTGAAGCTAGATAATAGAATAAAGAGATACAACCCATACCCTGGCGATAAGAAAGAAAGTATACCAAAGAGAGACACTTGGGGAGCACAGATTCGAGGGGGCAGAAAAGACAACCGATATCCCAGAAATAAGAAAGCAAGTATACCAAAGAGAGATACTTGGAGAATACTGACCTATGGGGTCAGAAAGACCAACACATATCCCGGGATAAGATGGAAGCTCAGAAAGTAGGACTCACACATGAAACAGCGCTCTGGGAAGAGATGTAATAGGAAATTGAGCCAGTAAAATATCTGAGAGGTCTCAAGCCCTACAGGAGAGAAAGAAAGAGCCTGAAAAGAAATAAATGAATCTGTAAGAAAGAGGAAAGGGAAACGAGTAGTCCTCTAAAAGAACTTTAGAACTTAATAGGATAGCGAAAGACGATTTAATGTACACTCTGTCTATTGAGAGGAACAGGAAATCCAAGAAAACTCTTTGATAAAACACAGTAACCAGGAGAAAGGAGCCCTTCTCCTGGCCTTAGTTAGTTATACTGGTGGTAGGGTAAGATAGGTTAGATTTGGACAGCGGACAGACTTAGGGCCTCATCACGACTTGGGCGGTAACGCCAGAGGTAACATCGCCGGTGGTATTAGGTCTACCGTCGAACTCCCCGGCGCTAATAGCGCCGGATCAGGAGTTTGGCGGTAATGTAAATCCCCATTCCCCATTGAGCCCATTCAGGAATGCCCCATTCCCCATTGGGCTCAATGGGGAAATTTCACGCTAATACCGCCGGCGGATTTCCCGCCGACGGTATGAGCGCGAATTTTCGGCGGATTTCCCCCAGCTAAGAGCTGGGGTGATATCCGCCGAAGTCCTGATTTGGCGGACCCTTAAATCCGGCGGTAATAGCGATGACGCCGGATTTAAGGGTTACCGCCAAAGTCGTGATGAGGCCCTTGTTCTGGACTTCACATGGATTGACAAGCAAGCACCTTAGTTAGTAAAATTGGTCGGGAACACCCTTTAGTTATAGAGAAAGATAATCCTTATTTCACTTTCAATAAACAACACAGTAAAAATGTCTTTACAGTTTCCACGTCCTTCTTCTGATTCTCCACAATGAGGTGAACCCCTTTCTTTTGTTGCTTACAAATACAAATCTTTTAAGTTATCATCTATGTCTAAGTGCCACATTGATCCCCACTTTGTGACATTTGGTGTCAGAAATTGGATCAATGGCAACTGACATAGAAATTCCACCACTTTCCATTTAACAGTGGTAAAGTTCACCAAGAGAGCCAAATGTTCATTCAAGGCCACCCCATGTTCATCCAGTTTCAATCTTTATAGTTTAGACCTAGAAGATATCCCACCTGGGGGTAGGACCCTCACTTTAACAGACCTAGGTCATAGATTCCCGAAAGGACCAACTGGAGTCTAGCAGGGAAGTCAGAACCATCAATTAAGCGTGACGTTGTTGGAGGCAGATTATTATCGGCCAAGATTACCTGGGCATTGTCAAGGTATTGCTCTTAAATCATGTTAAAGAGCTTATTTCGGTTAAAGTAGGCATCACTCTTAGCCCAAATGGTATGTGAGGTATATTTCAAACCTGAACTCCAAGTGGTGACAGAGTTGAAAATGAGTGAAAGGGGAGAAGGAGTTGTTGTGCTTTCTCATCCATCAGGGGGTGACCAAGGTGCAGAATGATTTACTGAGCCATGTCATGATTTCCATGTGGTGGGGGTGGTGCAGTAACCTATCTTCGGGACTAGGTGCACAATGGTACTACATGTCCTGACATGCCTTGCTTGAGATGCGACACGCAGCGCCATGCCGCTCAGCTGATGCTGCTGTATGCCGGCATGCCGCAACATGCTCCACCCAGAACAAGCTTCTCCAGCAGCATAAGTGGATATGGGACGTGAACCGCAGTGTTCCTCAATGAGTAAGTTACCATGCTCGCACTCCCTGTTGTATTGCCTTTGGTTCCTGTTTGTCCTGACCCTGTTAAGAATCCTGTACTTCCCCTTTCTGTCCTTCCTTGTTCACCCACTCTCAGTCTCTCTATACTATGAATTCTCGCCCTCTGCTTGTTTACTTGACCTAGCTTTTGGATTGTGCTTACAACTATTGTTGCTTACTGCATTATGGCCCATTCATGTTTGCTGGAATATTCTCTTGGATTGTGTTTAAACTACTGTCATCTGCGGTTTTCTGACCTCTGCATGTTCTTGGATTTGCCTTTGATTGTGGATGTTCGGATTTCGAACGACTATGCTCTACTTTCTATCCAGCTGTGTATATCCCTGCTGGTCTTATCCTCCTAACGTCCCTATAGCTTCGTCCTATTGTTGTTGGTATTGGCCCTTGCGCATTTTTGTGTTTTTGCCATGTTGTGCCATCCATGCAGGTTTCCTGGTTTATGCAATTGGAGGAAGGAATCTAGTATCCAGCTAGGTACATCGCTGACCATCTTAACCCTAGGTGGTTATGGGCCCCTTTAATTTGTTTCTGTATACCATCTTGCATATCTATATACTGATATCTCCCCCTCTCTTTCAGCCTGAGGGTTTGGGGCATTGATTCTTCCTCCCACCTTTATCTATCACCTAGGAAAATCTCAGTCGGATTTGAGATTTCATAGTTATATAGACTGGGTGGGTTGGGCTACCTCCCAAACGTTGCTTTAGGAAGTCGAACTTCTGTGATAAAGGTTTGGTAAAGCAAGTCACTTCCTTTGGCCAGGGATCTACCAATAAGTCAAGCGGTTTCTTGAAAAATGTTCCATCTGCTAGAAAACCACTTGAGTTGACATAGTGTGGTCCCATTACAAATGCTACCATTTATAGATAGGCCCTTGTACTGCATCAGGATGGACAACATCACAACGCACAGTCTGTCCAAAGCCGGGATCATGACATTCTTGTCATTGTGTACTACAGTAGCCATACCCTGAAGCCTTTCTGCAACACAACAATGGGTGGGGTTTCCTCAAGAGATCCTCACTGACCAGGTGTTCACTTTTATGTCCAACCCCGAGTTGAAAACCCTCTTACACATTGATACCCTCCTTACCTCTGTTTACTGACCACAGATGGGTGGTTTTGCTGAGAACTTGAAACAGACATTGCAAAACCTCCAACAGAAACTGGTCCATGAAGGTGACAGGAATTGTTATGACCTCCTACCTTGGACCCTGTTTGCCATTCAAAGGATACCGCAGGTTTTTACAGGATTCTTTCCATTCAAAATAGTTTATGGAAGGGAACTGCTTAATGTCTGGGATATGCTAAACCAGGGAGACACCACCCAATTTGTGCAGACCAGTCAAAAACGAATGGACCTAGTCAGAGGCCTGGTGCACTGTCACCTACAAACCAGTCATGATGATCAGAAGCAGCTGTATGATAGCCAGGTTCAGAGTAAATTAAAAGTTAAAGACAAAGCGCTAGTCCAACTTCAGTAATCAAACTATTGGTGCAGTGGCATAGTCCTTAACAGGTCAAAGACATGTTAAACAATCTAAATGAACAGAGTGACAAGGTGACCACCAGAAGACATCACAAGTGTATCACATAAACTGGCTCAAAGAATATAATAACTATACTAGGTCATCCTTAATGGCCAGTGTTGATATCTATCCCAATACTGACTTGAACACCAGCCTTCTCAAGGTGATTAAAGTTGCCTTTAAGGCAAGTCATGCCAATACACTTCGGGACTACCTGACACTTTGCAGATATCTTTGTAGACAAACCAGGAAAAATAAAAGAATTAATCTATCAAATCAAAAATCCACCTAAGAGATCTGTAAATAAGTGTGATCCAGCCCATCAATTAATAGAAGCCGGATGGTAGGTGGTCCAAACTGAAGTCGAGTGGATGCTGGAACTAGCAATCACAGAGCCACTAGCCCTCACCTATCATCTTAGTTACAAATTCAGGTTGCTCCTCGAGGGTCTGTATAAGATTATGGAGGGTAAACTAAATTTCAATGGTTGATGCTTACTGTCACAAAACTAACAGGGATCAAATACCAAGCCAAAATTGAAATATTAATTAGGCTATGGTTCTATATTTTTGGAATATAACACAGAGAGGCCAAAACACCAAATGGGACCTGTGAGATTGGCATCATGGAAGGAGACACAGACAATAGATGTAAAGTATAATACAAGCTTTTTTAAATGAAAAAAGGCCTGACTTGCCCTATGCTACCTAAAGAAACTAAGGAAAGTCTGTGTCAATATGTTCAATTGAAAAGTCTGTCTGTGTCCAAATCCTATACTTGCCCTCACAACTAATGCACAACAATTTGTTGAGATGTCAACCATAAACTAAACAGTGTTCCAAATGTAAATGTTCTGAGCTATTTCCACCTGAAGCTTATGATTCAGCTTCTTTTCTCCCAAGTGTCAATCAGTTCATAACAATGTTCAGTTTACCTTCTTTCGGACTTGAAGCAGTAAAGTTCCACACTATTGTAAAGGTCAGAATGCCCTTCCCTGAGTTCAATAAGCAATTTCAGTACAATATGTCTTAGGGTTACTTTCCACAAGATCAGTATCAAAAGGTGACTCAAAAGAGGTCTCTTGGGGCTTTGTGTTTGTATTTCAACAATACTTTACAATTTAGGGCTCCCATCCCCAAGTCTGATATACACCAGTGGTTGGTTTATTTCTTCTGCAACAGTAAACTTCCTCTTGTTATCAATTAGGGGTTCTCTGGTCTTGGCACAGTTTTAGATCACACGGTCCACCCATTACACCCATTACAGGTCACCCAACAAGGAACTTCCAGGTCTCCTTGAGTAGTTCAATATTCAGCCAAGCAAGTAGTTTCTGCAATGTAGCTTCACAACTTTAACATACAAGTGGTTTCTAAACCTTGGCGCCCACTTTGCTCTTAAGAGTCTTTCATTCAACTTGGTTTGCATAATTACTTTCCATTCATTGTTCAACACGTTTGTTCTTCCCTTTCATTCAGTGTTTTACAAAATGCAGGTTTTGCTTATTTCATTCAGTTCAATATCCCAAAAAAAGCAGCCTTGTATGTTTAATTCTATTCAGTATTCAATAAATGGAAGTTCATTTTCTTCATTCTTATTGGTATTCCAAAAGAAAATGCTGCTTTGTTTGAGTCATTCAATTTGTTAATCAACAGATGCAACTTTGCTTTCTTCATTCAATGCTGTTGTTCAAGAAAGGCAACTTTGAGTGTTTCATTCGGTTTTGTACTCAAGGCTACTTTGCCCATTTCACTCAGTTTTGTATTCCATAAAGGTAATGTTATGTTTTCCATTCAGTTCGGTATTCAATAAAGGCAATTTTGCCTGTTGCCGCAAACTGCTACTACTTTCACGGTCCCTTGTAGCGTCCCGGTTATTCCGGTGTACCAGACACTTATCCAGGCTTAGCAGCTCTGCATCTGTCCATGGCTTCTCCCTGTGCAGGAAAGCCTGCAGGCAGGGCGCTTCGCTCTGCACTCTCTGGTTTTCGTGTGAAGCTACGCCTTTGTTTCTGGGCACTGCTTGCTGCCATCTTTCCCTTCTATGGTACCTCTGTTCTGTACGATCATGCCAGCAGGATTATCAGGGTTTTGGTAGGCTTCTCAGCATCTCAGCTTCTCTTGCTTCCACACAGCTCATTGTTTTGCTTATTGCTCTTTCGCTGCCCCTCCTTTCCGGATCAGCCTTCCACCTTTTATACACATGTGATCGATTAATGGGCTGCTGGTGTATACCATTAGCCATTACTGCCCATCCCCGTTTACCTGGACATGCCTGACCTTCATGCATCTTCTTCGTCCCAGTACCAAAGTGGTGAAAGGAAATGATATTCATTACTCTCAGTTGCTTGCTTTTTCCTCGTCTCAGTCCCAAAGTGGGAAAAGTGTGTATCATTTGTAACTCTTGGTTGATTCGTTGTCGTTTCAGTACTATTTGGTACCCCAAGAGGGAAAAGGGGGGGACCTACCTTATAGTGACCTAAAAAGGTCAGGAAAGTGTTAAACTGATGGTTATAAGGACAAGGGAGATACTGTGTTTTGGTCGACAGTACCTTATTCCTAATCTGTTTCCCTCTCTGTCTAACACTTCGGCTATGATAGTTTATCCTGCTCTTTTCTGAGATAAGGGACCATAGTTCACAATATCCCATAACTACTTATGGGATAGATGTTCCATCCTGATGTGGAATACCATGTGTTACCTAAGGGTATCCCACCTCCAACCCCAAGGACCCTCTATCCAGGTGATCCTCCCGCACTTGTCTGCCTGCACCAATCTCCTCTGTCCTTCTTAGAGGTTCCCCATACCTGGATTCTAAGTCTCAGATTGAAATAAATTCCTGCACCATTCTTCCCTGGTCTTCTCACAATCTCTTTGTGTTTCGTCCTCTCCTGTCTCCCCAGTTGACAGATGTTGCTTCACCTCTCTTTTCTGGTGTTCTCACAGTCTCTTTGCTTTGGCTCCCCTCAGGGTCTGCTGTATTCCATGTGGCTGCTGTGGTAACAGGAGTGTCTTTGTCACATCCCTGCCGGGGTCCAAGGGCGGCGGGTGTTTTGGCGTCCCGCTCCTGGGGAGGATCTGCAAGCCGTTCTGTTGGCCACGCCCCGTGCCTCCATAAACAGCAGAGGACTTCCCGCCAGGGCCGAAGCCCGTCGGGGTCCAAGCACGGCAATGTTTGGCGTCCCACTCCCTCTCCTGAGGAGGATCTGCAAACCGTTCTGTTGGCCACGCCCCCGCCTCCATAAACAGCAGAGGACTGTCCACCAGGGCCGAAGCCTGCTGGGGTACAAGGGCAGCGGGTGTTGGTGTCCCGCTCCCGCTGCTGGGGAGGATCTGCACGCCGTTCTGTTGGGCATGCCCCCTGCCTCCATTAACAGCAGAGGAGTTCCCGCCAGGGCCGAAACTCTCCGGGCCCAAGGTCGGCGGGTGTTGGCGTCCCGTTGTGTGTTTGCGTGCAGCGGGGACACCCTTCTTGCCGGCTGAAGGCTCTGGAGTCTACCTTTGTCCCCTGATAATGGACAAGCCAAATCTGGAGGAAACTGGGCTAAAAGGAAGGTACTTTTCTCTTGTTGGAACTCCCCCCTGCAAGCTCTGCGAACTGTAGAACTGTTTCTTTTCCCTGCCACCAACACTGCTTGAACTCAGCCCCGCCCACCATTATTGCCTGTCTCCTTGCCTGTCAAATACGTTTAAGACCGGGGGCAGCATGATTGCTCTGAGAGGTGTCCCTTCACTGTACTTCCTCACGACCCAACATGTCGGCGTCTTCTGGTCAAGATAGGGGGTGAACCATCTGCCTCCACCTGTACCTACAATTTTCTACAGGCCTGAGGTTGGCCCGGGGCCTGAACTAGGCGAAAAGAGGAAACTCTGCACACTGTAAAGGAGGAATAAAATTGGCACTACAGCTCCCCTGCTGCTCACAGGAATCCCCAACAAAGCTGAAGCCCCAATTACCTTTGGGGCCACATGCTGATCAATGAAATCCAGATGTTCTTGGGTGATCCAGCGGAGGTTGGGGTGCATTCGACCAGCAATGTCAATGGACGCTTCTGTACTGGAACACCAACTGTGTCTTATATCTGCCCAGTCAGGAGCTAACAGTTTGACCCCGCTGGGTGAGGAGGAGGGAAGAGTGGGGTCTCCTGTTAATCATCATATTGTGCAATCTTTCCGGATTCAATTGACGTCTAAGGTGGGATTTCTTTGTCCCGCTGACTCAGAAGGCATGGCTCCACCCCCGCTTGCCCTACCACCAGTTGTGGGCAGACTGATCTCCCTGAGGTCCCCCAACTTGTGAATGATGGGGAGAATGGCAGTGCTTCTTACTGCCCAGAAGTAGGCTAGTTGGAGGAGGGCAGGTCTTAACCACTCCACAGGGGGAATCGGGTGAGCTGGTACCACAAGATCCTAACCCAATGCTCATACGGAAGATTGGTGACCTGGAGGGCGGGGGGTTGGCACTGGATCAATGGCCCATAAATACCCCTCCACAGTCAAATAAGGCTGGTCTAGCTGCTATCCTAGTGGTCACATCAGCATCAAAGTGGAAAGAGGAGAGAAGGGATGGGGGCAAGGTGTGCTACTGCAATTGCAGCTTAGTCCTGGCCGAACTTTCGATAATAAAGAAAATGTGCATGTCCATAACTACAGCTAACGACAATGGGGCAGCAATGAATGGGGTAACCTTGACCACCCTGGGAGAAGATACGCATGTTAAAAGTTACGGGATCAACCAGGATTCTCAAACACACCCCCATTGCTCTATCGAGGCACCCCATCTGACTCTGCTCAAACCTAAACAGGATGTCAGTGGGCCCAGAGTCAGGCCCACCGAGAGGATAATCCAAGGGGGGGGTCTACCTTGTAATCAAACCTCACCTGCATTTGCTACAGCGGGGCCCAAGAATCACAACACCCTTTTCAAATGGGAGACTCAGAACCTATGTCACCCCCCCAACCCAAGTACAAAAGGCTCTTGGCAACCAGGTCATTCTTCTTGCATGGAGTTCCTAAGCCCCTCTCCAGAAAACCAGAACCCAAGGAAGCCCTCTGTAATGTAAGCCTTCACTGGCTAGGAACTACAGGGGGTGCCCCTTTGGGACCAGGGAGCATATTGTCGAATGTACTAGATTCTCCAAAAGGGGGGCGGTCACCACAGACTCTGTCAAACTGGAATTTTGTGACTTTGGAATGGCAAGAGACATAATGAGGGCTTATAAGTCATGGATTTTCCCGGCTAACAGTACAATTGATTTGTGGATCCCAGGGGTTCTGCTCTGCAGGGGCCTGTCTTGTCAGGTGCAAATGCCATCCCTTAGGGAGTGGGGGTGGGAAATTTGGCCCAAAAAAGTTTTTCTTTTTTTAGATCTGAGCGTTAATGTGTACTAATGTCCCAACCTTCCCAAATGGACTATAGAGGCCCAAGGAAACTTGACTGAGGTCTACCCTGTCATTGCGACATATACCTTGGCTGATTTCAATGATGGAAATGTTTTGTATTGATTACTTGTGATGTGTATACTTTCATGGCTCTGCGCCTAATAAAGTTATCTTACGACTACCACATCACTGCCATAGGTTCCTGACAACTACCTTCTTCACCATCTGTATACTTTTTCTCTAGTCTTACTCCTCCATGTCATGCCCGTTATTCATTCCTACTACCACCATAGACTTGACCACTTCAGATCAGAGTCTGCCCTTTCATAACTTCCTGGTTTTACTAACTAGAGCTTCACTATCATCCTGACCTTCACCTACCACATCCCCAGCCAGCCTCATGCTCTCTTAAACCAACCACCTACTGATGTTCCAAAGTAATCTCCTGCTGTCCTGCATCAACCTCCTCCTGATCTTTCACATCAGCTTCCTGCTCGTTTGCACCAACCTCCTCCTGATCTTTCCATCCAACCTCCTGCTCTCTTGCACCAACCTCGAACAAATCTCACCCAACCTCCTCCAATTAGCACCACACCTCCTCCTGCTGCTTCAGACCAACTCCCTTCAGATCACTCCCAACCTCTTTATGACTTATTGCCTCCCCTATTCTCCTCCTTCATCATCTCTCCAAACTCTGCTCTACTTCCAACTTCTTCCTCTTGCTCCAACACACTGAAAACCCCTTCCTCACTCTCCAATCGCCTCCAAACTCCTGCTGCCAGCTCCTAACCAAAACACACACCGTGCCTGACTGAGAGTTTGGACTTAAATAGCCCACTAACCCCTGGGGTCAGGATTTCTGGGAGAGCCTACGTTAGTGTGGACTTGACTAGTAGTAATTGGTTGGCCTTAATTATGTAACGTATGTGTAATTTGATGATCCACCTTTTGGGATTACATTCCCAACTCATTTGCATCTACAGCAGGCATTTCCAAGGTGTAGTTTCCCTGGAGCCTGGGCTAATGGACATTGGGAGTTATTGTTACTGGTGAGCAAAAGAAAAGCATTTTTGCATATGGTGTCCTGTACATCCACGATGCAGTGAAACTAATACTGCGTCTCTCGATCCCATGCGTTGGCTGCGCAGGGACCACCCAGAAATTCAGTGTGCTTCTACTTCCAGTGAAGACTTGTGAATTAAGTTGCACCTAAATTCCAACTCTTTTTGTTTTCTGTATAAGGGTTCACCAAGCGAATAGCGCAGGATAAACCATTTTGCCACTGCGGTCCATTCGAGCTCCTAGTGAAAGTCGTGTTGATGTTTCCAAAGCATGTCTTAGCAGGACGCAGCTCACAATATTGCAGCAAACAGACTTGTATGCAACATGTTTGAGTTAGAAAAGCTTGTTCTCTTAACCGGACAGTGTTAGATATCTAAAGGGATGATTAGATTATGTTTCCACACAGGAAAAGCATTGTATCACAACCTTCATTCATATTCACATTCCCTAGTAACATGGTTCATTCTCTTAACAAGGCTGTGTCCCCATTTTCCCCTCATATCACAGTCCTCTGCCTTATACGGTACAAAGAAAACAAGCATATAGACTACTGATAAGGAGAAGATATTAGTAATAGAAGCCCATAATCACCTCAAATGCTATAAAAAAGGCTATTTTTCTTCACGTTATTAAGTAAAAACACACAAATCATAAAAAACATTCATATACCAACACACAGTCATCATCATCACTGTTATGTTTATTTCAGAAATGCACCTTAAATTACATAAAAACAAAACACAATTCAAATATATTACAATAAGGATATAATCTATACAATCCCTAAAAGAACCCATAGAAATGTGCGTCCTAACACATTGATAATCATACAAATTCTCTTTTCATGTCATACTTCTAATCATACGTTTCCTCAGGTAAAGTGCTGAATATTAAATGTAATATTTAATTTAAATATGCAAGCCACGTGAGATGAGTCAGCTCACAGTAAATATAATTGAGCAGGCCGATATTGCACGAAACCCATTTCACACAATAAGGGGCGTAGAACCGAACCGCTCACTTTCACATATGCAGGACAGAAAAATACCAAATGTGCCAGGTCCTCATGTGGCGCATCACACAGAGGGTAAGACCGATTGGCAATCCCCCATAGACCAAGCTACCACCACCACCTGTAGTGGAAGTCAATCCGTACCCTAGTTATGAGTACTCGGTCTGTCGTGAATTCTGCCCACAACAAATATTTCTGGACGCCAGGGGACATGATGATCATTAGCCCTCTGTTCTTGGGTTTCAGCAGCTCCACACTTTCTCTGTTAGTACTCACATGCTCATAGAAGCCGTCAATACACAATATTCTCTCACTTTGGGAGAGCACATTGTGGGGCGGGAACAAATGTGTAATATTAATAGCCCTCAATTGTTTCATAACGTGGCACAACCATGGGACCTTATCACCAGTATCTTTGGCAATCATAGAGGTAATCAATTCATGTGTAAGAATAGCTCTTTCATTGCCCCAACGCCTAATCGAATGCAGGGAGGGCTGCAAGGAGACCACATCCCCAATTGGCCTACAACCCAGTTCCATATATACTCCAAACTTTGGAGCCGACAATGGCAGGTCCAACAGTTTCTTGAAGAAACGATTCTCCACTATTTGAACAGCGTGAACATTAGAGTAACCCCACAACTCCATTCCAAATCAGGCCACCGAGGCCGCCTTGCCTTTGTACAGTTTGAACAGTAAGTCAAGTGATCTGGTTCTAAACATGGTCATAGCCCTGGTAACCTCAAGGCCTGTTTTCTTATGTGGGCGGTGGCACAGAAGAAGCAGGAAGTCTGACACCTAAGTAGTCGAAATGATCGACCCTGCCGATCACTCCGCTCTTACAATGCATGGTCCTGAATCTGACCATGCACCTTCCCTTCGATAAGACCATCACCACCGACTTTGCTGCATTTACCACTAAATGTAACAAGTCTATAAAAACAGCATAGTCAGAAATGAGGGACTGCAGGGCTCTCGTGGTACGCGCCATCAAGACAAAGTCATCCACATATACAAGAACTGGAAGAGACTGACCACCTATCCTAGGTACGTCAGGGGAAGAGTTTAGGATGTGTTTATGAAGGCCATTAATATACCAGCAGAAAAAGAAGAGGTGCCAGGACGCTGCCCTGGCGCACTCCGAGTTCAAATGCAAAAAAACCTGTGCAGTGTCCATTGGCACCACTCATAACACTCGTCTGCGTAGAATCATGTAGTCTAGCCAAAAGACTCACCAGAGCCTGATGGCAATTCATGGACCTGAGCACATTCCACAGCTTGGCTCGATTCACCTTGTCAAAAGCTGTGCTCAGGTCCATGAATGCCAAATAAATAGGCTCTTCCCATATGTACAGCGAGTATGCAGCCACCAGATAAAGATTAAGGACCTGCTCTGCCGTGCCCAACCCCGGCTGAAATCCCAGCTGGACCTGAGAGAGAACCCCACTGCTCGTGACCCTTCCACGAGGTGGGCCAAAATGGCGCGACCCAAGATTTTTAAAAGATACGCTAATAGTGAAATGGGTCTATACGAGGCGGGAGATGCCTGGGGCCCCTTTTTGTAGATTGGCTGAATGATCGCGCTAGACCATGAGAGGGGTATTACCCCCCTGCACAGATAGAATTAAAGCCCCCGGCCGGTACAGGGGCCCAATAATCAGTGGCCATGATGAACAGATCTGCCAGGACATTATCTGGACCCGGAGCTCGATTACAGCGTTGGCAACCTATAGCTTTCTTGATCTCACCCACCGAGAAAACAATTCTTGTCTCACCGCCATCAATAGCCAGACACCCTTGACTACCCGCAGTAGCAGGCCCACAGTGCTCAGCCCCCGACAGACAATATATAAGGAGGAAAAATACTCCAGCCAAGCCTTATCAGGCACATTACTGATCGGGATAGCCAAGTTATATTTATATAGGGGACCATGCTGGCCAATCTCCCAAAAAAGTTTAGTATCATGATCCCTAGAGGCACTGACCCAGGCGTCCTAGGCTTCCGCAATAATTGCCCTTTTCCTAGTAGCCAGAACCCTCTGGTAACGGGACCTGGTACTGATAATAACATTTTTAAAGCCCCCTGGGCAACTCGGAATGGAAAGAAGTTTTGATTTGGCTTTAGTACACGCTGAGTCAAACCAACCCACCCTCGCCGGCCCCGCTCGCTTACCAGGGACACAGGAGAACACAGAGGAAAGCTTGGTCATTAGTGAACCAAACTCTTCTGAAATATTTGCATGATCCAGAGTACCTGACAATAGCTTCTCCAGTTCATGTGTCATGAAACCACACCACTGCCCCCTCTGGACATCCTGGTCTGTGTGGCAACGTACCAGAATGACCAGACATACCCCCCAACATGGCGGATACCGGATCTGCGGTCTAGTTTTGGTGTAGTACTACTCAGCTAGATAAGCACCTCGCCCCTGCGGTACGGCACGTGTCAACGCTCGCAGTTCCGAGTTCCGGTTGCTATTCCTAGTGTTTGCCTACCTTGGAATCTTTTCCTAGCGATTCCTTCCTGTGCTTCCATCCTGGATTGTTCGATTGCGGCCGCGCCCTGCAGCCTTCCGCGGTCCCTCTTTCCTGGACTTCATGTTTCACGGTCATCCTCGGATCGCTACACCTCTTCATTCCTCGGCTTGCTACTACCGCAGCACCTCCGGACCTCTGCTACTCCTTCCTGGGCACATCCTTCCACGAACTTATGCGCTGACTCTGACCGTCTACTCTCCTTCCTGGGAACACTGTCTACATTGTGGACAACCGAACCACCACCGACGAAGTGGCGTCGGAAGAAGCCCGTCCTTACCTTCACGAGACCCGCACTTCCAAGAAACGTGGGCAGACTGAGTCAACAAAGAAGAAACACTCCAAGTCTTCACAGGTGAGCCCACAAGCAGGTCGTGATAGCCGTGACAGTGAAAGTTGTGACATAATGTGGGCTGGATTGGATGGTCTTTTTCAATAAATCCTCCTGCATGTCATGTTTCCATTTATGTCTTCGTCATGAGGCATTCAGAGACTCCTCCAGAGGATACACCTGGCTAGGCAGAGCAGCTCTTGGTGCCAAACGAATATCAAGCTTAATGGGGAAGTGGTGACTACATATATTATCTACCACTCCAAACCCCACTAGGTGATCCCAGAATTTAACTGAGACACAGAAATAATCAATTGTGGAACTTGCCACTGAATATGAAAAAGTTACCCTACTTGGGATGTCTGCACTAAATCGGCCATTTACTGACACACAGCCCCCACTCATATAGGTAGTGCCATAGGCGCTGCTCCTACGCACAGAGCCTGGGATCCATCATGATGGGTGAAGGTATCCTCGCCACCACATCTTCCATGTCATCATATAACAAATTACCAGGCCCACCCCCCAATTTTGCATTAAAACCACCCCCCAACCATATTGGGGATGAGCTCCTCCAGAACTGAAGATAGAACTCCCATACAATTCTTTCCATATTGTTTGTTAGGACATTTATAGAAATTGGCAACTATTAAGTCAGCCATGCCTGGTCTATGGATCTTGACCATTAGTATAAAAGGGACCGGGGCTTCAGTATCACCTGCTCCCTCTCCAAATGCGATTTAACCAAAACACACAGATTAACATCATTTTGCCCCAGTTTATTTCTCTCAGCCTGCACCAGGTGTGAAACTAAACTATCCACACTTATTTCTTCCTGGTACCAGGTCTTCTGTAACAGGACGACATCTATCTCTCTATGTATGGACTGTGTCTCCATACAGGCCAACCTTGTTTTGGCTCAGGCCACATCGATAGTAGTGACAGATGCTCCACCTCTGAAGTTACATCAGTACTCATAGGGCCCGAGGGAGTGCTTGATTCTACCCCGATGGTCTGGCTGGGACTTACCCCAGACAACGGGGGTCATTGAATATCGTCCGTATCACTGAGACAAGCAAATTGATTCTGGGCGAGCATAGGGTTAGAAACACTAACCACACTACCACTAAGACCCTTCCCCATATGGCCACTGAGCTATGGGGATGGTGGTTTGTTGTGGCACAGGAAGCTATTTGGGATGAGCAGACCCAGCTCAGTCTGAGGCAACCATACCCGCCCCCCTACCACGAAGATAGAAATAATTTAATGGGACTATCCATGCCCCGCGCTTGGGACCAGGAGAACCTAAGTTTGAATTAACCACTTAATTGCATACGGATGTTTCAAGGTCACCACCACACAGTCCCCACCAATAGATTTAGCACTCTACAAGCCATTAGGATTAGATGAGGATCAATAGGGCTGCCTTGGATATTAGAGTTAGCCCACTGGGTTGAGTGGTTAATCAGAGCACTGTAGTTCTTGCTGTGTCCCTCTTCCAGTGTGGGAACATTCAGTATCAGTATAAGGAGCTTACACCCCTTGAAAAGATCTTAGACTCAGCATCTGACTCCAGGGGATTGATTGGTGCACTGTATGGAGCCCTAATTGAGACAAGAACGGGGTCAACTAATACATTGAGACAACGGTGGGAGGGAGACCTGGAGATGGAACTTGACCCTCAAACTTGCCAGAGACTGTGCTGTGGTACTCACAAGATGTCGATCTCCTGTCAGTGCAAATTGCATGCTATCAAGTTATTGCACAGGTGGCAATATGACCCGCTCAGGCTTTCAAAAATGTATCGGTCTGTGAGTCCAATGTGCTGGCAAGAGTGCAGATCGAGAGCCGACTACTGGCATATGTGGTGGGGTTGTGTGATGGTCCAGTCTTACTGGGATGAGTTTCTGAGCTGGATTAGGGACCTGGATGGGATACCAAGAGTTAAAACACTGATGCTGGTTCTGTTTCGGCTGCAGGAAATAAAGGGTGAATATACTAGACTGCCGAAAAGGGTTAATGGCCTACTTCTTGCGGGGAGGGCGTGCCTGGCAGCACATTGGAAGAGAGAGTTGCCCCCGGAAAGAAAGAATGGGTCAACACGGCCCGAAACTTGTACCTAATGGAACGCTTGACAGCAGCAATTCATGGAGACCACGGAGTGGTGGAAACAGAATGGGGTAACTTTTGTAATAAATACACCAATCAGGTGTGACGAGAACACAAACTGGCTTCGGGTGGGAGTGACCAAGATAAACTGAGTATCCCCTATGGTGTGAATTGACACTCAAAATGAGGTTATCAGTTATTGCAAAGTATAATGACAATCCCAAGGGGTGACAAGAGAACATGAGCAGGTTAATGCCAGTCTGAGGATATATCATCTGGCCCGGCCATCACACTAGCCCTACCCGCAGGTTACTCTATCCTCAGACAGGATAGACCTTCTAAAATAGGAGGGGGGTAGCACTAATATTCAAAGACACATTATCCTTCAGGGAGGGTAACTCAGACATCCTATCAGCCAAGCTGTCACTATCACTTAAAAACACCATCAATATTCATGTGATTTATAGGCCTCCCGGACTCCCTGCAGATTTCCAGGGACACATCACTCACATACTCAGTGTAAATATTAAAAAGGCCACCAAAACTCTACTCCTAGGCGACCTTAACCTAGGATTCAATGACCCCAATGATAAAACCGCCATACCACTCACTAAGGACCTCACAAATTTGGGATTTACCCAAAAGATGTTGAGCCCTACCCACTCCAAAGGCGGCACCCTTGACTGGGCGGTTGACCACAACTGTGCCTCTTCCATCACCTCTAACACTGCTTACCCATGGACGGACCATAACTGCATACAATTCACCGTCCCCAAAGCCCTGGCACCAAAACCACCACACATGCCCCTGCCACACTAGACAGAAGCGCAAAAAAACTAACTGCGGATAACCTCCAACCCTATCTTGACCTCCCTTGCCTAGCACTGCTATTCTCGCAAGACCCCAACACCCTAGCTGTTATATTTAAGGACACACTAACTAACGCAGTAAACTCTGTGGCCCCACTTGAATGCAAGAAAGAAAAAAAGTCGTTCCACACAAACTCCTGGTTCACAGAAGAGCTCCAAACCTTGCATACTACCAAACGCCAGGCTCTCAAAAGCTGGCAGGCTAACCTCTGTGACGCCTCTAAAGAAAACTTCAAAGCAGCTGCCCTAAAATACGAAGATGCTATATTCACTGCCAAATCCGAAGCTTATAATCACTGAATATCCGACACCAACTCCCAATCTAAAGAACCTTTCACCATCTTTAATGAACTCACAGCTCCTCCTATCTGCACTGACGAAATCGTTAAAGATGAAGCATGGTGCACAAGCAAGCTATGCTAAAAAAAAATAGACCTCTTACAAAACAAAATTCAAGACCATTATAAAGCCCTACTGAACCAGATCCAACCTACACAGACCCTGCCCAACCACAAAACCATCAACTTCCCTAAATTCGCCTTCAAAGACATCTCAGAATCTGAAGTTAAAGACATTCTTAAACCATCGCAATGCAAGAGAGATGTATGCCTCCTCGAGATCATTAAAGAGAGTGCCGAGCCCCTTGCTCCACTCCTGACTGCCTTCATCACCGCATCATTTAAATCAGGCATCGTCCCCGACAGCCCTAAAGAGGCATGGGTGCGCCCCCTCTTAAAAAAGCCAATACTATCCCTCTCCGCCTAATAACTATGGCCCATAACTACCATCCTCTTTCTTCTCAAAATACTAGACAAGGCCGTTCACAATCAGATCCAACTATACCAGGAAACTAACTCCATCCTAGGAAAAAGACAGTCTGATTACGCAAAGGGCACGGCACCAAAACGGCCCTGCTGGACTTAAAAAATCAAATCACTGAAATCTTGGACAAAGGCAAGCCTACCCTCCTCCTCCTTCTAGTCCTCAGCAGCTTTCGATCTTATAAACCACTAGACCCTCACTGCGCACCTAACGCAAGCGGCGCAAATTCTCGACCAAGCAGCTTCTTGGATCACCTCCTTCCTTGAAGGTAGAGCAATGAAAGTCTTCTCAAACACAGCAAATGCAGCTCCCACTATCATTAACTCAGGAGTCCCACAGGGATCCTGTACTGCCCCTACTCTATACAATCTCTTTACCAAGCCCCTGTTTGATAAACTCGATGCACTTGGGATCGCATACACAAACTATGCTGATGATACCCAGGTGCTCCTTCCTCTAACAGGCACATATGACCAAGACACAACTGCGTTATGTCAAATCTATTCCACCATTCAAGCATGGATGGCCACAAATAGCTTATGCCTCATTGGGGACAAGAGAGATTCTTATTCTTGGCCAAAAGACCACTCTAGCTAAGCTAGACTGTCTCTAATCCAACTTCAGCATTGACAACTGCATGATCCCAGTCATATCTTCTATCAAGACACTTGGGGTTGACGCCACACTGTCCATGAACAAGCAAGTCAGCACTATTGTCTCTGCCTCTGCCTTAAGCACCAAACTCATTACTGCCACTAAACCCTTCATAACAAAGGACAATTGTCTCTCAATAGCCAGAGCCAACATAGGGGCTAAGCTTGACTATTGCAACGCTCTCCTAGCTGGCACCTCTATAAAAAACATAAACAGACTCCAAAGAAGAGACCACATCTCACATGCAAGGCAGACAGTTCACTGGCTCCCAGTCAAAGACTGCATCACCTTTAAAATCCTCACTAGTACACACAAATGCTTTAACCTTACTGCACCCTCTTACCTTTCAGACACAATATCCAGATCTATCGCAACGAGGCCGACCAGAACATGCTACACCAATCAACTCACCGTTCCATGCATCAACAGGGCTAAAGCAGGAGGGATAGGCTTCCCATGCTTAGCACCAATGCTATGGAATTCACTGCTCACAGAGCAGAAACTTCTCTTCCTGCCTTTCGTAAAAACTTAAAAACCTCCCTCTTCAACTAACAACTCTTCAACAAAATACTCTCCCATCCCTTCTCATCTTTCACCTCTCTATATGTCCTATGTAAACTGTCCTATACAAAATAAGTATGTCTGTTTTTACATGTAACTAAGCTCTGTTCTCTCACTGTAACAAGCGCCACGAGGCCTTCGGGCTGTTGCGCGCTCTACAAATATGAATAAATAAATAAATATGTGAAGGGGGATGGGGAAGTGGGGGAGGGGACAGAGTGGGGAACTCATTTTATGTGTGTTGGGGGTGTTCATTCACAAGTAGCGGATTATCTGTAAGAGAACTGAACTGTGTTTCTTTCTCTTTGCCTGGAAAATTAATAAAGTTGAAATAAAAAAAAGATAACCTCGAAAAGCTTAATAAGATCATTTTGTGGTCCTTATAAAATCCTTGAAAAAACCTTGTACAATCTTTGTAAAATCAAATATCTTGAAAAGTTAATAATTAATGATAATAATACAACCTAGAAAGTTATTCATCAGAGGAATGCCCGATTGGCTCACAGGGCTGCCATAGTCCAACAACCCGTCCTCCAACAATTTTGGTGTAGTTAGATGTATCTCCCCCTGAGAAAAGGGAAGCCTTCACCAAGAATGTCGGAGCACCAGAAGATCTCACACTAACAAAATAGAAATTCCACCACTTGTCTCGAGGGCTCAATAACTCAGTGGACACAGCTCACACAGTCCGCACAAACCA
This sequence comes from Ambystoma mexicanum, assembly GCF_040938575.1. Taxonomy (NCBI): domain Eukaryota; kingdom Metazoa; phylum Chordata; class Amphibia; order Caudata; family Ambystomatidae; genus Ambystoma; species Ambystoma mexicanum. The sequence goes on along the minus strand of NC_090921.1, from coordinate 1,110,087,102 downwards.
CGGGAGAGCAACGCTTGCAGCACAGTATTTGCCAATAATTAATCAATTCAGCCACGGGGGATCCTCCCAGAAAGAAAGTGCACTGCACGTTAGATTGCCTCCATTCAAAGCTCTTCACAGCTGAGAGCCGCGAGCAAGGAATAACAACCACCACGGGAGAGCAGCGCTCGCAGCCCGGGATTTGCCAACAATGGGCCTCATTACGACCCAGGCGGAGGACCATGGTGCTATTAGCACCATGGTCCATGCCGGTGTCCGCCATGGCGGAATGGGGAATTACCACCCCATTCCGAGGTTGGTGGGGCGGTAATTCCCCATGCCGCCATGGCCCTTCCCCATTCCCATTTTTGCCCCATAGGGCTCAATAGGAATGGGGAAGGCGCTAATAACGGTACCGCAAATTGCGGTACCGTTATTAGCACCAAAGTCCCTTTGCGGGTCCCTACTTTAACGGCTGGAAAAACCAGCCGTTAAGGTTGGGTCCCGCAAAGGGACCTCGTAATCAGCCGTTAAGGGTTTAATGGCGCCGACACCTTTTACGGCGCCGTTAAACCCTTAAAGCCAGGGTTGTAATGAGGCCCAATGAGTCAATTCCTCCACAGGGGCACCTCTTCATGACCAGGAGCCGAAATCAGGGAGTAGGGAGTAGCAGGGAATAGCAGCAATGATAGTGACTGGGAACCCCGATGAGACAACCGGCACACCATAAGCAAGGAGATATGTGTTAGTTGTTGTTTGGGAATGGCTGAGAAGGTTTACCTCTGGCATAATCCTGAATCGCTCCCCGCCCCACAGTCCGCAGAGACTGCCCTTAGCCGCCCTTCGACATGGCTTCTCTGCAAAAGCAGGTTTTAAGCAGCAAAACAGGTGTGGGAAATTAGCCCCTCCTATGCACAGCCAGCACTCCAGAATCCGGGGCAGAGACTGCCCTTAACCTTTATAACACAGAAATGAAAAATTCATCAAAAGATGTTTTCTAAGTGAACATAGTAAATGCTAAAAGTCTAGTGACAACTCTATACTCTACATGCAACTATAATTCTTATAACAACTACTGAAAAAGGTTCCTAGAGAAGTGATTTCAAAATTATTATTATTATTATTAATTATCATCATCATCCCATCAGTAATTTTGACATTTTACTCATTGCATACTATTATCATTTGTGAGAATTTTGAGGACATTCTCCCATTTAAACCCCTTAGAAATCCCTCCTAGCTAATCGAGGGAGGGTCATGTCCCGTTATTTCTCCCGGACAGTTCACAAAATATGGAGAAGAGGAAGGTGCCTCCAGGAGCAATGCAGATTATCTATGGAAAACACCACTCTCGTAGCGGGACGAAGAAGATGCAACCAGAGGCACACCAGCATACTTAACAGAGATATCCCAATAATAAGGTCAGACAATTGGAAGTTAACTATGCCCACCTGCAACCTGTTAAAACCTCAGGAGAGTATAAAATGGACCCAGCCAGAAAGCAAGGAGAGTGAGTTGAAAGGAGAGTTGAAACGTCTGAGTTACACAGCACCAGCTGAGGGAGGATGATGCACCGAGATGCTGAGGGTCTGCAAGTTGAAGCAGCAAGAAGAAGCGTGGCGAAGGAGCTGTGTCTCCAAGGAGTCAGAGAAGTTGATGAAAGGGAGCCAGGAGGCGTGTTATTCCCTTTTCAAGTGTTGTCAAGAGAAGGCTCGTTCCCATGTCCTAGGAACAGGGCCCAGGAGTGTCTGAGGGTCAGGCGCTAAGACCCTGACCTCAGAGGGGAAAGACGTTCATTGGGAAAGCCAAGAAAACACAACCGGTGGGTCAAATGCAAGAAGCAACCCGGTATGTTCTTACGCGAGTGAATACAAAGTAACAGAGCAAGCAGGTAAGGAAGAAAGATGCGTTTGTTGGAACTTCTGAATGCTGTTAATATAACAATGAAGCGATACATAGACCCAGAGTTGCCACGTGTATGAAAACCCATTTTTGAAAGTCTCTGTATGAATCTAACTTCTTGCCGTCAATGAGGAAGCTTTCTGTAGTAAAAGCAGGAAACAAAATATCATTAAACTTGGGGAAGAGGGATCCCAAGTTGTGAAAGTCCAGCTGAAAGGCCAGAGCTCCAAGATATTTCCTTTTGAGATTAACAATAAGCTTGGGGAAGGGAACCCTAAGCTTTGGTATTTTGGAACCGTTTTTCCCTGGAGTTATGTCCAAGATATTTTCATTTTTATAGTGACACTAAGCTTTGGGAAGGGAACCCTACATTTTGGTATGCTGGAACTGTGTTGAACCTGGGGAAGGGCACCCTGACCTTTATGAAACTGCTTTTCTTCTGATGTGTGATGGAAGATGAATTGAACTTTGTGGTAAACCTATGAACATTTGGGAAAGGAAGCTGAATAGTGAGCCAGAGCTGGATGCGGCTCAAAACTTGGTTTGGAACAATATTTAAGTTATGGTTGACATCTCTACACATTGTTTGCATTAGTTGTGAGGGCAAGTATAGGATTTGGACACAGATGGTCTTTCAATTTGAACACACTGACACAGACTTTCCTGAGTTTCTTTAGGTAGGGAAATTCCACCTTAGTATAGAGCAAGTTAGGCCTTAATCCATCCTGACCTTTTCTTTAAAAAACATTGTTTAACTTTGAATCCGCTGCCTGTGTCTCCTTCCATGATGCCACCCTCACACATTTTTCTCCCTACACATGTGTTTCAGTCCCTTCAGTTTGACAATCCTGAATTTTCTTCAGTATAGAAGTACACTTATATTCTTCATGTGTTAGTTCAGAAGTGTGTATTTATTATTCATCAATTTATTTTAAACACGGTTTCATCACCTATTGAGAAACACAGAAAATCCTAATCAGTTCATATATTTAAATTATTCTTTTCATTTCAAGTAAGGGGGCTTTTAATCGTTGAATGCTCTGCACTATGTTCAAAAAGAAATAACATGTGCAAAAAACATCTATCTAATGTTGCTAATGTCCAACCTAACCAGAGATGGTCTTGATTACTAAATTCAACTAATATGATTTTACTTATTGCCTGTGCAAATTTTGTAAATAATCTCTGTTTATCTGTGGTAGCGGATAATTAATTAATTAGTTTTTGCACATAATGATAATCAAATACCACGAAGAGGCACTCGACGAATTCACTTGTTAAAATGAAATATACACTTTTTTATCTAACTCTGTGTAAATTAATGAAGTTTTTAGTAATTGTGTAAAAATGCTATTTATAAAAGTCTTGTAAAAATCATAAATGATTAAAAACAAGAATAAATAAATAAAATAAAAAGTAAGGGGGCTTAAAAAAGAAACCTACCTACCAGAAATTAATTCCTAGCATTTCCGAACCACATCATCGTATAGGCATGGAATTGGTTACGTCATGGTCATTTTCTTTTTACTTGTCTGAGTAAAGAACAAATAATACTTATGAGGATGCATCTTACGGACCCTATCCACTACTATTAAGACACAGTGAAAAAAGTATAATAACTCACATGCCTGGAGAATAGTAGGCTACACTCTCATCAAATCAACCATTTGTGGGATAAAATGTGGGGGGTGTTTCAACAAAATGGAAACTAAGCATATTTCAACAAGGCCTGCTTACAGGCTGTGTCAGGGAAGAGAGGGAGTCCACCCCAAACATTCCCTGGTGCTTGCGCGAGTGCGTACAGACCCCCCCACCCTCACCTTACCTAGGATGATGATGACGCTGAACACTGATGGGGAAAGCCACAGCGGGAAGCAGCAGAGGCAGAGGGAAGCCATCACGAAGCAGCAGTTTGCTCTTTGTTGCAGCAGACAGCCAGCAGCCTAACACCAGCCATGCAAGAAAGGGGGGCAGCAAAGTCTCCAGGGATCTACACGCCATTCAGAAAGGAGGCCTTATTAATGAGGCTCCCTCCAGCTAACCAGAGACAGTAAGATTAAAAGGCCCATCAGAAGGCCTTATAAAACAGGGACTGATGTTCCTCAGAAACTCTTTCACATTCCTTGCAGAGATGCTTCCAGAAATGGGTGCAGGGCTTACAAGCCCTTTTTGAAGTCTCTCTAAGCACTCCCCCTGCCACACCACCTTGAGCCAGGTAAGTGATTGAACAGGGTAAGTATCCAAACCTGGGAGGGGTTGGGGTATTTAGGAAGGTGCATGTGACTTGTGTGGTATGGGTTAGTTTTGTGAGGACAGGCGGTGGAGAAAGACGTCCATGAGACCAGAGGAGGTGAAAGCAGAAAGCAGTGCATAAACTATTGGTGAGAAGAGGGCTGTGGAGTGTTTGTGAGAGAAAAGAGTGGGAGTAGGAGAGTAAGAGTAGGAGTAGTGGAGTGAAGCGGAGCAGAGGTAGTGCTAGAGTTAGTAGTAGTAGTTGGGAGTAAAGATAGAAGGTGGCAGGAGTAGTTAAAGATGGACAGAACTGGTAATGGGGGGAGCAGGGTACCATATCCCTTGATGAGGACAGTCATAGTAGGGAGGTGGTGGTAGTAGCAGAGTAAGGAGAGTAAAAGAGGTAGAGCGGGAGGTGATGGAGTAGAGTGAGAGGGAGGAGGGAGAAGGAGGGACGGAGGTATAGAAAAGTTGCAGATACAAGTGGTAATAGGAATAGGAGTGAGAAAGGAAGTAAGATCGAAGGGCGGAGGTAAAAAGGCAGAGTGAGAGTTTGGAGAGACAGTGACGAGGTGGGAGGAGAACAGCGTAATGTCATGAACCGTCATCTGCGCCCCTTCTGGACTTCCTGGTCCCCGACCCATAGGGGATTGAATGCAGTGATCCTTCCAACATGGGCGCTCGAAACGGAACGCTTCTGGTCAGTCTCTACGTTCCTTGCTGCATGCTCTACAATAGAGACACGCCCCCACGGCTCTGAGCATCTCAACGCTACCGCTTGCTGTAGTCGGACGTGTGTTGCCGGAGTTTGTTCGGGGCTCCCTTTTGATTGCTTGTTCCCGATTCCTTGAAACCCCGTCCTTCCTCCCATTCCTCTACCTTATCTTCCTGGAATTGTTCTGCGCTTGGGTCACGGCTTTCCGTGCCTCCGAGTGCAACTTCATTCCTTCCTCGTATCCATCCTGGACTTCTAAACACTCCCGGAAGCTGAATAGCAAACCTCACGCTGGAATCCGAGGACCAGTGTTCGATTTTGTACAAATCCCGGACCGTGAGAAAGAAGACATCCCAGAAGGTCGCAAGCAATCAACAAAAGCAGGTGAGAAGGGGAGAGACTTGTGACAGATTGAAACGCCTAAAACACGATACAGACACAGAGATGGAAGCCACTTTTCAAGACCACATGCGAGGCATGCAGGAACTAACCACGGAGGTACAGAACCTTAAGGCTGAGAATGCTGCATTAAAACAGCTAGTTTTGTCACATGACTCTGAAACTAAAGAAAGCGTGTTATTGGGGGGAATAGTGGACAAGTATGATGGTTCTTCCAAGACTCTCAGTGCCTTCCTTGATTCATGTTTAGTGCACTTCACCTTCAAGCTCTACTATTTCTCCACTCCTAGAGCAAAGGTGGGCTTCATGATCTCACACCTCACTGGAAATGCTTTGACTTGGGCAACCCCCCTAGTCAATTCGGGCGACGCTCTCCTGGATGATTATGATGGGTTTGTGAGTGCCCTAAAGGCCATGTTTGATCGCCCAGAACAGGTGTACAGTGCCCAAGAAAGACTGTTCGAGTTTCAACAAGGATCCCAGGATATGCTTACTTATGTGACTCATTTCAAAAAGCTTGTGAAGGAAGCAGATTGGTCGCAAGAAGCTAGCTTCACTCTCTTCTGAAGAGATCTGAATGAAGAAATAAAAGATGAGTTAGCTAGGGTAGCTCGCCCAAGCTCCTTCCAGGCTCTTATGGACCTTTCCTTACAAATAGACTTCCGAATCCAAGAAAGAAGAGCAGAGAAAAAAAAGTCTAAATCGGCTTTCCAAAAGACCACCACAGAACATCTGCCTAGGTCAGAGCCCACAGTTCCACAGTTTCTCCTACACCAGACCCAGAACCCATGCAACTAGGGGCCTTCCATGGACCCATTACCCCACAAGAAAGGATGCGATGGATCCACACTGGTCTGTGCATGTATTGCGCCTCCGATAAACACCTCGTGAGAGAATGCCCTATTGCTCCTCCACGGCGTTCGGGAAACGCCAGCTCCCGATCGTAGAAGGGGCAAAGTGTCGGGAGAGAGATGTTTGCTCCACATCAATTCCATCCTTGAACTCTCCTGGACAAAATAATCTTGTGGTTCTACTGGCCTTTCTATCGCCTTCCAAGAAAGAATCCTACCCCATCTTGGCATTAGTAGATTGCGGAGCCATGGGCATATTCATAGATCATGATTGGGTCACTGCTCACAACATTCCACATGAAAGCCGAGAAACAATGCAACCTGTAGAGGCTATTGATGGGAGACCTCTATCTTCAGGACCCATAACCCTTCAGACGAAAGAGATTCTACTCTCTATAAACCACCATCGAGAGAGGATCAAATTCGACATTATAAAATCAGCCCATTATCCGATGGTTCTTGGAATGCCCTGGTTACAAAGGCATAACCCCTACATCAATTGGGCAGCAGGCTCCCTGTTCCTTGGGTCTGAGCACTGTATGTCTCACTGCTTATCCCTAGATTCCTTACCGAAGACTTCTGAAGACTCGCAAGAGAGCCAGCAAAATCCAGTCACCATCTCTAACATCATACAGATTCCCAGGGCCTCCGAAGCCTTTTCTGATGTATTTTCAACCGCTATAGTTCAAGCACTCCCTCCTCACAGACCAGAGGATCGTGCCATTGATACTGAACCTTCAGCAGTGATTCCTTTCGGCAAGATGTTTATATTATCAGAACCTGAAAAAAGGGCCTTCCGGGAATACCTGGATACTAACCTGGAAAATGGCACCATACGTCCATCTAAATCCCCAGCGAGTGCTTCATTGTTCTTTGTTCCCAGGAAAGACACCAAAGAGCTCAGTCCATGTCTAGACTACCATGGCCTTAATCAGTGCACTCTCAAGGACCGCTACCCCTTGCCCCTCATCTCGGATATCTTGGAAGCAGTCAGAGGTGATGTTCACAAAATTAGACCCAAGGGGTGCCTACCATCTTATTCGTATAAAGGAAGGTGACGAATGGAAAACAGCCTTTAGAACCCCCCTTGGCCATTTTGAATACCTGGTTATGCCCTTTGAACTTGCTAATGCCCCAGCGGTTTTCAAACGTTTTATGGATCGAGTGTTCTCTGATATGCTGTTCATCTTCGCGATCGTATTTCTGAACGATATACCGATATACTCCAAGGACCATCTAAGACATGAAGAGAACGTGAAGGCAGTCTGTTAGGCATAAACCTGTGCAGTTCCCTTAGGGACCACTGCAAACGATTTAAGACTACAGGTGTTAGCAGTAAACCCACTTGGTAGCAGTCTGTACCACCCAGATTTACCTGGTAGCTGTGGCTGAGTAGTCAGACTTCCCTCAAGAAAAGTTAGGCAGTATGCAAAGTATACTCAATAGGCACTCAGATACAATAATACAAGCAAACACTGACCAGAGCTTTGGTATCAAAGTATATAATTATTTATTTATAAACACACAGTTGAAACACTCCAGCACTCTTATTGTAAAATATTCTAAACACAGTTCCTATTATGATATATACACCCCTTTTTCCCTTATTAGAAAATCACAGTAAGACACCACTTATTTTCATACAGAGATGAGCGCTTAACTAGATTGCACTCCACTAAGGTTGTGAAAAAGGGAGGGAAAAAGACAGAATATGCAGGGTTACACCACTCTACGATTCAGGAACACTATTAGCAAGGCAGAGAGCAAAAAGTCACTGGTGAGCCAAAGTCCAAAGGCTGGGCCCACTCTTAGAGAGAGCAGAGCACAAATGCGCCCAAGATCACACAGTTACACTAGGCTTAGAAAGTCTTGCAGAAGGTTCAGAAAAGAGTTTAGAGAGGCTTAGAAAAGTTTAGCCAAGGTGTCCCAGGCTAACCCAGGTTCGAAAGCCGGGGGCTAAATCTACCCCATACAGTCGGTTGCAAGGGAAGCCAGGCGGGACACGGTACCTTAAGTGGGAAGGATCCTCCAGCGGTGGCAGTTGTTCCTGGTAGTGGTTGCAAGTTGCGGCGTCATCCTGGGGAAGAGAAGATCTCGACTTGGAGTAAAGATGCAGGTCGTTGCACTACCAGGGCAGAAAACAGCCGCAGAGTTTTCCGGTAAAAGGTGGTACCTTTATCTTGCGTTGTGGTAAAACGTGGTATCCCGGTTGCCGGGGTGATTAGCACGGGCAAGGCGGCCACGAAATACGTCGGGAAAGCGAAAAGACGGTGAAACTGGTTATACCCACCAGTCAAAGCAAGAAGACTCTCCGGCGGGAGCTCTCCTCTGTCGTTGGGAAAAGTGGTGAGACGATCCAGCAGGGCTCCACCAGTCGTGGTGTCGTGGCAGGTCGGCTCAGCTTCTCCCTCGTCGGATTCTTAGGTCCTGTGGCGACTTCTGAAGTTCCAGTCCCCAAAGCCCTGCTTTTATGCAGCAAACCCCCATTCACTCAGCCTAGCGGTCACTGAAACATGCTAAGTGGTGAGCCGGCCGGCTCACCACTTGGGCCAATCAGGACGGAGTGCGACTTGAGTTGCCTAGGCAACTCAGTCCAGGGTGCCTAAATACCCCTCCACCCCTCCTGAGTACCCCAGACATAGTGGCACCACTTTGGAGGGCTTCTGTGGAGAAGCCCGCCAAAAAAGTGGAACAAAGGGCTCGACTTGGGTTGGAGTCACAGAAGAGAACACAAATGCCATTTTAGAATCAAGTTTTGGCAAAAAATACCAACCGGAGAATTAATATTAATTAAATAAACCGGCGGTATGTTCGAGGCTACCTTAAATAATTAAATAAAGATAGTACCCTAAAAAAATGGGAAATCCCATAGGAAAATATTTGCGGTTGAATATAAAAAGTAGTATCCACTGCCACCAGCCAAAACTCGATCAGGGGGGATGGAGACGTGCCCCCTCGACTAACAGACCCTGGGGCAATCGAATTGCCCCAGCCAGTACATCCACAATATGATGGTTTGTGCGGGTTCTGTTCAGAATTTAAGACTAGTAAAGTCAATGCTGACTTTACATGCCCTGGGAGACAGTAGTCAGTCCCAGGGTATGGAGTCTATACTGGGGGGTCACTATGACACCCCTGTGTTACCGCACGGAGGGTGCTTTGTACCACACATCACAAAAACACATGAAACCCTATGGAGTAAAAGACCCCATAGCCCATTAAACACATCTAGATTCAAAGAAACACACTCAAATCATGTCCAAGAGTGAGGGTAAAAGAGTCTCACTCTTGGCAGGAGAAAAAAATAAACCCCAAAAATCCAGCAAAGCTGCTGGGGGACTCACTAGGTTAGGAAATTCAGCCTAAACAGAGAATTCTCCCTAACACTCGCCCCCCCCCCCCCAGACTAAGGGACAGGAGGATATAATCCACTCCTGGATGAACCTCATACCTCTAGTCGATGACATACATCCTAGAGAGTCCATCAGCATTTTGATGGTGACACCTTGACCTATGTTCTATGGCCCAATCAAAGGTTTTCCTTTGTAAGCTATATGACCTACAAACCCTTTGAGGAACATCAGTCTTTTTAAAGTTATAGGGGATCTGGTTGACCAGTCCCTCAGAAGTTGGTACAACTTCTGAACCTGTGTTAGGCTTTTTCAAGGGGTCCTTATAAAGGATTCCCTTAGATCTAGAGGGGCCTCCAAGGTTCCCCACCACCTCTCTTGTGGGAGCAGGTTGGGTCTTAGGCCTTTTGGTTGGAGGGGCTGGGGTTAGGCAATGTACCTGCTTCCCCTTCCTCTTAGATCTAACCTTACCTACTTTAGGAGTTTCCCCCCTAATACTAGGTTTTGAGTTGGGGTCTTCAGTAGAAGGTCCAACAGTCTGAAGGTTTTTGGCCTTAGACTTTTTTCTTTCCTGGTTTTCCACCAGCATTGAGAATTACCAGTTCTCTTAGGCCTAGGTAAGGGCCCAGTAGATCTATCCACCTCTTCCTCAGAAGCAGGGGGAGTCACAGACTCTGAAACTGGGGGAACAATGATGGAGCTTGGTTGGGGCTCCCATTTCCCTAATGTACTAGTCTGAAATGTGCCTGGGTTAGAGGTCAACTTACTAGCACCAGGGCTTGTAGTGGGGGTCTCAGTAGAGGTTCCCACAGGCTTAGAGGGGTCCCTTAAGGTGGCCTCTCTAGACAATTTGGTTAGGTTCTGGGTCTCCATACTGGGAGGCCTGGGGGTATGTGACACTACTCCTAGAGTTCTCAGGCCATTCCTCAACAGGACTTTCCCAGGCACCTCAGTCTGAACACTGACAGGGATCCTCACTGTCATGTTGTTACACTGAATGAGGGCTGGTAGAATAGGAACCATTTGGACAGGGCCTCCAGACATCTTAGTGGGACCTTTGGGTGCTTTTGCCACATCCTCAGGTTGAAAGAACCTTTCATCCACTACTGTTCTGCTGGCCCCAGTGTCTCTCCTGGCAGGAGTATCCTGGCCATTGACAAGAACGCTGTCCACATAATACACCTTAGAGTTAACAGGTAAGGAGTTATACACAGCCCTATTCTGGGGACTAACCAGACCCATAGGCTCTAAGTTTACAGTTGCTTGAAGACCCAAGGGTTCTTCAGCAAAAAGTTCAAAGTGGGCACTAGCCATCTGTACTTCATCCTCAGGAGTGAAGGCTAAGGAGACTGTGCTGATCCCTGCAGGTTTACCCTTGCATCTGGGATCCCCTTTGATATGGTCAGTAGCCTTACAGATATAGCATTGTCCAAATGCTCTCTGAAAGGGTGGCTTGTTCTGACCTCCTTCTGGTTGTTGACCAGAAGGTACACTAGCCTGATTCGGTTTACCCTGGGGCTTACCCTGGTTATTCTGTTTGTGGCCCTCTTTGGTATGGGAGGTATTAGAATTCTATGGATTCACTTTAGGTGGCTGCTTTCCTTCATCCTTTTTCTGAGTGACCCCTGAATCCTTGTGAGTGGCCCTGTTGGCAACCCACAAGTCAGCAGCCTTAGCTAGTTTTCTGGAATCTAGTTCCTTTGAATCAGCCAAGTGCTGTCTAAGCTCAGGAGAGCAGGCATCATAAATTGACTCCAAAATAAAAAGCTTGTTCATACCTTCATAAGTGTTCACCTTGTAACCCTTAATCCATCCCTCTAAGTTTTTCAAACATTCACTCACCCAGGTAGCCCAAGGGGTACCATCATTCTTTTTGATGGTCCTAAACCTCTTAAGATACTGGGAAGGGGTCTTCCCAAACCTAGCTATCAGAGCTAGTTTTACACATTCATACTCTTTCCTATCCTCCTCCCCCAACTCCACTACCACATCAGTTGCAACAGGGGGAAACCTAGAGAACAACCAGGTGAGTAAGTCATTTCCTGTGATGTTCTGGAGCCCATGATTATATTCAAACAGAGACAACCAATCCAACACATCCAACTTAGGCTCATACATACCAACCAATTCTTTAGGCATCCGGGGTCTTTTAGGACTGGAACTTCTACAGGAGCCGGAGAGAGAAGCATTTTCGACAGATAATTTCTTCATTTCTAGCTCATGCTTGAGCTCCATTTCCCTTAGCCTTAGTTCTTGATTCATTTCCTGATGTCTCTGTTCAGCCAGAGTATTCAGTTTCTTGAACTCTAGTTCAAGTTTCATTTTCTCTAATTCGAGATATTGAGGACTTAGTGTGGGACTTGGTAAAGGCCCAGTAGGTACAGCAGGTAGGGCAGACAGAGGCCTGGGGGGGACAGTCACAGCAGACTCATCCTCCTCTTCTGACTCTTCCTCAAGATTATCAACATTTGGATCAATATCAATTTCTATACTGTTATCTACATTTTCTGGCATGGTAGGTTCCTCAGACCCATCATCCAGACTTTGGTTAGCTAACAACCTTTCTATTAATTCCATTTTCTTGCCTTTAGTCAGGAGGTTCCTATGCTTACACAATACTCTTAAACAATCAGCAGTTTTGTAGAAAGGGACTCTTGACTATAAGTTTCCATAGTTGACATGTTAGAAAGATTACTTTTTCAGTGCTAAGCTTTGTGGTTAGTTGTACTAAGGTATCCTCAAGCACTCTAAAGTGTATACTCAATACAAATCCCACCGCTGTACACCAGTGTTAGGCATAAACCTGTGCAGTTCCCTTAGGGACCACTGCAAAAGATTTAAGACTACAGGTGTTAGCAGTAAACCCACTTGGTAGCAGTCTGTACCACCTGTGGGTGAGCAGTCAGACTTCCCTCAAGAAGAGTTAGGCAGTATGCAAAGTATACTCAATAGGCACTCAGATAGAATAATACAAGCAAACACTGACCAGAGCTTTGGTATCAAAGTATATAATTATTTATTTATAAACACACAGTTGAAACACTCCAGCACTCTTATTGTAAAATATTCTAAACACAGGTCCTATTATGATATATACACCCCTTTTTCCCTTATTAGAAAATCACAGTAAGACACCACTTATTTTCATACAGAGGTGAGCGCTTAACTAGATTGCACTCCACTAAGGTTGTGAAAAAGGGAGGGAAAAAGACAGAATATGCAGGGTTACACCACTCTACGATTCAGGAACACTATTAGCAAGGCAGAGAGCAAAGGTCACTGTTGAGCCAAAGTCCAAAGGCTGGGCCCACTCTTAGAGAGAGCAGAGCACAAATGCGCCCAAGATCACACAGTTACACTAGGCTTAGAAAGTCTTGCAGAGGATTCAGAAAATAGTTTAGAGAGGCTTAGCCAAGGTGTCCCAGGCTAACCCAGGTTCGAAAGCCGGGGGCTAAATCTACCCCGTACAGTCGGTTGCAAGGGAAGCCAGGCGGGACACGGTATCTTAAGTGGGATGGATCCTCCAGCGGTGGCAGTTGTTCCTGGTAGTGGTTGCAAGTTGCGGCGTCGTCCAGGGGAAGAGAAGATCTCGACGTGGAGGAAAGATGCAGGTTGTTGCACTACCAGGGCAGAAACCAGCCGCTGAGTTTTCTGGTAAAAGGTGGTACCTTTATCTCGCGGTCGTGGTAAAATGTGGTATCCCGGTTGCCGGGGTGCTTAGCACAGGCAAGGCGGCCACGAAATACGTCGGGAAAGCGAGAAGACGGTGAAACTGGTTATCCCCACCAGTCAAAGGAAGAAGACTCTCCGGCGGGAGATCTCCCCTGTCGTTGGGAAAAGTGGTGAGACGATCCAGCAGGGCTCCACCGGTCGTGGTGTCGTGGCAGGTCGGCTCAGCTTCTCCCTCGTCGGATTCTTAGGTCCTGTGGCAACTTCTGAAGTTCCAGTCCCCAAAGCCCTGCTTTTATGCAGCAAATCCCCATTCACTCAGCCTAGCGGTCACTGAAACATGCTAAGTGGTGAGCCGGCCGGCTCACCACTTGGGCCAATCAGGACGGAGTGCGACTTGAGTTGCCTAGGCAACTCAGTCCAGGGTGCCTAAATTCCCCTCCACCCCTCCTAAGTACCCCAGACATAGTGGCACCACTTTGGAGGGCTTCTGTGGAGAAGCCCGCCAAAAAAGTGGAACAAAGGGCTCGACTTGGGTTGGAATCACAGAAGAGAACACAAACGCCATTTTAGAATCAAGTTTTGGCAAAAAATACCAACCGGAGAATTAATATTAATTAAATAAACCGGCGGTATGTTCAAGGCTACCTTAAATAATTAAATAAAGATAGTAGCCTAAAACAATGGTAAATCCCATAGGAAAATATATGCGGTTGAATATAAAAAGTAGTATCCACTGCCACCAGCCAAAACTCGATCAGGGGGGACGGAGACGTGCCCCCTCGACTAACAGACCCTGTGGCAATCGAATTGCCCCAGCCAGTACGTCCACAATATGATGGTCTGTACTGGTTCTGTTCAGAATTTAAGACTAGTAAAGTCAATGGTGACTTTACATGCCCTGGGAGACAGTAGTCAGTCCCAGGGTATGGATTCTATACTGGGGAGTCACTATGACACCCCTGTGTTACCCCACGGAGGGTGCTGTGTAACACACATCACAAAAACACATGAAACCCTATAGAGTAAAAGACCCCATAGCCCATTAAACACATCTAGATTCAAAGAAACACACTCAAATCATGTCCAAGAGTGAGGGTAAAAGAGTCTCACTCTTGGCAGGAGAAAAAAATAAACCCCAAAAATCCAGCAAAGCTGCTGGGGAACTCACTAGGTTAGGAAATTCAGCCTAAACAGAGAATTCTCCCTAACCCTGTTTTACAACGTCTACGTGTACATAAGCTCCTGGCCAAGCCCGAGAAGTGCCTTTTCCATGTATCAACTGTTCACTACCTCGGATTCATTCTCAGTCCAAAGGGAATTGGCATGGACTCCTCGAAAGTAGACTCTATTTTGTCCTGGCCCATTCCAACTACTGTGAAACAGATTCAACCCTTCCTGGGGCTTGCTAACTTCTATCAGAAATTTATACCAACCATTTCAGAGATTGTGCACCCTATCGTCACATTGTTAAAGAAGGATACCCCCTTCCTGTGGACCTCAGCCCAAGATACGGCATTTCAACGCTTAAAGTCGGAGTTCACACAAGCCCCCATCCTAGCTCAGCCTGACATTGATCGACCCTTTCTTGTTGAGACTGATGCTTTTAACTACGCCATAGGGGCAGTCCCAAAGCAAGAGTTGGACGACAAGTTAGAACACCCCATCGCCTATCTTTCTCGTACCTTGACTCCCAGTGAAACCCATTACTCTGTTTTGGAAAAGGAACTACTAGCCATCCGTCAAGCCTTTACTGACTGGCGCTATCTCCTCCTGGGAGCTAAACACCCAGTACAAGTTCGCACGGACGATCGGAATCTTCAAGTCCTACAATCCCTAGAAAGCAGAAACAGTCGTCAAGCCCGTTGGGCTTTCGTTTTTGCTCAATACCAGTTTCAAATCCATCATGTCCCTGGAACACATAACATTATAGCCAATGCCTTATCCAGACGTCCAGATTACGAAAACATTGAGGATCGGACCTTCCCAAAGATGTCTCCCCACACAATCTTTGTTTCCCAAGCGCTCACCCTCCTAGAGAATATTCAAAGTCAAACTCAATCCTCCGAAACCTGGAAGGAGTTTAAGAGAAATAATAAATGGAATCTCACAACAAAGGACGGATATCTATTCAAGGACAATCGGTTGGTCGTTCCCATTCCTGGACTGAGACAAAGGATCACAAGCCTATGCCATGATAACTTTCATTTGGGACATCGTGGCATTACCAACACCCTCCATCTAATACAAAGACAGTTTTGGTGGCCAAAGATGAAGGATGATATCAGGATCCATATCCAGACATGTGCAGTCTGCAATCAGAACAAACATGATAATAAGAAACCGGCAGGTCTCCTACTCCAACCAGCAATACCAACAAGACCCTGGGAAATTATCACCACAGATTTTATCGTGGAACTACCATCCTTCAGGGGCTACACAACTATCATAGTTACTATTGATTTGTTTACTCATATGGCTCATTTTACACCTTTATACAAACTGCCATCCTCATCTGACCTCGCCAGAATCTTCCTGGAACACATATTCTGGCTTCATGGGCTATCTTCCAAGATCATTTCTGACCGAGGACCGCAGTACATATCTCAATTTTGGAAACAATTATGTCGTATTCTGGGAATTCAATGTGCCTTGTCTTCAGGCTATCACCCCCAAACCAATGGGGCTACTGAACGTGTAAACCAAACTCTTGAACAATACCTTTGTTGCTTCGCTACCAAGGTCCAAGATGATTGGTCACTCTTAATACCTGTGGCCGAATTTGCTTATAACAATTCAGATCATTCAACTATCAAAACCAGTCCCTTCTTCTGTAGTCAAGGATTCCATCCTTCAGTTCTACCCTGTGTTCTCCCACACCCTACCCCAGTTCCTGTGGTAGATTCCTGGATTGAAACCCTTATTACAGTAGACAAAGAAAGGGCCAGAAGAGACGTTAAACGTTATGCTGACTCCAAAAGAAGACTTGGACCTTCCTACTCTGTAGGCGATAAAGTCTGGTTATCCTCGAAGCTCCTTCCTCGACATCTGCGCCCAAATAAATTGGCTCCCAGGTATTATGGCCCCTTTTCTATACAAGAAATCGTCAATCCAGTGGCTTTTCGACTCCGACTACCAGAATCCTGGAAAAGGATCCACCCAGTCTTCCATACTTCACGGTTAAAACCATATCTTCAGTCATCTCGAACAGCTCCAAAATCTACCCCAGTGATTGTAAATGACCAACTAGAATATGAGGTTTCCAGAATCTGTGACTCGAGGTACCGACGTGGTCAACTACAATATTTGGTCGAATGGAAGGGATACCCTCCCAGTGAGCGCACCTGGGAACCCATGTCAAACATGAATGCCCCCAGGCTGGTTCGAAGATTCCATCTTATCCATCCGGGCAAGCCCGGAGAAGCTGAGTTTCAGAGGAGGCATACTGTCATGAACTGTCGTCTGCGCCCCTTCTGGACTTCCTGGTCCCTGACCCATAGGGGATTGAATGCAGAGATCCTTCCAACATGGCTGCTCGAAACGGAACGCTCCTGGTCAGTCTCTACATTCCACACTCTACAAGTGAGACACGCCCCCACGGCTCTGCACATCTCAACGCTACCTCTTGCTGTAGTCGGACGTGTGTTGCCGGAGTTTGTTTGGGGCTTCCTTTTGATTCCTTGTTCCCGGTTCCTTGAAACCCCATCCTTCCTCCCATTCCTCTACCTTATCTTCCTGGAATTCTTCTGCGCTCGGGTCACGGCTTTCTGTGCCTCTGAGTGCAACTTCATTCCTTCCTCGTATCCATCCTGGACTTCTAAACGCTCCCGGAAGCTGAATAGCGAACCTCACGCTGGAATCCGAGGACCAGCGTTCGGGTTTGTACAAATCCCGGACTGTGAGAAAGAAGACATCCCAGAAGGTTACAAGCAAACAACAAAAGCAGGTGAGAAGGGGAGAGACTTGTGACACGTAAGAGACCAGTATAGCGACGGGTCAAGAATGAGATGGTTTGAAAGAAGTGAGAGTGACGCTGAGTGAAAGAAGGCACAATTCCCTGTTTCCTGAGACTACTAAGCAGGGATACTAGAGGGAAAGCTAGATGTTCCCTAGGGAGTCAGGTAGCCAACGTCTTAGGGTAAACACCTGATGTATAGAGAAGTGAAAGACAGATAGGGGTTACCAATCATTAAGCTACTAAGAGCCCCATAGGCACCTCTGGGGTCGGGAGGTGGGACCCAGACCCAGGGAAGACGAGAGAGGAAAGGGCCTTCCCTAGCACCAACCAGAAAGGACCCAGAAAGTCCAATGAACTTGAGATCACAAGCAAGCCATTCTGACCATTTTTTGTGCTAAACACCCTTGGACATTTCTTTAAGAGTCAGCGTGATTCTTTGGGAGGGAGCCCTCCCTCCTGTCACATGTGGTGTGACAAGTGGGATGCCTTTGATACAGGTGTTAGACCCCACCGCCAACAGCATGAAGATAGTATGTTTTATTGGGACCACCCGGCTCCCTAGAAGGGTTATGGGCCAGGCAGCAGGTTGCGACATATATGCTGAAGAGGAAGTGACCATCCAGCACAGGGGAGAGCTGTAATATGTACGGTTATAAAAGTGGGGCTGCCAGAAGGGACTTATGGTTGACTTGCGCCGAAGTCTGGCCTCACAGCGTAGCGTGTCCTAAATGTTTGTGCTGGGGTTGTTGATAGGGATCATCGAGGTGAGTTGAAGGTGGTACTCTTTAATATGGAAACCACTCCAACGATGATTCCTCCTGGACACAACACATTTGTGAGAAAAGCCTTGTTCCAGAAATTGATGAAATATCAGTATTAGAGGAAACTGACCGAGACGGTGCTGGATTTGGTGAGATGGCAGGTGCCCAAGAAGCAAGAGCCGTATCATCCAGAGTACCCGGTCCAGCATTAATTGAATTCACAGAGGCCCAACAGACCGATCCTATCCTCGAGCAAAGCTGCAGAACTCTACCATCGAAAGCCAACAGTAAATCCCAGCGGTCCCCGCACTTTAGCGATAAGCAGAGGGCTGTTGTATCGAGTGGATATGAACCAGAGGGGTGAAGGGATAACGTATACCAACTGTTGGTGCCTAAATCGGTCTAGAAGGCTGTCCTAGGACTTGCACATTCAGATCTAATAGCTGGTCACTTGGAGCTGGAGAAAACACTCAAGACCCTGCTTACGTGGTTCTATTGGCCTGGCTTCTATGCAGAGGTAAAGCAGTTTTGCGCTGCCTGTCCAGTTTGCCAGATACCTCCCCTGCTGATGTGCCAATGGTAATGCTACAACCACTCCCCATCATTGAGGTACCAGTCTTCCGAATTGAGATGGATATCGTGGGACCACTGGAACCCTCAAAACCCAGGAATAAATACTTTCTTGTGATCCTGGATTATGTCACAAGTTATCCTGAGGCATTCCCTTTGCGAAGTAACACCATTAAGCCATCCTAAAAGTATTGATATCAATCTTTACCAGGGTGGGATTCCCCATGGAAATTCTCAAGGACCAGGGACGAGTTAATGTCGACATTGATGGCTGAAATGAAACTGCTGATTAAAAATAAGACCATCTGCACTTCTATCTACCATCCTCAGGCGGCCGGCCTTGTTGAACGATTCAACCAAACACTAAAGCGCATATTGAGACGACTGGTTGCGGATGATATCTGGAATTGGGACAACCTCATTCCATGGGCTCTCATCCCTATTTGGAACCCCCCACCCAATCCTCCACAGGGTTCTCCCCTTTTGAATTGGTCTATGATCGTAACCCTATAGACGTGCTGGCAGCATGAGGGAGGAATGGGAAGACCAGGCAACCGACAGACCAGCGACCATCCTATGGTTCAAAACAACCACCAATGTATGGAAAAAGTGAGTAAGCTGGCACGAACAAATGTAAAGGAAACCCAAGTTCCCCATGAGAAGGCTCATAACAAAGGGGATAGACTTTGTACCTTAAAGCGGGGGATAAGGTCATGCTACTCCTGCCCACAACAAACAATAAGCTACTGGCACAATGGCACAGACCATACGTATTCACTGAGGCTATATCCAAACTTACATACAGGGTTCAACAAGTGGATTGCCGAAGACCCAGCCAACTGTAACATGTCAACAAATTAAAAGAATGGAAGGATAACAGTAAACCTTAGCTATTGTTGCTCTATGCCAATAACACCAGAGAAAGTCCTCTTCCTATGCAAGTCCATTGCGTTGAGATACCCACAGTACTCACCATCTCAGCACACCAGCAGTTGACCCAATTGTTGAACGAGTATCCGGATGTGTTCTCTACTAACCAGTGCAGAGTTAGAGACATAGTTCACCACACAGAGAAACCCCCAGGTCACGTAATTCTCCTAAAACCATACAGACTACCGAAGGTGAGGAAAACACTGGTTCAAGAGGAGCTAAAGAAGATGCTAGACGTGTGCGTAATTGAACAATCACACACTGAATGGTCCTTCCCAGTAGTGATAGTTCCAAAACCTGACCAAACATGCGCTTCTGTTTTGACTTCCGAAGACTGAATGAGATATCCAAATTTGACGCCTACCTAATGCCTCTAATTGCCCAGCTGGTAGAAACCCTGGGCCAGGCCAAATATATCGCCACCCTGGACCTAACTAAGGGTTGCTGGCAAGTCCCATTGCCCGAGAGGGATAAACCAAGAAGGTGGCCTCTTCCAATTTACAGTTCTCCCCTTTGGGTTACATGGTGCCGCAGCAACTTTCGAGCGGTTGATGGATCGTGTGTTAGCTCTGTGCCAAGAGTTTGCCTTGTCACATATCATATTATGTGACAAGGCATCCTTGCAGGCCGTGTCAGGGAAGGGAGGGAGTCCACCCCAAACATTCCTTGGTGCTCACACAATTGAATACAGACCCCCCTCTGCTCCCCACCTTACCTATAATGATGATGGTGAACACTGATGGGGGAAAGCTGCAGCGGGAAGCAGCAGAGGGAAGCCACCATGCAGCAGCAGTTCGCACTTTGTCGCAGCAGACAGCCAGCAGCCTAACACCGGCCACACGAGAAAGGTGTGCAGCAAACTCTCCAGGGATCTACACGCCATTCAGAAAAGGAGGCCTTATTAATGAGGCTCCCTCAAGCTTACTAGGGACATTAAGATTTAAAGGCCCATCAGAAGGCCTTATAAAACAGGCACTCCAGTTCCTGAGAACCTCTTTCACTTTCCTTGCCAGAGATCCTTCCAGAAAAGGGGGCAGGGCTCACAATCCCTTTTTGAAGCCTCCCTAAGCACTCCCCCTGCTAAGCCCCCTTGAACCAGGTAATTGATTTGACAGGGTGAGTATCCAATCCTGGGAGTGGGGGATTTAAGAAGGTGCATGTGACTTGTGTGGTGTGGGCTAGTTGGGTGAGGACAGGCGGTGGCGAAGGACATCCAAGAGACCAGAGGAGGCGAAAGCAGAAAGCAGTGCAGAAACTATTGGTGAGAGGGGGGTCTGTAGAGTGTTTGTGAGAGAGAGAGAAGAAGGGGAGTAGGAGAGTAAGAGTAGGAGTAGTAGAGTGGAGCAGAGGCAGTGGCAGCATTAGTAGTAGTAGTTGGAAGCAAAGATAGAAGGTGGTGGCAGTAGTAAAAGAAGGACGGAACTGGTAGAGTAGTAACCAATAACAGAGGGGTGACCATGGCACCATATCCCTTGAGGAGTTCAGTGGTAGTAGAGAGGAGGTGGTAGTAGCAAAGTAAGGAGAGTAGGAGAAGTAGAGCAAGAGGCACAACAGGAGGCGGTGGAGTAGAGTGAGAGGCAGCAGAGAAGAGGAGGAAGAATGAGGTACGGGGGTATAGAACAGTTGTGTATGGAAGTGGTAATAGGAATAACAGTGAGAAGGAAAGTAAGATTGTAGGGTGGCGGTAGAAAGGCGGACTGAGAGTTTGGTGGGACAGTGACGTGGTGGGAGGAGAACAGTAAAAGGGACCAGTATAGCGAAGGGTCAAAAGTGAGAGGGTTTGAAGAAGTGAGAGTGACTCTGGGCGAAAGCAGGCACCATTCCCTGTTTCCTGAGACTACTAAGCGGAGATAGAAGCGGAGATAGGAGAGGGAAAGTTAGAAATTCCCTATGGAGTCAGGTAGCCAACGTCGTAAATACCTGATGTGTAGAGAAGTGAAAGACAGATAGGGGTTACCATCTGTTGAGCTACTAACAGGTTGGGATGTCTAGGGTTGGGAGGCGGGACCCAGGCCCAGGAAAGACAAGAGAGGAAAAGGGCCCACCCTAGCGCCAACTCCAAAGGACCCAGAATGCCCAATTAACTCAAGATCCAAGACTTTCTGACAATTTTTGTAATAACACCCTTGGACTTTTCTTTAAGATTCAGCGTGATTCTTTGGGACGGGACCACCCCACCACCCCCTGCCCGTCACAATATGTTAACGCACTGTACCAAGGCACGAACCAATGTAACCTCGACAAGCGTCAGGTCATATAGAATAACGCCATAAGAGCAGCCCTCAATATCCCGAGATCAGCGCACATGTCTGAAACAAGGAAGAACCTTCACTGGCTGTCAGTCACCCAAAGGATCTCATTAAAATCTCTCGCACTGACCTACAAATGTGTGAATAACTTGGCCCCTACCTATCTATCCTCACGGTTCACTCAGTACACCCCACTTTGATCTCTAAGATCTGCCACGATCCAGAGCCTACTGATCCCTAGGTACAAGCTTCAAACAGTTGGAGGGTCGAGCTTCCCAGTCCTGGCAGCCAAACTGTGGAACTCTGTGCCTCTCACTATCAGAAACTTACCATCCTTGAATTCTTTCAAACACAAAGCCAAACTTTGGCTTGCCACCTTGACGACTATCTGATGTATTGATAATACTGCATATTAGACAATCTTTATGTTTACTCTGCATCTACTTGCTATGTAACCTTTGTCTCAAGGTATGCGCCCGGTAGCCTTCGGGCCTGGTTTGCGCTATACAAATAAAATAAATACAAATACAAAATACAAATACAAACTATATTGAAATCAAATAACAAACTACTCCACTGATTTCTATACACCTGCTTACCTTCTATCTTATTTAGGACTCATTCATCATTTTGGAACTTAAACGTCCTCTTCGGAAAGTCCTCTTTATTTGTTATTACAGGTCAATGGGCCTCATTACGAGTTTGGCGGTGCGAGAGAAAAGTGGAGGTAATTCCTTTACCTCCAATTTTTGTCCCACACGCCAAACTACACGTTTGATGCTATTAACTCTGGTGGAATTACTGTGTGGTAATTCTGTTGATTTTTGGAGGTAAAGCTTCTTGCTGGAGGTATCTCCTTCACTTTGTCTCTAAACATCTGCAAAATTACCATCTGGTAATTCCACCAGAGGTAATAATACTGAAAATTCCCAATGGAGTCCTATTGACTCCATGAAATAGGGACTTACACCACCAAATCGCCACTTGTAATCTGGCAGTATTTCCACCAGAGGTAACAACACTGCCGGTGGTAATTCCACCAGACCAAGTGGCGTTAATGGTAATAGCATTTGGTGGTATCTCAGCGGCATTACCGCTGAGACACCACCAAACTTGTAATGAGGCCCAATGTCTCTACAGGGAATCAGCTGCAAAACATGCAAGCAACACTTAACATAAGAAAAGATGTTAACATTTTAACAACTATTAGCCATTGTCACTAAATTTTCATTAATAAATTATGGGCTTACATTCTCATGCTGACGCAGTGGGTCATTACATGTTTGCTGGTCCATGAAAATTGCTGGTAAAATGCTGGTGCATACTCTCCTGCCAGGGCTATTCTCAAACTCTTCTCCTTACCCACAAAATACTTGTGACTTGAAATTCTTGGTACACTCTTGTGCCAGGACATTCTCTTATACGTGCTGCTCACACTTGCAAATTTGACAGTTACTTGAGTCTATTTCGATCTGTTCCTTTAAGACATACGGCACTCTTTGTTCATTCTTATTAACTTCATTACCCATTCATTTATCTTCGGTTCTGTTGCCAAAATGCCGCAGTCTCCCCTCTTTCCTCAGGCGTATTCACTGGTCTGCTCTAGTGGGAATGGTTTCTCCTGCAGTGGACCTGCAGCATGGCTCGTTTGCATCCTGCTTCCCTTCTTTGGGTTCGCCACCTCTGCTTCTCGGCTCTTCTCTTTCCTGCGGCTCTCGCGTGCCTGTTCCGTGCTCCCTGGGGCTCCAACAGTGCGCAGGCTGCTCTTCGGTACAGCTGCACGCCAGGAAGCTGTCCTTCTTCCTCCAGCGTTCTCGCGGCATACCGCACTTGGCAGTCTTCCTCCTTCGGTTTCTCCCATGAGCCGGTTAGCTCCAGGAACCTCACATTCGCCCAGCAGTATCAAGAGGACTCAACTTCTCCAGCTAGCTCTCCTGTTTAAATGTCTCACTGGCAAATATGCACTCACAATAACAAGAGCACAGAGTAGCTTCTGAGCCCTCACGGATCTTCATAACTCAGTTCAGCTTCTTTGTGGCAGTACTTCTTTTCTTAGAGGAAGGGAAGTCAGTTGGTGATGATTTGTAGACAGAGTCTAGAAAGGTGCTCTCAGTAGTTTTCAATAACATGTTTGATGACTTATATACATAGGTTCAAGGAGCATTTTCAGTAGTGTTGGAGGGGGAATGAGATTTTAACTTACTCGGATAAAATGGACATCGATCTGCCTGTGGAGTAATCTTCACCATTCCTTGACTTTTTCCTATCTCAGTGGGTTGCATATTATCCCTTGGGGGAGTTTGAAGTTTAGACAACAACTTTACATGGAGGTGGGAGGAGAGGGCAGCAATATGACACTGAGGCATGGGGGACTAAGGAAACATCCTTCAGGGAGAAAGGAGGGTATGTGATATCCTCCACTGATGCCATTGAGTCTCCCTGAGAGTTACCTCCCCCCAGGTGGTCCTCCCTCATAAAGCTTCCCCCAGGACCAGTGTCAGGTAGTGGCTGCTGTCTCCTGGCCACCTGGGTGGGGGGGTGTATCATCGGTGGGAAAGAAGTGATGACATCCTTGGATTCATCACAGTCGAAGAAGCTCCTATCCCAAAAACTAAAATGACCTGAAGGCCTTTTTAGGTCTAGTATGCTATTACCGAAGGTTCATCCCTAACTTTTCCACTATTACATCATGTCTCACTGACAAGTTAAAAATGCAGAACCACAAAAAATAAAGTTGGGGAGAGAAGATCAAGCTTGTTTTGACTTCCTTAAAGCCATCATGGGTAGCGAACTAGTCCTCAGAATGCCCAACTTCAATCAAGAATTTTTTCTCCAAACAGATGGCTCAAACATAGTACTAGTTGCTGTGTTGTCCCAAATATAGGATGGGATTAACACCCTGTGTTATATGTTAGTTGGAAATTGTTCCCCAGGGAAAAGTACTACTCCACAAGAAGTGGCTTAATCTGAGGAAAGATACAAATCCGTGAATCATTTTGGGTCAAGCAGCCATTTTAGGTTTTCCTGCTCTATAAAGTCACCATGTGAGCTAAAATGGTAGCCTATGTTATTCAGAACAGAACTTGATTGTCATGACCTCTGTACAGCTAATGTATAACTTGCCTGCAGGCCACTTGTTAGGGTCATGAGCTGAGACCTTGTCCTTCTGCTGACCTGTGTGCGTTGGATTACCTGTATCAACGAAACTGGTCTATAATTGAATGAGAACACCTGCTTAATTATTGTATAAATTAAGTCCCGCATTGTAATGTTAGGCCTAGAGCATACATTATTACCATTTCTTCTTGTTAATGTATAAACCTAAGATGAACTAGATTTGACCTGGCAAGGGACCCTAGAGCAGTAACTTATTTATGGAATGGTTAACCTGCAGAAAG
This sequence comes from Ambystoma mexicanum, assembly GCF_040938575.1. NCBI lineage: Eukaryota > Metazoa > Chordata > Amphibia > Caudata > Ambystomatidae > Ambystoma > Ambystoma mexicanum. The sequence continues at coordinate 1,110,062,139 of NC_090921.1, read as the reverse complement.
GTTGGACAACAGGCTGGAGAAATGTATAAAAGCCTGACTGTTTCAATGAATATTTGCACTCACTGAGCACACCGAACCACGCCGGAGTTCGCTGTGTTGTACTGAGGGTCGATAGCTATCTGAATTTTGTTCTGTTCTTTTGTAAAGTACTTTGTATGTTCCTTTGTAACCTGTGTTTGGTGTGTTTCCTTTTTGGTTACCCTGCCTCATATTATTTCCTTGTTTTCACAGTTGGCGCCCGGAATAGGGACCCTCAAGATTGATGCCGGATTATTGAAGGTTGACGCACGCTATCGGACCGGGATCGGACTGTGTGACATAACGGGCCCGACTGAACGAGACACGACACCTCAACAGCGCTGCACGATCCGTTCCCTGGACGATAGCTGTGTGGTCTGAGACGGCATCTTGACGAGGGTCAATTTTTTGAGGCGGGCAGATTTGCCGAAATCACCATACACAAGGTAAAATTCGTTAGGTAAGTCCTTTGTAAACCGATCGGTCCTCCTTAGGTTTGGTCAGGTGAGTCGTTACCCGACTCTTAATTCAACCCTGACAATTTGAATTTGGTGCATTGTATCTGCAGACACAATTATTGACCAGGTAACACCGAGTATTTGAGAAATGCCTGGGAAATTGTCTAGCTGCTTTAGGGCATTATTCCGCAGCGATAGACAATCTTTGGAATTTAGCCGTCCGGCACCACAGGAGGGGTCACCGGCATGTACTATGTACTGTAAGCATGGCATTGGAAGTGTAGTATTTAATAAACTTTGGCACAGACAAACCAGACATGCCTCCGAACTTCAGTGGCCAGTCAATGGTAGTTTTGAGATCCCTCGTATTGAATATTTAGAGTCAGTCTTGTTAAAAAAGAAGGCCGGACCTGCAGCATTTGATGTTTTGCAAAAGTGGAAAAGAGAAGCGTTGCAGCAGCTTAAAAGTAGGGAAAAACATGTGCGCCATCATAAAACAAATGCTGAAAAGGCGTTGTTATATGATCAGGACAAACAGTCTGAGTCGGTTAGGAATATGGACAGGGCTTTCTCACTCGGTATTCAGAAAATCTATCCTTCTAAAGATCTTCATGTTTCTGATGAGTTTATCGACAAATTGTTAAATGAACAAAGGCCTGGTGCCTCTACACCACCTCCGTATGTTCCTCTTCCTCCTGCTGTACCTCTTCCTGCTGTTATTCCTGCTCTTCCTGCTCAACCTGTTGTTCCTATTCCTCTGGTTGTTGTTCCTCCACCTGCTCCTCTGCCTCTTCCCATTGCACCAGTAATAGTACCTCCATTGAATTTGCCTGCACCCTCACTCCCAAGTAGTTCTGTACCGCTTGTAGTTGATCAGGGTGTGGGATCGAGGATTGTTACTCGTAATACTGTTCCTACAAAAAAGAAACAGGATTTGTTTGCATGGGCTAAGCATTGTATGGAGAGAGATGATCGAGCTAAAGTTCTTGGCACACTTTCTAATATGGATAATTTTCCTGAGAAAAATGTTTTCATTGAAGGTTTAGGGATTCATTTATGTGTAATGTGGGGTAAATTAAATAATGCAGACCTCCCACAAGGGTTGAGGGACCTGAATACTTTAGCGTTTTCAAGAGACACTGTGGAGAAGGTACATGAGCATGTTGAGAGGATATTTGAGTATAGAAAGGAGTTGGAAAGGTTACGGAATGAGGATGACGAAGAAGAAAGTCTGTATGTACAGAAACGATTTCTTCTGTGTCGTAAATCGACATCTGAGGAGGCGCGAATTTGTACAAAAGATGCGATTAGATGGATTTCAGACATATCGATAACTCCAGTTGAGGTATATGACACATACAGTCAATATACGCTAGAAATGCAGAGGAAAGTGATACAGGTAATGGTAGAGTACCTGCAGGATGAATGTTTAAAGAGAAAGGTTAGTTGTCCCACAGAGTTATTGAGCATTTATTGAGAAGAGAAAAGGTGATTTGAAGACTAAAGTATTGTTACAGCAAATTGTTAGAGGCCCCAGAGGGGGTAGTTCGCAGATTAGAGGTCAGTATGTTCCACAAGGGAATGTGCCCTTGGGTCCTGTGAATATTAACCAGTGTGCCTATTGTCGCCAGGAGGGTCATTGGCGTGCACAATGCCCCGTCCTTCGACAGAGGTCGAATAACACATTTGGAAATATGGGTAGACGATCCAGAGGTCGCCCGGGTGTAGGGGGCCCTGGTAGAGGCCAGTTTTCGCAGGATCCCCAACAACCTTTTTCACAGGATAATCAGACTTCGAGTGTGGATACTAGAAACATATTTGATCATCCTTCTGCTGCATATCTATCTTAAGCTTCCTTTTGATGATATTTTGTTTCGTTAGGATTGCCAGAAGCAGGGTTTGGAACCTACACCTATTCCCATTAATCAGAAAGGTCCCTACGTTGAAATGGTAGTGGGAAATAGGAAACATCAATTTTTGATAGACACTGGAGCACAGAAGTGCTCCATTGATCATTCCCGGGTTCCAAACATTCCACTGTCAGGGCAAACCAATGTTTCTGTAGTGTTTTCTGGCACACCAGTTGTTTGTCCGGTTTCTTCACCGGTACCTATTTCTTTGGGTCCCTTTACGGACCACTGTCCATTTCTCTTGACTTCGAATTGTGGAGAGAATTTGCTGGGGTTGAATCTGTTGAAGGAATTAAATGCGGTAATTCATTGTTCTTCTGATGGAGTGCGTTTGACGATTTCACCACAGCAATGTTCTGTTTTGCAATTCTTGACTAGACCTTTGCCGCCAGAATTCAGTAATGTACCAGAGTATTTGTGGGCAGTTGATGACAATGATGTCGGTGTTTTGCAGATTGAGCCTGTTAAAATAGTTTTGAAACATGGAATTAAGCTGCCCCGTATTCCACAGTATAAGATCTCAGTTGAAGGCGAGCTTTGAAGAGCATTTTTTCCGATTTTGTGCATCGTGGGGTGATTGAGGAGATTGCAGGAAGTTTGTGCAATAGTCCGATTTTACCCGTGTACAAAAAAGGTGATAATGCAATTCCATTTCGTTTTATAATTGATTTACGTGCCATTAATAAAGTCGTCGCTCCGCAATTTCCAATTGTGCCGATGTGACGACAATATTAACCATGATTCCAGTTACGGCTACTCACTTCAGTGTTGTGGACCTAAAGAATGCTTTCTTCAGTATTCCTATACATGAGGATAGTAGATACTTGTTCGCGTTCACCTTAGAGGGACGCTCATTCACATTTACTCGTGCACCTCAAGGTTATACTGAGAGTCCTAGTATTTATAGTAGGGCTTTGAAAGAGCAGCTTGATACCCTTGGATTGCCCCCTACTTGTACGTTGCTTCAATGTGTTGATGATTTGCTTTTAGCCGCTGACTCTGAGAGCACTTGTAAAGAGGGCACTGTGTTGTTGCTCATCCATCTAGCTAAGCATGGTCACCAAGCTTCGCTCAAAAAGTTTCAATATTGTTGCCAGGAGGTCGCCTATTTAGGCTATCTCCTGTCAAAGGAGGGAAGAAGATTGACACCTGAAAGAATAAAACACATTTCTGGCATGTCTGTCCCAAATACACAAAAGGAAGTTAGAGCCTTGATAGGTATGGCTTCTTACTGTAGGTTATGGATCCCAAACTTCTCACTAGTGATAAAACCGATGTTGGCCTTGACGAAGAAGGGTATTTCTTCGCCATTGCCATGGAATACGGAGCATCAACATTCATTTGAGTTGCTCAAGACTGCATTATGTTCGGCGCCAGTTTTGGGCACACCGAACTATGAGAAGGCCTTTGTGTTGTTTTTGCATGAATGTGATGGATGTGCTTTGGCTGTATTAATGCAGGAACATGGAGGGAAGAATAGGCCATGCGGTTACTACTCTTCCGCCCTTGATCCTGTTGCATGCGCTTTGCCAAGATGTTTGCGCGCTGTCGCTGCTGCGTCTGTAAAACAGAGTGAGGGAATGGTCCTAGGCCATGATTTAACCCTGATGGTGCCTCACTCTGTAGATATGCTATTGAACAAAACCCAAACGCAACACCTCACTTCCGCACGACTGACAAGATATGAATTAATCTTGTTTGCTCCCCACATTCAAATTAGGAGGTGCTGCGTTCTTAATCCGGCTGAACTCCTACCTTTCCCGCAAAATACTGTTTGCGTGACGGAGAGTCACATGACTGCCTGTATACTACTGAACAAGATACAAAAGGCAGAGTTGATTTGAGGGACACTCCTTTGGATAACCCACAAAGGGAGCTGTTTTGTGATGGCTCCTGCTTCAAACTACTGGATGGTACATCCACAGCTGCTTATGCAGTCACTACATTGAGTACGGTTGTGGAGACCAAGAGAATTACGCATAACTCTGCGCAGGCCGCAGAGATTATAGCATTGACTCGAGCTTGTGAGCTTTCCGAAGGGCTAACAGTAAACATATATAAATGATAGCCAGTATGCCTTTGGGGTGGCTCACAACTTTGGGAGACTTTGGTCAGAGAGAGGGTTTTTAACTTGGCATGGCACCAAGATCCAACATGGCTCCCTGATAGTACAATTGCTTTCAGCGCTTGCGCTCCCTAGTCAGTTAGCAATCATTAAGTGCGCAGCACATCGCAAGATTATAGATGATGTAGGGAAAGGGAATGCTTTTGCTGATCAAATAGCTAGACAAACTGCCTCTGATCTCTTCACGGAGATGTATGTTTCAAGGGAGACTGTAGATGCCTATGCAATGGATGAGGGTGTTGGGTCTTTACGGGATATCCAAGCCAATGCCACATTAGAAGAATCCAAGAGGTGGGCTGAGGGCTTGGGGAAACTCGATGATGATGGGTGTTGGGTGGACATGGTTGAAGGGAAATGGTTGCTTCCTAATGCCTATATAGTAATGATGGTTACCATGGCACACGGTCCCACACATGTGTGCGCTCAACAGATCACGAGAATGTTAGAGAAAGTCTGGGTAAATGATAGGATTTCAAAAATTGCCCAGCATTATGTCCAAAATTGCATGATTTGCCTACAACACAATGTGGGAAAGGGGACAGCAACTCCAAGAGGTAGCTTTGGGCCTCCTTCTGTCCCGTTTGAAGTGATTCACTTTGACTTTATTGAAATGGAGCGATGTAACAATCTAAAATATGTCCTTGTGGTCATTTGCGCCTTTAGTAAGTGGGTTGAGGCTTTCCCTGTTAAAGACGCTACAGCCATAACCACTGCAAAGACCATGTTAAAGGAATTCTTCCCACGGTTCGGTTTGCTGAGAGTTATCTGGTCGGATAATGGTCCTCATTTTATCAGTGCTGTAATTCTACAGATATGTACGGCATTGCAAATTGACAAACGATTCCATTCGGCCAGACATGCTCAGAGCGCCGGATTAGTGAAAAGACACAATGGTATCATAAAAAACAAGCTCGCTAAGACGTGTGCCAGCACCAAACTAAAATGGCCGGACGCCTTACCAATCGTGTTACTTTCAATGCGGACAACCCCTCAAACTAAGACTGGGCTCTCTCCCTCTGAGGTGGTAATGGGGAGACCTGCTAATATTTGGGGTTTGCCTAAAAGCTGCGCATTGCGCGATGTAGAAAAATGTACTTCTCTTTTCTCTTCGACTACTGTAACCAGTTAACCTAAAACCTGTATTTCATTTATCACCAGGTGTTTTCAGCTTTACCTGTACGGTTCACAGGCCCAGGACACGATATACAGCCTGGAAGTTGGGTCCTAGTGAAGGCCTACGGAAGGTCTTCCTGTCTCGCTCCTCGTTGGAAGGGACCCTACCAGGTGCTGTTGGTCACTCGGACAGCAGTGCGGGTGGCTGGAAAGAAACACTGGATCCACGCGACCCATGACAAGAAACTTCCTCACCCGACGCCACACGTTACAGAAGAAGCAGAACCCCTCGCTGATGCTACAGTCCCTGATCTTGGAGTAGCAAACAGCGCTGTGAGTGCGTCGGAGTATTTCTCTGAGCCCGTGGAGCTTGGGGAACAGTCCATTTCGTCTCTGCACTCTTTTGAAAAATTACTTCTGGAAAATACTGTTTCAAGCTCTGCGACTTCCGTCGCCTCCGATACGTCGCTTCCCTCAGGAAGTGACGACACCTTATTTTCGGACCAAACAATCTTGGGTACCACCAGGTACAACCTTCGACGAAGAAAATAGAACTACGGCACGGGTTTTTCCATGTATTTGAGAAAGAGAAGTGATCGAAAGTTTTCCTTTGTATAAGAAAGTTTCTGTTGAACAAAAGGGAAAAAAAGGGATTCTGCTGGCTAGGGTTGGGAAGGACTAAGAAATCACCCGACCGTAGCGTCGCTAGCAACGAACATTGGGGTCGTCGATTGAGGAACTACAATGCCTGCTACCTCCACTGCTGCTCCCCGCACTGGACTTGTGAATAAGGGGGTGACCAACTTGGACAATGAACAATGTGCCTGGGCCTCGAAAACGTACTGCTGTGTTTTGATAACGATAATTGTTATTTTTGCAATTACTGCTGTAGGACTTTGGTACTTTGAAGAAATCTATCCTCTAAAACCTTTACTACCGACCGAGATTGTACCGACTGCTTTGACTCTCTCTGTACACCTTCACACTCTGTCCCCTAGAGACTCCCAACATAGACAAAAGTATCATAATAACACTCTAATGATAGTAATGAATGCAACGCATGCCATTTTTAATAAGAGTAATTGTTGGATTTGCACTCATTTACCGCAACATGGGAACAAGGGACTGGGATGGTATATTCACCCTTTACCTTTAACGACTGCTTGCTATGCCTCTCTTAGAGCACTATTCTTTGGCCGTTGGAATGATAGCATCTCAGGGAACTTTGATGGAACTAATTTGAATGATTTCGAGAAACGTGAATTAACTGCCCTGGGATGCTCGCTTTTTGCAAATAGAAGTAAACCTAATGTCGCTTCCATTAGGCCGTCTGATAAACTGTCTCTTCCTTTTCAAACTTTAATTTCCTTTAAAATGGCTCCGATAGACAATAAGGACGCTGTGCCTCCTTCTTACTCTATAAATCATAGCCCTGACTCGGTCCCCTTTTGTGTACAAAGAAATGGCACTCGGCCAATGGGAGATTTTGAAGGTTGTATGAACATTCTAAATTTGACTGGAGAAAACAGGCCTCTGTATGTAGGGGGGGCCTGTTTATTTTGTTTGTGGTAGTTTAGCATTTTCCTGGTTGCCCAAGGATTGGCAGGGAACCTGTTATTTAGGAATCCTGTTACCCGGGGTATTTGTAGCTAGTACATTGGAGGTTTCTAAGGCTCGCCCACAGCGGGACAAGAATGGAGATACCCCTGGGCAAGTATTGGGAGATATAGCAAAATCAGTTGTGCCTTTTTGGGGACAAATAACAAACTCTGAGAACATTAGGGGATTAGCAAGGGTAATGGAGAGAACGATCAACCGGACCACGGACATACTCTACAATATGACACTAGAACAAAAAGCAATAAGATTGGTAGCACTCCAAAATCAGATGGCATTAGATGTCATTCTGGCAGAACGAGGTGGAGTATGCAAATTAGTGGGGTCCGCTTGCTGTGTTTTCGTACCAGATTCCTCGCCGACAATTTTTAAGGCAATACAGAATCTGCACATTCTTAGTTCAGAAGTGCATGTTCCCGAGGGAAATTGGGATCTTAGCGCTTGGTTCTGGGACTTCTTGCGGTCTTGGGGTTGGAAAGTGCTTTCAGTCTTGCTGATTATTTTGGGAATTCTGCTATTTCTTTGTTGTTGTATCCAATGTCTACCAAGTATATGTTCAATGCTAGGGGGATGTTGCGCTCAGGCGATAGGTACAATAGGACATAAAGTGTATTGCCCGGATAAAACCTCTAAGGAGTATGTACTGAAAGAGATCTTAGTAAAAGATCTAATGGCGATAGATATTTCTGACAGCTATTCAGGGTGTATGGACGATGACACATGGAGTTATTTGCAGGGAGATCAGAAGTAGTTTAGCACTTGGCCTAGGCCAAAAGGAGGGTTTGTCAAACTAGAAATTATATTGTGCCTCCTATTGCTATGAATATATGTATATTGGCCTACGCCAAGCTGCTAACAAGCTGCTTATAAACTACATGTGAATAAACTCGCATTGCAAGGTCCTGACCTTAGAAACCATGTAAACTGTCATTTTGGGTCAAGCCGCCATTTTAGGTTTTCTTGCTCTATAAAGTCACCATGTGAGCTAAAATGGTAGCCTATGTTATTCAGAACAGAACTTGATTGTCATGACCTCTGTACAGCTAATGTATAACTTGCCTGCAGGCCACTTGTTAGGGTCATGAGCTGAGACCTTGTCCTTCTGCTGACCTGTGTGCAATGGATTGCCTGTATCACCGAAACTGATCTATAATTGAATGAGAACACCTGCTTAACTATATTGTATAAATTAAGTCCCGCATTGTAATGTTAGGCCTAGAGCATACATAATTACCATTTCTTCTTGTTAATGTATAAACCTAAGATGAACTAGATTTGACCTGGCAAGGGACCCTAGAGCAGTAACTTATTTATGGAATGGTTAACCTGCAGAAAGGCTGGACAACAGGCTGGAGAAATGTATAAAAGCCTGACTGTTTCAATGAATATTTGCAATCACTGAGCACACCGAACCACGCCGGAGTTCGCTGTGTTGTACTGAGGGTCGATAGCTATCTGAATTTTGTTCTGTTCTTTTGTAACTGGATTCAGTATAAAATAAAGTACTTTGTATGTTCCTTTGTAACCTGTGTTTGGTGTGTTTCCTTTTTGGTTACCCTGCCTCATATTATTTCCTTGTTTTCACAACACAAAAGCTCCTTTAGTTTCACTCACTAGCTCTTTACAGGAATTCTAAGTAGCTGTTTCATAGGTAGGTGTATTTGGTCTAGGCAAATTCGTCGGACCACACGGACCACCCATTACAGGACACGCAACCGACACGTTGTTTCAGCTACAGTGGTGCTTGGTTTACTTTGATTTCACATCTTCATGATGCTTTGCCATTGCTTATTTTGCCACTCTTTACTTGATGCAGTTTCATATGCTTCTATGGCTCTTGCCAATGCTTGTTCTCTCAAATTACACAGTTCCTTTATAGTGTGCGATTCCACAAAACTGCTTTCATTCAGATCGTTATTCAACAGTACTTGCTTCAATTCAAATCGATATTCAAAAGTGCTTGCTTTCATTCGAATTGCATTCATTAGTTTTCACAGGTCTGACCTGCTCGCCTGCCGCCGCTGTGTCCCCCTACCTAGTTTGACTCACTGGTCGGTGCTTACGGCGCTCCAGCGAGGCTTTCAGCCGCCCCAAGCTCTCTCGCTCTCTCGTGCAGCGCCTCATTTGGTCTCCTTCATTGTTCTCCGTGGCTTTGCTCCTGCCCACAGTGCCTCTCTCAAAGCTCGAGCCTCACTCCGTAGCCTTGGTTGGTCACGTCAGCTCCCTTTCCGTAGTCTGCTGCAGGCCTCCAGCTTCCTTCCGTCTTACTTCCTGCTGCATACACTCTCCATCGAACCGGGATTCTCGATCACTCCGTCTGCCACACCACCTTCCAGAAGAGGTCTGCGCTCTTCCAGCAGTCTATAGATCTGCTTCCAAAGCTGACCCCATTTTCTCAGTTCTTCCTGCTTTTAAACCTCCTGCAAACTTGATTGGTCCAAAAAGAACTAGACTGCTCACTACCGGCTTGGGAGTTCCACATTGCTCTTGCTTGCCTCCCCCTTGTCCCAGTACTAAACTGGTGTGTGTACATGCGTGTGTCAATAAAAAGAGGATGCATTGCTCTGGTTTGTCTCTTCGTCGTCCCAGTACCTAATTGTTGTCTATGGGGGGTATGTTTTACTGGACAAATTGGGCAGGGACTGGCAATAGCCTATAAAGGCCTGGGGAATGGTGGACTCATTATGAAAGGAAAATGGGGGATACCGTGTCTCACCCAAGGGTGTCTCCTTTCCACTCCCCAAGTCTCCTCCACCCAGATAGTCTGCCCTCACATATCCACTCCCAGGGTCAGGATCGGGTAGCTTCGGCCTTTTCCTGGCAACCTGGGAGGAGGATATGTTGGGGAAATAAGTAAGGACACCCTTAGATTCCTCACACCCGCTTTCCCTTGGAAGACAAGGCAGCCAATGTCATGAGGGGAAAGGTATGTGACGAATCCCAGGATGTCATCACTGCTTCTATGTGGGAAGCACCTCCTCATGCGGCCAGGGAGGTGAGGCTGCTACCCGATAATTCCCCATGGGGTGGTACTTAGCAGTTGGATCTCATGGGGAGGTAAACGCCATATGGGACGAGAGACGATACCTTGGGAGATACGCAGTATTATTCCCCTACACCCCAACCTCCCACAACTTGTTACCCTGCACATGACATAAACCCACACACTTCCATGTATGTCTGCAGAGCAGACAGTGGGCCTCATTACAAGTGTGCCGGTCCAGGAAACAACGGTGTTGGTAAGCCTACTGGTACTGTTGTTTCCGGACCGGCACACTATGGGTTTGCTTGCCAGAGCCGCTGTGCCAGACAGGGCTGACCCTGCCAGGCACAGAGCCAAGGTAGGCAAGCTGTCACGGAAGCACCGGCACTGTTAACAAAAGTGCTGGTGCTTCCGTGGTCCCCATTCCCATAGAGTCCAGCAGGACTCTATGGGAATGGGGACTTACAAATTACCGGCGCTTGACTTCCTGGACCGGCAGGGTTGTAATCCTGCAGTGTTACCGGGATGTCAGGGGTTGGTACATTTTTTGGGGTTTGGCGGCAACACACCGGTATCACCGGCAGCGTTACCACCAGACCCGTAATGAGGCCCAATGTAACTTCCCCAAAAAAAACTGGGATGAGGAAGAACACTAACAACCTAGTGAGGAATTAAGACCTCACTACTGGGACGCTGAAGAGGCCTGGAGCCACATGGCAGGTGCCGCAGAACCAAGGTGCGTGGACTAGATGCCATAGAACTGCTGATGCAGTTCGTCTAATAAAAAGGGAAGGAGGACTGCCAAAAGGGAGAGGCCCTCCCAGGAGGAAATGGGAGATTTGAATGCTGACGGCTGTAGACAAACCGGGCGCAGAGAGCACTGAGAACGGGACGTTTACTCGCTGGTAACCGTGTCCCTAGAGGCTCTATCACAGACAGACATTTGCGAGAGGTAGAAGCCTGAGCTCCCATGCAGTCAGGAAGCCTGGAGCATGTGGGAAAGTTGAGATGCGCAACGTACAGTCCCAGGAGTCAGCATGAAGCTGCCAGAAGCCGCGGATGCAGCAAAGGGAAGAAGTGGAAGCCTGAAGCACCAGCGAACTAAGAAGCACCGGTAAGCTCTCCAGGGAGGCTGTGGGGACCGGGGCAGTTGGCGGGAAGGCTAGGAAAAGGCAGAATCACGCAAGCGAGTCTGGAACCTGCACGCATATATCGAGTCACGGCCTCCACATCAATATTCATAGTCACAGTACCAGGCAGGAGAGTACATCAGGTTGGCTGTGACCAAAGAAGAAGTAGTAGTAGTAGTAGTAGAAGCAAAACAAGACAAACCACATGAAGAGAAAGCCAAAGCCATCTTCATATGCAGGAGAGTTACCAGTTTGGCTGTGACCAGCAAAGCAGTAGTAATTCAGCATAATCCAGCAAGAAAATGTAATTAGACAATACAGAGAAGGCAAAGCCGTAGATTTACTCACATATTACGAGAGAGCAAAGCACTCTTCATACCTAGCAGGATAGTGTAGCAGGTGAGCTGTGAAGCCAAGGAGAAGGAAAGAGAAAAAGACCCTCATCAAACATTCAAAGGGCACGACAACCTGGGAGCAGCCCTACAGATAAGGGGTGTATCGCCCCGTTTTACTCCCTAAAAATGGACAAATACTCTCAAAAAATAAAAAGAGGGAGTAAAAATACTCAACGCAAAAAATAGGAAAAAGACATGTAGAAATGTGTGCCCCTGCTTTCGCCCTCACAGCTCAATGGATATGTTTGGACCAGTAGTGTATGTAATACCACAGGAAGAAACTACTATTTTAACTGCCTGATTGAAAGAAGTAAACATGTATCTAATGTGCATGAATGATTAGGTGCAAAGAAATAAATATTCCAAAAACATTTCGGTTTTTCAGTTAAACCATATTTTTACTCAGTTATAAAATATTCTCATTGGGAACTGGACTTACGTTTTTACTCCCTAAAAAATAATTTTACTCCCAACTTTACAAAATAGGGAGTACAATACTCACACTTCCAAATCTTATCTGGAGCATTGCCTGGGAGTAAGGTTGTCCTTGAGTTCATTTGTCGCACTACCTCTGCATTTACCGCTCCGCCCAATCACGTGTTCTGGACATTGGTTTTAAGGCTATTTTGGCACTATTACTGCCGTCGCTATTACCGCCAGTAACAATAGCACCCGCCCAACCTCATTAGGTCCAATTAATGGAAATGGGCAATTTAACCCCCCTCCAACTCTGAATCCAGCGCAAATTGCACCAGACCGAGTTGCAGTAACACTAATTGTGTTGAGCGGTATCCCAGTGCAATTAGTGCCAGGATACCGCCAAACTCATGATAGAGATCGAAGTGTGAGGGCTGAAAATAGGAATTTTGGACACGAAAGTGGACTTGTTTATTTTGACTATCCTGACAGACTCCATAGAACAGGGAAACCCCTCTTAGTGTTACGGTCATTTCTCCAACCCTTATTTGTTTAATAAAATCTCGCCTTCAGGCCCCATGTAACTGGATCCACGGCACCCTAATGCCTAAGGGTTTGTGCGTGCTTTACAAATGAAATCAAATATAAATAAAATAAGTCCCTAGTAACAACCATGCCGCCTGCATGTCAGTCTCCTCCTTCCACATCTCTTACAGGTGGCAGACTGTCGAGATTACTTCCTGATCAATATTCTGAGGGAGGAACGGTTACGAGGCAGTGGTGGCCACACGTGTGCCAAACATGCAGGAGCTAGTGGCTACAGTTTTTGTCAGATGGGGGCGGAAGGGATCAATGGAAGAGGATGCTGAGTTAAATCAAGTGTAGGAATATACACTCAAGGGTTGGCCAAGGAAACCGGAGTGTGAATTAGGCCAGAACATGGTCACGGATGAGTTGAAGTTCTCTGAATGAGGTCTGGCAAAGAAGAAGAAACGTATTCCTCCCCAGGTGGTGAGTAGCACCTAGTTTGTACACCTGGCAACTGTTGCAATGTGTTTGTCACGTGTGAATGGATGTAATGTGGGGGCACTGAGGATGTTAGATGTAATTGTATCTAAATCTTTCTGCCATGCTGCTGTCCACTTGTAAGCTGCATTTTATCTTGGGTATTTTCTTGAGTGTTGTCAGGAGTGGATACAAACAAAGGTCAAAAAGGTGCTCGTCATGGTGTCCTAATAGCTGAAGACAAATAAAGCGTTTGGAGGTCTGTGGATAGGGTGGCACAGTGTGACTCTTCGTCACGACCATGGACCAGGGTGGCATCCTGAAAGAATACAACATGTTGTATGTTCTTCATTAGGTTTGTGACTTGCCTTTGAAACACTGTCACTGCTGGAGATAAGCCAAAGGTCATCCTCCTGGTGTATTGGAAAAAGCCACCTGGTGTGTGACAAATGCTGTGAGATGTTTCGAGTCCGTGTGCAGCCGGATCTGGTGGTACGCGTTCTTGAGATCATGGTAAAGCTATTTGTGTCTTGAAAAAAGCAGCAGCTAATGCGTGATGTTTGGAAACGGGTATGAGTTTGTGAGGATGTTCATGTTCAAACTGTGAACATCCATGCACATTGGCATCTTTGAACTACCTTGCTTTTTGTAAGTACGAATGGACTTAGCTGCTCTGTAGCTCCCGCTGGTTCTATGACGCCTTGTTTGAATAGTTCTTCCAATAACTGTCTGAGTTCCTGGCATGCCGTTAGAGGAACTGGGCGTACCATATGTTGAACTGCTGTGGTGTTGGTGCTTAGAACTATTTTGTGTACTGTGGTAAAATAGAATCAGGATGTACAAGATTGCATGATTTGTATAAGTTTTAGTCTCTCAAAATGACACAAACCCTACCTAACTCTGTGGTACTAAGCCCTACTCTATACAAACAAAGGTCAAAAAGGTGCTCGTCATGGTGTCCTGATAGCTGAACACAAATAAAGTCCTCTGTCCAGAAACCTATTCTGACCTACTTTCTATCCCTATAGGCCTCATTACAGTTTTGCCAGTGCAGTGAAAGTGCTGGTACAACTGACAGTAATTCTGGCACCAGTACTTTTACTGCACTGGCAAAACACAAGTTTGCCGGTGGGGGCACTGATTTACCTCAAGCCAAGAGCTGCAGGTAAATCTTGCCCACACTGACAAAAAAATGCCAGAAGTACCAGCACAGTAATTCCGGCAATCCCCTCCATGAAGTCCTATAGGACTCCATGGACTGGGGATTTACCGACGTTGCCGCCACTTGGAATATTTTTAGGTAATTCCAGCATTCCAAATGGCAGAAACGGTATTACCATTTTGGTGGCATCCCGCTGGAATTACCGGCGGGATACCACCACAACTGTAATGACCCCCTATGACTCGAAACGAAAACATAAAACAACCAAAATATACTTTTGGGCCTTGACCAATGAAAGGGGGTGGCTTCTGGCTTCTGACCCTGAGTCTCTTTACTGTAGGTGTCTGTCTATATTCACAGTGCCAAACATGCGACTTCTGTACTGCTGAAGTACCATCCCTGGGTGTCAGCCAACTCTCTGTTTTTTCCTTTGAAGGGTATTTCGCACAGGCTCTTTCTCTCTTCGGCCGAGACTTTCCTCTGTTTTGCTTCCCCAATTTTTGATTCTTTCTTTGTCTTTCTCCCCCACGCTAGGGCTTTTCGATATTCTCTCCACTCCAGGGCTTGTCTCACTATTTCTCTTAATTTCTATCCCCTCAGAGGGGCTTGTCTCTTCCACTCTTCTGTAAGGAAGGCATGGTATAAAAGTAAGACAGACACAAGTGATCACAGTTCAAGGGTGTTTATTAAATTGTAAAATGGGTGAGATAAATGCCTAATCTAAACCTAAATCTAAGATGGGAGCAAGCTACGACCGCTATGCTACAAAATAGTGTAGAATAATGTTCACAAGAAAAGAAAGAAGTGCTCACAAAATTATAAGTCAGGATGTTATGGCCGGGGTCTCCCTTCCTCACGTTTTTTTAGCATAGGACAAGGCAGGACTCTTGAGCACAGCGCAGTCCTGGGATTCTCTGGCACAAGCTTACAGTTCCTTTTCTCTATATCAGGGCCTTCTGTGCCCAAGTATCTTTTCATGCAAAGTCTCTTGCTTCAGAGGGTCTGACATGCAAAAAACAACAAAACAAAAGTTCCTTCTGTTAATCTTCACGTTGGGTGATTACCCTTCACCCTTGGATCCCCCTCAGCCAGGCTCTGATACTTCTCTCAGTCGTCAGCCTCCCTCAGTCGGGCTCAGACCAACCACTCATTGTGGACATCCCTCAGTCAGGTTCATACTTTTCGTCACAATTTTGTTCATTTAGCTTCTTCACAATGTGGAATTCACTTCCCTTAGCTTTTCTCTTCATATCCCTCAAGCGGGTTCAGAACTGCCTTTCAATCACAATCTCCTCATTCGTAATATTCAAAAGTCTCAATGTCTTTTTAAACAACCATCTAGTTTTAGTTGGGTCCTCCGCATCCGTGCTCAGACCTTCCAAAGCACTTGCCAATTTTAAACAGAAATTTCCAAAGGGCGATCACGTCTCACGGGTCTCTCTGTTAGCCTATGGCAAGTGCGGGTTTCACAAAATCAGTCAGCACAGCGTTCCCCTCTGCCGGGCACAAACGCCTGTTTCACAGTTCCCTCAGTCGTGTTCACAATTTCACAATTGTCAAAACTTCTGCAACGTGTCAAGGACTTTCGATTGTACAAGGGGTTTGGCTTGATCCTTGTATGACCACCTTGACACCTCACAAAGGATTTGCCGATGGCCTCTTGGTACTTGTACGTTCAATACTTTTGTAATTCCACATTCTCTTTGTTCAGGAGAAGCGTACCAGCTACAGACCTTCGGATGAGTACCCACGTTGTGCCGGACCACTCTATCTCTGGTACCATGTTCGTTCACAAAAAGACTTCTGTCTATTAATCTTCTTAATGTTCCCACTGCAACCTGGAGCCTTACACAGTCCGGTCCACTACCAGGTTCTTCCGACTCACTGACTCTGCTGAATTCGTTGGTGTTTCTTTTGCGGCTGGAATCAAGGATGGTACCACGATGGCAACCGCGTCTCCCCGACCCTGGCTATCAGTGTGAGAGGGTTCCATGTGCCGCTGATATCCCTCATTCCATTTGCCAGCTCCAATTCCAAGTCTTATGTTTCCTTTGTCAGAGGCTTTGCGGGTCTGGGTTTAAAAGGGCAACTCCCTTCTTGACATCCTTTCAGGTCTCACTGCCTTTCTCGTCCGTTTGAACTGCTGTTCTGGAATAGCTGCTTCCTTGTGCGTTCAGCGTTTGTAAGAGTTTGCTCTCGTGCATCGCCTTTTATCCCTATGTGGAAGGGAAAGGGCCGTCAGCTGTGTGTAGTTGTCGGCAATTGCCTGACTCTGCCTGACCCTTGTGTTGGGACATGTCAGGTAAACAGCTCTGGTCTTAGTCTGTTGCCGCTCACGGTGTGAGAAAGTGTTTGTTTTGGAAAAAGGGGGGTAGAGTTTCTGAATTTCCTACTGAGCAGGATGGGGAAAAGGTGTCATAAGGAAGGAGATGCAGCGGCTCACCCTTCAGTGTCCCACTTCCACTCCCCGAAGACCCACCATCCAGATGATCCTCCCGCCACTGTTCCATCTCCAGGAACTGGATCCAATAGTGATGGCCGTGTCCTGGCCACCTGGATGAAAGATCCCTGGGCACTAGTGAATGAGACACCTTCAGGTTTCATACACTTCCCACCCATGGATTTCACAGTGCTTTCTCCAGGAGATCTGAGAAACCCCAGAGTGGGGAGACAAATTGAGACAACCCCTGGAGTGCAAAAAATGCTGGGAAGCCCCAGAGTGGGGAGAGAGAAAGAGGAAAGCCACAGCATTTTCCACACTCCGGGGCATGTATCGATTTCTCTCCTCACTATGGGGTTTCTCAGATCTCGTCCGACTCTGGATCTTGGTTCTCTCCCCCCCCCCCCCCCCCCCTGAGGCTTCTCAGTTCATTCCCCACTCCAGGGCTTGTTTCTCTCCCCACTCTTGAATTACTCTGATCCCTCCCTGCTCTTGGGTGTATCTTTTGCTACTCCCCACCTTAGGGCCTCACAGTTCGTTTACCACTCTGGGCTTGGTTTTCTCTATGTCCCTACCTTGGGGCCTCTCACTGGCCTTCTCTGCTCTGGGGCTTCTGTTTCTCTGCTCTGCCATGTTGCCATGTTGCTCTTTGAGCGACGGCATACTTGCTTCAGTTTGGCCGCTTCCTGGGAGGGGTGCACAGTCTGTTCAGTATTCCTCTCTCTGTGGAGCTGCTGATGCGAGTTGCATCCTGGGCTCTACTCCGACTGGTGACTCCCCTTCTCTCCCAGTCTCTTGGGTTGAGTACCAGTGGGCGGCTTCTTGTAGGGACCTTTCCTTGGCCCTCCGATGTGCTCAGCTCTCATTCCTGGTGTGGTGCCGGATGGTTCTCATTTCCTGTCTGCAAGGACAGGCGGTACTCACTAGTTCCAGACCGGAGGGCAGGACGCCTTGCCTAGCGTTCTCTCTTTTCTCTGGACCAGACCCCTGAGGTGCTCCATAACCAGCTTGTATTCTGCAGGATTCATGGAACTTCTGTTGTGATTTGGCTCCTTCCATGATGGGCCTCTGACAGGCTGTTCTTTCTGTCTCCCTCCTTTTCCACATAGGCTGAATGAAGTTTGAGTCAGAGGCCAACCTAGACATTACAGGGGTCATAGGGTTATGTGAGGAACCTGAGGGCATCCTCACTTCTCCCCCTGGATCCTCTTCTCAGGTGGCAGGGAAAGGCTATCACTATTGGATCCTGGCCCTGAGATTTGACGGAGGATCACCTGAGTGGAGGGACATTGGGGAGTGGGGAGAGGATGTCTTTGTGGGAGACATGGTACCCCCCTTTCCCTTTTAAGAATAAACCAAAACCTCCCCCTGCCTTCATAGGTTACAGCCAGTCATTTCCTCTTTCTCACCCACAACCATTTCCCTTTAAAACTGGTATGAGGAAGAGGCAACTAGGAGTTGTACACACTCCCATTCATTCACACCACTCTGGTACTGAGATGAGGAAGAGGACTGCAGAGGAATACCATTGCAAGAGTCAGTCATGTCCAGTGAATAGGATTAATTATGGTCAGGCAATTGAAACCAAAGACCTGCAACCAGTTAACCAGCCACAGGTGCATAAAAGGTGGGTCCACCAGCAGAAAAGGCTATCTGGGAGAAACCTGTCCAGGAGAAACCTGCCTGCAGGACAAAAAGTGACCCTGGGGCCCAAGTGGGCCGTGAGAGAGTCGAGACACCTGCAGCCTCCTTTGCCTTGTGCCCACAGCCAGAGCTGTGGGGCACTGAAGCAACCAAGCATTACAGGCTGCCGGTAGCATCTGCAAGGGAAGAGCAGAGATACCTACAGAAAGCAGCAAGGTTCATAGGCGCTGCTCGCCGGGCTCCCAAAAGGTGTGCACAGAGCTGAAAGGAAACCAGAAAGAAGGGAGAGGTTGCCTGCAGGAGTGGCCACATACCTGTGAGTGGAATAAAGGAAACACTCACACTGGGGCGCTCCTGGGGCTGCAAAAGGGCATATGGTAATGCTGAATGAACTGAAACCTGTGACAATTGGTCGTAGAACCCAAATTGAGGGGTTTTGAATGTCAAACAAGCTGCAAGTTGTTATGAATGCATCTAAAGGTGAAACAAGCGATATTGAATATTCAACTAAAGAAAGGTTATGATGAAAATATGAACTATGTGAAAAAGGAAGTGATGAGCACTTAAAGGAAAATTATGAATATGTATGTACAAAGTGAGAAGTAAGTGATGAGCACTTATGAATAATGTGAAGGTAAGGTGGCGGAAGAGGGTGAACACCACAGAGTGAGTTGCATGGAAAACACATTGTGGCCAAGCCAATATACTTCAAAGGAGAATCAGAAGTGAATGTAAACCCATGAAACAGGCACAGAGAGGGGAAGCCTGTGTTGGTGGAAAAACTCAAAGAATAAAGAAGAATAAAAGAGTGCCAAAGGTTATTGGTTGCGTGACCTGTAATGGGTTGACTGTGTGGTCCGACAACTGTGCCTAGACCGAGTGAACCCTGCTTGGAAAGAGCCAAGGAAAGTACGGATAAAGAAACTGCCTCTTATAACAGAATTGCTGAAGTGACTGGAAAAGAGAGCAATTGATTTGAACTATTGAAAAGCCTGAAGGATTATAAAGTTGAACTGCAACTGTTTTTGAAAGCCAAGGAATTTGAACTGATTGCAGGTTTTGAGGCTGGAAGAGCTAACTTCTTGAGAAAGGGAACCCTGGGACTTTGTGAACTGTGTTGACCTCTTGGGGAAGGAGACCCCAAGAACTTTTGGAACTATTTAGAACTTGGGGAGGGGAAACTGGAAAGTAAGCCAACAGCTGGAAGAAGCCCAGAACTTTATTTGGAACACTGTTTATTTTGTTGCTGAAATCTCTACACATTGTTTGTCTTTAGTTTCGAGGGCAAGTATAGGCTTTGGACACAGACAGATTTTGAAGTTGAACTTACTGACACAGACTCTCCTTAGTTTATTTAGGTAGGGAAATCCCACCTTAGCATAGGGCAAGTTAGGCCTTAATCCATCCTCACAAATAATAAAATAAATAATTTTATTTAGAACATTGAATCTGTTGTCTGTGCCTTGCTTCATGATGTCTTCACACGGCTCAACCGATATAATTTGGGGAACCCTAACATTTGAAAAGTTAAGTGCCAGAGCATCAGACCCATCAGTAGCTACTAAGGGCTCTATTGGGTTTGACATCTGCAACAGTAGGGACACATTCATTCCCACAGGTGAAAGAAGACTGATACCCACTGATTTGATTCTAATTCCACCCCCTGATTCTTGCATTAGACTGGCTCCCAAATCAGGACGGGTATGGAGGTTCTGACTTGAAGTACTAGCTGGGGTTAGAGATCCAGACTTTAGAGGTGATGTTAAAGTGTTGTTACAGAATCTCAGAAAGGATTCCTTTCAAATCCAGCAAGGGGAAAGAATTGTCCAAGAGGCGCTTGAGAGGGCGATGTTCCCTAGGGTCAAAGATGCAGTCGGGAAATATAGAACAGATTGAGGTACTCAGGGCTTCTAAGAGGTGGATGATACACCTGATAGCCCCCCCAAACCTGAGCCCAGAAAGGTAAGAGAAGAAGAAACCAAAACTCTTCCCGACCTAGCCTTTGCCCAAAGGAATGACCCATTGTTGGCTGAATCTTTTTTACAAGTCATATCTGAACAAGTCAGCCATGAGAAAGGAGGGCCTTTTTTCTTTTTGAGACATGGGCTTATGTACCGGGGAGACACCACTTCAGAAGGCTTGATAAAAACACAATTGGTTGTCCCTAAGAGTCATAAGCAAGTCTTCCCAGAGATGCTCATTCACATTTAACAAGAGGCCATTAAGGACAAACCAAGACACAGGCCCAAATCACTAATAAGTTCTACTGGCCAGGAATACATGCGGACATTAAAAACATCATCCCAGTTTGTGAGATTTGCCAAAAGACTATTACTCATATACCACCACCAGTTCCCTTAAATCCGCTGCCAATCACTGAAATGACATTCTCATGAATTAGTATGGACACTGTGGGGCCCCTAGAAACTTCAAAACTGGGAAACAAGTACATTTCGATAATCGTGGATTATGCAACGCGTTACCCAGAAGCCTTTCTCCAGAGAGCAAACACCACGAGCAAATTCTGAAACACCTGCTGCCTTTCCTTTCACAAGTGGGGTTTCCAAAGGAAATTCTGACAGATCAAGGCTCTACCTTCATGAGCAAACTCATGGGGGAAGTTAAACAACTGTTGCATATTACCACATTAATAACCTCAGTATATCACCCACAGACAGATGGCCTTGTAGAAAGATGTAATAAGACATTGAAGACCATACTGCAAAGGTTAGTGGAACAGGCTGGCAGAAATTGCGATCGGATGATTCCATGGGCTTTATTTGCAGTTAGGAAGACCCCTAAGGCTTACACAGGATTTTCCCTCTTCGAATTACTCTATGAACGGGAACCCCAAGATGTCCTAGATATGTTGAGGCAAACTGGGAGGAAATAGAAGAGGCCCCAATACCACTCTCACAAGCTGCCTCTAGGCTTAAAGAACACATGACAGCTGTTAGATCTTTGGTACAACCCCATATGGCCAAAGCCCAAGAACAACAGAAAACCTCTTATGACAAAAAGGTCTCTTTCAGATCTTTTTCAGTAAGTCAAAAAGTATTAGTGTTGTTTCCCACTTCTGAGAACAAACTAATATCCAAGTGGCATGGACCATACAAAGTGTTAGAACAAATGGGACCTTGTAACTATAAAATGTCCCAACCCGATCGCCGCCTAAAAACACAAATCTACCACATAAATATTTTAAAAGAGTGAAGGGAAAATCCTTCAGAGTCTAATGGCACCATATTATCTTGTTTGTTACCGGAGGATTTGGATAAAACCACTCTAATTCTCCCTGGCTTAGTAACAACCAAAAGCAAGATCTGTATGATCTTATAAGACAATTTACTGGTGTTTTAAGAGAGGGCCAGGAAGAGTGAAGGATATTTATCATCCCATCCGCACTCCAGAAGGCAAAGTGGTACATTTTAAACTTTACTGATTACCTGAGTCACGAAGAGAAATCATCATCCAGGAAGTCAAGCATATTATTGAGGCTAATATCATTGAACCATCTACTAGCCCTTGGTCCTCCCCTATCGTGTTGGTGGCAAATCCTGGTGAAAGTTGGAGGTTTTGCATCGACTTTAGAAAGGTAAATGCGATCTCTGCCTTTGACGCTTTCCGAATGGCACGTATTGACGATCTTATTGGCAGGCTGTGTAGTGTTGTCTACGTCTCACAAAAGGCTATTGGCAGGTTCCACTGTATGGACCTGAAACAGAGAAAACGGCCTTTGCTACTCCCATAGGTCTGTTTCAGCTTAAGGTATTCCCATCTGGTGTACATGGGGCTCCCCCAACATTCCAGAGATTAATGTATACAATTCTACAACCTTACTAAAGCTTTTGGAGAGCCTATATAGATGATATTGTGATACATAGTAAAACTTCGGAAGACCATCTGTACCACCTTACACAGTCATGGAAGTATTAAGAAAAGCAGGCCTAACCGCAGAAAAAGCAAACAGGCTCAATCTGCAGTCTAATAAATGTCATGACTTTCCACCCCAGGTACTTCTGGCAAGCCTGGAAGCTCCGTTTGCGGCTTGTAGTAGCCATTTCCTCCACCAATATCTTGGGGAAATAAGTGAGGACACCCTTAGATTCCTCACACCCACTTTCCCTTGGAAGACAAGGCAGCCAATGTCATGAGGGGAAAGGTATGTGACGAATCCCAGGATGTCGTCACTGCTTCTATGTGGGTAGCCCCTCCTCATGTGGCCAGGGAGGTGAGGCTGCTACCCGATAATTCCCCATGGGGTGGTACTTAGCAGTTGAATCTCATGGGGAGAGAAACGCCATATGGGACGAGAGACGATACCTTGGGAGATACACAGTATTATTCCCCTACACCCCAACCTCCCACACCTTGTTACCCTGCACATGACATAAACTCACACACTTCCATGTATGTCTGCAGAGCAGACAGTGGGCCTCATTACAAGTGTGCCGGTCCAGGAAACAACGGTGCTGGTTAGCCTACTGGTACTGTTGTTTCCGGACTGGCACACTACGGGTTTGCTTGCCAGAGCCGCTGTGCCAGACAGGGCTGACCCTGCCAGGCACAGAGCCAAGGTAGGCAAGCCGTCACAGAAGCACCGGCACTGTTAACAAAAGTGCTTGTGCTTCCGTGGTCCCCATTCCCATAGAATCCAACAGGACTCTATGGGAATGGGGACTTACAAATTACCGGCGCTTGACTTCCCGGACCGGCAGGGTTGTAATCCTGCAGTGTTACCGGGAAGTCAGGTGTTGGTAAATTGTTTGGGGGTCTGGCGGCAACACACCGGTATCACCGGCAGGGTTACCGCCAGACCCGTAATGAGGCCCAATGTCACTTCCCCAAGAAATACTGGGATGAGGAAGAGCACTAACAACCTAGTGAGGAATTAAGACCTCACTACTGGGACGCTGAAGAGGCCTGGATCCACATGGCAGGTGCCGCAGAACCAAGGTGCATGGACTAGATGCCATAGAAAGGCTGATGCAGTTCGTCTAATAAAAAGGGACGAAGGACTGCCAAAAGGGAGAGGCCCTCCCAGGAGGAAATGGGAGATTTGAATGCTGACGACTGTAGACAAACCGGGCGCAGAGAGCACTGAGAACAGGACGTTTACTCGCTGGTAACAGTGTCCCTAGAAGCTCTATCGCAGACAGACTTTTGCGAGAGGTAGAAGCCTGAGCTCCCATGCAGTCAGGAAGCCTGGAGCATGTGGGAAAGTCGAGATGCGCAACGTACAGTTCCAGGAGTCAGCATGAAGCTGCCAGAAGCCGTGGATGCAGCAAAGGGAAGATGTGGAAGCCTGAAGCACCAGCGAACTAAAAAGCACCGGTAAGCTCTCCAGGGAGGCTGGGGGGGCCGGGGCAGTTGGCGGGAAGGCTAGGAGAAGGCAGAATCACGCAAGCGAGTCTGGAACCTGCACGCATATATCGAGTCACGGTCTCCACATCAATATTCATAGTCACAGTACCTGGCAGGAGAGTACATCAGGTTGGCTGTGACCAAAGAAGAAGTAGTAGTAGTAGAAGTAGAAGCAAAACAAGACAAACCACATGAAGAGAAAGCCAAAGCCATCTTCATATGCAGGAGAGTTTACCAGTTTGGCTGTGACCATAAAAGCAGTAGTAATTCAGAATAATCCAGCAAGAAAATGCAATTAGACAATACAGAGAAGGCAAAGCCATAGACTCACTCACATATTACGAGAGAGCAAAGTACTCTTCATACCTAGTAGGATAGTGTAGCAGGTGAGTTGTGAAGCCAAGGAGAAGGAAAGAGAAAAAGACCCTCATCAAACATTCAAAGGGCACGACAACCTGGGAGCAGCCCTACAGATAAGGGGTGTATCGCCCCTTTTACTCCCTAAAAATGGACAAATACTCTAAAAAAATAAAAAGAGGGAGTACAAATACTCAACGCAAAAAATAGGAAGAAGACATGTAGAAATGTGTGCCCCTGCTTTCGCCCTCACAGCTCAATGGATATGTTTGGACCAGTAGTGTATGTAATACCACAGGAAGGAACTACTATTTTAACTGCCTGATTGAAAGAAGTAAACCTGTATCTAATGTGCATGAATGATTAGGTGCAAAGAAATAAATATTCCAAAAACATTTCGGTTTTTCAGTTAAAACTTATTTTTACTCAGTTATAAAATATTCTCATTGGGAACTGGACTTACGTTTTTACTCCCTAAAAAATCATTTTACTCCCAACTTTACAAAATAGGGAGTACAATACTCACACTTCCAAATCTTATCTGGAGCATTGCCTCGGAGTAAGGTTGTCCTTGAGTTCATTTGTCGCTCCATTTTGGAACCATTTTGTTATTACCTCCGCATTTACCGCTCCGCCCATTCACGTGTTCTAGACATTGGCCTTAAGGCTATTTTGGCACTATTACTGCCGTCGCTATTACCGCCAGTAACAATAGCACCCGCCCAACCCCATTAGGTCCAATTAATGGAAATGGGCAATTTAACCCCCCTCCAACTCTGAATCCAGCGCAAATTGCGCCAGACCGAGTTGCAGTAACACTAATTGTGTTGAGCGGTATCCCAGTGCAATTAGTGCCAGGATACCGCCAAACTCATGATAGAGATCGAAGTGTGAGGGCTGAAAATAGGAATTTTGGACACGAAAGTGGACTTGTTTATTTTGACTATCCTGACAGACTCCATAGAACAGGGAAACCCCTCTTAGTGTTAGGGTCATTTCTCCAACCCTTATTTGTTTAAAAAAATCTCGCCTTCAGGCCCCATGTAACTGGATCCACGGCACCCTAATGCCTAAGGGTTTGTGCGTGCTTTACAAATGAAATCAAATATAAATAAAATAAGTCCCTAGTAACAACCATGCCGCCTGCATGTCAGTCTCCTCCTTCCACATCTCTTACAGGTGGCAGACTGTCGAGATTACTTCCTGATCAATATTCTGACGGAGGAACGGTTACGAGGCAGTGGTGGCCACACGTGTGCCAAACATGCAGGAGCTAGTGGCTACAGTTTTTGTCAGATGGGGGCGGAAGGGATCAATGGAAGAGGATGCTGAGTTAAATCAAGTGTAGGAATATACACTCAAGGGTTGGCCAAGGAAACCGGAGTGTGAATTAGGCCAGAACATGGTCACGGATGAGTTGAAGTTCTCTGAATGAGGTCTGGCAAAGAAGAAGAAACGTATTCCTCCCCAGGTGGTGAGTAGCACCTAGTTTGTACACCTGGCAACTGTTGCAATGTGTTTGTCACGTGTGAATGGATGTAATGTGGGGGCACTGAGGATGTTAGATGTAATTGTATCTAAATCTTTCTGCCATGCTGCTGTCCACTTGTAAGCTGCATTTTATCTTGGGTATTTTCTTGAGTGTTGTCAGGAGTGGTTCAATCTCCGCAAAGAATGCCTCTACACATTTTGCATAATACTCATATAGACCCATGAAAGAGCGCAATTGTTTCTTCGTGGTTAGGCTGGGGGCGTTCATGATGGCCTCGACCAACGATAGCTTTGGGGCGGATGCCTGTGGCAGAAATGGTGTACCCACGTATTCGACTTTGCATTTTCTGAATAAGAATTTTTCACTGCTCAGTGTTAAGTCACTTTCTTCGAGCGTTTGGAGGTCTGTGGATAGGGTGGCACAGTGTGACTCTTCGTCACGACCATGGACCAGGGTGGCATCCTGAAAGAATACAACATGTTGTATGTTCTTCATTAGGTTTGTGACTTGCCTTTGAAACACTGTCACTGCTGGAGATAAGCCAAAGGTCATCCTCCTGGTGTATTGGAAAGAGCCACCTGGTGTGTGACAAATGCTGTGAGATGTTTCGAGTCCGTGTGCAGCCGGATCTGGTGGTACGCGTTCTTGAGATCATGGTAAAGCTATTTGTGTCTTGAAAAAAGCAGCAGCTAATGCGTGATGTTTGGAAACGGGTATGAGTTGTGAGGATGTTCATGTTCAAACTGTGAACATCCATGCACATTGGCATCTTTGAACTACCTTGCTTTTTGTAAGTACGAATGGACTTAGCTGCTCTGTAGCTCCCGCTGGTTCTATGACGCCTTGTTTGAATAGTTCTTCCAATAACTGTCTGAGTTCCTGGCATGCCGTTAGAGGAACTGGGCGTACCATATGTTGAACTGCTGTGGTGTTGGTGCTTAGAACTATTTTGTGTACTGTGGTAAAATAGAATCAGGATGTACAAGATTGCATGATTTGTATAAGTTTTAGTCTCTCAAAATGACACAAACCCTACCTAACTCTGTGGTACTAAGCCCTACTCTATACAAACAAAGGTCAAAAAGGTGCTCGTCATGGTGTCCTGATAGCTGAACACAAATAAAGTCCTCTGTCCAGAAACCTATTCTCACCTACTTTCTATCCCTATAGGCCTCATTACAGTTTTGCCAGTGCAGTGAAAGTGCTGGTAAAACTGACAGTAATTCCGGCACCAGTACTTTTACTGCACCGGCAAAACACAAGTTTGCCGGTGGGGGCACTGATTTACCTCCAGCCAAGAGCTGCAGGTAAATCTTGCCCACACTGGCAAGAAAATGCCAGAAGTACGCTGTCATGATGCCTACTCCCGGGAAGCTAGTTCAGGCCCAGCGTCCCCGAAAGCAGACATCATGTCCCCAGGGAGGGACCCAGCAACCCCTTATAGGGGCTCTTTGGACATTGTCCTGGCGCCTTTGGCGCCAGGCTCATAGAAGGCATCAGTCCTGGCACCATAGGCGCCAGGCTCATTATGGGAGTGCTTGGATGGATTTACCTGATGCAGACCACGCTGCCGGATCCAGACCTCCTTGAGGTCTGAAAGGGACTATTTTACCTATGGGACTATTTTACCACTCGGGCGTGGCTGAGGAAGAATACTTACCTGGAACTACTTTGGGGGCTATTTAAACCACGCCCAGACAGCAGCTCACGCTTCGCGTTGTTCTGCATCTAGCAGCTGGACGCTCACCGTGTCTGCTCCTGCATCCTGGCTCCAGCCACGCCCACCTGCAACCTGGAACACCTGAAAAGGAAGGAAAGCAGAGAAAGGTGAATAATTGAACTTTACCTACCTCCATCCGGAGTCCGGAACCATCACTCCGACGATCCTGAGAAAAGACATTATTTTTAGAAGCGCATCGCATCGCTCGCTGCAGCGCCGCGTTCCACTCACCTTCACGAGGTGCCCTCGGGCTCTTCAACGACCATTGGCACCATCCGCCGCCTTTCAGCGCCTAAGGAGAAAAAGAGACAAAACAAAGGTGAGCGAAGGAACAGATTGAGGAAGGCCTGATTCTTCCACCTTAAGACTTACCTGATTATTGTTGGGACAATCTTTCCTCACCTCGGGTCGGCGCCGCTTCTTTGGCACTTCCGTACCCCGGCCCCTAAGGGGAAAAAGACACACGCATTAGTGGGTGAAAGCAAGATCACTAAGGGAACCATCCATCAAAAAGACTCACCAGAGTTTACCTTCGGCGAATCCATTCCTCTACGCGGATTCTTCATCCTGCATCTGAAATAGAGAAAAGGACAACGGACAATTAAGGCTTGAACTTTTGCAACTGAATACTTACGGCCTCATATCGGAAAAGTCAAGCAGAGTTGAATACTCACCAAACCCGAGATCCAGTGAAGTAACTGGAAATCAACGCGCCCCTGCATCGGAAGCAGGATGGAGAGCTCGTCCTTTCAGACTCTAAGGTGAGACTCTACGGGGAATCGCGGAGGGGGTTCGAGGAGTGTGAGAGGGCGAAAGGGGGGAATCCGACACATTATCCAGCAGACAGTTAATCCCCTTTTCCATCTACAGAAGGATTCTTCTACGGGCCAGACAGGCAAGGTTTGGGGGTCCGGTCCAGTCCGTCTTCCGAGTCCTGCGCATCACCTTAGAAGAGGTCATAGCAGTCCAGAACAGGTCGGCGCCTCCGTGGGAATCAGGTGAGCGTTACATACCAGCACCAGTAATTACGGCAATCCCTTCCATGGAGTCCTGTAATGGACTGGGGATTTACTGACGTTCCTGCCACTTGGAATATTTTTAGGTAATTCCAGCATTCCAAATGGCAGAAACGGTATTACCATTTTGGTGGCATCCCGCTGGAATTACCGGCGGGATGCCACCACAACTGTAATGACCCCCTATGACTCGAAACGAAAACATAAAACTACAAAAATATACTTTTGGCCCTTGACCAATGAAAGGGGGTGGCTTCTGACCCCCACCACTGAGTCTCTTTACTGTAGGTGTCTGTCTATATTCACAGTGCCAAACATGCGACTCCTGTACTGCTGAAGTACCATCCCTGGGTGTCAGCCAACTCTCTGTTTTTTCCATTGAAGGGTATTTCGCACAGGTTCTTTCTCTCTTCGGCCGAGACTTTCCTCTGTTTTGCTTCCCCAATTTTTGATTCTTTCTTTGTCTTTCTCCCCCACTCTGGGGCTTTTTGATATTCTCTCCACTCCAGGGCTTGTCTCGCTATTTCTCTTAATTTCTTTCCCCACAGAGGGGCTTGTCTCTTCCACTCTTCTGTAAGGAAGGCATGGTATCAAAGTAAGACAGACACAAGTGATAACAGTTCAAGGGTGTTTATTAAATTGTAAAATGGGTGAGATAAATGCCTAATCTAAACCTAAATCTAAGATGGGAGCAAGCTACGACCGCTATGCTACAAAATAGTGTAGAATAATGTTCTCAAGAAAAGAAAGAAGTGCTCACAAAATTATAAGTCAGGATGTTATGGCCGGGGTCCCCCTTCCTCACATTTTTAGCACAGGAGAAGGCGGGACTCTTGAGCACAGCGCAGTCTTGGGATTCTCTGGCACAAGCTTACAGTTCCTTTTCTCTATATCAGGGCCTTCTTTGCCCAAGTATCTTTTCATGCAAAGTCTCTTGCTTCAAAGGGCCTGATATGCAAAAAACAACAAAACAAAAGTTCCTTCTGTTAATCTTCACGTTGGGTGATTACCCTTCACCCTTGGATCCCCCTCAGCCAGGCTCTGATACTTCTCTCAGTCGTAAGCCTCCCTCAGTCGGGCTCAGACCAACCACTCATTGTGGACATGCCTCAGTCAGGTTCATACTTGTCGTCACAATTTTGTTCATTTAGCTTCTTCACAATGTGGAATTCACTTCCCTTAGCTTTTCTCTTGATATCCCTCAAGCGGGTTCAGAACTGCCTTTCAATCACAGTCTCCTCATTCGTAATATTCAAAAGTCTCAATGTCTTTTTAAACAACCATCTAGTTTTAGTTGGGTCCCCCGCATCCGGGCTCAGACCTTCCAAAGCACTTGCCAATTTTAAACAGAAATTTCCAAGGGGCGATCACGTCTCACAGGTCTCTCTGTTAGCTTATGGCAAGTGCGGGTTTCACAAAATCAGTCAGCACAGCGTTCCCCTCAGCCTGGCACAAACGCCTGTTTCACAGTTCCCTCAGTCGTGTTCACAATTTCACAATCGTCAAAACTTCTGCAACGTGTCAAGGACTTTCGATTGTACAAGGGGTTTGGCTTGATCCTTGTATGACCACCTTGACACCTCACAAAGGATTGGCCGATGGCCTCTTGGTACTTGTAGATTCAATACTTTTGTAATTCCACATTCTCTTTGTTCAGGAGAAGCGTACCAGCTAGAGACCTTCGGATGAGTACCCACGTTGTGCCAGACCACTCTATCTCTGGTACCATGTTCGTTCACAAAAAGACTTCTGTCTATTAATCTTCTTAATGTTGCCACTGCAACCTGGAGCCTAACACAGTCCGGTCCACTACCAGATTCTTCCGACTCACTGACTCTGCTGAACTCGTTGGTGTTTCTTTTCCGGCTGGAATCAAGGACGGTACCACGATGGCAACCCCGTCTCCCCGACCCTGGCTATCAGTGTGGGAGGGTTCCATGTGCCGCTGATATCCCTCATTCCATTTGCCAGCTCCAATTCCAAGTCTTATGTTTCCTTTGTCAGAGGCTTTACGGGTCTGGGTTTAAAAAGGCAACTCCCTCCTTGACATCCTTTCAGGTCTCACTGCCTTTCTCGTCCGTTTGAACTGCTGTTCTGGAATAGCTGCTTCCTCGTGCGTTCAGCGTTTGTAAGAGTTTGCTCTCGTGCATCGCCTTTTATCCCTATGAGGAAGGGAAAGGGCCGTCAGCTGTGTGTAGTTGTCGGCAATTGCCTGACTCTGCCTGACCCTTGTGTTGGGACATGTCAGGTAAACAGCTCTGGTCTTAGTCCGTTGCCGCTCACGGTGTGAGAAAGTGTTTGTTTTGGAAAAAGGGGGGTAGAGTTTCTGAATTTCCTACTGAGCAGGATGGGGAAAAGGTGTCATAAGGAAGGAGATGCAGCGTCTCACCCTTCAGTGTCCTACTGCCACTCCCCGAAGACCCCACCATCCAGATGATCCTCCCGCCACTGTTCCATCTCCAGGAACTGGATCCAATAGCGATGGCTGTGTCCTGGCCGCCTGGATGAAAGATCCCTGGGCACTAGTGAATGAGACACCTTCAGGTTTCTCACACTTCCCACCCATGGATTTCACAGTGCTTTCTCCAGGAGATCTGAGAAACCCCAGAGTGGGGAGACAAATTGAGACAACCCCTGGAGTGCAAAAAATGCTGGGAATCCCCAGAGTGGGGAGAGAGAAAGAGGAAAGCCACAGCATTTTCCACACTCCGGGGCATGTATCGATTTCTCTCCTCACTGTGGGGTTTCTCAGATCTCGTCCGACTCTGGATCTTGGTTTTCTCTCCCCCCCCCCTTTGAGGCTTCTCAGTTCATTCCCCACTCAAGGGCTTGTTTCTCTACCCACTCTTGAATTACTCTGATACCTCCCTGCTCCGGGGTGTATCTTTTGCTACTCCCCACCTTAGGGCCTCACAGTTCGTTTACCACTCTGGGCTTGGCTTTCACTATGTCCCTACCTTGGGGCCTCTCACTGGCCTTCTCTGCTCTGGGGCTTCTGTTTCTCTGCTCTGCCATGTTGCCATGTTGCTCTTTGAGCAACGGCATACTTGCTTGAGTTTGGCCGCTTCCTGGGAGAGGTGCACAGTCTGTTCAGTATTCCTCTCTCCGTGGAGCTGCTGATGCGAGTCGCCTCCTGGGCTCTACTCCGACTGGTGACTCCCCTTCTCTCCCAGTCTCTTGGGTTGAGTACCAGTGGGCGGCTTCTTGTAGGGACCTTTCCTTGGCCCTCCGATGTGCTCAGCTCTCATTCCTGGTGTGGTGCCGGATGGTTCTCATTTCCTGTCTGCAAGGACAGGCGGTACTCACTAGTTCCAGACCGGAGGGCAGGACGCCTTGCCTAGCGTTCTCTCTTTTCTCCGGACCAGACCCCTGAGGTGCTCCATAACCAGCTTGTACTCTGCGGGATTCATGGAACTTCTGTTGTGATTTGGCTCCTTCCATGATGGGCCTCTGACAGGCTGTTCTTTCTGTCTCCCTCCTTTTCCACATAGGCGGAATGAGGTTTGAGTCAGAAGCCAACCTAGACATTACAGGGGTCATAGGGTTATGTGAGGAACCTGAGGGCATCCTCACTTCTCCCCCTGGATCCTCTTCTCAGGTGGCAGGGAAAGGCTATCACTATTGGATCCCGGCCCTGAGATTTGACGGAGGATCACCTGAGTGGAGGGGCATTGGGGAGTGGGGAGAGTATGTCTTTGTGTGAGACATGGTATCCCCCTTTCCCTTTTAAGAATAAACCAATACCTCCCCCTGCCTTCATAGGTTACTGCCACTCATTTCCTCTTTCTCACCCACAACCATTTCCCTTTAAAACTGGTATGAGGAAGAGGCAACTAGGAGTTGTACACACTCCCATTCATTCACACCACTCTGGTACTGAGATGAGGAAGAGGACTGCAGAGGAATACCATTGCAAGAGTCAGTCATGTCCAGTGAATAGGATTAATTATGGTCAGGCAATTGAAACCAAAGACCTGCAACCAGTTAACCAGCCACAGGTGCATAAAAGGTGGGTCCACCAGCAGAAAAGGCTATCTGGGAGAAACCTGTCCAGGAGAAACCTGCCTGCAGGACAAAAAGGGACCCTGGGGCCCAAGTGGCCCGTGAGAGAGTCGAGACACCTGCAGCCTCCTTTGCCTTGTGCCCACAGCCAGAGCTGTGGGGCACTGAAGGCAACCAAGCATTACAGGCTGCCGGTAGCATCTGCAAGGGAAGAGCAGAGTTACCTACAGAAAGCAGCAAGGTTCAAAGGCGCTGCTCGCCAGCTCCCAAAAGGTGTGCACAGAGCTGAAAGGAAACCAGAAAGAAGGGAGAGGTTGCCCGCAGGAGTGGCCGCATACCCGTGAGTGGAATAAAGGAAAGAATCACACAGGGCCGCTCCTGGGGCTGCAAAAGGGCATATGGTAATGCTGAATGAACTGAAACCTGTGACAATTGGTCGTAGAACCCAAATTGAGGGGTTTTGAATGTCAAACAAGCTGCAAGTTGTTATGAATGCATCTAAAGGTGAAACAAGAAGAAAGGTTATGATGAAAATATGAACTATGTGAAAAAGCAAGTGATGAGCACTTAAAAGAAAATTATGAATATGTATGTACAAAGTGAGAAGTAAGTGATGAGCACTTATGAATAATGTGAAGGTAAGGTGGCGGAAGAGGGTGAACACCACAGAGTGAGTTGTATGGAAAACACATTGTGGCCAAGCCAATATACTTCAAAGGAGAATCAGAAGTGAATGTAAACCCATGACACAGGTACAGAGAGGGGAAGCCTGTGTTGGTGGAAAAACTAAAAGAATAAAGAAGAATAAAAGAGTGCCAAAGGTTATTGGTTGCATGACCTGTAATGGGTTGACTGTGTGGTCCGACAACTGTGCCTAGACCGAGTGAACCCTGCTTGGAAAGAGCCAAGAAAAGTACGAATAAAGAAACTGCCTCTTATAACAGAATTGCTGAAGTGACTGGAAAAGAGAGCAATTGATATGAGCTATTGAAAAGCCTGAAGGATTATAAAGTTGAACTGAAACTGTTTTTGAAAGCCAAGAGATTTGAACTGATTGCAGGTTTTGAGGCTGGAAGAGCTAACTTCTTGAGAAAGGGAACCCTGAGACTTTGTGAACTGTGTTGACCTCTTGGGGAAGGAGACCCCAAGAACTTTTGGAACTATTTAGAACTTGGGGAGGGGAAACTGGAAAGTAAGCCAGCAGCTGGAAGAAGCCCAGAACTTTATTTGGAACACTGTTTCTTTTGTTGCTGAACTCTCTACACATTGTTTGTCTTTAGTTTTGAGGGCAAGTATAGGTTTTGGACACAGACAAATTTTGAAGTTGAACTTACTGACACAGACTCTCCTTAGTTTATTTAGGTAGGGAAATCACACCTTAGCATAGGGCAAGTTAGGCCTTCATCCATCCTCACAAATAATAAAATAAATAATTTTATTTAGAACATTGAATCTGTTGTCTGTGCCTTGCTTCATGATGTCTTCACACGGCTCAACCGATATAATTTGGGGAACCCTAACATTTGAAAAGTTAAGTGCCAGAGCATCAGACCCATCAGTAGCTACTAAGGGCTCTATTGGGTTTGACATTTGCAACAGTAGGGACACATTCATTCCCACAGGTGAAAGAAGACTGATACCCACTGATTTGATTCTAATCCCACCCCCTGATTCTTACATTAGACTGGCTCCCAAATCAGGACTAGTATGGAGGTTCTGACTTGAAGTGCTAGCTGGGGTTAGAGATCCAGACTTTAGAGGTGATGTTAAAGTGTTGTTACAGAATCTCAGAAAGGATTCCTTTCAAATCCAGCAAGGGGATAGAATTGTCCAAGAGGCGCTTGAGAGGGCAATGTTCCCTAGGGTCAAAGATGCGGGCGGGAAATATAGAACAGATTGAGGTACTCAGGGCTTTTGAGAGGTGGATGATACACCTGATAGCCCCCCCAAACCTGAGCCCAGAAAGGTAAGAGAAGAAGAAACCAAATCTCTTCCCGACCTAGCCTTTGCTCAAAGGAACGACCCATTGTTGGCTGAATCTTTTTTACAAGTCATATCTGAACAAGATAGCCATGAGAAAGGAGGGCCTTTTTTCTTTTGAGACATGGGCTTATGTACCGGGGAGACACCACTTCAGAAGGCTTGGTAAAAACACAATTGGTTGTCCCTAAGAGTCATAAGCAAGTGTTCCCAGAGATGCTCATTCACATTTGACAGGAGTCCATTAAGGACAAACCAAGACGCAGGCCCAAATCACTAATAAGTTCTACTGGCCAGGAATACATGCGGACATTAAAAACTTCATCCCGGTTTCTGAGATTTGCCAAAAGACTATTACTCATATGCCACCACCAGTTCCCTTAAATCTGCTGCCAATCACTGAAATGACATTCTCATGAATTAGTATGGACACTGTGGGGCCCCTAGAAACTTCAAAACTGGGAAACATGTACATTTCGATAATCGTGAGTTACGCAACGCGTTACCCAAAAGCCTTTCTCCAGAGAGCAAACACCACGAGCAAATTCTGAAACACCTGCTGCCTTTCCTTTCACAAGGGGGGTTTCCAAAAGAAATTCTGACAGATCAAGGCTCTACCTTCATGAGCAAACTCATGGGGGAAGTTAAACTACTGTTGCATATTGCCACATTAATAACCTCAGTATATCACCCACAGACAGATGGCCTTGTAGAAAGATTTAATAAGACATTGAAGACCATACTGCAAAGGTTAGTGGAACAGGCTGGCAGAAATTGAGATCGGATGATTCCATGGGCTTTATTTGCAGTTAGGAAGACCCCTAAGGCTTCCACAGGATTTTCCCTCTTCGAATTACTCTATGAGCGGGAACCCCAAGATGTCCTAGATATGTTGAGGCAAACTGGGAGGAAATAGAAGAGGCCCCAATACCACTCTCACAAGCTGCCACTAGGCTTAAAGAACACATGACGGCTGTTAGATCTTTGGTACAACCCCATATGGCCAAAGCCCAAGAACAACAGAAAACCTCTTATGACAAAAAGGTCTCTTTCAGATCTTTTTCAGTAAGTCAAAATAGTATCCAAGTGGCATGGACCATACGAAGTGTTAGAACAAATGGGACCTTGTAACTATAAAATGTCCCAACCTGATCGCCGCCTAAAAACACAAATCTACCACATAAATCTTTTAAAAGAGTGAAGGGAAAATCCTTCAGAGTCTAATGACACCATATTATCTTGTTTGTTACCGGAGGATTCGGATAAAACCACTCTAATTCTCCCTGGCTTAGTAACAACCAAAAGCAAGATCTGTATGAACTTATAAGACAATTTACTGGTGTTTTAAGAGAGGGCCAGGAAGAGTGAAGGATATTTATCATCACATCCGCACTCCAGGAGGCAAAGTGGTACATTTAAAACTTTACTGATTACCTGAGTCACGAAGAGAAATCATCATCCAGGAAGTCAAGCATATTATTGAGGCTAATATCATTGAACCATCTACTAGCCCCTGTTCCTCCCCTATCGTGTTGGTGGCAAATCCTGGTGAAAGTCGGAGCTTTTGCATCGACATTAGAAAGGTAAATGCGATCTCTGCCTTTGACGCTTTCCGAATGGCACGTATTGACGATCTTATTGGCAGGCTGTGTAGTGTTGTCTACGTCTCACAAAAGGCTATTGGCAGGTTCCACTGTATGGACCTGAAACAGAGAAAACAGCCTTTGCTACTCCCATAGGTCTGTTTCAGCTTAAGGTATTCCCATTTGGTGTACATGGGGCTCCCCCAACGTTCCAGAGATTAATATATACAATTCTACAACCCTACTAAAGCTTTTGCAGAGCCTATATAGATGATATTGTGATACATAGTAAAACTTCGGAAGATCATCTGTACCACCTTACACAGTCATGGAAGTATTAAGAAAAGCAGGCCTAACCGCAGAAAAAGCAAACAGGCTCAATCTGCAGTCTAATACATGTCATGACTTTCCACCCCAGGTACTTCTGGCAAGCCTGGAAGCTCTGTTTGCGGCTTGTAGTAGCCATTTCCTCCACCAATATGGCCGCTGCTGATGTTCCCGAGCAGCACAAAACACAGTCTAGTGAATCCACTGACCGCGTTCATATGCGCCCAACCTGCAATCGAGCCTTGCGTCTCAATGCTTGCCTTCCTGGCTTGCTCCTCGCTCGGCTCGTCCTTGCCCTGCTCAGCGCTCTCCTGGTTACCCTTCCTTACTTGTTCCTCATCCCATACCTGTTCCTGCTCTGTGCTAGTCTGCTGCTACCCTTCTTGTTCTGCGCCCATGCACCCTGTTGTTTTCCTGCCTTTCCTCTGTGCCCTGTTGCTTCCCAGCCTTGCTACCTCTTTCTGCTTCAGTTGCTCACTGGATTCTTGGACATCACCCCCTTCCGGACCACCCACGGACCATCTGCAGGTTTTTTCCCTCATTGAGCATTTTTCCTGGCTTTTGGGTTTTGTCCCTGGGGTCAGTCTGCTTTGTGGTTTACCTACTACGCAGGGTGGCGTCAGGGGAGGCTCACCCCTTTCTTCATGAGACTCGGACCAACAAAGAAAAGCCCCAAGGTAAAGGCAGCCAAGAAGACCATACTAAAGACTCCAGAGGTGAGCCCTGTCCCAAAATCGATAAAAACGGACAGTTTGAGACGTCACCAAACCTTTGCATCTGTGGAAATGGATCCCTCTGTACAGGACTTACTGCGTGATATGCAAGTACTTTCCACGGAGGTACAGAATCTGAAGGCTGAAAATGCTGCCTTAAGACAACTGGTGTTGTCACAAGATAACTATATGCAGGAAGAAACTTGGGGGGCGTAGTGGAGAAATATGATGGTTACCCCAAAATGTTGTGGCCACTTTTGGATTCCTGCATGGTTCACTTCACTTTCAAGCCCTATTTTGACTCCACCTATGGGGCAAGGTGGGATTTATAATTTCCCATCTACAGGCAATGCACTTACCTGGGCTAACCACTTAGTTGTCTCTGGAGACCCACAATTAGACAACTATGATGGGTTTGTACTTTCCCTCAAGGCCATGTTTGACCGACCTGATATGGTGTTTTCGGCTCAAGAGAAACTATTGGAATTTCAGCAGGGATCACAGGATATGTTAACTTATATCACTCGATTCAAGCAACTGGCTAAAGAAGCCGACTGGTCAGCCAATGCTTGCTTTACTCTTTTCAGGAAAGGAGTAAACAAGAAAATTAAGGATGAGCTGGCACGTGTTGCCAGGTCAGGCGCCTTCCAATCTCTTCTTGACATGGCCATGCAAATCGACTACCGTCTTCAGGAAAGAAAAACTGAAAACGAAAATGTGGCTCTTCATCCCTAAAGCCAACTCCAGTGTGCCCAAGCCCATGAGAAGCACCTCACTCTGCCATGAGGAAACCTGGACCAATGCAGATGGGATGTTTACGGGGACCCCTTACCATGGAAAAAAGGAAAAGAAGAGTTGAGTTGGGGTTGTGTTTATATTGTGCTTCTCCTAAGCACATAGTACACAATTGGCCTATTGTTCCACCTAGGCGGTTGGGAAACGCCACCTCCCGTTCCTAAATAGAGCCGGGGTTCAGGAGGTCGATACTTACTCCTTTTTCTCTGCTACTTTAGGGCCTGCACTACATTCTTCTTTGGTTGTTCTTCAGGTCTTTTTGCTGTCTGACCCAGGAGAAGCCCATTCTGTACTCACCTTGGTGGATTGTGGGGCCACGGGGATGTTTCTGGATATGATATATGGCATTTATAACATGCCTATACACAAGTGTTTCAAGGCGAGACAAGGCAAGGGAGGGGAAACAGAGGGAGGACAAAAACAACAATCTTACTATCCTAGTGACATTCAGATTGTGCAAGTGCAGGGGAGCAGGGAGGGGAGAAGTGCCAGGGAGGTGGGGTGGAAGGATGGACAAGTTCAGGACAAGGAATCAGGAAACAACAAGTAGTGCAGCCAACAGCTAGCAAGTGCGAGTGTTCGAAGTGCAGACAAGTGTCTAATAAGTGCAGGAGAGGGGACTGTAGGGTTATAGATACTGACCACAAGTGCATGGGGTGACAAGAGGCAGTGCGGGTATGCAGCTGGACAGGCAGGGACCTGGGCCCAAATTCAGAGGGTTTCCAGGTGACCAGTGCATGTAATAGACAGGAGATCAGAAGGGGAGAGGAAGAGAGAAGGAAGAAGCAAAGAGGAAGTTCTTGAGGTGCTTCCAGAACCAGAGATGGTTCTGCTCAAGTTTTGGAGAGGCAGGGAGGCTGTTTCAGAGGGAGGCACCAGCCGATGAAAGAGATCTACCCCCAACTCGTTGCTTGGAGAAGCGACTGACCCTCAAGGAGTTTGAGGTGGAGGAGCGAAGAGCTCGAGTAGGAAGATATTTCAGTAGAGAGAGTTGGAGGTATTGCACTACCAGGCCCCAGAAAGCCTTGTGGACGATGCAGAGGGTCTTGAACATGATCCATGTCAGCACTGGGAGCTAATGGAGAGCTTTCAGTGCTGAAGAGTTACGATCCATGGCCTTGAGGCCAATGACAAGTCTTGCAGTCCTGTTCTGGATGAGTTGTAGAGGACAGAGAGTAGAGGCAGGTAGATTTAGAAGGAGGTTGTTGCAGTAGTCAAGCCTAGAGAGAAGCAGAGCTCTGGAGACAGTAAGCTTCTGGGGGAAAGTAAGGAAAGGAAGAATACCTCTGAGGAGGTGCAGCGGGTAGTTTTACTTCTTAGAGATGTGAGAGATGTGAGGATAGAAGGAGAGTGTGGTGTCGAAGATGACCGCAAGGCTCTTATCCTCACAGGTAGGAGCAGGAAGAGGGCCCAGAGTGGGAGGCCAGAGAGTGACAGGAAAGGAAGGTGCTGGTGGGACGATGAGGAGGTTCTCTGTTTTACTGGCATTAATGCACGGAACATTGGCGGCACACCACTCATGGATTGCAGACAGACAATCCGGGATGAGAGAGGGAGAAGAGGCGGCTGATGGGAGCCTGAAAGCAAGCATAGCACTGAAAGTTGGAGAAGAGAGCACTGATGCGGTGGCCGAGAGGAGTCAGGTATTGGTTGAACAGCCAAGGAGAAAGATTATACCCTTGGAGAACACCACTGGTAGAGCGAGATAGAGGGAATCGTACAAAAATGGCGACCTGGGAATTGCGACGGCCGAAAATGCAGACTTTTTTTGTTTTTTTGTCAAGGGTAATGGGATATTATAGAAATAGTCGGTGCAGAGTCTTGTGAGTCTCTGTTACTCTTTTTCTAGCCTGCTGGAGCTTGCTAACTAGTGGAGCTGCTTTGTCCACTTTCTAACTTCATTGACTTTGTGAGGGGTGTGGAGACTTATAAAATCCCCTGCAGACCGCGGAGCAGCGCAGAGTCGGTGCAGAGTCTCGTGAGTCTCTGTTACTCTGTTTCTAGCCTGCTGGAGCTTGCTGACTAGTGGAGCTGCTTTGTCCACTTTCTATCTTCATTGACTTTGTGAGGGGTGTGGAGACTTATAAAACCCCCTGCAGACCGCGGAGCGGTGCAGAGTCGGTGCAGAGTCTCGTGAGTCTCTGGAGGCTAATGAGGCTTGCTTAGCACCCCTAAATCTTCACTCAATATGGATCGTGACAAGTCCCCCCCGCGAAAAAATCTATCACCCGCTAACATGTCTGCAATTGCGGCGCACTGAACAAGGAGGAGCTGAAAGGATAACCGACAGCACAAGCCGGCCAGAAGAGGCATTCCGGACATCACAAGTAAGAAAATTACTTTACAACTCTTCCCCAGCTGCCCGCGTAATTTCTTTGCCACGTGAACTCATGCACAAAAGCTATTCAAGTGAATCTGATAATTCAAGTGATTGTTTACACGAAACACAAACCCAAACCCAATCCCACTTACAACACATGCATCACCTCCCCCATCTCGGCAAGACAGCAAGACGTAATGACCACCTACCTGTGGAGTTCGGGATGGCGGTCGCGACCGAGACATGTGCTGCCGCCGCGTCTGGTTATAGGTGTGCAATGGTGGGTTGTGGTGTCCACTCTCTCTCGGTGGCTTCGGATGGCCTAGGTGTGGGCGCGTGGGGGTACAGGGTGTGCCCTTCGCGGTGCTTGGAAGTGCCGAAGTGTCGGGTTCTGTGCTTCAGCTGCGCGTGTTGGTGGCACGTGCAGTGCAAGCCCCCAAACCGTCTCTGAGGTCGGAGCATGGTGCCCCTTACCGTAGAGAGAGAGAGACAGCTGACATCGGAGAGCACTGTCGCGTGGTTGGAGTGTATGGCGGCTTCCCCCAGGGTACCCGTGAGTGCTCTCGAAAGCCTAGGCATAAAAACAACTGTGAACATGCATTCCCCCGAACTGCTTGGAACCAACAAGGTGCTAACTGTCAATCAGAATGGGATGTATCCCACGCCTGAAAATACTAAAGCAAAAAGTGTCTCTAAAGTAGCTACGGTACAAAACAACGTGGATCTGGACCAAGATAAGGTGGTTGGCATGAGCTCACAGGCGAATGCAGAATCCTCAGCCCTGCCAAAGAACATGGAACAGAGGGAAACACCTCAGTCACCCTCCAAAAAGCGAAATTCCTTGGCCATTGTGAACATACTATTGTTAGACCTGACGGAATTGAATGGGTCACTAAATACAAAACCATCCACTACTAGTGATCCGAGATCTGATATGGAGTAACATAACAAAGATCCCTCGAGATCACTTGAGCCACTCTCGCTTCCTGCAAAAGAGACCATTACCTGGAAATACTGGCCAATGGGTGCCAGAAAAAGAAGACCTGTGGCTTCCAGCTCTTCTCCTCCATTCCAATGTTCACAGAACAGATCCAGATCACGCAACAAAACAACCATTTCAAAAATAGTGATCAACAAGCAGGAATTGAGAACTCCATCCAAAGCTCCTGTAATCATGACAAGCACAGAAGATCGATCTGATTCATCTTCAAATGACGGGTCCACATCTAATTCTCCATGCATACAACGGAACCAGTCGAAAGCAAAACGCATGCTTCATGAAGCCACTACAAACCAAATCATAAGGGACGGACATGTTCAGAAATTGATCAAGGAAGCTCTAAATGACTTAAGACCTTTTGTCATGTCATCATTGACCATAGCGATGGCTCCTATGATCAAGATGTCTGAACAAATCAATGAAAACATAAAAGATCCCACAACCTTGTCCGCCCTCATGAATTCTAAATTGCCATCTGTAGACTCCCAAGGCGAAATGGCAAATGCCAAGTTATGGGAAAACATTCGAAGAATTGATCAGTCATTGAAGGATCGGCAGCTGTGGCCTGGGACGTGGCACCAGACTCCTCACTCCCCAACGAGATGACAATCTGGGAGGGGAGCCGGGCCTTGTGTCTCCGGCTGGTGGTGCGATCCCTGCCGCTGTGCTCCACAGCACCCTCTCCGCCCTCTTCATCGGTTGACGCTGCAGACAGGGAGAGATAAAACACAGACATCAGGGCACTGTACAATGGACTGATACACACATGACAGTTGCACATGAGTGGCAGTGTCAAACTTCAGACATGGCATCACACTCCACGACACACATGTCATTTCAACTCACACACATGAGCATTTCCACAGCAATATTGCACCAGGCAGCACCATCCATACACATACAACAGCATGAACAGCCGAAGGTGAGCCTGATATCACATGAAACACAGGGAGTGCACTAGACATGCACACACGCCACAACACTTACATGCATGTCTACATCTCCTCCAACTGTCGCAGCGATGCAATCGCCATACATGTCACATCTGGTATTCAGCCTTCTACATATCAGTGTCACATGAATCCATGTTGCATCACAGTTGCACACTTGTCAGATACACACACATGCACATGTACACAGTGCAGACACATGCAGCAGGAACCACCATCCATGTGTGACACCACAACCATGCCAACGTACATACACAGAAAATCAAACAGGTGTGCTCCAACACCTGCATTTGCACAGCATGCTTACCAACACATACACCATCGATGTGTCTCACACCTAAGAGGACTCATATGTGGCAGCCTCACGCCCCTGTTCATACACATCCCTACATGGCCCTACGAAAACACATGTGCAACCTGCACACTACTGGCACACAACCACACGCACAGCGTCCAATCATTATGCATGTACACTTACCGCTCAACTTCAGACGGGACTGCCTCTCAAGGACCTGGACGTGGAGCGCTGGGCATATGTGTTCCAGGACCCTCATTTGGTGGTCGGACAGGTGTCCCCAGCGCCCCTTGGCATCTGCTGCCTTCAAGAGGTGCCGGGCCTTGTTGAGGGTCCTGGACCTGAAGTCCTCCCAGCGCTTCTTGACATGTTGTAAGTCGCGGACTGCCACCCCCTCCGTATTGATGGCAGTCCCGATGTCCATCCAGATCCTGGTCCGTCCTTCATTGTCGGCGCGCAAACTTCCAAAGAGGGCCTCATACTGCCCCAGGACTTGCTCCACCAGGACACCAGCTTCCCTGGAACTGAAGCTGGTGGCCCTCTGCCTCTCTAGCTGGGGATTGCCAGTGGTGCCAGATGGTGTTGTGCCCGACATGGCAACCCCAGAGGCAGGAGTGGGTGGGCAACTGGGTCCTGGGGCTGGGCTGTGGAGCGATGGTATCCCAGTCGGGAGACTTCGGTTCCAGCAGGGGTGGTCACAGCAACTGCACCCCTGGCTGATGTGCAGGCAGCAAATAGCAGGGCACGTGGGCAGCAGGCAGTCAGGCAGCAGCAGATGGCAGGTGGGAGCGTGCTTGGGGCTCTGGGGGGCATTAATTCGGCCTTCTGGGCAGGAGCGTGGTTTTCCGTTTGTTGTTGCGTGGCCAGCTTGATACGGAGTGATTTGGCAGGTGAAAATCTTGCACGTCAGCGTGTAATTCGAGGCAAGGACCTTCACGCATAAGCGCGTCAGCCCACGTACGCGGTTTCATTGGGCCAAAGGCCCTTAGCACATAAGCGCTTCTGTAACGTGACTCGCACGGGCGTTTCCCTTGTGACGTGGGCATAGTGGTTCAGCGCGCGTGAAAAAACTGCACGTCCGCGTGTGAATGCGTGTAATCCGAGGAAAGGGCCTACGTGTGTAAGTGACGTGACACGCGCAGGCTTTTCCATCAACACGGGTGCATGTTCATCGTACACGTCCAAAAACTGCACATCCGAGTGTCAGCTCGTGTAATTGGAGGAAAGGGTCTTAGCGCGTACACGCGTAAGTGACGCTGTACATGTGGGCCGCTTTAAAAGGTACGTGTAGGACCCCATTCCCTTGTACGTGCTTTTCGTGAAGAGCGAGTGGGTGAATTCTGTACTTCTTGTCGGTTCACATGCGATTACTTCACAGCGTTTCAAGTTCGTACTCCCTGTTACCTCTGACAGCGTTCTTTATTTTTTTTGGGCCCGTTTCCTCAAACAGCGTTCACTTCTTCTTTTGTCCTGTCTCCTCAGACAGCGTACAATTCTTCTTTTGGCGGGGGTGTTGCCTACGCGCACACGCGCGTTTTTTTCACATTCTTTTTCCAGGCAGACGGTGAGTCATGTAGGTTGCGTGTAACACGCATACGCTTGTTTTTGTGTTCCTGGGTGCCACAGCGTAGTGCGGGTTCATTTTTCCATGCATGTGGTGTACGAGGGGTTGCATGCACGTTACTTTTTGTTTTTGTGGTGCCTGTGCGTTGCGTGACCCGTCATCTTCCCCCAGTGGTCACAGACAGCCCTGCTAGGGCAGTAGGGTACGAATTCCATCTAGTACCCTACCCCTTTCACCCCCAATTGCCCAGGACAATTGTTTACTGCAACTCCCATACGCACAACAATATCAGTGCCATGGTTGGGAGGCGACCAAGCGGTAAGGGAGGCAAAGGTGGCTGACCTCCAAAAGGTGGGCGTGGTGGGCGCAGTAGGGG
Organism: Ambystoma mexicanum; assembly: GCF_040938575.1. Taxonomy (NCBI): domain Eukaryota; kingdom Metazoa; phylum Chordata; class Amphibia; order Caudata; family Ambystomatidae; genus Ambystoma; species Ambystoma mexicanum. Next base: position 1,110,017,868 of record NC_090921.1, on the reverse strand, counting down.
ACGTGGCCAGGATTTGCAGGGTGCCCCTAGACCCCCATGTGTGGAATTGGTTTAGGCGGTATTTCATGAAAATGGACCTGCGATTTCTTCCTGGAAATTTTAGTAGATACGGCTGAGTTTTGTTTAATTTTCTCGCTTAATAGGGAACTAATTTCATGATTCAGAGGCCGATTCATGGAATTAATGTGAGCTGAAAATTCCCACGCAAGCGTGCGAAAGCGTGCGAATCTCAGCGCAAGTGCGAAAATCGCAGTAAAACCCACGCACAGCGATTCATGGAAGTCTGTGTGCGTGTCAATCCCTGGATGTGCGCTAAAATCCTGCGTGGCGCACGCTGGCGCACACGTCTCCAAACAGCGTGCACTATGCGCACAGCGAAAGCGCACATAGCGCAGCGCACACAACTAAAGTAGGCGGAACAGGGGACATAACACGCGGAATGGGGAACAACGTGTGAAAATGTGGGCGTCACGGGGGAAGTACAGGAGCCAAATGCGCGGAACGCCCACACGCTCGTCTACAACATGTATTCATGGAATCGAACGGGGCCAATGTGTGCGCCAAAAAAGGCGCGCTAATCCGAAAACACGTATGCCAGCAGGAAGCAGGCATACGTGGACCCGCGCAACATAAAAGTGCGTGCAAACAACAAACAAGCTCAGACACCAAGATGAATATACCGTTCCTCGCAACAGTGGTCGTGGGATACCGCAGGAGGATGAGGATAGTCAGGCCCAGAATTTTTACACCCAGAACCAGCCTTTTTGGGATGCCTGATGACCAGGTGTATGGGTGGTACAGGTTTCCACCTCACATAATACTCGACCTGGTGAGTGAGTGGGAGGATGGCCTCACATCACCCACCCTGTGCTCCCAAGCACTGAGCCCCTTGGAAAAGGTGCTCAATGTACTGCACTTCTTGGCCACTGTTTCATTCCAGCAGACACCTGCCATAGTGGGGGGGGTCTCACAGGCCACGCAGTCACGCTGCCTGCACCAGGTGTTGGCCATCATGATTGCACGCCCATCAGTCCGCAGGTACATATACCTGCCCAGAACATCTGCAGAAAGGCAGGCTGTCGTCCAGGATTTTTATGGGGTGGCACACTTCCCCAAAGTGCTAGGTGCCTGTGACTGCTCCCATGTGGCTCTACGTCCCCCCAGGGCAACTGAGCACATCTACAGAAACCACAAGCACTGGCCTTCCATCAACGTGCAGGTAGTATGTGATGCCAAGGGAATCATCCCCTCATCACCTCAGTATATGCCAACTATCCAGGGTCCACCCATGATAGTTTCGTTTACAGAATGTCAACCCTAAACCGGGACCTAGAAGCTGGGAGGCATGGTGATACATGGCTGCTTGGTGAGTATAAATGCCCCTGCACATGCATGCATGTCAGATACTGAGTAATGTCACAACCCCACTAATGATACCCATCATCACCTCCCCAGGGGACAGTGCCTACCCACTGAGCACCCACATGATGACACCAATTCGGAACCCCACCACACCACCCAAGGTAAGATACAACACAGCACATATTGCAACCCGGGGCATAGTGGAGCGCACATTCGGAGTGCTCAAGTCACGCTTTCGCTCCCTTGACTGCTCTGGTGGGCAGCTGCTATACACACCCCCAGTAGTGTGCAGGATCATAGTGGCAGCATGTGTCCTGCACAACGTTGCAACACGCCAGGGCCTGCCCGTGGACATGGTGGTGCCCCCACACCCCCAACCACAAGCACGGCCGCTGCACATGGGAGGGGAAAGGGCACGTGGTGAGGCAGCCCGTACACAGCTGGTGGCTAATTACTTCACCTAAAATCACACCCCTGTGGAGTGCACACAGCCCTGGCACATATCAGCTGACAATCAATGATGATGACATAAGGGACAGTCAACTGTCACAGCCATACCAGCCTGAGATTGGTCACCTGGAATTGTTACATTGTGTGCATCCCTACCTGCCGAAAGACAACCAATGCTGTGTCACAAAAAAAACACACATTTATGCTGCATGAATGACTACCCCCTTGCAAAATACAACATGAAAATAGCGCCATGTCACCCAACCCCTCCCCAGCTCCGCCTCCCAACACACCATGGCATGTCATGCAATGTGAAAGCAAACAAAGCAATGCACAAGACCTGACACAAGTGTCACAAGTGCACTGTCCCAAATGGAAACTGCCCACAGACAATATGCTCCCAGTAATCAATAACAATCAGCACACATGAACAAATACTTACCACCAACACAATACAGCAACACACCATGAAACATTGCAAAAACATGACAGTACTAAGTCAAAGTAGTGGTCTTACAACCTGAATAAGCCAGCACATCGACCCCTTCCAACTGTAGAGTGTTGCTGCCACGCAAATGTGTCAGTGTACTGCATACAACATGAACTCCATCTGCAAAGGAGACGGCCTTGTGAAGACATGAGGAAGGAACCTGCAAATTAGGAGGAAGACATGGATGCACAAGCACATATCAATACACCATGCAGTGTACAATACAACAATACCCACTAGTGATGTACACACAGTATTGACTACAGACTGCCCACACAGCTCATGGGAGCCTAATGTCACTGTGTAAGTAACTGTCACTTGGTCACACCCTTTGCAAGGCCATGGAAACGGGAAGCAGGATGGGTGTGTGTGTCACGAACCCAAGCATCTAACCCAAACTCAGGACAAGCCTGCATGTGCCCAGCCGTAATACAGTGGATGCCCACGGGAGCAACACAAGGCAACACAGTGTAAAAAAAAAAAAAAAAAAAAAAAAAAAAATGGCCATGTGGGGGATGGGAGGGGAGGCCACCCAGGAGGTTCGAGGACAGGGTGCACACCAACACCCACCTGCGTGGATGTTGCAAAAAAAAAAAAATACCTCCATGGGCTAATGACCTGCATGGCTATGCCATTGTGGGAGCACTGCTGTCGCTCTCTTCACCCTCTGCTGCTGCATCAGGAGGTGGTGGCACTATGGGAGGCAGCCCACGCAAAGCCCTGGTATGGTCCTCCGTGGCAGCAAGCATGCAGGTCTGGAAGGTCTGATTCTGGAGGATTAAAGTGCAGAGATCCCCATGCAGCACGTCATGGGTTGCCTGCACTCCTGCCCGCATGGCCTCGCGGGATGCCCAGATCTCCTCACGTGTTGCCTGCAGCTCAGCTGAGAGCGAACATGTGAGCTGCTCCAGCTGCTGTTCTGCCCTAACATTTCGGGAAGCCTCAAGTTCAAGCAGACTCTGCCTGAGGTTATGGAGTTCCACCCTCAGGGCTTCCCTGTGGCCCTGTGACTCTATTGATATGGATTCGCGCAGAGTCTCCAGTGCTGCCCGTCGGTCCCTGTTGGACGCAAACATGTCTTCCCTGTGTAATTGGCAAATGGAGTCTGTTGCCTGCTGTTGTTGCTCCATCTGCCTTTCAGGGGGGATAATGGAAGTGGCCACCCTCTCCATTGCCAGAGCCATCATTTCTACTGATGCTGCCTGTTGGGTTGCCATACTGTACATGGAGTTTTCCCATACAGTATTGCCTGGTGGTGCACGGCCACCGTGTCGGCAGGCACCACACCTGTTTGGGGCAAGGCGATCTGCACCTTGCTGTGCTGGCACTGCCTGAGGCTGCAGGACTGCATCCCCCCTCTGATCTGCTGGCCCAGGAACAGGATCAGATGCTGTGGAGTGTGACCCTGCATCCGTAACCGCCAAAGGCGGACCTACCAAAACTGACATCTCCATAGAGGGTTCTACCCCTGGTCCAGGTGGGTTGGACAGAACAGAATCCCTGCCAGAAGCACTGACCTGCGACAGCACATAACTCTCATCATCCGACTCAGCACCTGAATAGAGGTCTGGGGAGTACCAAAGTGTTTTCACCCACCACCACACCACTTCCCCCACTGGAGCCTGGTCATGGCTGAGAATCCTCCTGGGTCTGCACCATCTCCTGAACCTCACCAGCATCAAGTGCGTTGTCACCTGCAAAAACATGAAACACAAGAAATGGAAACAGGCATGAGCACCATAGCACACACACAGCCCTGACAAGACAGAGATCCTGTACATGGTTAACACATGTCCCAGATGACTATAAGCCTGGCATGCATGCACTGTCAATGATTCTGAAGGGGAGTCAAAAAGACAGACAATGAGGACACCAAGATGGAAAAGCAACACATTTGCAGCATGTCGTGTAGCACTGGCATCATACATCAGCCTGTGAGTGGCATGTCCAATACACATACATGACACATGCCGGCACACAGATGTCATGTCGCATAGCCATGGTAAATTAGACAACTACAGCGATATGTCGGTGAATGAGTACTGTCACACATCCATGTCACATGGACATGATGAGACGATTAATGCAGAATAGTGTTGCACATCCAGTGTACAATTAGACAGTGATTGTAGGCAGATGTACACATCAATGGTTGGTCACTTCAACATGACGGGAAACAACTATCATGCTTCACATGCAAACAGGCCCTAAAAATAAATTTCAGCAGGCCAATACTCCCTCGCCCTGAATGGTTTAAACATTCACATAACCAGGTAACTAAAGTATCAGAATGTGGGGTGTAAACAATGACAGAAGCATGTCACATATGTGGCATTAGGGATGAAAAAAGCATATGAAAAATTGGATAATCTAAACAATCAGCCTGAATGAACACAGAAAAAATCAGAATAATGTTGTTGCAAGATGATAGTTCAAGTGCAACAGCAGTAATGTGGGGCTAATTGGCTCCTGTGGGCAGAAGGGATACTGTCATACCCAAATCAAAGGCACATGAATGGATTGGAGAAAGCACATGGGTGACCCATTACACTCAGGAGTACACACCCTCACCTGGCACTCAATCAGAACCCGTCACCCAAACAACATACACATGGATTACACACACATGCATGGGCACTCACCGGACAATGCCTCGTAATCAGGTAGCTCTCCCACGCCTTGGATCTGTTCCTTTGTGACGAAGGTCCCAGCAACAGACTCATATTCAGTGAGTTTTTTGTCCTCTGGTGGAGACCCACCACCAGTCACCAGAGTAGCGGCATGATTTGAGGCCAGCTTGTTCTTTGCTCTGCGTTTCAGGTCATTCCACCGCTTGTAGCAATCATCAGCTGTGCGCCTCACAAATCCAAGGGCACTTATGCGGTCCGCGATGGTCTGCCAGTGTGCCCTAAGTTGACCAGGTGTGGTCTTGCACCCTGCAGTCACCACCATTTCGCGGCTATGTGCCGACACGTAGGTCACAAGTGCATCAAGTTCGGGGTCATTAAAGCTAGGCTTCCTTGACGTGCCGGACTGTGTAGCCGTGTCTGGGGTCTCAGCCTGTAGTGCCAGAGCACCCTTCTTCCTCTTTTTCAAAGGTGGAGCAGAGCCTGAGTAGCTTGCGCCGCTCTGGTCAGTTCTGGTCTGAACGCAGGTCAAGATTCTACCTATAACACAAAGCAGTGCTGTAATAACCAATGGCTACTCAGGATGTACACTACTTAATCAGAGGTTGTTTCTTACCACTATATGTACTGACTAGTCTTCCAGGGAAACAACGGCAGGTGCAAAACAACAAAAGGGAATGTTAGTTAGGGAACTACCCCGGGCGGCACAAGGAGCGCTCTAGGTACGGGTTGGTACACACACAGCGGAGCGTCCTTAGTGCACATTGCAGGTGTAAGGATATTGATACCAGTACATAGAAGTTAATGGTAAAAATTCAAAATCAGTATTAGGATATTGTAGCAGTTCCCAGGTTTGGAATCAAGAAATAAGGAAATTGAAACCAGAATGTGCAACAACTGACATAAATCAACTTGTTCGCATGCAACTTGACTCAACTTGAGCAGCGAGAGGTGTGGGCGGCGTGGAGTTGGAGAGTTGGGCGGGGCTACACCACGGGCCGGGATTGCAGGCAGCAGCTACGAGCAGGGGACCTCAAGATACGTTGTGAGTTTAAACGCAATATGGATATGGCAAGTCAGGAAACGGTCCGGGTCTGATTAATGAGCTGGGACGCCAGGAGCAAAATCGCGAGACAGAGCAGTTCCGTTGGAATAGCCTGGGATCTGATGAACAGGCTAGCAGGAACGAGGCCAGATTGTGAGTGAGGAGGAGTCCGTATGACAGGCAAAAGTTCTGGTACACAATAAATACAAGGCAGCTCCAATGAGGAATGCAGCAACCGTAACTGAGTATCCAGACATCAAGTAATAGGATAAGAGCAATGAAGATGTGACTTCACGGGAGTTAACTTAAAATAGAAGCAGTGACTTCCGGGTTACGGCTGTTTATGTAGTTGGAGTGCAGTAATGATGAGACAGGTTTGAGTGGCAGCGTGATCACGTAAACCAGGCAGCATGGTAATGTAGTCGGAGTATACACGTTACCGGCTCCCTCGTAGCTTCCATCGAGAAAAGAAAGGAGCCACATAACGCTGCACACCGTGGGGAAGGGCTACAGGAGAAGGAAACCGAGTTTTACCACCATGTGACTTAAAGGAGCACAACGGCCGCTCGAGCGTGCGGTGGTGAAGTGTAACAGAGAGGAGGAAAAAGGAGAGAGCACAGAGAGCAAATGTGGAGTCCATAGGTCTGGCGAAGGAACGACAAAGAGGATGTCGGTGAGGGTCTGTCTGGAGGAAGCGCTGGTGTAGGTATCAGTGATAGGAAGGCCTGGGTTGGAGACCAGGATATTCCTTTTGAACTTCTTCCTACCAGACTTAGTAAAATGGACACAATAGTCAATAGAGAAGCAGTTAGAGAAGATAGGAGAGATAGAGAGCACCATAGAGGATGCAGAGGGAGGGGAGAGGGGGAAAGAAGGGAGAGGGGGAGTGAAGGTGAGGAAACAAAGGTAAGGGGGAGGAGGCACTAGGGGTGGGCACAAGAGGAGGGGTGCAAGCAAACGAGACAAGAACAAGGCAAGAACAAATGAATTTCAATTCACAAAGGGCTTGATGTGACAAAAAAGAAGAGCAATCATGAAGCTGTGAATAACAAACCAGTTAACAGAGTAAGAATGAGGGAACCTGAAAGAAAAAAGGAACACAACAGGGATGGCAGCAGTATGATGGGAGGAAACAACCAGGCAGGGCCAGGGCTAAGTAACAGAACAGTGTTCAAGGGAACCTAAAGGAGAGTGAAAAACTTACAGAAGTAGGCAGTACAAGTATACAGCAGTCAAAGATAGCAGACACAAGAAAAGAGCAGTCAAGCAAATGGGGGCCTAGAAGAATAAAAAGCAGCAGAGCACAGAGTAGTAACAAACGGGTAAGGGAGGGGGCCAGGAGGGGGAAAAGGGCTGAGAGGAGGAGGGTAGGGGCCCGCAGGGGGAGCAGGGACACAGAGAGGATGCATAGGCGTGAGCGTAACCAAGGATGGAAGGGGATGGAAGGGCACGGAGCACATGTGATCAAGGATTGCGAGTGAACCACACAGGCAGAGGATGCGCAGGCACAAGCGAAGCCAAGGATGGAAGGGCGCGGACCACACGCAATCAAGGATTGCGAGAGAACCACGCAGGCAGAGGATGCGCAGGCGCAAATACAGGCAAAGACGGAAGGGGTGTGGAGCACAGGCGATCAAGGCATGTGAAGAAACAATGTGTGCAGAGGACGCAGAGGCATGAAGACAAGGATGGAAGGGGTGAGGGGCGTGCAACGCAATGGAAGAGTGCGATGGACCCACACCGGATGGGAGCAAGGATAGCGCGGGACGGAATCAATCATGGAAAGGGGGTGAACTAGGCCTATGGGGCACGGGCAGAGGGACAAGACTCAGGGGAAGGGGGCATGCAAGTCAGGGGGAAGGGAACAAGTGATGAAGAATGGGCCAACTACATCGGATTCCTCGATAAAACATGGAACAGATTCAGGCCGTAGAAGGAATCAATTGCTGTCCTCTGTCCTGCGGGTCGATTACACAGCGCTCCAAGCCCCTTTGTCTAACTATCAACAACCATCAGGAATAGCTTTGTTTCAATATTATCAAGGCAGCCCACTACCCAGTGGTATTAGGCATGCCATGGCTTCACAGACATAACCCTTTCATAAACTGGTCTGCTGGTTCTCTGTTCCTTAGCTCAGAATGCTGGCTTTCCCATTATTTGTCTCAAAACCCAGACAACATCCACAATCCACTGATTAGCTGCACGGATGACCATCATCTGTCTCTTTCAAACCTCAATCATGTACCACAGGAATACCATGGATTTGCTGATGTCTTCTCAGAAACCATTGTTCAGTCTTTACAGATATCCTTTGCCCCTCATTTCAGTTATCTTGAAGGCGCTCTATGGAGCAGTTCTTTTTTCTAAATTAGATCTTCGGGGGGGGGCTTACCACCTCATCCGGATAAGGATTGGGGAAGAGTGGAGGAAGGCCTTCAGGCCCCTTTTCGGTCATTTTGAATACTTGGTTATGCCCTTTGGCTTAACCAATGCACCTACTGTTTTCCAGCGCTTCATGGACCAGATTTTTTCTGACATGTTTATTCTTTCATTGTTTATTTGGATGACATACTTGTGTTTTCCTGTGATCCCATTCAACATCAGGAACATGTCACCAGGGTTCTGACTCGATTGTGTGAGAACCAGCTACTGTTGAAACCAGAGAAATGCCAATTCCACATGTCTACTGTTTGCTATCTAGGATTTGTTTGAAGTCCTCAAAGAATCTCCATGGATCCCAGTAAAGGCTCTGCAATGACATTATGTCCCACTCCTTCTACCGTGAAACAGACTCAATACTTTTTAGGTCTAGCCAACTTTTACAGGAAGTTCATACCTCATTTTTTCACCATTGTACAGCCTATAATCGCATTGTTGAAGAAAAGTGTTCCTTTTATATGGGCTTCCACTCAGGAAACGGCCTTCAAACTTCTAAAGAAAGAATTCACAGAGGGTCCCATACTATGCCAACCAGACACAGCAAAACCTTTTTTTGTCTAGATTGGTGCTGTACTTATACAAACTCAGGAAGATTATAATGAACATCCTATCATTTACCTATCAAGAACATTGTCTGAAAGTGAGAGATACTACTCTGTTCTGGAAAAAGAATTATTAGCCATTCGTCAAGACGTTATCGAATGGCGTCATCTTCTACTGAGCGCTATGTTTCCTGTGCAAGTTAGAACGGATCATCGAAACCTTCAGATGCTTCAATCATTGGAATGTAGAAACAGCAGACAAGCCGTTGAGCTTACTTCTTTGCACAATTCTAGTTCCAAGTCACCTACATACCTTGTCCTCACAATGTCATCACAGATGCTCTCTCTCGCCGCCATGATCTCATCATGGAACAGCACTCAGCATTTTCCCAGGATGCTTCCCGTCAGACATGTTGATGAGTTCCTAGAAAGAGTCCATCAAGATACTCTTACCTGTGGGGAATGGGCAATATCTGCATGTTAACCCTTTGGGTTTAACCGACAGCGGAGGAAGACTCTTCAAGGGTACCACTTTGTTTTTGCCCACTAAATCCTTAAGGGATTCTGCTGTGTTTATCTGCCATGATACCACCTTCTCTGGGCATCGGGGTTCTAGAGTCACATTACGAAACCTCAAGAGACACTTTTGGTGGCCAAAAATTTCAGCTGATGTTCAGGCATATTTACAAACTGGACTGTTAATTCAACCCGAAGTAACCTTCTCGACCTTGGTACATCATCGCTACTGATTATATGATTACCAACGAACTATACTCACACATTGCTCATTTCACCCCATTAGCCAAATTACCCTCAGCTTGTGAAATGGCTAATGTGTTTCTTTCTGAAAACTTTCATCTGCATGGGTTACCATCCACCATAATATCAGATAGGGGTACTCAGTACACATGATGTTTTTGGTATCAGCTCTGCCAGTTGCTTGGTGTTCAAAGAACCCTATTATCCGGATACCATCCTCAGAGTAATGGGATAACTGAAAGGGTCAACAAAACCCTTGAACAATATCTGCGATGTTTTTCTCCTCAAGTGCAGGACGATTGGGTGACTCTCCTTCCAGTAGCTGAGTTTGCCTTCAACAACTCGGACCATTCATCCTTGTACACCAATCACTTTTACTGCAATTTCAATTTCCACCTGTGATGCTGTTTTGCCCATGGTCCTTGTCCGCAACCTGGAGACACCATTTGCGTACCACAGGCGCCATCTTTCCTTCCAAGATGGTGCCTGATGTTACCTCGGAAAGGTCACGTGGCGGTCAAGTCTCTGACTCGTTCCTCGATACAGCCGTCTCTTAGGCAGGCACCGCCCGAGCTAGGTGTGTCTCAACGCTAGTGTTTCCAGTACCTAGCTCAGCACGTACCTATCTCCTGGGTTCCTTCCTTCCATCTGCTCTTCCTTCCTGGTTCTTGTGTTCTCCCTGCTTGGATTCTGTCTCCGTCTCTTTCAGTGCTCCTGGATCGCCTCTTCCAGCCGTGTACCACCAGTGCTGCCGGATCTCTCCCTCCAGCCATGTTCCATCAATGTTGTGGGTCTTCATACAGGTTGTTTTCCCTTTGAATGGTTTTTTCCTGGTTCTTGCAGTCTTCCAGGAGTCCCCTTGGACAGAATGTTTATTCCTCGGGCAAGGAGGTGTCTGGGGAGGCTCGCCGCTTTCTCCATGAAACCTGTACTAAACAAAAACCACAAAAAATGTAAAAGCCAAGCAAATCTTCATGCAAGAAAACACAGGTGAGCCACCCCTCTGAAAGCTCAGACTCTGACAGTTTGAGACGCCTAAAACCCCCCAAAACTTGTGAATATGGAATCTTCTCTTCAAGATCTCCTATGTGGTATGCCTGAGCTTTCCACAGAAGTTCAGAACTTCAAGGCAGAGAATTCCGCCCTAAGGCAACTATTCCTGTCGCAGGATGCCCTTGCCCAAGAAGGCTCTATGATGGGAGGAGTCCTGGACAAATATGATGGGTCCCCCAAAACACTGCATTCATTTCTTGACTCATGTATGGTCCAGTTCACCTTCAGGCCCATCTTTTATGCCCCAAACAGAACAAGGGTAGGGTTCATCATTTCTCATTTGACTGGCAATGCCCTTTCCTGGGCCACTCCTTTGGTTGCATCAGGAGACCCCTAGTTGGATGACTATGCTGGATTTATGGCTTCTTTTAAGGCCCTGTTTGATAGACCTGACATGGTATTTCTAGCCCAAGAGAAGCTGCTTGAATTCCAACAGGGGTCCCTGGATATGCTGTCATATGTAACCCGCTTTAAACAGTTGGCCAAGGTGGCAGATTGGTTGGCCAATGCTTGTTTTACTCGTTTTCAGAAGGGTTTAAATGATGAAATTAAGGAGGAGTTGGCTCGGGTAGCTAGACCCGATTCTCTTCAGGGTCTCCTGGACTTGGAAATGCAAATTGACTTCAGATTGCAGGAAAGAAAGGCTGAAAAGAGAAAGTCTTGCGCACCTACTTCCAGACCCATTTCAGTCTACCCTACACCTAGGGAATCTCTCTCGACTTCCTCTGGAGATCCCGAGCCCATGCAAATGGGCTCTCTTTGATGACCACTGTCTACTGATGAAAGGAGCAGACGCATAGAGAGGGGACTCTGTTTGTATTGCGGCTCTCCTAAGCACATGGTTCGTAACTGCCCACTCGTGCCTCCTTGGCATTCGGGAAATGCCACCTCCCATTCCTGAATGGAGCTGAGAAACAGGAGGATGATTGTTCCTCCTTTTTCTCTGCTAGCCTTGGAACCCTGGTACATTCCTCCTTGGTTTTCCTACATGTGTCCCTGCAGTCCGGTAAAGGGATTTCACTATCTGTCCATGCCCTGGTTGACTGTTGTACCATGGGTTGTTTCCTGGATGACAAATGGGCACGCAGTCATCACATACCTCGAGAAAACAAAGAACAGGTCCAAACAGTCGAAGGGATTGATGGTAATCCTTTGTCTTCAAGGCCAATTACTCAACATTCCAAACCGCTTTTGTTGTCCATTAACAACAATTGTGTACATTTATGTTTCAACATCATCAAGGCAGCTCACTATCCGGTGCTTTTTGGAATTCCCTGGTTACACAGGCACAGGCCTTACATCAATTGGGCCACTTGATCCTTGTTATCGGGTCCTGAGCTTTGTCTGAACCACTGCCTATCTCAAATTTACGATGCCAATCAAGACCTTTCGGTAAACAGCTCTGAAGACCAGAAGGTTTCCATTTCCAATCTCAATCACGTACCCATCGAATATCAAGATTTTGCTGATGTTGTTTCAGAATGTCTTGTACAAAGCCTACCACCGCACTGCCCTGAGGATTGTGCCATAGAAACCTCTGACCAGGACATCATACCCTTTGGCAGAATGTTCATATTATCACGGCTGGAAAAGATTGCCCTAAAGGACTACCTCCAAAATAACCTCAAAAACAGAATGATTAGGACAACTAAATCTCCGGCAGGTGCTTCCTTATTCCTTGTGCCCAAAAAGGATACATCAGAACTTCGCCCATGTTTGGATTATCAAGGTCTAAATCAGGTGACCCAGAAGGAAGGGTATCCACTGCCCGTTATCTCTGACATACTAGAAGCCCTTCAAGCAGCTGTGCTTTTCTTCAAGCTGGATTTACGTGGAGCTTACCACCTCATACGAATCAGAGCGGAAGACGAGTGGAAAACTGCCTTTCGAACACCCTTAGGGCACTTTGAGTACCTGCTGATGCCTTTTGGGTTATCCAATGCCCCGGCTGTATTTCAACGATTCATTGATTGTATTTTTTCGGACATGCTGATTCAATTCATCCTAGTATATCTGGATGACATCCATGTTTATTCCCGAGATCCAGCCAAACACCAGGATCGTGTTGTCAAGGTTTTGACACACCGATGCGAAAACCATCATGATTCTAAGTTTGCGGGCCATCGAGGAGAAATGGTCACTTTACAGACACTCCAAAAGCAATCCAGTGGCCTAAAATGGCATAATCCATTAAAACACACGTGCATTTGTGTGTGGTTTATGCCAAAAACAAACATAAGAGCCATAAACCTTCCAGATTACTTCATGAACCTGAACTGCCTTCTAGACCTTGGCAAGTCATTGCCACTGACTTCATAGTGGATCTTCCCCCCTCCCGGGGTTGTACTGTTATAATGGTTACCATAGATGCATACTCCTGCAGGGCCCATTTCACTCCATTGGACAAACTACCCTCTGCCTCGGAAATGGCAAACATGTTTCTCATGGGAATTTTACGACTCCATGGACTTCCATCTACCATAATTTGCGACAGAGGTAGTCAAATGTTGGTATTAGCTTTGCCGATTACTTGGTGTAAAAAAAGAGCACTTTCTTCCATGTATCACCCGCAGAGCAATAGACTCACTGAATGGGTCAATCAGACCCTTCAACAGTTGCTCTGTTGTTTCTCTTCACAAATACATGAGGATTGGGCTGTGTTGATTCCCAGTGCAGGATTTGCATACAACAACTCAACTCACACTTCACTGAAAACTAGTCCCTTCTTTTGCAACTTTGGTTGCCATCCATCCGTTCTACGTTCTGTACCTTCTGGATCATCAAACATTCCTACTGTGGAGTCCTGGGTCTCGGAGTTAACATCTATATACAAGTTGGTTGGCGAACATCTTTTGCAAGCCAGAGAAACCACCAAAAGATTTGCTGACTGAAAACTTTGGGATTCTCCTCCATACGCGGTGGGAGATTCGGTTTGGTTATCATCTAAGCATTTACCCAGACACCTACGTCTGAGCAAACTCACTCCTCGTTATTATGGTGCATTAATTGTAAATAAGATCATCAACCCAGTTGCCTTTCGTTTGACTTTACCTGTTACTTGGAAGCGCATAAATCCTGTATTTCACACTTCTCTGCTGAAGACATATCATTCTCCTTCCAAGAAGGCACCAGTGGCCCCCCATGTTGTTGCTGCCAACCAACAACTGGAGTACGAGGTTTCCAGGTTATGCGATTCAAGATACAGGACAGGCCGATTACAGTATCTAGTGGACTGGACGTATTTTCCCTCCAGTGAACAATCATGGGAACCTGCTTCCAAAGTTCACGCACCACGTCTTCTCTACCGTATTCATCATCTTCATCCGGGCAAACCCGGTGGTTAGGTGTTTTGAAGGAGGCATAATGTCATGGTGTTTCGCCTATGGTCCTTGTAGGCAACCTGGAGGCACTGTTTGCGTACCGCGGGCACCATCTTTCATTCCAAGATGGCACCCGACGTTACTCCGCAAACGTTGCATCACAGTCTAGTCTCTGACTCGTTACTCGATACAGCGGCCTCTTAGGGAGATGCTGCCAGAGCTCAGCGCGTCTCAACGCTAGTGTTTCCTGTACCTAGCTCAGCGCTTACCTACCACCTGGGTTCCTTCCTTCCCTCTGCTCTTCCTTCCTTCCTGGTTCTTGTGTTCTCCCTGCTTGGATTCTGTCTCTGTCTCCTTCAGTGCTCCCGGTTCGCCTTTTCCAGCCGTGTACCATCAGTGCTGCTGAATCTCTCCCTCCAGCCGTATTCCATCAGTGCTGCAGGTTTTCAGTTTGTTTTCCCTTTGAAGGGCTTTTTCTTGGTTCTATCAGTCTTCCAGGAGTCCCCTTGCCGGAGTGTTTATTCCTCGGGCAGGATGGCACGGGGAGGCTCGCCCCTTTCTCCATGAAACCCCTACTAAACAGAAAACACAAAAAACGAAAAAGCCAAGCAAATCTTCACGTAACAAAACACAGGTGAGACACCCCTCCGAAAGCTCAGACTCTAACACCACCCTTCTGTGTTACCCACAAGTTCTGTTGGGGTTACTTCTGTACCCTCCGTAGATGCTTGGATTTGCGACTTACAGCCCATTCATAAAATCATGAAGGAGCATCTTTTGAAGGCCAGGGAATTCACAAAGAGGATTGCAGAATTAAAGCATTGTCCATCTCCTTTTACATGCAATAGGCGAGGAGGTTTGGCTATTCCTGAAACACCTTCCCAAGCACTTAAGACCCACCAAAACTTTCACCTCGCTTCTATGGAACTGTTACTGTCATAAACCCTGTGGCATTCCGTCTAAGATTACCCATGTCATGGACATGCATCCATCCTGTGTTTCACACTTCTCTTCTGAAGCCCTATAATTCTTCGACCAGAAAGACAGTGATTCTGCCTCCAGTCGCAACTGACGACCAACATCTGCAATACAAAGTGGCCAGGCTATGTGATTCAAAATACTGGGGGGGCATCTACAGTATCTTGTGGATTGGAAAGGTTACTCACCCAGTGAGCGTTCCTGGGAACCCGTTGCCAATATACATGCTCCACACCTGATCCACCGTTTTCATCATCTTCATCCTGGCAAACCTGGTGGTTGGAGCCTTCGAAGGGAGCATGATGTCTTGACTTTACGCCCCAGGTCCTTCGAGCAAGATTGGAAGCTCTGTTTGTGGTTTGCGGGTGCCATTTCTCCCACCAATATGGCTGCCGCTGATGTTCCCGGCAGCACAGAACACGGTCTAGTGAATCCGCAGACCGCATTCATATGTGCCCAACCTACAATTGAGCCTCGCGTCTCAACACTCGGCTTGTTCCTGCCTTGCTCCTCGCTCAGCTAGTCCTTTCCCTGATCAGCGCTCTCCTGGTCCCTTCCTTTCTTTTTCCTCGTTCCTTACCTGCTCTTGCTCCTTGCTAGTCTGCTGCTACCCTTCTTGTTCTGCGCCCATGCGCTGTGTTGTTTTCCTGCCTTACTTCTGTGCCCTGTTGCTTCTCAGCCTTGCTGCCGCTTGCTGCTTCAGTTGCTCACCGGATTCTTGGATATCACCCCCTTCCGGACCACCCACGGACGATCTGCAGATTTTTTCCCTCATTGAGGGTTTTGCCTGTCCTTTGGGTTGTCTCCCCGGGGTCAGTCTGCTTGGTGGTTTACCTACTAGGCAGGGTAGCGTCAGAGGAGGCCCGCCCCTTTCTTCATGAAACTTGTTTTGCAAAAAATTCTCAATTTCCCTCGATACTAGCTTGACACCGTTGTCAGTTACTATTTCTTTTGGTAGGCCTTCCCTCTGAAAAAACGTCTTTAACACCTCTATGAAAGAAGCTGTGTTGATATTAGGCACACATTATGCCTCTACTCATTTTGACCGTTAGTTAATCTTTACTACTCACTATCTGTGGTCAAGCGACATTGCATCAAGGGGTCCAATGAAGTCAAGGCCTAACTTGTGCCATATTCCTTCAGGAATCTCCATGGTGATCTACGGGGCTTGCCGTACATTCAGTCTCTTATCGCTGTTCATATATTCATGGCATCTTTCTATCATGACTCTGATGTCTTGGTCCATGGACGGCCACCAGTATGACTCTAGCACTCTTTGTCTGGTTATATTGCCACCTAAATGACCAGAGTGTGCCCTGCACAGAATCACTTTTCCCATTCCTAGAGGCAGTATCACTTTATACCCTCTCATCAATAACCATCAGCCTCATACATTTCTTCACTTCCTTTCCAGTATGGCCTCAATCCTTCTGGAATGGCCCTTTCACTGGAAGACCCATTTTTAGCCCATTCGGTAACTCTCCTCAGGAGTGCATCTTTGGTTGACTTTTCTATCCAGTGAGTATAGCTAATTTCTAGAAATTCTCTGCTTCTTAAATCATTCACCGATGCCACCACACATTCATCTTTGAGGAATGTGGTGGCTGATTCTCTGTGCTCTGACAGATGCGACATGTAGTCTGCTTGTGCATTCTTTCTGCAGAAAACAACAAATGGCTGTGCTGGCTCCTCTGCACAACCGGATCTCAAAACTGCGCTTTGCAGCAACAAAAAGATGGCTGTAACTTCTTGCCAACACACAGGGGCAGGATGGAACAAGGGGACACACTAAGGAGTGAAAAGGCAGCACTGCTTGCTAAAAGCCCAAGATTCCATTATAAAGGAAACTTTTCACCTTTGAAATAACCCTGCTGACGCTATATCCATCCGTTCTTCCTTAAATCACTGTGATGCCCAGTATCTCATTGTGCCTCAGCCAAACCAGGCATGATTTCTGAATGACAGGCCCTGTCAAACCAACTCTGAGAGAAATCAACAAGGAACTTCACTTTTACTGGCATGGTAAAACACGTTCATTTCTTTACAAATGTATCAAAGCTCAGTAGTTCAAAAGAGACTCCAGCTATCTGAGCCATGGCAGTTTCAATACATTTGTTCTTCAAATAAACTACTGCCTAGAAGAAAATAACTATGGCTGCGAGGCAATATTGGGAAGTCATATGGCAAAATTGAATTTGAAAGGAAATGCCAGCAATTTCCAACACATGTGGAAAAATGGGCTTTTGCAAAACTAAAGGAGAAAAATGCCAGTTTAAAAAGTAAACTGTTGAAGGAAAGTGTGCCATTACCTAGCAATGTGAAGGGGTTTGTGGCTGGTGGAAACACATACACTGGCTATTTTATTCCACAGGTTTGTTTTAATTCAGGACCAAATATCAGAAAATAAAGGTTTAAACCGCCTTGGCTGGATTTGCAAGCTGTCAAAAACAGGTTATTCCGGTTGGCAGAGTTAAAGCTTGCCCCTAGGAAGGGAGCCACACCATAAACATCCAGGACACGAAAGTGATAATTGCTAGCTTGAAAAACTTTGAATGGACCAGGACAAAGACAGTTCACACGCTCGTTAGACATTCGTCTGTGATCCAGACTGGAACAATAAACGTCCTGGGACACTAACCTGTGAAGTAGAGGGGGCCATAAAACCTTCAATCAAACTGGAAACCTCCACCCCACACAGGGCTGAAGTGACAGTTGGTGGCAGCTGAAAAAGAAAGAAATGGTCCAGTGCAAGACAAAGGACTGCCATTTGCTTCCAAAGACTATTTTATAAATAAACTTTAAAGACGTTTTATCTCTGCAGCAAGAATTTGTAAAAATGTGAAAGGGTTATAGTTTAAATATGATTTTATGGCCTTTCATTGAAGACATAGTAGAATTCACTGACACTTTGGGGACAGAAATGGCAAAGTATTGTGGATTACAAGAAAAGCATCCATGCTGCAAATGCGAAGTTTTGTACATTCATCCCTTATGATCATCCACACATAAAGTTATGGAATTTTAGGCCGAATATTTCACACGGAAAATGACCAAAAAATATAAAAGGACAAAACAAAGTCTTACAGATTGCAGGATTCGACGGCTGTGCTCTACATAAAATATGTAACCTGATTATGTCATTTATTAAGATGCCACAACTGTACAAATGTGTAATTTCTGGTATGACAGATTTTTGGCAAAAAGGTCTGTGGGAAGTCTTTTTACATCATATAATGCAACCTCCTGAACTGAGTCACATCCGAGGGGAGGCAACCAACATTGATTGTCCAATCCAGTTGTTTAGCGACGTGCTTAGTTAAGCCGGCCCAGCCATATAGTCTATGATCTCACCATGCTCTATATAAAAAGTCCCTGACAAAACTCAAGAGACAGACACCCTTCCTGATTTTCCTGCACCGGCGTCCTGTTCCATTCATCATCCAGATTCCAGATTCCAACTACAAGGCCAAAGCATTGCTGACCCTACTCCAGGGCCCACTGCAAAACCCAAGCAGTGCTGATCCTATTCCCAGCAAGGCCTCAATTTGGAAAACCCACTAATCTCCCATTAAAAAGGGGAAAGCTGTGGTATTCTTTTGGGAAGCATCCTGAACCAGCCAGGCTTGCTGCCTCCTAACTGCATGCCATCCTGCCATCCAGCTGACCTTTAGTATCCAGTGACCAGAATTGCCAGTCCAGAAGTGCCATCCGATGACCAGAACTGCCCAGCTGTTTGCCAGGCATGCTGACGTGTAGTGACCAGAACCGTTGACGGTCCAAAAATCCCAAAACTAAAAAGTAGACTGTGAGTATAATCGCCACCCCATAGAAAACCATAGCATATTTTGTCTTTGTCCTTATCCCACTCTCTATGCCATCCTATCCTTATCCTGGTAACTTGTAAAACTGTCAGAATTTTCTGTGCCACCCTGTCCTTGATTTCTTGTGCTAGCGCCATCTCTTAAGTAATTTTGTCTTGTGTAATTCTAAGCCATTAGTCCTATTTCGAGTGATCAGACTGGTTTCCACCAGGCTTTGGTGCTGGGGTGATGGGGTTGAAGTTGCAAATCAACCCTGGCTCTTACTGTGTTTATCTTTGGTGGCCTAGCCTGAATACCCTAGTGTAAAGTAAAACTGTTATTGTCACAACTGATTTCCTTGCCTATTTCACAGCTCCCTCAAAGCGCACCTTTTTATATCCAGCATAACCCATCCAATTTACCAGCTAGAGACTTAACTTCACTTCCATATTGTTCCTGTGATATACCTATATTCCCCAACCAAATACCTGCACACCAAATCAGTGTATTTCACACGTTTATATCGAAAACCGTTTGGGTAATTTCAGGCGGGAATTGAAAATTGCAAAGTTTCCAACGTGTCATTTTGCTGCAATCTGTTTTAAACTTTCCACTCATTTTGTTTTTCATAATCCATTCTTTGTGATTGTTAGTGTCTTTGCATTGTTGCTTTAGTGGGGAATTATATTTGCTTTAAGGCTTTTAACACACATTAATTATTTATCAGATTTGGATTCTGCTTCCTGTTTCTTATTCCTGATTACCCGCTGCTTCTGTTTATCCACTCAGAATTTATTATTTGTGGGTTGAGGGAACATTGCAGGGGGAAATCCTAACTTGGGTGATATCTTTCCTAAACCAAAAAGTGTTCCTATTCTGCTGCGCTGTGTGTCTGTTCCACTAGAAGGTTAAACCTAGTGCATTGCTCACATTCTCATTGTAATTATCACCCCATTGGTGATTGCTGTCCCATATAAAAAAGTGTATGATTTCTTTTGAATTTTAAAATAAATAAATATTGTATTTTACCAACCAGCCTCATTCATGGTCCATTGTGACCGGGGGTATTTGTAAAGGGGGTGTGATATGAGTGGTGTACCATCTCAATATTGAATCCATATCATATAAAAAGATAAGCATTTCACTTGTGCGCTGCATACTAGGCCGAAACCAAGGTGTGTGTCGCCTGATTGAAATCCTTAACAAATTTGCGGGTTCGTGCTGGGGATTGAGTTGATTGCCACCCGTGACAGTCTAACACAGCAGACTAACCTGCAAGGTAGTGATACTTTGTGTAGTTGCAATACTCGGTTACACTGTACAAGCGCCTCCCAAAAACAAATACTCTAAGGACCAGGTCTGTGTCTAGAAAACTAAAACTAAAATCAACCCAAAATAGACAGAAAAGCAATAGAATACAGGTTACCCTTACATAAATAAATACATTAATAAAGAAAGAACATGTCCAAAATGACCGTAGTAGAAATCAATATGGCTAGGGAGCACCTTCTGTACAAGCTATTTGTCAGAGGTGAGTGGCCAGAACAGGGGCGAAAAGTCTCGCTACAAGAAATAACACAACAGGTCACCGCCATGAACCTGGACATGTGGCAAGACGGTGGCCTATTACACCAAGCTTTGAGTGAATTATATATGACCCCAAAAATTAAAGAGGAGCAAATCAAGAAATTCCAGAATCACGGCCTACATGTATCTCGACATGGGAGTGATGCGGGAAAGGCATGAGGAAAACACAACTCTTGCGCAGAATCAAGTTGAACTATTAAATAAAATCCAGACTGATCTGTATTTAGCAGAACAAAAATCACAGAAGAGTTGGAGGTAGAATCTGGAAATTATGTCATAAAATTAAAAGAAGAGTTGGCTCTCCAACAGCAAAATAATGCAGATCAAGTGACCCAATTAGAGGCATTGAAAGAGAAGTGTAAGTGCAAGAGAGTCAACAGAAGGTAAATCAACAAATACATTTTAATAGAGCCTGCACAGAGCAGATAGTTACCCTACAAGATCAGATAGAGAAAATGAAAGAGGAAAATAATAAATTAATTATGAGAGACCTCCATTCTCAAGCAGAATTTGATCAAGAGCACCAGAAATCCAATACCATCAAGAAACAAAGGGATGAACTGGCTTGAACAGAGGGGCACCCTAAGTCAGGAGAAAGATGCCCTAGGCCAGGAAATAAGCAAGTTAAAAACAGAGTTACAGGGAAGTGAGTTAGCCCTCCAAAAACTAAATGAACTCAAAACAGAGTATGGGAATCTACTGGAGCATGCCAGACAGTTAGAAGGTGCTCTGGAAGAGAACACCCAAACCAAAGATGCACTAACTCAGGAGATGAGTCTCCGGCAACAGAAATTGTCTCATTATTCTCAAACCATACAGGAGGCGCAGAGAGACAATGAGACCCTGTGTGAAAAGAATGATGGGCTCCACAAACAAGTGGCAGCACAAGAGCGGGTCATAGAGGCCAGTAAAGTCTTGATAGCTGAGCAAAACGCTAATATTTTTGCTTATTATCAAGAAGTAGGGGCTGAGAAGGAGAAACTAGCAAGGTTGAAGGAAGATAATGCTAGATTTCATCCTAACTGGAGGGACCCTGAACAGGTAGAGAGGGACAGGGCAACCCCTGCTCATAGTATAAGGACCTCTGTACTAAGGGACTTAAACCCATTTAATACTGTGAACACTGCCAAATTCATGTCTACCAGTTCACATGAGTAGGTGACCATGAGGCCGGCAGAATACAATAGGTGTAGCATGATGGAACTGATAGATCAGCGCCCTCCAGAAATTGATGGACGGGCGTCCCTGTATAGATATTCAAACGTTAGGCTGATGTCTCTGACAAGGAAGTCTCCTATGAGGGGAGGGTCAGGGAATTAGATCTACAGAAATACTACCTTCCAAGGGACCAGTTGGTTCAATTTGATGAAGAACCAAATGAAATTAGGCCTATAAAGAGCATCCTGAAGACCTCTACCCAATTAGGGCAGTGGGGGATACTCTGCAAAAAACAAAGATTAGGTAACAACCTAATCATACAGCCGCTCTCTTAAATCCCATGTTGGGTTCTGTATTAGTTGTAATTTCGCTATGTATAGTTTCTTTGATCCAATTTTTGGAAAAAATACAAAAGTCAAATATATAGTGATTTTTCAATGTTGGTTTATCTATCAAGTAGAAGATCATTATATAGAAAAAAGTGACAAGTAGCCACCAATAATGTTCTTCGTGAGGAAGAGATTGCCATAAATCACTCTATCCGTAGACTTATATAGTGCCAATGCATTTCGGAATACAACAAATTCCTTCATCAGGGCAAGTCTAAAACAATAAACACATAACATTCAAATATAATTGTTCCAACCATCCCAAGGTAAATATCCATGTTACAATAATTCCCATATTTAGAACAACGTAAGTATACAAATATCAATATGAACAGTCATCATCCAAATAGTTGAAAAAAAAAATATGAAGGTAAACACATACCCGACAATGTAATGAGCCGGATCAGAAGGCAGGTCAAAAAGATATAAAACAAGAAACAAATCAGTACACAGGTAAGTAAAGATCTCCTATAACAAAATGGAGGGAATTGGGTCCATTACCTGATGTAGGTGAGTAATGGCGAAATCTATGTTTCAGAAACCAGGCTGCTCCACCGTGTACGGCGAGCAGGTGCTGTGAATGGTAAAGCAAATATATATGAAGGACCTATCCAAAGTGTAGCTAATCGCTAATAGAAATCAATAAGCGTGGATTGTAACTCACCGTATGTAGAGAACGAAGCGGAGAAGTTCTCTCTACGTCTGCTCAAAGCAGACTGTCTTCGTTGCATCAGCGCGTTGCCGAGCAACCTCGTTTTATAAGACACGTGATTGAAAGCAGAATGTCTTCTTTGCATCGGTGCGTAGCCGAGCAACTCAATTGTGTAAGACACGTGATCACGGCTCCATGAACACGAGCCGCGACCCGTGTCCAAGAACTGGTCAATATACTAAATATAACAAAAATACCTAATTGGTGGACCTCCTGGGGCAGTAATAATAAAAGTTATCGCCTAAGAATCAAAAAAAGGAAATAAGTAGTCTGTCATCCATAGACATAGAAAAAATACTAGGATTGACTGAACCCATTTGGATAAAAGTAATGGCTGTTATATGAACACCTCAAATGAGGCTATACTATTCTGAACGTACCTGAGTAGGATGAAAGAAGCCTAGGGAGCAACCCTAGCAATGTGCCTTATGTTCATAGTATGTGCCTAAATGCCGCTAGTGGTGTCGTCCAGAGAGACGGCACCTCGGGTCCTGGGAAAACCCCAGGAAGCGCAGCATGCAGGACATTTTTCTAAAAAACATAGGAAACATCTCTTGTTCATATACATTCGAGTGACCCTCAACATTCAGGTCATATGTGTACTGGTGTCAATCTAAACCAAACGATAATAAATACAATATAAGAGAAACAAATAGAGAAAACAATTAAAGAAAACAGTGAAAGTTAATCTCCTCATTTAACCCATTGGGTGCCAGACTGCCAAGTTTGTCAATCCAATACGTCTCTCTGCGACTCAAACGTTGGCATAAATCTTCATGAGGGCTATTTTTGGTTAAAGCTTCCAAAATCACAAATTTAATTTGTGACACGTTATGTCCATTGGCCACCCAATGCCGTGCCACGGCTGAATTCATGTTTGCATTACGAATACAAGATCGATGTTCACCCCACCTCAACTTGGCTGTTCGGGTTGACTGTCCCACATAAAATTTCCCACATGGGCATTTAATGCCGTAGATGATATTGCTGCTGTCACATGTGGCAAACGTCTTAAGCATAATCTTCTGTCCCGTCCTTGGATGGTTAATGGAGTTTCCTTTCATAACAAAATTACAGTTGACACACTGTAAACAAGGAAATGTCCCAGTTCGCTGTGACATAGGTTCCCTGGCTGTAGGTTTCGTCTGCACCAGTTCATCTCTTAGGTTCCTACTGCGTTGGTATGCAAAAATTGGTTTTTCACTAAAAATATCTTGAACTCGAATGTCATTCTTGAAAATCTCCCAATGTTTCATAATAATTTTCTTGATTTTGTTGCTTTGCGTAGAGAACTTGGATACAAATACTGGTGACTTCAATTCTCTCTTACTTTTGGGATTCTGTTCTAATAATAGAGTCTCTCGTGATATGGCATCAACTCTGTCAGATGCCAGATCGAGTTCACCCTGTTTATATCCCCGAGCCAGAAATTTTTCTTTCATTTCCATCTGTTGTATTATGTAGTCTTCAGGATCACTCACTATTTTCTTGACCCTAAGTAACTGACTGTATGGTAGATTCCTCAGTAGGCTCGGCTGATGGAAGCTGAGTCGGTGCAGGAGATTATTCCGATCAGTCACTTTCCGAAACAATGAAGTGCTGTAGCTAGTGAGTTGCTTTCTGACCTGTACGTCAAGGAATGTTATGATTTCATACGAATTCCCTCCATTTTGTTATAGGAGGTCTTTACTTACCTGTGTACTGATTTGTTTCTTGTTTTATATCTTTTTGACCTGCCTTCTGATCCGGCTCATTACATTGTCGGGTATGTGTTTACCGTCATATTTTTTTTTTCCAACTATTTGGATGATGACTGTTCATATTGATATTTGTATACTTACGTTGTTCTAAATATGGGAATTATTGTAACATGGATATTTACCTTGGGATGGTTGGAACAATTATATTTGAATGTTATGTGTTTATTGTTTTAGACTTGCCCTGATGAAGGAATTTGTTGTATTCCGAAATGCATTGGCACTATAGAAGTCTACGGATAGAGTGATTTATGGCAATCTCTTCCTCACGAAGAACATTATTGGTGGCTACTTGTCACTTTTTTCTATATAATGATCTTCTACTTGATAGATAAACCAACATTGAAAAATCACTATATATTTGACTTTTGTATTTTTTCCAAAAATTGGATCAAAGAAACTATACATAGCGAAATTACAACTAATACAGAACCCAACATGGGATTTAAGAGAGCGGCTGTATGATTAGGTTGTTACCTAATCTTTGTTTTTTGCTGTAATTTTGGGTTTGGGTGTCTCCAGGCCTTTTTCAGCCAGCTCCTACACAGAGGATTTAACTAACGAAGACTCATCATACTAGAGACTTCTGATAACGCCAGCTAGACTCGATACCCCTGTGGTGCCCACTCAAATTTGCTTCCTGCTTCTTTTCTTCCCTTCATTGGTGAGACACACAGCAGTGGTGGCACACAATTTCAAGAAAGATTACCCAACACACCGAACATGTCATTTGAGGATATTGAAGGTTTATCCAATATATGTGCAGAAACTTTAGGTTTCTCAACTGAGGAAGCATCTGCCATTCTTGAACTCATTAGCGAAACATCTATTGGAGCTCATGGTACTACACCAAAGGATCCGGCCAAACGAATTAAACAATTAGAGTATCTTATACGAAAGGAAATAAATAGGAAATTACACGCAGTTACCCTCGGGCGATACTTCAAAAACCAACGTATCCCAAGGGGGCTTCGTATACAGCTCCGACCGACCTTGTGCAAAGAGAGCAGAGAGTTTGTTCGAAGGTGGGAATCTATACTGAATAAATGTTCACTGGACCTCATCTAGCTAACTATCCAGGAGTTATCAAAGAATATAACAACCCTGAGTACAGAAATTCAGGAGATAGAGAAAGAACTAGTTGATACACTTGGAAGAGAAGAATATGACACCATACTACTAGAGATTAACACTAAACTTGAGAACTACAAGTCTGAATTGGAGCAAAAGAAGATCAAAAAATTCAAGCGGGATACCTATGATTATATCAATGACGAGGTATACAATTGGATGGACAAATATGGCCAAGTAGCACCAAGGAAACCTTTCGAATACACATCCGACAATACCTCCAGTTCCGACTCTGAAGCTCGGAGAGAGTCTGATATTCCAGCAGAACAAACCACAGAGAACCTTGCACAGACAACAAACCCTTTGGCACGAGCTCCGTCTGCTGTATCTTTTTTAGGCGCCCGCCGAAAAGAACCCGCAGGGGGAGGAGGCAACACAAGAAACAAACCCCTAACGAGATTACAGCAGAAGAAAAGTTAGTCGTTAATATTTCGGGGAGGCGACTCAACAAGGCAGAGGAAGAGACTCTACAGAAAGGTCTCAGTTTCGTACCGACTTACGGTACCACCTTGTTTGATACGAAGATAGAACTATACAAGTTTGTTCGTAAACTTAAACTTAAAGTTTTCTTTAACGAATTGGAGACGCAAGAGAGTCCGACCAAGATTCCAGACTTTCAAGAATTTAGAGTTAAAAGTGGGTTTGTTCCACCGATTACAGTACCATCCATAGAAATATTCCAGAGATTAGTCACTCGGGACCTTGAACGAATCAGCTATAGGAATCCTCCATACAGGAACTTAAAACCACACGAGATGAGATTGATTAGAGACCTTTTTAGTGATAAGAGTATCACCATTCGCCCTGCAGATAAGGGAGGAGCCTTGGTTATTTAGAATACATGTGACTATGATGCTGAATGTAGAAGACAGCTCCAAGACCATACTACATATGCCAGTTTGGACCATGATCCCACCCTTTCGATCCAACAGAATTTGAAGAGTCTTCTAGAAAAAGCATTTGAATTGGATTGGATCAACGAGCATACACAAAAATTTCTCTTGAAAGAACATCCTAGAATACCTAATTTCTATACGCTACCAAAGATCCATAAAGATGCCATCAAACCACCAGGTAGACCAATTGTTGCAGGGATAGATAGAATCAACCAACCTCTAGGGATCTACATAGATTTCTTTCTACAGCCATTAATACAAGGGACCAACACTTACACAAGGGATACCACCCATTTCCTACAAAAGCTTAGCTCATTGACACCTTTACCTGAAGATCTGATGTTTACTATAGACGTGAAAAGTTTATACACCTCTATACCCCATTCTCTGGGGATAGAGGCTGTAGAATGGCTGGTACTGAAAGCACCTGAGATACGTGCTCAGAAGGAATTCATATTGGCGTTGTTACAATTCATTGCTGAGAACTCCTATTTCCAATATGGCAACCAATTCTTCCTACAAACTGCAGGGACTTCAATGGGAGCTACTATGGCACCCTCATACGGCAACAGTTTCATGCATAAATTTGAAACAGACCATGTATTGAATAAACAGGAATGGAACAAGGACATCCGAATCTGGACGAGATACATAGACGATATCTTTGGAATTTGGAAAGGAACTAGAGAGTCTTTTGAAACATTTTTTGTGTATCTTAACAGCATCGACCAGAGGGTACAGTTTACTAGAGAGATCTAACATTCCTTGACGTACAGGTCAGAAAGCAACCCACTAGCTACAGCACTTCATTGTTTCGGAAAGTGACTGATCGGAATAATCTCCTGCACCGACTCAGCTTCCATCAGCCGAGCCTACTGAGGAATCTACCATACAGTCAGTTACTTAGGGTCAAGAAAATAGTGAGTGATCCTGAAGACTACATAATACAACAGATGGAAATGAAAGAAACATTTCTGGCTCGGGGATATAAACAAGGTGAACTCGATCTGGCATCTGACAGAGTTGATGCCATATCACGAGTGACTCTATTATTAGAACAGAATCCCAAAAGTAAGAGAGAATTGAAGTCACCAGTATTTGTATCCAAGTTCTCTACGCAAAGCAACAAAATCAAGAAAACTATTATGAAACATTGGGAGATTTTCAAGAATGACATTCGAGTTCAAGATATTTTTAGTGAAAAACCAATTTTTGCATACCAACGCAGTAGGAACCTAAGAGATGAACTGGTGCAGACGAAACCTACAGCCAGGGAACCTATGTCACAGCGAACTGGGATATTTCCTTGTTTACAGTGTGTCAACTGTAATTTTGTTATGAAAGGAAACTCCATTAACCATCCAAGGACGGGACAGAAGATTATGCTTAAGACTTTTGCCACATGTGACAGCAGCAATATCATCTACGGCATTAAATGCCCATGTGGGAAATTTTATGTGGGACAGTCAACCCGAACAGCCAAGTTGAGGTGGGGTGAACATCGATCTTGTATTCATAATGCAAACATGAATTCAGCCGTGGCACGGCATTGGGTGGCCAATGGACATAACGTGTCACAAATTAAATTTGTGATTTTGGAAGCTTTAACCAAAAATAGCCCTCATGAAGATTTATGCCAACGTTTGAGTCGCAGAGAGACGTATTGGATTGACAAACTTGGCAGTCTGGCACCCAATGGGTTAAATGAGGAGATTAACTTTCACTGTTTTCTTTAATTGTTTTCTCTATTTGTTTCTCTTATATTGTATTTATTATCGTTTGGTTTAGATTGACACCAGTACACATATGACCTGAATGTTGAGGGTCACTCGAATGTATATGAACAAGGGATGTTTCCTATGTTTTTTAGAAAAATGTCCTGCATGCTGCGCTTCCTGGGGTCTTCCCAGGACCCGAGGTGCCGTCTCTCTGGACGACACCACTAGCGGCATTTAGGCACATACTATGAACATAAGGCACATTGCTAGGGTTGCTCCCTAGGCTTCTTTCATTCTACTCAGGTACGTTCAGAATAGTATAGCCTCATTTGAGGTGTTCATATAACAGCCATTACTTTTATCCAAATGGGTTCAGTCAATCCTAGTATTTTTTCTATGTCTATGGATGACAGACTACTTATTTCCTTTTTTTGATTCTTAGGCGATAACTTTTATTATTATTGCCCCAGGAGGTCCACCAATTAGGTATTTTTGTTATATTTAGTTTATTGACCAGTTCTTGGACACGGGTCGCGGCTCGTGTTCATGGAGCCGTGATCACGTGTCTTACACAATTGAGTTGCTCGGCTACGCACCGATGCAAAGAAGACATTCTGCTTTCAATCACGTGTCTTATAAAATGAGGTTGCTCGGCAATGCGCCGATGCAACGAAGACAGTCTGCTTTGAGCAGACGTAGAGAGAACTTCTCCGCTTCGTTCTCTACATACGGTGAGTTACAATCCACGCTTATTGATTTCTATTAGCGATTAGCTACACTTTGGATAGGTCCTTCATATATATTTGCTTTACCATTCACAGCACCTGCTCGCCGTACACGGTGGAGCAACCTGGTTTCTGAAACTTAGATTTCGCCATTACTCACCTACATCAGGTAATGGACCCAATTCCCTCCATTTTGTTATAGGAGATCTTTACTTACCTGTGTACTGATTTGTTTCTTGTTTTATATCTTTTTGACCTGCCTTCTGATCCGGCTCATTACATTGTCGGGTATGTGTTTACCTTCATATTTTTTTTTTTCAACTATTTGGATGATGACTGTTCATATTGATATTTGTATACTTACGTTGTTATAAATATGGGAATTATTGTAACATGGATATTTACCTTGGGATGGTTGGAACAATTATATTTGAATGTTATATGTTTATTGTTTTAGACTTGCCCTGATGAAGGAATTTGTTGTATTCCAAAATGCATTGGCACTATATAAGTCTACGGATAGAGTGATTTATGGCAATCTCTTCCTCACGAAGAACATTATTGGTGGCTACTTGTCACTTTTTTCTATATAATGATCTTCTACTTGATAGATAAACCAACATTGAAAAATCACTATATATTTGACTTTTGTATTTTTTCCAAAAATTGGATCAAAGAAACTATACATAGCGAAATTACAACTAATACAGAACCCAACATGGGATTTAAAAGAGCGGCTGTATGATTAGGTTGTTACCTAATCTTTGTTTTTTGCTGTAATTTTGGGTTTGGGTGTCTCCAGGCCTTTTTCAGCCAGCTCCTACACAGAGGATTTAACTAACGAAGACTCATCATACTAGAGACTTCTGATAACGCCAGCTAGACTCGATACCCCTGTGGTGCCCACTCAAATTTGCTTCCAGTGGGGGATACTCTGCCAACCCTGGGAGCAGGGAGGAGTCAGAAGACTACTCTCCAGAGCACCACAGGGATAGAGAAACTACGTCCCTCCATCCTGCGAGCCCCTCTCAAGCTCACAGAATCAGGAAGTGCCCAGATGATCATGAGGGGACCTCAAGTAGTCGCGTCTCTGAGTCTGAGGGCGAGTGGACTCAGGTGACTAAGCCAAAGAAGGCAAACAAACTCAAGAGAGTTATGACAAAAGACCCCATTAGGCAGATTAAGGCCCTTGGGAGTGTCATAACCTCCTATCATAGAAATGCAAAATATTCTGTTTGGGAGCACTTGGGACTCTATAAGCAGATGATGGACACTTTTCATCTGAAAGACAACCTGAACTGAATAGAGTATGTAAAATGGACATTCTCCCCTGAGTACTCCAGCTTCTTTGCTGGACTGGAGGACCAGAACCATTCAAGATGGTCCACCTACAGGGTGGCCATCTTGAAACACTTTCCCGCCCACAGAAACCTCCAAGAGGCTTGCAAAGCGGCCTACAATCTGCAGTGCGGGGAAGATCAGCCCCTACAAGAATTTGTGCAGGAGTTCAAACGCGCTTTTGCACAAACCACTACGAGGGTGCGCACGGATAGCAGGGAGTTCATAACCACCTTCTTTCATGCACTCCCAAAGTATATTATGACCCAGCTGGTGAGGGATTTCCATGACAAAAGATCTCTGTACTGGGTTATAGAGCAGGCGACCCGCATTTATGAGGTCCAAAAACCTGCAGAAAATTAAAATCTGAACAAAAACCCCAAACCAGCCAACACCCCTGCTGCTGCTAAGGTGGCCCCCATTTTAGACCTGGAGATGGGGGGGCCTAAAAATATACCTGCAGAAAATCAGCAAAATCAAAGACCCAGAAGGCCTTCAGGCCAATCACAAACAGGTGGCAGTCAGGGAGGTAATCCCACTTATGGGACCCCTAACTCCCCTGATTATATCAGCCCCCGATACAAGGGCAACCGACCAATCTTGTGGTATGCATGGACTCCCCCAGTCCAAGGAGGGTGAATCCAATCAGGTAAGTACTGCCCCGGGAAACATCCCTCCTAATTTCCCACAGGAGGGCAGTAATTCCCCAAATGCTGGGTTTTTCCCCCCATACTCACAAAACACCAAACTGCAGGACAACCCTCCTTTCATTCTCCGATTTCAGGAACCCAGACAACCCAATCCGGGAGAGGGGAGGCCAAGGGTGGAGGGTTACCAAAATTCACAATATCCAGGGTACTACGGGAGAAGGGATAGTTACCCTTCCCGTGATCCACCTAGGGTTGACCAGAGACCCCCGTACCAGCCGGAACGGGTGTCCCAACTGGAGCGCCAGGTCCAAAACCTTACCCAGGATCTGGGACGCATGTTGAGGGCTCAACAGAACCCTCAGATGAACATGACGGCTCAGAACCCCACAAACCAAGGGTCTGGTACTCCAGAACAATGACGGGCGAGAACCCTGACAACTCACCGGTTCCAGAGGAGGAGGCATGGGTGGAAGAGAGGTGTAAAGCCCTAGAGGAAGCTTCCTTCCTCACTCGTGAAAAGCCCCTGGACACCCAGGAACAGAGGGTGGGTAGGAGAAATAAAGAACTCAAAAAGGCCAACTTTGTGGAGGAAGTTAGTGTCCTCCAATTTTAAGGGGAAGAATCCTTAGAGGATTCTGGGAAAAAGATCTTCTCCTTCAGGGACGGTGGGACTCCTCCCAAAGAAAAATGGGTCCCAAGAGATCTAAATGAAGACTGGGTGGATGTGGGGACTAAGTCAGAATCGCCCATCCTTGAACCCCAGAATGAGCATCCAGGAAACCCAATAGTAACAGAGGGATCCCAAACCTCACGAACCAATTCTGGTGATAGCCCCCAAAAAGGGGGGGGGCAGCCCAGAAACAGAAAAGGGGGAGCCCAAAACTCCCCAAATATATGAATGTCAAATTTTTCTTTCAGATCCCCAAACTCCTACACAGAATTATGCCCAAACTACCCCTGTGTCGGATTCAAAAATAAGGAAATTGACCACCCAGCTTGCCCAAAATGCACATTATCTTTGCCCGCTTGAGGAGAAGGTGGGTAGATTTTATGCCCCGGTCCAAGTGCAAGGGCAGTGTACATTTTCGGCGCTGGTGGACACTGGATCCCAAGCCACTCTTCTGTCAAAAAGGGCCGTTGAGCAGCTAAATTCAGGAAGGGGGAGAGATACCAGATCCCTCTCACCCCTCTTCCTGGACAACTCTAGAACTTTGATGGGAATGACATTCCTGTCGAGGGGACTGCGGATTTGGAAATAAAAATTGGGCGACATAAGGTGAAACACCCTGTCATAGTCATGACTCCAGAGGGCACACCCTGTCTACTGGGGAATGACATCCTGCGTAGGTTGTCCCCCCTAATAGACTGTGTAAACAAGGTCCTCTGGACACAGACTAAGAGGCCAATAAAATTGAAGCAGAGTGTCAACCATGTTAGTTTGAATGGCACATGCCACATGGTTGAACAAAAACCTGATCATACTGAGTTTCATTTCTAGAACAATCAAATACCTAACGTGACAGTAATTGCTGTAGGACAACAAACTGGTGATGGGAACTCCTCTCCATTCCTAAAAATCAACCTTCCTTCCAATCTCAAGTGGCATTCCACACTGGAAGGAAGTACCTAGACATTTTATACCAATTCACAATCTGAAAATCCCAATTCCCTAGCCAAATGTGATGAGAAACCAGCTCAGAGTTTACCTGATATTCAGAAATTTCGAGAACAGTTATTCATCCCTCTTCAGTTAAATGAGGAGAAGGAATCTGTTCTCGCCCGAGTGTGCGTGAACCATGGTAAGAGCTTCATCAGCGAAGCCACGTTCAAGCAGCTCCCAAAGGATCCAGCCATTCCCACATTTAAATTGATTGATAAATGGGAAATGGGCCTGGAAACTCCCAGTTCCAAACATCTCCTGCCTAGCAGGTGTATGCTCACATTTTCTATAAGAAACAATAGCATAGTACATAATTGTTGGGTCGTACGAGATGTCCCTGCAGCATTCTATTTAGGCAGTGACATTCTCAATCATTTTGCCATTACTTTGGACCTGATAAATTACAAAGCCTGGTCCCGACTAGGGGGTAATCCCATTGACTTTGATGATTCAGAAAAAGCATTTCGGTCAGCCCAATTGCTGCCATATGCCGTTGAAGTTCAAATTGGAGCGGAGGTCACCATCTCAGGATGGACACGACTATTCCCACTTGAATAAAAAATTAAAAGAGGACAGAAACTGCAAAATCCTGATGCATATCTACACCTCAATGCCCATCCCCAACAGCAGGGGTTGGGGTTAAACCCAACACCATTAGTCAATGTAGAACACAACACCATTTCAATATATATGGATAACAGCGACCATAGGAGTATCACTCTGGGCGCAGGCACCATTATTGGAATGGCGGTTTTTCCATGGCTCTAGGTAATTAACTGATAGGACCAATCCCCAATGACTGCTTTGACACTGATAGTGACAATGACTTACCACCAGACAGGCTCTTCACCTGGCAAGGGGGGAATTTCCTGCTGTACTCTTCCTGCCCGTACAGTGAGGGAGAGGTGACCTGCGACATCAGGCAGGATGAGGTGATCTTCCAGGTCTACAAGGACTGTCTCTCCTACCTGAAACCGTCTGTCCAGGTCATTACTCTAACCAGGGACCTCTCCACCTAGCTGGAGGAGGCCGCTGAGATAGCAAAACCAGACGTCTTTCCAGGCTTCAGGCAAATGGTCGAAGAATGAGTCAACCTAGCTGATGCCTGTGAGACTCCGGAGCAAAAGCAAAAGTTGAAACAGGTGTTCTTAGATTTTCAAGATCTCTTTACGGTGGACTTGTATGACTGTGGTTGCACTGAAATCCATACTACAACAATTCCCACAGACCCTGGAATGACTCCATTATTTGTGAAGCAATACTGCTTGCCTCTCGCATCCATGGAGTCCCTGACAGAAATTATCAAAAACCTTGAGTCCCGTGGGATAATTCGTCCAGTCCACAGCACCTTTAATAATCAGGTGCTGGGGATTTTAAAACTGAACGGCCAGTGGAGACTCTGTGCTGACGTGAGGGAGCTGAATAAATGGGCCCACATGTCCCGATGGCCTCTCCCCTATATTGACCAGGGGCTGGCCCAGTTCCAGGTGTCAAAGGTATACACTGCCATTGACCTGACCAATGGGTACTGGACCATGCCTGTCAGTAGACAGGACCAATACAAGCTGGCCTTTACCTTCGGGGGCAGCAATACAAGTGGACCCGGACTCCCTTCAGATACATCAACTCCGGCAACGAATTCAACATCTTCTTACATAAGGCCATGCCCGACTTGTGTGCGAATGGGGGAACCTGGCCTACGTAGATGATGTCGTGATAAAAAGCTCAACTGTGGAGGAACATATAGCAGAAATCCGTTATGTTCTGACACAGTTGAGGTTTGTCAGAGCAAACTGTCCTTTCAAAAGGCGCAGTGGTGCAGAACCCGTTTGGGGCATGAAATAACTCCTGAGGGTCTCTGTCCCCAGGAGAAGTAAGTGGAAGCACTCCTAAAACTTAAAGACCCCACAACTCTGCGTGAGCTAAGAAGCCACCTCGGACTAACTAAATACAATAGGAAGTTCATTGAGGATTACACAGAGATCACAAGACCCCTGATCCATCTGTTGAAGGGGGGGACAAGTGGGAGTGGGGCCCAGAACAAGCTGCGGCAGTAAAGCAACTCAAAAGAAGCCTCTCACAAGCGCCTTGTCAGGCGTAACCTGTCAAAAACAAGGTGTTCTTCTTGGAGACAGTGTTCTCGAATACATGCTTGACAGCAGTATATCAAAAGCATGACAAGGTCAATAAAGTAATCTCCTATGCAAGCAAGACTTTATCCTCTGTGGAGGAAAAATTCAACGATTGTGAGAAGGCACTCCTGGCATCGGTGTGGGCATTGAAAAATTACCGCCCGTTCATCCAGGGGAAACACATCATGGTGGAGACTCCATACCAGCCTTTGCAATACCTCCAAAGTGACAGAATCCGGGGCGGAAATGTGAGTAATTCCCAAATTACTTCCTGGATTCTGTCAATGCAAGGCTTTCCTGTGGAGGTCAGATATGGCCAAAACAAGAAGAGTCCCCTCACGTAAGGTCTGGCTGACATGCATGATTGTGCCAGAGAAAACTGTCTTGAGGACAAAAGTCTTACAACCCAGGACAACATGGAGGCGTACCTGAATTCCCCGCACAAAGTCTATGAAGAAGACAAGTGCGAGGGAGTACCTACAGTTTATGTGGACAGGTGGTCCTACCATGTTGACAACAAAGGGGAGAAGGAACTGGTGGCCGACCTTGGGAATGCCTGGGTGAATGATGCCCCGGAACCCTCCGCTAGGTACAAAATCGGTCCCCATAGTAGGTGGCAGAGTTTGTGGCAGTTCATCAGGCCATTATCACTGCCGTCCAACATCAACTCCACAAACTGGTCATAATTACTGATTCAGATTATGTCCGGAACGGGTTCGTGGAGCACCTGGTAAATTGGAAAACCAGAGGCATGCTATGTGCTAACAACAAACTGCTTAAACATGGCAAGGTTATCCAAAATATTGATCTGGTCACCCCAAGGGGGATGACCATCTATTGGAAGAAGATCAAGGATCATTCCAGAATAGAGGCACCAGACAAAACTGGAAACGACCCTGCGGATCAGTTGGCCATAACCGGAGCCATCCAGGGGGGTCTCCTTGAGATCGAGTCCCTGTTAGGGGAAATCCAGGTCACTGCTATCACTAGGTCCCAGACAAATGCTCACAATGAACTCTCAGCTGCCCAATGGAGTAATGAGACCCCAGATGCTGATTTAAACAGCACAAAAAGGGGATCCAATTATTGGTAAATTTTATCAACACATTGAGGACCCTGAGAACTTTCCTCTGGTGGATACTGATTACATTGGGAAAGAGGACCTCAGAGTGTTGATGAAATATCCAAATATGTTCTGAATCCAAGACGGTTTGTTGGTAAGGAGATACATATCTGGCTGTGACCAGTGGGTGGTCCCTACCTCATTCCGAAGCCTGATGCTAAGTCATGCCCATGATGCGGCCACAGCCGGTCATCGGGGGTTTCACACTAATTTAGGAATCTTGGAGAGGTTGCATACTGGCCACACATGGGGCAGGACCTCGACCAATACTTGAAGGGGTATCTTGTGTGTGCACAATTTCAGCCAACATCACTCACACACCAAGCTCCCCTCCAGAAGAGGGGGGAGGACAGTGCCTTGGTCAGATTTACAAGTAGACTTCATCGGACCCGTGATTCGCTCCTCTAGGGCGAACAAGTACATGTTAACCGTAACATGCTTGTTTACCAAATGGATGGAATGTCTCCCAGGCCCAAGTTGCAAGGCAGAAACAGCAGCTGCCCTGATGATCAATCAGATCTTCTCACGTTTTGGCCTACCCCAAAGGATTGAGTCAGACCGAGGTAGTCACTTCACCAGCGAAGTGATGACAAAGATGTGGGAGATACTTGGGGTAAAAAGGAAACTTCACATTCCATACCACCGGTCCTCTAGTGGTGGACATGAGAGGTACAATAAAACCATTGTGAGCATTCTAAAAAAGTTTGTGGCAGATTCTGGGCCAAGTTGGGACATCCTATGATGATATGATATGATATGGTATTTGTAACGCGCCTATACACAGGTGTTTCAAGGCGCGACGAGGCAGGGAGGGGAGGAACAAGGGGAGACAAAACAAACAATCCTACTTGGCCAGGTGTCATTCAGATCGCGCAAGTGCAGGGGTGGGGGAGGGGGGAAAAGTGCAAGGGGAAGGGGAGGGGGCGAAGTGCAGTAAAGGTAAGTGGCGTAAGTAATAAATAAAAAAGGGCCAGCTAGTGGCAAGTGCAAGGTAAGTGCAGAACAAGTGCTGGGGAAGGGGGGGGCTGTAGGGATACAGAGACAGTCCCGTAGTGCAGAGGGGTTCCAGGGGATCAGTGACTGGGACCAGGACCGAAGGCAGTTTAGAGTGGTCCAGTTGCAGGATCAGTGCAGTTTAGTGAAGAATTAATTAGCTGTTCAGCAGGGGATAGGGAGAGAGAAAGCAGAAGCAAAGAGGAAGGTTTTGAGGTGCTTCCGGAACCGGAGGTGGTTCTCCTCAAGTTTCAGGGAGGCAGGAAGGCTGTTCCAGAGGGAGGCCCCTGCCGCGGAGAGAGATCTACCCCCAGCTCGTTGCTTCGAGAAGCGGCTGACCATGAGGGAGTTGGAGGCGGTTGAGCGAAGGGCTCGGGGAGGAAGATATTTGGGAAGAGAGAGTTGAAGGTATTTAGGACCCAGGCCCCAGAAGGCCTTGTGGACAATGCAGAGGGTTTTGAACTTTATCCTCGCAGCCACTGGGAGCCAGTGTAGAGATTTCAGTCCTGGAGAGATACGGTCCCTGGACTTGAGGCCAAGGACAAGTCTCGCAGTTCTGTTCTGGATGAGTTGCAGAGGGCGGAGAGTGGAGGCAGGCAGATTAAGATAGAGGCTGTTACAGTAATCCAGCTTCGAGAGAACCAGGGCTCGGGAGACAGTGAGCTTCTGGGGGAAGGAGAGGAAGGGAAGAATACCTCTGAGGAGGTGCAGCTGGTAGTGTGACCTCTTGGCGATGTCAGAAATATGAGGAGAGAAGGAGAGTGTGGAGTCGAAGATGACCCCAATTTTTTTTGCCTTGCAGGTAGGAGCAGGGAGGGGGCCAAGGGAGGCAGGCCAGAGCGCTGCAGGGAAGGAGGGAGTGGGAGTACCGATGAGTAGAATCTCAGTCTTACTGGCATTAAGGCAGAGGTCATTGGCGGCACACCATTCTTGGATAGCAGACAGACAGTCAGAGATGAGGGAAGGAGAGGGGGAGGCTGAGGGTAGCCTGAAAATGAGCTGGGTATCGTCCGCATAGCACTGGAAATAAGGGCAGAGAGCGGCGATGCGGTGGGCAAGGAGAGCCAGATACTGGTTGACATCCTACTACCGCTTGTCCTGATGGCCATCAGATCTACACCTTCTTCTGCAACTAATATGTCTCCATTTGAGCTGATGACTGGACGAAGGATGGTGCTACCTCAGCATTTGCTCTATAGAACACAAGAGCAGACACTGATCAACGCTTCCACAACTTATGAGTATGTTGAGAATCTAAGAAAACATCTTCATCATGCTTTTGCGTACGATCAGCGGAATCTAGAAAGATATGCAGAGGGGATGAAGACTCAATATGATCTAAAAACAACCAAAAAGGAATACCAAGTAGGAGACAGGGTCTACTTATACAATTTCCAAAGGAACTAGACCAAACTGTGTATATTTTTTACCAAGCTGGCGAGGACCTTTTACAATTGTAGATAAAATTTCACCTGTTGCCTACAGAATCTGCATCCCCAAAGAGGAATTGAAATCGGTCCATATTAATCAGCTAAAGAGTTGTCAACCTAGGCACACTTTGCAACAAATTGAGGAGCCCATAGAGAATCACATAGAGGAGACATCTGAAACATGAGAATAAGAAAAGGAAGAACCAGAATGGGACAGATAGAGTTTTTGGTATAATTATGTAACAAGGAGTATTTTTCTTCATTATCAATTGTCGTCATTGAAAGCCTGCATATCCCACTGCTGTCAACCCGATTGGAGGGCAGTTAGTGGGAAATCGTAGTAACTGGTTTGTGTTCTTTTAGACTTGTACTGGTTGCACCTTCACACCAAGGAGGACGTCCTTCGGGACCTGGAAAGGAGAAATCAAAGAAAATCTGGGAGTGCTGCTCAACACCATAAGGGAAGATCCAAGAGAAAGCTGGAGGTGTCGTTCCAGGTTCCAACCAGAGACAGCGAGAGGAGCGGGATGCACCGCTCTCTGATGGAAGAAGGATTCATACCTGAATGATCCTACTTTGTCCCATGGAGAAATCCCACTTTCCCAATTCTCCCTCAACTTAACATCTCAGAAGAGTCGGGGGGATATGTGGGATATATTGACCCACTCAGCAGTATTTCACCACATCACCAAGCTGCCTTTCTGCAGAAAACAACAAATGGCTGCGCTGGCTCCTGTGAGCACCAGGACCTCAAAACTGCGTTTTGCAGCAACTAAAAGATGGCTGCACCTTCTTGCCAAGAACACAGGTGCAGGATGGAACAAGGGGACATACTAAGGGAGCATGCCAGTGTGTTCTTACCTGTACAAAAGAAATGGAGTGAAAAGGCAGCACTGCTTGCTGAAAGCCCAAGATCTCCATTATAAATTAAACGTTTCACTTTTGAAATAACCCTGCTGACGCTATTTCCATCCGTTCTTCCTTAAATCACTGTGATTAATAAGGCTCTGCCATGCCCAGTATCTCATTGTGCCTCAGCCAAACCAGGCATGATTTCTGAATGACAGGCCCTGTCAAACCAACTTTGAGAGAACTCAACAAGGAACTTCACTTTTACTGGCACAGGAAAACATGTTAATTTCTTTACAAATGTATCAAAGCTCAGTAGTTCAAAAGAGACTCCATCTATCTGAGCCATGTCAGTTTCAATGCATCTGTGCTTCAAATAAACTACTGCCTAGAAGAAAATAACTATGGCTGCGAGGCAATATTGGGAAGTCAGATGGCAAAATCGAATTTGAAAGGAAATGCCAGCAGTTGGCAACACATGTGGAAAAATAGGCTTTTGCAAAACTAAAGGAGAAAAATGCCAGTTTAAAAAGTAAACTGTTGAAGGAAAGCGTGCCATTACCTAGCAATGTGAATGGGGTTGTGGCTGGTGAAAATACATACATGGGTTATTTTATTCCAAAGATTTGTTTTAATTCAGGACCAAATATCAGAAAATAAAGGTTTAAACCGCCTTAGCTGGATTTGCAAGCTGTCAAAAAAACGTTATTCCGGTTGGCAGAGTTAAAGTTTCCCCCTAGGAAGGGAGCCACACCATAAACTTCCAGGACACGAAAGTGATAATTGCTAGCTTGAAAAACTTTGAATGGACCAGGACAAAGAAAGTTCACACGCTCGTCAGACATTTATCTGTGATCCAGGCTGGGACAATAGAAGTCCTGAGATACTAACCTGAGGAGGACATAAAACCTTCAATCAAACTGGGAACCCCCACCCCACACAGGGCTGAAGTAACAGTTGGTGGCAGCTGAAAAAGAAAAGAAATGGCCCAGTGCAATACAAAGGACGGCCATTTGCTTCCAAAGACTATTTTATAAATAAACTTTAAAGACTTTTCGTCGCTGCAGCAAGAATTTGTAAAAATGTGAAAAGGTTATAGTTTAAATATGATTTTATGGGCTTTCATTGAAGACATAGTAGAATTCACTGACACTTTGGGGACAGACATGGCAAAGTATTGTGGATTACAAGAAAAGCATCCATGTTGCAAATGCAAAGTTTTGTACATACATCCCTTATGATCATCGACACCCAGGTATAAAGGTATGGAATTTTAGGCTGAATATTTCACACTGAAAATGACCAAAAAGGTATAAAAGGACAAATAAATTACTCACAGATTGCAGGATTGGATGGCTGTGCTCTACATAAAATCTGTAATCTGATTATGTCATTTATTAAGGTGCCACAACTGTACAAATGTCTAATTTCTGATATGACAGATGTTTGGCAAAAAGGTCTGTGGGAAGTCTTTCTACATCATAAAATGCAACCTCCTGAACAGAGTCACATCCCAGGGGAGGCAACCAACATTGATTGTCCAATCCAGTTGTTTAGAGATGTGCTTAGCTAAGCCGGCCCAACCATATAGTCTATGGGGGCGTGGCCTGGAGCTGATGGCGGACGGACGCTGATGTGCTGAGCTGCAGCCGAGACGCTGCATCACGATCCTGTATTGGTGTGAAGCAGACACCTTCCGACACTATAAGTCGCTGTGTAGGTGTGGGAACCGACCTGCCACAAGGTGTGCCGAATCGCTGGCGGAATCGGAGCGGTGGACCGCTCATACGCCCGCCCGCACTTCCCCTGCCTCCCACAACTGCCTGGGCCCAAGATGGCGACTGCCACGTGAGGCCGCGGCGACCCGAGAGGAGGCCGCCTCTGCTCCCATGCCCCCAACGGCGGGTGCCTGCACGACGACACCCCACTGACACGTGAGCCGGATGAGCTGCCGACAACACGCCAGATAGCATCCACGAATCCGGCTGTCCCAGCCCGACCCCGAAGGAGTTTGCATCGGCGGAGGATCCGTGGGGCCTCGGGGAGGACCCACGAGACGAGAGTGCATCGCAGCGGCAGGCCCCGAGTGGCGACCCAGCAAGCCTGAGGTGAGGAGACCAGGGGGGAGTGTAACCAGAGGAAGTGCACCCTGGTCCCCCGCCCCACCAGCACCCAACAAGGAGCCCGCTAGCATGAACGATATCTGGGCCGGGATGTGGCATAGAGGGAGGGCCCAGCGCAACACGCGCATTGCGCAACACCAGCACACCCCAGCGGGCTACCCCGGACACTGAGACCCTTCCCCCCTCGACCCGCATTGCCCAAATAACACATCCCAGAACCCTGTGGGGAGACGTACCGCAGACCTTACAGTCAAAGGGGCTGGGGGTGTGTGGTCCCTGGCAGCCACAACCCCACACTGCGCCCTGACCCGCCACGGACGAGTGCCGGGAGTGCCTCCTCCCTGGCCCACGCTGAGCACTATAAACCCCAGCTTCCCTGGCTCGGTTATCCCCAGAACTTGGCCGCAGCGCTGGGGCAACACCAGAACCATTGTGGGAACCCTCTACCAAGACCAACGGCCAGGGTTGGGTGGAGACTTCAGCATGGGCTCCAGAAACAGGACTAGGCCTGCAACAATGGACACTTATGTCACGACTAAGGCTAAGGACTCCGCCGTTCCGTCCTCCGCCGTCCCAGATCCCCCACAAGCAAAAGAACCGGACTCCACAGCGAACCAATCTCAAGTGCTAGAAGCCATAGCGTCACTCCGCACACATATAGACTCAAAAATAGACGAATTCCGATCTGACATCCAGCTGGTGCGCCACGATGCCAGGAAACTAACGGAGAGAGTGACCAACAATGAAACAACCATAAAGGAAATGGCAGAAGGCAATGTCGAACTGAAAGCTAAAGTTATGGACCTTGAGAGAAAAGTCGCCATTCTTGAAGCGAGGGCCGAGGAGCCGGAGGGACGGGCCAGACGGGGCAACATCAGAATATTGGGCATCCCGGAGGGCGACGAAGGTCCTAACCCAACAGCGTACATTGAATCCCTGCTGCAACAGGAGATAGGAGCGGGAAAACTCACACAAGGATTCGCCATGGAGAGAGCACATAGGTCCCTCCAGAAAAGGCCCCCTCCGGGCTCGCATCCTCGTCCGATAATTGCAAAACTGCTCAATTTCCAAGATCGGGAAACCATCCTATGGTACTCCAGGGAGATGGGCGCCATTGAACACAGCAATGCCAAAATAACCATTTACCCAGATTACACCCCGAAGGTACAGAGGGAAAGGAACTTGTTTGTGCCCGTTAAGGCTAGGCTCAGGCAACTAAACTTAAAATACATGCTGCTTTATCCATCGAGGCTTAAAGTCATCTACAAGGGCCGTGCAATCTTCCTGGAGTACCCTGCGGCCGCTAACATGTGGATGGAGGATAACAACCTCTCTGAAGGAACTGAGGCCCACCCCAAGGACAGCTGAAAATGAAACCAACCCGCAGCACATAAGTAACATGAACGCAGCTTCCCTGCAACCTCAAGCAACCAAGAAAGTAACATACACTACTGATAGCCAACTTTGATGCGGCCCTCGCTTGGCCCTCACACCAGGCACAGGACCCGACCCCCACATATAGATCATGTCAGGCCAGTTGCCTGACCGACCATGCTCGAGCCTGACACCCGGACGGGTTCCGACGGCCCGAGAGCACCCAAGCACTGCAAGAATGATGCAGTAGCTGGCCGCACCAGTTCCAGTTTAGTAGTTGTTGTTGTTAATGTCAAGACTGCCCTCCTCATGAAGACCACTAATCAGACTATAGCGGACCACTGGCCAGAGGCTGGAGCCTACCACTCCATACAGTTGCATCGGGACAAAACACCCGGTAACGCACGATCAAGTTACAAGACGGGCGAGAAGCCTTCCACACCAATACTCAAAGCTGAACGATGGCGACACGACTCAAGATAGTCACGTGGAATGTTAGAGGGATGGGATCCTATCTGCGTAGGAACCGTATACATTCATACTTGAGAAGGAAGCGGGTATCCATTGCCCTCCTGCAGGAAACACACCTCACAACTGATGTCACCGACAAACTAGTGGGCTACTGGGGCGGCCAAGGCTATGGTGCCTCCTACTCAAAGTACGCAAGAGGTGTATACACATGGGTTAGCCCGGACACACCATTTCGCCAGATGGGGATGGAGGCCGACAAAGAGGGCAGGTATGTCATAGTCTGGGGCAGGCTGGAGAACCTTCAATTATGTATCATGAATTCATATTTCCCCCAACATGGCATACCTGCTCATCTCAAGCAGCTGTATGCCAGAATCACACACCACAGGGAAGCCGCTTTCCTGTGGGGGGAGACTTCAATTGTGTGATGAATGAGGAGCTAGACAGGACTGCAACCCCAAGCACCCTCAATAACCCTGCCTCCTGTGCCCTATGCAACGCGGTGGGAGATCTGCATTTGGTCGATATTTGGCGAGACCTACACCCCACCGACAGGGCTTACTCTTTCTACTCCGCACCTACCGGCCTGCACACCAGGATTGACCACTTCTTCATAGCCAGCGAACTAATCCCCCAAGTTGAGTCGGTGTCCTATCAGGGCAGGTCGATCTCAGATCATTCCCCCCTGTTAATGCAGCTCTGCCTGAAGGGCCCTAGGCCCCCCATCCCGATGTGGCGCATGCCGACAGAAACCCTGACGGACTCCGCATTTAAGGAGACCCTAGGAGAAAAACTGGAAGAGTACATAGAAATCAACACAGGATCAGTCGAGAAATGGAGCACGCTGTGGGAAGCTCTGAAGGTGGTAATAAGGGGCGTGATAATAGCTGAAGCTGGCGGGTTCAGGAGGCAACTGAGAAGGGAGTTGGAGCACAAGTAAGAAGAGATTAGGCACCTAGAGGGAACTCTACCCCCGACCATTGGGAGTGAGGCCAGGCTGAAGGAGATTACAGAGGACTCCAGGACTGCATGGGAAAGACTATCCAAGTTCGACTTCTCTGCACGGACTCTCATGGCACATAAGGAAGCAGATAAGCCAGGCAGGATACTCGCCTGGTTGTGCAGTAAGGAGAACCCACGACAGCCCCTCAGAGAAATCAAAGATGAGGATGGTATAACGCAAAGATCACAACAAGCAATTAACGATGTCTTCTCAAACTTCTACGCCAAACTCTATGCTCACAACGAGCGGATCCCTGAAGCGGATATCAGAGATACCCTGAATGAGATCGAGCTGCCCAGATTAAGCCAAGAACAACGAGATGCGCTGGGAGAAGCCATCACACTGGAGGACATATCGGAGGCGATCCGGTCCCTCTCCACAAACAAGACCCCTGGGACTGACGGCCTTTATCCCAGAATTCTACAAGGCCTATGAGGGGATCCTAACCCCGATACTGTATGGAGTGTACAAGGAGGCATACGAGACCGGGACCCTGCCGAGCAGCATGAGAGAGACCCTCATAATACCAATGCTTAAACAAGGTAAACCTGCCGATGAATGCGACTCGTATCGCCCCCTGGCGATGCTGAACTATGACGGCAAGATCCTCACAACTATACTAGCCAACAGGCTCTCGAAGGTAATAAGATCCCTGATACACGAGGACCAGAACGGCTTCGTCCCAGGACGCAACACCACTGCTATCCTAAGAAGGCTACAACACGTTATGGCACAAACAGCGGAGCGTCAGGAAGATCTAGCTGTGCTCTCACTAGATGCCATAAAGGCTTTTGATTCAATATTTTGGGAATGGCTCGTTGTCACCCTGAGGGAGTTTGGACTCGGAGAACAATTCATCCGGTGGGTAGAGGTCCTCTATAACGACCCGGTGGCGAGGGTGAAGACTG
This sequence comes from Ambystoma mexicanum, assembly GCF_040938575.1. Taxonomy (NCBI): domain Eukaryota; kingdom Metazoa; phylum Chordata; class Amphibia; order Caudata; family Ambystomatidae; genus Ambystoma; species Ambystoma mexicanum. The sequence continues at coordinate 1,109,972,876 of NC_090921.1, read as the reverse complement.
GAAGTATGGTGTCGGAGGCTTGGCCCATCCAAAGGGGAACCAGGCAAGGGTGCCCACTATCGCCTATGCTGTACATTCTGGGCCTGGAACCAGTGGCAATTTATTTCAGGAGGCAGCTATTCGACTCTGGCATCAACATCGGCGGAATAGATAACATCAGCTCCTTGTACGCCGACGATGTCCTTCTATATCTACGGAACCCCAGAAAGAACGCACCCACCGCGCTGGACATCCTCGACAACTTCGCCAAATACTCTGGGATAAAGTTTAATAGACAGAAATCAAGTTCCTTTCCCCTTGCAAGACTCAGAGAGAAAGACATCGAAGATCTGCCCGAGATTGGGATTCAATGGCAGGTGGAGGCCTTTCGATACCTGGGCATCACCATCGCGCACTCCCCACTTTCAACTCACGAGCGCAATACTGAAACTGCATTGTGCGGGGTACGCAGGTCCATCAGATCTTGGTCGAAACTCCGCCTTTTGTTGATGGGCAGAGCCGCAATATCCAAAATGATAATATTGCCAAGGTTCCTCTATTACTTCACCAACATTGCGTACTATATCCCCCCTCCCTTCTTCAGGAAACTGGAATCCCTGCTTCGAGACTTCCTATGGGGCCAGAAGAGACACAAACTCGCCCTGCACATCCTCACGCTTCCCCATGCTGAGGGAGGCATCCAATTGCCGAATTCCAGAGATACTATCTGTCGGCACAACTAGCACATGTCACCAAGTGGCTTTCGGATGAGCCCTCGGCTGAGACTGGCCTCCTGCACCGGCTGATCACGCCAATGCACTCCAAGAAGGTAATATGGAGTTCACTGGTGGGACCCTCCGACCCACCCATGATAGTGACGCTGGGGAGACAGGTCTGGGACAAGGTTAAATCACTGCTTGGCCTTCAGCAGCCCTACATGCCTGAACTCCCCATTCTGGCTGGTGTTTGCAAGACCCCCCTTGAACTGCCAATGATGAGGAGCTGGCAGACCTGCGGTCTCTACACCTGGGGAGACCTGTTCGACGAGGGATCATTCAGAGACTTTGACTCGCTTCAATTAAAAGACGGGCTCTCACCAGGCCAGTTCCTATGGTACCAGAGGGTGAGCATGTAGCCAAAGCAAAAAGGAACACATGGCCCGAGGAGCCGGAGACACACCCTCTTGTACAGGAAATGTATAACCTGAGCGACGGCTGGAAGTCGACATCGAGACTACATGCCCAAATAAACGCCCAACCTAACCCCAGAAGTGCGCACCTGAAAGAGAAGTGGGAAGCTGAGATTGGAACCGAAATCACGGAGGGCGAATGGGCACGGGCCCTGCTGCAACCGAAGGAGGTTTCACGGAACGCCAGGTTCAGGATGATTCAGCTGAACGTTCTCCACAGGACCTATATGACACCGCACAGAATATCCACCTTCAACGGCAGCATTCCCTCAACGTGCCCATGGTGCTCCTCTGAACACGCCGACATGATTCACATGTTCTGGACCTGTCCCAGTTCACAGAAGCTCTGGCTAGCTGCCGAACAGACCTGCAAGAAAGCTGGACTGGAAAGGTACGAATGGACCCCCAAGGAATGCCTCTTGGGCACCTACCCGAGACTCAGTAAAATCAGGCATCTAGTCAAACTTATGAACATGGCGTGCATACTCGCGAAGAGAACAATAGCGATGGCCTGGAAGTCGCCTGCAGGCCCGCGATTTGGACCCTGGATCAAGGAAATGGAGAGATGGACTGCCGCAGAAACCAGAGCCTGGGAGGAGGGGAACAGCAGAGGCGGAGAAGATGTGAGTGCCACACTAGAGTCCTGGAAGGCTCTCATGAGAGACATGATCTTCTCAACGAATTTCAAACCCCCCTGAGCAGAGCGTTATGGCATGAACTGCAATTTAGCCTTCCTGATGAGACCACCAAACCTGTGCACGCCCTGGCGCCACCCCCCAAAGACTGGCACGGAGCACGACCGCCCCGATACTGAGTCTACACGTGCCGAGTGGACCGCACTATAACAGCAGGAGAGAGGACAGTCTAAGTTGTTGTTATTGTTTTGTTGTCATTTGTTGTTCAATTGGCGAATGTGTCACGCAATCAATATCACGAGCCATAACCTATGCCTAACTGCTTTATGTATGACCTTAAATGCCAATAAAAACATTTAAAAATAAACAACCATATAGTCTATGATGTCACCATGCTCTATATAAAGAGTGCCTGACAAGACTCCAGAGACAGAGACCCTTCCTGATGTTCCTGCGCCGGCGTCCTGTACCATTCATCATCCAGATTCCAGATTCCAACCACAAGGCCAAAGCATTGCTGACCCTACTCCAGGGCCCACTGCAAAACCCAATCAGTGCTGATCCTATTCCCAGCAAGGCCTCAATTCTGAAAACCCACTAATCTCCCATTAAAAAGGGAAAGGGGAAAGGAGAAAGCTGTGCTATTCTTTTGGGAAGCATCCTGAACCAGCCTGGCTTGATGCCCCTTAACTGCATGCCATCCTGCCATCCTGCCATCCAGCTGACCTTTAGTATCCAGTGACCAGAATTGCCAGTCCAGAAGTGTCATCCAGTGACCAGAACTGCCCACACGATGAGCCAATCACAGCCATGATGAATGAGAAAGTCTCTATACTGGAATCTGTACCCACAAGGGGCTGCAGCTATTCAAGAACTGGAAAACAGTTATGGCACAAGTGAGACCAAAAAGAGTTGTACACTGCACAGAAAGGACTACTGTGAAAGATAAAATTATTACCTGCCAGTGCAGGAGGGCTGTACTTGGTGGTGCCCAACGCTTAATGTCACCAATCCCTTTGCCAAACCCATAAAACTGTACCGTCAGTATATAGATGACATTGGCCCTCATTACGACCCTTGCGGAGATCCATGGTGCAATTTGCACCATGGACCATGGCGCAGAGCTGCCAACTCCGCCATGGGGGTTGGCGGACTTACCGCCCCATTCCGACCTTGGCGGGGCGGTAAGTCCCCAATCCCCATTTACCCTTCCCCATTCCCATTTTTGCCCCATAGGGTATAATGGGAGTGGGGAAGGCGTTAATTACGCCACCGTAGATTACGGTGGCGTAATTAACAAGAGGACCCGTAGCGCCATGGATTTTTCCGCCCGGAAAATCCGGGCGTAAAAATCACCATGGCGCTACGGAAAGTCGTAATCTGGCGGAGAGGTATGCCATGCATTACGCTGGCGTAAACCCCTCTCCGCCAGGGTCGTAATGAGGGCCATTGTGTTGCTTTGGGAAGGTGACTCTGCCACATTGGATAAATTCATGGCTTGGCTCAATCAGGTGGATTCCAACTTAAAATTCACGTTTGAATCCTCCACCTCTAGGATTGCCTTGGCATTGTGGCTGTGATTGGCTCATCGTGTGAGGTCAGTTTGGCTCATCATTAACTAGCCTACTCCCTCACTTGGTTTTTATTATTTTTTGGTCATTCAGTCACCTTAACTGGTCTGGTGCATATATCTCTCTCCTTTGTAGTTCCCCTGTGGTGCCTCCATCCAAATGTTTGCTCTTTTGCACACTCCACGGGGCAGGCACCTCTGCGTCTGGTCTTTCTAAATATATCTCTGCTACTGGGATGTGTTCCTGATTCTGCTTGATTTCCCCAGCACCTAGATATTTCACTTTTTCTTGAAATGGTTTGTAATAGGTGGCACATGGTGGGTACACAAAACAATTTTAATTGTCGGGTTTGTTCTATGAGCTGGGGCACTGCCGCATATTTATGCAGTAATGCTCTTCTCTTGCAGTCTTTTGTCCCATATCTCCTGATGAAGACGTTGTGCAATAAACATACTATGTCGAAACCGGTTGAGCTTTTCTTCCAGGGATGTGATCTACACAACATTTTCACTCCTAGATCCACCCTTACGATAGATTGTTTTAATTATTTCTATTGTTTTTCAACTTTTAAAATATTAAAATAACTAGACGGATGTGGGGATTGTACTCACTCCTGATTGTGAATCAATTGTGTCATTTTTAGCTATTGTTGTTTGAATGAATGTCACTTTGAATGTTGTATGGTTTGAATGCTGCACTATGAATGCTTTTGATGATGGACTAATTTTAGCCATGTGTTATGTTTACCCATGCTGTTGTGTTATCTAATAATATGGTCTTTAAAGTATTGTGTCATTAATTGACTACTTCGTAAATTTTTGTATCATGGTTAATAAAAATTGATACATTTTGTAAGCAACACAGTTTTGCTCTCTGGGCATTTTTTCCGGATTTCTGTGGTATAATAATACTCTGGTCCAGGGTGTAGAGTTTCCCTGCTTCTTTCTGCTCTTGTAGATGAGGATCTACGACATCAAATCTCTTGTGTATGTTTATATGTATGACAGCTAGATATTGGGCCTCATCACGAGTTTGGTGGTAACCCTTAAATCCGGCGGTCGCGCTATTACCACCGGATTTAAGGGTCCACCAAATCAGGGCTTCAGCGGATTTCTGCACAGCTCTGAGCTGGGGAGAAATCTGCCAGAAATGTGCACTATTACCGCCCGCTGCAAATCCGCCGGTGGTAAGAGCGTGAAAATTCCCCATTGAGCCCAATGGGGAATGGGGTATTCCCGAATGGGTTCAGTGGGGAATGGGGAATTCCATTACCGCCAAACCCGTGATCCGGCGCTAGTAGCGCCGGGGGGGTTGGCGGTAGGGCTAATACCGCTGGTGGTAATACCACTGGCATTACTGCCCAACTTGTGATGAGGCCCTTTGTCTGTTCGGAGATGTGACACTAGGGCCTGAGGTCAGAGGGTCTGTTCAGGATCCATTACATTAGGTTGGTGACCCAGCCCCACTCGCATTTAATTAATTTGTGCGCACACATTGGCAAAGTTCTATACGAGTAATTTGTTCTTCATTAGACACGTCCCCCACACTGCTACATAGTGGACTACCTGCTTATAAAGCATGGCAGAGAATGCCACTTTGAGTTACACCGAGGAAGAGACCTCAGAGTTACTAGGACCTTCATTTTTTGACCCTCCGGGGCCTAATACGCCTGCAATTTCAACTAGTACTGGTGAAGACCTTTTAAAATTAAAGAAAAAGGTTTTTCTGGATGGAATTACACAGGCATTTCCTCCGGGAGTACCTCAGAACAAGCATCATTCCTGCCGTCTAGTTATTCGGAACAAGCCTATTTTTGGAAGACAAGGAATACACCACAAACTTCAGCTGCATTGCTACAAAGTGCAGCAGGGACCTAATGGTCCTGACTATTACAACCGCACAGAGGATGAGCACAGATCTCCAGAAAACGTTAGACGCTGAAGAGGCTAAGTTTACCACTAGTACTTTAATCACTAACGCAAAGGATCAAATAGAAGGGCTAAATAAACAGTTTGCCATTTTAAAATCCAATATCCTGTCTAGAAAAACAAATAAACTACAGAAAGACATAAAAGAATTGTAGATTGAACTAATTTATCCATACACTACAGAGGAATATATGAAATCTATTAACAAGCAGGGAACCGAGCAAACAGGACGACAGGGGGCCAAAAGGAGGGGAGTAACCTTCTCGGGATCTAGTAGCAGCTCTTCCAGTGGTGGATCCAATTACAACTATAATCCTTTCCAATACAATCAATTTGGCCAACCCCAATCACAAATCCACCCACCACCCCCTTTTTTAGGGAGAGGAGGGATAGGAGGCGGATGGGGGCCGCCGACATGGAACCCACCCTTCCAGGGCCGGCGTAGACGCCAGCGGCGATGGAGGAGGTAGACACAATGGCCGACACAGACCTCCCTATTTTTAATTTGGCCCAGGCTCAGTTAACAGCACCACACATTTCAGTCTTATCAAAGGGACTATCTTTTGTGCCCTCCTCGCACACTGATGGGTATAATACTCAACGGGAGATTCAACGCTTCCTACGCATTGTTAGATTACGCATGTACTTTCAGGAACATGAAGACACTGAAACTGTTGTGGACACGGGCTTCCATTTAAAGTCCACATTTACACCCACTGAAAATCAAGTTCCGGATGACCTACTCACTTTTGAGCGATGTGTCCTAAGAGACCTTAAGGAATTAAGTAAAAGGGACAGTCCGAGAAGGCGTCAGAACCTTACGCTGTCCGAGAGAGAGGCTCTCAAAGAACTAGTAGAGAGACAAGATCTGATAAATAAACCGGCCGACAAGGGGGACGGAATCGTCATTATGAGTTCTGATCAGTACCTCCATATGGTTAGTGAACTTTTGAATGACCAAGAAAGCTATAAACCACTGAAAAGAGACCCAACTAAGGACTTGAAATCAGAAATCTCTGAAATTGTTTCCCTCGCATTGGAACGGGTTTAGATTATGGAAAAAGAATCTGACTTTTTAACTACATCTGAAGGCAGAACTCCCTGCCTATATGCCTTATCAAAGGTAGTCAAAGACTCCATAAATCCCCCGGCAGGCCAATTGTCTACAGATGTGGATCTATATTGGAGCCTCTGTGCAAATTTGTTGATTTTTTCTGATACCGATCAGTGTAACGACGGAATCATACATTCGGGACACGATGCACAGTATACAGATCTTTGAGAACCTGGACTTTGACACACAACAACATATCTTGGTGACACTTGATATCAAGTCCCTATATACTAGCATTCCGCAACAGTCCGCCATAGACTGTATATATGAACTGCTCATTACAGCCAACATGCAGACACGGGTCCCCCCAAAATTCATTATTGAAATCATGACCCTAACTCTATGTAAAAACATTTTCGTGTTCAACAACCAGTTTTACCTACAAAGGGGACAGCCATGGGTGCGATGTTTTCTCCCGTATGGCCATTCTATTCATGGCCACCTTTGAGAACAAATATATCTTTAATCAAATCAACCCCTGGCGAAATAACATCAAACAATGGTGTTGCTATATAGATGATGTCATTTGCCTTTGGGAAGGCTCAGAAGAAGCATTAAAGACCTTTTTTGCTTGGCTGAATACATGCAGTAATGACATTCAGTTTACAATGGAACAGAGTAACTCGACAATCCACTTCTTAGACCTTAAGATTGGCCACGATGAAGGGAAACTAGTGTGTAACACTTTCCAAAAACCAATGGACCGGAACACCTTACTGCATTTCGCTAGCGACCATCCGCAACACATTAAGGAAAACTTACCATATGGACAATTTCTGAGGATTCGCAGAAATTGCACCTCACTTGATGCTTTCTATCACAATGCTACACTTCTGAGTAGCAGACTCCACCAGAGGGGGTATCCCAACAAATTGATTTATCGATCCAGGAAACGAGCCTGTTTCATAAACCCAAAAACATCGACACCTAAGGGAGAAGAAGACCAAATTACTTGTGTGGTCATGCATGGCCACCAAGTTTTCAATATCAAAAAGATAATTTACAAATACTGCCCAATAGTCAGACTTTTCATACCTAACCAACAGAAACCAAGGTGTGCCTTAAAAAGGTCTCGCAACCTTAAGGAACATCTGGTCCATTCCATGTACACCAGGAAAACGACTCAGGGGAGTCTTTGGAGCCTCTGCCCACTGACAGGACACTATCCTTGCGGATCCTGCTCGGTTTGTCAGTTTACGAGCAAAACACAACATTTCCAAGTGGAAGAGAGAACATGGACCCTCAAAGATTTGTACAATTGTAAAACTAACCAAGTTGTATACTGTGTCAAATGTCCCTGCCGACTAAGGTATGTGGGCCAAACAATGCGCAATGTAGGCATTCGGATTTCGGAACACCGCTCAAGGATCCGGTGTAAAAATCTCACCTCACCATTAGTGCAACATTATGTCGAGAATCGACATAGCCCTAATGATTTACAGGCCGATTCATGGAATAATTAGCGCGGCGCAAGTGGGCAAAAATGTGCGAATCGCAGTGGAATAGTGAAAATCGCAGTGCAAGTGCGAAAATCGCACGAAAAGCAGCGCACATCGATTCATGGAAGGCCGTGCGCGAGAAAACCAGCGGATGTGCAAAAAAAAGAGTGCGCCAGGTCACAGCGAAAATCGCACAGGCCACAGCGAAAATCGCACATAGCGCGGCGCACGCAACAAAAGTAGGCTGAACACGGGCGTAACACTCGGAATGGGGGACAACTTGCCAAAACGTGGGCGTCACGGGGGAAGTACAGGGCACAAGTGCGCGGAACGCCCACACGCTCGCCTACAACACGTATTCATGGAATAGAATAGGGCAAAAACGTGCACGGTCAAACCAGCGCACAGGCACAAACACGACCGCCACAAGAAAGCAGGCGGTAGCGTCTCTGCGGCTGTAAGAAATGTGCGCCAAAAGGTGCGCCAACAAATAGCACCTATATATTGCCATGATGAATGTCCTATACTGTGGCCCTCCAGGACAAATGACGTGCAAAGGGGTACCCACAAACACGGACACCCGCTGACAAAAAATACGTGTGCGTGTATACCGGGGTGCGCGGGAAGTCTCACACGCGATTTGGCCGGGTACGTGTATTTCAGGGGTGCGCGGGAAGTTCCACACGAGATTGGCCCAGTGCGAGCAGGGTACGTGTATTTCAGGGGTGCGCGGGAATTTCCACACGCGATTTCAGCAAGGTATGTGTATTTCAGGGGTGCGTGGGAAGTTCCACACGCGATTGGCCCAGTGCGAGCAGGGTACGTGTATTTCAGGGGTGCGCGGGAATTTCCACACGAGATTTCAGCAAGGTATGTGTATTTCAGGGGTGCGCGGGAAGTTCCACACGCGATTGGCCCAGTGCGAGCAGGGTACGTGTATTTCAGGGGTGCGCGGGAATTTCCACACGCGATTTCAGCAAGGTATGTGTATTTCAGGGGTGCGCGGGAAGTTCCACACACGATTGGCCCAGTGCGAGCAGGGTACGTGTATTCAGGGGTGCGCGGGAATTTCCACACGCGATTTCAGCAAGGTATGTGTATTTCAGGGGTGCGCAGGGAGTTCCACACGCGATTGGCCCAGTGCGAGCAGGGTACGTGTATTTCAGGGGTGCGCGGGAAGTTCCACACGCGATTTCAGCAAGGTATGTGTATTTCAGGGGTGCGCGGGAAGTTCCACACGCGATTGGCCCAGTGCGAGCAGGGTACGTGTATTTCAGGGGAGCGCGGGAATTTCCACACGCGATTTCAGCAAGGTATGTGTATTTCAGGGGTGTGCGGGAAGTTCCACACGCAATTTCAGCAAGGTATGTGTATTTCAGGGGTGCGCGGGAAGTTCCACACACGATTTCAGCAGGGTATGTGTATTTCAGGGGTTCTGGGGAGTACCACACGTGAATTGACCGTGTGGGCCCTCCCAGGTGTACGCTCCACAGCCTTCACGGACCCTGCAGGCAGCCCACACCACAGGGGACTACCCTGCACCCATGCTCATGTCCCGCGGGCAGCCCATCCACCATGGGCATGCCCCCCAGCCAACCCACATGTCACCTTGCACTACTGATCAACAATGCATGTCTCCCACCACCCCCAGCCACCAGGGGCACCCACCACCAGGCCCCCACTCATGTCTCCCACTACCCCCACCTCCCTGCCACCATGGCCACCCTCCACCAGGCCCCCACTCATGTCCCCCTGCACCCCCACCCCCCCGCATCCAGGGTCACCCTCCACCAGGCCCCCACTCATGTCTCCCACCACCCCCACCCCCCTGCCACCATGGGCAGCCTCCACCAGGCCCCCACTCATGTCCCCCTGCACCCCCACCCCCCAGCATCCAGGGTCACCCTCCACCAGACCCCCACTCATGTCTCCCACCACCCCCACCCCCCTGCCACCATGGGCAGCCTCCACCAGGCCCCCACTCATGCCCCCCTGCACCCCCACCCCCCAGCATCCAGGGTCACCCTCCACCAGGCCCCCACTCAAGTCTCCCACCACCCCCACCCCCCTGCCACCATGGGCAGCCTCCACCAGGCCCCCACTCATGTCTCCCACCACCCCCACCCCCCTGCCACCATGGGCAGCCTCCACCAGGCCCCCACTCATGTCCCCCTGCACCCCCACCCCCCAGCATCCAGGGTCACCCTCCACCAGGCCCCACTCATGTCTCCCACCACCCCCACCCCCCTGCCACCATGGGCAGCCTCCACCAGGCCCCCACTCATGTCTCCCACCACCCCCACCTCCCAGCCACCAGGGTCACCCTCCACCAGGCCCCCACTCATGTCTCCCACCACCCCCACCCCCCAGCAACCATGGGCAGCCCCCACCAGGCCCCCACTCATGTCCCCCTGCACCCCCACCCCCCAGCATCCAGGGTCACCCTCCACCAGGCCCCCACTCATGTCCCCCTGCACCCCCACCCCCCAGCATCCAGGGTCACCCTCCACCAGGCCCCCACTCATGTCTCCCACCACCCCCAACCCCCAGCAGTGCAGGGGCAGCCTCCACCAGGCCCCCACTCATGTCTACCGCCACCCCCACGCCCCTGCCACCATGGCCACCCTCCACCAGGCCCCCACTCATGTCCCCCTGCACCCCCACCCCCCAGCATCCAGGGTCACCCTCCACCAGGCCCCCACTCATGTCTCCCACCACCCCCACTCCCCTGCCACCATGGCCAGCCCCCACCAGGCCCCCACTCATGTCCCCCTGCACCCCCACCCCCCAGCATCCAGGGTCACCCTCCACCAGGCCCCCACTCATGTCTCCCACCACCCCCACCCCCCTGCCACCATGGGCAGCCTCCACCAGGCCCCCACTCATGTCTCCCACCACCCCCACCCCCCCGCCACCAGGGGCAGCCTCCACCAGGCCCCCACCCATGTCTCCCACCACCCCCACCCCCCTGCCACCATGGGCAGCCTCCACCAGGCCCCCACTCATGATTCCCACAACCCCCACCCCCCAGCCACCAGGGGCAGCCTCCACCAGGCCCCCACCCATGTCTCCCACCACCCCCACCCCCCAGCCACCAGGGTCACCCTCCACCAGGCCCCCACTCATGTCTCCCACCACCCCCACCCCCCAGCCACCATGGGCAGCCCCCACCAGGCCCCCACTCATGTCCCCCTGCACCCCCACCCCCCTGCCACCATGGGCAGCCCCCACCAGGTCCTCACAATCCCCAATCATGTGCGTAATGGTCAGCCTCCACAGCCAAAAAGCCCTACCAAGTAACCCATTGACCCACATGGAAATGGAAATCACATGTTACACCCCCAATGTTAATGAAGCTAATGAACCCATGTCCGTCACACACAATGGTTATAATTGAATGGGAAAACACCCAACATGACATGCATGAAACCAATGAGATGATACCACACAGTGAAGTATGGAAACCAAAATTGTATTTAAACAAATAAAGAATGCTAAAGAAAGGAAACAAACTACAATGGGGATGAGAAAAAAAAAGCAGCATGTCCGTATAAAAAATAAAAAAAATGCAAATCAGAATCCAAAAAAATGTCGTCCAAAGTCAAATGTAAAAAAATCTCTATGCAACAAAGAACTATGTAAAAAACTACCAAGGGTCCATGAGCCCAACTGAACAAAGGAAACCTACTAAAAAACCTACCTAAAAATCAACTATATACAAAAAGTGGAGCAGTGTCCGTCGACTCCAAATCATAATAAGAAAGAAAGGAAACCTAAAACTAAAGAACTATATACAAAGGCGGCGGGCAAGTCCAGCGGCTCACTCTGTGGTGTCCCGGCCAGGGCATCATCGAACTCCTGTTCGATGTCCCGGAGGCGGTCCAGTTCCATGGCCCCGAGGGTCCGCAGGGACGACGCTGTGTCCTCCTCCAACCCCCTGTGGATTGCCTCGAGGCACTCGGCCCGCCTCAGGGCCCTCCGCATGGAGTTCTCCGCCCTGACCATTGTGAGCCGCGCCTCTTCCGCCCGCCGCCGCTCCGCACCTATGGCGTGGCCCACCCGCTGCCACACGGAAGACACTCTCTGTCCTGGGTCCCCCTGCCCTCCGGCCGATGCCTGCCCCTCCGATGTCGAAAGCCCCGAGCCTTCATGTCTCCCACCATCTTGCTGCTGCTGCTGCTCTGCCTCTGCCCGTGCACTGCCTCCTGCTGCCTGCACATCCTCCGCCGGCTGGGGTGCAGTTGTTGATGTGGCCACCCCTGCTGGACCTCCGACTCCCGACTGTGGCAGGGATGCCTCCTCCACCAGCCTGGCCGCACCGTCAGAGGCAGCTCCACAGGGCACCCAGGTGACTGATGGGTGGGAAGATGGCACAGAGGACGACTGGCGCGTAGGGGGTCCAGTTGAGGAGGGGGTCGGAGCAAGCCCCATCAGACGGAGGAATCTGGCCTGGGTGACCTGTCCCAGCAGGCTGACGTGGTCAACGAGCCATTCGAGATGACGTGCAGTCTCTCCATGAAAAGACTGCAGGTCACCTCGCATGGCCCGTTGACGCAACGCCACACCAGCCAGGACAGGCTCAACCCGGACCTGGATGGCCACGTCCGCAGGCAGAGGAGGGCCAGTTGACGTCAGCTCATCCCCTGCCTGAAAACGGGTCTGGACGTAGGCATCCCTGCTGGTGCAAGATGATGCAGGGACAGGATCGGGGACAGGATTGCACACAGGCACCTCCGCGGCGGCCTGTGCTGCCTCCTGTCCCTGGTCCTGCACTGCACCACTAGCACCAGTGGGATCCCCACCTCCAGACCCTGTCTCTGGTGCTTGCACGGCCTCCTCCTCCACCAAACCCCCACCAACCTGGATGACTCCGTGCCATCTTCCCCTGTTGGGCCTGTGGGGTCCCAGCTGCCCCTTCTGCTGCCGAGGAGTCCAACTGCAACCTCCGCCTCTTGGACCTCCCCCCGGCAGCTGCGGCCTGGGACGCGGCACCAGACTCCTCACTCCCCGACGAGATGACAACACGGGAGGGGAGCCGGGCCTTGCGTCTCCGGCTGGCGGTGGGATCCCCGCCGCTGTGCTCCACAGCACCTTCTCCGCCCTCTTCATCAGTTGACGCTGCAGACAGGGAGAAACAAAACACAGGCATCAGGGCACTGTACAATGGACACATACACACATGACAGTTGCACATGAGTGGCATTGGCAAACCTCAGACATGTCACCACAATCCCCAACACACATGTCATTGCAACTCGCACACATGAGCCATACCACAGCCATATCGCAACTGCCACCACCATCCCTACACATACAACAGCATCAGCAGCCAAAGGGGAGCCAGACATCACATGCAACACAGGAAGTGCACCACACATGTACACACATCACCACACTTGCATGCATATCTACACCTCTGCCAAGTGTCGCACTGTTCAGACGGGCATCCATGTCACATCTGCCAATCAGGCTTCCACATACTGCTGTCACATGCATCCATGTTGCATCACTGTTGCACCCTTGTCAAATGCACACACATGCACATGTACACAGTGCTCATACATGCAGCCGAAAACAACATACATGCCTGACATCACGGACATGTCTACTTACATACACATTCATCCAAACATGTGTGCACGCACAACTGCATTTGCCATGCAAGCCCACACACACAAGCACCATCCATGTCTCACACATTACAGCCCTCGCATGTGTCAGCCCCACGGCCCTGTACACCCCCACCCATACTCGACCCCATACAAACAGATGTGCAACCTGCACAATACCGAATAATCACCACACGCACTGCTCACAATCAGGATGCATGTACACTCACCGCTCGACTCCAGACGGGTCTGCTTCTCTAGGACCTGGACGTGGAGCGCTGGGTAATGCGTTCCAGGACCCCCATCTGTTCTTCCGACAAGTGGCCCCGGCGCCCCTTGGCATCCGCTGCCTTCAAGAGGCGCCGGGCCTTGTTCAGGGTCCTGGACCTGAAGTCCTCCCAGCGCTTCCTGACATGTTGTAAGTCCCGGACTGCCACCCCCTCCGCGTTGATGGCAGTCACGATGTCAGTCCAGATCCGAATCCGTCCTTCCTTGTCGGCGCGGGAACTTCCGAAGAGGGCATCATACTGCCCCAGGACTTGCTCCACCAGGACACCAACTTCGGTGGCACTGAAGCTGGTGCCCCTCTGCCTCTCTGGCCGGGGGTTGTCAGTGGTCACAGATGGTGTTTGCCCCGACATGACAACCCCAGAGGCAGGAGTGGGTGGGCAACTGGGTCCTGGGGCTGGGCTGTGGAGCGATGGAATTCCAGTCGGGAGTCTTCGGTTCCAGCAGGGGTGGTCACAGCAACAGCACCCCTGGCTGATGTGCAGGCAGCAAATGGCAGTGCACGTGGGCAGCAGGCAGTCAGGCAGCAGCAGATGGCAGGTGGGAGCGTGCTCGGGGCTCTGGGGGGCAGTAGTTCGGCCTTCTGTGACGTGACCCGCACAGGTGTTTCCCACACAGCACGTGATGACAGAGCACACGTGGAAAGACTGCATGTCAGAGTCTCATCGCGTGTAATTGGACAGCACGTCAGAGTCTCATCGCGTGTAATTGGACAGCACGTCAGAGTCTCATCGTGTGTAATTGGACAGCACGTCAGAGTCTCATCGCGTGTAATTGGACAAAAGTGCGCGTACACGCGATTGGCCTATGTACGTGTATATCAGGGGTGCGCGGACACTTACACACGCAAGTACGTCAGCGCACCTGTATCCCGGGGTGCGCGGGAATTTCCACACGCTATTGGACTGGGTACTGGATTTCAGGGGTGCGCGGGTCACACGCTCGCCTACAACACGCGCAACGCATTAATTTGCGCGCTAACAAAAGAACAAGCTCAGACCCAGGATGAACATACCGTTCCTAGCAGCAGTGGGCGTGGCCTACCAAAGGAGGAGGAGGAGGATAATCAGGGCCAGAATATTCACACCCAGAACCAGCCTTTTCGGGATGCCTGATGACCAGGTGCATGGGAGGTACAGGTTTCCACCACACATCATACTGGACCTGGTGAGTGAGTGGGAGGATGACCTCACATCACCCACCCTGTGCTCCCAAGCACTCAGCCCCCTGGAGAAGGTCCTCAATTTACTGCACTTCTTAGC